>NC_141561.1:4665000-6095000 GCF_036417535.1 Chlamydotis macqueenii | reverse complement strand
GGTCTGAAATAGCTAGAGGTGTTAACAGCTTTTATAACTCTGTAAAAACTCAAAGGGCTGATGGAGTGGGGGGGTCTTGTATAGCTCCAGCCATTCTCCCTCTGCAGAAGGAGGAAATCTCACTGTCTTTTGTGAGAGGGCTGTTACTCCTCTTCATTTAAGGAACAGTAACAGATTATCTCCCCACATTAATGGACCCATGTTTTACCCTTGTTTCACACTCCTGTAAAAGCTGTTCTTTACTGATGCAATTGTTAGCAAGTCTCTGGTCATTTGGGCGATAGAGAGGGAAATGCGCCATGCTGTACCAGCCACATTGTCCTTGGTTGTGCATTAGGCTGTAGAAGATGATGTGCCTCAACCCTGTGTCCTGGTTCTGGCCAGGACAGAGGTAATTTCCACCTGAGCTGGGAGAGGAGCTGGGTTGGTAGCACCTGTGGCTGGGGACACAGCTGGGATCGGTTACTGATCAGCCAGCAGCTGGGACAGCTTCCCCAAATCAGCCCCAGGGCTGTTCCATCCCCTGGGATGTCAGGCCCAGGGCATAAAGTGGGGCTGGAGCTGAGGGGCAGGTTTTGCCCCTTGGGAGGGAGCTGGGCATCAGGATCCACCCTGAGCTGTTGTGCTGTAAGGTATGTGCTTAAGCATTTGCTGTTACTGGTTTTTTTTGTTGTTGTTGTTGTTCCATCTCTGTTTTCTATTCCTTTCTTGTTCTTTTAAGCTGTTTTTATCCCAACCCATGAGTTTTGCCCCCTTTTCTTTCCTGATTCTCCTCCCCATTCCACTGCAGGGGTGATGAAGGGGCGGACTGAGTGAGCGACTGTGTGGTATTTTAGCTGCTAAATGGGGCTAAACCATGACACTGTGTTAGCTGAGTTGATAGACTTGTGGTTTTTCAGCTTGTTTTTGCAGAATAACACCTGTGTATCACAGATACTTCACGTTGTTGCTGAAAATTATTTGTATCAGAAACAAGCATGGAAGGAGGGTACAGTAAGTGTAATAAACTCAACAGCATGAAATCCTGCAGCATTTATACTTCCTGCAAAAGTAAGTTCTGGGTCTTTGTCACATGCTGTTCCCCACATCTGGCCATGGCACGCATCTCAACTTGTCAGTGAACGTTGCTCTTCCTAGGTTTCTGCTTTTGTAGCCTTGATGCATACAGCTGCGTGTGACCTAGCAACACATCTGTAAGAGCAAATCATATCAATCCTAATGGGAATGAAATTTATATATCTCTTATGGGGCAGAGCTGCTGTATTGGTCTGCTCCCAGTACAGAAACGCTGTGAAAAATGTTCCCTATTTCCCTACTCGCGTCATCCATGCAAATAGGTTTGGTTGGCTGGTTTTTTTTTGGGGGGTGAGGCGGGGGGGTGTATCTATTTAGCTATGTGTTACATAGATAGCAGCCTGGAAAAGCATCAGTCAACATTAATTATAAAAATAATGAACAATTACGTGATGAGGTTTACCAAGCACATTCTGGTGTGTACCAAAGAAGCCGTGGCTGGGAGTTGCACACGATTTTGTCTCCGTAGGGCCTCTCCACTTGCTGTATTAAACAGCTGCCCAGTAGATGGTGGTGTTATTTCAAGTACTTTGCTCTGTGCTCCCTGGTAAGCAGCCAGGCTGCACGGAGCTACTGTGGGAAAAGTTGTGTTAGGCTTTCGCGGCTCCTAGAATTGCACTTACGCTATCAGCATCATGATAGTCCTCCTTGAAGAAATAAAGGTTAGTGATATATATATATATATAAAAAAAAAATATATATAATAAAATAAACACTCTTTCAATTTTCTTGATAAAAATGCTGGTGACAGGAGGAAGGGCCCCTTCTTATAAGAAGGATAAAATATTTCTTCGAAGGATCTTTTTCCCAGAAATTTCAGTCTGCTACAATCCCTTCTCTGGGGGAATACTCACTAATACTTTATATGTACTCAAAGTCTGAGATGTGATGCAAGAAATTTTTTCTTGTGTCAGCAAGAGAAGAAATTTATAATACTTGTTTAGATCTTGCTGTTTCCATATTATAACACTAAGAAAGCAATAACTGATTATGACTATTGTATACTATCTAGAGAAGTTTAGGATCAAACCTGTTTCTTGTGTATTGCAACACCTTTAATAAGACCTAGGAATCCAAGCAACTTTTGACGTGAGTGCTTTTGATGGCCAGCAGTAAAATATGGTTCAATGCAGGCATATATCTATGTCAATGTACTTTTGATAATACTATTTTTTCTACTCTTTGATCATGAATAGAGCTACTGGACTTTTCACATCTGTAGTGGCCACCAGCCCAGGCAAATCCATGGCTGGGTGTGGGTGGGAGATAGGGCCAGGCTGGCTGCCCTCTGGCCAGGCAGTCTTGTGCTTCTGCCGGACCCTGCTTCTGGGCACCCTGGAGACCTGCTGCGCACCAAGCTACTTGCACAGCAGACCGGCAGCTCCTTGGTAGGTCATAGGCTGCAAACAGCAGCTGATCTCTCTGAGACAGTGTGGCTGTAAACCTCTCCACCACCATGCTCCTTCCCCCAGACCAGTGCCAAAGGCAAGAGCCAGCCTCCTCTTGCCATCCTTTAGGCTCCAACATCTTCCAGGGAGGAGCAGTCCACTGGTTGCAGCACCCTGCAGAGGTCCCACAAGCCTTTGTTCCCATTCCCTGCCCCTTCCTGGGGAGCACGGAGACTGTTCCATATCAGCGGCTCATCTGCAGTGTGCTTTGCCTGAGGCTGCATCAGTCACCTCCCAGCCAGGTTGCACGGCTACGGCAACGCACTCGCAGCCTCTGGCATTTCTGGCCCTAGTGGGAGCTCCCAGAAATTTGAGTTTTGGGGCACCCATAGTGTGGGTACAGCCAAAATCTGTGGGCAGGACCCAGACTTCTTTTTCCAGCATGTTTCCTCAACTGCTACATCCCATGCATAATCAAGGGGCGGTTGCTAACGCAGCACTGTAGCCTGGGTTGCCATTATCCCACACAAACAGCCATTCACATCCACTTAGCCATGGAGAGCAAGGTATAAAAATGTAAAACACATGAGAACAAGACTGCTTCAGAAGTACAGAATGTATTTTTTTTTGTAATATAAGGCAATTTATATGTAAAACCTCTGTAATCACAAAAGTGCCTTAAATACAATATTCAGATTTCAGCAATAAAAATCCTGTATCTGACAATGATAAATCAGCGCATTAAAAACATGTCACTCAGAGAGCAGATGCTCTTTGCAGGGGAAACAAGGTTTGTAATGTGGAGCTAAAGCAGTGGTGACATAAACAGATCAGTCGTGCACAGCTGCTCTGTGTGCCCAGCAGTGCCAGGGTGGGAGCTGAGGTGCAGAAATACTTCATGCTGCCACGTGCTGCTATGGACACAATGACTTCTTCACTGAGGCTGCCAGGGTTCTGTGTTTATGGGGTCAGACTCCATACTGCCCCTAAAATGATGGGATATACTTGCTGGTCAAGTGGTGAATTCTGTTAAATTGGATCTAATAGGAGTATTCTAGCTATTGTTTTCTTCTTTCTTTTCCAGCACCGAAATCACTTCATTTTTGTCCAAGATAGTAAACTAAACAAATCTTACCTAATTACCTTGGTGTATCCCAGTATCAAAATAACCTTTGGAACATACATGTCCCTGGTCTCTTGGACAACCTTCTTCTGCACTTGATTTCTAAATGGATGATCAGAAAGCAGCTTTTCATGTAACCCAAGGAAAAAGAAACTACGGGGATCTCTCAAAGTAGAAAATACAAGCAGTTCAACTGCTTAAAGAAAAAACAGCCCAAAAAATCACTAAAGAGACCGGAATTAGTGTACACCATGCAGTCCCAAGCTCAGCCTGAAAGGAACTTTGGGCAGCCAGATAGGAATTGGAAAATTTCAGTCATATGATGCAAAGAACAGGGTTACAAGCTAAATTTCATGGGAATTAGACCTTTAAATATCTAGTCTGTGCTTGATTAGAGCAGCGGGCTGTTGTGCAAGAGGTTTTCTAGTATTTTCTTCTCTTTTTTTTTTTTCTTTAGTTAAATCTGTTTCTAAAGCAGTAAGATGGAAGGTTGAGATGTTGAGAATCAACTACGCCATCAAGCAGGCTCAGTCACAGAAGACTTAAACATGTAATACAACGTGCAATTTAACAGGATTATCAGAAAGTAATAGTTGGGGTTTTGTTCTACTAAATGTTCACCCATCCTTTGTCAAGTATTTCTAATTACCAGGATTTTAATGGCAATGTTTAACAGCCCCAGAACTCCAGGGTCTTTTAATATCTGCCACAACAGAGTTTTCAATTATCATAATTCTGTCCTTAATTTCCGTCATCATAATTACCCTTCATTACAGCAACATTCTTAAATCTGACTCATCAAAGCAAAATTTTTCCTTGTTTCACTTGACTTGCAGTTCAAACTGGGATTTAACCTCTAAAACAGTCGTTTTACCCTATTGATTCAATGAAAGAAAAAAAAAAAAAATCACTTATCTGGTTTCCCACATACAACAGTTGCTGTATCAGTGTAAGGGACAAAAAATACTTTTTTTTTGAAACTCAGAGTCAAAGGTTGAGTATTTATACAATCCTTATAATAATGACAGTAGCAGTACAGGATCGAAATCTCTAGTCAGTCACATCACTGCATGGCTGACCTTCAGAAAACCTAGCGTGTTACAAAAAAAGAGTTTGTGATAGATAAGGCATCTCTCTGATAATTCACCTGTCTTGGAAAGAGCAATCTGTTTGATATGCCATTAATTACATTAAAAAATACTAGGATACCAATAAGCTACAGATCTTAATTTATTTAAATTGCTTATATGCAATTCACTTTCAAAGTGCCTCAACATTTGCTCTTGAAAAACGTGATCAGCCTACAAAAAGTCTGGATGTTCTCAGTGTCAGGTCTTCTAGCTTGCACTGGCTCTGACAGACTTCAGTCTGATGGCAAAATCAGGACAGAGTCTATCTTCCTTAAAAGATGGCTTTCAGATCCAGAAGAAGGGTCACCGCAACCAGCGATGTGCCATTGCATCAAGTCATTCCCTACCTCATCCTGCAGTTATTGAAGTCAAAGAGAACAGACTCCAGGCCTCCATCTCTTTCTCAGTGTGCTTTCAAAGTCCCTTCTGCAGCACTTCATCCAAGTCAAGAACTCAATTTAAGAAATTCAGGCCAGGAAGACTACGAAACAAATATAGCTGGAACAAACAGGGCATGATAAAGGGTTAGGTACTTTGTATTACTTCAGGTACTTCTGCAGTGTTTCTTCTCTTGAGTCTGTGTAGCTGCCTCAGCCTAGAAGGTTTCTAAATTAAAAGCAGAATATAAGAAATACTAGATCATAAGGCTTTAATAGAGAAAAATAACTGGCAATCTCACTGGTGCAATGAATGAAGCAAGCCCTGGTAGCCTGCTGAGCCTTGGAGTGGGTGTGTAATTTTGGACCTGTCGCTTGACCTTCTTTGTCTTCACTCAAGCCAGCTGGAAAACTGGAGGTGACATAGAGCCGGAGTGAAAACTGGACATTGCTTGTAGCGGTATCTTCTAGAAAGGTAAATTGTGAAAAAAAGTAATTTTGTATTACCAGTTTTGTTCAGTGCTGTGGTGTGTGTGGTACATGCAAACAATTCTGTATACACACAGCATGCAACACAAATTTAGGGGATTTATAAATGCATGCCCACAGTTTTTGGCTGTGTTATACACTGACGAAATCTTCTTGTGACTGCCTAAAATCTGCAGATAATGAAAATGTAGTCCATACTCAATTGCTAATTAATCCAAGACCTTCTCTTTACATTTTTATTAATTTTAATGTAGCTGGTTAGTGGGCAAAATACATGATTTATATAAAAGCTGCAGTTAGCTCATCGCAAGAGGTTTAAGCTCTCTGCTGTAACACTGAGGTCCTGCACACAACAGCTAAGGAGGCTTGGAAATATGAGGTTTTTTCTTGTCCGTATGCTTGTTCTCATTTGTCCTGTGTTGACTGCACAGTCTCATCAAGAGGGGATGGTTGTCATCGTGTGGATGGACCACAGCTAATATACTAATCAGGTAATTAAGGCTCTGTTGAGAGATCTCAACTGGGAGGTGTGAATATTTTCAGCTTGAAGTGGACACTAAACCCATTTCTCCACACTTCCTTGGCAGAGCTGAAGCTCTTTGGGTGCTTTGTGTGTGTTCTTGCATTAATGTGGCTGATGGCCTCCAGTGATCAGCTCTGTCTGCCTCCTCTGAGGAGGCTCAGGAGTTGCTGAAATGCATTTTTGTTCATCCTCATTTCCTTGCCAGACTGAGTGCAGAGCTGAGGCTGTTTGGCCATCTGGCCTGCCTCAGCAGCAGAAGTGGACTGTGACTCCTCTTCCAGAGCTTTTCAGGACTTGGCCGAGGCTGACCTGATTTGGTCTTGGTGATCATCCTGCTTCAAGCAGGCTGGAGAAGATGACCTTTAGATGTTCCTTCAACTGACATTTCTAGGCTCCCCTGGTCCTGCTTGTTGATATAAAACCAGCTTAGGCAAGATGGCATCATCTCTGAGCATGGGCAACAGCTTGGCCTTAGGTGCCTCATTAACCTATTTATGAGGCTGTCCTGGGGACTTGGAGATCCTCAAGTGTTCCCTTTGATTTACATTTACCCATGAACTCTTCTAGGTGTGCAAGTCTGGATCTGGGTCTTACTCACCTTCTCTCTAATTACCTTTGATCCAGAATCCACAACTGATGTAAATGGGAGATAGTGGAACAAGTTTGTAAATAGAATTGTGGATACTATAAAATATATTTTAAATCTAGGTTGACAGTTGACTTTTAATAAACTTTTCTGTCTCAGATAACTGCTCCTGAGCTGCTGCCAATGCAGGACTAGCAGCTTGAGAGCAGTTTTGTTCTTCCTTTTCAATAAAACTTTCAGTTGTCACAAATACAGCAGCAGGATATTATTAGTGCTGAGATCTACCTTTATTAGATTGATATGATTTGATTTAAAGTCTATATGTAGCTACTCCATTCATAAGTATATAAATATTTATTGTAAAACAGCAAATAAATATGTCAGAGTGACTGGCAATAACTGAAATAATGTGTGAAGATACCACATGTATGTGTGTGACACCAAAAAAATAGGTAATTACAAGGCATGGCTTAAATAATACTACTGTACTGGGAAATCAGTGCCCTAATATTATACTGCAATCTAAAGCAAAGTTGAGTATCTTTATTTCCTGATGGCATTTTGAGAACCAGCCCCCACACAAGCTGTTGATCCTTAACTGAATAATGTTAAGAATTGTCAAGATTAAAGTGAATTTATGCACATGAAAGTTTAAGCAAATGCATGTGCTTGAATTTACATGTTTATTTTCATGTAGTTCCAGTGTAACTTCTCCTTATGTGCATGGAGTTAAGCAGATCATGACTTGACTGTTGCCCATTGAAAATCTTCACAAACTGTTAGCTACCTTAGACAATGAGACGAGGAAATGTCGTAGAATCATAGAATGGTTTGAGTTGGAAGGGTCCTTAGAGATCATCTAGTTCCAACCCCCCTGCCATGAGCAGAGACACCTTCCACTAGACTAGGTCACTCAAAGCCCCATCCAACCTGACCTCAAACATTGCCAGGGATGGAGCATCCACAGCATCTCTGGGCAACCTGTGCCAGCGCCTCACCACCCTCACAGTAAAGAACATCCTTATGTGTGATCTAAATCTACCCTCTTCCAGTTTGATGCCATTACCCCTTGTCCTATCACTACATGCCCTTGTCAAAAGTCCCTCTCCAGCTTTCTTGTAACCCTTTTAGGTACTGGAAGGCCACTATCAGGTCTCCCTGGAGCCTTCTCTCCTCCAGGCTGAACAGCTCAACTCTCTCAGCCTGTCCTCATGGGAGAGTTTCTTCAGCCCTCTGATTGTCTTCCTGGCACTCCTCTGGACCCTCTCCAACTAGTCCACGTCCTTCTTATGATGGGGGCTTCAGAGCTGGACACAGGACTGCAGGTGAGGTCTTACCAGAGCAGAGTAGAGGGGCAGAATCACCTCCCTCAACCTGCTGGCCACGCTTCTTTTGATGCAGCCCAGGATCCAGGGATGTCACTTGCATCTAGGTTGTCTTCAGACCAGCTTTGTGCTGGAACTCTTGTGATGTAAAAGAATGTTTAGTTAAAAATAATCTTACTAATGCTTTAAAAATATTTACTGAAAACACTTTTAGTCGCACAATGTTACCTATTCAACTTGGATTGCTAGTGACAACATATTGAAATTCAGTGATGATCAAGGAAGGCAGTAGAAAGTACTGTCCCAAGGTAAAGTAAATTTATAAACAAGTTATATCTGTCCTGGAGGCACTATTAGCCCTTGCTAGGCATTGCAACATACTACTCTGGTTATGGACCGTCTGCCATTTAGCACTTTCTACCCAACATTTTCTGTATGACGGAAGTGGGAAAAAAAAAAAAAAAAGTCATTCTTTGCTTAGCCTCTACTGGAGCACAATCAGTGGCTCATCAAAGGTTATGGCCCCGTAGGGAGAAAGAATAAGAACTAGCACTTGGAGTCAGCTGTGTTGGAAAACGGTAACATTTCAGAAGTCCTTCACAGCTGGAATTTCTATTTCATCTGTTGGAACCGAATCAGTTCATTCCATCCAAGCAGTAACTCAAGCCCCTAGAAGAACCAGGCAGACAAATTCTACCAGAGGATTGAAATTTGGCTGTGCATGGAGAGTTGACTCTGGGCTTGAGTTACTTTTATGAACACAAGTGCGTATTTCAGACTCTGCAAGCACATATGATATCGGTTGGCAGCTAGGCATCCACTGACAAGGATATTCATCTTCAGATTCAACAAATACAGTACAATTAACCTTTGACTAGGTAAAGAACAAATATATTAAACTTCTTTATTGAAAATTATTTACTTTGTTTATCATTCATAAAAGCTGATCACGCCATCATATAATCTAATAAAAATAATATTTAAAGACCCATGGCAGGTAGGTAAAATGTAACAGTAAAAGCTCAAGATGAGATTTGCTCTGTAGTTGGATTACAATAACTTACTGGCCTAGCAGAAAAACACTAAAGAGAACGGAAAACATTTTCTATTCACTTTTCTATTACACAAGACTGTTTTGATCTGTCTACTCCAGTCTTCAGTGTTCCTGACTATGAGACGTTTGAAATAATTTAGCAACAAAATAGATACTACTCTTAAAATATTTTTTGCTATATATTGTTATTTATCAGATGTTTCACTCCTCTTTTATTAACAAGAAGCGAATAAAAGTAAAGCTTAACTAAGCTCTTCTTCACAGGGTTTTTTTTTTTGTTAAATACGACGAAAAAAAGCTCTGTAAAGTTATACTGAAGTTAGGATTTGGTTATGAGCATGATTGATAAAATTTATCTCATTGCATTTGCAACCTTTGAGCTAATGTCCCTTCTAATAAATCACATTTTTGTGTCCTTTATCTCATATTTCTCTCATTGATACAAAGTAGCTACCCCATAATGCTAGCAATCAAACCTGTTATTCATAGGCATGTTTTCAAATGAAGCTGTAATAAACACGTTATTTTCAACTGAGCTCTCTTTACCGAAACATTGAATGCATTTTTGCAAATTAAATCATGCACAAAGAAAATAATGATAAAGGCAAACGTGTCAGCAATGACGGGCTAGCCAGTCCTGCCCTTGACTGACTGAGGGAAAGATTTTCTGCTTTGGTAAATATTAAGAGTAGAATTTGAAAAACACTAATTAGTGTGCA
Organism: Chlamydotis macqueenii; assembly: GCF_036417535.1. Lineage (NCBI taxonomy): Eukaryota > Metazoa > Chordata > Aves > Otidiformes > Otididae > Chlamydotis > Chlamydotis macqueenii. Next base: position 6,085,212 of record NC_141561.1, on the reverse strand, counting down.
CAGCCCCTATTGACTCTCAGAAAGACAGGACTTTCAAGGTCACTTAGCCATTTTTAATTATTTCATCTGTAGTCTTTAACAGGAAACTCATCACCAAGGTATTCAAGAAAAAATGATGTGCCATATATTAGAAACTACCTTAATGACTGAAAAAAGCTAAATCCATTCTAGTTAACTATTTAAAACCTCTCATTAGAAGTGTCTTCAGCAGAAACTTACCTGGCACTTAGACAAGGGGATCCAAATATTCCTTGGCTGCCATTCCTTGCTCAGATGGGGAGAAAAAAAGTGTATATTTGCCCCTGACAGTGAATGTAAAAGAGCTCATCTTCCTCTGACTCCAAAATACTTTTGCCTAGGCACAAAGTTAACTGTCATTGGGGAAAAAATATCATAATAAAATATTATTTAATTACACACGGGGAATCGAATAACATATATAATACTTCAGTAGCTACAGCAGACTGAATGACTGCTCGTAGAAGAGAAGTACGGTTGTTATGATCAGCATCAGACTAAAAATGAGCGTCCCAGAATGGATTCCTTTTTGGCTCGTTATTGCATGTAAAAAACACTATCTGTCCTTCTCTGGGGAGCTGCAGGTTGTTTGTTTGTTTTTAAGGGAAAAAGTGAAAAGGCAATAAAGAGGAATCATACAATCTGCCAGCAGCGCAAACAGTGAAAGCTGGACAAGTGCATAGTGTAATGCTTTGTAAGCTGACAACTGATACTGATAAATACCATCAGATGGTACCTCTGTCCTCCCGCTGCTCAGCTTAATCTTGCCTAAAAAAAAATGGTAGTCTAGTTACGAGAATAGATTCCTGTCTTGACACAGTGGAGAGTCAGTGATGGAAAACACTGAGCTCAAAGTAGGATTTCATTAAGAAGTATTTAAAAAAAATAATTATCATAAGAAGAAATATGAGTTATGTGAGTAGTAGGAGGCTTTTTGTGACTGGAGATATTGAAATTTCAATTCATCTGTATGATGGAGGCTTATAAAATCCTGATGTGGAAACATCTGTTGAAAGAAACCACCCTCTATCCTGCCTGATAATCTAGACCAAATGTCTATTTCCAGCTCTACCGCTAGCACCACTGTGACACAGGGTGAGTCATTCACCTCTCCTGTGTCTCTGTCTCCAGCTATGAAAAATGGGTTAATAATACCTACCTCACGGGGAAGTCGTGAGCTTGCATTTTTCAGTCAGATTGGGGACAGGAAGAAAGCTTGGTGAGGTAACTGACCCTTGCAAAGTGTGTTGAATGCAAGTATTGAGTAGTCTTACTTTATTCAAGCTCTCTTATCTTTCCCGTTTTCAAACCAGTGCACATGTGGCAAGTTTCTTAGTTACACAAGACATTTTTAAAGGAACTTTATGAGCAGTAACGTATCAGAAGGTCTGAACAGGGTGGATTTGTTTTGCTTCTTTCGGATTAAAAGTTTACAGCTTTTACCATTGAAGTTTCAAAGGTACAAGAAAATAAATACAAATGGCTATTTGGCTTTAAAAGCATTTGGAAGACTATGGCATGATTGTCGTCTTCTCACATGAAAGAGCCTGGTCATTTTTGGTGACTTTTCTCCTTTCCATTGCTGTCTGAATCTTGCACTTTTATTTTTTCACCTTCTCTTCAATTTCTTCCCCTCTAAGTGCACGCACTTACTGTCTCTCACTTCTGCGCTCCCTCTTGAGGTATGAAACGTACTGTGGCTGTCTAGTGCAACGGCTATTATCGCTCAAGGTCAAAGTCTTAGAGTTTCTGTGATTTGCCATGTTTTGTAATTCCTCTTGTGTCCCTGAAAATGCTAATACTGCTGCTACACTGGGAGGCCATGAGCCATGGGTGTGAAAGCTTCTGATGGCACCAGAAGTGTCCCAGGCACCCCCAGAAAGAGGGTGAAAGGTGGGACCTGGCAAATCTGCCAGCACTGATGGTAGCTCCTACCCCACAGAAATACTCCCAGGGAGCACCTGCTCTTCCTCATGGATTTGCAGAGGTGGCAGCCTCCTCTTCCTCCTCCCTTTCCCAACAGACAGAGCCATCAATGGTGCCCCAATTCATAGCTCTAGCTATGGATTTTGCAAAACCAGATGACCTGGCAAATCTGGCCTTTGGAGAGTTGAACCAACCATGTGTAAACACACCAAAGATCTGGTGTGAACCCCAGAAGTTCAGCAGAGGTGTACAGCCAGTGCTGGAGTGAGTGGCCCTGAAGTTCACAACTTTGTTTTCTAATCTACTGAACAATCTTCAACATGACCTGGCTGGTGCTTCTGAATGCTCGCAGCCGTGGTTGTTATTAAAACACATACAGGAATTATTGTTCTCATTAGTCAAATATTGATTCCTATGCTGATCCTCCAGGATAGATATTGTACAGTCATTATTACATTTATGCAACAGGACCAAGACATGTGGATCAAGTCTGTTTCCATTCTACAGACTGTTGTGTTTTCTAAAGGATAAAACATTCCCTTTGGATGACCTAGGGCAAACTTTTAGGAGTTTAACCAAGAAGTCTTTATAGCTCTAGTACTATAAAAGACCATTACATATACCACACTCTTTTGTGACCCTGATTCAAACACATAGTAAAAACCTGTCAGCTGTAATAATATGCCTTGCCACACTGAAGTACACTGAGTCTTCATCAAAGGTCATGTTTTCCACTGTATTTTCAAGCCCCAGGCATCTGAAGTTCTATCAATAGGTGCACAAGTATTTAGCCTTTGATTTCAAATTGTGATTGTACTTTAGCTAAATGGGAGTCCTTTTGCGACAATTGTGTTCCTACTACAATAACCTCTGCAGTTGCTTGTTTCCAACTTCTTTCCAACAGCTTTCTCTGTGCTGGAGTGACTGAAGTTTCTTCCAGTTCAGGAGCACTGCTACAGACAGAGATTGGTTAAAACTAGTTCTAACATGCATGAAATTCTGACTCTTTTTTTTTTTTTTTTTTTTTCCTGCGTGTCACTAATCATCTTATTTGGCCTTTAAAATAAAGGGTCATTGTGCAATGTTGTTCCAGAAGACTTCCAAGTCATTGATCAAGAAATATGAATCCATCACGGTGTGTAATTGGGTGTGAACTGTCATCCTCCCACAACAGGCACTTTGGCAGCATCAGAAAGGATGTGCTTTTACTTAAATAGTCATCATAGCAGGATCTTCTGTTCTTGGTAATGCAGCTTTTACTAACTGGGAATGTGGAAGGTAACCTGACATAGCTGCTCAAAGAAGTTAGGAGCTACCTTTAAGTGTATTGCCCAGGCTCTTATGGTACTGCAAGTCTTCTCCATTATTAAAATAGGTGAATTTATGCTCACAGTGTTGAGTAGCCAAGTACTCACCAAATCAAAATCACTGCACAGCAGTGTCCAGAGCTGGCCAACCTGACAGTTCTCAGAAGAGTCTCAGTGAAGGCCCATCACAGTAAGGGAACAAATATTCAAGCTGACCAGCTGCTGGGAGGAAAAGGGCTGCCACAACAGGGATATTGGGTGGGGACCAGTCAGATCTGAATTTAAACTGGTTTCTTGGGAGGGGAGTCTTCATGGTTTCCTAAGAAGCGCTGAAACACTGTCCTTTTGCTATACACATTTTAATTCATGGTTTAACCGTGGCTCATGCTAGAAATTCACATGCTTGTCTCACTCTTAACTCCCTCTTATACACTCTATTTTGTTGTGCTGTCTTCAGTGAATGAAGGCAACCAGTATGTAAACTCATATTATTCCCTCTCTTTATTTCCTCCCTTTATCCCCCTTTGCCTGTGAGATTTGCAGAGGAGGGATTGTGTTTCTGAAGTGTTCAGAAAGCATCACACTTGTAGGCAGTGCTACCAAAAATTAAATAGAGTAAAAATGGAACAGAGCTTATTTTCAGAGACAGCTCAGTGTATTTTATCAGCTCCCGACAGTCAATAGGATGTGCATGAAGAAATCATGCATACAGATGACTTTGGAAATGGGAGCATGCATTTGCCTTCTAAACTAAGAGTGCTAATAAATATTTGAAGTTACATTCAGCTGGCCTGTGTCTTTTTAAATGTACCTTGAATTCTTTTTTAATGTGAATCTGGTCAAATAAGGGGAGAGACCACTACCGTCTCTATTTTTCTCATTATTTTTTAATTAAAATATTACTAAAAAAGCTACAGCAGTGCATGGCAGATTTTACATAATAGAGGTTTACAATGGATTTGCTGACGGACTCAGTGCAACACTAGCCAACAGAGCTATAATAAAGAGCTTTATCTGGGATTAAAGCCTCTGGAATTACTCATTAATTGGATTAATGAACTGTAATTCATCATGCGTGTCAATCCTGCTTTAGTCTAACTCCTCCTCTGCCCTCCTTGTAACATTCATCCAAGGAAGACCTCTGTTCTGGGAAAGTTCACGAACAATGTTAAGACTTCCATGATTTCACATTCATTTTAAATCCCTAATGAAATCAAAATTCCCTTTATTCCTTCCCTGAACACCAACTATTCTTTCTATAATATTTAGAGCCCTTCAGGTATTTTTTTTAAACTTCTCATTTTAGAGCTTAGGTCTGAATGTTTGGGTTTTTTTTTAGATTCCAAGGCTGTAGAATTGTATTCACTGGGCTGTTTTATTTAAAAAAAAAAATTAAAATACTAGAAGTGTTTAACTTTGGTTTTTGGGTTTGTTTTTTTTTTTGGTTGAAATTCTGTGTATTCTACTAAAATATTTTCTTAAATAGAGTGAAAAAGAGATGCAGTTTAAAGCTTCCTGTGGTTTGTAGTTAAAAATCTTCTTTGGAAAACATGATTTAGTTTATATTTCCTCCTCTTTTTTTTTTTTTCCTATGTGCTGATAAATGATCTAAAATATTAAAATGGTTTTTTTTTAACTTTTTGCTTCAGACAAACTATTTCATTTGCACCTTCAAAGGACACATCTTTGCTGAATATACAGAATGTACATTACTCGAGCGATGGCACTCTGAAACAGTAACACTAGCCCTGCTCAGCTGTCAAAAGCTGAAAAACAGATTCTGCAGATATCACTCCTCAGGAGTTGTTAATAAATTGCCTCAGAGTCTAGTTACAGAAGAATATGTGCATGGCAGGAAGTCAGAATTTGAAATGAAAATGTTTCAGAAGCTTGGAAGTTACCTAATCACACATCTTCCCATTTGCTCTGTGTGTGTTGAAGCCCCTTGGCCTGAAACTGGAAAGAGTAAGGAGCTCTCTGCTCTCCTGTCTTGGTGGAGAGAAAGAGCTGTTTCATCTGCATATCCCAGCGATTCTCAGTTTTTGGCAGACAGAAGTTCCTAAGGGAAAGAAGCTATCTACTCCCATTTTTCTGTAGAGTGGAAGTCAAACATGGTCACAGAGACAGTTTAATATACGTGTACTTTCTATACAGAGCATTTGCAGTGAAAAGGCAGGACTCGCCCTGCCTACAAGAAGCGTAGAATAGACTGAGGAGTGGAGCAAAAAGGGCTTCTGCTATTTTATATCAAGGAGTTTTTTTCTCTGCTTTTGGCCCCTCTGTGTTGGTGGGAGGACGCTTTGATGGGAAGCGGTGAAAGACTGCATCTCACTGAGATGCATTGTAAAATCTTTCTGTAAGATGGGATAGTGCAGATGAACCAGTGTTGGTGACATCTCACCAACTCAACCACTGAATGTGACTCACATCATTAGAGCTGCATTAAGGTGCCTTGAGAGAGGGCCAGGCTCAGCAAATGGACTAGAAGACAGGTCAAGCTGGCTGCACCCGAACTCTGATATTATAATAGTCCCTGGCACCAAAACAGGGATGGGGTTTAGCCAAGGAAGAAGGAGAGAGGGGAAGAGTGACCTTTTTTTTCATGTGCTCTTCACTTGGTCTGGGGCAATTGAATTAGTGAAATACTTGACAATGTTTCTGTGAGTGAATGCATTACTTAGCACTAAGAGAAATAACTTCTATAAGGGACGATAATCACAGAACAGTTTGGGTTGGAAGGGACCTTCAAAGGCCATCCAGTCCAACCCCCCTGCAAGGAGCAGGGACATCTCCAACCTGATCAGGTTGCTCAGACCCCTGTCCAGCCTGGCCTTGAATGTTTCCAGGGATGGGGCATCCACCACCTCTCTGGGCAACCTGTGCCAGTGTTCTACCACCCTCAGTGTAAGATTTTTTTTTTCCTTATGTTTAATCTAAATCTACCATCTTTTAGTCTAAAACCATTACCCCTTGTCCTATCGGAACAGTCTCTGATAAAGAGTTTGTCCCCATCTCTTACTGTAGTATCTCCTATTAAATCAACTAATAGATTTAGAAAATAGATTTTTCAAGCCAGATTCCCTTCATCAGCCTGACAAGAACAACAAAATTCAGCCTAATGTAGGTCAAACTCAACAGCTCATAATTCAACCTAATTGCATTAATCACTTTGTGGCAAAGAAAGGAGCCAGCACCTCAGTGCAGTGAGGGCTGTCAGCAGGGGACAGGGACCATCACCTCAGTTTGGGTGAAATACAAAGGCGCTCATCACTGTAGAGTGGTGAGAGGAAGATTGTAATGTACAGTGAAACCAGAGCTTTTACATTTGTATTAACCAGTGGACTTCTAAGCTTTTAGATCCTCGCTTGTCTTTTGAGGATATTTTCCTGCGTGTCCTGTGAGGATCAGCTCTGAGAGATTCCATCCCATGGGATGTCAGGGCCAGGGCATAAAGTGGGGCTGGGGCTGAGGGGCAGGTTTTGTCCCTTGGGAGGGAGCTGGGCACCAGGATCCACCCTGAACTGTTGTACTGTAAGGTACGTGCTCAAGTATTTTCTGTTATTGATTTTCCATCTTGTGTTTTCTCTTCCTCTACTGTTCTGTTAAACTGTTTTTATCCCAACACATTTCATTCCTGATTCTCCTCCCCATCCCACTGGGGAGACAATAAGAGGGGGAGTGAGCGAGCGACTGTGTGATATTTTAGCTGCTGAGTGGGGCCAAACCATGACAGGCATCAAGATGGGAAGCTTTAACTGACTACCTTACCTGTGTAGCCATCCTAAGTTTAGTGCAACTATTTCACTGTTTGCAAGTAGGGCTTAGCAAAATACTTTTAATCCCAGGAATTCACAGAAACTGCTCAAGCCAGAAGTAGTTTTCTTTTAAAGAGCTCAGCCCATTGTTTGAATTTGACCCTTGCTGCTAACAGTAGGATTTGAAAAATTAAATCTAAAGGCAAGTAGGTGTGGAAGATGTTTGCAGTAAAAATTATGTACTTGTTTTTATTAGAAAGATAAAAGTGAATTGAGCTGAGTGTGCAGTTGATCCGTCTGCTTTCAGGAAATGTGGTGGAAATTTACCACTGCTCTGAGGTTTCTTGACATGGGTAGAAGGCAGAAATTAGCACAGTGAACCAATAAGATATCTTAAATACAAGACACTGCTCTTTTAATATCAACTGGAGATATTTTGTCTTGTTTTCTTCATTGCAGAATTAAACTGGAATGGGAATAGATAGGTGTTCCAGTGCTGCAGACAATGAAGGGAAAGGAGAGAGCCTCTTGCAGTGCAGGTTACAGAGCCTCTGTCTTGTGGTGAAGCACAAGAAAGTCTACACTAAGTCTAACCAACTGCTGTCTGAGGTTTAGCTGCAAACAAGCTTGGACTCACGGCCAGCCCGTGCAGTTTACGCCGCACAGATTGCCTAAATGTGCAAATTGCAGCCAGCATGTTTTTATAGCCGTAACTATAATCTTGATTTCCCCGTTTGTGAAGCAGGATGCTACACTGAATAGACATGTGGTTTGCTCTGATTTATCAAGGACACAGGGTATTAGACATACAGATTTGTGCCATCAGTTATGCCAACATCTCCATGTCAAGAGCTGACATTGATTTCATGCTAAGGTGAAGCATTGTGTGGGCTGCCGTCAGGATGTATGAGTCTGAGCACCTGAAGGCCCGTAGAGATTAAAAGCTGTCTACAGCTACCGATAACGGTATCAGACATCCTCATTTACGAGCTGCCTTTTGGAGCCTGCAGACTCTAGGGTCTGTCTCTGACACCATCTATGCCAGCAGCGACTTGGTGTCTGTCCATCAAGCAGCCTACTCAAAAGCTTCAGTTACCCAAGGCAAAACTGTCTACCACGGCCTCCAAATTTGAGCCGTTTGCATGAAGTTAAGGACACAGAGTTCAGGCTGTGGAATATGACGGTGAACAAACCCTGTGTAGAAACACCACTGCATATATTAATATGCCAGGAGAGTGTTATTCTGTATTTAAATGGTATTTCTGGCTGTAATCTCCTTAGGTGAAAACCAAGGTCTAACACCTCACGGCTTGACCCGCACTGCTGGCACATTTCCATCCCACCGATAAGTGTCCTCTCTTCTGAAACCCTCATGCAGCCTAAGTACAACTCTTCATACATTGAGATAAACCTTATTTCTGTAGCTTGTCTTTTTTCTTTATTCAAAGCAGACTTTTGGGGCTTTTTTTGTACCACAACATACAAGCAATATACTCTGCGTCTCTTGGAGATAATTTGAATGGTTTTGCTCTCCAAACCAAGTAAGCATTGATCTCATTCTGCTCCTGGATCACCTCTGCTCTGAGTTTTTTCTGTGCTTCACAGAGCTCTGATTCCTCATCCTAGGTGTTGTTCCAAGCGAATGATAACACTTTACTTGTATTTTAGGATGTAGATTGAGGGTTAAGATTGCTTTTCTGAAAAATCCCACATCTTCCACTACTGTGGAGCTTTCCTTCAACTTCGCTGACACCAAATCAAATTGAACATTTTTACATGGCTGTCACAAAAACCATCAGGCTCTTCTGTTGAGTGTAAAAGTCAATACCTGAACCACATGAAACTCTGTTTAAATTATCGTTTAAAATGTCAGCATTGGCTAGAATGAAAACTGAATTTTCAGCTTCTCTGAGAAGCATGCTTACAAAGGGATTTTTCTAGAGTTTTGAGAATTGTGGTGTATGAGGGAGAAAACATCATTATATATATGAATAAAAATAAATTTGCAGAAGTGCAGATTATATTGTGTTATTATTTTATTAGTACTTAATGACTGGATCACCCTACCAGGAAGACGACAGTTTCTGCACAACTGCAAAAGATGTGTGAGCCTAACAAATAAAATCTGATTTTCTAATACAGCATAAGATAAATTACGGTATGCAGTTTTACAAAAGGGTGAGTTCCACAAGATTAAATAAAAAGTTTATTACAGATAATTGCTTGTTCTGTTTATGCTGTTTCTGTAAACTTGGATAAGCAATTTAAGTTACAGAGATTTATAACTGTTTTCATGAAGATGTATGAAACTTAAAAAATTGCAAGCCTTTTTAATCTACCTATAAATCATTGTATATATTTAATTTCTTCCATATAAATTTTATAGGTTCATATATAAAATACAAGTTAAAATTGTTAAATGCCTTCAGATGAACCAGCCATTGCATTTCTTTTTACCTTTTTATCATTACGTTATGTATTCTCTTCAAGTACGAAACATTAAAATTCCCACAGGTTACTTAATATTTTTTTAAAAAAGGCTGTTATAATTTTGCAGTTTAAAAATATTTCTGTAAGGCTGTCAGTGTTGTGTACTGCATATGTTTCTTCTTGATAGGACCAGCAATGCGTTCATTAGTTTGGAAACCAGAGTAATAGTGAGTGAGCCCTGGACAAAAACCAGCCAAGGCTGGCTGTGAGGCAATTGCCAAAGCAAGGGGAAACCAGCTCAGAGGCAGGCAAGCTGCAGCAGTGCTGAGACCTGGAGCTCTTGGGTCAGGGCAAAGTCTTCTATGTCATCCCATACCAGGGCTGGTGGACACCTGCCCTCGCTGCAAGCCCTAGGGAGCTGGGGTTGTTGAAGCCACCGCTCAAAGAGTCTCCTTTTCCAATCCATTATCTCTCTTTGCAAGATGCAGTGAAAATCCCTCTTTTGCTAGGAAGACTCTGTGGATTTAATTGAAAGCAAGTGGCGGGCGCCAAGGCTCTTTTCTTTCTCCTCCCTGCCCTTGGTAGCTCACGTTGTCCTGGTCTCCTCCCTTCTTGTACCTACTCTGCAGCTGGCACAGGGCCAGACCCTTTTCTGTGAAGTTAATGGAGGTTTTCTGTAATTTTGGTGGAAACAGGACCTTAAACTGTGAAATCCCCTGAAGAGTTTTCTGAAACCTGTTAGTCTGCAGCGTGGCTGTGTCACTTCTATGGCAACGACATGACATTGTTCACTCCTGATTGTTTTGACTGCTTATTCATCTGAGTGGATTATTATGCACATTTGTGCTTTGCGAGAACTGGTTTCTAAAAAAATACCACTGAGGAAAAGAGATTTAAAATGTCCTTTTAGCATTACATTCCACAGGTAGGCTGAATACCTATAGAAAAAATTCACATGATCTTTCTTTTTTTTTGCATTTTATCTAATAAAAGCAGAATAATTCTACTTCAGAAATGCAGAGATCTGATCGTTAAGGTTCCTTTTAAAGCATAATCAGAATTTTAAAAAGAATTAGGGAGACAGTGGAAATAGTGTCCATTTTACCCAAATGTTCTGTGGAGGAAATCCAAAGAGAAAATTTCAGCTGGGGCAAATTTTGTGCAATTTCTAAGTGTGAAAACAGGTGGGGACATCCTTTTTATTATTTGTACAGAACTTTTATTTTCATTCAACAAGGGTACAACTTAATCTTACTGTGAAAAACCCTGGTGCTGTGACTACAGGTGCGGCACTGGAGAAAACACCATGAGTTGTACCTTGCAACTTGACTTCCAGTTGAAGTTCCATAAAGTGTCTGAGCATCTCCTTCACGTTGTACTTTGTCTTACTATTGTCTTCTGGTTATGTTACCTAATCTTTCCCTTGCTCCTTTTGTAATTTTTTTTTTCTTTTTTAATGGTATGTATGCATGCAGTTTTGGTGATGGTGGAATGCCCTCAGTATACAAACCAAATAATGCAAGATATTTGTTATTTCTGTGAAGGAGCCCTCCAGTCCCCCTGTTTGCCCCAGGACATTGTATTCCGACTGGTCCACCAGGATTTCAGTTTTCTTTCACCCTTCAGTGAACTCAGAGTCCTCATAGGTTATTTAATGATTTTTCAAAAGACTTAACAAGGTTATTGCCACTAAAGTGCTTATATCTCAGAGGACTGAGAAAAAGAAATACACAATTTAAGCCACAGAACTTTAGAAAAATCTTTTCAGAGAAGAATCCTCGAGACTTTGTATTTAGGTGTCTGGGATACATACCTTGATGATATGCAACTATTATCAATGCACTCCTACATATATTTTAAACACAACAGGGCTTCAATTATAAATTACTTACTTGTTTCTGTATTATTTTAAATGGTAGTTAAGAAGTTCAAAGCCATTTCATTACTACTGCGAAATTTATCTGTGGAGACATTAGAATAGAAAGTACTTATTTGCTTTGTGACTTAAATTGCACCATTGTGGCGTATCAGCTTGCATTTTAAAGCTGTAAAGTCACAAAATTACATTATGTTTATAGTTGTCATCAAAATATAAAAAGGAACATTAATCTTCTCAAATTTAATTTTGCCTGGATTTTAATTCCATTGCTTATTACCAGAGGGATTTATAGAATTTTGTTTCTTAATATCTCTGACTTCACAAAGTTTATGTTTGAAAAAAATGATGTGCTACAGTACTAAAGTGATTTTCTAGTTGATAGCTTTAGTATTGCCCTCTTATTCTCTAATAACTTACACACAAGTATGACAGTACTCCATTTTTGTCCCAGTTCAATAGAAATTTTATGCCTGCAATATTTCAGCCCTTAGCTGAAACACAGTGCTAGCAATGAGGTCGGAGTTTCCCAGGTTCTGCACCAACTTCTCACAGCTCTGCTCAGATTAGAGGTGGAAGCAGATGCCCTGCTTGAAAAAAAAAAAAAAAGACGCTCTGATACTTTTAGCTGTCAAGTGTTTTTTATTATTAGATTCACATTCTTTTCCAGTAAAATTTACCTTTCAATCTTTTTCTGGTGTTAAATCTCCTCGAGCATGAGCCAGGTGTTGCTCATGCATCCCTACACGATCATCCCTCTCAGCTACACGATTGAAGGCAGAGAATGACCTAGAACATGTCCTCCTTTGGGCAAACAGCATCGTTCTGTATTAGTGTAGTTCAGAATAAACATTAACTTGTTAATATCATGTTAATACTTATCCTCCATGAGGGAAAATGGGAGATTATTTTTCCTCCATTTCTTTTCATAGGCAAATGTTTTATTGAGCGGATAGAACTGATACTCCAATATTATACAAGATACATAAAATATAATAATATGTAATATATAATAATAAAAATAATATGCTGGGTTTGACTGGGATAGAGTTCATTTTCTTTGTAGTAGCTAGTATGGGGCTATGCTTTGGATTTGTGCTGAAAACAGTGTTGATAATACAGGGATGTTTCAGTTACTGCTGAGCAGTGCTCACACAGAGTCAAGGCCTTTTCTGCTGATGAGTAGGCTGGGGGTGCACAAGTTGGGAGGGGACACAGCTGGGACATCTGTCCCCAGCTGCCCAAAGGGATATTACATACTATACAGAGTCATGCTCAGCAGATAAAGCTGGGGAAAGAAGAAAGAAGAGGGAAGCGTTTGGAGTTAGGGTGTTTGTCTTCCCAAGTAACCGTTACATGTGATGGAGCCTTGTTCTCCTGGAGATGGCTGAACACCTGCCTGCTGATGGGAAGAAGTGAATTAATTCCTTGTTCTGCTTTGCTTGCACACATGGCTTTTGCTTTACTTACTAAACTATCTTTATCTCAACCTATGAGTTTTCTCACTTTTACTCTTCCTATTCTGTCCCCCATCCCTCCGGGGTGAAGTGAGCGAGCAGCTGTGTAGTACTTAGCTGCCTGCCAGGTTAAACCACGACACCTGCCTCTCTTGTTCATGCTGATGTGAGAGAAGCCTAATTTGTTCTACAATTCTGAAATCTTTCATGAGGTGCAAGATGAGAAAGGTATGTAACATAGCAGATGCACGTTTGTTTGTTTCATGAGTAGAGCAGCTGAAGTGAGAAGAGATGCTACAGGAAAAATATACTTTTGCCTAGAGCTCAAAATGCTTTTCTTTAACAATTTGGGCTTGTTCTCTTTTTCATTGCTTACCCCATCCTTCCCTTGCTTGAATTTTTATGGTCTGTATTTTAGCTCCGTTGAGAGAATAGCAGTTCCTACATTATGGAAGATTTTCATGCAAGGCAGATTAGCCCTTTATGTATCTCCTCACGGAGTTTGCTTTTTCCATTTTGTTCTACAAAAGCAGGCAGCAGACCCAGTTTCCAAAAGGAACAGTTCGCAATGTTTGCTAACCTGACTGGAGAGAGGGAAACCGTTGATTTGGACACGCTCATTTAGATGATGCTTTTACTGGCCCTTGTGGGAAAACAATGAATTACTTGCAGATATTAAAATCTCAAAAATGCAACTGAGGTGCTACTTTAATAGAAGTCAGGCCTTATAAATATTCCATGTGCCTGGGATTGTATATTGCATTTCTACAATTTTTATACCACTATTATCTATTTTTATTATGAGCTTTATTCTATCAGCAGCTCTGATAACTTTGGTAAAAAGTTTATTTAAGAAAACAAATCCAAAAAGTTTTCATTTCAAACTAAGTTAGTGTATTTTTGGACTGTCAGTCATTCTTATTTCTAGTTGGGATTTATTGCTTGTTTGTCACTTGTGGTCTACAGATTATACTTATCAGTAAACAATGCCTCGTCTTTCGTTATAGCTTATGCATGTCGAGGATGATTTTTCACTTACGTTTGACATCAGCTAAGCCAGTTTCTAAATATCCTGCACCTCTGCTTTTTCAGTTCATGGGATGACATGACACCCCTGTTGTCATTGTTGAGGATCTAGCTATGTTAAGCATTATGTTAATGTCCAATTCATAGATCTGTGACTGAAGGTACAAATGTGAACAAACTGTGATGGGTTGGTTAGTTCTCGCAAGTCCCTTAGGATTAAGATGGTTTGGGGTCCAATTTAAACTCAAAATTAAGAAAAACATGGTTGGTTTCAGAGTTTCCAGAGTTCTTTTTCTATGATGAGTCTGCTAGACTATGTGCCAAGGAGAGAAATTAAACAGAGAGATAATTTACCTCTCTCATAAAAACCGATCCAGGATCTTTCTGCTTACCTACCTACATTGGTTGGAGCAATCATACAGTGAGGGGGAGGCGTTTGGATGGGGCCACATCCTTCATATGCATTTCAGACATACTAAATAAATAATACATCCATTACTAATGTCTCAGCAAGATGATCTTTCACCCTTTTGCTCTAGTCTCCGGGAAGCCATTGTAGTTCCATTTACAGTCATGCTCTTCTAATTTTTGAAAAGGTTAACACAGTTTTATCTTTAATAGCTGCTTGATCATTGCAGAAGCTAACAAGTCATGTTGGAAACATTAGTCAGGGAGACAGGGGAATATATCTGGATGTCTCACACAATTATAAGGCGAGTTATTCTCCTGCTGTTATCACTGCATTACCATGGCTGGTATTGAAATGACATATTTATTAGGGAAGAGTACATGAGGTTCAAGAAGACTTGGGTGCCTGCCAGCAGTGAAGTGTTTCTCCCCTCCATATGGTCATCCAATTGTCCAAACTATCTTGTGAAAATAATCAGGCTATTGTTGCTTCTCTTACGTTCAAGGACCCCACATTGGTATTTTCATTAGAGAGTATCACCAAGTTCAGTGCCATAGTGACTAGATTAAATGGTATAGCACTGCTAAGCAGAGAGATAGAAAAAAAAATTGTACCTAAGTAAGCATAATCACCTCTGTGTAAATTGTCTTTGATAAATGAAAAAATGTAATCTTGACATTTTTCCCATGTCTTCTCTCTGACTATATCCATCAGAGCTCTTGCTTCACCCGGAACAGGTGAAAACCCTCCATCCTTCCTGCTTTGGGTTTCATCTTCTCTGTATGACCTGGTCAGTTGGGGCCCATGCAATAGCTTGGAACATCAGAAGCTGTCACTTCTTCCTTGCTTCCCCAGCTCAGCGTTCAAGCTCCAGTATTGTGCCATGGCGGTGCAAGGCCAGCTTTGCTCTGCTGTCTCCTGCTCCCCAGTGTAAAGGAGAACAGATACCAAGGTGGAGGCAACACTTGGGTATGGGATCCCAACAGAAAATGCCTTGCTGACCCTGGCTGTCTCCTGTCTTCAGCACCTGCCTGTACTTAAAGACAAGCCTGACTTAAGCTCTATAAATAGAGATAAACTGTGAGAAAAAAAAAAAAAAAAACAAACCCAAACCTGCTGTGATCAAATCTGTTCCTTCTATCTTTGTACCTTGTTTACAGTACATCTCTTGGTGTTACGCCTCCTGATTCCACCTGCACTCAAGCGTGCCACACACAGAGACACCGCTTTTGCACTGCAGCTGGGAACCTTTGCCAAAATAAAACTTGGCAGGAAATGTTGGTTAGGTCTTTGTGGCTCGGATGTTGTGTCATTTAATGGCCACGCATAGCTAGGAGAGCCTTTTTCTGCTTTGTAAATTAGTTAGGAATCCAACATAATACAGCTGTGAAAGTTGATCATATTTAACGTGTTTGCGTGTTCAAGTCCTTGAAAGAGCAGAGAAGCTTGAAATGGCCTGAACAGGAAACAAAATAAGTGCAGGAGGGAGAAAATCTGGAGGAGGAGCTGGAAACAGAACTACTGCCAATGCTCTTTAACTGCCCTCAGCTGGATTAGACACAATGTATTTTGCCATTTATTAGGAGCTGAAGTGACATCAAAATTGGAGTCATGGGGCAGGTCAAGGAACATAAGCAAAATCAGTTGCCTCTCGTGTTTTCAGCCACAAATCCAACCTCTTTCCAACAATTCAGATTAAGAAATTCTATAATTCTTCTCATACTGTACATAGCCTGAGGTGGATGCAGATGTGTTTAAGTTACTTTCTCACTCAGAGAAAAAACTATATTAATTTGGACATCAGCACACTGATCTAATGTCATGTGGCCGTAGTCTACAACTATGACTTCTAGTATTGTGATGCATTTTTTTGCTTGCTTTAGTTCATAAAATATTTTGTAAAGAAAGACTACAAACAAAGTATTCGGTACATATTCGCTTTTATTACAAAATATATTAATTTGCTAATTTATATACTGCATATGCCTACATATATGTTAAAATCATGTATCTGTTGGTAGACATAAATAGATATAAATATTGATATAAATAGGTATCAATATTGATAGTTGTAAAAACATTTATTTTTAAGAAATGAGTACTCTAAGAGAAATATAAATAGCAACATCTCAAAAAGAAATCCGCAGATATTAACAAGGTTGCTCAGATAACTGTTGATACAGAAGTAACACAAAGAGTTTCTTTATATGTAAAACTGTTTTAGTGAAGGCACACATTGCAAATAGAACCCAAAGAAACTATGCTTAGTGCAATAAGGTCAACATTTACCCACACCTAGCTACATATTAGTTGAACACAGGTTAACATTGCAGCATCTTTGGTAACGCTTTTCACTAAAAGTAGTATTTCAGTGCCAAAATTTGTAGGTGCTTTCACATCTAACTACTATCAGATTGCATTTAAAGTATTTTAGTGGCTTAGCGTTACTGCTGGACAATGCTAGTTAGTCACTGTAATTGCCTAAACGTTCCATATTACTTTTAAATGGGTAAAAGAAAGACTAGTGAAGTTATACAATTAGTGTAATTGTAGCTATTGGTTAAATAAGGATGTGAATTGCATCTATGGAGCTGTTCTGGGTTTTTTTTTGACGTGCTGGGTTTAATGACACTTAGCTGAATTTTAAGAGCAGAACTTTAAGATAAATTAAAATTTTCCCATCTAGAGCTGGTGACCTGAGATTGCACAACAGCTGAAAAAGATTAAAATTTGAGCCAAAAGCTCAGCCTACATTTATTATACAGTTATTGCAATAACATTTTGATTTTTTACTGTATCATCTGAAAATAGTTTGTAATTAGGAAAAAAAAAACTATAGAAGAGGTAAAAGATGCAGAAATATAATTCTTAACTTGCACTTGCACAATTTCAGGAGATGTTTCTCACCTGAGATTTGGGTATGTACTTGGTGCAAACCCTGAGATCCTGTCTTATGTCCATTTTCAGGTATCCAGATGAGAACCTGGAGTTCCCAAGAAAACCTATGGCAGGGATGATGCTTGGGACATTGAGAGCATCTCAAAGATGGTAGAAGTGCCTTCCCTAAAATTTGTTAGATCACAATGCCACTAGCTGTGAGGGAGTTGCTTTGGACTGATATCTGGAGGCAAGTCTGCAATGATTCTGGGCAGTCTTTGCAGCAAAACAAATGGCCACACCAGAGTCCAGAGAAAAGACTGAATAAGTGATGGGGTTTTTAAAAAAAAAAAAAAAAACTTTTAAAGTGAGATCAAAATAATAATGTTTGAGGTAAAAATTAATTTTATGGATTTTTTTTTTCTAGCTAAAGCTCTCTCTTGATTTGGTTTACTTAGACTGTATATACTCAAGTATTTTGTAATTTTGGATCTCTCTGCTGCTTAATGCAAACATTGGGCAACATCTCTTATTTTATCAAGAGTGTTATACTAAAAATGAATGTGTCAACATGAATAAACCTAGAAAAATTCAAAATAATTGGACAAGTAGCTTCCATTGTAACCTTCAGTTGACTAAACTAATAATAAATGAGAGTGACATGATGGAAATATTGAGACACAGTGCAGAAAACAGATAAGATAAATGATGACTTGTTTTAACTATGGGAACTGAAGGAAGTGCAGCAAACATTGCTTCTCACACAGACTTGTGGGCTTTCATAGCTGACCGATAACATCTACTATTTGGGGTTTCAGCAAGGTTGTTGGGGAGCTGCGACCCTGAGGTGGATTTGTGTCCCATGTACCTTTGACAGTGCCTTGTCGGAGAAGGCTCAGGTAGCACCCAGCACCTTCAGTCTGTCTTTGCAAGGAGAACACACTTTCCAACAGTATTTTCTATTTTCTCTGAGAATTTTTACTCATCACTGTAAACCTCAAAGGCTTCAAAGCACAAAAACTTAAACACCTTTTTGTGCTTTCCAACCTTGATAACAAGGCCACGTCCTTACAAAAAATATTATCTACAGAATTAGTGACATCAATGACCTTTAACTATGATGTCTGTGGAGCTAAACCACAACATTGAATCATCTGGAACTTATACTGGAGAGCAAAACCAGCGTTGAGCAGCTCACAGCCTGGGAATAACGTCTCAAAAACTATCAAACCCCTACCAAGACTGTCATTAGAAGGTCTCCTTCAACCTGTCAACCTCAAAAAAAAACCTAAACAAACAGGAGATAGGAGCAAACTTCCAACAGATGTAGCTGTCACTTAAGATTAAAGCGAAAAGCTGGCGGTACAAAACCTTACGATGTGTGCAATCGTGCTTATTTCTACCAAAGCAAAAGTAGCAACAGCTCTTAAAATATTTCAGTTAAAAATAAAAGAACAAAGTGCACCAACAATAAATAAATCAAGACACTGAGTAGAAGAGCTCCGCAATATGTCCACACATGCATCCTATAAGCACCTCAAAGCCCTGTCCTCAAGGACCAAGCATCCCTGCAGTAAATCCTTTACTTTCCTGTTCACAAAGCATGCTGAAACATGAAGCCATAAATTCTCTTTCTGACAAGAGGAAAATATACTTGCTCTAAAACTGAGAGAAACAGGGAGCAGGAATGGTTAACAAAACCCATGGCATTGTGCAGCGTCGAGTCTGGGCAGAGGAAAGCTGCGAGAGTCCCTGGCCTGGGATCAAGTGCTTAGAAAAGAAGCAGAGAAGATAGTTGTTTAGGAAAATTGCCCCTTTTCAAAGCAAGCAGCTATCCTATCAAACACAAATTAGTAGTGCTTCCAAAAACAAGCCTCCTGCTAACCTGGAAATAAAGCAATCTTCCCATATTCATCTGTATCGTGTCCAAATGCCGCACGTGTCCCCTCAGCCAAGGAGGTAAATGGTACAGATAGTGCCTCGTGTCACCAGGGCCTTTTTAAGCTTTTCAGGACCAGAGAGGATTGAGCGAATGGGCTATTGCATACACAAAATGGGGAAAATTGCTTTCAGGTGAAGGAAGCTTGCAGTCGTATCCAAAATCCACTTTTACTCAAGTAGAAGTAAGCTGCCTATATATGTAGGAGAAAATAATCTTTTTGGAAATGAGTCTAAACTCTTGCATATTTTCCCTAACTAATAAAGAAAAAAAATAATAACTTTTAGGTTTCTTTTAGATTGTGGAAATTATCTCTTTCTTATTCTACATATATGGCTTCATAACACCCTTTTATGTTGTTTTACCTAACACCATAACACTTACCTACAAAGAAATGTAATTTTCAAATTACTGCTTCTGCCACACACATTAGAATTCCTTCCCAAGTGAGTGAAACTCTAATTTTTAAGAGCCTATCCAATTATTTGTATTTTAAAAATCATCTTGGCTGATCACTGACAAGCCTCACAGAACAAGAAATCAGTCGAGTGCGTATTTTTTAAGAGTACTGTATAATCAAACCATTTAACCAAGCATTTTAAGAATCTCAGCACAAAACAAACCTCTGTCAATAAAATTACAAGGCATGTCACCATCTACAACAGATGCTTTATTGAATTCTTTAAATATATTACTCTATTAGCATCAGTTTGTGTTACTGTTACACTTCAGGTGGAACCTTCTTAAATGAACACCAGATAAAGGATGGACCTGTTGCAGCAATAGATTTACTGTTATGGATTTAAGAGGTCTCCGCTGTATTCACATTACTTTATTACCATTTAGCACATTCTAATTAAAAATATAAAGACTCCTTTCCTTTGCCTTCTTCCCTTGTGCATTTTGAAGTGATTTAATTCTAAAGAGAGAGAGCAAATGACAGATCAAAAGAAAATGTTAGGCGATAAATTACCTGCTTCTCTGGACATACGGACTGTTCATTAAGTATGAGGCTGAATGCTAGTTAAATTCCTTGCCTGTCAGATACACTAATTCACCCACACATCGTGTAAGACGTTCCCATGCTGTGATTTAGGGAATTGCTTCTCAAATGGAAGCTCCAGTTCATAGAATCATAGAATGGTTTGGGTTGGAAGGGACCTTCAAAGGTCATCTAGTCCAACCCCCCTGCAAGGAGCAGGGACATCTCCAACCAGATCAGGTTGCTCATCCAATCTGGCCTTGAACGTTTCCAGGGATGAGGCATCCACCACCTCTCTGGGCAACCTGTTCCAGTGTTCTACAACCCTCATGGTAAAAATTTTTTTCCTAATTTCTAATCTAAATCTACCTCCCTCTATTTTAAAACCATTACCCCTCGTCCTATCACAACAGACCCTACTGAACAGCCTCTCCCCATCTTTCTTGTTCCCAGAGACTCTCCAGCCACATCTATGCTGGTACAGCAAAGCCTGGCACTACTCACTGGGAGGGGTCACCCCTGCTTTTACCTTCTAAGAATGGACAAAAGGATTTTGCTCAGGAGCCCCATGCCCAGGCGCGGTGCAGACGTGGCCATACCACCCCGCCTTTCCCTGCCAGCACTGGCTTGGGCTTCACCAAGCACAAAGCTAAAGTTCCACTCACAGGACAGCAAAGCATCCTCCCCACTACCCTGCCCTTGGGGAACGGCTCACGGGAAGAGAGGGGCAACTGGGGCATCAAAACCACATCTGCCTGGGCTGCAGCCAGGAGCTGGATGAGCCCAAAGCCATCAACATGTGTGCAGGATCAGCGAGGTCCCCGCTTTACCATTGCCATTAAAAACCTTCAATTAACTTTATTAGCAGTGTATCACATCCCAAGAAGGTAAGCAATCTCAACGGGGAAGATAGCAAAAAAATTGCTAGAAATAGAAACGAGAGGTGGACAGACTCTTGTATTTGGAAAGACTCAAGTTTGCCTATATGAAAGTGGCACCAGTCAAATGCTGGGCTCCTCCGTCTTTGAAAGCATCCAAATCTTTAAAGACAGCCTGTGCCCAGCCGCACTTGTGTTTTATACTGGCAAGGCAGGGAAATTGCAATCAGATAGAAATGGAGTTACAGAAAAACTGCTTTTCTGATAGCCTAGTGGTATGTAAAAGGGAGAGTGGGTAACCAATACTTTTTTTTTTTTGTATTTTCAGAACAGCCTGTGGTTGAAAATAAGCACAGAACTTTGTGGACCTACAAAGCCACAAAGTGTATACATTTTATTATTTAATTTTTAAAAAGCCCATAGAATTTGCAAGATTTATGCAAAATTTGCAGTGTGATAAAATTGTCATTGTTCATGGATGAAAGTCCCGAATGCTCATTGTTGATTTTTTTTTTTTTCAGATGCTGATGATTCTCAACATTCATAAAAATAAGAATCCAATTTGCACTGGATAGATCCTAGCAAAACCCTGCCAGCATCGGCTTAGCCTTCTCAATGAAGTGAATGCAATTTAGCGTTTTCCAGCAATCCTTAGCACTTCCCCGGCTTCTTTCCATCAGAGACATGCCAAAGTATTTTGAACCACTTGCTTTTTTTCCAACTTAAATAAACATCCTGTAGGAAATTAGGGTAATACTAGTTCACAATGGAAAACCTTTATGATCCTGTGTGCTGGTTCTGGCCAGGACAGAGGTAATTTCCACCTGAGCTGGAAGAGGAGCTGGGTTGGTGGCACCTGGTGGCTGGGGACACAGCTGGGATCGGTTACTGATCAGCCAGCAGCTGGGACAGCTTCCCCAAATCAGCCCCAGGGCTGTTCCATCCCCTGGGATGTCAGCCCCAGGGCATAAAGTGGGGCTGGTGCTGAGGGGCAGGTTTTGCCCCTTGGGAGGGAGCTGGGCACCAGGATCCACCCTGAGCTGTTGTGCTGTAAGGTATGTGCTTAAGGGTATTCTGATATTGGTTTTGGTTTTCCACCTCTATTTTATCTTCCTTTGTTGTTCTGTTAAACTGTTTTTATCTCAACCCAGGAGTTTTGCTTTCTTTTCCTTCTGAACCATGGTACATGTGTTACAGTTTTCAGAAGAATGCATTATGGATTGCCTGCATATGACTTTCTTTTTTTTTCACATTAGGAGACTGAAGTCCATATGTACAAAATAAGTTAAACTCAAACATAGCCAAACTCTGCTTCACTGATTTCTCCTCCCTGGGAGCTACTCTCAGAGGCTCTAAGGGTAATTCCAACCCTCAAATATACATAACTTATTAGAGTGACATTGAAAGTCTGGCCAATTAGTGAGTGCATAAATCTGAATTAAAATGTTCATATCTGAAGATTTTTGGTTACTGACACTGATTGCGGTTGCTCCTGCTTTATCGTACCCCAAGAGAGAAATTGTACAGTGGATTTGCATGGTTTTATTTGTACATAATTGATACTGTGTCTCGCTGGCAGTGGGTACAGAAGATTTACAGCAGTTGGAAAGATGAGGGGAGGAGCTGGCAGTTCACAATTCAGTAGTCAGAGCCGCTAAACTTAAAATTCAAACTACATTCCCGTAAACATGAAATATGAGGATGAGGAAGTGATTTGAATTTATGAATAAGAAATAATGCTCCTGCTCTAAAACTCTCTTACCATTTGCTGTAGCTAATGATGGAATGCTTTGTGAATTTAGTTTGTGACTAAAATACAGATTTAACCAAATCTGAGCTTTTAGAACGTCAGAACTGGATGGCACGCAGTAAGATGTAATTGTCAATTATTGCAATATATCTGTAAAGCAAAAGTCATTAAACAGCAGTGAAACTGCAGATGGTTTGAAAGGTATCTAAATGTTTCTAAATTTAGCCAAGTTAAAATAATAGACCAGTGTAAAAAAAAAAAAAAAGTGTTTTAAGGAGTCGGAGGGGAGGGAATAAGACTAGTGATCTAGCAGTCTATGCTCTGTATAAATAAAGCTCTAAAGATTCAGAGACAAGAGACCTTAATTGAAGTCCATTAAAATCAATAGAGGAATAAAAACCAGACAGAAATAGAACAGGAAGGAAAACACGCCAAGGGAGTTTCAAAGTACTGAGTGTACCAGGGGAGTTTCAAAATATCAAACGCTCACCTGTAATTTCTACTGAATTAACAAAAGCTATTGATGATCAAGAACTTAGGAAATCTTGGAAATCTGTCTGCTGCTGAATTTTGACCTGAAGTCCTGCTCCGAGGACGTTATTCCATTGACCTCGCTCAGCCTGTGGTTTCACATGTCCCTCTGTTTTTCTCTTTTACAAGGTGCGGACTATAAATAAGTCATAATGCTGAATCACTCTCTCTTTCTGCAGTGCAACATTCTCCAATCTTCTGTATCTGCTTCATCTCATATCTGTCCTTAGGCTTGTAACTATGTACTCCATGAGCATCCAATATCTCTAAAAACATAGCTGTCATTCAGAGAATACTTGTTTCCACCCTGTCCTCGTGTTCCTTGTGGCTGTGAGGAACCTCACCGAGGTATAGGGACTATATAACAGCAGTGCTGTCCTTCATGTTGTGAATTCATGAGCCACACTTCAGCAGCAAAAGGTTGTACTATTATTTGTGTTTTCGATCTGCTTTTTCAGCTTTAAATGTCATTTTCAATATTTTCTTCCCATCTATCAAGAATGCCATTTTTTCCATTCAGGGAAATCCATTTTTGTAGAATGTGATTCTAAGTATTGATGCTTTAAGAAAACATTAGCTAGCATGAGGTTTATAAGATACTATTAAATGATATTTTATTGGTATATTTTAGAGGAAATTTTCCCTTATTTGCCTGACTCTTCTCTCTATTAAAATAAAACAAAAGCAAAAAAAAAAAAAGTCTACAGCATTCCTGTGTAGTCTTCATCTGAATTTACAGTGCTCTGGAACCCAATCGACCCATTAGTGATTATCGCTACAGCCAGATAGTGCTTGTTTAAGAAGAACATCATATTTGATTATATACTGTGGAATATATATAATTTTAATATGCTATATTGGCCAGATTAACCAGTCCTTCCTCTTACAATATAAGTAGTCTCGTTTATTTCAGCATAGCATAAATTAAGGAAAAAAATGAAAGAGAGAATGGGTCAATTTAATAGTCGGGAGGTTGCACAGCCTGCACCGCTCTTATTCCTTCATTCGAGACAAGCTGCTATGATAATTTTAACTCTGCCTGGTCAATGACGATGCAAAATGCAGGCCAAACGCTGTACACCTTGCTCATGCCAGTAGTCCCACTGAACCCTGGTGTTTATAGCTGTTTCTGTACTCCATCAACCGGATGCCATGCAATGAAGTAGGATAGTCCATTAATTTCTTTTAGTGCAGGACTGGCAAACGGATCAGTGTGCCAATAGACGTGCCGAACAGAGAGGGCTGGGAGGTTAGAAATGCACCTGATACTGACTCTTTACAAAAAAAAAAAAAGCTGCAGTAAAAAAGATCATTAATCAATAAACAGCAAAATACATTTTTTTCAGAGGAATATTTTCCAATAAGAAATCAACCACTAAACCGGCTGTCATAGGTAACATAGAAAAGGCTGAAAGTTTTCCCATTTCAAGTGAGATGTTTGTATAAATTGGCTAATAAACTAAAGACACAATATTATTTGGCAGCCACCCTTAGAAGAAATTTCAGACACATCAAGCAAAGAGATGATGTGTTACTGTGACAGAATTTCCTTTACTTCCATTTGAAAGACTAATTAACTTCCATTTATGGTCAAGTAAATGAGTCTTTGCAGCACTTGCTAAGTCCTTATTGGATAAACATAAACAAAATTTATGGGTAACTCTAAACTCAAGTCCTTGGACTGCTGAAAGGACTGTCGTGAAATTTCAGCCTTCCATTTCTAACTTCTTAAAAAGTCCACAGTAAGTAATGATGCTCAGTATATCAGCGTGATACTGCCCCTGCACATTAGCACTGCTTAGATTGTGTCCATAACTCTTAGCAGTGCTGAAGCCCGCAGTAAAAATGAGTACCATCATGAGGCTTTTCTCTCTTAATAAAAATGTTTCCTTAACTTAAGACCTATAAGCTTATATCAAAAGAAGTTGTTTAACTAAATAGCCATTTGCTCAACACACTTTGGGGAGCAGGAAGGAGAAGAAAGGCACAAGGTTCAGTGCTCTGGGCTGCTTCTCTGGCTTTCTTTCCCCTGCTGTCTTCCAAAACACAAGCCCGAAAGTGGGTGACACTTGATAAATTGACATGGGAACTTGTACCTATGTATTATCCTGATTAAGTAATCTGACATTTCAAAAATATTAACAGGAGTGAAGTTTACTCTAGTAACATTCTTGTAAATGCTCACTTTTACATCTTTGGTCAAGGGCATAAAAATGAATACTTATGAAATAAAAATAATTATTACTCAATTTTACATCTCTTATATCTAGTAATCACACAGTGCCCTCCTCTTTGCCCAGATTTGGGCAAGTCAAGTCAGTGTGGACCTGACTAATGAGCGCTGTGCTGGTGTAAGAAATCTCTTTAAGAAACAAAAGCAGTCAGGTATTTAAAAGAAACCAGCAGGCAAACAAAACTACATTTTCACTTAGAAAAGAAATTTTAAAAAGAAAATGAGAAACAGGCTCTGAAAGAACATTTGTTCTTGGAAGACAGGCAGGCATTTCTAGACTACAAGGGCATTAAAATAAAAATGAAGAAATTTAATGACGAGAACAAAACATTTCAAGAGCACTGGAGCACATGTTCTATATAATGAAGAATTCAGAGAAAAAGGAGGGGAAAAAATTAAATACTGTTTTCAATAGTAACTATCTTAAAGTCTCTTATCAAAAAACAAAGCCTTTATACAGAGCACAGCAATTACAGCTATCGAATACTGTGTTTCTTTGGTTTTGCTTGCTTTCTTGTTCTTTCTTTCTCCCTTCCTCCGTTTCTTTTTTTTTTTCTCTCTTCTTTACTTTCTTCTCTTTTGCACACACACTCTATTCATTTTTCATAACTTTTTCAGGGCTTGTTCTTGTTTTATTTTGAGTAAGTCTTTTCTAGAAAACTTTAACAAATATGTGAAGTGAATGATGGCATACTGGAAACTGGAAGTTGGCATACTGGAAAAAACTCTTCTTCTGATGATTTCTTAAAGTCTGTAATACAATCACTTTAAAAAAAAAGTGTGTTTAGGTTTTGACTGTGAATAATTATATTTAGGACCCAATTAAGTAACGTGACCCAGTGAAACAATGTGTTTTGTTACCTGCTAAGCTGTATTTCGTAGACATGAGGATGTCTCGCAGAGGGCTTACATACCAAAGTGCTTTGGCATCAAGGTGCTGCCAGCAAGATAAAATAGGAAATTACGTAGATGCAAACCAATTATTTGTAGCTGGGCCCCATTTACTGGGACTGCAGACTCTGAAATAGTCTGTTTGTGCTGCCCTTGACAGCAATAATACAAATACAAGACATAAATAATACAAATAAGCCAATATTCAGCCACTTGCCACCAATGATTACAACCAATCATTTCAACATCGCACACAGAACATCTAGCCCTACAGTGAAAAGTCTGGGTAACTTTAAATCATTATTTTTTCAGAGTGTTTTAGTTTGTTGCTCTTACACTTGCTGTCTGTCATTCTCTTTCTCTTTTAAAAAAGCTTATGTAGTTTATCACCATAAATATTTGTAAATGAAACTACCTACATTGGGGGCAGGGGAAGGCAAATAAGGCAGGAGTCTCTGGTTTAATTTATCCCCAGAACTTAAAACATCGAAATCATAAAAACACAAGGAACCTTACACTCTCTATCACTACCCTACCCAACGTGGTTTAGCAAAGCACAAACATAAGGAAATGTGGATGGAAGCAGAAAAGCTGCTATTGTGTAATTTACAATGTAAAGAAACACAGGCACATCTCACCTTTCTCTCTTTTCCAACCGATATCATGCTTTGTGAAATAACACATCTTGCTCAACATGTCTGAATGTCACGATGCCTGCAAGATTTTCTATAAAAGACAACACAAAATGCTGCAACATCCTTACATGAAAACAGTTTCTGTGTCCTGAAACAGATGGACAGATGAGCTTTTTGATACACAAACATCACTGATCTTGTTAACGCTATAAATATCTGCAAGGCAATATGAAGCCTTCAAAATTATTACTGCCCATTGACATAATTTCCTTTTCAAGTGAAATCTTAAAAATATTTTAGAAGGGTGACACACTGAGCATTTAAAAAGGTACTATTGAGGATTGATTGTTCTCTATTGTGTCTGTAGCCTCTAAGTCTTCAGAGCTGTTAATTTTCATGGAGATATATATTAGAGATAAAATTAAAGCTTTCAGATTGAGCGTGAAGATTGTTAGATTGCAAATAATAAACAAAAGTCTTTTAGAATGAATTTAAAATACAGCTTTGTTTTTTGTTTTTTGTTTTTTTTTTTTTTTTTCCCTCCCCCCAGTAAGATCCTTGGTATAATAAAAAGCACCAGTCTGTATCTCTCAGCACTGGAGGAAGACTTAAGGAAAACAAAAAACAAACAAACAAAAAAACCAACAAACAAAACCAAACACCCTCCCCCCCACCCCCCTGCATGCTTTAGTGTTTCCTCAGGAGACCTCCCCTTTTCCGGTTCTTTTATGATGTCTAAAGTCCCCAAAAGAACCACTTAAGACAGAAAAGCAGAAAAAATTAAAAGCCATTTTATTTCAGCTTCTATGGACTACACTTCAAGTAAGAATTGGCTCTATTTTTCACCCGGGAATCATCTTCACTTGATTATCAATACTGACAATTTTACCCGTTTAGGAAAGACGTGATTAGTTTTGACAGGTCATTGTGAAGGCTGCACCAAATTGTGTGCAGCTTCCAGCCTCTCTGCTCCAATTCCTGTCCCAGGACATTAAATCTCCACTTTTCTTGCAGGTCAGATGCCATCATCTTCTCCTGAGGAGATCAATTTCTTCAATGCAAGTAAATGAATGAATGAAGACACCGCTGTGTCAAAAATTGTTGCTGGATCCTGGTAGTTCATGCTAACAAGAGGAAAGAAGCTGGTGAGTGATTCCTACAGTTAACCTTCACACATACACAGATGGGGCTGAGCAAAGCTGTAAAGGCAATATCAGAAAGACATATGTTCCTGATGGAAAATGATCTTTCACCACCAGGTCATTGGTTCAAACCCATTCAAAAACTGCAAGAATAAGAAAGGTTAAAGGATTGAAGTTACTGAGAGCCCAAGGCTTTAAGAGTTTCCCTGTCCTCTCTGTGTACTTAAAAGGAAAAGATAAATAAGCAGCAATACCTAAGAGTACATGGTAGAAATGTCAATGAAGCATGAAGAATATCCTTTTAAAACTAGAAAAAAATAGAGTTGATACATTTCTCATATGCTCAAGTAACCAACTTCTAATGATAAACATGGCCACATTGTCACAGGAAATAAGAGTAATAAAAGTTGAGTGGGAAAATGAACACTGCTCATAGTATAACAATAGTGTGTAGGAAGTGGTGATCATAATAAAAAAATAAGATGATCTGATAAGTGAGTAGGTAGGGGAGTGGTAGATTTAAATAAAATAAACAAGTAGTATGTATTGCAAGGTTACCCAGCCAGCACATCAATTACACTTTACGCTTGAGCACACGTTTGCCAAAACATTAAAACCCCATTGGCCCTTAGACTGGAGTAGAGATGACTACTAGATATTTTCTATCAAAAATATTAGCCTAAGAAATATTAACCCCTTTCAGATATGCCACTAAGAATACACATGAAAAAAACTCTCCACAGGTGGACACTCAACATACTTTCGTTCAGGAAATCCCAGGAAGTTAAAATAAGATGCTTTTTCAGGCTTTTTCTCATCTACTCATTTGATGTTTGCAGTGTCTGCAGGACTGAAAATATCTTTGTGGAGTAGGTTATAATATTATCTTTTCAAGAGACTGAGATTGCTACATTTTCTGTACTGCTATGAGTGTCTTCTTAGTAAAATCATTAATGAAGCATCTTTATTATCTCAGAGAAATTTTCAGTACGTCCTAGACTTGGATAACCTAGGTAAGGTCTATAAACTGCATCGGTTTGGGTGGTGCAGGTCATGACATGTATCTTAAAAAGATAATAAGGTGTCTAATTATAGTGAAATACCAGAGTCTGCATGACTGGCAAGCAGGAATGCTATTGACTTTTTTTTCGGTGCTTTTAGAAATTCTGCCTTTTATGGCATTTATAAATGTTGCGACTTAATTGTTTGAGAGTGCAATGAGAAGGAATAAGCTTCACATGTCAGATGCTGGTAAACTGATTAATGTACTTCTGGAAGATATGTAGTTGGTAGAAAATTAAGTTAATATAGGGACCTGTGCGTAACAATACTTATTAAACTCTTATATCTTCCTATTGTTAAGTAATATGTGTTTCCCACATCCAATAATCTATTCCACTATCCACCAAGTTGAAAAAGTATTTATTTATACCTCTTTTTTTTTTTTTTCCATTGAAATGAGGTTTTAATATTGAATCTTGAGTTTTGATGCATGGCTTATTGGCTAGATGACAAAACCCAGCATGGTAATTAACGTACACAAGTACGAGGGAGCAGAATCAAGCTTTCTGGGCAGCGCAGTGAGCGCTGTGCCCTGATGGATGCATTTTCTTGTTTGCTTGCAAAAATAAATGCATCATTTCCTCACACTGAGTCTTGATTAGAATTCAGGAGCAAAAGTGGAGAAGTCATTGACAAGTTTCTTCCAGCACAGAAAGTTAATTTAATTTGCTAATAGACTGGTTTTCATGCAAAAGCACCACGTCATCCAACCCACTATGCTTGCGTCTGTGGCTTAAATTGTTTTCACCAATTCATACGCTGCCATTTGCATTACTCTCCTTAATGGTTCTGTTACCAAATAAGATAGAGGAAAATGCTCTCCTATCCCTTCAAAATATCCAGGAATAATTAACCCCTAAAATAAACTTTTGCTCTACTTTTAGAGGAATCATTAAGCAATAAAGTAAACAACAGATTTATTTTATTTTTTTTTTAATTCAACTTCGCTGGGGAGATAATTCTGGTATTTGTGGTGCCTGTCAGGTGCCTTGACAGCATTTCCCAGTTTTACTGGCATTTTACTACTTTTTCTCCCTGACCTTCCCTGAACTCTAGCTTTATTTTGGGAGTCTCAGTGTTGACAAAACTGAATTTTCCTCTTGCAGGTATTTTCTGGCTACCAGGGTCACCTTGTGCACTCCAAGTTCATGTTTCTTGCTGCCTTTTTTTTTTTGTCTCAAAGTGGCAGATCAGGGAGCAGAGAAGAAAGTGTCCATCCTTTAAATTCCACTTTGGGCATTGGCTCTCTGATTGTATTTTTCTCATGACTCGTCTAAGTCTTGACTTCTCCAGGAGTAAGGCAGATTTTTGAAGGTGTTTCCAGTGTATTTCAAAGCCCTGGACCACCATTACTGACCACCCTACTCTCTCTTCAGGGACTGGCAGGTGCAAAATAGTGCTTTGATGGATTCAACTTATGAAAGGTCTCCTGGTGGAAGGACCAGTGGAGGAAACATCATCAAGATCAGCAGCTCTAGATTTTGTCTCCTTTTGAATAGTCTGCACAAGAGCACAGGGTAGTTGGAGACAAAGGAGATATCTCAGGCATAGTGTAACAATTAGACCTCCATCCAGGAAAAGACCATGAGAAAAGACCTTATAAACTCTATGTGGAGAAGCTGCAATGTGGGTTAGACAGGTATGTCAAGATACCATCAGAAAAGGATCTTAGGAAATGACTAAAAATTGTATTATGATATTATGAAAAGTGAAGTACACATAACCAGTAATTGTCTATATGCGTAGAAAACCTTGGTTGTGAAAACTGTAAAGGAAACAAGTATTTACTGTATTATGAAAACTAGTTTCTTAAAATCAATGTGTACTTTAGCGGTCACATCTTTTTTGTGTGGTTATCCAAAAATTTCAGTTCCAACTTGTCCTGTGTGCCTACACTCAAAATTAAAAATACCCTTGTGTTATCCTAGTCTACCACCTGTTTAAAGAATGGCATTCAATTCTGATATAATAAATAAAAAAAAAATATAAATATGTTAATTTTAAAAAAAATCACTTAAGAAAAAAATGTTACTTGAAAATTACAGTTTTCAAGCACCAAGGCCTTAAAATTCTGACCAGGTGTTTTAATAGGAATCACACTGGACTTCTGCCAGGCATTACATGAAAAACATCCTCCTAAGTGTCCTCATTGAAATTATGAAAACAGTGCAATTCAGCTAAATCTAAAAAAACTTACCCCTAAGTAATCTTGCCATGACTTTTCATTTTGGTGCATTAGTTTAAAGTACACATTGAACCCAGGCCAAATCAATACTTGATTTAAAAAGGAGGAATGGTGAGTTTTGTTAGAGTCTGGAGGTGTCAGCATCTATACATGTCTTTTTTCCGATAACCATGCATTGCAATAACAGAATTTCTACCCTCAGCTGTGTCGCTGAGAAGACATTTGGTTGGTGTTTTCTACAGGAACAAACCTGATAAAAGAGTACCTTAACATAAGTCTGTAAATCCAGCTGAGGCCCACAACTGTGTGAGGGCCATGTGAACAGCAGAACAAATAAGTAACCATTTTCTGACTCTGGTTCATTTCTCAACTCACGTAATTTGCAAAGGGACGAGTTTTCCCTTCCAAGTCTTCCATCACTAAAAGTGTACATAGCAGAGTCTGATCTAATCCTCCCAGGAGTTAATTTCCATTGACTTCAGCAAAGTGTTCAAGACTCCCTATTTTCATCTTTCAATTATAATATGAGCTTTTAGAATGGATTCCTGAGGATACAGCAGAACTTCTTATGTTATGGGGTTTTTTTTGCAGCTTATTTTAATATCTATGAAATCTCACTCAAATATCATAGCAAGAAATGTTATTTTTTATCATTTTTCCAGTAATATTAATAAATATTAACATTATGTTAATGCATAATTAAAACATTAACATTAGATAAATGTTAAATAGCTGGATGATTTCTAGTCTGAACTATACCTGCAGCCTTCGGCACTGTTGCTATGTAACAGCCATCGATACCTGGGAATTCTTGGAAGAGAGTTCAATTTTTCTTCCTAATTTCTCCCTTACACATTTTTCTGCTCTCAGACTCACTCCGTGGCCTTTTGGGGGAATATCCTCCTTCCTGGACATACGTGTTACAGTGCTGTGTCCATGGAAACTGGAGTCCCGAGAAGGCAAGAAATACCGAACAGCAGGTTTTGCCTCCTCCAAGACCCAGCACTTAGCCCCAGATCATCCTCTGTACTTTCCTTTTCTTCCAGATAATTGTTTGTTTCAAATTCTATTTTTCTGAAATGGTTTCGTTTTGATCTTAGTTTTCAACTGTTTTTAAAGGTATAAAGATTGATTGCATTCTCCCCCTTTCTTTTTAGCTGCCATTTGTCACTGTTATGAAAAACATCAAAATGAAGGCTACTTCTATTAAACAAGAAACACTATCACTCCCATGCAAGCTGTCTTTGTATAAGGGAAAAAAAAAAGAAGAAATAGCCTTTCCTCCATGGCTAGATTTGATTTTCCCACATAAATCCACACCTTCACACACCCCACCCACGCATCATTTTATATGTGCTGCCAAGCTAGTGAAATGCCACAGACTGCAAACAAATATTTTACAAACAATTACATTTATCTTGTGAATGGCACCCTCTGATTAGCTTTCTTATAATCAGTCACACTGATATCTGATTCACGAAAGCTCAATTATGCCTCTGTAAAAGCAATTAGATGGAGACCTTAAAAGAACAGATTAAAAGGTTTGAATACTTGGAGAGAGTAATTTAAAAATATTAAAAGGAAATTACTTTTTAATTTTATGTATTCATCTCTTTGTAAGTTAATGAAATTAATGAGGCAAGAAATGAAATGGAAATTCCACAACTTTGCATTTCTATAGTTAGTTTGTTTGCCAGGAGCAATCCCAGAAAAAGCCATATTTACTACCAGTTTACAGCTAAAAATAATTGCAAGAGTATTTCTATTGCATATTTTGCCTCTTTTCTTTCATATAATCTACAAATGTCCTAAATATCTCCCTAAAGGAGTCTCTGCTGGCCAGCATGAGGCTGCAACCCTACTGTAAAAGTGTGCAAAGTGACCCTGGAAAAATCAAGCATTTCTATTAAGATTGTTTCTTCCCTTCTGCAAACAATATCAGTTCAGCTTTCTGTGTCAACAAGACTTTGAAACTGATCATTTGGGAAACTGTGAGCTGTGGCCTAAGAACTGTGAAAAAAAAAAAAAAAAAAAAAAGGGCAGTTTTCAGAAGATATGTGTGTACTTGAAATGCTTTCTTCCTGGTGCTACAGATGGGGAAAGATTTGCTTGTTTCTTTCGTCTTAGCTTGGAAAAATCAGCACAATCAAAATAAATCATAGAATCATAGAATGGCTTGGGTTGGAAGGGACCTTCAAAGGTCACCTAGTCCAACCCCCCTGCAAGGAGCAGGGACATCTCCAACCTGATCAGGTTGCTCAGAGCCCCGTCCAACCTGGCCTTGAACGTTTCCAGGGATGGGGCATCCACCACCTCTCTGGGCAACCTGTTCCAGTGTTCTACAACTTGCCCTGTAAAAAATTTTTCCTAATATCCAATCTAAATCTACCCCCCTCTATTTTAAAACCATTACCGCTCGTCCTATCACAACAGGCCCTACTGAACAGCCTGTCCCCATAAGAAATGGGCTGAAACTCACCCTGCGGTTCCTTTGTAACTCTTGAAGGTCTGTAAATTTTGATCAAGCACCCAAGCGACTGATGAATTCCAGCAATCGATTAGGCCAGGTACTTTAACAAGATAGCTGGCAGCATCTCCTGCTCCTGACATCTTGTTGAGCAATTTCAGTCTGCAGTACATTCTTGGTAAGCTGCCATCCTCAACCCTTTCCCTTAAAAAAAAAAAATTCATAATTCCACATCCCAGCTCTGGGACACACCAGTACATAAAAAGAATTAATACTTATAGTCTTAGAGACACAGGTTGGCTTATATTTCTTATAAGCTGGTTTTGCTGTACGCAGGATCACGTCTCTGGATTAGGGTGGGCTACGCGAGGAGACAGGAGGCTCCAAACAGGCAGTAGCAGAAAGTTTTTGGTTGTTTAGGTCCTAAAAACCATCAGCAGTGAGTGCAGATACAGAATGAGCGAAATAAAAACCGACAGCGCTGAAATGAAGCAGAAATGGGGAACCACTGCTCTTCAAAATTGTCCTCAAAAATGTTAGGAAGGTCATTAAAGAAAACCTTATTCAAGTAGGTATTAATATTTGATAAAGATCTGAACCTCAATCTTATTTGGGGTGAACTGAATGGAAATAGGAGAGTTGGAGTTTTAGTAAGAAAACTGACAATTCCTGTAAAAGCTCATGTGAGTCAGAGCTATGGAGGCTGGGCAGAAACATTGGACTTTCTGCCTGTGTCCTAAAAAAGCCAATAATCCAGTCAGAGCCCTGGTGCCTGTTAATCCATTTAATACTGAATGTGTACATTAGTAATTGTAGAACATAATTCAGAAGTGGAGACAGACTGGATTTCTCAAAATTTTTCAAGATTTCAAGTTCATTTCCTGAAGAATTTGGAAGAGAAGCATGTCTGATACTATTGCTTGTGAAATTGGTGGGAGTCACTTGGTTGAATCCTAAGCTTCTTTGGGAACATCCTTAGAAGGAACAGGAAGGGGAACATGCAAAGCATCAAAATCTGAATGACTATATCTAAAATAAAGGGAAGTCAGTACAATTGTTCAAAACAAGTGACATCAGTAGCCTATAGTTCTTGTGAGGAACAAAATGAAAAGATAACTTTTGAGAAAAGTGGCGAAAAAAAATACACCATCAGGGCTGGTTTTCCAAGCTAATATAACACTAAATCAGAACGTATTTTACTTTTACTAGAAGCTATGAAATACTTAATTAAAAAGATCATGTTGGCAAGAAGTCTTTTTATTAGTTATATCAAATCACAAGCAATTACTGTAGTATTAAACAGGTAATATACCAAAAGTGTCATTTATTGTTATGAGATTCTATGGAGTTTAAAGCTCTGTTTAATAATATCGACAATGATGATAATAACAATAACAGACAAAGCATTAGCAGGAAGCTTGTGAGACCATTCCCCCTCTTGTCCTGCCCAGAAGAAATCCTCCTGACAATTTTGAGTCTCAGATTGCACTGCTAGGACTATGCAAGATAGATAGTCCTTAAGTTGCAGCATCTGAGTCTCACTCCACCAAATATGAATGTTTTCAAGCTTCTCCATATCAAAAGGAGGTGGGTTATCAGCTCCCCTTTGCTCTGAACCAGATTTCCTTGCAGGACATTTGCTGTTGGTCACCCATCCTTGGAAGCTAGGGTGCAGCTTGGGCTGTTGCAGGACTCACCATAAAAGCATCTTTCCTAGGACCCAAGCCTGGGAACCCTCTTTGCATGGATATCTTTCTTGAAGAGGAATGTTTAAACCAGATATTTTTGAAGTGCAGTAACTCCTCTAAAATGAATGGCTGCAGGTGGACACAGCACTTCAAAAGAAGCAGATGTCTGGTTTTAGATGCTCAGTAGTCACTCTTTGCTTTGACTGGGGTAATGAAGACATCAATCTGGATTTAATAACAAAACTTTATAGATAATTATTTTCTTAATTTTTCCCATTACTTTTATACATAGACCTTAACCTTACCAGTCCCTCCTATACCCCATTTCTCTTCTGCTAAGCAAGAATTTGCTATTTCACTTAACTTATGAGTTTCCTTCTTCTCTTACTCGTCTCACAGTTGAACAGGAGCTATCTATTATTAAAATATCCTTTTTTTTTTTTTCTTCTTCCCATCTAAAGCTTTTTAAAATGCCTTGTACAGGGCATTTTCTTTTATAACTTCAAGGCCCATTTAAAAACAACTCCCACGTCACTCTCAGCAGGGGAGTTGGGTTCCACTGTGTTTTTGTCCCAAAACAGTGGCTGTATTTCAAGTCTGATAGTGGTCCACGTGCCTGAATGGTCATCAAGCTTAAACTATTTTCTATTATGCCAACAGACTGCATGGGATTTAGTATATATCAAAGCATCCAGTTAAGGAACAATTTTAGACCTTTACACAGAATTCATAAATTCTGCATAAACAGATTCCCTGAACGATCACTGCTAAGTCAGCTGTGAATATATGTGGGTAAGTGTAAGTGCTTATGTAGCTAAAATAAACAAATAAAGTAGCAGATGACATTATATCTTCAGTAACACTATAATAAATCTTCAAAGTAAAAACTGGATTTAATACATATTTGTCTGAAGACAGGATTTGGTCTAAGATGTTATAAAACCTTTAAGTATATTGACAATGCACAGCAGTAAAATATTTAATTTCCCTATTTGTAGCAACGCACTAGCAACGCTTAAAAATTTCAGGCCTTGCTCTGCAATTAACTTGACTTTGAGAAGGTTTTGGACCTAACTGGAGTCTGTTGCAAGATAAAAAAAAAATTCTACTAAAAGAAATCCATTACTGCATATTTAATTTTAGATTTGAAGGACATATCCTTTGAAAGTTTAAATCTAGCCAAATTTTATACTTTCGTTATAATCTTTGTATTATTTTTACAGGGAGAGGTTTTGATTTCAGTGTCTGTAAATCAACATAACATCTTGATTTTCCCACCTACCCAAATTGTTGTACATAAAGTCATGTTATCTTCTTTGATGCCTTCTCTTTGAGATCAGCATCAGTGATACTAAGTATGTAGGCATCTACATGATTTTAGGTACATCAGTGACTAATTAGGTATTTATTATTTTTGTATTTCTCATTATTATCTGGTGTTTTTCTTGGCAGCAGCTTTGTCACCTCTGCTCACATCATTGTCTAACACAATTATTCAACAGGAAGTGCTGGTCTGTACAGTCACTGACTCATAAATATTATAAAAGCTTTGTCATTGTACCCTGACAATATCTAAATAACAATATCAAAATGTATTTCTATTAGTCATACTGTTAATTCTATGGAACCGCAAATATATCTTTGTTCACAGAAAAAAAATGGATCTTTTAGGTAGTTTAATTTCCAGAGAAGTAATTCACTGTATCACTCCAATTTTACTTGTTCTTCGTTTGCTTCAGGGATGATTATATTCAGAATATGGAAATTGTAATGACTGAATCTTTTATTTCAATGACAGTTTGAGATGGAACTATCTGAATCTGCTCAACAGAAAATAAATTCACAGAAAATAACAAATTACCTCTGTCTTACAAAATAAAATAAATAAGGGATTCAAACTTTATTGGGAAGAAGTAAAAATGTTTTTAAACTGTTAATGTAGAGAATTGGATGCTCCCATTTATTTCATGCGTTTCAGGCTGATCTGCAAGTAGAATCACTTGTTCACCAAAGTAGAACAGAGAAGTAATAAATTTGCAGAAATACTTAGAGTAAGCCTACGCAAAACAACAAAAAACCCCCATATTTTTCATTTAAAAAATACTTAGTAATAGTGGGATAAATCCATGTCAGTTCCTGCTTTTCTGTTTTCCACTACCTTGTCAGCTTTTGCCGTGTGATCTTAGCTCCACTGAAGTCCATAGTAAAAACCAAAAATCCCTCGCTGAGCTAAAGTCAAGCACTTTGTGAGAATGTGGTACTCTGAAAACTAAGACCTTGAAAATGAAAAACACTTTATTTTCATTTCGTCCTGTTTTCTTATTATTACCTCTATGAGCCCTCAGAAACCTTCAACTTATTTTTCAAGGATATTATGAATACATTTCTGGCTCTATTCTCTTAATCGTACATCAATGCAGAAGATAACACTTATCTTCTTATTTGCAAAGCAGAGCTTTGGAGTTATTATTTACTCACAACAGACAGAATATGGACAGTGGCAGCCAATAACTGTTGTCATTATTTCCACATTTTACTCCCAAATATTTCAGTCTTTGAATACAAACATTGCTGGAGCTGGAAAAGCCCTTCATTCACAATCCCCTCAATAAGACTAAGAATTTTTAATGGTCCCTGCCAATAGGACAGGACATTTATTTTGGCCAGCATTCATATGTGTTGACAAGGGAATGAGCAAAGTCCTAACCCACTTTACACAGGCCATGAAATATTCCCATCAAAGGGTAACACTGCTAAACTAAGAATTGGGCTGGTTTTTAAGAAGTGAAGAATGCTGTATAAGCATGAATCCTTGGAGCAATTAAATCCTTCAGAAGGCAGCCATATAACAGGATTTCATTTAGAATAAGAAGTAAAAGACGTACATTCTTGGGTCGCATATGAGATAAAGCTCAAATTCCACATTTTTTA
This sequence comes from Chlamydotis macqueenii, assembly GCF_036417535.1. Classification (NCBI taxonomy): domain Eukaryota; kingdom Metazoa; phylum Chordata; class Aves; order Otidiformes; family Otididae; genus Chlamydotis; species Chlamydotis macqueenii. The sequence continues at coordinate 6,046,817 of NC_141561.1, read as the reverse complement.
TTTTTTTTCCAATAAATTATTTGAAGAATATCCACTTTATTCAACTGCCAGGCCTAAAGCTTTCCAAGATAATATACTGCTTCCTTTGATCCTACTTTGGCGCAGACACAATATGTTTCATTGTAATCGGAATCCTCTCTTTTGTTTCATGTTTAACATCAGACATTTTAACAGAAGAAAAAAAAGCCCTTGTTCCATCCAGGTTTCAAAAATGCCTTCTTTGCATCTTTTTACTTTACCTCTGAAACCGACATATCTCACCAGTGTAAAATGCTGAATGTTACATCTCCAGTTTTTCTGTGTTTTCTGAAAGTTTCCCTGTCCCGCAGCTCTTGTATTCCCAAATCTGCGGTTTGAACCCATAAAATACTCTCCATCCTTGCTTGTGGAAAGTGTCAAATATATGCATATCTTAAATCTGCTTTCAGTTCTGGATCATTCACCCACTTTTAGAGAGAAACTTAATTTTGTTAGCTCTGAGGTCAGATCGAAACTCAGCCCTACCTCAAGAATCTCCAACTAATACATCAAGATGGTCCGGTTGAGGTTTGTGCCATGAACTCAGGCCCTCAGAGGACTCACCCTGACAACCAAGAAGTCAGACTTTAAATCTAGACTCACTGTCATTGACTGCAGCTAGGATTTACGACTAAGCTTCTCTTAAACCCTTATATCAGTGAATCATAATTGCTCTTCTGAGACAACCTGGGTTTTGCTATTCAAATCCTCCCACTGCAAAACCAGCTGGCTGCCCTTGCCCTTGACAGTCATGTTTTCAAAAAGTTTCACAGATTTACTTCATAGAGTCAGCAAATATTACCCGGGCTCTTGTGACACAGTGGAGTCCAGTCCCGCACACAGAGAAATGTCAAGGTGCCCAGTAAGAGGTATTTTTGGCAAACAAATGCCCATCTTTGACATCAGAAAGGTGTCTAATGAATATTTATTTTCAGCATAAAGCGTGTCTTCTAAGAGGATGCGTAAGTCATATACAAGTGAGCAAAAGGAGCCACCAAAGGAGGGGCGGGGAGGGGGGGAAATGGAGGAGAGAACAATGGTATTAGTACAAAGGAGAATCAGGGCATTTGAATCAAATAGTTTAATAAGAAGTAAACTAACATGAACAGAGCTGCAAATTGTATATGAAATTATTAATACAAGGTGAAAACATGCAAGACGTATGGTGAGAAGATTTAGCATTACTCACTTCAGTACAAAATGTGTCGAGAACTACACTGTGCCTTCCCTTGGAGAGTATGTATCGGTCATAAATATTACACAAATTTAAAAGATCCAATATACTTTTCTAACTACACATTTTCTGGATCAGTGGATGAAAGAAGGTCAGAGGTTTAAGTACACAGGAAAAGAAAGGATGGTTAGCAAACAAAAGGAACAGACGATGAGAAAGAAGGTGTTAAACTAGTAAAGAGACCAGGATATTTAGTAGGCTTCTCCTGCAAATACAGAAATCGTTTGAAAATAAATTTAAGACCTTGCATAAAAGGCTTTTTCAGAGGAAAGCTGTATTTGCAATTTGGTCAAAACCTGAAATCAACCTGTGCTTTCTTATAGATCTTCCCATCCTCTTTCCACAATTTCTAAAGATATTTTTAAAAAATATCCTCAGCATCTATTTTCTTAATGTTAATTGTTGTCAAAGACCCTGATCTGTTTTGACAGTCACAGCACATTTATATGCAGCTTCTCAGCTGGAAAGGAGCTGAAGCAGAAGGAAGGCTTTTTCTGGGCTAGACTGCTAAGACACAAGTTTTTGGCCGTGCAAACAAGCTCTGACTCTCAAGTAGGTATGTGCATGTGCTTGCACAGTCTTTCAAATATTTTTAGCTTTGGATTGCCACCAACTTGTAAACTTTCTGTGTGCCTGTGCACATTAATTCTTTTTCTCACTGTAAACTTCCTCACCTTTTGGGGAAAAAAAATGGTATGAGATTATGTTAGGAGAGTAAACACACTTAGCCTTAGGTCTAGGTCAAACATTGACTCGAAGAAACAATAATTGTGTCAGTAAATTATTTCTGGCACAATATCTGTCACCTATTTCAAAAGAGTTGCAGGCAAACATGCCCATTCCTCAGCTTAAACAAACCTGGCCTCCGTGCTGCTGGGCTGGCAAGAGACGGTTATATTTCTTTTCTCCTTTTTTTTTTTTTCAAGTTTTAAAAGATCCTTGTTGCCAGGTTTCAACAACAGCCATTTTAAGCACTGGAGTTGTTTTTTTTTCCTGCCAACTTCTGGTTTCTTCTTTGTTTTCTGAGAGGGAATTCGAGCGCTTTGGTCTGCAGGAGATGGGACACTCGCTTCCCTGGTGCTCCTGTCTCCCCTTCTTCTGAAGGGTCAATGTGTCTGTTGGGAAAGGACGTGGGGAATCGGTATTGAACAGCAGTCAAAGTACTCAGTGCAAGTATTTGTGTAAACATTATGAAATTAAAATTCTACGTATTGTTAATACTATTGTATAGGAGAACAGTAATATTGGCTTGATGTGTCCCTACGTTTGTCCAGGAGACCTCATGTTACACGCATAGTTCAGGACTCTCTGAATGCAGCAACTTCTTCTGTAGATGTGTGCACTAGTTTCAAGATTAACTGCAGTGTTAGTATTAGTTTTTTTTCTCAGTTTGCTTCTCACTTTACCAGTTTCTGAAGTTTCTTAGACCAATCTAGTTATTTTCCATCCTAACTGAAAAAAAACAGATGGACAAGAGAGGTCACAGATAGCCTTGAAATTATGCTGTATTCTCCAAGGAAGGGATGAAAACCTGCATTTTTGTCATTTACAAGTGGCTATTTACTTATACTGCCCCATAATGAGACCTTGGAATTCATTCATGACTGAAAATCAAAGACCTTGTAGCAAGCATTTATGTAAACCTTACTGAGTAAAAAAAGAGCCATACGTATCTTTCACATTATAGTATAAGAGAATAATAATATTAAATAACCCAGAGAATGCTGCAATGTAAATGTATCAACTGTGGGTCTGCGTAAAAATAAGACTACACATAAAACTTTATAGCCAATGTGTTTTTACTATTCTAAATTACCTCTTAAGTATAAAAAAAAATCAATTTGCCTATGTCCTGTTAGCCAAAGAGTCCAGAGGTCTAATATTTCATCTTATAAAATTATTTAAAGAAATAAAACAAACTGTCTTTGAAAAGTTAGCTGACGCAAAAAAAAAATATATTACATTTGAAACTCTTAGCATAAAATTAAATTAGACAAGAAATAGGGGAACTGACACAATACTATTTGAGTGACTAAATCAATTTAGGCTGGGGTCATGCTGCATTAAGGGAATACGTTAAACAGGCAGGACTGCATTTTCCCTTCTTTTGGAGAGGACTGAAGTTTATTTGACATCCACACCTTAGCAATACATGTGACACAGGGAAATGTTATTTTTCACTGTCACTTTAGTAGAAATGAGAGCTGTTCCTGTTGAATGCAAACCTTGCTCCTCTGACCTGTGTGTTCTTGAGCTTGCATTATCTGAAAAGGCTGTACCACTAGTCCCCTCAGCAAATGAAATTATCAAGGGCAATTGTATCTCGCCCATTCAATGTTTTAGGAGACACAAGTCTGATTTTGTTAACAAGCTCTCCTCACCCACTGATCCTTTACCCTTTTTCTGCACCTATACCAGTCTGGATTCACCTTATCGGAAGATGGACAACAGGCAATGTACACAGCAACTCGCTTCAGAGACTTATTCAGTAACCTAAATATTTCATTATCATCTTCACAGGAAAAAGGTTACAGTTGCTCTTTTCTAACGCCCGACAGAGCAGCTGATACACAGCATGCAGCTGAATACTATATGGTATCTTTTTGAGTGTGTCAGACTGATGACTTCATCACCATCTTCTCCACCCGAACTAAAAATTTTCCATATTGTACCAAATCAGATGTTTTGCTGAAAGTTAAAAACCAAGATATCCCTTTATTTTTCTCATTCCTTTTTTTTTTTCAAATATATGTAATGTCTAAAAAAATTGTGATGATTGAGGTATAGTAAATTATGGAGCATTTTACTGTATTTCCTCATATGAATTTTTTTTTAATTCCAGATGCAGATGGAGGCGAGCCTAGCATGTGAATATATAAGATGATTATTTAAGATTTTTTAAACTTTAACTTATTTAGTTACATGGTTGGCATAACTTCGAGCATGAAAAATACAAACTAAAGTTAGGCAAATGAAAAGCCTGGGTTTTAAACCATGCATATGCAATTTGTTGAACTTGTTGTCAGATGTATACAGGGAAGGAGTTTAGAAGGGTTCAAATGAATGATTAGCTGTGGGCATGGAGGGAGTGAATTTGACTGAACATCAAACAGGGAAATGATGAAGGGACTATGAGCCCTTGTGCTTCAGGCCATAAACAGTGTTTAGGAGGAAAGTACTGTTATGACTGGGTCTTTCCATCACAAATGGGATTATTGTACTTTGAGTGATGACTAAAGGACCAAAGGATGCTGCAGTGGAAGGACATAGGACAGTTGTGATATTCCAAGAAATAAAAATTGAAAAATCAAACCTCATAATTTTAAATCTCTTAATCTATTCTATCATTTATTCTGCCTATTCTGTTTGTAAACTCCATTAAAGTGCATTAACAAACTATAACACTGAAGGCAGACGAGAAATCTAATTATCTTTTGTCGCAAAGCACCATATGCTTCTTTTAACTTCAAATAATAGACTGAAGAACATTAGTATTTTAAATGAATCTTTGATGAAGTTGAACAATAGAGAGGAAAAAAAATAAGTAAATCAATATATTCCAGATACATTGTTTTTTACTAGATGAGTTTACCTTGTCACATACTGATTTTTCAGCATACCAAAGGGTAAATGAAAACAGGTGACATGGTTATCCAGTTTTATGTCAGACATCGTTTTACTTCCAGCTGTGGCCCTGAGGAAGTTTTTGTTCAGGATTTTTTATTATTACTGTATTTTTGGCATGCTCATCTAGTTGCAAAAGTACCAGATGTCTCCATTGATTTTTTGAATGAACAAGTAAACTAGAAAATAATAATAATAATTTTAAACTCCCTCATATATTGAACACAGAAAGGATGGCCCTGTTCTTTGGGATTTCTTTTTTACTCCAAAATGTTATATTGCAAAAAATAAAACATAAACAACACCCTAACCCACCAAAACAAAACAAACCCCCAAAGCAACACCTTCTTATAGCTGACATCACTGAATTGAAGACTACTTATTCAGAAGGAGTGAGGCCAACACGTTCCCTCTCCATCCTAGCAGGTGTCTGAGTGTGCCAAGGAAAGCGAGGCTGCGTGGGTGCAGGAGTGGGGCCATCAGTCCACTCTAAGCCATGTTCTTCACCCAGGACTTCACACACTTCATTTTTGCTGTTGGCACCACACAAGAGATTGCTCCAGCCCATATTTCAGAGAGGGATGCTTTGCCCCAGGGAGCCTGAATGGATGTGCAGAGCTCACTGCGCTTCACCCCTTTCTGCAGCATGATGGCATGCTGTGTGTCAAATGCGGTGACCATTTTTCCAGGGGTATTTGTAAAGAGGTGAACCCTGTTTTCAAATGGCAACCCTTCTGGTGATATGATATGGATAAACAGTTGTTTTAAAATGTTTCTGTTGTACACTTCTGAAATTTTCCTTATCCTCTTCCTTCCTTGTTCACAGGTTTTACATGAGAATTTCTGAGATAATCAACATATTTTTTAGAGTTCTTTCTAATCATTGGCAGCTGCCAGAATTTTTTTAAATGCATGATCAGTCTTTTATTGAGTAATTCATAAACAAAATTAAAAGGTAAACAAATGGCTGTTTACAATATTGAAGTTAGAACAAAAAAAAAATCAATTTTAGATATTTGGCAAGACTAATTTTGCTTTGTCTCCAGCTAGAAAGAAAACAGAAACTCTTTGGCATGTCTGTGAGAGTAAGTAAGACATACACAGGGACCATGACTGGCAGTGCTTTGTGAAGCCATTGCATGCTCTTCCAGGTGATTAATACCAGCCTGTAACTTTTGATAGAAAAGTGAAATTGTTTGTATAATTTGGTGCCAGCCTTCTCCCCTTTCTCTATACTTCCCAACCCATTGTTCAGTTTAAATTCATTTTATAACCTTAGTTACCTGTGCTGGAACTACACTCCTATTTAGGAAGGTGGAGATTTGGTAGAAATTTCACGCAGGGTTGCTCAGTTTTGACACCTCTGTCTGTTTCCAACCAGAATTAGAGGCCACATGTCTTGCAGGATCTGGATTTTTTTTATATTTTAAATGCATTTTGCACTTTTATGTTACTGATGCAACATGATGTGCTCGTTTCAGATTATGTGTCTTTGCCTTTATGTACCACATAAACAATGTACCTTTATAGTTGTGTTTCACAAAAAGAAGAAAAGGGCTTTCATACATGCACACACATTTGCTCTGGTTTTCTTTTAAAGGATTACTCACATTCTTTCCAAAAGAAGCTGGCAATATTTTCTCTCAGAAAGGAAATTAACTATAACAGCAGCGTCTAGTTTCCTTAAATATATTAGTACTTTAATATTTGATATTGGGTTAAGATCCGAAAAGAGAAATAAAAGCTGTTAAAATCTTTAACACATCACTTCAATTTCCTCAGAAAGTCTAAGAAAGCAATTCCATCTATTCTATTCATTACATAAAGCAAAAGAGGATTACTTTAAATATGTTCAGAGACCTTAACTCTGCAATATCCTGGTGGAATTTGCATGTAATGAAGATTTTAGACCAAATTCTGCTTTCAGATAAAGCCACAGTAATATCTTTGACTTCAGGACCAGTTTGACTGAAACTGGATCTTGACCACATCATACTCTGGCAGTTTTTTTGGGTAACGTCTCCTTTCCTACTCACAGAACTGTTTGTACGGGTCAATCCTGCTCCAAACGGAGGTTCAGGGACCATCAGTCACCTGCAATGTGCTCTCATTCTGAGTGCAGAGTGAAGGAATTTGGAAACTAGATAAAGAAATGTAATACTGGGTAGCTAAAGAATTTTATTCAAAGCAACAATCCACAAATTAAAATTTTTTAACACATCCTAAGAATGCCCTTTTCCAGTTTCACCCACAGAAGAGGCATAGCTGGCTAATATAATTTCCAGACTGAAAAGCAATATCTTCCTAGCTAAGCATTTCATTTGGATCCTGACAGTTCATTCAAGATCCTTTGGGTTTTCATCTCTCCACTTCAGGTATATTATTCCAGATAATAGCTACAATATTTGCCATTTTTATCTCCTCCTCTCAGTGGTTCTGTAAAAGTGCTTTTTGCATATATTTGTCTAAAATGTTTCTTGCAGGGCTTTTGAGTGCACTGACGGGCACTCCAGACATTGTTGGCTGGAAATGTGCGCTTAAGACGTTTCTGATCTGGTTTTTTTTCCCCATTATCAACTGCACTTTTGTATACTCACTTTAAAATTAGTCCATCAATACTAGTCTTAATTGCATTTATTTCTAACATGTCTCTCTCTCTCCTGCATCCTCTCTATGATGATTCCTTTGCAGATAGCCTTGCTTTTTTCGGCTGCATGTTCAATTTTTCCCAGGCTGATGAACCTCATATCAGCTCTGAAATGTGGAATACAGTCAGAGGGAGGGACAGAGACTGCATCCTCACCAAAAACATCTGAGAAAGAGACAAAAAAATCTGATCTTATCTCTGGCTGAGGAGGTTTTTCAGGCCCATCCCAAGGCTACTAGTATCCCTTCAGTCTACTAATAAAAAGCACAAACCTACCTCCCTTCTAAAATTCTTTTCCACATTTAGCCAGGATAATGTTTTTAAGTGAGCCTTCATCGGTTCTTAAAAAGAAAGCACGTAGATACCTTTCTTCATGAAATACTTCCAGTGAGATATAAGTGGATGATGGCACATCTCCAAAGTCCCAAGTAAGAGACCTGTGCTGCAGTGGGGACAGCATGTAAGGGACTTTCCACCTTTTTTTTTTTTTTTTCTTCCACTTCTTTTAAGTGGATGTCTCTTTAATTGTATAGTTGAGGATCCTTAATATGTCTCCTCATTGTACAGTTTTGGATTCCAGATGCTTGATACTTTTGAGAAAGACTAGGATGCAAATAATTGCAATCATCTACTTTATTTTTTTTTTTTCTTTTTTTTCTTTCAGTTGGACTAGATCATCATTGTATGTCCCTTCCAGCTGAAAATACTCTATTCTCTGTCCTTTTTTATGCCTTCAGTCTTAAGCATAATTTACTCCAACAGCTCCCCATCCTGCCTTTGGCCAACAGCATTTTTAAGTAAGTTTCCTATCTTCACCGTAGAATGATTCTCTGATCACCAGGAAGAAAAAAAAAGAGAGAAACGGACAGTTTCCCCTGAGCCGTCATAAATATTTCCTGCCAGGACCCCAGTGATAAGATGGAGCTGGCAATTTCATTTTGCAGCGGCATCACAGAATGGCAAAAAGGAATCGTACGGTGTTACTGCTTATAGAGCTCATAAAGCCCCATCGAGATCTCTGTCCCCACATGCCCACGCTGAAGAATGGATATGATAAAGCTTGGATGTCATCCAAACTCTGCTTTCTGTCTGCTGTTTTCTGTTTTCAGCAGCTGAGCTTTTCAAATACATACTAGAATAATGTGAGCTCAGGAGATGTTTATTTAAACAAATAGAATTAGGTTGTATAGCTATGTTGCTAATGACAGTTCCTGAAACACATTTAACAGCAATTTGATGTTATTACTACAGCTAAGTAGTTTTCATGAGGCCCCAGTTAAATATTTCTCCACTAACTCATCAAGACAAAGAGTTGACCTCAGCTTTCTTTCAGAGTCCATCAATACAGCTCCTTGCGAAGCAGAGGGGCTGTTTAAAACAAAAACAAAGCCAAGAACTTCCACCTCCTCCTGTTCCATATTAGCTAAACACTCTGAGCCTGCAGGGCTGGCCATCCCCTGATGGCTCGTAAGAGCTGTTTTCATTCTATTTTTAAGGGTAAAGTTCTTAATAAAGGTGGGCTGCCTGCTGGGCTCCTGATGGATTTAAGGTCTTGATATTCAGATTATAGTGGAAGTAGCTAAAGAGGAGGGAAAATGCATTCTAGTCTTGCTGTTGTGTTCAAAGGAAGTCTAATCACGTCAGGCATTTTTTTTTTCCCAAATTATTTTTGTTCAGCCTTCATTAGCATAGTTTAGATTAAGCAGTCTACACAAACTGGGACATGCTTTGTTTCAAATGCCATACCATAAAAAATCTCTCGGGAAGGAGAAAGATTCTGCCAATAAGGGAGCATCACTGCATTTTGTCAGCATAATGGAAATGTACTGTAGCTGGGTATTTTCTTCAGAATATGCATTTTGTAGAGCTCTCCACCCCTGGCATTGCCCTAGAGCCTGGGTTCAGTGCCTCTTGTATTCAGAGGCACTTGTCCCTTACCACTATGTGCTCCTCTCAATGAGGTCACCCCAGAAGAGTCGGGCACATTTTCCTGCCCATCCTGCAAAGAAGCAGCTGAGAGAAGAAACTTGCATCACAGGCACGTAGTTCTCTCGAAGCACAGCTACAAGAGACCTGCATGGATTTTTGAAGATGGCAAACATGTTATTCAGTGCTTGATCTCTCTGGTCTTGGAAAGCTCTCCTGGACGCAGGGAAAGGTTTGGGCTGTCAGGCGGACCTGGTGTCCCAGAGGGGTGGCTCTCGGAGAGGTTTCTGTGTTATGTGAGGTTTGTCTAATGCCTGGAAAAGTCCTTCTAACCCATGTCCTGCTGGCAATAGTGTCACTGTTCGTGTCAGTCTGTGAAGTTGTCCTGTTATCGTGGATGCCCTTGTCCATGCCTTCTGCTTGCCCTCTATACTTTTAAGCCAGAACTAATGTAAATACATTCTCCAAAACGTCAAGGCCCATTTCCTTCAATCTTCCTTTCACAAGCATTAACTCCTAAACAGTGTGGGATACATACGGTTTCCTGACTGGCACACATCTCTCTCTTCCTATTCTGGATAAAATTAACAACACGAATTGCTCTTCACTTTATTCAAGGTCGCATTTTTGCACCAAGCCCTTGTAGTCTGGGGACTAAAAATGTCAGCAGACACCTCTAGCTGCTGGTGGTCCAGGGACCTTGTCAAAGTCTGCCACAGCCTCGTCAGCATATGTTAATGGATCAAGAAGCAGAGCTGATGCAACCGCGGGATGTGTTAACCAGCACTGGAGAAGCAGGACACTGCTGTGTGAATCTTCTGTTGCTCTCTATGTTCTAAAGAAGTAACTACAGAAAAAATAACAATTTTTTCCATAAAAATGGAAGGAGATATGATTGAAACCCCTCTACGGAGAATTTTAAAGCAACCAAGGGACCATACTCCAAGTTTATAAGCAGGCCACTGCTTATGTTATATTATATTATACTACATTATATTATATTATCAAATATATTTATAATATGTTATATCAAAGGCCACTGCCTGACACTGAGTCCTTTCAGCATCTGCTGCAACTACGTGCATGTGTTGTTGGAAAGTGAATAAGCAACATTATGTTTTACCCTTTGGGGGAAAACTCTGAAAGCACTTTTTCCTCTTTAATATACTCAGAGGTGTAAAAGATTTCATGCTACCTTCAGATGTCAGCATCAGATTAGGATGTGATGACAGAGGACATAAGGTATTGCTGGACAGTAAAAGGCCTCTGGCCACAAGGAAGCCTGTCCTCGTTAATTTTATCTCAACCTCATCTCTCTGATTTGTCACTGGCTCTGAATTCTTCAATTCCTTCTCTCCATAAAAATGTCTAGCTGTCTCTTAAATTCATTTATGCCATTGCCTTTTATGACCTTACTTGATAACTTACTCTTTTTGTTTTCCATCCTGAATAAAAAGCCCTGTCTGAGTGAATTCCCTCATTGCTCTTAATTTCCTAATTTTGAGGTTGTGTGGCTGTCTGTCCTAGTTATTCCATTCCTCATCAATATGAGCATTATTTTTATGGATGTTTGGTTTTTTTCTCACTAGCTAAAAAGATTTTTATGTTATTTTGTTTTTTAAATGGCAGTTCATTTACTAAAAGATCTGTGGGGAGCTTTTTTCACACTTTTATGCCAGCTGCAAGTTTGAAAAAAGTTTTAGGAAACCTTACTTCTACACCATACATATGCATACCATAGATACAACAGGGACTTATTACCAGAGTTGGGCCCAGGCCAGATGAACACGGCCCTGAGTTGAGCTGCTAGCTTTGGCAAGTTTCTTCCCAACATACTAGTCTCTCCCCATTGTCTATGGATTGTATATTTTAAACCTCCTTCTCTACTATGTCAGCTGTCAACTGATGAGAAGGCAGCTTCTACAAAAACATTACTCCAGGCTGTCTTGATAATTTTCACAATGCTTCGTATATTAGAATCATAGAATCATAGAATAGTTAGAGTTGGAAGGGACCTTCAAAGGTCATCTAGTCCAACCCCCCTGCAAGAAGCAGGGACATCCCTGACTAGATCAGGTTGCTCAGAGCCTCATCCAGCCTGGCCTTGAACGATTCCAGGGATGGGGCATCCACCACCTCTCTGGGCAACCTGTTCCAGTGCTCTACAACTGTCATTGTAAAAAATTTTTTTCTAATATCTAATCTAAACCTACCTCCTTCTAATTTAAACTCATTACCCCTTGTTCTATCACAACAGGCCCTACTGAACAGCTTCTCCCCATCTTTCCTGTAGGCCCCCTTGAGGTATTGGAAGACTGCTATCAGGTCTCCCAGAGCCTCCTCTTCTCCAGGCTGAACAGCCCCAACTCTCTCAGCCTGTCCTCATAGGAGAGGTGCTCCAGCCCTCTGATCATCTTTGTGGCCCTCCTTTGGACCCTTTCCAACTGGGCCATGTCCTTCTTGTGTTGGGGACTCCAGAACTGGACGCAGTACTCCAGGTGGGGTCTCACCACGGCAGAGTAGAGGGGCAGAATCACCTCCCTCGACCTGCTGGCCACGCTCCTCTTGATGCAGCCCAGGATGCGGTTGGCCTTCTGGGCCGCAAGGGCACATTAATAAATTTTAAGAAATAGTAATAAGAATACCATGTTCACATGTGTACCTCTACTCTTCACGCTTCAGCCTGGCTTATTTGTAAAACTCTATTATATGCATTTTCTATTTCAAGAAAAGCTTGTCCAGCTCAAAGGGCATTATTAAGACTTTCCCTGTTTCATTTCTGTGCAGATTTCATTGTCCGTCATGGTCAATATATCTTCCCTTAACTTTCACAGAGTCCAGTCAGGTAGGTCATAACCAGATTCTTCTATAATCTTTTTATATATTTAGACACTGTAATGAGATCATCATCCAGTCTGCTTTTTCTTTCAGGCTAAATATGCTACACTTTTTGAGTCTTTTTCTCATCCATAGCATAAATTTAACTCCTTACCTTTCCTATGCTAGTCCAAAAACTGACTAATGTGTCAAAGCTGTAAATGGTATTTCAATCTTTGTACTTTTGAGTTAAATGATTTTTAAAATATGGTGGGTCCAGCCTAGGTACAGTTCTGACACCTTTCTTAAGCAGAAAGATCTGCCTCCAGGCCACTGCTGCCATTTGGGAGCACTAGTTAAAAAAAAAAAAATAAAATAAAAAATTAAAAAGTCATAATAAAAAAGAAAAACCCCCAAAAACCAAAAGATGACTGCTAATGTCTACATGTTGGCCCTTCCTACTGGTTACACTGGGGCCTGACGGTTGTCTGTCTTATTATAAACCACGCAGAGCAAAGAGCTTTGTAAGAAGTGGAGCAAATCCTCAGCAAAACAACCCAAGGTCTGGTCTGGCACATGCAGAGTGTTATCTTATAAAGGTATTTTTTTATAGACTTATTAGTGAGAGAAAACTGAAACACTGAATCCATGGATTTTGCTGCAACATTAAATAACAATAACCAGTTCTTCTTGTGTTATCTGTGGGCTAGTAGTGAAATGATGCTGTCCTCCATCTCAGTGTTTAGCAATATGAATTCCTATGGCCCTGAGTTTTGTGGAAACATAAGTAGAGAACCCAGAGGAAATACTGGATTTATTTTTTCCGTACTGTCTGTGGTCTCATGGGGCTTACACTGTTTGTACCAAGGAAGGATAATAATTTTTTCTAATTGCAAGGAAGAAAAAAAATAATCAAGGAGAGGGCGCTGTCTACTGTGGTTGTATAAAGAAGAACATTTTAATGTTGATTTTCAAGGTAGATTATAGGAATTTTCAGAAAAATAAGACAGCGTTGGAGCTGTCACTCCATAGCTAGGACAGGCAGCAGCTGCATCCAGGACAAGGTCATGCAAATGCAAAAAAGACAGTGGCTTAACGGCTGTAATGCTGTCATTTGCTTCAAGGCTAGCACAATAGACATGCACTGTGTAGCACCTTAAAATCTTCGTTCCTAGCTATAATTTCATGTATGAGCTGCAGCCACTTTGCTTGACTGCTGTATGTGTTTCTACTAAAATGGAAAAAAATTCTAAGCAGGAAAGGACCACGTAATGGATAAAGCATCACAAGCATTTTTTTTTTTTAATATTAGTAGACTAGAACTAGCCAAAGATGATAATTATCAGGAAAATAATATGCTGTTATTGGCTTGATTTGCTCAAGTCTGGCTGATGGTATGAGCAAAGAGCTACACTTTCTCACATCCACCAAAGCATGCCTAAGATCTATTCCTGAAATTGCATCCAAGTGCTACTCATTAACAGTTTTACCATGCATATTTATTTTGCACTGCAAATGATAATGTGTGAACAACAAAAGGGATAATGTCATTATCGAGGTGCAAGTAGCAGCTCTGTAGCTGTGAGCAGGTTTATGTTTTCACTCGGAGCCATACGGCATTTTCTGTTCCAAAGATTCGACTGCAGTAACTGAAGAGTTTGCTTAAAATAAAAGACAAAAAAAAAAATTGTTTCAGGAAATTTACATCTGGATTAAACACATTTCTATGTTAATTAATAAAACATGACTTTAGTATCATCTTGTGCTGTGCTTTTAATATGGATCTCCCACACCCAAGAAAATAGATGGACTTCTGCTCCAGGAGTCAAAATGGCAACAGCAGCCCACCCTGGAGATCGCAGCGCTGGCCAGATTTCCTGAGACAATGCGTCTTTTGCCTTTGCATGCTTTACTTGAGCAAAACTTCAGCACAAACCCCAATGCCAGGATTTATATCAGTAAGTATGGAAAGCCCTAGGGCTCCGCGCAGCTGCCTTTTGCAGCATGTGCAGTAGCATTGCTCTATCAGTGAGCTCCATGGTTTTAGTAACTCACAGGTACATGAAGAAAGATATGATTTTTGAAGGAAATAAAAGTCATACCTAGGAAAATATCTAAAATGTCTCTGAGAACAATGTGAGAATATGAAGAGAGAGGAAAATGTTAGCATTTCTCCCTAAGTTGAGTCTGAAACCCATTTTGAAGGAATCAAAGGTAACCAAAGAAAGTTACAATGCAGTATTATAAAGCTATTTGTGTGAGAAAGCAGGCTGCTTGTGTGTTTGTTACACATTAGAAAAAGGTACTTCCCCTGTGCATGGACAGGCTCCCTTGGTAAAGAGCAGAAGCCACGCTGTCCTGTCTCGAGACAGAGCGAGTTGCCGTCACCAAGCCTTGAGCACTGACTGCGCAAAAAAACCCAAGGAGGCTGTGTCAGTACCGGCCACATTTGGGATTTTTTTTGTTGACAAAATGAATTGCCATCATTGGAGAATAATTTATCATAGCTGAACCTTTTTTGGTCTGAAACACCGGCTGAGCAAACCCTTTTGTCAGGAAATACTTTTTAGCTGCAAGTTCTGTTGAGAATGAAAAATGCCTCCCCTGAAGTAACCAGCAAACTGATACCCAGGACAGTCAACAGCCGTGTGCGAGGAAAGATCCCTTTTCTGATGAGTACAGAAATGTACTGTATGGCTTCAACAAAAGAGACTAAAAGCCCCCTCTCCACACAATGATCAATAACCCCGTGGTGAGGGCTTGGTTTTGGAAGGCAGAGGAATGGCCGTGCAAGGACAGGAGTGTGTGTCCTACGCCTTCAAATGCCAGACCTCAGCTTGCCCAAGGAAAATTATTTAAATCTCAGTATTTCCTAGGAAAGGCAAATTCTTCTCATGATGCAAATCCTTCTTTTTAGGAAGGAACTGCTTGTTCCTTTGTGCTTTCTTTGAACAAAACCATCCAGCATTGCATCACCACCTTTCAGCAGAACTCTCTCAGCCATAGTTTGGAAGCACAGGAGGAGTAATGGGAAAATCAGATATGAAGAAAATGTTGGAAAAGTTTTTTTTTTTTAAGTTTGGGTGAATGTGAACAGCCAGAGAATTCTTCTTGGGAGCCACTGAATCTGCTGACATTTCTTGTGCCAAGTGTGTTTGCAGGTTTTCCTCAATCTAAAGATAGTCTGTGGTGTTCTAGAAAACCTGGGAAAAAAAAAATCCAGCTGATTTTTTGTTTGGTTGAGGGTTTTTTTTTTTGAGATTTAGGAAGTATTGCCATCTTTCCTGATGATAATAATAAACAAAGCACGTATTGAAACAAAAGTACAGCTTTCTTTTTTTTTTTTGTCTCTTCTCTCAAATATGATACAGTTTATTTGCAGGGAGCAAGAATTATCTGAAACTAAATAAAACAACTACCCACAATCACCTCAACCTTTGTGATAACTAGACAATAAATAGTTTTCTGGTCTCACCAGAATTTTTGTGGGTTTAGATGTTTGTGGCTGCCAGGGGCGTGTTAGGAGGCAAGGCCTCACACCCCTGTTACAAGAGAGCTGTGAGACTGAGAGAGTTCTCGTGGATGCAGAGTTTTTATTTTTCTCAGATTTTATTTTAATTTTGATCTAGTGTTTACACTTCATTGAGGGATAACAAGTATCAAAACAAAACTAATTTTCAGCCTTCAGAAAACATCTGAATATGTTTAGAAAAGGTTGCAATGATGCACTTCAAGAACGTGCAAGCCTTCCTCTCTGTAGAGTTTTACATCAATATTTTTGTGGAAATAAACTTCTTCCTGATTTCAGCAGGCCAATATTTCTCATTAAAATACCTTTCAAGGTTCTTTCCTAATTCAGACTATTGCAATGGCCCCTGACTCTTGGAAACCCTCTCACTTTAGGCTTTTTGAACCCTCCTAAAATAAAGACCCAGAGACATTTCCTCCATGTCCTCATCTAGCACTGGAGACCAGCACAGCCAAAACACCTCCATCTATTTTGGAAACATGCTTTTAAATTCATTAACCTTTTTTGGGAAACTGAACACATGTCGTTCAAGCTCCACCAACAGGAGAGCAACTTGTCCACGAGCCAGTTGCTTCCTCATTCCACTCCCAGTGTACTCCTGAGAAGTCCAGTGGGTGACAGAAATATTGCTTTATTACCACCCCACTATGTATGGATTAATGCATTCACTACAGCCTTTTAGCAAGACGCCAAGCACTCCCCTGCTCAAGTAATAGACTATAATATCCCTGACATTCAGGAGGAAACAACAGAATACAATTAAAAACAGAATACATAATATTTGCTGAAATAAAACAGATTTCCAATCAATTAAAACAGACTCTTCTTCCAATAGCACCAGACAAATAATAAATTTACAAAACTAATCGGTTCTACACAAGCTGAGCTAATGAGTGTCATTTGGGTCACATCTTCAAATTGCAAATAAATGTTATCATTTATCAACCTAACACATTCCTCAATAAATCTTCTGCACCACTGTTCATACTTATCAGCTGTGTCATTTAATATTCTTTTCTGATTTAGAAAACTATTTCCTCTGGTGCCTGACCCCCTGTAATGGAAAACTACTGAAAACAGACAGTAGCTAATTCAAGAATTGTATAATTTAGAGCTAAACAGAACTGTGGAGAGTGTTGAAATGCTCTAATATTCATTTTTCAGTGGGTCTCCTCCCAAGCTGCAAATAATACAAGGTGTTGAGATGAAAGTTTCATTTAAGGAGAGACAGACTGTAGGCAATGCAGTGTGTAAAGTCATGAAAAATATTATGCTTTCTCCAGACAAGGTCTGTTTTCTCATTTATGCGATGGAGAATCGTGGACACTCCCAATTACAGGCATAAAAACTCCCTATCTCAGCCATCTGACGTGCCACACACTACTTTGCTAAACTGGTGATTTCAGCATTTCCCAACCTTTGCCAAGATGGGAATGAGAAAGCAGGGAGCTTCCAAACTCTAACCTTTGACCAACATCCCTCTCCCCACCAAAAAATCCCAAACGTACAAAAAAAATGGAAGGGGAAATAGGTCTTGTTGCCCCATAGGTGATACCTGGTGCATCCTTTCCTTCATCACAGCCGCTTTCCCGTGAGTGGCATTTTTTCAGGGCTCATTGCAGGTTTCTCTGCCTCACACAGACAGACCTTTTTTCTGACACTTATCTATTCCAGAACTGAATTACCCAGATCCATCTTTTTCATCGCAGACACATAAAAGCGTAGGCATACAGCCACTGGGACACATCTAAGAGGGACATCTTGTGACCGACCTTCTTCATAAGAGTGTTTGCTTCTGCGTCTCAAAAGCATGTTTAGATTGAATGTCAGATACTAAAGGAGTTATGGACTGCGGTCATCTTCATGCACTTGCTTCACAGCACACTGCATAGCTGTACACAATATATAGGTACAGGACCACATTTTACCAGAAGGGCTCTTACTAGCAGTGCACCAGGTAGTAAATGGTCCATTCGACAAGCACGGCTAAGCCAGGTGCATCAGTGGTCAGGTTTATGTTCTTACGTGGATCTAATTTGTTTCACATTTTCAATTCCCTTTCCCCTAGCTCTGTCTGCTTGCTGCTATTTTTTCTCTCTCCTGCCCCACCTCTGCTCTGACTAGCGCCCTTGCACTGATTCAGGTCTCCCCTTTACCATCGACATCAGTCCTGTCCCTTCTTTTTTATGGCTCCTAATATTCTCATCAACTTACTTTCTTATTATTACTTTCACCTCCTATGCCATCCATTTAGTACTACCTCATTTGGTCCTCCTCTGTCTTTTCCCTCCTTTTCACTCATCTCAGTCCTTACCCTCCATCATCTGAGTCAGACAAGTTTTTTTTTCTTCCCTACTTGCCTTTGGCACCAAAATGGCTAAAAGGAAAGGCAAGACTGGCTTTTTGTTGGCATTTTAAGCCTTGTTGTGATAGAAGCCCCAAAATGTAAAAGGATATGACTGCTCCAGCAGCTGGAGACCCAACATGAGCAGGCTGAGCCATGCCTCAGTAGGAGCAGTGGGAGCGGGGACCACGTGCAACGAATGCAAAGCTCTGCAGCAGCTCTCTGCCAAGCTGGGAGGGACCAAGGTTTGCAACGATTTCCCCTTCGAGGAATTTTTTATTACAAAGTCAGCAAAAAGTACGTCTTTGATACAGGAGGACTGTGCTGTCAAATAACATGTTCTTGTAGTTGTAGCTGGGGATGAAGTCCATAATAATGTGGCTTGAATTATGTAGCCAAAAGCAAGCAGAGCAGTGGAGAAAATTGTAAGTAACTGAAAATTCGAGGTTGATTATGGGAACTGTTAGGCAACCTTAACTTAAATATATCATATTTCTCCCTGTAGGTATGGTTCCCACACTGCTTATAAGTCTAGATCTAATGAAATACCCCTGCATAAGCTACTTTGCAGTCCTCATGAACTGGCCTTAACATATTAAGTTCTGTCTTCTCTGATTTCACTGAAAATACATTGAAACAGGCAAATCCACTAGATCTGGATTTCCACAGCAACAAAACTCAGATAAACATGCCAACCGCTTGTCTGAACTGTAGTTTTGATCTTACTGCTTTCATTGAGAGTCCTGAACACTTACAACACCGGAATATTCAAACTGGTATCTGCTGTGTAGATCTGAGGCAACTTTACACTTGAACATTATACTTATCTGAATGTTTTTTATGTAATTAAATAAACACAGGAATATGATCAATGAAATCTAACAATGTGTAAATACTTCAAAAATAGTATGCATAACATTTATGGCACAGCATAGTCATAACACATCAACCACTATTAAAAACACATTTACTTGATTTTTAGGGTTGCACTTCACACTGCTAAATGTGTTTATCCAGCCATTTCTAATGTTCACATGCAACATTAAAGTAAACGCATTAGCAGTGCCTGTTGACCACTTTAACCAGATTAATAAACCATTCATAATAAGATACATGCACAGAAGTGTTGCAGAAGTGTTGGATAAATCATCATTATTAAAATACTCAGCCCTCCAACTAAAATAAACACCTTTTCTTTAAATGTTAATGTGCTGAAACTCATCTGAGTTATAAAAGCCTCTTTGCACTTTTGGTAAATATTTTGCTTTGTGAGCCTAGTCTGTGTGTGTTGTGTGTGTGTGAATACTTCAGATGAGTGTTTTCTGGCAGTGTTGACATTTCTATATGCATGTCACCTGTACTGATATTGTACAAGTGTTGTGCATCTTGCAGAGCTTTGTCTTGGCTCCAAACTATTTCTTTCCTCTTGCCCACAAAGAGACTGTTTCCTTAACTGTGTTTCAACACTTAGAACAAACTTCAGCTTTAAAACCTGGAAATATTTTTATTTGGTCATGTTATCTACTTTAGGCAGCTTTTAGGAAGTCTCATGTGAGGCGAACACGGAGGCTATTTCATGACGGTATCTATTTTCAAAAACATAGAGGCCACAGCTGAGGGCAGTCACAAACCACCCTTCCAGTATTTGTTATTTTACTCCAGTATCTGCCACATATTCATTACACCCATGCACAACCAATTTCCTCCCTTTGTGCTTTCTGCGTGTTCTTCTCCTGTTCGATAGCGTGCAGAGCCCCAGTCATTCCCTGCATACATCATTCCCCTTCCTACCGCAGCTCCTGCAAAACCTGGCTTGCAAGCTGAGGAAAAGCCAGTTTCAGGAAAAAAAATTACCAACCATTTAACAAGACTTTGAGCACCAGTCGTCTGGGTTTACGCTGCAGGTCTTTAAGCTGGTACTGTCGTAGTTCAGCCCCGATCAGGACCAGACTACGCAGTCTCTCTCTCGCTCCCCCCACCCTCCGAGAGAATAGGGGGAGATGATATAAGAAAAACGGCTCAAGGTTTGAGATAAGGACGGGGAGAAATCCTTAAAGTTACCGTCACGGGCAAAACAGACTCGACTTGGGGAAAACTATTCATTTATTTCTAAAATTAGCAGGAGAATGAGACAGGGAACAAGATAACCTCCCCCACCCCTCCCTCTTCCCGGGGTTAACATTATCTCTACTACCTTCCCCTCCCGAGCGGCACGGGGGGGGAAAAGGGAATGGGGGTCGCGGTCAGTTCATCACGCGTTGTTTTATGCCGCTGTATCATCGTCAGGGGAAGAACTCCTCACATTCCTCCTCTGCTCCAGCGTGGGGTCCCTCCCACGGGCCACGGTCCTTCGTGAAACTGCTCTGGCGTGGGTCATCTCTTCCACGGGTGCAGTCCCTCTAGAACAGCTGTCCCAGCGGGCCCTCCACGGGCCACAGCCTCCTTCAGGCCTCCACCTGCTCTGGCGTGGGGTCCTCCATGGGCTGCAGGTGGATCTCTGCCCCTCCGTGGACCTCCATGGGCTGCAGGGCGACAACCTGCTCCACCATGGTCTTCACCACGAGTTGCAGAGGAATCTTGGCCAGAAGCCGTATTACTCCTCCCCCTCCTTCTTCACTGACCTTGGTGTCTGCAGCCGTTCCTCACAACAGGCTGGCAGACGCCTCTCAGGATCCTTTTTACATCTTATTCACTTCTCATCTCCTCTCCACTTCTTGCAGCCAGGCCGGGCCGAGTTGGGCCCAGTCGGCTGCCCGGTGGGAGGCCAGAGGGTGAGGCCTGCAAGGCCCATGAGGCTCGCGCCTCCCCCTCTCTGCCCCCCGCTCAGCTGCTTCACATCTTCTCCTCCTTTTTTTCCTGTTTTCCCCTACTTAAACACGCTATTGCAGAGGCGTTATCACGGGACATTCTGCTACCAATTGGCTTGGCCTTGGCCAGCAGCGGGTCCGCCCTAGGCCCGGCCGAGTCCACTGAACAAAGGGGAGCGACTTCTAGCAGTTTCCTACAGAAGCTACCACCTTAGGCCCCCCCTCACTAACAAAACCAGAACAATCACAAGGAATAACTCTGAAATAGTAGGGTTCTAGGCAAATAAATAGGAACAGCAGAGAGGTTTTTTCACCCATGCTTCCAAATATTGAATGCTCCATTATGAAAGCCACTCTGCTTACAATTCCTCTCTTATCCTAACTTCTTTCTGCTGCTTGTTATTTTCAGTAAAACCTAATAAATAGTTTCTATTGGGCTTTGCTTTCAAAGGTACAGAATAATGGTTGTAACTTCCCTTGGGTACCTGCTCACCATGGTTACGAAGGCACGTTTCTGAGAGCTGCTCATTGACTGAGCTTTGGACTGCAAAGACATGGGCTGAAGGAGCGAGCCCCTGCCAGGAGAGGAGAGCAGCTTGGGGTCTCCTAAGGTAGCAGAATAAATTAGAGGGTTTAAGCAGTGGCATAATTTGTGTTGCAAAAAGATGTGACATCATAAGCTTAAAAAACCCCACCTTTGGAAAGCCAGGCAAATGAACACAAGGTAGGTAGGTAACATTTCTCACCTTACAGTTGTTGGTAGTTATTATTGCAAAACCTTTGATCTTATTCCCCTCAAATTTCAAAATTTTCACTCTGAGCTCTGCTATTTCTTAATTTTACCCTTCTTCAACAGCATGCATTAGATTTTAAAAATATCTGTCCATAGCACTAAGCAGAAATCACAGGATGATGAATTTTGAACTTTGATTGCATGCAAATTAGAGACAAGAATGCATCAATATGTTACTGTTCTGAGAAACGACTGAAGTCTATTCTTTCATAGTTGTAGAAGTCTGACTTATATGAAGGTACTTTAGATTTATTTATTTATATTATAGAGCAAGATGTGCTCAGTATAGTGTAGTGTCTGCTGACTGGGTTTTCAAGATCAGTAAGTATGCTCCCAAGATAAAATTCTGAAAAACATCACCTAATCAGTGTGCTCTCTTGCCATGGATTTTATTGCACACGTTAGTTGGCATTAGCAGTCCGTTTTACTTCAGGCTCTGCAGCATTTTGGACATCTTTTGAAACACTTTCAATAAAGTTTTGGTGGAGAGCTCAGGGTGTTAAGCACATGTTCACCGTTAACAATAATGGGAGTCATGCACATACTGCTATCACGACTACATTTATTAATTACCTCCAAAGCTTTTTATTCTAAACCAAATATGTTAAATGCAGCATTTTCCAGAATGCACTTGAGTTTCTTTCAGTCATACTTCTGTTTTGGTCTTCAGACAGACCAAATATTCTGATCGTGTCACTCTTTGATGCTAAATTGGATACAAATGTACTCACATAATTAATCACACTCAGTGCTTATTGTGCATCTTTCTTATTGCTATGCGAGCAGATTTCGCACAGCTTGTAGTTTGTTATCAGCCTGCATGGAAACAGCTGATTACCTTTCTTCTCATATAATTACATTAACAGCAAAGCCAACTTCCTTTCTCCGTTTATCTTTGACCATGTGAAATATTTCAGGAAAGACTTATCAGGAAAAAAGAGAGCAGTATTTCACATTATCCCAGTTTCAGTTACTGCTGTCAAACACTAAGTTCTAAATACACAGTATTCCCATCCCCACAGAAAGCAGACATGAAAGAAAGAAATCCCTTCTGCTGTCCCTCAGGTTCAGTGGAGATAAATTCTGCTCTTAGGTCCACATTTCTGCCTCTATCTGGTCACGGCAATACTCATGGAAAGACTCGTCATGGCTGTTACATACATGAAGCATCTTTTTCTGTTATAGCTACTATCATTCAACTTTTCTGCACTTAATTCATAGTGTATGTCCTCTGGGTTAATGTCTTAATAAGTTCATTCCATTATTTTTAAACAGAACTGTGCTGAAAGCTAGCTTAATGTGGTTTGGGGTTCACATGAGAACCCAGGGAGAAAATAAAGTACTGACATAAACCCAGAAACACACTTAGACTGACCTATTTAGCCTTTTCACTGACATCAAGGGGTTTATGCAGAGTAAAACTTGGCTGGATGTCACCACCATCTTCCCCAAGAAGAGTCACATTCAGGAAAATGTTGCTACTCCAATCTACTTCCTTGACAGCATCACTCCTGAAGCAAATAAAGGCTCAACATTCAGAGGTTACTTGAACACCCTAATATTCACAGCAGACCTGCAAAAGCTTCCTTGGCCCCCCTTCAATTCCTTACATTCAAAAAAAAAGGAAGGGAAAAAAAAAAAGAGTGCAGAAGAAACCTAGATTGATTTGGCTGCAGAAACATATTTTCTGTGGACATTTATTTTCATTATTAGTTACTAAAACATCTAAAATTACCATGACCCAAGTTGCAACACGTCACTGACTTTTATTCCTTATCACTCTGCCTCAGTGGGGCTCAGATTTTTTTACCTTGCCCAGATATTGCTTCGCTCTGTGCCCGTAGTCCCAAGAAAGATGTTTTGGGATCCTCCTTTGAAAATGGGTGCTCTTCTTCCAGCTAGCCCATGGTTTCCTCCATCCTTCTGGTGTGAGGACCTGCCCAGAGCCCTCTGCCTTCCAGCTGCTTGGCCAGTCAGCTGTGTGCTCTGAATAAGATGTGGACATTTGTTTCTGGAGCACCTAAAAGAAAGGTGGGACCCATTTGGACTTGAGATACAGCCAAAGTTCAGCATTTTAACGATGGATAGAGCCTAAATACCTTCACATAAATTTATGCTGCTGATGCATATATTTACAATAAACGAAAGTATTACTTGGTGGCTATTATTTTAATTTCATATTGAAAGGATGTGTAATTTTTTAGTTTTATTAGATTTCACGAAAGTGCACACATAAGATTTTAGATACTTTTTTTGAGCTCTCATAGTAGATATTTAGCTTTGTATTGGATCTGCATGGTATTATTAATAATTGCCCCTTTTTATCCGATAACTTCCAGGAAAAGGAAGAAGAGTGGCCTAAATTCTATAAAGAAATTAAGAGCTTTGCTGGCAAAAGATTAACATGGTATTGACCCACTTTACCGCTCTTTTCAAGACTAACATTAAAGGAGAATTCATCATCTAAGCTTCCCCTAAATATCGAGCATTAGCCTGTCTCTGATACAGGAAAATATTTCTGCTCTTATTAGAAGTAATGGTAAACATAAACCAGAGAAAACTTTGCTCAAGATGCTCTAATTGGCTTGATCCATTGAAAATAAACATAAAACTGCTACCTCCCAGAACAGCAGATAAAAATCACTCGTTTTTCCCTCTGCAGCTTTTGCTGACTTGTACATACAGCTGAACAGATAGATTTTATTCGCTCAATATTTCGATAGGCAGGACTGCCAGTCAAGCATTCATTTCCAAGGGATGGATGGATCTGTGCTAGTAAGAGTTGCTTAAGATACATGGTTTTTTTTTTGTAAGAGTTTATAAGAGGATTCTTCAGTTCCGTTCTGTCCCACAGTGCAATTAAAAATTCTTGTTTCTTACCATACATCTTCTTTTGTTTGGAAAACAGAATGCCTGAGCAGTTAATACGCTTTTCTGCATATGGGCATTTTACAGCACACACCAACAACCCTATTCCCTTATGTAATTATTTAAGTTCAGTTTTTTTCTAGGGCTTTCTTCTCCTTCTCATTATGCCTTCACCAGCACTAAACAACTTCTCTGTGTTTGCCTCTAAATTATCATCTTAGCCCTTAGCTTTAATCAAACTGAATTCAAACTCCGCATCCTTTCTCATTACTTTGGTTACACTTAAAAAACTGTAGAGATAAATAACGTTCATTTCTGTTATACTTTGGAATCACTTCTGGGATCAAATTTTCTTTCACACTTGGATGAAGCCGTTGACTTCGCTGGGATTGCATGTGCAGATATGAAAACAGAATACGACGAGATCATTGGATGCGTAATAAAAAAACGCTTTCAGAAAATTAGCTCTCCTTTCTGCTGGGATAAAGCACTGACACAACATCAACTGTAAATACATACTTACAATTCAGAACCCTCAATTATTTTCCGAAAGGTTATCTTTTTCTGTCTATAAATTTATTAGGAAGGTGAATCCCTCTGGTAACTCTTATGAAATTTCATAAACACTTTTTTTTTTTTTTATTAATTACTTCCCTCTAAAATTTTGAAGAAAGGGAAGGTACCTCATGAGCTTTGTACTACTATGATATGTCAGATGCATGTTCAAATATTTACTGCTTACACATGTACCTCACCACTTACAGCTGATAGGGAAGCAAACTTTTCGATTATGTTCCACCCTACCAGATTTTCTCTCGTCACTGGTTTTAGGCTCCTGTGCTAGAGGAAAAACAATTTCACGTATTAAACAGAATAACCTTTGAAATGCCTGCATGATTTTTGTACATATTTGCTGTGAATATGTGTACCGTATTTTCACTGCTAAAATGTTGGAACTTTTTGGAATAGCAAATTGTCCACAAGCTTTATCCTTGAAAATAAGAGGATCAAATTTTTTTTTTTCTTTTAAAAAGTTAGTGTATGAAAAGAGCAAAATCTCTGCCCTCAGATAATTACCAAAGTAAACTAGTTTTGCCTTATATCAAAAGTAAGCCAATAATACATTGGGACAAAAGATACAAACTAGCATAAATAAAAGGGATTTTAATTACTCCTATGATTATATGAGATGAAGGTAAAATTACAGCTTCAGGTCTCTGATGGGCAAGGTTATATCTTGCCTTCTACTTCTTGTTTCTGGAAATCCAGGATGTTTCCAATTATGCTATTCAGGGGTATTCTTTTAGATTTTAATCTTTCCTTCATTTTCTCTGCCTCCTCTCATTTTTTATTTCTCTTTTCCTAAGAGCTAGAATTTAATTTCTTTAGAAATCCAGCTTAGAGCATCTCACTCTATAGACGTGTGTGAGTTAATATAGTCTGGGCCACTTTAGAAACGCGAGATGAAATATTATTGTTCTCTTCTGATATTCCCTTGAACACAACGCACGCTGACAAATACCTTCTCAAGTCCAAGCTCCGCTATTTGGCTCCGCAGAGCTTGCTGCATCCCGGGAGGAACGCTCAGTCTGGCAGCAGCACAGGGCTGTCCTCCTCTCCTTGCTGTGTCAGAACTAAAGCCTGGATCAAAGATCCTCAAAACCAAACACCCCTGTGACAGAAGAACAGATGGACATCCACAATTTAAAACCTCTCTGGAATTCCCTTGGAATACTTAGCAGTTTTTCTTGGGTGGTTGTTGTTGTTTTATTAAATGGAGCTAGGTTTAAAAGTGTCACCTCACAGAAGAAACTGAAAATTGTAATGAGTTTGGTGGTCAGGCAGTAATTATATTAGCTTTCCCTAAAACTGGATATGTTCAAATTCTTATCTAATTACATTTTCCAAACAAAGCAGAGGAGAGAAAGGTCATTGTATTATAGCCAGCGTATTTTGCTTTCCTCTGGAAAGAGTACAAGAATAGTTTCAATTGAAACAGTTTGAGATTATGCTTGATAATTTGTAATTAACTCTCCAGGGTGCTCTGAGGCCTAATTAATTACCTATTGGAAAGCATTTGAAGATCTTTGGATGAAAGTTGCTATAGTAATGCCAAGAATTGTTGTTATTGTTATCGTTAGGTGTTTTCCATCCCCGAATGCAGTTAGGTGGAAAATGTACCTTTATTACCTTGTGATATCTTACAACCAGGACTAATCTGCTGAAAAGCAGTATTTAAAAGCGGAGAATAATTCTCTCTGCAGTGAGAAGTTGGAGATGTTTATTCTAAAACTCTGAATATAATTTATGAATAAGACAAATACACAAATTGCATGAAATTGTTCCACAGTAATAACACACTTTATATTCTCCATCTGTGGATAAGCAGGTACATCTATATGTGGAATTTGTCTTATATTATGAAACTGTCGTCAGTGCTGCAAAACTACTGTATCGTGAATGCCTCCACGTGTTTAGCATTCAGCATTTGTTCTCAAGTCTGTCAACAGAAACGTGTAACCCAAATTAATATAATAATAAATATAATAATGGAAGGTCATGAAGATATTAGGATTCCTATTCAAATCAGGATCAATTCATCCCAATTTGTTTTTCAAAGTACTTAAAGTTTGCAGAGTGGAATAGACTCACATGCAAAAAAGAAGACATATTAGTCCTTTTTCGAAAAGCCAGAGAAGAAAAGGACAGCTTAAAAAAAAAACCCCAAAAAAAGAAAAACCCACCAACCTTGCAGGAGGCTTGAGCTGGAGGAAGGAACTTGCTTTCACAGTACAGTCTCTGCTGTTCAGCTGATCACTGAGCTGCGGAGGAGGGAAACTGTGAATACAGTTTCCTGTGAAACAGGAATAAAACCTGTGTGCAAGGACCCAAGAGCCTGTCGGTGTCTCCAGCCAGAACTCAGAAAATGTTCGATCTTGGTACAGAGACAGAGAAAGCTGTAGAGAATTTTCTCTGATTTGTATATAGATATTTTTCTTCCCCTGAGCCCCAATCTTACTTTTTATCTAAATCTAAAGCAATTTGTTAAATTACGCTCTGTAACCCCTATCCATATCTATGTATTTATCCTAAGTATCAAAACCCCTTGAAAATACCCACGCTTGTGAAAAAGGATCTATTTGTGTCACACCAAGGAGTCCAAGGGACAGGAAATATTCCTGAGGTTTCCTTGCTGTGCAGAGCTCACAGCAGGAAGCTTTGCTATATTCTCTTTAGGCAACAAAAAGCTGAAGTTTGAAGCTAGTGTGTGTTTTTCAAACACAAATCTACCCCAGAGGAACCCTGCCAGTGGGTAAAAAGAGTGGGTAAAAATAGACACCGATACGCACGTGATCTATGGTACCCACAGTAACTACATGTAGAAACAGGGTTTACTAAGAGTAAGCCCTCATGCTTTCTTCTTCAGAAGAAAGGTCTTAAAATGTATTGCTTTTAATATTTTTCCCCATGTAGTAACACATTTATGGCTAAATCTCAACATTTGCACAGGATAAATACATAACACCATTTTCTGTAGCATTGGATGCGTAGTTCCCTCAAGCTTTAGCTGTTGCTAACGAGCAGGTTGTGGTGTCTCTCTGTTTACCTTGTCAGCAGTATTCATTTCTGTTATCACTCTTCTGGAAGAACAAAGTTTCTAGATATGCCTCAAAGGTGAACATAATTACGCTGTTTACATTGTTATTCCTACAGGGATCGTAAAGTAGCACTTAGAGCAATGTTTACAGTCATCAACGAGGCAGAAATCACTTTGTACGTACCAGAAAGGCAGAAAACGATACCCTGTCACTAATTAATTAAATGTGGGACTGTGCTGTGTAACGATCCCCGTCTCACATACGATCTGGGTGCTGGGTACATCAGCAGCCTGAAGCATCCAGCAATTACTCTGTCCATCGAATCAAAATTTCTTTAAGGTGTTTTCTTTCCATTGAGGTCCTGCAGATGATGGGACTTGCCATTTTCTTTCTTCAAAGCAACAAAATAAATAAACCAAATGTAATGTAGCGTGCTTTAATGCATCAACTAAACTGCATCCCTTCTCAATGGCAAACTTTTATGTTTTTCTGTTGGGATAAAGGTAAGTGAAGCCCATAGAAGAATTTCCATTAACCTCAGTATGTTTTGGGTCAGAAGTTTTCAGTGTGGCTTACGAAAACCAGCAGTGAAGTGGGAATCCTGCTGCAGGGGGGTTCATGCCACGGGAGAATGGTTGCCTCCCTTGCCCTCCACCCTGCCAGCTGCCTTCCTCCGCATGCACGTCCGCATTGACAACACAGCTACAGCAACACTTTTTAAAGTTACTTCTGTAAAATATTGAAGAAATACTTATTTAAGACAGCATAGCAAGGATAATTTGTGCATTGCTCATAGATGACAACTCAGAGGCAGTTGTGTTTTAGCACAGAAACAGGTATTTTCCTTATTTCCCAATTGCTAATCACCAGTCAGTCTGTTCCATTCCACCTAAGGTAACTGTGATGAGATCTTACATTCACGGTCTTCCTGTTGTACTACTTAGCTTTTCCCAGCTGACACTTTACATTCTTCATTTGGCGACCTGGCAGTCAAATATCCTTGCTTTTTGCCGCAGGGAGAGCACAGGGGAGGTATCAGCTTCGTCGCACATCCATGGGAACATCAGCGACAGAAGTTCAAGCTAATCAGCCAGCATCATCAAATATGTATCATAACAACCTGAAAGCTATCATTTTGGAGGGAGGAAAAATCATAAAAGAACTACAGCGTATTAAATGCATCAAGGATAGAACAAAACCAATTTCTGCAGGAATCCTTGGACCTTGTCGACACAGCACTGTTGTTTATGGAGGCAATTATGCCGGTATAAACAGATTGCTGATATAAAAGTGCAACTTCAGAAGCTAACCAGACGGAGGACATACCTTTAGACTGGTTATTCTGGAGAGCATAGGGGTCTGGGGAGCCCTGCAGGACGGTTGTGCCGTGTTGCTGGCCCAAGGCAGACACCTGTGGGTCCCGCTAAAACCGCAGCATCATACCTGGGGGGCTGGGGCTGAGGCGGGTACCGGGTGCCAATACAAGAAGGACACCGGAGCACTAGATCTGTATCTTCTGCACATATACCATGTGCTGGAAATTACTGTCCAGAGACCAAAAAGAGTTTTGAGGGTTTTGGTTTTCATTAATTTGCTTTTTTTTTTTTTTTTTTTTTTTAAATCTGTCTACGAGTGAGAGCTGGAGAAGTCACTGAGCACATAACCATGGATGACAGTGAGGTCAAGGTTTCCACCAAGCTGTGAAGCTTGTTCTTAACACAGCATTTCCAGCTGCAAAACACAAGCCAAATTCAGAGTTGCTGCTGTCACATGTATTTAGGAGGTGACAATCATGAAAGAAAGGGCATCAGAGTCCACCAGAGGTACAGTACATACATTATCAATTTCGCAACCTATCTGTTAAATCCTGATCTCTTTAGACCTGTTTCCAGCTTGACAAAATAAAGCTCTAAGAAGAGTGAGGCATCTTCTAATCACTCAGAGTTCAGTTTTTAGTTTTCTTTACAGTTTCAAACTAAATAACTTATCAGGTCTCACATACTTCAATTTTTCATCTGTGTTAAAATGATTACAAAGAGGCAGTTTTGGTGTTCTTGACTTTCCAGAAGATTATTAGTATTGTCCTTTGCAAATGATGAAATATTTAGAAGCCTGCACTACCTCTAAAGCTTTGACAAATGCAGTTATTTCTGAGCAAATTTATTGGCATATATGAAATTTTAAAAATTATTTCTTATTTCATCTTAGACTAAACTCTTCAAGTTCAATAGCCATTCACATACAAGAAGTCTCATTGATAGTGATGGACTTTTCTGCATCTTTTCGTAATAATGGATAAATGGTTCAAATTAATTATGTAATTAGCTATCCTCAATATCATTATTTAACTAGATCTTTTTAGCGATCCACGTTAATGAGATTTAGCAATTAAGAACCATGTTTGGAAAAAAAAAAGATTAAAAAAAGATAAACTGCTCACAAACTTTCAGACACATAAAGAAAACACAGCTGGAAGCTGGGGGTAGCACAGACAGAAGGCTTCAGCGTGGTGTTGTCACGTGTCAAGTATGACTTATTCCCCCTCTTCTGGAGATCTATTGTGGTTGGAAGACACCTTTGTTATGGCCCTGACTGCCCCTCGAGCAAAACCAACAGTGCAGACCAACCTGTGAGGCCAACTGAGCAGGGACAAGCAGCATCTCTGCTGGCATTTGTGGGGAGGTCTAAGCGCCGTGCTGGTGCAGGACATCGTGTAGCCCCAACACATGCTCATCATAGCAAGAGATAACACTCAGATCACGTCTGATTGCCCAGTTTGTCCCCCAAAATGAAGCAAAATGCCTTGCACATACAGGCGTTTATAAAAAGGTGCCTTTTCAATCCCTGGGATAATATTTCCATGTTAGTCATCTCTTAGTCGTCTCTAAATCACCTCACACTTATTTTCTCTGGTTTCCTTCTTCTCCTTCCAAATGTTGCCAAAATAATTTCACCCTTTACACAGATTGTGTTGCAGCCTCTTCTTGCACAGACCACTACTCCCTAACGACTGTTTCTTTTTTTTTTTTCTTTCTTTGAGATGAGGAGGGACTCTGGATCAATGTATATGACCTTCTGTAACATGTACTAAAAATGTCTCCCAGAAAGGCATACAATCCTGATATAAAGATGTTAAAATTAAATTTATAATTTCCTTGCTGTTTAAAATTCTAACTATCTTACTTTTCCTAGTAACAGCCTACATTTTTTTATTGTAGTCATATTTTAATTTGTATATGGATAAATTCACTCACACTTTCTTATAAGGACTAGAATGTATTCAAGAAATCTGTTTCTAGGAAGCTCTAAATTACATTAGCAATATATTTTAGTAATAACAATCAAGCCTGGCTCATTTCCTTGGGATTAATGACTAGCTGGGAGAGCCGATGGCCCCAAGTAGTAGTCATTATTTTATTAGAGATCTTTTCTTGGTTGTTTCTAATTAGGCAAAGATTAGAAAAAAAAAATCCTCTCTTCTCTGTGTGTAAGAGGAACGAGAGCACCACAGGAGAAAAAGTGCAATCACTCAGAGAAGGGAAAAGACCTCTTTAAAATGCTCGATAACCTTTAGTAAGATCACCAGGTTAATACTGCAACACGCCAGTGTTTTCTGTGGCTTTCATCCATTCTCTCAGTGTTTGCGTTTCTCTGTTCCCAGCGGGGTTTTTTGTTGATATTTTGAAAAACGAAGCATGTAGATTCGGAGGAATATTTGTAAATATATTGTGCACTTTTAGAAAATGTTTTGCAGCGCAATCTTTTATGATGGGTGGCTCTGTCTGACTTCAAGTCTGTCAACCAGAATGCATCGAAAACAGGTGAAGAAAAGGAAGACTGGAAAATGTCAACGATCTTTAAAGCATAAAAAAAAAACCAACCAGAAGATAGTAGGGAAATGGGTAACAGCCAACACAAGTTCATCAAGAATTGCACACTACCGTGACAAGAGTCTTCATCGAGAATTGTGTCAACTATTTTCTTCTGTCACAAGGCAAGACACTTGTGCTACGTTCATGAAATTTTCTTACGCTGCTATGGCTTGGATGAATTTGCTGGGGTGGATAGTGAAGAACTATCAGAAACCCCACGTTGAGAAGGAAGGCAGGAGGGGACTGAGTGTCAGAAAGGATGAATCTAGCAAAAAGCTCCTGAGAGGGCTGCAGCATCCTCAGCTTCATGCAAATCCATGTTCCATCAGTGACCGGTGAAGGTCAGAGCAGAGACTTACACCCAACATGAAGCAAAAGGAAGCATGACAATAAAAGTAAACCTCCAAATTAAGCATGGTCTTGATGAAATTTGAAGTCGACCTTGGGGGAAAAAAAGGAAAAAAAAAAAGTGCTATTCTATAGGAACAAATTTCAAGTTTAAATGTGAACTATTAGCTGCATAAATACAGGATGATGAAGCATGCCTTCTTAGGGGTGCAGGAACCACATATCCTGAAGAAGAAGAGCTTAACCCATCATGGAAGAATTGTTGTGCAGAGTTCAGATCGGCTTGATCCTCATTTTCAAAACAACTTATAAATTATCATCAACATGCAGGTTGGATCTCTCCCTAAATGTGTTATTTATAACTTTAAATGTTACAGCTAAAGAGAATTAGTGCCTGTGACAATGTTGTTCTCAGTTCAAGTAGACTTTTGATGACTTTGTCTTTGTTAACTTATTTGTCTTTGCTTTGTGAAATTATCTGCCATTAACTCATCATGTTCTCTAAATCCTCTGCAGTAATAGCTACATGCAACAGCCCTTCTGTCTAGTCAGTCGAGACTTGACAGCCTCTGTTTGCTAAACGTATCACTTCACTGAGACTTTGGAACACACTTTTCATCTCTCTCCATTCTCATTATCCAGCTAAGGTCCTTATAACATATGGTCCTATTTTCCTAATTGCATTCACTGTTACACGTCAAACCAAGCTAATCTTTCAAACCGTCAGGCTAATCAGTGCAAAATGCATGGCCACTGTTTGCACACATGCTGGTAACAAGAGGGAACAGGACCTACACAAATCAGAAAATACCACTGAGTCCCAGCTGGCTTGTTTGTTCCTCCATTTTCTAAGATTATCTGAAATGCATCTTCTTTCACATTTAAATTTGTAGACTATTTTTCTCAGTGGAGAATTGTTAGCACTGGTGGCTGATGTCCTACCTAGCGAGACCTTCACCACAAAATGTTACTTTGGCTAGTGGTTCCCATGAGACGGATCTTAAGATGAAGGATGGACCAATATTGTACAGTACGTTATTATTCTTCACCAGAAAATACAAAACACTATTTAACCACCCTTAAGGCAGTGAAAATGTAGAGCTAGTCAATGTGGTAATTACCACATGGTTATAGGTTTCTTCTTTGGTAAAAATAAAAGATAATGTGCAGCCTGTAATTTACTTATCATGTCTCTGACATAATCACAACAAGCCTGATCATTCTTCTAAAGCAGGTTAGCTGGGAACATGCAGAGAGAGGTTAGGGGAGATATTAGTTTCTACATAAAATGCACAGCTGCAGACTATAAGAAATAAAGACAAAGAAAAACACTGTGCTTGCATTTAAAAAATATTTTTGGTATTTGGGCCAACTGATACGTCATAGACAATTCCATCCAAGCTGTATGAGCTCAGTAGATCTGACCTAACTTCTAATGCATCTTCAGTAAATTACTGAATTTTCTTTAATCTTGAATAAATGTACCAGAAATCTGAAGCCTGAGCCATCAGGACTCTCTTGAAGAACCTGCGTTAGGTAGATGCTTTGATTTAACCAGACAAATTCCAACAGCTAAAAGCAGAATACACACACAGAAGAAAGGAACACTTATTGGATTAATTAGCAAATTTTCTGTTTACAAGCTGTTTTTCCTAATTCATCTTTAAAAATCTTATGAGTTTCCTAATCCAGTAGCCCAGTGGAGATGAGGCTGCTGCAGCTCCATGTCCTGAGACCCAACCAGTAGTGAGGTTGAGCAACAGACACACCACAAACAGGCATACACAAGTCAACAGAGACAGCAAAACTCATATTAACAAAGACACTACCAATGGCCTCACCCTGCCTCCCTCTCTGGCTGATCTGGATGGAGATCCATCCGTGAGAAGTACAAACATATACGCTGTGTAGAAGCCTCCACCAGTTGGACTAAGACACCTCGCCTGCCCAGTAGCTAGCCCTGGATGCTCCTATCTCATGCTGCCTCACACACAGACACACATATGAGCAGGTATTCCAGACAACATTTAGATCTTATGACCTTCCCTGCAGCCAGTGTGGACCCCTG
This sequence comes from Chlamydotis macqueenii, assembly GCF_036417535.1. Taxonomy (NCBI): domain Eukaryota; kingdom Metazoa; phylum Chordata; class Aves; order Otidiformes; family Otididae; genus Chlamydotis; species Chlamydotis macqueenii. The sequence goes on along the minus strand of NC_141561.1, from coordinate 6,012,323 downwards.
TCCCTTCAGCAGCCATCCCACAGACCAGATCATCTCCAGAGTCAGCCTTGACTTATGACTTTCCCCACCTTTGACTCCATCCCTATCATCCCATGATATGTTTTGCACCATTGTGCCCTGGACTTCTTCAAGTGTGTCTGAGGCTGAGCCTTTAACCACACATCCCCACAAAACCCACCGATTTTCTAAGTTAGGTCTGCAAGCACACCACTCGTGCCTGTGAGCAGCATTCCTCCAGGTGTTGCTCCACCAGCTGCAAACGTACCAGAGGAACAGCCTGAGACATCTTCTTAGTGGGCTGCCCAAGAGGCATAACCCACTTTTAATTAAAATCTTGGTGCCAAGGGATGATTGCTTTATAAGATCAAATTCTGAACTATCTTTAAGCATAAGTAAATGTTTCAAATATAATTAGTACAAAGCCTTAGAAGCCTTCCTCAGAAATTATTTTCTGTTAACAGCAATTTACAGCCCTTTCGGCTCCATGGGCAATCCAGTAACTTGGTCCAGGTTAAGCAGATCCGGGGTTTCCTGCTCTTGCAAGCCATAATAACGAGCAGCGAAGGAGGGAAAGGACTGTATTTTCTCAAATAAAGGGAACAAATACAGAATTCAAGTGTCCTGCTCTCGTTTCACTCACACCTTGCATGTCTCAGATTTATTTGAAACAGGAATTGTGGAACTGTCTTCTGTAAAAGAAACCTAAGTACTGCTCCACGGAAATGTATGTATTCACACTGGGACCCTATTTAGTGTTTTAGTTTGATCTCTAGTCTAAAGTTGTATCTGAAGTAACATCAAAGCATGATTTTAGAACAGCTTTTCTTACATGTGTTACATAGAGTTGACTTTATACAATTCAACCGATACGACTCAGACTAGAAACCAAGTAGATAGTTATTTAATGTGAGACACATCGTAGTGCTAGGAAAGGCGAACAGAAGAAAGATAAAGATTATTACACATAGGGAGCAGCCTCCATGTGGGGAGAGATTAAATAGTTTGGTATGTAATCTGGGAAAGAGGTGGCTGAGGCAAGATGTGACAGAGAAAGTTATTAACAATGCAGAAGAAGTTAATAGGGAGCAAATATTTGCTATTTCTTACCACAGAAGAGTTTGGGAGGGTGCACTAAATTAATTTATGTAATTTAAGAACAGACAAAGGGCAGCGTTGTTTTTCACAGATTCACAATTAAACTGTGGAACTGATTATTATAGGGTGTTACAGATGTTAAAATCATAAAAAGGTTCAAAAGCAATTAAACTAATACAGGGAAGAAATGCACTCCTGGGGCTAATCTACATAAGACACGGATACAGCCTTCAGTTCAGACCCCGCTAAGGTGGGAGCAGAAGTGCCAGACTGCAGGTGTACTCTTATTCCTTCGGCATTTGTTAATAGCCACTGCCAGAGATGAAATACTGAACTGGATGGCTTTTTAGCCTAGTCCAGCATAGCCAGGTTTATGTTTTATATGCTGAGATTTCCCTGTACAGAGAGGTCTCTCAGCAGGTAGCTCCAACCCCAGCCGCTCCAGAGGCCCTGGCAGGAGAGGGCAGTCACATCCCGTCAGCGAAAACCCCAAGGTGCCGCGCTGAGCGGGCAGCAACTACCCAGCAATAATTAATACTGGTCACGTAAACTATGAAATTACTTGCTTCTAAACACATTACTAAAGTTCGGCTAATGGTCAAAAGAAAACAAACTGTAATTAAGAAAATTATGTACTTCTCTGTATGTTTGAGGCTGTCTGAAAAAGAGGAGGAAAAGGATGCTTAGGAGCTTGTATTTTCAGATTCAGATAATTAAGTTCTGCATTAGAGGCTTATTAAAATATGTTGCCCGAGAGACCAGACAGAATGTAAAATGGCTGGGTACAAAACTCTCAGAGATAGAGAGAACAAAGCTGCAAGGCCTAAATGACCTTTTACTATTCCTGAATATCTTATGATGTTTGAAAATGAAGATTGCGAAACAGATGGAGCTCTTAACGAGTTTAGGAAACAACACGACATATGCTCAGAAGAGCTTTAGGAAAAAGCTTGCATTTCATATGAAATGCTGTGGGTCAGTTAAGATCAATCAAAAGTAGAAAGGAAAAAGAAAATAAAAAGTCATAACTTTGTTTTGCTATTAAAAGCCAGAAGATACAAAGGCATAGCTCCAAATCAGATCCAACTTTTGTTCACCCAGATGGTACCCACCACTGGCTCTGGCGGGCAGAATAGGCTGCATACGGCTCAGAGGAAGGGAACTGAAGCTGGCAGGTATACACGAGAGCTAACTGCCATGGTTTATGCCTAAATAAGTGAAATAAATTAAATCCAGAAAAAAAACCTATGGATATTGTACCAGCAGTCAAAGGTTGCTTAAGCAAACAGCACTAAAATTTCAGAATTTTGTCTGAAAACTAAGAGAGAAATTAGCCTATGCTTTTTTTCTCAGCTTTTGAAGAAGTTTTTTTTTTCTCAGCTTTGAAGCTTTTTTTCCATTGAGAAAGCTCAGCAAACTTTTATCCGCTGCCAGTAGAGTAATGGAATATGTTTAACTTCATTTACTTACTGCTCATGGGAAAATACAGTTTTCAGTATGAAAATTCATCTTAGGTCCTTTTAATTTCATGCTCACCAGCTGGATGAGCAGCTTCCTACCTCTTGGAGCACAGTAGTTTGCTACACAGGGGATTGTCCAAATCGTTGGTGTGGCCTATTGCTGTCACGATGCCTCTCTGACAGTGCACGGAGCTTTGCAAGCAGTGCAGTTATCTGGCCTCCAAATCGTGAGATCTGCATCACTACAAAACTCACGATTGTCCATTGCACTTTCATTTATGGGGAATTTTAGGAAAACTTCTGTGCTTAGTTTTCAGGCTGAGGAAAAGGTCTAGCCCTGCAAAATGCATTTCTGGACAACAACCTGCAGAGTGGTAGCACACTTTCATGAGATGAAGACGTGTATCTTATTGTGCTTCAATACCCTAAAATTATCTTCTATTTTTTAATGATGTGAGCATTTCAATTTCTTGACACTCTATATGCCATTACCGGCAACTTTATTAACTGCAAGACCAAAGGAACCAGGGGTAGTAACTTAGAAACTTTCACAGCCCCTCATGAGGAGGAACGCAGCATTGGTACCCGAGCCCCTGACGGCAGAGTAGATTTATCTGCTATCAACTTCTTATACATGTTTTTTTCCAAACTCACAATTTCTCTGGATTTCCTTCCCCTGCTAGCAAAGTTTCCTTTGGTTTAAACCTCTCACCTTGTTTTCCGCAGTTGGAGGAAAACTGTTCGGAGTAGGAGCTCAGGTGAGGTAGTTTAGGGTCCCAGGAAAGCCTGGGTAAAGCTACTTGCATCTGTTTTAGCTATTGAACCAGGTCTGTGTCTTGCCAAACCACACCTGACAGAAAGGTTATATAAGCTTCCTGTTACATTTCATACCCACCACTCACAAAATATAAATGTTAATAATTTATTAACATTTGTCATTAATATTGCAAAGTCAAGCATTCATAAACCAGGTTGTCTGGACAACCTTCTTTTTTTTTTTTTTGCTCTCTCATGCATTATATTGATGTGATCTGTAATCACAGCGCGACATGCTATTATTTCTGTAGGACCTTTGACTCCTTTGGTGCATGGATCAGCCATGGCTCCTTTAATGAGTGCAGCTAGTCAATATTTTCTTTCAGCCCCACTGTTAATTCTGCAGTTGTATTGTATTTACCAGCACTGTTTAAACATCATGCTGAGGACAGTCCTGCTAACCTCCTTGCTGACTTTCAAATCCCATTCATTATTTCCTCAGTTTGGTGTGGAGCGACCATTTGATCTTCACATCAACACCACAGTGACAGGATGGTAACCTACTAATTTTATTGTAGGAAGCTAAAGTACCGACTTTAGGTCAAAGCAGTTTGCTAATTTTGGATGTCCAGACTGGGACCTCTGGGATCTAAATTTTTTGGAGTGCTCAGCATTATGTGACATTGGGTACGTGCAATGCACCTTCCTATTGTCATCAGCTACATCTGCAAGTGCTCGGCGTTTCTGCAGATCACACATGAGGGTGTTGACTTGCATACCCAAAAAATGTTGCTACTGAGTAGCGCCTGCAACTACTATGACTTACAAATATTTTTGTGTCACCTTCTGCCTTTGTCTGGCAAAAAAACCCAAAACCTAGAAGAGCTACCTGAATTTTCTACACCTTTTGTTTTGCTTTTAAGCAATAAAAATCAAATGCTGTAGGATAAGCACCAGTGTTATGAAATGACCTCACAATTACGAACATGAGATGTCTCTAAAGAAAATACGTGTGTGAAAAAAAGAAAGGGAGATGGTGGTTTGGAAGATCTTCGAGCACAAAGTCACAGAGGTTAGGGGAGAAAAGTCCTCTAATTTTTACTCAAATTTAATTAGCTGGGTTCTTCATGGTGTTTGTGGTTTTTTGTTTTGTTTTTTTTTAATCTAGTGGACTACTTTGAAAACATTTTATTTCAACATTTTAGAAAGAAAAGTTTTGTTTTGGACAAGACCCCATATTTCTTTCCAATCAAAAAAAAAACTACTAAAGGGCAAAAAAAATCGTAAGTTGAAAATGCTACAAGACTTACCACATTAAGTTGAATTAAACACTCTTGATTGTCCAGATTACGTTGTATTTCCATTTTGTGACTATTTCATGTTATTCAGACTTTTTTTTTTGTCATCCTGTCATTGCTGGTTCATCCCAGAAAGCCAGAAAACTCATCCACTTCTGAAATTATCATTACTTGTGTTCAGGTGGGGTTTGGCTGGCCTGTTAGGGCAGGATGAAATGGTGAACACCTCTTCAACAGGAAGAAAGAAATGAAAGAGCATAAAAGGAAAAAAAAAATCAAACTTTTTAAACAGTGCACTACTAATTTCTCTCCTTTATTTGTATTTCTCTTTTTTCACGGGTTTAGAACGCTCAGTGCTCCAGCACCTCTGGCGATGCAAGAGGCTCTCTGTGTTGCTGGTTCCAGCACGCTGAAGCTGGCAGCTCACTGGAGTTACTTGGCAGTTTCTGCATCTCTTACTCTCACAACCTCTCAACGGTTTTAACAGAGCCATGCTTGTCCTCAAAAAGAACAGTATCTAATGCTTTGTTCAATTTGGTAAATAATCTTTTTTTTCCTGATACTGCAAACAGGGATGAACTGATCCATGCAGTGACCTGTGTCCTTCTCTCATTCCCCTCCCTTCTACCATGCAGCTAAACGAATTAACACAACTTCAAGGCAACCAAGCTCAGAAAGGACAATAAATAGTGTATTCTCTTCCCAAAGCCAAAAGAATCTACATTTGTTTTGGAACACTACTATGAATCACCTTAGTCTTTCCTTTCTTGAGATATTTTTTATTTCTTTCTATAAATTCTATTCTTCCTTGGCTGAACAGTGTCCACTGCGGTTGCATTCGAGAACCTCTCAGATGAGGGTTTTAGTTGCTTGCTTTTTGATGAGTAATTGTACTCATTTTCAACCAGAAGGCAGTTAACCTTTTGAGACAGTCAATTGCCCTCTCTTTGTACCTATCACTGCTCTTACCGGTAGTGTAAGACTAAAACTTAATAACCTAGAAAAGATGAAGCATTAACTTCACTCTGACAAAAACTCATTCTAAGTTTTAAGGCCAGAAATTTTCAAGGGAACCTGAAGGATTTGGTTTTCAGAGAGCTACAGCTTAGTAGAGTAGGAAACCTGAATAACTTAGTACTTATTAAATCGCAGTCTGTATGACTCACTCAGACAACATCTACAGTTCTTTTTTTACATTCTATTGTAATAACTACTTGGGTTCAAAGACTGTTGCTGAAAGATATTGTAAGATACAGGGAGTGCACAGATGTATATATCCCTTTTATCAATTTGAAAATCTTGTTTTGCTTTAGAAAAAGAACCCTATGTACTTAAATTAAATGATAGCAATCTTTAACAAACACACAAGGAGATTGTGTTTATCTATAAGCATATTTAACTGTACATGTTTTTGTAAAAATCCATTAAAAGGAGCATTATATGCATTACATATGCAAAACAAATATTGCAACTTGATTCTCTTGGAATACTACATTTGATAGTAACTTAATAAACTCCAAGTTAATAAAAGACTGCAAACACAGCAAAGCCATGAATCTTTAAGAGTTTATATGCAAAATTCTACCTCGCTTTCTGGAAAGGCTCACAATTATCCAGACAAAGCTCAAGGTCACCTTTAGACATGAGAACTGTAAAAATAAAGTGAGGGAGTAGGCTCTTTACCTCTGTCCTTTTATTGTGAGATGGGCTTTAAGCACCTGCGTTTCCTTCTGCTTTCTCTCTTCTTTAACTCAGAAAGCCACCAGAAGTGCCCTGGCCTGGGACAGCTGGGATGGAAAGAGTCCGGAGGAGATCGGAGGGTGATTAGACCCATTCAGTACAAGTGATGAGAAGAGGGAAAGGAGAGGACCGGAACGGTGGGAAAAGACCAAAGCCTGGCCTAAGCAGTTACCTCTCTGTTAGTCTGGGACTTCTACAACAGCATTGGCATAGTCAGAAATTCTGGGAGGTGGTTTTGAGGGGGAGGGGATTGGAGAAGATAAAGATGTTGTCTGGGAGAGCTGGCAGAAGACAGATGGGTGGAGCTCTTCATCTGAAAGTAAACAAGAGCAAAATAACTAGTTATGACTTTGAGGACTGGTTTCGTTTTGCTTTTATTTCTATTTACTAGATGAAGAGCAAATATGCCCTTTCCATTGGGTTTGGATGTAAAATGGTTCTGTAAAATCATTTTTCAGTTGACAGACTAGGTCTCCTGAGTGGTAACAGTAAAATCTTTGAGAAAGATGGTTTGCAGAAAAACCCCATCAAAAAAGAAAAAACTAAAACAAACAAAATCAAACTCTGCCCCACAACTCAAAATAACAAAAAAGTCCCAAACAAAACCTGCCTAAGATCTTCTTGAGTGTACAATCTAAATAGCACTGTGTGAGACGTGCTAAGCTTTTACCCCCGGCTGCGTACGCCACTAGTGATGTTGCTATTGCAGAGACAAGCAGAGGTAAAGCTGAAGTTGCATAGTGAGGTGAGTCTCTGATTCACAAACTTCATTATTCCACTGTGCAGCATGAAAACTCAGACTTTGGGAGTATTATCAATGCCATACAAAGCAGATATCCTTCTGCAGCTCCTCAGCTACCCTGGCCTTATCTCAGTGTCTTCTCATCTCCCACGGCATGGCCACCAGCAGCCTGTGGCAGGGAGCTCGAGATGCCCTTCCTGCTCCAGCAGCAGGAGAACAGCAAACCTCCAAACGGGCAAAGCCACGGCTCTTTCCTCTTCCCCATCTGCAGGAAAAGATCTCCTTTCTAGAAGCCTTTGTCTGGCCTTGAAAAATTCTTAGTAAAATTAATCCTTTTTTACAACCGTTCTAAACTCTTAATTCCTCAAATGTTAAGAACATTTACTGCTGAGAAACACTTTGTAGAAAAAGTTTCTTACTGCTAAATCCATCTGACTGCTTAAAGGTGAAAACTTACGTATATTTCTTAACTGCCCTAAAATGATATGGTCGTCTGATGTGCCTATTTTCAGATGTTTTGTGTTTTGCTGCAGTCAAAATTACAAAACTTAAAAATTATAGCTCTGAAAATTATACTTTTGTGTTATTTTGATCTTCCTTCAACTGACTACAGAGCCAAAAAGCTAAAAAATATTTATATTCTTTAGGCAGTTATTATCTGGCAATTCTTAAGCAATTTCTTTGCCAAAACTAGAAAGAAATATCCCTACAAAGATACTTAAAAAGAGACAATACCTGCTTTGGTGATCACTCCATGCAAAGCCTTTGTGAGAGCTGAATTTAAGAAGACATGCTTAAAGCCGCAAGACTGTCTTTGTTCAAATAAGAATGAACTGACCTGAAACAACATTTTGGCTCCTTTTCAAATGCCCAAAAACTTAAAGCACAAGAAAATGTCCTGCATGAAAAAAAAATAAAATGGAAACTTTTACAGTATGCAGTAATTTCTGCCCAGACAAAGGATATGTAGACATTAAGCTGAATAAAAATTATAACCCAACTGCACGTGTTGCAGCATATTAACTGGTCATGACCTGATCCGGCTGGCATGGCAATTCCATGGAAACACTAAGGCAACGACAAAAAGGCAGGGAATGAGGATTTTTATCAGACAGTGCCTGGCAGGGATGGTGTCTCACACTGTGTGATACATGGTAACGCCAGGCAAGCGCAAGCCCTGCGGGTAAGGGAGGAGCGTAATCCATTCCCTCCCAGCCCTGGCTCCACAGCAAAAGAGATGCTGGGACACAGCCTGGCCCAAACCACCCTGCTGTTTTAGCTGCCTTTTTTTCACTGGTTTGGAAGAGCTTGAGTGGACCAAAGCTCTGACAAAGAGTAATATTCAAATGTGTCTTCTTGTAACGCTTTTGCAGAATAATTAGAGGATGATGTAAGACAAAATATCCTCGGCTTCTCTACCATGTACTTCTCCTGTCCACTTGACGTGGGATTATGCAACCAGAAAGGAGGTAATAGTTAATTTTGATAAATGTTGAGAAACATTCTATGCCATTTGCAATATAAAATTTTAACCTATTTGTCTGTTCCAAAACACTTCCCCAATAACTCTTGAATAATTGTTTTTATTATTTCCTTTGATCCCACAGGACTTAGTTGAATAATCAGCTTTAACCAACTCCAAAGTTGTTTACTTTAAATTATTTACTATATCAAGTATAGTTTCTGTACCTTTACAGGAAATTATTCTATCCCTTTGTAACCAACTCCAGTTTTCGCTGTAATATCAGGACAAGAAACTCTGGCACCTAAGACATCTTAGCCTTCTCTGAGGACGCACGCCTGGTTAAGCATAGATCCACTAGGAAATTTGCAATCTTTGTCAAAAGCTCTGCAGTAAGATTCTTACAAAAAATATTGAGTTTAATAAATGGCTTATTCTAAGATAGACCAAAGAAACGCATGTGATTAAGGCACATTCCTGGACTTACGATGAAGTAAGCATTAGGATGAGATCTACCTCACTACTTGTACATTACTCCAATGCAGTGGCATGATTGCTCTCATGAGTTGACCAAAGCAGTGAAAAGCCATGGGTATAATTTCATAATTCTTACGGAAACTACTGTAAACGTCTCAGGTTTTGCAGTGCTGGCCCGCACAGGGGGATTTGGCTTAGCTGGGAACATCCCTTGCAGCCACAGAAGAGGCTGTATGGAGCCCATCTGCTTTGCACGTCCATGGGAGGACCCCACAGATATGGCTGCATACTAAGCCTGGTGCAAGCCAGGGGCTTCTCCCAGTCCAGGATACAAAAAAATTTACAGTGGAGAAACTCAACATAGGCGATCTGCACGTGAACATCTATTAATAAAATGTGCAGAGATCAAGGCACGCATTGCCTTTGGTGCAGCAGTGCAGAGGGTGTTCAGCTCTGAGGACACGTGAGAGGACAGCTGTAGGGGCTGTGCCCCCCTGTGCCTGCACAACCTAGCCCTGTATTTCTTCTGTCAGTGTGCCTTCACCTTGTGGAAAATTTATTTGCTATGTGGCACATCGGTGTTCTTGAAAAACAGTAAAAACACACATGATTTCTTTATATTCACTTCCTCTCTGCTTTCTCAGCCGCTAGTCCAGGCAATGGCTTTCCATACTGTCCTTTTATTAAGCATCTTCACTGTAGTCACATTTTTCATCATTATCTGTTGGGGTTTTTCAGTTACTCCTCCTGACCTGGAAATTCAAGAAACATGAAATATGCTTGATTCTCCTAAGAAGCTCCAAATACTTCTCCAAATTCCCAGCAATTCAGGCACCAATTAATATATAATTTTCACAAATCATAAAATATTCCAGAAAAGCTCCCTTTCTTAATATATTCAGGATTTAAGAGAAGCAATTATCACTGTCAAGCCTTATTTTAGGGCTGCAGCTTTAACAGACTAAAAGCACTGTGATTTCATTAATAATCAATAAAAGAGGCAATAGAAGACTCCCCTTTAAGCATCCTATTCACCATGAAGGAATCTTCTAGTTTGCAGCAAAAATGTAATGCAGATGGATGATGAAAACACCACTGGAAAGATCTTCAGGCATTTACATATTTTTCTGATTCCAAAACCCATTAAAGAAGTCAGACACATTTTGCACTCACTTTTGAGCACCGTGAACACCATGAATTTAATAATAAAAAGGGTTCCAAGTCACTGCTACCATAGTGATAAATGCAACCTGTATTTCTTACAGGTGTTTTTCCTAAGTGAAAATCTTGACAAGTCTAGACACACTTTTTCTGCCACATGTTCACTCAATTCTTCCCATTTCGCTACTGAAAAACTCCACCAGCCACCGCAATGAAACAAAGCAGCCAGATCATAAAACTGTGCTACAAACCTTCAGTGGACAGTTGTGGGGAAATATATTTTTCTACAAAAATTGTATTGATAACTTAAGCATCTTGCCTTTATATATCCAAGTAAAAAATGCATATTCCCTGGTGGTATCAGGGAAGGGCTTGCAGCTGAATAGATACTGCTAATATTTTCCTGCTAATGTTACGATACCAGATTGTAATACCTGTGATGGTCTTACAATATAAGAGAGAGAAAGTTTTCAGGAGGAGAGGTAATACCTTTTACTAAACCAGTCGACATAGCTGGAAAAATGATGACTCTGTGCCCCTGGTAAAAATTTTGTGTGTGAAAATATCTGTTGGGTTGCATTTTTTTTATTTCTTCCTACTGAGAGCAATCTCCCTACCACAACTTTTAACTAATTCACACCAGCTATGCCAGGGAATCCTCTAACCCTCAGTATCTCCGGCACCGCTACAGATAGACAATAAAAATTTCACTCTAAAGCGACATCCACAGCCTCTCCACAGCCTTTGGGGTGAAAATTGTCCAAAACAGATGGGGAGGAAAACAGGACTGCAGCTCTCTGTCCTGGATTACCTACCTATGGAGGCAGGTGACACAAAGAGGAATAAATCATACTATAGGAGATGCTGGAAAAAAAAGACCACACCGCTTGAACCAACAAAGGCCTCCCTAAAGGAGAGGTCAATGTAGAAAAAGACTAAGGGATTGCCCTAGTTGTCAAAAACGCCATCTTTTAATGAAAATGGCAAGCACAAAGTCACTTATTTTTCATGTATTATTACATGGCAACACTTGTCTGGCAGTCAGATATTGAAGGCATGCTATCAGCACTGGGGATTTAATGAGGTGCTTGATCCATGTGTAAAATCAGCACCACAGCCCTTATCCAGCAAGAACTAACAAGGAACTATAAATGGCCCAATTACCAGGCTGAAATGTCATTCACACATTTGTTATCTCCCACACCAACAAGGAAAAATAACATAGAGTCACAGCAGCTGAAGGCAAATTGCAATTACTGTCGATTGAACTAGAACTTGTGAAGCTCTTCATGTAATTCAAAGCTTTAAAATTTAATGTGAACTATATTTAGTTTCAAACATCAGTTGCGTTCATTGATATTTTGGTTTAGGTTTGCCAAAAGTCACAATATCCTTATAAATAATATTAGCAGCTCTAAGTGTTGCCTACATGATACTACACTGAGTTCTTAACTCTTTAATTAAGTTACTTTGGGAGCACGGGATGCAAGACTTCTGTGACACATGGCACAGGAGGTCAGACGCTCTTCTTCTAAGTTACCACCACTTCAGTGTAAGGCATGATACTTGAAGAAGAGATTTTGCACCTGTGTCTTTTAACTGAATTTTTCATCGCAAATCTTAATTGTTCTGTTCCTAAACTATATGTTGGCAATCTTTGAAAAACAGATGCTAATCCCATCTAATTCAGATATTTAGGTTAGCAGTACTGTAATACTGGAGCTCCTGAATAAAACCATCTTCCCTAATAGGAGAAGAGGGCTGCTCATAATATCATTGTCTGTAATATTACAATACCATTATAACAATACGAGCTACGCCAGATAGTGGGAGTCATGGTCGTGGCACGACAGCACTTGGCTCCTCCCAACTTCCCCCATTTCCCAGGCACGTCGGCTGTTCCAAGTAGAGCTGTGAAATAAACCTTCTCCACTTACAGCTAGCACAGGCAATCCCCAGTGAGCAGCCATAATCTAAACCTCTCACCACTTTCAGAAAAATAAAGTTGTTTTTTTTCTCTTTTCTTTTCCATGAGCTGCATTATTACTGCTAGATACCTGGATACATATCAATAGGAGATGACGTGATCTCCTACGAAGCACTTTGGATGTAAAGATGAAACAAAGCTATGCACTGAATGTTTCATTTCTGAAGCACTCGGGGAAGCTACAGGATGTGTTTAGATACCAGCACTGTCAAGTTTTAAAAGCCTGCTAAGGGAAAGAGAAGAGTGCTTGCATTCCCTCTCTTACTGTGAGCTGTCAGTAAATTTGCTAATTGGGGCTGCGAAATTGCTCATTGCTGGTGTTATCTGAAAGGCAAAGAAGAGAGAGGGAGAAGGACAGGCGAGAATCATGCACTGGAATGGAGGATGCTGGTTTGCTATTCACTCGGTTCTGGATAGATCTTATACAGTTGTAGATCAAATGTTTGCAATATATTTCTGTTGATTTCCAGGCAAGAAATATCAAGCAGATTTTAACACAGGTGCTTAAATTTGCTTGCAAGAGCATGCTTACGTTGCACGTTATGTAAAAACTAATTATGGTGATATGTGTTGATGAATGCAGAGAGCTAGAAGCACTGGAAAGAATAAACACGTCTTATCTTCTCACCTTTGTGAGTGATAAAATTTCAAGCTTTTAATAGTGAAGTAACATTTTCTACCTTTGGCATAGCCTGTGAAATTGGATTTCACTGAACTTCAGTATAATGAAGGGAGACAGCCTAATTTTTAGTAATTTTTTGGTAAACCTTAATTTACCACCCGTCTTCCAGAAAATATTGAAGCTTTTTATGCATAGACCATGTTATGGACCTTTTTGACTCCAAAGTGCATTATTTCCAAAGTAAAACTTGAAAAAAAAATGAAGGGGTATTAGAAAAAAAGCCTGGCTTTCATCAAGACCATATCTAGCACGAGAATTTTTCATGAGAATATTGCTACAAAAGTTCAACAACTTTTTAATACAGTAAAAAAATTACCTCTGAAATTTTGCTATTTTTACTGTTAGTATATAAAACACAAGGAGCTACTTACTGAAATTTAGTCAGTCTTTCCTTTTTCTCTTATGTTTTTACTTTTGTTCTCTTTTGTTTTGGTGGATGGTTTTCTTGGAGGTTTTTCAGGTGGTTGTTTTTTTTTTTGTTGGTTTGCTGGGATGTTTGTTTTTTTTTTTTTTTTTTGCATTGCAACTATTAGGATGGAAGGTCAAGATAAATTACATTTTCTACCCATCATTTTTCTCTTGGAGTATCCTTTGCATCAGCATTTCCCTCAAGCTAAACTCATGCTTCACAAGTTTTTTAAGCACAACAAGCAATCTCTGGGTTGCCATCTCACAGCAGAGTCAATCCAGCTTGCAGGAGAAGATATTGCATTATGCTTTCTACCCTACACACATTACTCTTGAACGTATATGCTCATTTCTGCTGTTTAATAAGGGAAGCTTTGGCCTTTGCATCAAATGTCACTTGCAATACTCATTGGAGCAGTAGTGTGTATTATGGATTTGCTGCAAAATCCACTACGTTATGGAAATTTTCCTTAGGAATAGAGTGGTCAGTAGTTCCAGAAAAAAAAAAAGAAATAAACCACAAACACATAGACAGCCACTTGACTGGATAAAGTTACTTCACTTTATTCCTTTTTAAATATCATCTGAACAAATGTACCTGGGTTTGGCTTGGGATGGCTGGACACTGAGGTCAACCCAGACTCAGTAGCTTCTTTCCTTTGTCATGTAATGTATCGGTGACGGAAAGCTACAGCCATACATTAATCCTGGCAGCACATGTTGCACGAACATCTGCTATAAGTAACGGCTATAATTTACTCTCCTGATCAATCACGTAGTGAGGGTGGCAAGCCACCTCCTCTCCACACCCATGGAGCCAGGAGGGAGGGGTGTCCAACTTCCAAGGCTGTGAGTACAGCACAACAAAGTTTCTTCTCTGTTTCTGAGTTTTGGTTGATTTCTTTTTTTAACAAAGATTATTAGAAGTTTGGCCCATGAGTCTACGTTGTATAAGCCTACACAGAAACTTAGTTATAAGCAAATGAGCAGTAGTGTTTAAAATAACATCCCTACTTGAAGTCAAACAAGAACTTCATTGCTTTGCAGAAGTGGTCCCTACATTATACCTTTCCTTGTAGATTTAATTTGCCACAAGACAATAATTTTCTAAGGAGGTGGATAATCCTATGGACATCCAAGTTATCCAGAGTCAAAATTAGTAGCTCCAAAGAAGCTGGAAGGGAATTTAAACACTTATATTTCAGATATTAGTGGGTTGGATTGCATTTATGTCTTTGTATTCTGAGTTTAGGGAAAGAGATTAATTCATTAGGGTTTTTTTTGGGAGTCTCACTGCTGACAGAGACAGATTACTGAAATATATGGTCTTTAGGTCTCATTCAGTTCCTAATCACTAGATTCTGTGATGCAGTCAGGTAACGTTTTTCTTTCCAAGCACATTACAAATTGTAGGCGAACTCAGTAACATTTTCTAAGCTTGTTTAATATTTCTTGGGTGGTTGTCAGTTGGCTTTTAAAAATTTGTTTCCCTTTACTGAGGTTTTTTGAGCCCCTATCAGTGAATTTCCTCTTTGGAAATTAAACCTATCCATGATCTTGTGCAAAGATATTGCCAGTGCTGCTGACCAGAAGGAGTACTGGGTTTCCTGAGGCCAGTTTATGATTGCATTTTGGAACACAAATGAGTTTACTCTCTGAAGAAGATATTTCATTTGAGTTCTTCCTAAACTAATTTATTTTTCAAACTCCATCACCTAGTGTCCATGCATCTATCCACAAATTAAATGGTATTTGGTGACTGTGCAAAGTAATTCTTGTATGGGATTCTGCCACGTAATTTTGGCCCTGCTTTGTAACCTGCTGTCTGTGAGGATGAAGGCCAGATGAAGTGAAAGGTACGTAACCCAAAGTCTGCACAATGTGGAAGGCTAGGTTGTGCATGACTCCAGTGACACTGAAATTGCAAATTCAGAGTCCCCAACTTGCACAGCTGTGAGTCAAATCAAAATAAAATAGGTGACAAATTGCAAGTGGATACTATCTCAGATCACCCAGAGTCCCTCTGATCGAGTAATGCTGTCAGGTGTTGGCAGTTATTATTAGCGTTACCTCCCTGTGGGGAACTGGGTCAAAATTTCTGGAAATGTGGCATTGTTCCATATTTTATATTACAGTTTTATGATTTTGAAATCCTATGTGCTAAACCCCCTCAGCAGTTCTGGAGGGAACTTCCACCACTTAATAAATGTCCTGGCAGAAAAAAAATATTGCTGCAAATAAATGGTGATTCTCTTCTTGTATTCATGCATTTTCTCTTGCTTTTTGATGGCGTTTTTCCTTGTTTAACTACTAAAATGCACACACATGCACTAGGCAAGAGCTCCTGAGATCCTTTAGCCCATCCACCAGCACTGTGGTGCCCTGACCACTCCCAACTGGCAGCCCTCAACATCTAAAGAGAGATTTTCTACTTTGTCTGCACAGCTCTTCATTATCGTTTTAACACACTAAATTCTTCCACTACCCATGTTTATTATATCCTTCAAAAATTTCTCATAATGATTTTCCAGCCAGACGAGACATAGATAGCTCATTTTATCTTTCCACACAGTGCACGCTTTGCTAACCCGCTAAGCATTTTTATAGCTTTTCTCTAAACTCCCTCCAAATTAGTCAACATCTTTCTGTTAATGATGCATTCAGAGTTAACCTAAAAGGTGAAAAAGCACCACTAAATAAGCTCCTTTCTACTTTAGCAGTGGCTTAAATGAAAGCAAGTTCAAGTGAAAAAGCTGATTTTAATGGTGCTAGCAGCGGAGTCGAAGTCTGCCTAGATGTGGAGCCACTAGGCAGATGGATGGTCACATGAATTTTAACCGACCAACATGCTAATGTGGAGATGCCAATAAAGAGAACAGAATTTGGATGAATGTTTGCTGGATTCAGGACAACTTCATAAGGATTTCAATTTAATTACAAAGGTCTTGGAAATCAGAGAAAGAAGAAGTGTGCTCTCTTCATGCTGCTTAAAGGGAGTTGTGGTGGGTTTTTTCAATCCAACAATATGAGTTTTTAAAGACAAGGAATAGGGAATATGCAGCCTCTACATCTATAGAAACGTCAGTCTTCAGGGAAGGACTGAAATACTGATTCTGACTGAATCAGAAGGGACATTTGGGGCAGGGGCCTTGACATAGAGACAGAAGTTTTCCAAAATACCAGTAGGGAAAGCAATGCATTGTGACTAATGGTAACTGTCCCTCTGTGTCCACAGACCACCATACAATTTCTTTGGTGTTACACATGAGCAGTTACACGGAATTGCGTGGAATTGCTCAGGTTATAAAACACTGTTGGTTGTGTAGAGAGATTTGTTTTAAAGTTAAAATTGTATGTAGTTCTGTACATGCCCTGCACGTAGCACAGTGCAGATATATAAGAAATTAATTATCCAGTCTTTAAAAAAAATCTGCTCAAGATAAACAATAAATACAACACTAAAAGATAGCAAAAATAAAATGCCAGAGTCTAGATCCACAACTGCTAAAGCAAATACTTAATCTTTTGTACGTTAATTACATGAATACTAATTCCGTGACAAAGTATCTCTGGCAGAGCTAAAAGGAAAACATGAGTAAAGCAACTTAAATTTAATGTGAAATCATGAGAAAACTTCTGATGCTTCCCACAGCTCAGGATTAAGCTCAAAACATTTATGGAAATTCATAAGAAGTTATAACTTCTAATGAAAAGAATCCCTGTAAATTTTTAATGTAAACTATACAGACAATTACATTAATAAGATTTAATTATATCATAAAATATTTAGTGGTTTTCTCTATGTTAAATATTATTTTGAACATAGCCCTAGAAATATCTGAAAGCTTAAGAGATACCTGGAAACAAAACAGGAACAAGTATTAAAACCACAATTTTGACAAAGTAATCACAGTATAGACCTGTGTCTCCAAATTTACCTAAAACATTGAAATATTTTGGTCAGTTATCACATTTTCGTCTTCTTATAAATAGAGAGATAACATAATAAATACTTTGTGCAATATGTTTAATTAATGGAAAACATCACTATAATATATCTCGTGTTACAGATTTCATGTTAACAAGTATATCACATAATCTACAACTAACTTCAAAGTTTTGTCAGTGATGAGTAACTATTTATTAGTGTCTACATTTACTCTGTATTATGCCAAAACTAACCAGCCATACATTTACTATCACCCACAATGTGACTAGCTAATGAATCCACTTGTGAAATACTATTTCCTAAATTGTATGCTATTGCTATTTTTGTTATATGGCTCTTCAGTATAATACTACTTCATAATTAAAAAGTGCCAAATTTCCTGCAGGAAATGCACTGGTTTCTGTTCATTCCAGTCCTCAGCACTGATCCTCCTTCAGCGTAGGCTACGTCCATGCTGACCCACAAGTTGGGCTCCTGTTCCCACCCAAATGCCTGCTCCGGTCACATGCACGCCTACCCGCATGTGCTGCAGCTTCAAACCGTAATTTAAGGATATAGCCAAAAGCCATAGAATACCCTTAGAACAGCCATAATTGAATAAGTAAGTTGTTATTCTTTAAAATGGACATTTCTAATACCATGGTAGTCTCCCCTGTGCTACCTGATGCACTGTACAACACATCTGTGGCTCCAACTGACTGATTTCACTGATGTTCATAAGAATTAGGTGCTAGAACACCATCAAGTGAGGTTTTTCACCCTAAGCATGAACAAAATACTTTATGCATCTAATACAGACAGTGTTCAATACTCAAGGGTGTCACGCTCCGATTTCGGGTGGGAGGAAGGCCCCCTTGCGTTCCAGCCGACCTCAGACGAGTCTGGGAGGCTAGGGGCGGCTAGACCAACCTCACACACACCGGAGCGTGGTTTTGTTCGTATTTCTCGGGAACAGAATTAAGACTCAAAACGGAGTAAAGCGCCAGGTAACTTTATTAACCCGACAAGAAGTTCGCAAATGCAAGAGAAAGGAGAGAAAGAAAGGAAAGAGGGAAAAGAGTTTCAGTTGCAATAGCTACCACCACGGAGCTGCGGCGTCCCGACAGTCCAGTCGACTCGGTGGGGGAAACGTTCCGTCCGATGTTGGTCATTTCTGTCCTTTTATCGTTCGTCTTATCCACGTCACATATTCCAAGAGCGGGTTTGCTTGGCCGCACCCCTCACCTGGCGGTGATACGCATGCCCAATACCGTCTCTGGGCCCCTCTGTTTTTCTGGCCTGGGTCTGGGCGCATACATAGGGGTAAGGCTAAATTTTGCAGAATCAGCTATACATTCAGGTTTGTGGGAAAATAGGAGGAAAAAACAGGAAGCTTCCAGTCCTGTGGCTTGACTGGCTTGCAAGATAAGGGAATCATCTTGCAGGAAAAAACAGGAAGACTCCAGTCCTATGGTTTGACTGATGTACCATTGTTTAGGTGATGGTTTGACGCTTCGACAATGTTGAGACAAACATTCGACACAGTCTCTCACAAAGGGACTCCAAGGGTTTACCTGGCTTCAGCTCAGGAAGAGCGTCCAGGACAGTGTGCTGGACACCACTAGAGCCCCATAAAAAGGTGCAGAACAAGTCCTTCCTGGGGTTGGCATCTCCTCCTCACTGGGAATCAGTGCTACGCAGGCTACCCTGAAAAAATAGAGACCATTTTTGTGTAAATGGGAGGTCTGTCTTCTAGAATGATAGAATCATAGAATACTTAGGGTTGGAAGGGACTTTTAAAGGCTACCAGGTCCAACCCCCCTGCAAGGAGCAGGGACATCTCCAAACAGATCCGGTTGCTCAGAACCCCATCCAACCTGGCCTGGAATGTTTCCAGGGATGGGGCATCCACCACCTCTCTGGGCAACCTGTGCCAGTGTTCCACCACCCTCACTATAAAAAAAAAAAAATCCTTATATCCAGTGTAATTTGCATTTAATGCAGTTAATCCAGGTACTGACTCATATCTATACAAATTTTTTAGTGTATATATGAAGAACATATACTTCCATATGCACATACACCTGTCTATACGTGCGTACACACATACACAATCCGCACAAAACAAAACCTCCAAGCTTGGCTCCCCCACCTCCTCCCACATCAGAAATACAGATTATTCTTATTTCTGCAGGGCATGATTGCCATTTGTGGAAGAAAGAGGAGAGGTGTTTGCCCCGCTGCTTGGCAGGGAGGGTGTCTGTGCTGGGACAACCTCTGCTTTCCCTAGGCCTCTCCATGTCAAAGGCACCATGTGATTTAATGGCACGGGTTTTGCAGCCTGCTCCCCTGCGTCAATGGGGTTTGACAGATGGAAGGGGAAGTGGTACTCTATATATTCAACCACAGCAATTCTTAATGTTTTATTTAATAATTTGTCACAGGATGAGGCATTATCATTAATTTTTAACACACAATATGCATGCTGTTTCACTACGGTAAGCTGTTTAAAAGTTCTGCTCGCAGCACACACAAATCATGATGTCCCGCTTGTTTGCTACCTGGTCTCACAACAGCTAGGGCACCACAACTTCTAAATTTACCTTTCGATTCTGTTTTATGGATTTCCTCTGTCCTTTCTTTCCATCACTTTTTTCTGCCTTTTTTAAAAATGATCTCATTTTAGAATCACAGAATGGTTTGGGTTGGAAGGGACCTTTAAAGGCCACCCAGCCCAACCCTGCAAGGAGCAGGGACATCTCCAACCAGATCAGTTTGCTCAGAGCCCCATCCAACCTGGCCTGGAATGTTTCCATGGATGGGGCATCCACCACCTCTCTGGGCAACCTTGTCCAGTGTTCCACCAATATTTATCTTTTTGTCTTTTTTGTATAACAACTTCCTAGTTTTATCTCACTGTATGTCATTCTACCTGCTATAATGGGCTGCAGCTTTGATTTGTTTATTTTCCATTGTATTTGGAGGCCAGCAAAGGAGGGAGTGGAGCAAGTGGACCTATGTGCAAAGAGGCAGCACAAGGGCTGGCATGTTGGACTCTCCTGCCCCATATGCTGCTTGACAGAGGGGCATGAAAGAGAAAAATTACAGCTGAGGAGCCTGTCGCTCCAGGCAGAAGCTGCCGTAAAGCATGAGAAACCAACAGCCTGCCCTCAGGGGAGACATGTGAACAAACCTGCTCGGGGATGAGAGAGAGGACTGCAGAGTTTGCTACAGCTAAGAAACTACAAATTAACCAAAGCAAATCCCACAAGCCAGCACGGACCTGCAAGTACATGGCAGGGAAAGGAGAAGGAGATGCTGAGAAACCCTTTCTTTTTTCTGATGTTCTGTTTCAGCTCATTTCTTTGAGGTTTTGTTTGTTTAGAATGTAACTAGGTAAATTTGAACTTTAGGAAAAATCAGGGGTTTTTGTGAGGTAGTTTTTTGGTTTTTTTGTGGTTTTTTTTTGTGTTTTTTTGATATATTAAAGCACTCTGCTCTTTCTTGGAAGCTCACAACCAGGAAAAGGCAAGGGCAGATGCATCTCAGATTGAGTTGATTTGGGGTCCCATCACATCTGCTCTGGGAGACAGAGACAGGCATGGGCAGAGCTGGTCCTCCAGTTAGTGCATAGGGCAGTGGAAAAGATTCAGTTTTGTCAGATCAGAAAATAACTGAAAAGTTCTTTTTTTCTTTTTTAATGTCTATAAGAGTTAGGGCCATAAAGTTCTCAGACTTTCGCATATTCAGGTACCTGTTTGGGCACTGTGTTACAGCTTGTATTTAGTGAAAGCTATGGCTTAGCTTTAAAATACACCCTTCCTTTCTATTTAAAGGGCTCAGCAGACCTCACCTTTTCATTATAAGGTGTGGGACAATCACCCGTACATCTCCCCCACCAGCGTGCAGTCAAGTTGCTCCCTTTGGACCAGCAGCCTGTGGATAGAAAAGTCACTGTCTGGCTGCAGCTGCTACAGTCTCCATCAGGCTTTGCAGCAAATTTCACAGTCTTTGGAACCTTGAAATCTTGAATTTTCTTACCTCAGACACATTGTCATCCACATGGGCATGAGGAGAGAGAGAGAAGAAACTGCTGGGGCTGGTACATTGTGGTGTTCATAGAGAGCCCTACGTTCAAATTCAGGTTTTGGAGACATAGTGAGTTGAAGATAAATATCAATTTACCTTGCCAACTTGCAAGCTTTTTCTAGAACAGGAATTTATTATATAAATAAATCGATTAAACAAGTGTCTCTGTTAACTTTGCTGCTCTTTAAAGGAGCTTTCACAGCATGAAAGGTCCCTAATGTTTTAAGAGATTATTCTCATTGCAAACATACCTTATACTTAAAATGGGAACTATTTTCTCAGTCGTTCTATAGGTGACGTCAGCATCTGCGTGCTGCCTTTAAATACTAATACACGTGGTTGTGGTTTTATTTATTTCACATGGTGTCCTTACAAGCCATCATCACAAGCTGATGTTTCTCCATCTTAGTCAGAGAAGGTAGTCTCATATGTAGGTCTCAGTTACCTCTTCTCTGGATGCTCTTCACCTTAACCAAATTATTTTTACACCTAAAAAATTAACCAGAGCAAAGATACAGCAAAGAAAAGCAATGAGAAAACCTATCAAGCAGCCTGCTGACAGCTTGGAGTGCACCAATCCAGAAGGCCGTGATGATATACACTTCTGCTGGATTTTAAAAGCAGTTTGTTACGTTTTGTAATCAGTAAAAGCACTTATAGCCAAACGATGGAAAAAAAACCCATGATAAAGGCGATGCAATCCCATGCTCTGGGCAGTGCAGGCACCTACAGGTGCCTCCCATGGCCCCATGGGCCTCTGCCAGGGAGAAGGCCGGAAAGTGGTGGGAGGCTCTGTGGCTCGGGTGCAGGGCCAGCTTTGGCAGGCCCAGGGTCTAAGCGAGTACAGCACATTTTATGTTCTGAAAAGAGAATAAAATTAAAGTCAGGCAAGCGCAAGGAGGACAATTAATAACAGGATAATTTTGCAACTAGCAGAGGAGAAAGGAAAATAAGATTTGGCTAGAGGTCAGCTTTAACTCAGAGGCAAATCCAACAGGCACTAGTGATAGCATTTAGCTATTATCCCTACAGCGACAGAGAAAGGCATCAAAATAGATAATTTCCTTCGTGTCTGAAACAGGCCTTTGTCCTAGCTCCACACACACACAACCTGGACTGGATAACATCACCGGCCTTATCGTGGCGCTGATGCTTTGACAGGGAGCTGTGTGAGCAAAGCAAGGGAAGATTCGTCATCATGGATCTGGTTATCAGCCCTAAGAATCCTTTCCATTTTAGTCTAGTCATTAAGATAGATTCACTCTGCAAGTCTTTTCCTTAGTACCAGGCTAAAAATAAGGTAATGCTTATGCTTTCCTTTCAGCCACACCATTTCTGTGCTTTGCATTCACTTTTCAATAGCATACAAAATAGTTTGATACACACATACACACATATATACAAAATGGCATTTTTCACACATCAAAATTAAAGAAAGCTCAGTTCTTCACAGAAACATCTGAGAAGACCAAGATAAAATATGCTAGTTGAATTTAAAGTGTTTTCTGCCAGAACACAAAACTTTTCCAGGGACAGATGCTCAGATAAATCAGCACAGCTCCTCTGAAGTGAACTGAGCCATGACTGCATGTACTCCAGCTACAGATTCTGTCCATAGCAGATACCTCTGCAGGCTGATCCTGATCCTAGCGAAGTCAGCCATGAAATCCCATCTATTTTCAGTAGAGCAGGATTGGTCCCGGCACATGAATATAGTCGAACTGCCAAAAAGATGAAGGAAGAAAAAGACATCGTAAAGTTTCTGGTTTGCTAAGCAGATGGGAGAAAGAAGGCCAATTATAGCGTAAAGCATCATTTCACTAAAAGAAGTGTGAGTGCTGGAAGAGCTCTGAACAGAGGGGATTTTTGCTTTGCCATGTGTAGTCTCCAGGAAACAAAAGGAAGGGTGTGACTGAAATGAAGACAGGCAGAATGCAATGTTTTCCTTTGATGTGTAAACAGATTTAATGCAACAAAAATCAATGAGGAAACTCTCCAAAGGAGAGTATTTTAATGTGTTATCATATTTCACATAGATTTCATAAAAATTCAATTTCAATTATAGTACAGTTTACAAACAGCGCTGCGCCTCCCTGGAAAACATATGGCCATCAAAACTTCAAACAAAATACTGCCAAAGTCGCTCATAAAAAATAAATAGCCATAAGCCAGTGTGTTATTGTCCTTTTAATGTTTGCTGAATGCCTATAATTCTTCTCGTGTCCGCCTCGGCTGTCAGCTTTCTGACACTCAAGTCTCCCGTTCGCACACCTCCCCTTGAAGATGTCTGGAAGCAGGAGCTGTATTGTGAGCAGTGCTTAATAATTTTGGATATTACCTTACATCTCCAGCTGTGCTGCTGCAGAAAAAGAAATGAAATAACCATACCCATCCCCAAAATAGCAGTGCAGCAGGGAGAGGTTGAGCTCAGGCATGGACCAGCACTGCAGCGTCTGCTGGAAGAGCAGAAACGGGCTCTCCCCCAAACAGCAGCAAACGGTTTCCTGGGAGCTCCAGGCTCCATTCACCAGCTCCTGCTTTGATAAATTAATAACCCACTCCATGGCTTGGTTTGTCCAAGCCAGGCAAGGAGGCTTGGCGTGGGGGACCTCACCTCTGGTCCCACCAGAAGAGGCAAGATGGAGCCGGGCTCTGGCCCCATGCAGCATCAAAGGGAGCATTATGCATGCAGGTAGGGACCTATTTTTGTATTTTTGTCGAGGAATTAGATCAAAGTGAACTTGGAGTTTTTGCAGCGCTCAGTGCTGCTTAATACACGGCCTTGTGCAACAAAAGGGCATTTACATCTTACACAGAAGTTGCTGAAAATAGATCAAAACATTCAGCATCGGCCTCACAGCTGTCTTTCCACCTGGGCTAGGAGTTGCAGGGCAGACAGGAATGAAAGGAGAAGTCTGGGCAGGAAGGCAAAGGTGGTTCTGAAGCATCACACGGTTGGCACATGTGCAGCGTTGATGGCAGTACACCCTGTACGCCAATGGCCACTGCCAGGGTCTGTGTGTGGCAACCCCCTTCTTGTGCAGCTGGGAAGCAGGTAGTTTCATAGAAATGAAACAATGCTTTTTCACCACCTTTAGCTTCAAGAAGAGTCACTACATATCTCCATGCACTTTGCAGATGATGGAGAGATGAGTTTCTTCCATCAACAACAAAACTCTCCCCTTTTTTTTTCCCATGGAAAGCTTTTTTTACATTTAAGAGCTTCCTGCTGTTGGATGGAGACCACCATGGCCAAGTGAAAGGATACCATGGCTGGGAGAGGAGAAGGTGCCCCATCCCTCACTGAGGTTTCCCCCTAAGCAGTCCCTGTGGAGGATGCAAGGGAGGGCTGGGGGGAACTGCTCTGAAGACAAGGCTGGAGGGAAGCCAAGCGAAGGCCACATTCAGGGAAAAGCCATCCTCCTGGGCAACACTACCTAGCACCCTTAGGTCCCAGATACATTTGGGGCTATGGTGGGGAGCTGCTGGTTATACAGACTGTGCAGTGTGCTTGGGCTGGAGGAGAAAGCTGGGAGTGGAGGTGGGTGAATATGGAGCAAGTGCTGATAAAAATACCAGGAATGCAGCAGAAGAAATGAAAAAAGGAAATATATGGAAGAAGAAGGACATTATTGATAGCGTTAGTGAATTGTAAGAGTAGGGGAAGAAAACATGATGTATGCTGACAAGGGTGGAAGAACTCACAAAACCGATGTATTTCAGCTGTGAGAGAGAGGACAGAATTGAGAGCTATTACTTTTCCTCGGCACACACCTATTGAGCAAAGACTGCGAAGCAATGGCAGACAGTGGCGCTGGCTGCACCTCTGGGAGGATGTTACAGTTAGCACCCACAAATTTTGCTCTGTTTTCACTGGAACCATGGACAGACATCCTACATAAATATAAAGAAGAAGAAAAATAATTTTTCTTTTCTTAATAATAGCTTGCACCTCGGCTAGAGATTTTTTTTTTCCCAGAAAGGTTTTAAAAGGTATCATCCCTACTTCCCCATTGGCATTAATGTGTCATCTCGAAATATGCCTGATCCCGACTCTAGGATGAGTACCCCTTGGAGTAAGGCCAAACATCCACACATCTGCTGTTAGGATTTTACAGGAAACGGTTTATGGCAAGGTTTTCCCACAAGCAGTTTGTCTCCTTACTAAATGAGCCATTTTGACAGCTTCTCAACCTTCGTTCTAGGTAGGCTCTTAGGGGCAGTCTGGTATTATGGCTTCTCAGCATAAACAGCCACCAGCTGTGGTTTTGGTCACTTCTAGAATAATAAAGACTAAAATAAGATATCGGGGTTTTTTTTTTTCTTTTTTTTTTTTTGTTGTTTTCCTATTACCAGCAATAGTAGCTGACTTCACAGTAGACATCATGGGACTACTAAAATAGATCATTCCCCAAAGGTCTGAGAAAGTAACAATAATTAAATCTTAAATATAAATGCATGCATGACACTTTCAAGGTAGATCAAATCAGCTTCATCAATAAATATCATTATACAGAAAGATGAGTCTCATAGCATCTCCTGAAAGAACTTATAAATGATGGGAACTCTTCAAGTAGAGTTACAAGAGCAATAGTGTCACCATGCATAGCAACGTACATTTCTGCACATTAACTATTGTCCTTACAACCTACCATCTGGGTCTCTCCTGTGAGGGCAAATTTATTCTGATAATTTCCAATCCTTTATTTAGAGATCTGAAACGTCAAGGCAGCTTGAACCTGTAAACCATGAATTCAGGCTGAGACAAAAGCCCTGGAGGACATTAGTAGGTCTGCGTGTTGACTCAGCCTCATCACTAAACATGAAACCCCAGAATCTGCAGCAATTTGGGGTCACACATAATGTGCCTTATTTTTTTTTTTCACTTCAGTTCTCTCATACCCCATTAGCTGAGCATCTTCCTACCCGAGAGCGGGCAGTGGTGGGGCAGATGGCTCGGGTGTTGGGAGAGGAGGATTTTGGGTCTGTGCACTAGAGAGGACAACATATATTTGGGAGTGATCTAGTGCAGGTACGGGAAAGCATCGAGCTGGTACCTAGGTGCTCTTAAATATTTAATGGAGAGTCATAAAGAGGAAATTGGCCACCTTGCTTAACTTACAAACAGCCAGCTTGTAGTGGCTGACAAACACAGCGAGTGTCTAAAATGCTAACAGGAAGGGGAAAACAAAGAAAAGGCAACACTCAGGTAATGGAGGCGTAAAACCACCTTCATTAGTGGGTAAATCTGTGATGTTTCTCTCTGTGGGAGGTGGGACGGGTGCTCTCCAGGGGCCTGTGCCGTGGGCTGTGAAGAGCAATGGTATTTGGGTGCTCTTCAGAGAGCACCCCTGTCCTCAGGACAAGGTCAGGGGAGAGGACAGCCACTCAGGTATGTCACCCCCAGTTTCCTCGCTGCTTCTGAAAACCCTGGCTAAAGCAACAGAGAAACATATCCCTTTTCACTCAAAAAGCTCTCCAAGGATCCACAACAGTAAAATCAGAAAGCCCTAACCTGACTTTTATAGAGAGGAATATAAAATATTGTGGCGGTGTGTAAGCAGTTGGTTAAATCAGGCTGGAAAATCAGAAAAATGACATTGCGTGTGATGAAGCACTGCTGGGAGGACATACCAGTGTCACAGAGTGAAACCCTGAAGGGGCCAGGAGGGAAAATCTGCTGCCTGTCCAGGATGCAGCATACATGCTTGGGCAATGCACCCACACCTTGGTCACACGTGGAAGGAAGGGAGACAGGAGAGGAGGACATGGCTATGGACCTCCAGACAAGGCATGGAGGAAGAAGTGGCTTTGCAACACCAAGACTTCCAAAAACTTGCAAGATGTCCGGTGCACCCAGGGTTGACATTGTGCTACCATCATGGGAATCACTGGGGAGAGCTCCGCGGTGTGAGACACCTTTCAGGGAGCTACACCAGAAGAAAGTTGGTTTTGTGCAGACCAGCCCCAGACATACTTTACAGGAAAGCAGCAAACAAGTTTGGGCCAGAGCTTCCCTCACTCTGACCAAGGAGGTGGGAGAAGCTGCCATGTAAGAAAGCTGTGCTGGACTTTAATGAGGCTGCCTGTGAGCAAATGTGAAACAGATAAAAGACAGCTGCTGGAAACTAATTATTACTTAAAAGAGTTCAGGACAGATATGTTTAAGATACAGTTATGAAAGACAGGATTTAACATCTACTCCAATAAAACCTGTGTTGAACGACAGCCAAGCCCCACACAGCTAAAGAGTGGTGTTGAGACACTCAGGTATAGAAAGCAATAAAAAGCTTTTGCAGTTGATTAAACAGCAAAGGCTGGGGCTTTTAAATGGGCACAGGAGATATTTGCTGTAAGTACACCTCAGAGTCACAGGTATCATTGCTTCAAACAGGAAGGTTTCGTTCAACTTACCTTCTCCAAACCAGGAGCAGCAAGTGCGTGGGCACAGGCACATAAATCACCATCACGGCGAGGGCGGCTGTGGTCACCAGCGAGGCTGGGAGGGGGCTGGTGGCTGGAGCACGGATGAGCTGGGTCTCTAAAAGCGGCGAAAAGCATTTGGAAATGGGTACTTGTTTTCTTGCGGTTGGCTTTTCCTCTTCCATTTTACAAATGCTTCTGTTGGTTTCTAGATAGAGAAAAACCATGCCAGAGCTGAAAAATGACACTGGAAGTGCAGAGACTCATTCTTAGAGCACCTTGCTCTAAGCAGGTCATAGCTTTCGGCCATCACCCTCAGCAATAGCCAGACGTGCCACACAACACTAGGGATGCACACACACACTAGCAAAGCACCTTGCCTCCACTTATTTTTATAAAGACAGAACAACAGGAAAGCAAGAGGAGTATTATATACATTTCACAATGCCTTGCCACTGACAACAGCCTCCTGCAGCATTTATTCTACAGCAAATATTTTTACTGAACGATTCACCAGGGCCATGGAGAACTGATGCAAGGAGTGGGTGAATTTTTCCTTTCCACCTCACTGGGTTCATTAAGCACAATTAACGCTCTACGCAAGAGTGCCGCCAGCTGTGCCTTTACACTGCTCCATCGTCTGCTGTGCCACAGCCAGTGGTTGCCCAGGATCTGCGAGCATAGTAAATGTTACTCATTGAGAGTCCCATACTTATAGAATATTTGCATTGGTAGGACATATACAGTCCAGATGAAAAAGGATAAGGCTGTATGGCCAAAATTTTGTTACACATTTTCTTTCTCTGTTAAGTGACAACACCATGTTTGCCAGCTGTATCTATATGGTAAATAATGTAGGAAATTAAATCGGAGTAATTCTACTGAAAATATCAGCTGAGAACGACAAATAACACAACGTACCATAATGTAATGCAAGCTGCAAACTGCTGTCAGAGGACTGATAGCGAAGACAAGAGAAGTTGCTGGATACGAGGGCTCATCAACAAAGATAATTATCCCCCTTGAATGGATAATAGGTAAAAAAACATTATTATTTGTATAAGATCTGGATTGCTGAAGAGGGATAAAACTCATCTTGTGGCAGGAGGAGCAAAGCGGCAGGATGGGTGGAAGGGAAGTGACGCAGTTTTAACGGCCTTGTGCTGCTTTCAGCTAACAGCCCGGGTTCTCTGGGCTGGGCAAACGAGCAGGGCTCCCCGTCAAACCTGTACCGAGCTTAAAAGGAGCAGAGAAAAGCAGCAACTGAAAATGAGTTTTGGCAGTGAAACTGCACTTTACTTTTCATTACAATGGATTCTTTTAAAAGGTATGTCAAAGAGAATTGAATTTGGATCCGTGAATACAGCAGTAAATGATGTAACTCAAGTTAATTAAATCCTCTCTGTCTTCCAAGAACTAGATTTTTCCTTCTTCCAGCAGACACATGCTATGTATTGTAGTCTTTGGTTAAATCTAATCACCCACTTTAGATCAGCGTGTTTTCCTAGTGAAACTATTCTGAATACACTTGGAATGTATAAAATGTTCTCCTGAGCAAAAGCTATTGAGAATGAAGATGTGAAACTAGAGACAGTGTGAATCAGTTCGACATTCTTTTCTGTGAAATTTTGGTGTACGTACAGGAGTGCTCCTGGATAAGGCAAGCATGTGCTTGGGGAGATGGGGTATTGCCCGTTTCTCCCATTTGGGTAATGCTAATTATGGGACAGCAAAAAGCTCCACCAATGCACAGAGGAGCCTGTGGGATTGACCAGAAAATGGCCAAACTGGTACTTGCAGTATTAAATAACAAGAAGTCCCAAGGTGTGCATGCATGGGAAAAACATTTTTTTCTCCTGGCCTTGTGAAGAACATGCAGCTGCTCTGACAGGGTGATAGAAGACCTACTCTCTTTTTGGCCTTTGGCCTGTGAGCATTATTTCACATCCAGATGCCCATCAGCAGTGTCCAAACAACGTTCGTTACAATGACATTATTATTATTATTATTTTTGAAAAATGAATGTAAACAAGGTGCATGTACGTATCAGCAAACCATAGGGTAGTAGGGTTTTACAAGCACATTAAAATACATAATTTTTCAATTTTTTTTTTTTCACTTGAGTACTCTCAATAGCAATATTGCATGTTCGTACAAGGATTTCAGCCTGCAGATTTATGCTTTAGAGCAAGCTACGCTGCTACCTTCAGCAGTAAACTTGGTTCAGGATGGGGGGGAAAAAAATAAAATAAATCTCATGTGCCCTGACTGCACAGTGAACCTAAAAAAAAAAAAAGCTATCATTAAGAAGCGGGTTTGCTACACAGAATTCTGAGCAGTCTTTAATTTCCACTGTACATTCTCATACACGCTGGATGGTGAACTCCAAGCTCACACATGAAACATCCAGAGAGAAGATTTTAAATCCTAGAGCATAAAGAAACAGATTTAATCAGCTCAAAGCGTGTTGATGAAGTAGTTAAGTAGATTAGATTAAAATTCCACACTTGCAGTGTTTTATGAACAAAGCTGTTTAGTCCTATGGGTGGCATTTTTTTTTGCCGCAAACAGCTGTGTTATGTACACTGAATACATGTTACTTATATCATAATAACTGCTCAGTTCTTGGCAAACCTGGAATTCAGAGTGCTCATAAAGAGCAGGTTATGTACATATCCATTTCCTATTAGAAAATTAATTACGTGGGACCAGGCTATGAAAACCAGAAATTTTCTTTATTGCCCATGTGCCTGGACTTTAGAAGTCATCCATGTGTTTCTGTGGCACGATAGCCCCAAATAGTCCTCAATTCCTACAAATTCCTTAAAAGATGAGTACCACCACATCCTACTGATGCAAGAAATACTCACAGATGTGCATTTTGATACCCAAATACAAAGTTAAGCAGCACCATGAGTGGTATCAAGTAAAGCATGTTCATCTGTATGGTGACCACCGCTGAGGCCCCTCCCATCTGGAACGCAGAATGGGTATGCAGAATGCTTAAAAACAGTCGAAACTGAAATTACAGAAGAAAAGGTAAGATAATGGAGCGCTTGGCTTTGCAAGGCTCTTGTAGGTTAGGTCAGACAGCGTTTTCAAGAGAAAAAAAGAATTTCTATGAAGTCATAGCAATGCAAACTAAAATGCAAGATGCCTTTGTTATCATAAGTTTCCATTTCCCTAAGCTTTCTTTAGAAATACAACTTTTCAGGAGCTCTAGTACTTTATAAGGTTGTCATGATCCCGATTGCCTTGAAGCAAATAAGTGTCTTTGCATTAAACGTGCAGGCAGCCCCTTCCTCGGGAGGGAGCAAGCCCAAGGAGCCAGCTGTCCTTTGTCACTGGTGTGTCTGATCCCCAGAGGAGGTCAGCACGAAGTGGAGGCAAGAGTGAACCCAAGAGCCATCAGGAGCAGAAATGGCAGGATTTCAATTCCTTGGGGCCTTGAAACTACAGGAGTGGTGGCGAGGGTGAAGAAGGAGAGAAGGGGACTGGAGTGCAAGTTAAGGGCCCCTGAAACCAGCTGGAGAGTAAAAGGATACAATCGTTGTGATTACACAGAACAGACCTAATGCTTTATACAACTATAGCGTTGGCACAGAAGCATTTGTTTTTTTTTTTTCCCCTGCTTCATGAAGAAAACATGTGGTCAGAGCATTCCTGGGGTCCCTCTGCATACCCACATTCACTTCTCTTGATGCCTTTTCTGATTTCTGAAATCCTCTTTTCAGCAGGGAATGAATGTGCTTAAATGCTGAGGGGGAGTTGGGGAACAAACCCCCAAAAAAACCTACAGCAGAAAACCCAAACCACCTCACATGAAAAAACACCAGCTATTTGAAAAGTCATCCCAGAGAAAATCTCTACCTGTTAAAGAAAATACCTCTGTCTTCCAGCTGCCTCATGACCTGGGTCTCTGAAACCACTGGAAAATTTGTCATTATCAGTTGCACAAGAGGAAGAACACACTTTTTTAATTTTACAAATACAATGCTATTTCTTTCCTGAAGGTTAACAGTATTCAGTCAATTCCTAAACATCACACCCCCAAACACAGTTCAGTGGTGCAGCAAACTCCCTAACTGCATGTCTGCACCAAAGTACATCTGCATCAGTATGGGCTTTAGCTATTCCTCCCTTTTCTTTCATGTTTTGGCATAATTGTAGGAGAGGGGATGTGGCAGTTGAAGGGGAAACCTATGGATTTTTGACCCAAAGTGCATGTAGTGCAAACTAGGTGGGATTTGGGTACCCACCTCCTTTAGTAGCCGTTCCCCTCTGTTCACTGCCTGAGCGTTTTCTGCAGCGCATCTGCAGTTGTACTTCTTATACTCAGTCATTAGTGCTAAACTATTGATGGACTCTCTCATCTCAGGAACTACAAATGGAGCACATCATTGCTTTCTTGCTGATGCTATGAGTATCATCAGACAACTTAATCACATACATACCTGCAGCTCTGCATTTAAAATGCGGTTGAATAATGTTTTGCCCGTTAAGTGCAGCCTATTACCTGGATAAAATATGTGACTTGCATATGACAGCTTACCTCTGTAATTTTTATCCTCGAAAACGAGATGGTACTGTTCTGAAATAACACATGAAAATGAACATTACTGGTATTTGGTGGGTGGGTTTTGTGGTGGGTGTTGCACCCCTCAGGAGGTTTTCAACCACTTAGGAATTGCTTTTGTAACGAGCCCGCAGAATCATAGTCCCTGTGGCCTGAGCATCATGAACTTCTAGACTGATCTCTTGTATAACATAAGAACTACTCGAATTAAATCTTGGCTGACTTACAGCATTATCTGTTTAGAAAAACATTTATTTTTGATTTAATGATCTCCAGTGATGGAGATTGCAACAATGACCCTGGATAATTTGATTGGGTGGTAAATACCCTCACTGATCGAAATCAAAACCTCAGAACTAAACAAAAATACACTTCTATCCTGAACATCGTCAAACTTCACTTATCTGATTCTAAATTAAACCATTGGATTCCAGACCCGTCTGTTCTCCTCTATCCTGTCTCATGGATGGCTCTGTAGACTCTGATCAAATGAACCTTTAAGCTGCTCTTTGTGGCCAGAAGTTTGCAAAGCCGTATGTATTTTTTTTAATCATCGACCCATTCCAGTCCCACAGATTAGCAATGCCGTTCCTTCAGCACCCTGTTCAAGATAGGTAGTCTTAAATTTCATAGAGTTAACATCTCAATTTATTATGCTTAGGAGTTTTGTTGCACCATTGGCATTACCGATTCATTTTCTGCGTTACTGACCTGATGCTGCCATAGATTCAGTGTGTTGCTGCAAAATAGGGCAGGGAAGGGGAGTCAGCAGAGACCTTCCTTCAAACTAACAAAGCTCAGAGGTTTCTCTGGCAGAAATTATTAGGAGTTCTTTATATGACCAAGTCTTCGTTTTATAGGTATAGATACAATGAAATTAGATACATCGGCTATATTAGATACTGTCTGTGTGATTCTCTGATGTCCAGAGATTTGCAGAGAAATTATCTCTTGCCTTCTTTAGATATGGATATAACCTTCTTTTGTGTTTGGTTTTTTTTTTTTTTCTGAAATATTAAGATATTTGCTTGCAGTGTCACTCCAGTTTGAGGATTAGTTTCTTACAGATTGTGTCTAGCATCAGCAAGGGATCAACGCCTGTCTTCATTTACAGAGTAAGATGTACAAGCAAAGAAGTGACAATTTAGAGTTCTGTGTTCATCTAGACTGTAGTAAGAAGTAGACAGAAAGAAAAGCGGCTCCATGAGTCCCATGTCACCCACTGACGTCTTCAGATATCGGAGTCCAGAGCTGCAGTAAAAGTGCACAACAGGGCACCTTTGGTCTTCGTGTTGCCACCCACAGTCTGGTTGGAGATGCTGTTCCAGCAGGCTTCTCCATGTCCATGAGATGTGGAGCAGGACTGGGATGTGTGCACCACAACGGGGTCATCTTCTCTCCTTCATTTGAACTCTTCAGTTTTTTAAACGCTGTAGAAAGAAGTACGCCTTGTTCATGACGGACAGGACAAGCAGCTTTAAACTTCAGCGATGGAAACTGAGACGTACGCATAACCACAAAAAAAAAAAAAAAAAGGACAGCAAGCACTGGAGTTGGTTGTTTAAGGACATTGTTGTGACTCTTCAAAAATGCTGGATAAATGCTTGCTTAGCTATAGCTAATGTTTGGGAAACATGAAGAGGGCAAGATGGCCCCTCGAGGTCTTGTCAAGCCCTGTGATTCTGTATTTGTTATTCTTAATTAAATAGTTTCCTCCCTCAGTGCCGCCTACAAAGTTTCTGTCATCCATAATAAGTATGGCTTTGCTTTTCTGTCATTCAAATCTTGAAAAAATATCACAAGTTTTTAAATTGTAATTTAAACTCTAAAAATCCAATAAATACAAACAGAACAGTTCCTTACAAAGAACTCTATTTCATATTATCTGTATCCGTGGAAATCCAGTTAATTTCCCTGATTTTTTTTCAACCTGCCAGTGAACTGCTTCATAGAGAGTAGGAAGTAAAAAACCCTATGAAAACATTAAAGAAATAGAAATGTATTTGAGTACTTTGGAATATGAATAAGAAAGGGCTGAAAACAATTTAAAAATAAGATGCTGCTGGTCAACAAGTCCTACAGACTTTGGATAAACACAGATACTCTGAAATAGCTGAAAAAAAGAATCAGAAGAATCCCATCGGATTCCTGCAATATATGTAATATATAATGTGATTTACAGGCTAGAATCCTTTTCTTGTTTAAGTAGACCAATCAAGTTCAAACAGAATGCCTAGTTAGCCAAAACTGATTAGTAAATAAGGAAGTACAGGGATATAACTGTTTCCACTGGCTGCACTGGAATGCTGTTGGTATTTTTCATCTGCAAGTGGCAGAATTTGGGATACCTAATTCTGGACTCAGCCCTCCCCTTGTGTAGCACGTCACTATTATTTCTGGTTGTCATCCTTGCACAGAAGGTGACACATCACAAAATCATTGTAACAAGAGTCCCTGGAGGTATTTATGGTTCAGGTGTGGTCCCCAGGACTGTTCAACATGCTGGTGAAACCTTCTGGATTGCCAACGGAGGGAAGGAGACTTCATCCTCTCCTGGTGTGCGTTGAGTCCCTCTACAGGGTTCATGCATCATCAGTGGAGGTTTACATGGGTTTATCTGTGAAGCCAAGGCAACTGTTAAGAGGTATTAATCATATGATCTATGGTTTTGCCACACCGGCCTGCATGTAGCACTTGCTTGTTATCTTGCACCTTCACCACCAATGGAAAATCTGAACAGAAGTATTTTTTTCATAATATCAACATTCAAAATAGACCATGTAGTTGCAAATGAACAAAACATCCAAATCATAGTCTCATTCTTTCTCCTTTTTTTTTTTAATTTTAGGTAACTTGCATGTAGCCTTCCATGCACCTCCTGGAGTCTCCATCCTTTTGCACAGCTCTGAAGCGGCGCCTTTGAAGACAGCCCCTTCTCGATGCACAACACGTGCTCACGCATCCAAGCATATTTTGCAAGTCCCCCAAAGGCTCGCCCCAGATTTAATCCTGCTCTCCAAAACTTGCTGTTCTGAGATTGTGTAGGTGGTGTTCTTAATTAAGCAGCACTTCCTCTGGGGCACAATTGTTGCGTTATTAGGTCAAGAGCCACCTCCTTTCCTGATGGACTAATTAACTGCTCCTTGTCCCAGTGAAGGGGCTGCCCCCTTTCGAGAGCCACCGAGCACATCTCGGTGTGAAGTGTCCTCTTCAGTGAACTTTCATATTTTACATCACACTGTACAAATAAACACACGTGACGCAGCATCTAAATTGAGTTTCAGCGTTCTCAGGTTATCGCTTGTTCCTGGCTGACATGACGGCAATTAACCATACTGGAGTGGCAATGAGTGCGGGGTGACTGACCCCAATGTTTTTCTCTTTGGTAGACTGTAACAATTGTTCTGATAGTAAGGATGTCCACAAAAATAGGATGTGATCAGTAATATGTGACAAGATTCAGGCTGTCATACTGTGTTTATTTGATATGGCTGTTTAAAGGGACAATATAATTGTTGCTTTTTGATTACATTGTCATTATAGTCAAAGTTTTGCTATTTCATTTAGCGTTAATGTGCTTGTTAACCTGAATTATTTTATACTTCCATTAAAATACTATTTAAAAAAAATATATTTTTTATAAAGTCTATTTTATAAGATATGAGAGAAGAAAATCCTTTAAAGTTATTTTCAAATTTTGAAATATGTTGTTTAAATTTTAAGATACTTACAGCAGTAAACAGAAATGCTAATGGATGTATGAACTTTGTATGAAATAAACGGGTTTGCCCTACTGATCATAGTCTCTTAAAAGTAATATGACATTTTTTGTCAATTGTCAGTTTTGATGTTCCTTAACAAAGGGCACTACTGCCTAGCCAGATGTGATTAATTAGGACTGTTCAGTAACAAGAGATGCTGTTCATTCCTCTAACACATATTTACTTTATCGTAAAATGCATGATGAGAACAGTCATGTAGTTTGACAGATATTCTTAAAACTGAGTAGACAATATTTTGATTAGGCCTATGGACAACTGTAACTGTCCAGTGTGATTCCGTTTGGGAAAGAAGTTCAGCATTTCACTAGTCCACAGAAGCAGGGCCAAAACCACTGGTGGTGGTGGCATTTCCATCCGTTCTTGACGTAGCACGGTGGGACACGACAATGTGTTATCTGTATTTCTTGCACAGTCCTTCAGTGCATGACATTACTTTCTAACTGTCGCCACAGTATTAGGGGATTACTTTCAGCTACTCCACTTGCTGTGTCCCAGTGACCTTGCATATTTAATCATAATTAGAAGTCAAGTGACTTTTACGAGATATGCATGTTAATTAGCTTTCAAATTGCTGGAGAGGGTACTTTGTCTGGAGTTCCTCTGATTGTGATAATTAATTAGTTGTGTGAGGTCAGCCTCCTGTCTTGCACAGTTCATTGAACAGCGTCTTCTCAAATATTTATAAAGATGTTTTAGTACCTATCACTGAAAGCTACATTAATGTTTTAATTTCAAGCAGAAAAAAGGACAACCTAAGTACTGTGAGATACAACTTTGGTAGTATATAAAATAGCAATCTCAAATTAGCCATTTTATTTTGTCTTATTCTACTCATATTCATTAAGCAGGAAAAAAAGCTATCTGATTCTATGATATAGGAAACAAACTAAAAAATGAGTTAAAGTTACAATTGTAGAATAACTTACATTAAAATACTGTTCAGCGCAATGAACTATTAGGACTTCAGGAATTTCAGGATGATTAGAATAGCTAAATATATGCAGAAAATCATCACACATCTTTCACAAAGGCTTACCATCTTCTGAAAAGTGACAGATCAGACACATCAGGGCAGTGCCATGCATGAACCCAATTGTGCACACACACAAAACTTGAAGAAGGTCACTGTCTTTTTACGACAGACCTATTTTCAGGCTGCCAGTTGAACTACCAAACCCCACAGGGTAGATACATTTTTTTTTTTTTTTTGAACTGCCGTAGCTCACCACAGCCAGTTGAAAGGCCACCAAAGGACCATGGGGTCTCTAGCCTGGGGAAGCACGGGCTGCACGCTAGCGTTGGGGAGCTCACGTGCAGCGTGGCTCTTGCTGCACAGCGACTCTGATTGTGCTGTACAAAGCACCCTGCTCTAGTCTTACTAAACAAAAGAAGTTCAAATGACTATCAAGGATCTGCAGTTGGAATACTGTGATTCCTGCAGTAAGGACAGTAGTGCAGCATTCTGTACTTTCATACCTTAAACTATTTCAGCAAGCAGGCTCTAATCAGTGGAGGATGCACCGGCCGCCTTCAAACTGCCTGGATGCTACACTGCTCCTACTATGAAAAGCAGCAAATACCATCAGACTTTTAAAGGAGAGCATTTACGAATGTACACGCTTACAAGTGCAGGATATGCACACATTACATTTTTGGGTGGGGTAGGAGGTGAAGAGAGATGTTAGGATCTACAGACATGCCTGGAGAAGGGCAACCTTAACCTAATACACAAGAGAGATCTCACATCCCACCTCATTCTCGTGAGTCTATTCTTCCTCAAGGACATCTCTTCTGGCATATTGTTACAAGATGTGGCAGACCCTCTCCCAGTATGTGGGAACATTACTTGGGCATTACTTCCTTTTCCTTTTACAAAGAAAATTGCTTAAGGAACTCTGCCAGCTCAAAATAAGACCATGACTGCTATATTTACTCTCGTGTAAGTTTGAGATTCCCGATTTACAAAATACTTATTTTTATATCATATTTCACCAAGTGTGCAGAACTTCTGTTAGGCAACTCCCAAACTGATAGCGAGCTCCTCCCTCCAAGATTTTTCAAGGCTTCCAGAACATTTATCAAATTCCTGTAGGTTACAGGAGCTTGCTCCCACAGGAGATGAGGTTTGCCTCCTATATAGCAACAAGTTCTGGACAAGGACAGCAGCTACACAGCTAACACCAAAGCTCTTAACAAGATCTGGGCTTCAGAATCAACAAATACAAATCTTCTGGGTATTTTTTTGGGTTTCTGTTTGTTTGTTTGTTTGTTTTTTAAACTCTCACAGTGGCAGCACATCATTCCAGCCAAATTCTATTTTCTGTGCTTCACACTTGCCAACATTAGGAACTACTGTTTGAAATTCAGGACTCATGCGAGTCACCAGGAAGCATGTATCCCAGGAAAAAGGGCCACCTATGACCTATGTAATGCCATTTGCCAACCTTAGAGGACACATAAAGTGAGTTAGCAGCATGCTGCTGTCAGACACCGTACAACGCTGATCTCCATGGCATCTCAGGGAAAACCCTCTCCATTAAATTATCAAGATCCTGTCAGATACACAGGCAGAAAACCACTTTAGAGACTTGCTCCAGCAAAACGCAGGTAGGACATATTCATTGCCTCCGAACAACAACATAATTTTTGTCTCTGGAAAGAAAGGTCACTTACCTGGCACTGCTGCTCTTTTAAGATGTTTTGCCTGTATGAACACTCTCGCTGGAAGCATGTCTATATGAAAACACTGCCGGCACAGAATCCATAAGTACATGTCCAAGCTTTCACTGTATTTTTTTTTAAGATTCCATGAAAGGAAAGAGGAGCAAACATTCTTCTCTCTCACTTTCAAATGAGGTCATAATGTTTTCCATACCCTGTTTCTTGGTGGTGAGATATAGGGGGACAGGGCTGTGAATTACGTACAGACGACGTGTCCCAGAGGAACCCAGAGTTTATCCATATCTGTGTCAGTCTCTCAGGGGAAGGTGCAGGCTGCTCACCTAAACAAAGGGGAAGAGCAGCCTCCTGGATGGAATAAGACCCGTTACAAGTGTGAACGGAGCTCCAAGCAGCTTCTCTAACCATCACGGGAGCCGACACATTTTGCTCAAGTCTGACGTACGAGCCCAGATACAGTCAGTTATCCAGGTGGAAACAGTCTCTGAGCTGCCACTGCACCCCATAACCTCTCAGTCTGAGGTACAGATGCTTGGTTATTCTTTCTGAACGCCATGAAAGAAAGGCAGTGCATGAAAACGTCCACCAGTATGGCATGAGATCTGGGACAGAAGACAGAAAGATCCATCTGACACACTCTCTACTTTCCTATCAGATGTGACTGTTCTCACACCCAGCAATGATGTACTCTTCAAAGGTTCATTCCTTTCTTTCTAATAGACCAGGACTCCACCACTTTTCGACTGGGATACCCCATCAGCCATGTGGGTGATGCCCAAACCTGGAATTAAAACTTTGTATCTTAACATTGTCTCCTGCTCTTTGGACAGAGCCAGACCGTTCCCGCTCCTAGCCTGATTTAGGTGTTGACCTGTTAGAGAGCTCAGCGTGCGGCGCACATGCACAGATCACCAGATTTAGACATCATCAGGTTTAGACAGCAGCACATCCAATTACATCGATGCAGGTGGAAACCCGTTCCTGGAAGGCTCAAGTACAACCCCTTCCCAACCTCTTGAGCTATTCAGGTGGCTGAACACAGATCTTGCTGAGCAGATCACCTCTTCAGCAGGTGCTGCCATGAATCTACATGTGCTTATCTTACTCTGTTTGCCTCTAACAAATCACCAAACACCTACTTACACGACAGAAGATTGCTGCTTGTGCGTTACCACCATGAAACTGTTTGACTACACAGCTTTTTTTTTTTTTTCTGAAATATTTTGAGGTGCCACCTCTTGTAACATTCAGAATTGTTTATTTAAGATTCAGAAAAATTCAGTGACCATCTTGTATAATCCTTTTTTTTTCCCCCAGTTTGAACACTCACATTAAAAGAGCTTAACAGTAAACCTAAATTAATATATCCCTTGAGTTTTGATGGCAGTTTCAGACTTTCCTTTCTACTCACCTGTGAAAGTAAGTTTTCACTTGGGAGTAAAACACATCAGTTCTGGTCCTATATATATTGTGTATATGTACATATCTTGATATTTAAAAATTACTTTTTTATGATAATGGATCATTGTTAGGTTTAGTAGCAGTAGTGGAGGTAGTAGTATCATTATCTTCTTTCCAGGAAAAACTCATTCAACAGCCTCTTGAGGCCAGCAGACAGTTCCCTCTATTCAAGCACTGCTTTGAAGACCACTGTCAGAGGTCATGATAGTCACAACACGTACTAAGTGATGTGCAGCCGGCATAGGGAAACAAAAAGATGCTTTATGCTGCTTTACTCCCTTTTGTCATCTTACAATACAGGCACTAAATTAGAAACCTTTATTTTCATCAGATCTGTATTTCACACATGTGGAGATGGTAAGTGCAATAAATTAGAGAACTAGGATGATAAATTATCATTCCCTCTGTCTGCCATACTTCTGCCCATCTAAAACTTGAAAAAATTAAAATGCTTCAATATTTTTTCACAGATAACCAGGGCTAGACAGACAAGATTCACCGTTGGTCTGCTTGTTCCACACACACACACACAAAAAAGTATTTATTTTAAAGGCTGATTACCTTGAGGACCTTTTATTACCACTGACATTTCTTTCCTTTATCATTTTCTCATCCTTCAAAAGGATGGATGAACTAGAAGATATTTGGTTTTATTCTAATACATTTTGGGCTTTTATGTGAAACAAATTTTCTGAAATGTGTTTACACCAAATTCTATTACATATGTGACTGCACTGATTCTGGTCACTAAGAGCTTGACAAAAATAAAATAAATCACTGTTATATTAGAACCTTCCCCACAATCTCATTGACAGATAATAAACTTAGGTAGAAGTTTTAAAGGTATTCCACTACAGAAGTTTCCTTCTGCAAACATCAAACTCCATGACTGTCTTGGAAATGAGAGATCAATCAAAAAATGCACATCAAAATAAATATTCTCAAATGTGCTTCCTAGTATGTTTATCTACAGGACTGTAGTCATGTTGGCAATCTTAGTTCTGTGGAATGACTGATCAAAGAGCAAGAGCATCATCCATCTCAATTTGTCATTTTGAATTTTTGCTGACATAATTTAGTGTTTATGCAAAACTCTTGCATAAACAAGAGGCCTATCAGAAGGCAAAGGCTCCACAGCACTGTTGTTACATTTATACTAGTAAAACTTCTTGGGGGAAAAAAAAAAAAAAAAAATCCATTAGACACAACCATATAAAGTTTGTCACAAATTATTTTTTTATACACTTTGCATAGAGCTCTCCATTCAGCAAAGAATATAAGAATCTAATTTGTGATGAAGCACATCATGTCACCCTTCGAGCTCACATGGTTATGTTTTTTTTTTCTGTTGGACAAAAATGTGGGTAATGAAAGAATGAAAGTAAAAAGAGACAGAGTTGTTTCATGGAGCCATTCCTTACCCTAAGGGCAAAAAGTAAATGAACAGTGTTGCTTCACATTACTATGAAAAATTATTAGTACTGTGAAAGAAAAATTTTACCCTGATGAATCCAGTGAAATAGTACAGCACTAGCATTTCACATTAAACGTCATTAGTATCTTCAGCAAAGCAACCACAAAAATCCTTGCAACTATACCCTGAAGAGACAGATGTTTTAATCAGTGATACAGGCATATTTATCCATTTTTTTTTTTCTTCTAAGCTTATGTTCACTTAAAAGAAATGTGAATCTGTGGCATTAATATCAGCAAGAAGGTTGTGGAAATGTAGAATGTTAAAATTTTTTAATGTTCCTTGTAAAAGTTTATAGAATTTTCTGCCCCAAATCATTTTACTGAACTTAAGAGGATGCACGTATAGGTTACTGATCAGGCTCTCAACCTTTCACCCTCCAGCTCCTTGCGTGTTTTGCACAGCTACAGAGTCTAGGGATTCTGGGGCTGTTAAAGGATTGTGAGAAAGAGTTCCTATGGAGAACCTTGGTAAAGTAAAGAACAAACAAAAAAAATCCATTGAGGATTATTACACTGATGTGTAATTTAAAGATCTTTAAGGCATGGCAGTGGCAGAGCTCAGTATCTCCACCGAAATGCCTATAGTAATATACAATATCTAATACCTCCACTGACATCAATTGCGTATTTCTAAGAAAAGAAATATATTTAATTTTTTAAAAATTAATTTACACTTAAGCAAGTGTAAAGTAAATAAAAATGTCTCACTGAAAGGAAACATGAGACATCATAATAACTAAATTTCATCAGGTCCATATAAGAGTTCATGATTTCAAACTCATGTTACTTGTACACTCACTAGTTAAAATTTAGTTCAACCTGAGTATTAAAGACATGAAATTCTCTGTCAGAAAATAAACAGAAATCTTTCTGAAAAGACCAACTACTTACGCCCCATAATAACCGCAATTATCCAAAAACTGAGGGCCAAATCCAGCTCTGATGATGTCAGCGGAATAAAGGCAGAACCTGTAGAATCATAGCTGTATGGTATGAAACTATTTAATACAGTATTTTTATAGAAAATAAAAGAATTTAAAAATTCTATTGACATAATATACAGCTATACACCTGTGCAGAGCTGTAAAAACACTCAAATAGAAGTTGTATAAAAAGCAAAAATTGTCATTAAGAAATGGAATTTAGCCATTTGTACAAAATAATGTTTTTTCCCTTCGATTTGCTCTTCTTTAGTTTCCATTTTGTAAGTTAAATTTAAAAATTAGTCAACACACTGAATTAAGTATGTAGATTTTCATTTAAATAAATCAGTCAACAATTTTTTTTATAAAGTATTTAACACTTCATTGTAGAAACATAGGCAAAATGACTATTATAACCAAAATGAAAAATACTGTTCAATTTAAAAAAATGTACTTAAACAAGAACCTGAAAAAGTTTATGATATGCATAACATTGTTCAAGCAAAATTGCACTAGTATTACAGAAATCAAGAGTTTTATAAAGGCCCCAATATGGCAAAGTTTAGAAATAGGTAGTATGCATGCACAATAGTACAACAAAAATCTTTTATAAAACAGCAGTTATTTTTGTAATGCTTGTACAAAGGGAATAAAGAGCAACCACAAACATATTTAATCTGTTAGGTTAATATATTATGATAGCTAAAAGTCAGTCATGTCTAGCAGAGGAAGGAAGAGTCCTCCACAGTATGTGTGTGAATAAGTCTTTTGTGCCTTTAAAGTTATGTATAAAATATTTTGATTCAGTTCAAACCTGAAATAAATTGTATTCTTTATTTCCATCAAAATTAAAAAAGGTGAGTCAGATTCTTCCTCTTTGCAACAACAGAAAGCAGACCAAGTCAGAGTAAGTGCTGGAAACTGATACTGATGCTTTTCACTTTCAATAACTGGATCTTGATATTTAACCCAGACCACTCGGGCTTAGGTAAGGTTTCGCTAGCAGGCAATTTGGTTATGTTTTATCTCAGCAATAGCTCAGTTTATCTTAGTTTAAAGAAACTGCTGTGTTCTGTATTCTTTATAACGGGTATGACTTTTTTTGTGATTGTCAAAACTGAATGCTGTGATCATCTGTGTGTGCTTAAGGTTTGGGGTTTGGTTTTTTCCCTACTGCTTGGTATGTGTTGGGGAATTATTAATCCATAAGTATGCATGTGATTAAGTGGATAAACATATAATGCATGTGTAGGCAATGCCCTCTTGTGCTCTAGGGTGGCTACTGTCCTACAGGACTGTTGGAGTTCGTATGCTTTGTCCCACAGCAAGTAAGGTTTCAGCTTCCAAGATATATCATTACTATGTTCTATAAGGTTTTAATAAATACAAAGCTTGTTTACATGGTATATATGTTTAGTATATCATGTACAGTCACTGAATTTCTGAAACATAATCATTGTGTTCATGCAGATCATTAGATGTTTCATTTCTATCGCCTTGTTTACTTCTTGGCAACCTAAAGCTAATTTAAAAGCAAGTTATGTTTGTCTGTGAAAAGTTATCTAGCTTTATCAGGATCTGAAGAGAAATTCTAATGGGCACAAAGAAGAAAGTAGACCATTCAATCATTCTTTCACCATTTAAAATAAAGAAAATTACACACTGTACTACAGCTTCCAGACTACATAATGAAAAAGTGCAGATACCATCTCCATTGATTAAGTAGAACCAAAAAAGTTCATAGAAAATAGATTGCTCATTTTCACGCTACAAACGAATATGTTGTTTGCAATTTTAACAAATTTAAAGGTGTGTTATTTCAGCAGCATTGTTGTAAATTGTACCGTAGTGCAGTTTCTTTTTCATAAAAATACCTTACAAATGGTCAGTCAAAAGTCATCAGCAAAAGAAAAACCCAGAAAACAATCAACCAAACAGAAAACAGAGGTAATGCTGATGCCAAAACAATTATAATACTGTTGGTACATAGAAAAGTAATCCTTATATTTTATACATTTATACAGAGTATAAAAGGTAACAGCAGATTATGCCACAGTCTCCCTTATCCCAATATCTATTTTCTTTGGAAGGAGTTCTCTTCTTTCATCAACACTTGCTAAGGAGTTTCGACAGTTTTGTCCATCCACGTATAACTTTGCATATACTGGATTGGCGTAATTCGTTGGCTGCAGAGAAATTAACCACACATTAGATCAGTTGGAGTAAACCAAAAGAAATGCTTATGGAAATGGAAATGGTTTTGTTAAAGCAACAACAAGTACACGTAAAATATAATTGGACATTTAATAGATACCTGGACTTCTGCGAACTTGATAATGAGTTAATTATTTAG
Organism: Chlamydotis macqueenii; assembly: GCF_036417535.1. NCBI lineage: Eukaryota > Metazoa > Chordata > Aves > Otidiformes > Otididae > Chlamydotis > Chlamydotis macqueenii. The sequence continues at coordinate 5,967,365 of NC_141561.1, read as the reverse complement.
TTAAAAATTAAATTCATGATGAGACATGCTATTAAAATAATCAATGGCATGACATGCAGCATATTATGAAATTAAACCCATAAAAACAATGACAAAAATTAAAACGAAAACCTTGAACAATGTCTCTGAAGTTGACTTGTCCACCTTATTACACTGGAAGATTTCAGAATAGGCATGAAGAGGTTTATAGAGAAGGTGCACTGTGAGACCGTGTGACAAGTTTAACAGTAGAAAACTGCAACCAACAGTTTCCATATATTACCTGTTCTAAGACATCAGCATCCCATCAATAGCTGACCATGTTTTCGAATTCTGTGGCCCAAATATACAACATGATTTGACCAAAAATTCAATACTTTCGTAATGTAAATTAAACTTTAATAATAAACCAGCATAAGTGTTAATATATCATAGTAGTTACAGATTGAGAAGTATTTTCTCAACAGATTTGGTAGTTTGGACTATAATATAACAATCTACTAAAATGAGTGCTACTTTCGTATAGGACAAGTCCATTTTTAATTCTGCACAGCACTTCAGTATGTAAGAAATCTCCTGAATCTGACGGCACAGAAAGATGTATAACATGGATGAAAACTTACTTTCCTATCACCCATGCTAAGGAGAAAGCACTAGCCAAGGTTTATCATGTAAATGTCTTCACTAATTCCTTAATACTTGCACGTATCCTAAGCACACTCTGGATAACAAGGAATGAAGGATGTCTAGAATTTCAGGTCTTCCTTTCCCTGTTGATCATTACATTTTCTGAGCCCAGGATTGAGATATTCCTTAGGCCGGCTACCTACAGCAGCTATTCAGTTAGTTAGAAGCTGCCTATTCTATTTCACATGGCAAGTGATTGCCTGGTGTTTCACACTTTCCTGGAGGCAGAAAAAGGCGAGTCACATTTATTTAAAAAAAAGACAGAAGCTACTCTTCTATAATAAAAGAACACAAATATGCAATCAACTGCTGTAATTTATGAGAGTAAACTCTCACTTATTCCTGTTTTTACATTTGTTGTAATGATTATAATCAGAAATTGAGGAAATCAGAAATTTACTTTTATTTCAACTGACAAGACTTTTATTTCATTAATAATCATTATTAAGGGTGATAATCACAACAGAAAAGAGATGCTTGTCATTTACATAGTGTCTTATGGAGTTATTAAAATTATATATAATAGTAGGGTCTATCTAATGTTAGAGGGACATATATTCCAGCTTTCATCATCCATGGTTTTGTGCTCCATCAGAAATACCATACCCTATACAAATTGTTAAACTTCCAAATACAACGTATTACAATCATGCAAGAATGCAAATGGCACAAAAGATGGATATATATACTGAGGCACATGAAAATGAATGTCATATTGATGTCCCTTTTTAATATGTTAAATTTCAGTATTGGCAAACATGCTAAACTGTAGTCAAAATCTGATGTTCTAAAAGTAACTATTTTATAATTAAAATTGATTGAAAGTTGAACAATCAAAAATAATTTCAAATATTAAAGGAAATTGTTCTTTTTAGTGTGTGTGAAATTTCTCTCTAATAAAAGGACTTGTTTTCATTTATTTGGGAACTTTCAGTTTGATAAACTTCACTAAGTGCCTGTAATTACATATAAACTGCAAATATACCAAGATACATGACTGTGAATGCTATGCTAAACCTTTATAATACTATGGCAAAGCATCACATTGCTTACTGGTTTTGCACTCCTTTGCAAAGACATTTGCAGTTTTAGATCTCATTACAATGATGGATACAGATTAAATTTTGTATGCAGAGAGGAACCCTTTACTTCAAATAGAGAATGTATTATTTACTGTCATTCTTCTTGCCATTAAAAGAAGAAAAAACAAAATAGAAAACAAACAGAAAATGCTTCTATTAAAAAAAATGACAGACAAACTTTCTTTACAAAGGGGCTTGTGGTGGAATGAAATGGATTTGAATCAGCATTTCTCACCCCCGTTGATAGTGGTCCTTTCAAGTCAGAGTTTAGGTAGATTGATGGAGCTGTGTGGGGAAGCTTGAAAGCAGTGGGCCCTCCCCCTATGTATCTGGCCTGTATAAACAGAAAATTTTAGTTTCTGTGCTAATAGAGCATTTTCCATGTGTACTTATCAACACTGTCAAATAAACAGTGCACTGATTTAAAAACATTATTTTAGCGTGATCTACAATTTAAAAAGTCAACTTACAGGTATCCTTCACTGTTAAAACCTCTTGTATTCAATAACAGAATCAAATTCAGCATTTTAAAGTCATTTTCCATTAAGGATTAGAGCCAGACTTCACAATAAGCATTGGCTCAGTTACTCTTCCTCCCGTGAGTAACTCCATTTTCAGCTTACCTCTTGTATTCAGCACACTGCCTATGTGATTCAGCAATGACATTCCTAGAGCTAACAATAATCCGGTTATTGCTTTGTCAGAAACGCCACAGAATGATGGCTGCCCTTTGGTGTATGTCTGATTACAGAGCTCTAGGAAAGATATCGCAGCAGAACCCTGTTCATCCCATGTCACATCACCCAGGCCGTTCAATCACTGAAGAGCGGTGTGGCAGAAGTGACAGCATCTTTTACAAGAAAATGATAATACTTGCTAGCTTTGTGTAAACATTTAATCTATCTATGCAGCCAGGACTCTGAATTCTGTATGCTTCTGGACGTTTTCATATATGAAATAAGTCTCATAGGTATGAGTACACCCTTTCACACTTCAGAAGGCAGATCGTATGATTATATATTTCCATTCAGTATGTGCAACTAGACTAAAAAGATGACTGGCATCTTAAGCAGATGTGCGTATGACAAAAAAACTCATTTCACAGTTTAATTCTTACCATATTTTTTGAAAAATGCAAGCACTAGGTACACTGACCATCAGCAAGCATCAGACTGCTAAACAGCTGTTAATGTATCCATGAAGTTTATACTAACGAAATCTAACTTGCCTTTATATTCATTGTGTACCTAAATATAAACGTCATTGTTTCATGTTTCTATTAATTACATTTAAAGTAAAAAACTTTGTAAGCCAAAATAGATAGTGATTTTGCAATTAGAAAAAGAAAAAAAAATAATACCTTTTCTGGATTTACAGTAAAATCGGAGGCTAAAAGACCACCTTCACTGTGATCGTGGCCCACCTCATACATGTTATATGATGGGTTGCCAATTTCTACATTTATTCCTCCATTTATAATGGGTTGTCTTCTGATAGTTTTTGTCCTATAATGCACAAACACACACACACAAAAAAAGAAGCCAGTGACTTTTCAAGTAATTTCTTGGATGCTTCATCCTAAAATACCACAGATTTTATTTTATTTTTCTTTAATCATTAAGGCCAACAGAATGAAAACGTGTTTCCTGCAGAGACAATCAGAATATCCTTGCATTTTTCAAAACAAGTAGCAATCTGAGTCTATGTGTAGATCTCACGTAAGCTGGAAGGAGCTTTTTATTGTTTTTCTCAGTTTGGCTGTACTGGTATGATTTCATACAAAGTGCTCACTCATTGCCTATAACCCTGTCTTCCCCCTACTGTTTCCAGATTTCCCTCACTTCCTAAGGAAAGCCTTGAAAATTCATTGCAGATTCCCTGCAGTAATGAAGATAGAGTGAATATGAGTCATGCTCCTTTGCTTATTCATTTCACTTCCCTTTGAAATCAGTTGTAATCTGAGGACAAGCAAACGGTTTCACTATGGTGTACTAAAAATGTATGAACTTCTCACAGTTCCAGTTTTATTCCATACTACTGGTTACCGGAAAGTTGAAGTTCAACTTGAATTTTTCCAAGCTTTAATGAAAGATGGAGTCTTACTTTTAACCTTGAATTAGATATCAGTAAAGTGGTTGCGTTGAATTTAGTTGCTTTCATTGCTAAAATTTATTTTAGGTAAGGAGGTGATTTTAATCCGAGCAATTGAAGTAATCTCAAAAAGGTAATTTTTCCCAATGCAACATGTTCTCTAGAATTACAAGGGGAAAGGAGGGAATAATAGGGAGATCAGTCAGGATGATAATAGTCAAGTACTCTTGTTTGGTTGAGAAAGATGTAGTCAGTGTCTGAAATCCAGTACACCAACGGATCTGTACTTTTCAGAAATGGCATAGAAAAAACACTTCCTAAAAAATGCACTTATCTCCAGCATACAAGTGTTGAACATCTATACTAAATTTAATACTTGACAGTCTTCTTTGAAGACATAAAAAACCTCCCCTAAAATACATCTTCAAATATAATTTTAAGGAGAAATATTCTTTATTGAGGTTAGTACTATTTCTCTGCTGAAGATCTATTATTTGACAAATTATTCTCAGGAACTTGTTTCACTTAAAGAACTTACAGACCAGCAACTGGTTTTTGGGATTTGGCTATCTCTAAATTTGGTCTTTAGGTACAGCTGCAGGTGACGACATCCATGGAGCCTGGCAGAGTCAGTGTTACTAACAGTATGCTCAGGGAATGTATTTATCTTGTTGGCTTATCAAAAATCAAGGCTTACTAGTTTGCACCACAGTTTGCAGGGCAATGCTATGCACGATGCTAGATGATAGTAACTTAGTCTAGAGGACCGAAATAGTCCAGATCTTCCCTAATTGGCCATATCCTTATTCTTAGGAATATTTCCCCGTTAAATCAGCATTGCTACTAACATCACTTTTTTTTTTCTCTGAACATGAGAAAGTTAGCAGCTCTGTCAGGTGTTTGCATGCAGTAGAAACAACCTTACTTCTCCTGCACCCAACATGGCCTTTGAAGAAAAGGCCAAAGTCAAAATGTCTACTACACTCCCTAAGTTCATTATCAGCTCCAAGGCAGCTAAATTCAAGAGAACAAAAGGTTCACTGTTCAGTGCTGGAATTTGGCTTCCTATGTAAGATACGAAAGAAATACAGTTATGATGACAAGGCTTGGGACTCTATAGTCAATAATTTGAATATTGTTTACATCTTCACTATAACATATAAAATTGAAAAGAACTAATCAAAGTAAATAAATTGAAGTGAAATGTAACTAGAACTGGAAATTCTGAAAGTATTTATAGACATGAACAATATTAATTACATGGTTCCAATGAAATACATTAATTTTGTTTACTAACTTCACTAAGTCTCTGGATAAAATTATTAACAATTATATAGCCTAGGTAGGATTGAGCAAATTGGATAATAAAATAACTACATTTTCTTATCTAGTGTTTGTAGAATATAAGTATCAATCACAGACATGATTGTTCCAGGAAGAACCAAAATGTAACTAACTCACTATATCCAGAAACAAGTTTTGGGTTGTTGTGTTTGTTTGGGTTTCTTTAAAATATCAACATACATAAAGTCAATTTTTTTATATCAAAAAGATGCACATACTTTAAATATTTACTTTTTTACTTCATCTGCCAATATAAATTACTTACCTTCTTTTCCTTTTGCAAAGAAATAGTCCAATTACCAGAGTAGTGATCAAAGTCACCAGTAAAACAAGAGGAACAATGATTGCAATGCTTCCTAGAACAGGAAAAAGAAATATCATTGAATACTCACAGCTACATCTAATAATTTCTTCACAGCTATCAAAAAGTTAAATTAATTTGAAAATAATAATTTCCCTCACCAACAAATGCAATTTCATACGATGAGTTTCACTGATTTGAGATTTTAATGTTGATCAATTAAAAAAATATTATTACAAAAAATGGTGTACACATGAGGACTTCTATCAACAAATGAGGAGCTTCCTCTATCTGGATACTTTGGACTAATTCCCTGTCCTCATTTGCAGCAATACTGTATGAAGGTGTGTGAAACTGCTGAACAATTGGATTGGAGTGGCACGGTCACTGACTTTAACTGCCACCATCATCTTCGGTAGTTTATTTAAGTCAAGCAACTGTTAATTTGAAATATTCAGTAGGCATGGCTCTGATTGAAGAATTCCATTAGTAGCATTTATATGTATTTATTACTTTTATTTGGGGGGAACTGAAAAATAGTAAGCAATATTCTTTTTTAGATGGTTGATGCATTCCTGCATTTTACTGCATCGTGCTCGGGAGCCAATAATTTTGTTATGTTGATACAGGCAATCAAGGAAACTACAATGATGCTTAATGCAGCAGAAAAACAGTGCACGGATCAGACAGCAATGCTAAAGGAGAGGAGGGAACAGGGAAGAAGAAAACGGGCTTAACATTATTTTGGCAGATAACTTCACTGAAATGAAACTACCTGCAAAAATAAGGTCAGCAAATGTACCCTTGTATGAATTTCTCTGCTTTAATAAAAGTGTCTTGCAATACAGAAATACATGCAACAAATAACTTTATGTTATAAGAGGTCTCAAAATGGTTCTTATAATCTACAAAACTCCAGTTTTGTGGAATGATGTGCATTTCCTTTAATATCACAATCCTTAATTGGTGGTAAATGAAAATATTGCTGGTTGTTTCATTGTTTAGGTCTACTAATTTACTAAAAAATAGGCTGTTGGCAGTCTCTGCTCTGCATTAAGCATAGTCTAAATAAGGAACTGCAAAGGATACTTTGAAATGTGCCTGAAGGCTTACTGAAAGCCACGTCAGATTGTCAGAAGCCCAAAATGAAGTACTACTGAACAAAAACCAGGAGCATCCTGAATTCACTTCAGCTTATAAAGTTTCAATGTGTAAAGGACATTACAGCAATGCTATTTTAAGATAACATTTGATAAATAGCTGGATGAAGTTCTACTTAGAAGGAAAAAAAAAAGAAAGAAAAAAGGTTTATTTTGTCTTGGCAAGTAAACATCCAAGGAAAAAAAGCCTATAAAACAGCCCACCAGGCATGAGTTGTTGTCTGGTGGCCATGGTGCAGCCTGGGGTCTAGCAGTGGGCACAAGAACACCACCCATTTCCCAAATCGTAGCAGGTATTCCCTCAACATGAAATACTGACCTAGGTTCTGGCTGGGGTTTTTTTTGCCCATTTTCAGCTTGTGTTATTTCACCTGTCTGCATTGCTAGGAAGATTTCATCTAAGCGTCAAGCTGACCTGAGTAGTGGGCGATTCATTCTACTCCTTCAGTTGGGTTAAATGTGACTGAGAGATGTACAGCAGGGTACCATCAGCATACTCAACGCACCACAGGGAACCTTGTCCAGTTTAAACTGCCAATAGCATAGCAATACCATCCTTTTATGCTTACAGACATGTTTTAAAAAAAAAATACAACAGGAGCTATTCTTACTTTCAGGATGATTTTCACAGTAGGTAAAATTCAAACCTCTGCAGACAGGCAATGTAAAAGTTGTGAACTACTTACAACTCTATTTCTGATGCTTTCAGTAGGACTCAAATGCTCAGAGGTCTTGTACTAGTTCTCTGCACAGCAGCAGTACCACCAAGCACTTGCCACTTGATACACTTTCTTTAAGAAAGGTACAGGCTCTCCTTGAAGCAGTGAGTGTGTAGCATAAGGCTTGTATCCAAACCACCTCATGAAACATTGAATGTCAATCAAAAAGTTGAGTGAGATCTCCCTTTTTTTTTTTTTTTTTTTTAATAAAACCCATACAGGTGACCAGCACATTTCATTACACAAACACACATTCTAAAATATGACCAGGTTAACATTTCTAAATTGATCCAAATTTGACACGTGATAGTAGTTATTTGAAGTACTTACTTGTACTGATATTGTCAGACTTGCTGCTTTTGGGAGCTGGCCTCTCACACTGTGTGCCTGACCAGTTGGCTGAACATCTAGAAGGATCCAATTAAGATGGCAAAATTAATAGATGTCAGCTATTAACACATTAACCTATTAAAGAGACCACCAACATCTTCCCAAGAGCTACACAAATGACAACAGTGATTCTACAAAATAAAGAGTAAGTTTCATGGAAGGAGTCAGCAGCACTCTACCATGGCACTTACAACATTCTGAGTACATTTTTAGTTTAAAACTACAGCTTTGTATCTTCAACTCCTGTTATTATCATTGCAATCTTAACTCCAGAGTCCTTTTCTAAAATTCTTGAATAATAATACAGCAGACATAACCAACGGCATGGACATACATTAATAGGACATCTATTGATGTCCTATTAAACCAACTACCACCTACAATGCAATAACGAAGGAACGCTTCAGCTGGATCCACTCATAGCCAACATAGTCCAGCAAGGCTTATTTGCTAAGGCACTTTATCTGCAACATATTGTTTCAGGGTCAGTCCTCATCTAGAAGCTCTAACAGCCACATCCGCATCACACAAAGCATCTGACTGGACATAAACTACTACACGCATCCAGTAACACACAGTATCCAAACAAACTGGCTCCTTCCCCAGTTCTGCTGTCCCCCACTGCTCTGGATAATGAAAATTTTACTCTAGAATAGTTCTTACAGACCTGGTTGTGATAATTTACTTGAACAATTAAGACCTATCTTTGACTAACAGTCACAAATTAACTGAAGTTTCTCTTTCTTTTGTTTTCAGATTTAAACATTTTCCTGAAAATTCTACAATTTAATGGCTTTATCTTTTAAAATTTTGAACTATGTAACTAAATATGTATTTCTAGAAATATATATGTGGTGTGGGCAAGAAGGTGTGAGAGTTAAAGCATAAAGAGGTATCCTGAAGAGCCAGGACTATCTACTGGCTTCAGAGGGCCATGAATACTCTTTATGCTCAGAATATGTGCTACACGAGCCAGGTGCATGGATAAGTACAGAGTTATTCTGCTACAATTTCCTTCTGTGAGTATCAATATGCAAATATTACTTCAGTTGGGATTCATAACCCTCTCCGTGCATACAGGCAAACACAAGGAGTCCGGGTATGCCAACTCAGCAAATCCATAAAAAATGGAAACAAATACCTGAATGAAATCCAATTGCTTATTCATCCTGCTGTAAATATGATTAAGTTTGCTACAGAACCTCAAACTCTTCTTGTGGAAATGGCAGGAAGTAGTCACTTTTCATCTGCCTCGGTAGCACACTTTGCAATGAATCATACTTTTTCTAAATATTTTTGAATTATTTATGAATTTCAACATAGGCTATCTTTAAGAAAATGTAATACAGCATTATCTTGCACGTAGTTCTAAGATCACTGCGGAAAAATGGCTTGTTTATCTCTTTGATCCTAAGCCTATTCCAGCGCAATCCATCATTCAGACAAATCTCTTCACTAGGTTTAATATTAAGTTTGAAACTTTTTTTGGGGATCTAATTTCATTTTTGGTAGGATATGTTATGAAGGTGCTAAACTCAAACTCTACAGAGGTGAGGCACAGATAGTCTTCAAAAACATGTTTATTAACTGATAGGTCATTCAAAAATTTTCACAGAATAGATAAATTGCATTATAACTTAGAAGTTCTTCATATTTACTGAAATGTTTGCTTACTGAAATAAACATGGTAATCAAACACTTAAATTTCCTCACTGCAAAGGAATCCCCCAGTTACTAATTAATTACACACATTATGGTTCACAACGATATACTTTAAAACTGACTCCAACTGACATTTCCACTCCTGCTTACAACAACTTAAGCACACTCTAAGTCACATGGAACATATAATTTTCATAAAAGATGCACCTGTTCCATTTTTTACAGATCTCTTTTTAGCAATTAGATCAAATGGAAATTATTACACTGACAGCCCACCTTACTAAGACACTATTCAAGGAACTCACTTTTTCAAAAGATCACTATTCAACATATGGCTGCAAAGTAAGTATCTCTACTCTTGTAGAGAAACACTATAAATCTTTATATTTAGAATATTCTACCAGAATCCAAACTGCTGGCATGTGACAACCATGAAATGAAGTCTTTATATTTCTTAGTGAAAGTTTTGTATCACTGCTGTTGGGGATTCAGCTCATGTGGTTAAAGCTTGTCATGAGAGGCAATTTCCATTTAATACTACACCATTGAAAGGGAAAGATTTCTTTGAGAGTTTGACATATCTTAACTTTGTACCTAAATCCTTATATTGAAAGTTTCAAATGCTTCTGCTGTATAAGAGAATCATTACTATAAATTTGCTTTAAAACAGTTTGAAGAATATAAGATAGCCCAGCAAAAGAGTCACAGTGAACCATGCAAGTATAGGCTTATGAGAAAATTGTGTGCAATGTACAATTATGCTCTTTAAAATCTCACAGCAGACACAACACCACAACAGCTGGTGCAGAAATAAATTCTGCACCTATATACGTAGTAAACAGAGGAACAAACTAAGGTAAGAATATTAGCAGTTCTTTACCTATTGGGCATTTTAATTGTAAAAGTCGGCAACATTGAAACACTTCTGAGGCATTTGATAAAAGTCTCATCAAAATATGTTAGTAGTTGCCACTTCATTTTCATTTTTTTCCGTATGCTTGCTGTCTCAAATAAACTTCAATGGGACTGAAGCTGACAGGATGGCAGTCATTTCCTTCTATGCTCACAGGTAAAATGACTGCCCTTTAATGGTCCAGTGAGCTAGGAAAGACTTGACAGAACAGACAGAACAGAAAAAAAAAGAAAGAAAACCCAGGGGAAAGGTGTGTTGTCTACAAGGGAATTTGATACGGAAAATTAGCCATGAGCAGGCAGACGAATAACGACAGGGTTGGGACATGGACAACTGTTCATGTAGGAACATGGGAAAGATGAGCAGGTCTTAACCAGTTTCAATTGCCTTTACATATCGTAGACAGAAATTGTTCTTAATAATATTTTCTAATATTAGGACAACTAAACTCAGACTGCTTGGTACCTATCACGGGAACTGTCTTCTGGTTCAATTTGATGCACACTAGTTTGTGCCTTTCCAAATAATTTGCTATCAGGAGCTTCTGTTCTGTTGTGCAGTCAATAGTTGTACGGTCAGAGATACAACATTTGCAGTACAGGCAAACAAAAAGGCATTAACGAAGCAGGACTACATAAAGCCACTGGTTTCATTGAAGACATTGATATCATCAAGAACTGTGAAGACAGAGAGTGACAACGCCTAATCTGAGTTACAAATCAACAAATTTGATGGAAACAGATGGGGAGCTTGACAGTGAAGGACAGGTTGAAGTCAGCTGAGTGGTGCAAGGTGCTGCAGTGAGCATCTTAAAGTGCAAATCTCCAGTTCCTAACAGAATTGGTGAAGCAACCAAAGAGCAACAATATCATAGAGAATGCCAATATAAAAACTAAAAGTGAATGGAAAAAACAAAGGTTGCACACAGTCTGCTGCCAAGGTCATTAATAAAACTATGCTACAGTGCGTTCTATTACAATTTAGTTCTACATTTAGAAAGAGATGACGGCTTGGGAAACACGTTCTGAGATATAGAATGCCTGTGCGATAGGAAATATTTCTTTTGAGGAAACAGTATTACAGAAAAAAATGTTTTAAAAACTTTAAACTGAAAGTATAAAGGTGTCCCACTTGTAATGAGGAATACTTGAGAATTAAGATATTTACATTTCAGAGACTGATCATGCTGTTGTTATAGAATCTCTTCATGAGAAAAAATGTGTCTCACTTTTTTGTAACTCTTACAGGTCAGTGCACTGAAACACTCTAAACTGAATTATGTGGGCACTTGACCAAAAGGAAGCATTTGACCATGAAATGTCCAAATAAATAGAAAAAAAAAAAAAAACCTAGTTAAAAGGCTGATTTGTTTGCAGTGTACATTTTTTTTCCTTTTTACTTTCTCTTTTTTTTTTCGTGCCACAGGCATTGTCATAAAAATATAATACGGGAGGCATAATATGCAGTTAAAAGTGCTTTTGTAGACAAGTGCTTTCCAACTCAATATACCAGGGTGTATCAAAAAAATGACAGAAAGCAGCATTGAAAGATTAGTCTGGAAGTATAACAAAATCTGTGAAACAGTCCTCACAAAATAGAGGTGGAAGGGGAATTGAAAATGTTTCTTACCTATAAATGATATTTCTTCATTATACAAAGTAATTTTCTAAATTTGCTTTTCTTTCTAGACACGGCATAGACAGTAACATATAGTAAAACATCCTAATGAAAGTATCCAGCCTCACTATTTTAAGAACATGTACATTAAAATTCCACTGGCACTTGTCTTATCATTAATATTAAAACTATGTGTAAGAAGAGAGAAGAGGACATCTGAATTATAGTTAGTTACTGTCTTCATTAAATTGCATTGGAAAAATTAAATAAAAATAAACCTTTTTTCCCCCTGAAGTCTGTAGGACGACAGAGGATGACAAGATCTTTGCACTAAACTAAATCACTGAACTATTTCTGTTAATAAATTTAACACTACTTTCGGAAGTATGCTTTCTCCATACCGAGAGTTCATATTTTAGAGTTATTCCCACAGATATACTCTCAAGGATACACAGAAATTTTATAACAGTGAAAGACCAAAAAAATCCACCCAAACTTTGATCAATAGCACATCTTGTACCTTCTCCTATACTGTATGGTTTAGTTATGTTCAAATAATAATTTTTCTTTAATATTTTATACAAGAAGAGACCACATTTTAGTACTTTTGTCTAACGAGCATCACTTGGTATCTTTATAACGAAAACAAAGTGAAGGAATTCAATGTAGAAGGTAAGGGACAGAAATTCTACAACTTTACCTGAAAATTAAATACAGATTACCTTGCAATTCAATAAATTAAGAATAGGAATATTGCATAATCCCAAAAGCAGGCAAACAACAGGAAATTACTTTTAAGGAACCCAAAGAATCTTAAATTTAGTAACAATATACAAGAAAAAATAAAATGTGACTTTAAATATGATTTTAATTTGTGCGTGACATTACTATATACAAAACATCATTCACAGGTGCTGCCCGGTGTTCACTGCAAAGGAACAAGCCTTCAGATGCAACTCAGCCTCTATCATCCCAACGTAAGGAAAAGTAATAAATGAGGGTTATTAAACATCATGCTGTTAGCAATATGTGTAGAGTACATATGCATCCAAGTATTAATATTATTAACATAGAGCAAATATATAAAAATTAAGCATGTCTAGATGGATACTACTGTAGCTGAAATCACACTGGGCATCAAAGCAAAAGGAAAAGAATAGATTGAGGCAGCAAAAATGAGAAAAGAATAAGAAATGACTGGATCAATAGGTATATGACGAATCTCATTTTTATCTCCATCTCGTAGAGACAAAGTAAGCAGTGATGTACAGCAGCAGCTACCATGCAAGTTTTACCCAGACAATTTTAAACTCATGGACAAAGGATATCTGCATTTCAGCCTAGCTAGTAAATGCAACATACACATGCTCCTCTTTTCCTTGGTCTTGTCATTTCTTCCTTTGACAACTGCTCTTCAAACATGTTTGCTTTTAATTCTTGAACTAATACTGGTTTGTCATACAGATTGAATGAAGGGTCTTCTACATATAACATAAAGTTATAACCTGCTAATTATGTTCAAATTCAAGACATATATAACAAAAGTATTTTTAGTTAAGAAAGAAAGCCCTCAAAGAACTAGCATAATACTGTAAAATTCCTGTTTTAACTGGGTAGCTCACTAAATATACTTTAGGAAATCATATGGAAAATGTTTATTGCAAATACTTGATAAAGTTTTCTGTTCTCTGACTTATACTGCCTGTCATAGTTAAAATTGCCTTCTACTCTTGGGCAGTCTTCTCAATGCTGCAATTGTTCTACGCTGCAGTAGCTTTTTCTACTCAACCTTCAGAAAATGCCATTCAGGGGATTGCACAGTACAGTCTCGCTCTTGCCCGCAACTGGATGGGTGTATCTTAACTTTTTTTGGAACAGTCGTCTGCCACAGTTATGAGCTTCACACTTACTTATGAACTTGCATGTACTTACAATATTTGTACAAGTCACACATACGCTTGCAGAAAACCTTTTTCTTATTTGAGGATTTCTCAACACAAAAGGAATGTCAAGCAGGAGGTATAACATCACAGGAATAAGAGCTGGAGGGACGTCACTCTATCAAGAAGAAAGCACTCCTTTCTTTCTGATTTCCATGACAAACACACACACACACACGCACACAGGCATGTGTGCACAGACACACTGTGTCTCTATACAAGCTCCTGGAAACAAAGCTGGCAAGAACATCTCTCTCCTTGACTTCACTCCTGAAGGATTTTTTTTTTTAATTAAAAATTTATCCATGTATCTACTTCCATTTTCAAGCTTCTTGTTATCACTTTCAAGAAATTTCACAACTTCTTCTCTCCCCATTTGTTCACTATTGTCTTTAACACATTACTTTGCCAAAAATCTCAGTTTAGAAATGAAATAATTTATTCTTTCTTCACCCTTCACTTTTCAGTTTCTTCTGCTGCACAAGCTATGTTTTCTTTCAAGCTCCTGTATGGTATGTGCCTTTTAACTAAACTGAAAGACCACTGATTTAATGATCTAATTTGCTCTCAAATTCATGCATCTGCTTACTGCAAGCAATTAAACTATTCATGACGACTTAGTCTTCGTTATAGAAGAAATGATGTTTGTTCTAAAGTAGAAATACAACACACACAACCTGAAGCCCTCTGAGCAGTTAACACATCTGGGCAACTAATGTAATTGTCCTCTGAATTTCTCTCCCTGTTTCTGATGACACTAGGAAACAGAGGCTCTGAACCGTAGATAGACAGAATTGCACATGCTTCTATGCAGAAAGTAACCTAAGGAGGAATTAATCACTATCCTCTTAATTAGCCAGGATAATATAATTTTACTTGCTTCACCTTAAACTCCTCAGCCAGTCATGTATCATTGCTCAAAAGCTCATTAGAGCATTTACAAACTCTCTTTAAATTCAGTTGGCTTTGGTTAAAGATCAATATGATCTATCTTCCACTGGTTTTGATGGCAAACTTATAACAGAAACTATCCTTCGTTATAGTTCTACAATACCTAATATAAAGGGTTTATGATTTGATGACATTTATTTGCAGATGCTAATAATAATAATAATAATACAAATAGACCACATCTATGTGCAGATGCAAATAATAATAGTAATACAAATAGAAAGATGGAATCATAGCAACCTATAGTTACAGTGAAGATATAAAAGAAATAAAGGTGAGAAAGGGTAATATTCTGTACTAAAGAAATTGATAAAACACTGTTTATGTAACAACCAATAATGATCTTGTGTAGCCGAAAGTTTTAATTTCTTTCCAACTGTGTTCATTGGTATAACAACAACATATAATCTCTCCCTAAAACTTGCTTCTCTTATGTGAATGTATATGCAGCTAGGTAATTAGTGAGAAGGAAACAGAGGGTAATAAAAGTAATTATAAAACAAAGTACAGACTAATAAAACACATGGAATTAACAGTTTGTGAAATAAATACAAAAAGTATTTCTTAATTATTTCCCATCTGAATCTGATGTCCTCTACATCCTGTTTTCAGCAGATTTGTAAAGTTACTGGAGCAATTCAGATTTATCTCATAAGCTTCCAGTGTTACACATGACACTCTCCAACCCATTAGTGAGTAGTACCAAAGATATCCTTAAAAATCTCCATATGTGAACACTAAAAAGATAGTAACTATATGTAAGATAGCACCTCTTTAAAAGACACTCTCAGTGGTACATTTTTCAGAAAAGGTCAGTACCTCAAATTTTAACATTCTGATATTAAATTATCTTGTAATATTTCTTATTGAGCAAGAAGGACAATAATGAGGGGTCAAGAATGTTTTTTATATGCCTAAAAATAATGCTAAGAATTAATAGTCTAGATTGGGTACGACCTTATACCCAAAGAGATATCACAGTATATTCTGTATCTTTTAGAACCTGGCAGAGAATTCATTGAAACTGGAGACCAGCTCCACAAAACCTTCCCTCTTATATGCACACACAGTGAGGCCTTAATTCATTCCTAAACTGGTCAGGTGAAAAGCATAACTTCTGTTTCCAGTGTGCACCTAATATTTACTGCATTCAGGTAAAAAAAAAAAAAAGAAGAAATAAGAAGATAAAATAAAAATGCACCCTAACAGTACAGGTTAGTAAAAGGAGAATGTTCTCACAGGATCATAGCTCCTCTGTATAATTATGGCTTTAGGATTGCCTTTTAGAACAGATAAATCTTATTCTCTATTGTCTTTACTGAAATGATAACAATGATTATGTATAAAGTTTATGATTATGTATAAAGTTTGCATTCTCAACTGATCTGGCTGTGAGAGAGAGAGGAGTTCTTGCTGAATGACAATGAATCCAGTCATTTCCTATTTCTTCTAAAAATCACCCACTCATGAATTGGAGACTGGTTAAGAAAAATGTTACCCTTAGGTAACTGTCTCTCAGAGACCAGAGACAGGTGTCAAACATAGCATGGACAGACATGCAGGTTGGAGAGATAAACCATTTTTCCTAACAACAGAGCAGAACTTACAGAGAAAATCTTTGAGACCCCAGTTTTCTGACACAATGACTCTCACGAAGCTGGGGATTACTTCATTCCTTCCTCAGGTCTTCTACTTACCAGTATCAGGTTGGTAAAATTATAAACAAGCTCCAGTTAAGAACTATTTTGGCACCAGAAAAAACCCAAGTTATTGGGAACAACTGGAGCTTGAACTGGGCTTGGCAAGGAGAACCAAGACATATTGGAGTTACATTTCCTCTCTAGCACTGTAACTGTCTTCAACTCCATCAAACAACTTCCATTTGCTTATCTTCCCTCTCCTCTATGCCAGCTTGGTTTTGTATAAAAAACCAAATATTAGAAGATTCTCTTAACAATTCACAGACACAGGCAGAGGTGGCCATACTAATCCAACAATTAGCCTGAAGAGACAATAAGAACACTCATTCTATCTATACTTGTATTCTGAATGTGAAGAAGCGAATTATGTACTTATGTACGACACATGGAAATACAAACTGTTCCAAGAAACCATGTCCCACACAAACACTGATCAACAGACCCACTCCATACTCTTCAAAGTTTAAGAAGTGGTAGTTAGAAGACTAATCTATTTTCCAACAGATTTAGGATGGCTCATAGTTTCATTGCTTGAGAACAGTGACAAAGAAATTGTGATAATATTCTTCAAAAAAAACCTAGAAGATTATTCGCCATACCTACTCACTGTCACTGCTACCCACCAGACAACCACAGCACTTCTCCACAGCATTTTGTTTTCATAAACCATGCAGTTAGATGAGATAAAATTAAAGCTGTTGGACTTTCATATTTTATCCCAAGTCTAGGTCTTTGGTTCGTGATTTCAATCCTGGCTTTTGCATCTAAGTTGTTGAGTAAAGCTATGTTCATCTGACTGGTATTTCATATCTCTGTGTATGTCTGCCTCACAGCATTTTCAAAGATGAAAGTTGTTTCTTTCCCTGATGAGGATTAAAATTTTATTTTTCAGAAATAGACCTAAAATCTGTCAGAGAAATGCAGCATACAAATATATCTATTTCATACATTCTTTTATGAGAGGAGAAGTCAATGTTATGATGTAGCTGACATATTTTTGTTTAACAGCTTCTGTTTTACAGCATTAGTTCTACAAAGTTAACAATGAGACTTATGAATACAAGTGTAACTCCTGAAGTGGTACCTGAATAGCTTTTCTGTTCCTTTCCCTGTACAGATGAGAAATAGGAGGTCAGTTTTGGACTACAGAACATGTGCAACACCCCTGTTTGCTAAACTTTATGCTTCGGAGGATTAACTTGGTGAAATAACTCAAAATATGAGCATTAAAGCCAAGTGGCATTTTCAGTATTTTCAGTTCACTTATTAAAAATAATGTTTTTTATTTCTTCCTCAGATGACGTAGGTATTCCAAAAGTATATTTGAATATACTCATCAGTGCAACTATCAAAGGGTAAGTGTGTATTATAGAAATGAGCCCGCAGATTAAGTATATATTGTGAAATGTATGCGAATGTGCATGACTTGAACCAATGAACTGTGGCCTGAAATGATGTCACAGAATGTGCAGCGTTAAGTGGAAGGTTAAACCTACTTGCATCTCGGTTCATTAAACGCAGTTAAAGTGCAAATTCCCTCATTCTGACAGTAGTAATCACAAGGGTTCACTTTCTGGTCACAGCGCTGACTTTTAAACCCCACAGAGCATCTGCAGAATTTCAGTAAAATAGACCTACATAAATATTCTGCCTTTTGCTGAACAGATTTTAAACGCATTATATATAATTACGGCAAGACACGCACACATACACAGGCACACACCCACAGATAACAAAATTAACGCTCTCTTTTCCATGAGACGTCCAATCTGACTATGCTGAAAAGTTCGCTCATCAGCATCGATCAACTTTTAAAACAATGGGCCTACATTAACTGATGGGCTCAGGAATCTAACATTCTTAACAAGGTATTATTGTCAAACGTACTGTACATTTGTATTGATCGATCCGGAGTGCAATGGCCTTAAAAATGTTCCTGCCTGTTTTCGTAGCGTTGTTAACAGTGTTGGCACAGGCTGCAGCATTTATGTATTGTAAATCCATACACAAATTAATGTCTTAAACTTGTTTTCCTTGAGATGCTATGGTGTTCCATATGAATTTGAAAAAGAGTAAGCCAGTTTTATAAGGAAAAAGAATGGAAGAATCGCAAGCTTCCAAATTAGTCATTCTAGGTGTTTAAGCAAATCATAGAATTGTTGAGGTTGGAAAAGACCTTTAGGATCATCGAGTCCAACCATTAATGTAACACCGCCAAGTCCACCACTAAACCATGTCCCTAAGTGCCACATCTACCCATCCTTTAAATACCTCCAAGGATGGCAACTCAACCACCAAATTAATCACCAGACTTTATCATCATACTTGGGCCTTACATATTATAGCTGTGATATTCTCCTTTTGCTGAGACTTCTGAGTCTCTTTAGTCCTCAACGAAAGACATCTAAGGAGATGCAAATAACAGGTAAAAAAGGCCAGATCAAAATAATTACCAAAGAGAGACATAGCCACTTAAATCATCTTCAGATGACTAAGGGCTACAGTGCAGAACTGCATTCCACTATGTTCAACCTCAAAGCTGCAAACATCTATTCAAAACTTATTTTCAATGGTGCAGTAACTACAGTTTTGCTCCTTTGCACCTTCAGAAGTGCTTGAGCTCTCACAAAAAGGAACAGTTGGTTGGTCTCTTACACTGGTCAGACCATAAGATGTAGGCATTTCTGTACATAAATTCCTTGAGAGTCTGAATACAGCAGGCACTCTCTTCTAAGATCACCTGCCTCACTCATCAACCAAATGAGGGGATGGCTGTATCTGTATTTACAAAGTTGTAACACCAGATCCCTTTGGACAATAGCTTTCTTATGTCACCCTGGAGACGAGACACTCATATCCAGTTCTCTCTTCCAACACCTCATATGTTTCTGGAGGATGCTCTGACCTCCAGATTGTCCTTCGAATTGGAAGACTATCCATAATGAAGCTTTTCTGCAGTGCAGAAAAGATCGGATTATTTATTAGGCAAAAGTGAAAAAAAAATTAAAAAATCCAGAGTATGACTAGGTAGCTCAGTGTAGCTGAGAGCAGGAAAGAAATTAATTTATTGCTACAATGACTACTTCTGTATTTTACATTTAGCAGCTGAAAAAGAAGATACACCATAGCTCTCTCAAGAAAGGACTAGAAAAGTAGATTTTTCTACCTCTTAAGAGAGTACTTCACCGTCTAGACTACAGAGTCACATTTCCTTTGGTATTCGATGTCTAGCCTTAAGAAAAGCATCCTGAATTCTCCCAACAATGGTGCAGGAGGAAAAGAGCAATCTCTCCACAAAACAGCCAAGCTACTGTGGGCAGCATGCAGGTCAGGGCAGAAACAAGAGATACGTGAGCATATTCTCAGACCCGTAAAGGAAGTAAATGCTAACACTACTCTTCCTATCCTCTGGCCACTGGGTTCCTTACAGGAGCATACCGCCCCCACCTCTGACCATCTTTATAGGAGAAAAGATTTAAACCACCTTTGAAAAGCAGGGCAGGCAACCATCCTGTACCTCTGGACTCCATTCCAGAACAAATGTCTATATGGGCTTTAGACCTGGCCTGAAATTATTAGAAGTCTCGAAAGATTTATCTTTGTATCCATACGCATTCATAATATATATCTTAGTTATATCTTTCAATACACACACTGGAAAAAGATAGACAAAGTATCAGGTTACAGAAATAGCTAGAAAAGTACTGTAAGTTACACATTATACATCCTAGAGAGATCAAAAATACAGACACATGCACAATAAATTTATTATTTGTTGGCACACAGATATTTTAATGATTGACATAATGCAGGATACTCACAGACAGACAGGTATATTTGTCTCAGGGTCCAGTTGACATGTGCCACCATTGTAACAGTAGCCATCACATAACTGACAGGTAGAGGCAATCTTTCCATTAGTGCAACTGTCATGGTTAAAAAAAAAAATGCAAATACTAATCGGTATTTTATTAAACCTGGTGAATTCCCTTATAATTATCTATATATTAAATATTGATTTTACCATATGTCTAAGATTGACTGATTGCAAGAATTCTAGGTTTCCACTTTGAAAACCTAGCACAGGCAGAAAGCTTATTACACAAAATATTTTAATCCTTCCTTTCATGAAAATAAACTATTATTACCCAAAATAATCACTCAGCAATATAGCAGCACATCTTACTAAATATACTTTCATTAGTGTACGATATATCCCTATCACTGTCACAGATACTGCAGAACGAACAAATTTCAACAGTGCAGTAAAACTGGACTGTTAACTTTATTAAATATTCCATTTTTTGCAAGTGAAGGCCCATTCAGTCTCCTGCCTCCCCCAGTGAGGAGTGCTCCGAAAGTTGGATTAAAAAGTGGGTTTTGCGTGGGCAAGAGCCACACAAAGGAACTGTTCTGATGTGACTGGTTCAGGGGATGGTCACTGTGTAAGAGATTTAAAGGCTAATGCAATATAATAGTTATTAAATATATAACTTTGAACACGATCGCCCCTCCTACACACACTTACTTGCACACTACGTCATTACTGTCCTTGTTTATTATGCAGTGTCCCCCATGACATCGGATACACTTGTCCACTTCACATTTTGGACCTTCAAATCGTACTGGACAGACACATTCTACTCTTCCATCATCAGAAATAGTACACGACTCAGAATTCACGCAATAATGGTGGCAAACATCTGCAAGCAACATGAAAGCTAATTACTACAAGATGTTAAGCATAATCATATAAAAAATAATTCCTTACTTTTCTATGTTTTAAAATGTACTATAATAAAAACAAAATGATAAATGAAGCTGGTGGTTCATTGGCAACTACAAGAATGAAGAATACTCCACGAACAGATACATATTACATTAATGATATAGTTTTAAGAAGTAAAATAGAAGGATAAACTCATAAGAGACTATTTTTCCCCCCTTCTAGATGTCTAACCATTTATGGTATCATCTCACGTAATATAAAGACTACTGATGAAAAAAGTAGAGTAATCTTAATTTATTTAATGGGACATTGGCTGAATAAAAATCTTTTGATACATTCACATTAGCATTAACAGCATTATGCTAAACTGAAATGAAACAGTATTTTGAAATAATTAATATGAATTTTATTAAATCATATATTAAAATTTCATGAAGTTCTAATAATTATATATAAAGACATAATCCATAAGTTCTACAAAAAAACTACATACATGCTTATCTTTATAGACTGTGAAAGACCCCATTATCTTATTTAACTGCTTAAATGTCAGGAGGACTGAGATTTCAAGTACTGAATTCTTTAACTCTTTAGAAGCATCCATAACGGTATGATTTTTTTTCATATCCCTTAAAAAAAAAAAAAACAAGTTGCCTGACTAAAGGAGCTTCTAGAGCTACAAAATAACATTTAGGTTCATTTTTATCTATGTGGTAGGTAGTGCTAACGTTCTTTTTTATTTTTTTTTTTAAGTCATAATTTAAGCTCCTTATTAGGGCCAAATCATTTAAAGTCCCTATTTCTCCCTCTTTCTAATACTTTCTCCAGTTCTGTGCAGTTAACATGTTGTGTTGAACTTTTGGTGGTGTTCTTGATGAACAGATGAAGTAAATGATATATCAAACATATCAAGTCTGAACTACATATCTGTATTAGCTTAGATTTAAACTGGTCCATATTAATAAAATATTACTTTTCTGTCAAAACAAAAAAATTCATGTCCTTCAAAGCACAAGATACAGCTGAGGGTGAGTCAGTATCAGCTAGAAGTAGGGCATTATCAAGCTGTTCACAAGAGAACAAAACCTTGGCCAAATAGTTTGACAACAACCCCAACTCTCTCAGCCTGTCTTCACAGGAGAGGTGCTCCAGCCCTCTGAACATCTTTGTGGCCCTCCTCTGGACCCTCTCCAAAAGGTCCACGTCCTTCTTATGCTGGGGGCTCCAGAGCTGGATGCAGTACTGCATGTGGGGTCTCATCAGAGCAGAGTAGAGGGGCAGAATCACCTCCCTTGACCTGCCCTGCTGGCAACACTCCTTTTGATGCAGCCCAAGATGCGGTTGGCTTTCTGGGCTGCAAGCGTACATTGCTGATTCATGTTGAAATTCTCGTCCACCAGCACTCCCAAATCCTTCTCCTCAGGGCTGCTCTCTATCCATTCTCTGCCCAGCCTGTATTTGTGCTTGGGATTGCCCCAACCCATGTGCAGGGCCTTGCGCTTGGCCATGCTGAACTTCATGAGGTTTTCAACCTCTCCAGCCTGTCAAAGTCCCTCTGCATGGCATCCCTTCCCTCCAGCGTGTTGACCACATACCAGTAGTAGTTCATTGTTTGCCATTCCCCAATTCAAGCTACACAATGGTAATTTACAGCAGGGCAACTGTTTTTGAACAAAAACTACCATCATTTGAAAGGTAAGATTGAGACACAATTTATGAAAAGAAGCATTGCAAGGAGGAAATGTTTCCATGTACATTAGGACAACACCCCCACATCCCCTGCCTCAAACCTAGGCATAGGAAGTTCATACTCTAAAACAATTATTGGTTTTTTTTTAGCATTGATTGTAGTCACAAACACCTTTAATCTTCTGCTATATCTAAAATATGTATGCTACATTTGGACCAAAATGACACAAATATAGACTCCCCCCCCCCCCCCCCCCCCCCGCCCCAAGAAAGGAAATTCAATTTCAGGGAAAGTAACAGCTTATGGGATCACTATATCCACTCTGAATGATTGCAACTGTGTGAAAACATTTTCTATTTTTTAGGTTGTTTGGGCCTTAAATGATACAAGAAATGAACTTTAACTAATCTGTATGTCTTATTTCAGGAATTTAAAATAGGGAGTTATATTGAAATACATCAAATACATGTGTATATAACAACATGCACAATGTTAGTAGAATTCCATGTAAATTCATTCACTTAAATTTATTTCAGCAGTTGCAGTGCCTTGACGCAGAGCACACATCTTGGTTATTAGCCCTTATGTGAACTAATCACAGGAGAAACTCTGCATTGGGTAATTGGAGACAATAAATATGAGGAAAATAAAGTCTTTGCAATCTGGAAATACTGCAAGTAAATGTCTTTTCCCTGCCATAAAAAAAGTACTAATAATATTTTCAGCTTGGGAGCATGAATAAAATACCTAAGCACATCCATGTATCATCCTTTGCATATGAACTAGTTTCAATCACATCATAGAAAGAATGGAAAAGATACCTTAGAGGCAACCTACCTTTGTAATAATGCTATATTAATATATTTCAACAAGTCAAAGTGATTAGTAAAGCAAAAAATCACACATATGTGTGAGTAAAGCAAAAATTATAGATCTGAATTTATATACACATTATTAACTGTAAACGTGTACAATTTCATAGAACTGTTATTGGCCACAAAAAGAATACTCAAAGATTGTATGATTCTTTTTTTTTTTCCTAAAAGTACTAAAGTTTAAATAAACAAAAGCTTAATTTTATTTTGGAGTTTAAAACATGTTTGAGTATCTGTCTGTGGCATTTTTCCAAACTGTCAGCAGACAATCCAAATCTGATAATGAGCACTGTTTAAAAAGTACCCCTAAATTTACATTTAAATTAATTCCTAAAAAAAATAAAAAAAATTAAAAAAAAGGAAAGAAGAAAAAAAAAAGATGTTTGCAGAAGCATTCAACTAGAAACAATTTGTTTGGTTTCGGGTAAGCCTCAAGCAAATATTTTTTCTTAATCTGTGTGTCTGTCTGTGCATGATTTATGTACTATACTGTTTTCAAATACCCAATTGTGTTTGCAGATAGTTATTTGTGGATCCATGCAGTTTGTTTAATACCAAGTGGGAGAGAATCACAATTACTGCTGGTTTTCCATTCAAAGGTTTCAATTTATTTCATAATCTCCCAACTGGAAATACATTCAGTTTACTTCAGTATGAATTCTATTTAAGATCCACACTAACCCGTTTCCTTGTTTGACAGACCTTTTGCTAAAACTAAATACTTTTTATATATTGTAGATAATTCTAAGCCAGACCTTTGAAACAGCTAATTTCCCTTCCAGTTTGTTTAAATCTAGCCTTCTTCACAAATCCACTGAATTATGTACAAAAGAGATGATGGTTTTCATATTTAATGTTCTATTGTATAACAAGCGCTATGACAGTCCTCTATTTCAGAGTGTCATAGTCAAAGGAAAGCAGGAGTAGAAAAAAGGAGACTAAAAAATTAATTCTGATCTGAAAAAAATAATCAGTTTTAGGTTAGAATTGCCAGTGAGTCATCATGTTGAAGAGATATGAGGAAGACAAACTGTAATTTTGAAATGAGTGACCAAAAGAAGAAATTCAATAGTATATTCAAATGTCTTGAGTTACTGAAAACAGACAATGGTGACCCAAGCATGGAGAGGAAAGAAAGATAAATGGAGAAAGAGCAGAAAGCCTATTGGTTGATAATCCTCTTTCCTCCCTCCTCTGTAAAAGAAGTAAAAATTACAGAAAGTTCTAAAAAGTGAGAAGAGCCTTTCTAAAGGCATGGAAACCTTTAGAAAACAGTATCTCAATGAGAAGGGACTGATGGGTCAGTGGAATGAAAAACTAGGGAGAACTTCAGATACAGAGGATAGACTCTAAGTTTTGAGAAATAAACAAAAGTAATACTTAGAAATTCTGATTTTCAATACCAGGAGGAGGCAGAAACCATACTCAAGGTGACCTTAGACTGAACAAGAAGAAGGGATATAGAGGTGTGAAACTTAAAGCAGTTGTCAATATACTGCTTACTGGGGTTAGAAATAAAAACAAAAGGTAAGGTAGCAGTTTGAGATACATTTGTTGGTCTGCAAAGATAGGGAATACCAGAGAAATTCTTCAACTATGTCATTTCTCTATGTTTAGGTATTCCACCAGTGTAAGACAACAAATGTAAGAAGTTGGAGTAGAAAACCTTAACACAATTACCTCATTTCTACTGACAAAGTCAGGTGTCTTGTACAGCTCCATTGTAGATATTCATTTATGAAAACAATACATAAAGCATTCCTGAAAAAGCTCTTTCTTCACCTACACATGCAGATGGATATTGCAGAAATACAATCAAAAATTACTTGAATACATCAGATTCCATTCCCTTAGCAGTACAAATAATTTTGGAGCTAAGTTTACCAACATGTGTCATAGAAAAATCTCTCATTAAATCTCCATTTTGCACAACTTTTACTAGAAATCCAGATTTAAGAGTAATACAAATCCAGATTTAAGAGTTTGTGAAGATTACTTACAATACTGACACCTGTCTCCTGTATACTCCAGCAAACAGTTGCAAAAGGGTTGATTCCCAGCAGTGACACTGCAGGTTCCTCCGTTTTGGCAAAAATGATGGCAGACCGTCTGATTGCAGTTTGGTCCCGTAAAACCCAGTGCACAATTGCAGGTAGGCCTCCCTATTCAAAAAAAGAAAACTATTTTATCATAAAATAAACAAACATTAAAATAATAACCACCATTTTAAAGATAGACACATTTATCATAACAAGAGCAAGTTTTAACATACAAGCCTAACTACATTTCTCCAGACGCTAATAAAACATGCCTTTGCAAATAGTGCTTGAATGCAGAACTTTTTAAAAAGTTAATCAGCACTGTAAGATATGGACACCTCAAAAATTTCATCTATGAGTTCTACACTTGTGCATGAATGGTCATTGACTCATAATTTGGGAATTATTTTAAAAGTCAGTCTTAAGTAGGAATTTAAGATATGATTAAGCCCTTCAGGTTCTCCAGGCTAGGTTCCTCCAGTTGCAGAGGATAAATGTTTGTATAATAAACACCGATGCCTTTTCAGAATACACTCCATTATTCTCAAATCTGCAAACCTCTATATCTAATCACATGACTATACAAATATTTACTAATGCACTAACGGCCAACTTTCCATAACAATTTTTACTAAAACACAAATGTCTGTGCCTGTATTATTATCCTGTTCCCTTCATACAATAAACACTGAAACATAAAAATCACTGTCTTGCATCAGACCAAAGATGCCTGTAAGGTCAATATTCAATGTCTGAACACCTAAGAATGATCATTTGCACAAAATGAACTGCTAGTCTTTAGCTACTTTTTAAAGGGTTTTAAAACAGTGATCAAAACCTGATGCATTTTCCTCCTATAATTAATTGTAATTTTCCCAATTTTTTTCTTATCTATATCTCACAACTTAAGGATGTATAGCTTTGTTACAATTCCACTGTTTTATTAAACTCTTCCACTTTTACCTGACTTCTTTCTTAAGAAACAAACTTGTTTCTTTTAAAACAAACTTCTAGATCTCATAAATGTTCTTCCGTCTCACGACTTTGCTTTTGTATCTTATTTGTAAACTTCTCTTCAAGCAAATGACCTGATGTGTCCAACTAGCTATCTCACTTCCTAATAATCTATTCTCATTCTTGTTTATCTCTTACAAAACGTTATTTTTCCACCACTCTCCTTCCCTTTGCTTTCATTCAGCCTTTAGGGTCTTAAAATTAGGGAAAACAGATCAAGTTTAACACTTTTTTTCTTCCTAGCTTCCAAGGTGGGTAAGGAAATAGATGAAAACTAATCAGGACCTGAGGACACTTCTGAAATAAAGGGTCAGACAGGATGGTCTTCATTTCAACTATAAGGAACCTAACCTGCTGGCAAGTACAATCAAGATCTTCACTGGGAGTAAAGGATAGCTGACAGGCAAAGACTAATCTCTTCCAGTAAAGCCACAAAAATACTGTACCTATGAGTAACGGACCATGCACAGGCTAGAAATAGTCAAAGAGTAAACAGGCATCAGGCAGAAAAAAAAAGAACCCCTCAGAAGTAGAATACAGAAAACCAAAACAGTAACACATGTGCTTTATGTAAACGGTAAAAGTCTAAGAATTAAGATGGGAGATTCAAAAAGTTTAGTCTTGAATGGGAACATCAATATAACTGTTTACAGCAAATTTGGAAAAGGAAGGCAACTAATGGGCGGCTCTAAAATTAATACACTTTTCCTTGATATCTAGTCTTTGCCAGTGATGGAATAGAGCTACGTGTCAAGAAGTGTTAAAGTAAATCAGATTACCAGGTTAACTACATAATGTACTACATGTGTGACACAGAAGCCCTTTGGACTGGAATTGCAGGCATAAACAGGAAAAACAGCCTATTAGATTTTATTATTGACATTCCAGTCAAAATATTATACAACTGTGGAATCCAAAAGAGATCAGAGAAAGTCAGGGAATATGCTAGTGATGAGAAACTCCAGTTATCCCTGCATTTACATTTGAAAAACTTCACACAACGCCATAGGGTAGAAACAAACTTGTTACGTACAATCCTACTTCAAGGAGGGGTGGGTTAGCAAGCACACAAGAAAAGCCATGCTTGGGCCTGACTTGGTTTAAAACTTAGGTCAAAAACCTAAGTAGTCAAATGAAATAACATTAAGGGTTCCTGTTACATAACAATCATGTCTCATCTTCATACTCTTCTACCACGAAATCCTTACCGCTGCCTGATTTACTGATGCATTAGGACCAAGTCTCTTCCTTGCTGTCCTTCGTCTCATTTTAATACAATGTCTGGTCTAGGTATCCACAACCACTTTCACATTTTCCTCCTCATGTCTTTTACCACAGCTGCATCTAAAATTCTAAAATGTGCAACCCTTCTTACTTTTTTCCCCCCTTCTCTATTCAGTTTGTTAAAGTAATGTAAATTCAACTAAATATTCCATAAATCCCACAACTCTGATTTTCTTCTGGTCTGCCTTTGTTTTATTACTATGTAGTCATTTAATATGATATTTGTTGGAGATTTTTTAAATGCAAGTGAAGTGCCCTCATTTTTTCTACTCTGATTCATGAAGAATTATTTATTTATTCTTTTTCCTTCACTTACATCTTACTCTTCTTACATGACACCCTTCAGATAAGTCTTTTCCATATTTTCTATTTTAAGCTATGCTAATTTAAAGTGTTTTGCAAATCATCCTAAAGGCCATGAGATCAGTTAGTCTCTTCCTCTAATGAGTACAGCAGGAACAAAACCATTGACTTAAAAATAGCTCCAACTAGTTTAATATGCATCAGCCTGGTTATTCATATCTGTCCCCTGTGATCTAAACATTAAATCAAAGATGTTGAACTCAGATGTTAGCACAGACTTTTTTTTTTGTTTTTCCCATGTATACACTTGTATTTAAATTTCTCCCCGTAAGCCAAGGGAGTTTCGCATAGTCATTTATCTGAAACAGTGTTTCAATAAAAAAGTTAAAATAAAACAGTGAAAGAACATTGATCTAGAGGTCTGAAATCAGTTTCTATTATTAATGTTTCTCTATTTTTTAAAATGATGGAATAATGATATTTTTCTAGTTTGTAGAAAAGATTATTCCATTCTTTGCTAATGTAGGCTTATAAATACACCAAACTGCTGACAGTTCTATGAAAATTTAATTCAGTATAGCCTAAATCCCATTTTTGTCACTCAATTTAACATGACTTTTTGTAACATTAATACTTCATTGCCTATTGATACACAGTCTGTTGGTATCTAAAACAATACTAATAATGACATTTTAATCTGCCTTATTCTGGTAAATTATTTCTGATACAAAATGGATCCAGAAACATTTTAATAAAATTGCAGTATTAAACAACGACAAACAATGCCATAAGGTTTTGTATCATAGAATCAGAATATTGATTTATTCTTGCACAGGAATTAGTCACATTAAACAAGATGTGACAACTAACTAACTAACAAACACTGCATAGTAATCTCAGGCATAGAAAACGTCAGCATTTACACAGGTCACGAAGCTTCAGGACTAGAGCTGAACAGACACAGAAGTAAAATTGCCTCTTAACTCCTGACCTTCGCCACTGAATCACAGAAATGTTCACAACATACCACGCACTCTCAGCATCTCATATATAAATGTTCTATTTCAAAATCATAGTAATAATATCTAGAAAGTAAGAAGCTCATCTTTTTTTTTGTTCAAGATTTTTCCACTTTCAGTGATTTATAATGAACGTGCATGCACTTTGCTATTTATTATCCAATTCTTGGATACACTGAGTGTCTCATTATAGATATATATATATGAAAATAGAACATAATGCATGTAGTCCCTATTTAAGTATTTTGTATTTAAAAGAATTCCAAATAGCAATTCTAAAGAAATGAATTGCAGAGATTAAATTAAAGAGTGCCTGGTAAGACATAAACAAGTAACAAAAATAATAATGACAATTCTCTGGGGGAACAATGTACTTGAATGTCACTAATATCTGAAGATCCTCTATGAAGTCTCTCTCTCAAAAAAAAAAAAAAAAAAAGAAGAAGAATTTACAAATTTTTAAAATCTTGATTCCAAAACTGACAGAACTGAAACAAAAATTTCTCACATACTTTTTCAAATGTTTTGTTGACCCTAGGACATAAGTTATTTTGGCAGCAGGACTTGAACAAATATGTGAAGTTTTTGGTATGAAGATGAAATGCAGTTTCCCCCTTTCTTACAAAGAAAAATCATCCATAAGATTATATGGATCAAAATCCTACAATATTCTACTAGGTTTTGGTTACAGAGGCTGTAGTTACTCCTAGTTTGCCAATTTTATTTGCTATATAATAGCAAAAAACTTTTCTAATCATCTTAAAAAAATAGCTAATAAATATTTTATTGCACTCTCTCTGTTATATGTAGGTCATTTCTTTTGGGAGTCTGCTCATATATCTTAAACTCCTATTTACCTTTATTTTGTAATGGACACAACTAAGATGATCAACTTTGATTCATACTGTTGCCTAAACAAGAGAGAAATATTATGTATTTTGTGTGACCACACAAAGTATTTTGCAATTAAAAAAAAAAATCTTTTATGGAAATAGCAGCATTTTTGTAAGCTTTCTGAAAGTTTCAAAAAATGAGAGCATGGAGATGAATGTCTGTACCAAGACATATCCTATTTATTTCGTCCAATCAATGGTAAATTCCCTACCAGTAATGTATGTTTTTAAGTTGTTACGTTTGAATGTGTACACCCAATTTGCATATTTCCCTTGCTGTCACTGTTAAAGAAAATAATGTGGCACTACACCAGCCCACTGTAAGTAGTACCAAGTCTTCTGGAGCAGTTATCAGGAGTATGTGGGAATCACAATAATTCATTTCTGTGTGGCTGACGAACCATAATTAGCTTTACTGAACCAACAGTAGTGGAGAGAAGCTGTATTACTGTACGTAATTAGTAGATCAGCTGACTGGGATGAATCCCAACAGATTCTCTCCATATTGTGAAAGAAAGGGAGAAAAGAACACTCAGAATACATTAGAGTAGTCTCAAAGGCGGCTCTTACCAAGGCTGGTTACAGTGGTTGTGGTTCTGTTGGGATCCTTAGATCAACTGTGTACCAGACCAGACAGCCTCAACATCTAGGTAAGAACCACCCCTCACCCCTTCCCCCAGTCCCTGTCCTGGTGACAAGATGACGGAGCATCCCCCTTTGAGACTACTGGGACCAATGTGACATTAACAGAGTAAAGAGGTTCTTCACTGACACTATTTTCAGTATGCACCAACATGCCCCCAAATCAACTTATTTTGCTTATAAAATAGACTATAAAATAATATCTACTTTATATATAATTTTTTGAGACTATTTCCTCAATTTTTACTTAGAGGAAAGATATAATTTTTTAACCATTTTGATGCAAACATCACAATTCTATGTAGTTAGACATACTCTTCATCCTCTAAGTGTAGTACAAATAGGTATTTACCTAATTTTGTGACCTAGTTAGGTCTAGCTAATGTGTTCAAGACATTTTTACTTTAAATTGTAAGGAGAAAGGAAGCACCTTTTTATGGTAACATTTAATTTTTTTTCCAAATTCCCATTAATTTGGCTTACTGGAAAGCATTCATTATTACACCAAACTTTTAATTACATGTCTCAGATGTGTACTTTTAATTAACTGATGACATTTTCTTTGTTCAGTTATTGTAGTTCAGTACAACTGTCATAAACTTATAAATTTTAATTAAAGTTGCTCCAGTCTCTAGCTATATAACATTCACATAGGAATTTGCCAAAAGGCTTAGCAGTAAGTAAACCAATAGTGAATAATCCCTGAATTGCCAGTGGGATTTGTTTAACAAATTAACATTTGTGTGCAGATAATGAGGTTCTACAACTTACCACATCCAGCAAAGATTTAGCACAATCATTTTTTAAAAAAATGAGTAATACTCTGCAATTTACTTAATTGGTTATCACATTACTATTACATATTGGGCGGTGAAAGAGAATGGGATTTACACGTTGACTAGAACACATACATTCACTAGAAGAGTATTTTATATGCTGCATCATTTTATTTATATCAGGACATGATGAAAGGTTTGTTTTCAGGATCTCTTCCTTGGTTTTTGAGTCAGAAGCCAACAATAAGGAAATTCCCTCACTTCCCAGCAAATTCTCCTAGCAGCAGAGACCCTGCAGAGGCTCATCTCCCTGTGAGGCTAAATTTACCAGCAGTCCCTAAGCTTTACGAAGGGTATGCGTGTAGAATGACACTGATTACATTGACTGCATCAAAGTTGTTTGAGTTGGATAACATAAAAGAATTGACATGGGCAATCAGAGCTTCTAAGAAAGATAAAGTCAGGCAAGCTGAAATTATCACAGGTCATTTATATTTTGTGGATAGGATTTGGATTGGCACTCATATATCTATGACTTCTGCAACTTCCAGAAGAAAAAGCTTCATCATTTTGAACAAAAATAAATTTAAAGAAAACAGAAAATTGGGAAAATATGTGCAACTTGATTGCACCATTTTAGCACAACAGTTTGATGAGCCAATTGTATAATGGATCAAAAGCAAACGCTGCTTTTTTTAGGAACTGGTTGTGAGCATTGTAGTACAGTAGGTGGTACACACAGATAGCAATAGCAGTGTAGAAGAAATTAAAATGATATTGAGCTGACTTTAGTTTGCAACGGTAATTTTATACTTTCCAGGAAAAAAAAGCATACAATGTACCTATTGTTAAACAACAGATCAACCTGATAGGATGTAATATTTGAAATCTAGACAAAATATAATGCTTGAGTTTTACAACCATTAAGGAAAACCAGAGCAATTCCCGGTAATAAAGAATCTCTATATTCCTACATGTTGCAATGTGCAAGAATAAAGCACCATATACACTAATGACTCTGTCATATGAACCTGACAAAGCAGATCAACTCTGCCTTGAAGCCTGAGGCAATGAGAAGAGAGTGAGTGAACGCTGCTCTGGTCTGGATTTCACACCCTCAGTTCAAACTGGGAATGGTGTATGCAGCCCCTGCAGCTAAACTACTGAATGACGTGCCTTGCACCGTGGTATATTTGACTGCAAAGAGAAAATGGTTGTTGCAAAACCACTTGAGAAATTAACCTTTGTTGACTTAATTACAGTTTTCAATGATTTTCAGGCATCCAGTTTAGCCTCCTTCTGCAAGATACATAATGGCTCTAGTGTATCATGGATTAGATTGAACTAGGATTAGGACATCTCTCTGACATGCCAGTTTGTTTCAGAAACACATGATTTATGGCCTAATACAGACAAAAAATACAGTCTGATAAAAAAAAAAAGTTATTTCTTCTTAATAGAATATTTACAGGGTCCAGGGGCTAGGAATGCAAGGAAGATGAGATGTGGATCAATTTGAAAATTTTATCTGGAATGCTAGATGGAGTCACTTTGATTTAGAAAGATATACAGACTTTTTTTTTCCACGTCTCCGGTACATGCTAGTTACGGCATGGGCTTCAAGGCACGGCTATCCTCATGAATTGGAAATGGCAGATAGAAAATCTGGTCACCTTGAAATATGATTACGGCAATTTTATTAAACTGGGAAAATGGACACAGCACAGCAGAAGAATATTCCTAGTAGCAGGTATGTCCAGCAGGAGTAATCAGAACCAGCTCTGCATTGGTTTTGGCTCGTAAAGGCTCGGCACACTTTGGCCGTGTGTGGTACAGTAAACTTTATTTGCAGTTAAAGGTTTGGATTCCCAAAAATCAGGCAACTGAACAGTGAGATGTGGACTGTGGTGACATCCATGCTGGCTCTCCTGATGCACTCTTGGTGCAGGCACACTATCCTGTTTGAGACCAAGCAGAAACAAGGCTAATGCCTGCATCTCCAGGCCCTCTGCAGCAGCTGGGGCCGTGATTAACAATTTAGCTGCAGTACATTGTAGAATCTGCTCATATCTTTCCTTTACTCACGGGTGACCAAACCTACTACACTAATTATTTCAGCAAGGCTGAGAGATTTCAGAAGCTGGATTTAGAAGGGGGGAGAAAAAAAAAAAATCCCAGTGATAGCATAGCTGTGTGAGCACAGCAAGTGTTAGCTGCCTGGTAAAGAAAACACGAGCTGCTGGAGGTGAGTGAGCCTATAGCTACTGCCAAAAGAAAAGGATTAAATAAAACCCTGGGGTCTCTGCAGGATTCACAGCTGAGCTGAGTTCTAGGAGTTATTAATTTTATGAAGCCTTTTAACCCATGTGCTAGTTTTATGGGGGGGGGGGGGGGGGGGCAGCTACAGTGGCAGCTCCTGTAAGAAGCTTCTAGAAGTTCTTTCCCCTTTGTTCAGTGGACTCAGCTGGGCCTAGGACAGACCCGCTGCTGGCCAGGGCTGAGCCAATTGGTAGCAGAACGTTCCCTGATAACACCTCTGCAGTAACGTATTTAAGAAGGGGAAAAGCTGAAGAAGCTGAAGCTGGGGCAGAAAGGGGGAGGTGTGAGCCTTGTCAGCTATGCAGGCCTCACCCTCTTGCCTCCCACCGGGCGGCCAACTGGGCCCGACTCAGCCCAGCCTGGCTGCAAGAAGTGGAGAGGAGATGAGATGTGAAGAGAACCTGAGAGGTGTGTGCCAGCCTGTTGCGAAGAACTTTTATTGTGAGAGGAACGGCTGCAGATGCCAAGGTCAGTGAAGAAGGAGGGGGAGCAGTAATGCTGCTTCTGGCCAAGATTCCCCTGCAGCCTGTGGTGATGACCATGGTGGAGCAGGTTGTCCCCCTGCAGCCCATGGAGGTCCACGGAGGGGCAGAGATCCACCTGGAGCCCATGAAGGACCCCACGCCAGGGGAGGTGGATGCCTGAAGGAGGATGCAGCCTGTGGAGGGCCCGCTGGGACAGCCGTTCTGGAGGGACTGCACCCTGTGGAAAAACGACTCACACTGGAGCAGTTCATGAAGGACTGTGGCCTGTGGGTGGGACCCATGATGGAGTAGGGAGGAATGTGAGGAGTTCTTCCCCTGAGGAGGAAGGAGTAACTCAAAGCAAAGTGTGATGAACTGACCATAAGCCCCACTCCCTCTTCCCCCCTGTGCCACTTGGTGGGAGGAAGGTGGTAGAGACAGTGTTAAGCCCAGGAAGAGGGAGGGGTGGGAGAAAATTATCTTGTTCTCTTTCTCAGTATCCTGCTTTGTTTTTAATAATAAAAAAATAGTTTTCCCCAAGTCGAGTCCGTTTCGCCCAAAATGGGCTCTCCGTGTCCTTATCTCAAATCTTGAGCCTTTTTTCTTATATTATCTCCCCCTGTTCTCTCGGAGGGTGGCGGGAGTGAGAGAGAGACTGCGTAGTCTGGTTCCGAGTGGGGCTAAACTATGACACCCCACAAAAGTGTGAATTTAATGCCAGACATGGAAATTTGTGGCAGTAAACATCCTCTCCTTAGAAGACAAGGAAGTTCTGCACATCATTTAAATCACCAGTGCCTTACTTTAATTCACTTGCATGTTCTCACTAAACATGTATTGATTTCACTACATTGATAAAAATCTCTACTTATCATTTGTGTCAGTAGTTCCATCAGCTGTTCGAAGAAGTTTCAAGTAAAGTTTCAAGTTAATCAACTTCAAGTACAAGTAATTCTCATCTTCTAATATTTAGTAATTATTAGCGATGTTAACTATGAAAAACTTTATTAACCCTCAAATACTCAGAACTGAAAAATCCTCTGTTTGGCACACAGTAGATTGCTTGGGTTTTTGCCACTACATCTCAGTAAATAAGAGGAGGCTCCAGAGAAGCTAGCAAGTGATGTTAAATTACTAAACTATATCAGCTAGAATTAATTAGCAAGGAGTGCTAAGGAAAACATTGAGATCTAAGTGCCCTCTGCCACAGAGACTAAGATACATAATTCTGCATTACAGGGAGCTCTCTCTGGTTGTGCTAAACTCCCGTTCTAAAGTCAAGTATTGTACTTTTCTTACAGAAATCAGGTGTTGGTCATTTCATCACGTAGGAGATGATGATTCACATCATCTTCAGCAGCTGATAGGCTTCTGAAAAGAAACTAGACAGCAAACTCTTCTCCAGTTGTTCTACTTTGAATCAAATATTTAAATATTCATTGGAGCAGAAAATAGAATTCAACTTCTCCTTTCTCACATAATTACTAGATTTTAGACTACTTCTTATCACACTTTACCTCTCTAACCCAAACCCCAATTGCATTATTCAAGCTACAACAGCCTACACATTCGGGATAAAGATCAACTGCCCAATATCTGCGTTTTGACAGTTAGGATAATCTCCCTGAAGGTAAGAGATATGATTTCAAATTCCTTCAGGAACACAAAGGATCTGAATTCTGATCAACCAAATCTGCCTGAGAATTAGATGAGTAAAATGACTACTTTGTGAATTTCAGTAAGGCAAAGGTAAAAGATTGAGGTCACACAATTCTGTAATTTAAGGAAATATCTCTGTGTATCCACGTAAAAATTTAGAGGGATAATTGAGATAAAAGGAGTGCAAGATGTGTGGGGTTATTCCAGATGCAGTTTGACTGGACCTTACACCTTACAATTCCATTTGTGCACCTCAACATGTGCATCTTTATACGGAATACTCATTTACCTGCTCTCTTTTGTGGGATGCAGCTTAATTGTGCTAAAACACCGATACATGAATGAAAAGCACTACTGATTATAAAGTATATGTATGGTATATACTGCTATATTGCACATAGTCTATGTATGGACAAAGCAAATAAGATACAGATACAGCTTCTCAGAAATATTTACCGAGGAGAGAGGCTCCACAGGTTCCTCCGTTCTGGCAGTAGTTGTGGCAGTGGTTGGTTTCACACCTTTCACCAGAGTAACTTGGCCAGCAGTGACATCGAGGATCCCCCTTCTCATTTATAATGCACTTTCCTCCATTTTCACAGGTTAATTTACAAGTATCATCTGCAGCAAAAGCACACAGAATTGTTTTCAACAATTCCATTTTATGTAATGGGCAAAAAAGAACGTGTTTGCATCTTAAATAGAGCTACAGATAGCTATCAGCGGGGGAAAACAAGCCCCTAAACAACTTCTCAAAATGGAGAAAGTAAACTATCACTTCTGTTTCCACAGTGCTAGAAAAAAAAATAAAAAAACCAAAGCAACCCACACTTAAGAAACCATAAGCTGTCACTAAGAGCTGCAGAGTTGGTGGGGACTGTGCTAGCCTCTGCAGCAGGGCTGTGAGCTCGTACCGCACCCAGTTGTGAGTCTGTGCATGGCAGCTGTGCTTCATCCAAACGTTTCCACAGGAAAGCTGACCTTCTTAGAATGTACGTTAGTAATGACAGTATGGACTCTTGCTTAAAACTATAATTTCTAGTTAGTTTAAAGAAATGAACAAATGAACGCTAGATTCACCTGGGGGATCTGAGAAAACTTCCCAGTCATTTTCTGGTGACCTCAGTATTTTCCTATTTGATTTTTTGGATCTCTTTTCCACTCTCTATTAAGTAACACTTCTCAACAAAATCCTATCCAAAATATTTAAAAGGAAATTATTCAGCCTTTATATCCTCCTCAAAAATGGATATTTGCATACGAAATTGTTGTTCCTAACCAGTTTTTTCTGATTTATTCTTATTCTTACCTGCTCAGTCTGTAAAATCACTGAGAAAAGATACTGCCTGCTGCTTTACATTCACTGAGTGCTTACAGCAGTAACGCCACCGTCTTAGTGGTGAGGTATGAGGTGACACAAATTCTGATTAGGCCAGCTTCAATCTTTCTATGAAGCTGTTTTGCAATTAGACGTGCCTATCTCAGAAACACTTTGAAAAATAGATCTCTATTCATTTCAGTGAACAAGATATAAAATCTTTCAATGACACCAAGAAATTAATTATAGAGTAGCATGCATACAGTGCTCAAACATCCAAATAATTGTAATCCTAAAGAAATAGACAAGCATCTTTCCAACCCAAAAATGCTTTCAGCAATAAGACCTTTCATTTCTCACATAGCAAAACAAATCCTGTGAAGACAGACTGCTGCCTAATTAATCCGGCATTTGAACCTATGTAGCTTTTAACAAGAGGGATACCACAAACACAGAGAACACCTCAGTAATACATCCATCAGCTGCAGATGTTTTGCTGAATTAACCTGTTTTTGTTAACAACGAATGAAAAAGAGTCAAGGTTCCCATTTGTGCTATACTTGTCGAGATCTAACATTGACAGACATAGGCATACTAACTCCCTTTTTTTTTGATGTTTAAAGAAGCACGTTGCATTTTAAGTGTGGAATTTAGGAATGCTGGGACATCCTTTATCTGAATAGTTCTCTCCAGCACAGACTCTGTAGAGTCCAGTAATATAAGTGTGCTTATGCAGCCTTTTCTTTGGATGCATCCAAGTCTCTCTTTCCTGCCTATGCATGCTCCGCCTCAGCAGGGTCTGGCTGCCTCTGTTCACGGCCAGTGCTGAGATGGCGCAGACATGTAACCTCAAACCAAACCTATTTAAACAAAACTTCTGGGAACTGATCATCGTTCAGGCAATTGCACATCTCTCAAATTACGCTGAAACTAGACAACAAACCTGAGAGTTATTGTGGGGACTGGCATATCATTATTTCAAGTGTTTTACAATAAAAATACGAAGTACCGAATGCACTTAATTTTTTGTTATCCACCCTGCATATATACTTCTGCTGTAACAAAGCTACTTTGTACTTGGGAGTTTGAGGATGCCTCAGTGTTTCACTTATTTGGGTGGTTCATTAAATCCTTTGATGTTCCATGAACCATTCTTCAGTTACTCATTACAGAAGCTGTTTAAATGGATAATGTAGCATGTCTTATTAGATAGAAGGTCTATTTTTGTTTTGCTTATCTTATCTGTTTTACTTATCATTAGTCATGAATTTATAGAGCAGAACTTGGTAAAAATTAAATAAATAACATTGAAGTACAGAAAAGTGCTCATTTTTATTAACCTTTCTGATAGCATATTAAAAATACATTATATATGTCTTCTAGAGCAATTCTGCAGAATTAAGATATAAAATTTGAAAAAAAAAGAAAATTAAGACAGACTATGAATTAAAAAGAAAATAGAGTATCAAAAGGCATATTTAGTACTATAAAGCATGAACTACAAACTTGAAAGTTATTCTAACCACACCAAGAAATACATGCCTTCATATTTTCAAGAAAATATACTGAGCCAAAAATTGCCCACGGTAAAGATTTTTCTAATTCAATTGGCTTCCAAAGATTGGGACATTCATGTCTTATAGTGTTAAAATGCAATATATGTTATAACTTTATGCAATGGTCAACTGAGAAGGTTCCTGAGAAATCATAGGAGGTTGTAATATTTTGTATCATAACAGGATTATTAAAATGTGCTACTGATTTTGTTCTCTACAAAACATTTTAAATTCAAGAGTTTCCACACAAATCTAATATGAAACAGAGAAAAGTTACTACAGCAATTCTGGACTTTAAATCATTTAATAAATAGGCTTGAAAATGTAACGGATAAGTTAGTTTTAAAATACTGTGTTAGACTTTAACAATATAGGGGTTTTAATGCTGTTGCTTTGTTGTCTGAAGGTAAACACAGGAATCAAATTACTCTTGCTGATTCACATCAACTGAGTATAAAAGGGCATCAGATGCCTTTGTGTAGGAGACAGGAGCAGAACAGTCCTGTAGGAGAAGACAGGAAGAAAAAGAATACAGGAGAGAAACACAGAAGAATTGTTAAAAAAAGCTGAATACTCTTAATTTGAATTACGGAATACAAACCTTGGAAAGAAGAGCTGGAAACAGCTCTAGTAAATACCCACTAATGGAAAAAAGTATGGGGGAAAAATAATTAAAAAAAAAACCAGAAAAGTTTCTGTCTGGAGTCAATTCAATACTGATCTGACCTTGCTGGGACTTGGACTCAAAGACCTCTGAGCTACTCTCTCCATTTCTGAAATGATAAAGTGAATAGTTTTACTTATAGTACTCCTAGTCTGGCTACTGGATCTCTCTAACATCAAAGTTAAATTTAAGTTAGGCAATTAAATGGAGAGATGACACTATGGAGCACAAGGTTAATGAACTACTTTATTTGAGACAAGAACAAATTCCCTCCCCACAGTGGAAAATACTCATCTCATGGGGCAGAAAGCTACTTGTTCTTGCCTGTCCTTCAGACAAGGGTGTAGCTCATCCTTCACTGAGCTGAATGCACCTATGAAAGATATTAAAGAGTGCAGAGCTCTAATGTTATGGTGAGGTTGTAGGAATCTTCCTGTCCGTCCAGAGTCTTGCATTCTGCCAGTCTTCCATATGCTGAAACTTATCAGACCAAATTGTAATCCCCAAATTCTGTCTCAATGCTGTAAGACAGATCCTCCTCTTTATTTTCCCTTCATATTTTTTTTTCTTTTAAAAATTTGTTTGCTCTACAATTTTAAATCAAAGTGAAGGGCTATGGAAAGGATGCACGGTGAGAAAAAAGCTAACCAACACCTGTCTGTTCTAGGAAATACCAGTCCCAATGGTAACCCCTTTGTAAATATGGAAGATACTTCTGTAAACAAAAGATTTTTCTCAAATCAGAGGTGGCTTTCTGTATTTGACCCTGGTTCTATTTGACAGCTAAAAAGACTGAAAGCGGGACAGAAACCAAAAAGATAGCATGGACTGAAGTGCCACAGCTTTTGCTAGTACAGGTCCCGAAGGCAGACTTTGTGGGTGAAAAAGAAGGTCTATAGGGATTACCCTCTACAACCCCAGCCAGTGCATTTGGTCTGCCTGCAATCTATCTGTGCAGTGGGGAAGTCCCGACAGAAATGTGCTGAAGGAAACACCATGGCACGTTACATGTTTCATCTCTGTTCCAAAGCAACGTCAGATCTGTCCTTAATTTTTCTCAGGCTTTTCATCCAGCCAAAAGAGCACAAACATTCCCTTCTTAACATGAAAGTGAAAAACATGCAGCTCCAGAACACTGAACTCTTGGAAGTGTTCACTGTAGTACACAGTGTC
Organism: Chlamydotis macqueenii; assembly: GCF_036417535.1. Lineage (NCBI taxonomy): Eukaryota > Metazoa > Chordata > Aves > Otidiformes > Otididae > Chlamydotis > Chlamydotis macqueenii. The sequence goes on along the minus strand of NC_141561.1, from coordinate 5,926,412 downwards.
TTCCTCCAGTGCAAATCTCTACATTTTCATCCTCTCTGTATGTTTTAGCTTCATTGTGCTACATTAGATACAATAAATCTAATGGATGCAAATCCAGTGGCCTTTTTTTAGGAAAATGAAATGGTGCTCTACTCATTTGAAAATTAAAAAGTCGCTTCTAAACTGAAAAAGTCAGGCCTGCTATAGTCAATAAATAAACCACAAAAGAACTGTGCTCTGTCAATCACAATCATCTAGGGAAAAAATGAGATGGAAAGTTATTGAAGAACACACAGGAGCTTGCTTTCATTTTGTTATAAGAACATTCTGAATGACATAACACACATATGTTGCAATAACTTCAGCCTGAAAAAGCCGAATCAAACCAAAAGCTGTTTCTCACCAGTGGCATGAGATGCTGGTGAAACAGCTGTCTGAAGCAATCTGGATTCAGTCTTACAGAAAGTCACTGAGGATTCAATACTTACAATTCCTCACATAAGACTAATGAAGAAAAATCAACTCAGTGGATCAGGCCAGAAGTAATATTATGCAGAATTTCAAGACTGATCTCAATTTTCTTTTGGTAAAAAAAACTCCTAACAATTCAATGAACCAGAATCTGAGTCAGTTTTTGGATAAAGTCTCCAAAAGCAGAGCAAGACTGAGATTATCTCCCAGCCTCCATCCTTAAGGTTGACCGACTAATACAAAATTGTACAAAGCATGCAAAGCATCTTTACAATAGTCATGGCAAAATCTTCCAAAATGAAGGATGGCATAATAATGTTGAAAGTAATCATTATTTGTTGGAAGGCATTTTTCACAAGTATAGAAACATACATTGTCAAAACAGAATCTTCAAACACAGACTCTCCTGGGAGCACTATTCAAGTTGGATGGGAACTGGAGATGGCTGTCTCATTTTGACTATGTCAAGTCATGGAAATCTACTACTAGTTTCCTCACTATGTTTTAAAAGACCCAAAAGACTTAAAGACACTAAAAATATAATGAATGTTCAGTATACTACTGTTTACTATTGTAACTTGAATTATGTATTACTCAAAAAGTACAGTTTAGTCACATTAGTTCTTGATATCCACAATTACTACTAATTTGTGAAACTAAAAGACTTGAAATAGCTGCTGTGCAAGTACAAAATAACCAGTACACCTCAGTGCTCTTGCTGTATGAATGACATCCACTAAAAGAGACTTGAAAAGTTGCATTTTCAGATCTGTAAATCAGTGGTAGTGTATTTTTGAACATATAAAATATAATCTACATAAATCACTGTAACCTATCTACTGTATAACTATTGCATTATGGTTAAACCAGTAACAAAGACAAATGAATACATCAGAAGTGTTTCACGGATATTCATGTCTCAAATTTAAATGTTCTGGATTTCATTCTGTTAGGTACAAACCAGAAGACCACCAAAATCAAAAGGAATATTTCAGCTGACTTTGGATCAGCATTTTATTGCAGAACAACAACCACCACACACACACACACACACACACACACAAAAGGCTATATAACCTCCCTTTGGATTACTGTTAGGTCACTGTTACACAATACACAGGTTTTGACAACCACGAAAGGCAGGAATTGCTGGTTTGGGTTACTAACATCTATAACTATGCCAAAAATGTTCTGAGACAACAAAGACAATATAAGGCTAGATTTAAACATGTTAGAAGCATAGAATTGTTAGGGTTGGAGGGGGATCTTCAAAGGTCATCTAGTCCAACCCCCCTGCAAGGAGCAGGGACATCTTCAACCAGAACTGGTTGCTCAGAGCCCCATCCAACCTGGCCTTGAATGTTTCCAGGGATGGGGCATCCACCACCTCTCTGGACAAACTCTGCCAGTGTTTCACCATCCTCATCTTGAAAAGTTTTTCTTTATATCCAGTCTGAATCTACCTCCCTCTATTTTAAAACTATTAACCCTTGTCCTGTCACAACAGGCCCTGCTGAAGAGTTTCCCCCCATCTTTCCTGTAGGCTCCCTTTAGGTGTTGAAAGGCCACTATCAGGTCTTTCCAGAGCCTTCTCTTCTCCAGGCTGAACAGCCACAGCTCTCTCAGCCTGTCCTCACAGGAGAGGTGCTCCAGCCCTCTGTTCATCTTCGTGGCCTCCTCTAGACTCACTCCAACAGGTCCACATCCTTCTTATGTTGGGGGCTCCAGAGCTGGACACAGTACTCACAAGAGTCGAGTAGAGGGTGAGAATCACCTCCCTTAACCTGCTGGCCATGGTGGTTTGGAATATTTAATACACATTTTCTAGCTCTTCATCAAAAAAGGAAAGGAAGACTAAAGACTACAGCTCCTTTTTTTTTTTTTTTTCGTAATTCCACTCTGTATTACTACCTAAAGGAAAAGAACCTGATTTAGAACTTGAGTTGTCTTTTGTTTGCAGGATATTAGTGAACTATTAACAGTAAGTGGGTTGTCAGCCAGCCATTAATTATAAGCCTGTATTAATTTAGATGCTGATCTGAAGGTTAACTCTGATCTTTCCAGGAATATCTGCTGATCCTTGGAATCCTAAAAGGAGCGTCAGCACGAGACAAACATTTAACATTCACTTCGTACTTTTTAAAAAAATCAAAACAGTGCAGAAACATACACTTGGTCATGTGGTATGATACTGAGACTTGTTTCAATTCATAATTTATAAACTGTGAGGCTCCAAAACCTGCAATCTACTATTACAAAAATAAAATACAAGAAAAAAAAAGTACAAATAAGCCTATGGTAGGCATTACTTGAGATATAAGTGTAATCAGAAAACTAAGAAACACTTATTCAGCAGCCCTTTAAAAAAATGTAACAGATATCGCAGTTGTAGGAAGATACTGAAAATTATCAATATATTAAAACAACTTCTCTAGGTGTTTACTGCCTATACTTAAAAATTCACAAGCAGTAGTGAAATAATTCAAAAGCCTCTTCAGATCTTTTTCTAATAAAAACATACCTTCCTGAAAACTCTACCATGGCATAGTTCTTCACTCCACTAGTAAAACTGTAGCATTATTGAAATTATGGGTTCAAATTACTACCAATCACCAGTGAAAAAAACAATAGTCTTGTCTTTGTCCTTTCTTCAACATCTAAGTAGTAACTATGGGTCTTGTATTTTAACACCAGTCAGGAACTGAGCACCACACACTTGCTCTCTCATTCTCTTCCTCCTCAGCAAGATGGGGCAGAGAATCCAGAAGAAAGAAAAACTCATGGGTTGAGATGAAGACAGTTTACTGAGATAGCAAAGGAAGATGATGATAATCAAATATAGGGATAATAATATATACAAAATGAACAATGCACAATTTCTCACCACCTGAGATGACCAATGCAGCCTGTCCCAAGCAGTGATCATGGAAACAAAACCTAAAACTGATCCCGGAATCATCCCGAGCAGCAGGAGAAAGAATGAGAGAGCTGCCCACCAGCCAATCCCCACTTTTACACTGAGCATGATGTCTATGGTATGGAATAATTTCTTTGTCCAATTTCGGTCAACTGTACTGGTTATACCCCACCCAGCTTCTTGCACTGGCACATTAGCACAGCCTGGGAAGCTTTGTCTCTTTAGCAACAACTAACAACATCAGTTACATCACTATTATCAATGTTCTTCACATACTCAATCCAAAATACAGTAACTACTGGGAAGAAAATTTGCTTCATCCTAGTGAAACCACGACAGTATTGGCAACAATGACGGGATTTGGTACATGGGTCATTTGAAATAATTTTTAGGTGGCACTGTATCAGCAGAAAATCTTGACAAACATCCGTCTGAGATGAAGAAAGAGCTGACACTTGGAGGGGCAGGGAGGATGGATGCTCTCTGAAGACAAATGGTGTTTAGGCTGATTTGTCTCAAGAGCTGGAAATCTTGTACAGTATACTCATGTATTCTGTTAGATCTACTTCAGTGAAATCACTTCTCCTCTAACAGTGGAAATTGCTTTAAACCAAATTTAAACTAAATTTAAAATTTCAGAGTTGTGTAATTATTATATAAATACACATTGATATTCAGCCAAGAGTATTCAGCAATGAAGTTTTCAGTTACTGTATTTTTGCTAGAGCACAGTGTAGTATATATAAAAGTTGGTACTGTAAATGCATGTACTCCTACATAAGCAAAAAACATGAATGGGTTTGTTATCTAAGACAAGTTTTCTAATACTGATGTACTCTCTAAATTATTCTTAAATTTCTTGATGCAGAAAGAGAAATGCTGCTAGACAGGATAATTTTATTAATACCACATCATAAACCACTAAAATACAGCCATGTTAATTCAATATTTAAAGAATAGGCAGTATAAATAGGTGAGATTTTCTCCATGGGATGATGACATTTCAGGTAAATTAATTTAATTGCTAAATTGAGCATTTTAAGTAGTGAGGATCTCATCAAAATATGTATTACTTACACTTCTGAGCCTGGAATTAAACATTAGAAAAACATCCTAATCCATTTTGACTTCTCATACATGTAAGAAATCCTATTCTATGATTTCTAGAACCTTTTAAAATTCAAGCTGGCTAAGAATTCATTCCAGCAGTCTGACCACCTTAGGTTTGGCCTCAATTAGAGTGACAATAGTTTTAGAGTACTTAATAACCTTCTAAGGAAAATAAGATTTCCGCCCCCCCCCCCTTAAAATATAGCAAGAACACAGTAGCTGTTTTATCAAGGAGTCTAGTTTCCCATGTCTCGATATTAGTCATTATAGATGTTACTGAAAGATATAATTTTAGATAAAAATATTTCAGTTGTTTTTTTTCCTTTTTTTTTTTTGCCTGTTACCTCAAAGTCATTACTATTTGCTCTTAATGCCTTTTGACTATTGCTGCAGTCTAGGCAGAAGTGTTTTTTGATGGTCTTTAAGGTTTCTTTTTTCTCCTGAATGAGTAATGTTTAATTTGGAATCTAAAACACTTCAGAGTTTTTCAAATTTCTTTTGGTTGATGTATACACACATTCACTTTTAAATATCATCTTGCATCAGTTCAGCTGAAAGCTCAGTTTTGTTTTTGATTAATATAAACCAGGTTTTTTTTAATCAGAGATTTTGCTTAATCATATTTCATTTCAATTTCAGATACAAGAAAGATGGGGAGAGACTGTTCAGTAGGGCCTGTTGCGATAGGACAAGGGGTAATAGTTTTAAAATAAAGGGAGGTAGATTTAGATTAGCTATTAGGAAAAAAATTTTTACAATGAGTTGTAGAGCACTGGAACAGGTTGCCCAGAGAGGTGGAGGATGACCCATCCCTGGAAACATTCCAGGCCAGGTTGGACGGGGCTCTGAGCAACCTGATCTGGTTGGAGATGTCCCTGCTCCTTGCAGGGGGGTTGGACTAGATGGCCTTTAAAGGTCCCTTCCAACCCAAAACACTCTATGATTCTATGATTCTATAACTAATATGCATAACATCACAAACCTCTTGACTTGCAGACAGCCTAGACTTTTGCAGTGACAAAAACTGACCAGTTGTTCATTTTCTGGTTCTCGTGCAGTTTTCAATACCTACCTAAGAGGCTCTGATCAATGCATGTTCCATTCACCAATGACTTTCCTTCTGGACAAGCACATGTTGCACCAGAAGGGTTGAGTAAACAAATGAATTCACATGTCAGGTCCAAGCATGGATTAGGCACTGTTTTAAAAGACAAAATATTAAACATATTGGGTTTTTTTGGGTTTTTTTGTTTTTTTTTTTGTTGTTGTTTTGGTTTTGTTTTTTGTTTTTTTTTTTAAGAATTACATTGTGTTCTTGAAGTAGGAAAAATAAATAATCAGATATATAAATTTATTATACACTTCCAGTTTCCAGGATATCAACAGCCTGAAGTCAGTGAACACAATCACCCAAGTGGCAGTGCAAGACTCACACAAGGATAGAATTTATTACGGTAACAAAAAATGTATTGGTAATATGCAGTGAAAAACCTCTTCTGGTTGTTGCTAGAGATATTTGCATTGAGCTCTCTCCTAATTTTTTTATACCTCATTTACAGGGTGGGTACACAAGGAAAGCATTTGTCCAATGTCCTTTCAAATGAGAGAAAATGCATCAAAAAATCTAAATCAAACTTATATAAAGAAATATGGCTAAATCTACTTTCAGTTTGTACAATCAGGCTCTGTTTTACATTTATACAACTTGGTTACTTTTTCCCCCCCATGAGGTGAACTTGAGTTTAAAGTAATTATGCTTACTCACAGTCCATTTGTTTGTAGCGGTGAAAAATCAAGGCACTTTTTGCTTTATCAACATCCACACTTAGATATTCTACAAGGCTCCTGCCAAATTTGTGTACTCTAAATGCACCATTTTTAGGACCTGCTCCATATATGTAATCCTCAAAAATGTCAATTCTATGTGGATGCAGTAAACCTTAAATAAAAATGAATAACAAACACATATTCATATTCAAATAATAAACAACTTTGTTTTAATAATAACTTCAATTCCATTATTGCAATTACCACCTAAAGACATTACTATTCAGACAGCTTGTTTTGTACCCACAAAGATTGCCTTTAAAAACCAATCTTAAAAGGAACTCTTCCTGTACTACAAGCAACTACAATCTCAAGCTCTGAATTAGCTTTCCACACAATTCAACCTCAGAAACTGGTTAATTATTGAAAAGTAGGGAAACTCTACAGTAACAACTAGCTAATTAGAACATACTTAGGTGGAACACTTTGACTGGAAGTATGTGACAAGGAAGCAGCAGATTATTTTGCTGTATATAAAAACTATTCTGACAAAACATTTCTTCAGCTCCTTCTCAATATATTTGAAATGCTGGCTTTCATACTACACTTATTTTAATTTGTAATCAGAGTAAATTAATGCAAAATAAAATGTTAAGACTCTACCAGTTCCTCATTTAAAGAGCTATGAGTGCCAGCTGGATCACACAGTTGGATTTCCTATGCACAACTGCCTGTAGATTTTCACATATTTACCCACGTAACAAGGCAATAGCTTCTGACTAAAATTTCTTTGCCAGAGATGCATCTTTTCTTGATTTGAAGCCATAAAGAAACAGAATACATCATTCCTCATAACACCTTGTTCCTCCTATTATCCCCACTTACTGTAAAAAAAAAAAAAAGGTTTTATATTTCACTTGTATTTATTTAGTTTAAAGTATCAGCCTTTATCTGTTTTTCCACTCTATCAATACCTGGTACTCATTATTTTATTTCAATACAAATATTTGTTAATTCTAAACCATTATTTTTGCCTTGTTTAATTAAATGGGCTGAAGCTTTTAGTCTCATTGCAAAGCAATTTCTAAACTCCCCCAATTTTCTTTTGGTCCTATTTCTCTAATTTTTCCATAGTTACTACAAATGTCAACAGGAGATTCAAGGTGACACCGCTTTATTGATCATGTATTTCAGTATTAAGTGCTATGTATGGTAGCAACAGTCTCTACATTCCACATTTCCCCTTTATAAACCCCAAATTTCCTGCGTTTGGCACAGTGTAGTGTAGCCCTTTCATGCTATAAAATATTTTGAAAGCCATCAACTCACATGCTTTCTATTCTGTAGCACTGTTGTGTCTTTTTTTTTTCCCCCTTGAAGAATATCCTCACATTTATTCTTAAAATACAAATGACTATTGAGACACATTAGAACACAAGCTAGGATAATCTGTTAGTCTTCGTATCAGCCACAAGCACTGAGCATGTATTTTATGACAGATTACTGCCTAGCCAGCATGAAATACTGTAACCAAAGGAGCTGCAAGCAATGTTACAAGGAGGAGTCATTGTCTTCTAAAATCTCTTGTCACGTATCTACATGGTGTGGTTCAGTGTGACAGGAAGTTTTAGTCAGATCCCTACACTCAAAGTGATCCTTCCTGAAACGAATACTTCCATGTATATTGATCCAAATTGTGAAATAAAATGCTATTAAACTAGGATAAGATTATTTAAATCTAGTCTTGCTCAATTTGGATTATGGGAGATTTTTCCCAGTATCTTCCAGAACCCCCTGGTGAATTCCAGATCACTGGTTAAAACGCTCAGTAGCACTACGTGTAGTATCATCCCGATAAAACTCCACTACAAACTGTTCAGGGAGAAATCCTCCCAAAAACCTTGCTTTCAAATTTTTCTTTTTTTTTTTTAATGTTTCCTCTCTTTTCTACTCAAATTTCACATATTGTTGCATATACTATCAAATTGTAAAAAGTCAACATGTAATTTTATAAAAACAAAGTTTGCTTAACCCGAATCTCTTTTCTTATGAAAGGAATTTTCCTCATTCACATTGTGTTAGCAAAATTCTGTGCTTACTTACTGACCTGAAAGCCAAACCCATTATTTTTCCCAGGACTGATTCAAGTCAATTCTATAAACTACACAATCCCTGCGCAATGCAGACAGCGCTCATTTCTAACTAGTCAAGGTGCTCCTGTTGCTGTGGAAGTTCAAGTGAGGTCAAGCGTAAATATTAACCACAATCTTATTTGATTATACCTAAGCTAATTATTACATAACAAACTTGGAGATTTGCCCATATCACTGAATCTTTGTTCCCCTAACTTTATCAATTATCTTAAAGTTAAAATTCTCTTATCTTAAATATCTATTGATTTAGATAATATATGAAGCATTATCTAACAAAAGCAATTACTATTACTTAATAATCACTGCTTTTTGCTTACATAGTTTCTCTGAATACTGAAACTTCAGCCAAATAAAATAAAATCAAAATCATGCTATATAAAAGCTCTTTGTACCTTGTTTAGTGCTCACAGAGACGACTGAATCGGAACCATCAAAAAGAACGCTGCCGATAACGGATAATTCAAAATCAGCCCAGAACAAACGCTGACTGAACTGATCAACTACGAGACCTATGAAGAAAATAAACCTCAAATAGGTATATAAAACCTGAAAAAAAATTAATATTTTTATGTAACTGTACATTTTTATATTGTTCATATTCTTGTGAACACAAAATATGGTGATGATGAAAAACATGACTGGAAACCAAGGAGAATAAAAGACAACACCTTCTGCTTAAGCCTTCCTCTTGAGGCAACGGTGTTTTTTTATTTACTTTCTTTAACTTACTCTTCCAAGGTCAGTACCTTTTCAGACTCATTATCCTCAGCAGGTAGGGACATATACCAGGTGGGAATTAAACATAGAATCTAATCCTGTAATTTGTTCTACCAACAAAAAAATCTATTATGTCAATAGCTTTGTAAGCAGTAGCACCAGTGTGATCACACGTTAAAAACAAGGCAGGCAGATTTCATAGAATCGTTCTAACCTATACTATTTCCACAAGTATATAATTATCACCAATACTTCACATGCAGTAATTACTACAGAATTAAAAATCAGATTATTTTAATTACATTAGTGCTGCAAGACTTAAACAGCAACATTGACAGATGTATATATATTCACATATATATGAAAAGAAAGAACAAGAGTGATTGAGAGCACAAACGAGAATAAAAGTAGATAACATTGGGACTCCCAGCCTCTAGGCAGTAACTAAATAGTTAAATCAAGTAGCCTATGTTTCATAGAGGATGGTTAAATGATTAATATGTCATTTCAGGTCATGTCAAAAGCTTCAGCCTGAAAAAAATATTTGAACCATAAAATAATTTAATTCTGAGCTTTTGAAGTTGTAGTGTATTTTTAATAAGAATGGGAAAAAATATTTTTCTTCCTATTTATGTAAGTAGGTAAGCCAGAAAAAAATACATCAAAAGAAAGAACACATAAGAGTAAAAATACTCCTCTTTAAAGTTCATAAATTAATCAGCTACAGATAGATGAGAGGAAGTGGAGGAAGTTTGACGCATAGAGCAGTGAAATATATTTACATAGGCAACTCCATTAAAAAAAAATCTAAAAGAAACTCTGGTATTCAGGCATAGAGCTAAAAAGAATAATTTCTGTTAAAAGATAATCACAATGTGTCAACTCTGTGTGATACATGGTACCTGTAAGGGAGAATATTGTAGAAGCAGTCCTACTGCTTCCTACTCTCTAGCTTTAAACTATTATTTACATTTTAATAAGAATATTTAAGTATCAAATAATAAATAAATAACATTGTCACTGTATCTTTCACAGTAGTAGAGATAACACAATGTAGGAAAGTAATTCTTTTTGTTTATACATACAGCAATCGTGTGATAGTCATTTTAATGAAAATCCTGTGAAGTCAAGCCCAAATGCTCAAACTCTTATTCTCTCTTACTTGAAACAGGAAAGGCACATTTAATAACAAATTTAAGAGCAGTGGAATATAGATGTTTAGTAAAATCTTAAATTTCATCTAAACAACATAGGAAAATCTCATTTGGGAGGAAATATTACAGGCTTGGACTCTTTCTGTGCATTATCTCTACAAAGACAAGGATGTGTATGAAAAATCTGACAAAAAAAAATTAAAAGACTCCATAAACATCTACTTTCTACCACAAAATAAAGGAAGAAAAGCACAGAAGGACGCCATAAAAGTGTTTTCAGGCAGTAGGTACAGGAAAATGCAATACTATGGCAAGGAATCTGAGATTCCCTCTTCGCAAAGTCTACTCATTTTTGGTAATTCTGCTACTTTTCTAATATTTAATTTCATTCATCCTTGTAAGGAGACAGAGGCCCGGTTAAATGTTTATATGAAAGTTTCCTATGTAAAAATATATCAAGGTAAATTTTATTAATACAAGGTCTTGCAGTTCTGCTTCCAGTCAGGGAAGAAGTAAATACTTGCATTTTCAGATAAGTTTGATACAATTACTGCCTACAAAATTTAATAAATTCATTAATCCAATACTGCTGGTCAGAAGAAAAAAAAAAAAAAAAAAAAAAAAGGGGGGGGGAGGGGGGCGGTATTTAAATACCCTTTAATGACCAAGGAAGTGCAGACTGGCTCCATAGGACGTAACCTTGGCAATCAATCTGACTGATAAGAAGAGACAAAAAAAGCACACTTCCAGCAATTAGAACCAAATCTAATGATTTGTATATCTGATATGTTCATCATGCTTTATGTAAGAAGTTCAGCAAAGAATATGTTACAACTCTGATAAACATAAAATTCTGTTCTCTTTCAGTCTGAATAATCAGAAGTTTCTTACTAAATTTACTACTGACTATGTATTTTTTATTATTATTACTATTGTGTCTCCTACTTGCCTAAGGAGCATAAGCTTCCTCTCCTCAAAGCTTTCCTTACCACATTTGTAATTTAAGTTGCTATATTTCAATCTAATCATGTCATTCAAGTGTAATTTGCATACGCAACACCATAAGCCCACCTTAGCATGGGACTTAACAGTCTGTTAAAGTATTACTACTTGTTGCTGTGATAGTGGCAGCTTCTGAGATATTTAGATGGCATCCTCTTGAAAGAAGCCTGTGTTTCAATATATACATGTACCGAAGTTGGACAACCCCTAATTTGCAATGCAATAATAACTTATCATTGTAAGCCTAGAGAAACATCAAATATTGCAGGAGAAAATGGGTCATGAGCAAATCATTTGTGGTTTCAAGAAAGGATGCTGCTATTTGAGAGAGATCCATTTCATTCTGGATTTATCATTTCCTTTGTCATAAAAATTACTTTTATCCTGCCAATGGAGTCTTAACGGTAATTCACAAGATCTCAACATGTACTGTCAAGCTTCAAAATAGTTCTGTAAAATACTGAGATAATTAAGTTGTTGCTTCTTTGAATACCTAAGCCTTGTTTTATACTATTTTGCAATGTATTCAGAAAGTGAGATTTCATATGTATTCTTAAAAAAATGTGTCTCAGCACTATCTAGTGTTCCCTTAATTGATTTTGCTTGTTCAGTGTTATTGAACAAATCATATTTTAACTGATTATATATATTCCTTTGGTACTGCTTTGTAAAATCATTATCTTAAGCTTTGTTACAAAAATCTAAGTCATATTAAGATGTATCATTTAAAAACACAAGAATTTTATTAGTAAATGTGTATGAATAACCAGAATATATATTTTTAAAAGCATAGGGTTTTTATGTTTGCACACTGAGCTAGCAAGTGCCATCTCTCCTGGTTAAATCCTGATACCATGTAATTAGGAAAAATGGATAAGCTGTATACCTGTAGGTCTTTGTAAATTCTTTTGAACCAATATCCTTCTCAGAGTACCATCCATAGATGATTCCTCTATGTGGGAGCGATCCCCAATAACTGTCCAGTACATCATCCTAAAAGTATTAAACATAACAAATAAGCTGAGTGCCTATAGAGAACCCCAAAACACTTCACTAATATTAAAGTTATAATGAGCCTTTCAACCTATCAAAGATGGGAGAGAACAGATTCTGATTTACCCACAAGTAAATTGAGCAGAAAAGTTAAGTAAATGACTTTGAAAGGTTTAGACATTTGTGTACATAATTTTATTTCTTTTACACTACTTTGCATTTTTGTTTGAACTACCAAAACAGAGTAACGTTGAAACATACATACCCCTTTTTAGGATTTACAGCAATTGCATATGGTTCTCCTGCCATGCTTGTAAGGAGTCTTGTGCAGTTAGGTCCATTCAGTTGACCTACATTGATGGAGTATCTCAGACTAGTCCAATGGGTTGTGTAGTAACTGAACCAATGCATTCTGGAATGATCAGTCCAGTAAACATTTCCAGCAACCCAGTCAACAGCAATGCCCCTAGGTCTTTTGAATTCTGGACACTAAAAGGAAGAGATATTAAAGTCAGATTTAGGGAAATGATCTTTCACAGCAGCTGCATAGTCACAGATGTACGTTACTTTTACAGTTAAGTAACTTTTACCTTTAACATGGTGAAATACTTAAAAACACTGCATGGGAAAGACAAAGTCCACCTGTAGAAGATAAGCTCTAAGTGATCTGATGACAGTTCTGCTCAATGCAGAAAAACAAGTCAACGTTTCAAAACTGTTTTCTCAAGTCTAAGGCTACCTACATTAAGAAAAAGGCACTTAGGCATGAACTACTTGAACTATTGATACTGAGACAAATAAATGTTACATACTTTAATTCAAAAGGAAAGGAAAAGAAGAATTAAGATTATACAGCTATTATACTCCATGCCGAACTATGGTATGATGTCCTGTCCCAAAGCCTTCTGTGAAAATGGTGCTTGAGATCATCCTGTGGTATGGCTGCTCAGCAGTCTGGCAAGGATAAATAAAACCACTGATTTAGATAAATGAATGAAGTTACCTCTGTATTCTTACCAATACTAGTATGCAACTGTAAGGAAAATTTAAAAATGTTTCTCTTACTTTGCTGTTAGCTGTTCCTGTGTTTCACCACTGATTAAAACTAGAGTTAGTGCAATATTCAGCTTCACATGTAAAAGAGGCTTGACTAATTATAACTTTAAAACTAAAAACAGTAGTATGTTTGGCATGATTTCACAGTTGTCATTAAGGCCTACATCCTAAAACATGGTCCTAAGGATAGAAGTTCATATTGTAAATCAGAGATTATTCAGCACCTGTGTCAAGAAGCCTCTCACACCTGGACATCTCCGGTTTCTACTTGGGAGACTGCAAGGGTTAATGGCACTGGCCTACAAGCCTGGAACCAAATATTCTTTTAAAAGGAGAGCAGCTATCATGGACAGCATAATCCCTTATCTTTCTCTGGACTATTCAAGAGCCACTGTTTAGAATAAGACTTTTTTTTTTTTTTTTTGAAACCTGGTAAGCACATGACAGGAGTTATCATGCAGACTGAGGGATTGTTCCCAAGAAGCTGGTAGTAGAAGCAGATGAGACAAAGGGATGTCCTAAAAGATTCTGGAACAAGGGTGAGTTGCTTACTAACACTGACTCTTTCTCATTCTTCTCAACTTAACAGGAGTTAAATTCCAGCAATGCTGGGGTGCATATTAAAGATCAAATGAACGTGGAGATAACCAGAAGAAACAGAAAGCAGCCATCTGGTGTAAGAGATTAAGAGAAGAGAATAAAAAAACACTATAGCTGATGCTACAGCCGTGTAATTCTCAGTTGTGTTCATTAAGTTTCAGCCTAGCTACATCATATTTCTGATGTCTTATGCATCTTCTCATACTGTCTACGAAAATTACTTACTGTAAATGAGCTTTTACCTAATAGTTTATTTGGATTATGTTAATTTTAAAGAATGATTTTGCATACAGAATAAGGATGAAAATACAGGCACAAAATAATGTTATTATTTTCTACAGCTATTTCAGCCCTCTTTGATGTTAAATATGTACTCCAACTTATTAGAAAAAGTTAGGGTTTGAAGCCTAATCACTTTTTCTAGTATGGTAGTTTCTGCACAACTACCGACCATGTTGGGCTGATGACTTTTGATCAGAACTATTCCCTATTGTAAAACCTGTTCTAAAGATAAAGAATTAGAAAAAAGAAAAAAAAAAAAAAAAAAAAAAAAAAAAGAATCTGCAGTAACAGCCTGGATTTGGAAACCATTTTGATATAATGGTAGACTACAGAAAAATTTTCAGTCCCTGAAATTGAAAGTAGAGTTTGACTAGAAAAAAATACATGTTATACATGCAGCAGGAACCCATCACCTTGCAAGGCTTAGCTTTTAAACACAGGAAGACTAAATTATAAATCTAACTTATAAGCACATGTGAAACAATATTTTCTCTATTTACTTGACAGATTTTTTTTGGCATGGCTTTGCTGTAGAATAAACTAAGCCAATGATTTATTGCTGCTTAAAATATCTTAATTAAAAAAAATACATTATCTAATGACATATTATTAGAATAGTAAAAATAAATTAGTAACAATAATACTAGAAAACTTTTAGACTTTTACTCAGCAAAACAGAAAATTTTCCCTGACAGATGAGCAGCCCAGTAGGTGCAATGGTTCAACAATTCACACTTTGTATTACATAAGCACGATCATTTAAAAAGCCCAACCAGACGACTGCAGACAGAGAGGGTCTCCTAAATACATAATTAAACCTCATCCATAGCTTTAAGGTAAAAACCTAAGTTAATCCTATTACCTTTTTTTTTTTAAAAAAAAAATTATTATAAGCACAACTAAAAAAGAAGCAGAAAACCTGTTGGAAGCATATTGTTTAAATCAGTGAACAGCTGAAAGGAGCAGTGCAGATGTTCCATAAATATTCCTTGGGCTTGAATACTTGCTATCATCAAGCAAGCACTTATACAGGGGCTCTCCTGTAATAATGGTATCATGGTGTGCACCTAGACATCCCAAAGTACGGATCTGAGCAGCAAATGCTTAAAAATAATATATCTTTGTCTTTGGAAATAATATATCTTTGTCTCTGGAAAACATATTGCCAGAATTAACACAACATGAAGCAAAAAATACCCAGGCTGGTTAGATCTACAGAAAAAAAAAGAGGAGCGACAGAAAACATTTCTAAAGGTAACTTGGAAAAATGTTTGTAAAGCAAACTTTACATTTTATAGATTTTAAACTAGTGTGTTAAACATTAGTTAAATTCTAAATTGCCTACCTAATTCATATAGTGTGTATTAACAGAAAATATTTAAGTTACGGTCTATTTTAGCTGAGATCGGTAGAAACTAAGAGCCTGGTCATCTCTTAAGAGGGACGGTTTTCAAATACGAAACCTCATATTTTTAGTAAATGAGAGATATTAGGTTCTCATATTTTGAAAAAAAAAAGTGTATTTAGAGAAAACAGTCTAGAAACTGTTTCCATTCACAGTCATGCACTGAATTTCACTGGACCCTGAGGCAAACGCTGGGAGTATACATGTGGATATAGCACCAGAGTGGTTAATGGTCCTTGTTAATCTCTGAGAACAGTGGGGCTGGAGCAAGCTGCCACTATACTGACTGGATACATTACAAAAACTAGGTTTTTCTTCCTATTACATGGTACAATTATTTTAATGTTCAGCTTTGTGTCCTCTTCCATGAAAAACAGCACTTGAGTTTAAGTGGCAAGTCACTCTGTGTTGCATATTCACCTCAGATAACTTCTACATCTCTCTCCAAGGATTATGCCAGTCCACAGCTGCACCAGTTATCACCAATTCATTTACACCATCTTAACTGGATTGGAATGCAATCCTCCTCTGCATCTGTCAATAAACTCTGAAAAGTTGATATTTACTATTTCCTTTAATGCTTCAATTTGTACCAAGCTTAAATCCCTTTTCACAGAAAAATACAAGAGATACTTCAAGCTATTCTCTGAGGAAGGCTCTTGATATTCTAATTGCATGGAGCAATTTCAGTTGAGATGGATTTTTGCATTAATGTAATTACCTGAAAATGCAGGTGACTTCGTTCAAGTTTACTGTCCTGATTTACATATCAAAGTCTAGATAGAAAATTTATAATGTAACGTTTGAAAACTTATCCACTTAAAAACTTGGGTTAAAATTAAGGAATTCTCAAGCTTTTCAAAACCAAATTTAAGTGACAATATTAAAGTAACACTATAAAACCAATTAACCTACTGCTCAGTTATGTGTAAGGCAATCACATTTGAGTATTAATGAGATAATGCTGGGAAAATATTCTGAATAATTTAGCACAAGGAGAATACAATGTTTCACAAATATAAATGAAAAGTGTCGAAGATTTATTCAGATACAGTCTGTGCATGTTCCACGTACAGATTTGTAAAAAAGCTTTATATGGCTTGGATCAAGGATCTTCACAAGCACATAGCTGCACTGAAGACACAGGGGAAAATAGTGTATAAAGAGAAACACAATTTTTTCAACACTTCTGAATTAAGAGAAAGTAACTAGATAGTAGTCCTGCATAATGGTGAAAGAGAGATACAAAAAGCAAAAAGTATTTCAAGTATTTCAGAAAAATAGCAGTAATTCTAAGAATATTTCATCTTTATTAGTTTAAACAGGGAGATAATATTAAATCAGCTAGGAGAATTTCAACCTCTGGACTATGGGGCAGTCTCAAGGAAGCTTATGTTCACTTTTATGGACCTGTAAGAAAATGTAGATCCATTACAGAGGTTGTAGAGGTCAGCAGATTACACTTATCCTTGCAGAAGGCATCTGCATGTTAACCAAAAATAAATAAAATAAATAAGTAACAACAAAAAACCCCAAGACTTCAATTTCACAAGACTTCACAGGTTTGTTATTTTCTAGCAATCTATTTGATACAGAGATGTGTCTAGCAGGATTTCTTAGCCACATTTAAATGAGAAATATGTCACAGTAGAATTTTTCCAGATCTTCAATACATACTTAGGTTCTCAAAGTATCCTTCCACAAAGCTCAAATGACATACCTGAACTACTAGAAATATTTTTCTACTTTATATCTACTTTAGAAACACTTTCTGTCAACAACATCTAGACCCTCTTCTACTGGGCAGAAGGTGGAAGTGTTGCTTTTTAGCCGCTCTTCCCATATATGTGCCATCACAAAGACAAGGTATCTCCAATGTCCACTGGTGTCTACATCCCCAGGCTTTTTGCCCTGCTGGCATCAAGAGTCAGCAATGTCATTCGTTTGCAAAGGAAATATCCTTGGATGAAAGGTACTTAGAAGTGGTTTCAGATGTGTAAGAGCTGAATGATAGATGAAAGATTACTGTTGCTACTGCTTTTTATTCTACTGAGTATATAAAAACATTCATGTGATGTAAGGTCATCCCTGTTACCTCACCTGATTTATTACTGGCCAAGAGAAAACTAACAACTCTTCTCTGTCATCACATCTACGAAAAATTTTTAAAAATCCCAAACCTCTAAATTTATAGCATTATAGAAAAACTAATATAAAGATCATAGCGTTCTCTTCAGTTTAGCACTAACACTTCCTTGAGAAATTGGAAAAAATATATTAGACAATATGAATATCAATCTGCATTTATTTTACTTTCAAGTAAATACCATTTGAAATTACCCTAGATTATAAAAATCCACTTTCCTGTTGTAAAGTGCAGAATTACATTTATGCTTATTCAAAAGAAGTTACTATGCAGTTCAATATATAAAGGAATAAATAGTTATTGTTCTAATTTTTAAATGTTTGTCATAGCTTTGCCAATATTACTGTGTATATGGTCACTATAGAAATCAAGCTTGCCTTTGGCTTACCTGCATTTTCTGTTTTCCAAGGATTTGAAATTCATGCCTTTCTTTAAACCATTGCTTATATACATCTATTATATTCTCTATTTTCTCTCTTAAAATAAAAAATCTTGATGGTATCCAGTATTTCCAAGCCTCTAACATACTGCTTACTTCTCTGCAGAAAATACTATAGTTGTGTTATCTTAGAGTCTCAACCAAGTCTGTCAGAGTCTTGAATGAAGAGGCATTAGTAGACCTACATACCATTTGAATAAAACCATTCTCGGATAGATGTTTTAATTTACTAAATCAGCACATGTTATTATAGACAAGCAGAACAGAAAAGTAAAATGAACGAAATTTGTATAATGTAATCTTTGATTTTCATCACTTACTATCAAGCCACTGTTACTTTGCCTTCTCTCTCTGTCATGAAGTTTTCTGTAGAAAATCCCTCCTGGATTAAATTGAGTACTCCAAACAATCATATCCCCTTGAAAATATGCATCCATTCCAGTTATCCTTGAATTATGTTCAATATGTGATATCTGCTGATGAACATCACTGTAGTTGAATGGATATGCAAAACCCAGGATGTCAGTGTCATTAGCAACATAGAGAACTTGATCTTCAGAGCCTAGGGATTATTATAACGAAACAAAAATAAGGTAAATGTCAACTAATGCAAAATCAGTGTTTTTCACTCAAGTAGCTTTTTGGAGTTTATCTGATATAATTTCTCATGTTAAAATCGTTGTCTGATTCTTGAAGACTGCAAAAACATTCTCTGGGCAATAAATGCAATTCTTCGTACTCTGATAGCTATATATATTATTTTAATGCTCTCTGAGCATACACTGTGACAACTAGGACTGTATTTTAAGGAGTATGTAGTATAAGAATATGAACACTTTAAACAGTACAAAAGATAGGGGACATTAAGGCCATATGAATTGCTGCATATTTTAATATGCATGTTGTCTAGAGGGTCCTAAACTTATGTAAGTAAAGGAACACAAACTCGTCAATAAGCATTATTTGAAATTGATTACTTGAAAATTTGAAATGGAATAATCCTATCTTTAGTGAAGGTAGCAAAGTTTTGAAATTGACTGCAACGTAAGCAAACTGGACCAAAGCTGCTACAGAACATGGGCAATTGTGCTTTATATCTCCCAATTTCCGATGGTTAACATTTATGGATACCTGTTAATGGGTGGTATTTATGGATACCTAGCTACCATCTGGATTCAGACATTGTAAAATACATTATTTATATGAAAATTCTCTCTGTTATCTGTTCATTAAGTTTTAAGAAAGTTTCAAATTTGCTGGATACATTAGAATGCGCTTGCAATTTTTTAGATTTCCAATCTATGTCACATTTATTCATAGAGAATCACCTTGCAATAATGTCTGTCCAATACATTTCCTCCTTATGAGTACAAAATACAAAAATTATTTGTTCCCTCACTCCTGATAAATATCAGAAGAAAGAGTAGTTCCATTAAAGTAAGTATCAATGACGGAAAGAGAGAACCATTAACTGTATTACGACAGAAATGCAGCTTGCAAAAAATTCAGATGTAGGATACTGACTCTCAGATTTTTAAATTACAAACCCTCAGAGGTGTGCCTGTGTTTCTATAATAACAAGCCATGTCATTATACAATGTTTGTTCCTATGTCGTAATCTGACTGCTTCTTCAATAACAGGTAATGATGCTAGATCCTGACAGAGTCCACATTACGTATAGAGGAGGTTAGTAATAACTCATTAATACGATCCTCCCATGGTAAGTTTGCTTCAAGAAAATATGAAGAACACATGTAAGAAACCTGACTACCACGATCTAGCTACTCAGCATGACTGTTCTGAATTGCTGACTGGTGTAGTACAGAGAAGGAAGAACTGGAATTAACACGACAAAATCTGTTACGGTTCTGGGATGCCTGACCACAATGTATGCTTACTAGAACTAAGGTTCAAACTGGGTACTGCTCACAGCTGTGCACCAGATATGTACAGGGAGACACACCTTGCAACCTCAACACTGGCTCTGCACTGAAGACTCCAAGTGTAGGTTTAAGTCAAAGTCACACCCAAATCTCACTAAATTGCAGGCGAGATGCTAGGATCATACTTTCAGTTATTTAGATGCAGATCCATAAAGATTATGTAAATTTTACTCAGGCAGCTGGATTATTGCTTATTTCATTTCTAAAATGATTTTAAAGTAACATAATACCCAGACTTAACTATTATGTCCATTTTGTGCAATACCTCTGCCTTATGAAAGATAGAAATAAAATCTACTTGTGCATATTTCTTTACCTTCACTGGACCATGATCTAGGCAGCTGATTTATGAGTATATTCTTCTGTGACTATACTTAGAAAAACTCCCCTTTAATGACTTATATAAGATTTCTCAACAAGAAGGAGCAAAACATGTTAACTCCAAATACTACTTAATTTATTCCTCAAGTCCTAAAACATGTTTCTATGAAAGAGGTTATTTTTCTCTCAAGCTTCCAAAGTTTCACCAGAATCATGCTTGCTAATATATAATCTCTGTTTCTCTTGTTAGTGTATATATTTTTGTAAATAGAGAAAGTAAGAGTTGGAAATAGGCTTCCATATTAAGTATGTTCATTTACATGGGAGTGATAAGAATTTACTGCTTACTGAAATGAAAGGTAAATCTGAGTGGTTTTAAGAATTATTGCTGTGCACTATCCAAGAAATATTTATCTAAAAATAAATTGTACATGCAACAGAACAGTGTTACCAACCCAGTACATAACAAGTGATTTAGTACTGTCAATCTATTTTGATTTTTATTGCCTTACCTTTTGCTATGCAACTGTTATTCCTCTCCTTATAATTTTTCTCGCATGCACACTTGTATGACCCCTTAATATTATTGCAGTGTTGGGAGCAGGCACCAAATACCATACACTCATTGATATCTATGAGGAAAAGAATTGTAATTTATATACCTGTAGTTTAACAGACGATTATTTTACATGTTTGGAACATCATCAAACAAAGCAGATGAACAAAAGGAACTCGTAAGCATTAGTATATCTTGCAACAGTAAAAGGAAGCCTTCTGCAATTATCGCTAATGCTATTTCTGTTGCAATCAGCATATCTCAAAGATATTTTATATTATTTCTCTATCCTCCTTCTATTAATCTATTATCATTAGAGCTTCAAACAAAATTTGAGAATTAAAATATCTGTTACAGTTATCTCCAACATACCTGTCTTACACTCAAAACGACATGATCATCCTTTACTGGAAAGCCTCCTGTGTATACATTTTTCTTAAGAGCCAAACAATGAAGTTTTTGTATGCAAATATCTAGTCACTTTGATAATCCCACTAAGGTGATCTCCACTTTTTCTGCTCACCAGTAAGCAAATGAATTCACAGCCCATTCTTTGGGAAGGCAGACTTGACTTATCTTTTTGATCAACTCGTTCATTATAACAACTACATCTTTTTTTTTTTCTAACCAGTGTGGCATCATATACATTAAGACTACATTTTCTAAGGTACTGCACTTTCAATCTGTTTATTTTCTTTTCCATTTTCAGTTTTACAAATCTTCATTATTTTAAGTATCTCAGAATAGTCTCATATATCAATTTAAATACCAATCTCAACTGCTCTGATAAATTATCTACTATACCTTACATCACCCTTTCACCCCTTAAATTATAACATCATTTGATGGCCTGACCCGAACCTTTCGACATTCACAACCAATGTTAATCTTTGATAACCTCTCCAGGTAGAATGCATAAATCTACATCTTGTAAATCTTTTAAGTTTCTTTTCTTGATTTCTTAATCCCATAGCACTGAAACAGTTTTTACTTTGCAGAACAAAGTATGTGATATCTATCTCCTTCTCTAGCATAGAAAAATGACTGTACAGTTGACATTTAATACTTTACAGTCAGGGATGATGGAAAAGATCTGTACCTTCACATTGTCTGTTCCTCTTGTTTCTCTGAAATCCAGGTTTACACTGACACAGAAGGGATGTTTTTGTTTGATTACAGTATGCATCATCTCCACAAGGATTCACATTATCTTCACATGTATATTCAGCAACACCTAAATATAAACAAAATGTCTAAAAAAAATCCACTGACAGATCTGGTTAAATTGTTAAAAATAAGATCTAAAATAACAACAACTAACAAATTTCTCTTTCTGTTAAAAGAGTATCAGGTATATTTTAAACAAATATATGACATTACAGCATTTACCTGCATATGCATATAAAATGGCAGTATTTAATTCACATACTTGATTTCACATCAAAAAATTAATAGTAAAATTTATCTTGTGGCAAATATGAAATAAAACACAAACAACTTCTAGTTAAACTACTTCAAAAACTCAAGAACTATTCTAAAAACTTCTACAAACTGGATTGCTAAGAAATTTGCCTTCCTCTTGTGGTATGTCAAATAGAATTAATGCTTTAATTACAAAATTAACTTTAACTAACTTCCATGTTGAGTAGATTTTGCATGGGTGAAAGTCTGAAATAATTATTTATTTTCTGCTACAATCAGAAAAAAAAAAATATCTTGTCAGCCAAACTCACTTAATTTGCAGTCTTGCTCATCTGAACCATCTCCACAGTCATCAAACCAATCGCACTGCAGCTCCATTGGAATACATTTCTTATCACTACAAGCAAACTCATCTTTTTTACATGGTCTTGCTTTATATGTCATTTTATCTATATAATTACAAATTAATAAGAGAAAAATAAATCAGTATTTAAGATTCTTAGATTATTTTAGACACATACAAATGGGAATGACCATGAAGCATTAACCAACTGGAATTTATTTAAAGCTTAATTTCTTTCAGTTTCAAATTCTGATCTACTAACCTCCAGCTAAGCTTTACTGAAGGACAAGCAGATCTCTGTAACAAAGTTTTCCTTCAAGTTGTTTTCTTTGATCTGAATGCCTTGAAAGGTAATATCACCTACCGCAGTGATCTTCATCCGAGTTATCACCACAGTCATCAACATCATTGCAAATCTGCTCAGGTCGCAGACAAACCCTGTTGTTTCTACATCTGTACGGCCTTGTTGGAGGGCATGGAAACTGTACTGTATGTTTAAAAAGAGGAAAAAAAAAATAATCAGCTATTACCCAGCTAGTATTCTTGAACCTTCTCCTTATCAAAGCAATAAGCAGGTATGGGAACACAGGTATAATTGACATATGACTGGTACTTGATTTTAACTTCCGGTACCTAATGGAATAACACTTGAACCATGTTTACAGGATAAGATATTCATTTAGGGAATGAAATTACTTTATGTGATAAGGGTAATTACAGTTCTTTTTGAGAATCAGTAAATATGACAGAAATAAAGGAAGTAGGAAATTTAATGATGATCAATATTTCCATGTTTTTCCCATCTGTGCATTTTCTACAAAAGGATTGATTTCTCACAAACACCTTATCTGAAATTACATGAATATCAATGACAAAAGAAAACTATATCCCACATTTCAAGCTAATCTTTTAAAAGTCAAATAAAGAAAACTTAGACGCATTTGTCTGTATATATTTATGTTACATGTCATTTCTTGCTTTACTACATCAAAAGTACTGAGAAATTTAATGTCATACCACACATTTCAGCAACTTCATCAGAGTTATCTCCGCAGTCATCCTCACCATCACAAACCCAGAAATGTAGTTTGCAGAGAGAATTGTTGCACAAAAATTCATCAGCTTTACATATATTTCCCCCTAGGAGGATGAAAAGAAGACAGAAAAAAAACCCAGGAAAACAGAAAGACAAAAGAAAGAACATGAATTCTTGATAAAAACAGTACAACCACTTATGACACACTATCTGCAGAGAATGACGCACAGCACCACTAAATGAACAAATCCCAAATGAAAGGGCTGGAAAGGCAGAAATACTAATTTATAAATCTCTTCTTTGACCGTATACTTCTTTAACTTTCTTTTCGTGACTGTTTGTTAGGAATTACCTATTTGGCCTGACTAGAACGGGCAGTTATCAATGACAGGCACTGAAAACCCACCAGCTAGGCATGCTCCCCTTGTATTTAGCCAGGAGATGCTTAAACTATCTTTCTGTCTTTAACTTCCTTTGGTGACACTGCCTTTCAGAAAAGACCTGGCTGGGTACATCAGTAACTTGTGCCATCAGAGAATGGTACAAGCCAGAAGGCAGAAATACAGTCAGACTTGTGAAAGGTCCCTTCAGTTCAGGTTTGTTTCGCATGAATGTCTGATCCTCCACTCTCCAAGACACACATTGTGCTCAGAAGAGATAAGTCAATTGCAGTCCCTTAGCCATGGGGAGCATCTTCTCCTGAGGAGTAATAGCCTTGATCAGGCTTGTAATGTACCCATCAACTACAAACTCGGTAATTAGGGAAGACCTAGCCATGTAGGCACAGAGTAGAGAAAACTGGGTGACCTCTAACAGTCTCTTCCTTTTTCTAACTTCTGAAATTTCTAATTAGGATATTTACTGAACACAGATGCAGCAAGAATAAATTCTTCCATGTAATTTCAGTATCGACAGAACTCTGAATCATCTAACAATGGAACAAAGTGTGAGAGAAAATCTTTTAAGCTGGTGTGCTTTAAAAACTGGTTTAAGCTGGATTCAGTTTTAACACATGTAGCAGTAAGAAGGCATTTTGTTTCAAAACTATGACTAAATTTTACTACTACCAATCAATGAAGTTATGGAAAATTCTTGAAATTAATTTTCTACCCAACACATTTTTATGGCAACTGAATTCTTGTTTCCTGAGACGAGTAGAGAGTAAAAGAAATAAAGCTGTGTATCTGCAGAGGAGGAAAAAAAAGAATTTTTTTATGATAACACCAAAACTCTCACTGTGGCTTACCTCAATGCATTACATCCATCCTAACAGTTATATCAGGCTCCAGTGGCTTTTTACTTATTCATTCAGTGGCCTGTTCACACCCCATTAAAATGAACAGAAGGCTTTCTTTCGCTATAAAGGGTTCATAATTGTTTAAGGTTTTTTTTTTTTCCAGAAAATTAATTTGCACAAAATATCCACCATGTAAAAGGATGTTGAGAATGTTCACACTACGTTACCAAATATAATTCACTCCTATTGCAAATATAACTTATGGACATTAACAGAAATATTCTTTACTATCATGCAAGGAAAAAAAATATATAAAATTCAAGTATTCTTCATGACGAAAGACATAAATATAAATAATTGTGTGTGTAATCACAATAAAACCATAATTCTAGTTCTGTAATAAGATTGAAAAGAGCTATGTTTATAAATATGCACAGTGGGCGACAGATAAATATTGAGAAGATTGTTTTAGAATGCTGTAGAATAAAACTCCGTTTGTGTTTGCTGTATTTCCAAAGGGGAAAAAATAGTTATCAGTGAAATAAACTGGCATTTGTTTCATGTGATTGCTCTGCCTGTCAGAATTCCTTCATAGAATAGAGTTCTATAACAGAAATCATAATTGTGACATTAAATACAAAGTATTATAGCAATAACCAACTAGGCAAAAGGCTTCTTACTGCACTATAAGCAATTTGCAGTTCACAGAAGCTCCATTACGCTATCCAAAGAGTAACGTGGGCTTCAGATAAAATAAGCGTGTCGCTACTTACTTACACTTCACTGGATTTTAAAGAGATACAGTCCAGATATTTTAAAAGCAGTTTTAAAATGGACTAGAAGTTTTTTAAAACTTTGTTATCTCAGTCTTCTTAAAAAAACTTATTCTTCAGTGCTTCCAAATATGATGTTTTTCTCTTTGCATGTGAACATTTCTTTAACATTCTTCCCATAGTCTTCATTTTATGGTCTCTCAAAATTAATTATCCCATGTAACTTCTTCTTTTTCCTCGTGTAAGTATTGCTTAATATACTTAAAATAAGGGAAGGATGTTTGACTCTGCAGTTGCTTGCTTCATCTCTAATCATGGTTATTCGTTATTGAACTTCACTATGCTTTTGAAGTTACACATGTGATTGCGGATGACTAATGTGCAGAACTACTCACTTTAAAAACAAAGAAAAAAGAAAAACCTGGAAAAAACATAAGCTGACAAAATGCTAAGTAAAATTTCTTTAATTTGAGTGAGTTCTGCATTTGCCACAATTGCTGCATTACTACACTTAAGAATCCTGTGCAGTTACACTCCTACTGCCTGATAGCTGAAGCAAGGTTCAGTTTAAAAAAAAATAATTAGAAATAGACTTTTGCATGATCTTACCTTCAGAAGGAATAGTATGGGGAACTTGTTTAATAATGCTTAATTGCATCTATCTATGTGTGCATATGTATATATAGATATGTAAGTAAGTATATACGAAATCTCAATTGAAAAGATATGTTAGAACAAGATTTGTGAATTGGCAGCAACTACGAGAATTAGACCAACAGATGTATTTCTCAAAAACATATTTGGAAGTTTAATCATAAGCATGAAAGTCAGTAGTGTTTACCTTCATGTGAATCGAATTACGTGCATAGTTCTGCTCTCTAAGGAGAGGAATAATTTAAAATGTGGTTTTATGGGTTCTGGTTAGCTGCAACATTTCATCTCTATGGAAATAAATAAAAAACTGGGGTCTTAAGATTACTTATTTAGCAATTTTTCATTATATTGCATGGCTCCATAATTTATTATTGCCCATAAAACTGTAAATTAACTGGACTTATTACCGATTTCTCTGATGAGAAAGAATACGCTTCCAGTAATAACAAAACCTTTTGGTACTTGGGGAAGGAAATACAAAGAAGGAACAATGAGCTGTGAGTTATAAACAATGGAAGTCTTACTTCATCCTGGAAATGGATTGTAAAGCTGCTATACTGTCTTTGTTGAAAGAGGGCATAGAGCTTTTACTTAATTAATCCAAATGGCCAGGGTACCACTAACTTACAATCTGTATTAATACAAAACCAATAAAGGAAGCCTTTTAAAGAAAAGTGTCTCCTGCCTTGGTCACAGTTTTCTTCGTCACTGCCATCCACGCAGTCATGGATCCCATCACAAAGCCATCTGACAGGGATACAGTAGGCTTTATTTTTGCATCGAAACTGATCTTCTTTACATTCTGTTACACAATCCATCTGTGAATACACATATAAACTATGTATTACTGAATGAGAAAAACAATAACATGCTTAAATAAAAACCTGACGAAATTTACCACCACTGGTTTTTATTGCCCTAAGTATTTAATACAATAAAGTTGTCCCTGGCAACGGGATGTGCCATTTAAATAGTTACTGAAGTCCAAGTGAAATTGTAATTACATGTTATAGATGTTCTGATATTCATTATGTTGCTTAGTATCAGCAATAGAAGCAACGGCTATATTTATGTTTGTCAAGTCAACTGCCCTGCAAGAAACAACCCCTGCACATGAGGTCAGTTAGTGTGAACTGGCTCACATCTACATTGATCAGGAGTAGGAACCTCCGGAGTGGACTGTCTTCACCTGCACCACGTAGCATTTGGCTCAGGCATCCTTCATACTCTAACTGGTACCTTTTGGCTCTGAGAAATAACAACTATTTTCGGTCCTTTTTTCTCGAAGTTGTTCACAAAGGTGGTATTTTTTTTTAAAGATACCAACAGCGCAACATTCAGGAAGAGCATGGCATGAAGCCCCACAAAGACTGAGGTGCCTGCTAGGATTATGTTCTGAATCTAGAGGGGAACCTACAGGACAGAAGGAGTCAAAATTGACACAAAGTTTTCTACTCTGCCAACAGTACGGAGCAGTGCCTGAAGCAAACTTCCTCAGAACCATGCTCAGGTTTTGACTTAGGGGAAACAAATCGGTCTACTCCAAAAGGTGGCCACAGAGAAAAGAACCATAATGGAGTGCAACTACCAGGGAACAAAAATCATGGGGCTAAGTTATCTGACAGCGTTCAATGGATGCAAAAAACATCCCCATTTGCCCTTTGAATTATTTTCAGATCTAAAACCATTTAAAAGTTTCATGTCAGACAGTAGGAAAAAAAAAATACGGAAATTTGTCAGCTACCTCATCAGATC
This sequence comes from Chlamydotis macqueenii, assembly GCF_036417535.1. NCBI lineage: Eukaryota > Metazoa > Chordata > Aves > Otidiformes > Otididae > Chlamydotis > Chlamydotis macqueenii. The sequence goes on along the minus strand of NC_141561.1, from coordinate 5,898,180 downwards.
CATCAGCACAGTCATACTCTCCATTACATTTCAAAGACGCCGAAATACAGCCTCCACTTGCACACACGTACTCACTTGAAGAGCAGGTTGGAGATGCTGGTTACAAACACATATTTTAGCATTAAGAAAAAGACAGCTTATAAATAAGTTGTTTATAATTTAACGTTTTCAGCTGATGAGGAAACATGTATTTGTAGCTGACCAGAGCTTTTCCAAACATTTGTAAATTACAACTAAATGTTTGACAAAAATGAAGTGTCAAATCCTAAGTAAATTGTATAATGATAGTGACAGGACATTTGTTTTTTATCACTGAGAAATTTCTTTTCTTTTTTTCCTTATGCTTGGTAGCAATGGTAAATATACACAGACATACATTCACAGAATGAGTATATATATAAAAAAATTAATTCTTAAGGTTTAGGTAAAGTTATGTAAGTATTTACAATTAAATAAGTTTAATCTATAAGAAACCATGGTTTTAGAAAGTATACATTATTGCAATTAAAATAAATACATGTTAATCAGTTTTATTTAAAATATAGGTGGATATTTTTTGTCGCAGTGTAAATCACGGGAGCTTTGTCACAGGCTTTTATTAGTTGCACCCATCTAGATAAAGCTTACAAAATATTTAGGAGAATTTCTGCAAAAATAAACAACTGCATCCTCCAATACAGTAATGAGGAAATAAAACAATAACAATAGAAATAATAATTTGATAGAGAAAACCTTTGCATAAGGACCAGTAAAATTTGAATGAACACCACAAAGCAAAAAACACCCAGAAATACTTTAGCTAAGAATTACTGCTCTTTTCAGACCAGAATTTTATAAGCTGAGTATACATTATCAAATTATATTTCAATATAATTAAATTAAATAGCACTCCCCCAACACGCTTCATATTGTATAGCTGTACCTAAGTCAATTTTTCAAAACACGAGTAGGAAGACACAATGATACACATTCAAAATACGCAGTATTTCAGATTTTATTTTTTTTTTTTTTACTCCTCCCTACTTCTAGTGCACAAGGAATGTTGATTGTCGATTTATTTTCTCCTTGTTTCATTCTGATTTATTCCTGGCTTCATTTTATTTCTTAGCATTATTTAAACCAATACCTGGTTCACAGTTTTTCTCATCCTCTCCAAGTTTGCAGTCTTCATGACCATCACATTTCCATTTTGCTGATATGCACTGACCATTGGAACACTGGAACTGATCTCTTGAACAGCTTGTTTCACAATACCTCTGGTACAACAAAACCAAGGCATATATGAGATTGAAAGTTTAATATAAACATCCGTAAATATACAGCTGATTGAGAAGTTACGGCCTATACTCCTCCACACTATAAAATTGAATAATGCCTTGTGAAGTAAAACTTATTTGTAGATATGATTCATGAAAGGCGGCTTGCACTCTCCGAGTAGGTAGGAGGCACCTGAGCTCCAGCACTGGCAGGAAAGGAGAATGGACAAAATGGGCAGAAAAGAACAGAAAACCAGCAAAGCATTATCCAGTGAGTTTCTGCTATACAACAGTCTTCATCGTTTTCTCAAAAAAACCCACTAACCAAACCACTGCTATGTGTAGAAAGAGTGATTCCCCAATCATGATGCAAAATATATCCAATATGAAAAGAGGTCCAGCTCATTGTTGGGCCAAAAAGATGTAGACTATTGCTAAACACTATTTTATTTGCATGTTCTCTTTTTAGGATAACTTTTTCAATGGGTTTAGTTTTAATTTAGTAAAGATATTTGCGTACATGGATTCATATGCAGAACTCTCATTATTGCTTTTTAAAATATGAATATGTGGGAATCTATTCTCCAACAATATAAAACTAGTAATTTTCTAAAAAAACTATTTTTCCTGGAAGAAGCCTACCTCATCTGAGCCATCTGCACAGTCATAGTCTCCATCACACCAAAATCTTGCTGAAACACAGTCTCCATTTGCGCAGAGAAAGTCTTTCAAAGTGCATGTTTGAGGCTCTGAATAAAGAGAAGTAACAATCCTAGGTTTATTAGAATTTCCATAACATATTTTATACACAAACCCTCCCAATGAATCAATGGATGACTGTAATGAAGTCAAAGCCACTAATTTGTAAACTGTAAGAAGATTTTATTTCATAACAACTTATAAACAAATGCCATTTACATATAGTAATATAACGATGAAAATAGTTTCATTTCAGTTCTATCAAATTTCTTTGGAAAACCATCATGCTGACTATATAAATATTATTTATTTCAATGCATTTACGCTATTACGAGTTTTGTGATATAGGTACGACAAACTAGAAATTCATTTTGCATGGTTCATTTGCACCGCTATGCAACAGCATACCATTTATCACATATCTTTTAACATATGTGTGCACGTGTCAAGAGTCAGCTTCCCCTGTGCTAAGCATTCAGGGGAACAATATGGAAATGGTAAACAGAATGCCTAAGAGGTATGGTTTTGAGTTTCAAATAAGATCAGTTTTCCAGAAATTAACTATGGGACAAAGCATAACAATTACCACTGACTTAAATACTGACAAAATTGTTAGAGATGTAATAGAATGAAAATACAGTGAGTTGTAAAAGTCAATGTACAATATACGTTCATAAAAAAAAAACCCTGCTACTCTCAGTTTGTTAGAAAACAGAGGAAAAAAAAAGTAAGGATAAGAATGAAATTTTTGAGTAATTTCAGGAAAAATAGAAGGGAGATGTTAGGTAAAAAGAACCTAAGGTGCTTACAGATGGATAGGTACCAGTAATGGTTGGAAGGCAAATAGGATGTTTTGTGATAAATGGGTATGTTGTTGTACTCCCTGGAAAGAAATAAAATACAGAGAGGTCTGAAGTCACTAAAATAGGTGGGCACAAGAAACAGGAAGAGTAGACAAAGTTAATTCAAGGCACAGGCAAAGCAAACAGAAGTAGGCTGCAGGGAGTGATGGAACGATCCCAAGACGGTGAGATTGGCTGTTTTGCTACCACTGCCACAAAAACACTGGCAAGGTGACCAGTGTGGAAGATTCCACCAGTGCGATACTATGTGCTGTCCTCCTGAAAATAAGGACCATTACAAAAGACATTTGAAAAAAAATGAAGTTAATGTCTGGACTTTGGACCATTACATTAAATAAAGGTAGAGAGCGGGGATTGAGCAGAATCTGAGCAAGTGTCTTCATGTAATTTAGACTTCGGCAGTCAGAGAGCTTTGGGAAAGCAGCACTGAAAAAGCAAACAAGGATTATTTGTGGGATTATTTCAATCACGGCAAACATTGCATTATGTAAATAATGTAAAATCAAGAATAAGGATTAATTGGTAAGATCTTTTCAACGGAGAGATCGGAAAAGAGTTCAGGCAAATGGCAATGACAGTGACTAAATAAATGGAAGAAGAGTAACAAAGAAATGGGAGAGACTGAGTGCAGAGAGTAGCGATGGACACTAATGGACTGAGTGATGCTATCATGTCCTTTAGCTAACTACAGCAAGTGGAAGTGTGAATGCTTTTGAAAAATGCACTACAGTGATCAGGGAAAGCAAACAAAATTAGAGGCTTCCAATTGAGAGGAATTTGATAAACATCAGCATGAGAATATACTAGATGCGAGTTGTACAGATGTAAGGTAAAGCTGAACTTAGTTTTGGTTGGTTTTTTTTTTTGTTTTGTTTGTTTGTTTGTTTTTTTTCTGGATTTATAAAAATAAAAAACTGTTTCAAGAAAGAAATAGTTTTAATGAACATTTTAGCTTTTTTTTTTCCTTCACTTCACTAAAAAACATGACTAAATGACAATGTTTGAAAGTTTTTAAAAGAAATTTCATTTTTCAGGTAGGTAAACTTCAAACTTCACTGTGAAGTTGCAGGAAAGTCATAATAAAAGCAGATCTACAGCAATTGTATCAGTTCTCCGGCAATGTTATTTCTGAGCAAATCAGAGGTTAGCATTTATATGGATTCTTAGATTATACACATACTACCTGGAATATTTTTCAGAGCAAAAGCTCATTGTATATACATTAGTTAATCACTGACATTTGATTCTTTTCATTGTCAACAGACCAGGAAGACGAGGTTCAAGATACGATAAATTATGTAAAGGAAATAATTTTGGGAAAAAGTAATTCACATGCAAATAAACATTTGTCATGTTTCTATATTGATTTGCAAAATATAAGCAAATACATTTCCTATACTGCTAATGAATTATTTATAAACACAGATTTGATTCTGGAAAAATGTACACAATAAGATAAATTCTAAATTTTCTCTTTGCAAGAAATATTTCTTCTGCTGCTGGAATACATCTCTGTGATTTACATATGAACACAGAAGAGTACTTTCCCATCAGTGCTCAAACTGCTAGTAAAAGGAATAAGTATTAATAGACTTCTGTATAACCAATAAAGGACAGCACCTTTCAGCTTCTGCTTTATAAAAACACTGAAACTCCTTCCTGAGAAAAGCATTTCTGAATTCTTAGGAAGAATTTTATTTGAAACACAGCACATTAGATGATCTCCTTTCACATTTTAAAGTCTGAAAATAATCTGTAGAGCCAACAGACATTTGTCATCAACTTAAATGGCAGCAAGAAAAGATCTTAGGAGAAACATTTAAAATTATTTAATATTTGGAGTATAATTTTTCATTTAATAGGCGTAGATACTGCACTAAGTCATGAATTGAAAGGATTTTTTTTGAGACGTATGTATTGATATACAAGTCAGAGGGGAAAAAAACCAATTTTTTTTTCTTAAATAGTATATGAGGTTCACACTTACAGTGTAACCTGTACAGTGTGTTTGTACAGGTTAAATATGTTTGCTCCTTGTGAGAATTCCATGCTTTGTAACAGCTGCTACAAAGACAACTTTTAGAGAAACTAATTTGTGTATTAGAGGTTTTTTTCACATATTTAAAATGGCATTAAAATGCAGATTTCATTTACTTTTTTTTTTTCTTTCAATAACTGTACTTAGCATTCTATTTCACCAAAGCAAAGATAACAGTTTTTCTTTGTTAATCCAGGCATACGATTGGTAGGCGTACATAACAGAAGAAAGCTTTGGTACACATCATTTTATCATACTAAAGTGGCATACTTGCCTTTGGCTAGCATTGACACCTAGCTGATTTCTAAAAAACTGACACTAGTCATTGCCTGACTCACAGCAAGCCAGCTCAGCCTTAAACAATGTAAAGAATGAGAATTTACAGGACTATTCACTCAACATTTACTCAGGATGACATTCAGAGACATTCCAGCTTAGTTTTCTTTCAAGTTTGAAACATTTTCACTTAATCATTAAGTAATTGCTAGCTCTTGTTGCATTTGAGATACAAACTTATCCCAGGAAAAAATTAACTAATTTGTTCTCTTGACAACTTGTAGGAGCAACAAAACAGCATTGAAAAGATTCTCTAGCAACATAATGTTTCTACACTGAATGAATTCATGTCTTTCTACAGCACTATTAAGCTCGTTTTGCTTCAATGTTTACAGTGCTTTATATCTTCTCTAATTACATTCAATAAAACATTACTTTTGCATTATTTTGAATAGGAATAAGATAGTCATTGCTATGGAATCGTCCATTTTTTAAGTTCTCTGAAAGATAAAACACTATTTTTTGCCCTAATTTGTTTTAAAAAATCCAAATGCACTCTAAAAGCAAATTCCCCCCCCCCCCAAGAAGATATTAACTACTTCAGAAGAGTTAAAAATGCATTCCACTTTGCTTCCACTCAGATGGACCTACAACCTTCCTAACAACTCGTATTTATATAAGGCGGTCCAAATGACAGCTGGCCACCTTCACTAGATTTAATGTTTTAAAAAGGCTTTCCAAATGTGAACATATTCACTGGAAAACTGAGCTGCCATTTAAGGATATTTATGGTAAGCACTGAGGTCCCATTAGTACTGCTCTCTCCAATGTAAAGTCTGCTTCCCATGTGTCCTTGCCTACGATCCCATCAACAGGACTGTTTCATCTCCTCTGTGAGCTGCTCCTATCAGACCTCTTCTGACATAAAGGCATGGGAGAGGATATAATTTCCTCCAATAACTGTCTTCTGGCAGTTTTTTGAAGGAGCACAACAAATTTACATTCAGCTATATAAATATTAGATAAGAAGTCCAAGAAAGTAAAGAAATAAGCTAGGTAGGATGATTCTCACTGTAGATTGTAAGACAAAGATAGTTAAAGACCAATAAACTCTTAGACAAATACAGTTAAAGAACAAATCATAATGGCCACAACTTCTTGCATTATACCACGAATAATTTTTCACACCCATATGTGATATTTTTTTCAGATGCATTCTGTTTCACTTCTGAGAACTTTACCAGGATGTTGCATGTGCATGTGAAGGAACTACATAGAGAAATGTAAATACTTGAGTTGAATTTTGATAATTCAACAAATTCATTCCACATTATTGAGAAACAACTCATTTTGATATAGTTGCCTCACAAGCCCTTTGTAAATTCATGTATGTTATGAACAATTTATTGTAATGTGTAATGTAATATATTTTGTCAAATGCTTTTGAAGCTGTAATTTCATATATATTTGTTTCATTACACTTTATTCTATAAGTGGCTTGACAGCCTATAAAGAATTTTATACATCTGTTGCAAGCAGCTGAACAATATTATATATTTTCCTAGTGCGTTTAAGATTTGGAATTTTACAACTGTGTCAGTTTTCTATACTTAATTTAAGCAGCAGAATAAGGGACTCAACAGTTAGAAGTGACACATGCATTTGACAAGCAAAAGAAATTGAAAAAAAAATTAACAGACACTACAGTTCACAAGTCTGGCCTTTAGTTTGATGCACTGGCTGTGTCCAGATACTCTCAACTTGCTAATTCCATCCATTACAACTACCTACAGATTTCTTTATCTAGAATTCTAGAGAACAGCCAAAGCTGAATAAATAACTTAATAATTGACATGAACATAAAGATGGTAAGTTTAATAAATAATTTAAAAAACAGATAGATGATTGTTCCCTCACTATTTGAACTTTTTTTTTATCATTTTGTACTACGATAATCTAAACTTTAGGGATGAAAATGGTTAATATTGCGTGATAAATAAAACCCTACTCACAAATATGAATTTCAAATAAGATACTTGACATTTCTTTTGCAAACAGCAACAACGTTTTGTGGATTTTTTTTTTTTTTTAATTTTCAAAAGATTATCTAGTCACATACATTAACACAGCTATAGCAAAACAATGTCCTTTTCTTCTATTTTTACATGAGGACAGAAGAACATAAAATAATTTCTTGCTATTTATAATATAAATGAAAATGGAAAAATCCCACTGGCACTAATAATCAATTCCTAAGTAAAATCTTCCACAAAGCTAAGTAAGCTTTGGTGTGTCAAACCCTCCTCTGAGGTATAACAATAAATGGCTCTGCATGATTACTGAGCCACAGGACATTTTCCCCTTTAGCTGAAACTCTTGCCTATGAAAGCCATGGAACTACTGCTTTCAGCAACTCACATTTTCAAATATAGACAGTGATTAAAAGGCAGAGAAATTCACTTTAATCTTTCAGCTGGAATAAGCTAGTCTTTAGACAGCCTATACCTGTGGACACCATGCCTCGAATTGGAGAAAGGCACAGACAGCACTTACTCAGCATGAGAATGCCTAATTTATTAAGCTATGTATTACTTTGAAGATACTAAATATACATTCATGATATACAATCAGGAATATGCATTCAATATTACCTTCACAAAAAATATACTAATTTCTTGGATTACTAAGTACAAAAGAAAAAAGAAAATAAATTGCCCACTGAAGAGAAGGCACTTCAGAACTATTTGTGAAATTTCCCTCTTGAAATATTTTATAAAGATGATGATTACAAGATAAAACCATTAAGAATTTATCATTTCTTCCTTAGAATCAGATCTAAATTAAATCACTGAAAGTGGCATTACAGAGATTTACTAGGCATTCAAGTTCCTCATAGGTAGGAGAGAACTAGGCTAACTGAACTACTTTGAATAACAACATCTACTTCTTACTGTGATTAAGTATTATAGAAATGGACTTCTCATGATACAAAACAAGGCAAATCATCTCAAGAATATAATGAATGTGATGTGCAGGGAGTGTTAGATCGAGATTTATTGTTAATAAATGCTTATCACTTTATCGCTGAGTAGTTTTTATGACTTTTATCTAGAGATAAGAAATGTGATATGTAACTTATTGACAAATGTAAACTAACTGTAATATTTATTTTTAATTCATAAGATTACTGAGAAATCATAGGTCAGGCATTTTTACACAGCTGATACAAAATTACAGCTCTCTATAAAAATGAATAAAATTGGGGAATGTCAGTAAGGGACATTTTCAATTCTGGCCAGATTTTCATCAGATCAGATGGTGTCGTATAAAACCACATACATGCAGTTTATCAAAATGGAAAAGTTTCCTCCTACATGTTGCTAAATTGACTCCACTCCTTATAACATGTACTTAGGTAAAAGTTACTTACTACAGTTTTCTTCATCAGAATTATCACCACAATCATTTTGACTGTCACATCGCCAGTGATCTGGAATACAGTTGTTGTTTTTGCACTGGAATTCATGAGGTCCACAAGTTTTTTTATCTGTAATTAAGATGAATATAATTTACTTCACTGCAGAGTCAAAATGGGAAAGACTGCTACTAAACAGTGACATGACAATATTGCTAGATACAATTAAGGAGCAATTGTATTACTTGAAATCTTACTTTCAGAAATAATTTATTTCTTTTATTATGTTCTTTAAGATTCTATTTATTCATCCATAACAAAAAAGATATGCTCATAAAGTCAATGATAAAATTAAAATACGGACTGTATACACTGTCATGTAAAGTAAAAAGTATGAAATTCAGAAATGATCACAAATTAGTTTGGAGAGGGTACTAGTGCAGTGAATCTGAAAAACTGCATTGACTTCCCCTTGAATTTATCTGTAAGACTGCTTTACAAAAGATCAGATCACAGTAAACCACAATAATATTTATTTGAAAATGTACAAAATATATATTTCTCCAAAGTTATGTTTGCATATAATAATTTAAGAATAACCATACCCAACAGAAAACTTTGCATTTTGCTTTACTTTTTCACCTTCTGATGTCTTGGATTGAAAGTCTACTTATACAAAGTAAAACATTATAAAATATATAAAGCTAAAGTGGGATTAATTTTCTTCATGCAGTAAATTTTCAGACAGCTTTCCTGTTCACAGAGTAGCATTGTAGGCAAAGCCTCTTGGAGATGCCTGAACATCCTGAACTCCTCCAGCAGAAAGGAACTGTCTCTGTGTTTTAGTTATAATTTTTTATTTCTTGAGTAATTCTTTCAGGTTCTAAGGACTGAGATGAAATGAAGGAAATTAAAAAGTTATCAGTGACATTTTCTTTGGGGAAAAAAAAAAAAAATCCTTTGTAAAAGCCTCAATGACATATTTAAAATTGCATGTCACTATGATGATATTTCAATAGAAATTTTTTAAATTTCCATTAGGCTATTTCATAGCATGTCAATTCAGACTTCATATTGCTATCATGACAACTCAATGAGTTCTTATAACTGACAGAATGAAGGAGGACCGAAACACTAGCTTAAATCAACCTGCTTCCTCTGCCTTTGAAACTCTGCTCTCATGAGACCCAACCTGGAGTACTGTGTCCAGCTCTGGAGCCCTGAACACAGGAAGGATGTGGACCAGTTGGAGTGAGTCTAGAGGAGGCAACGAAGACGATCAGAGGGCTGGAGCACCTCTGCTATGAGGACAGGCTGAGAGAGCTGGGGCTGTTCAGCCTGGAGAAGAGGATGCTCCGGGGAGACCTTATAGCGGCCTTCCAGTACCTAAAGGGGGCTTGTAAGACACATGGGGACAAACTTTTTACGAGGGTCTGTTATGACAAGACAAGGAGTAATGGTTTTAAACTAGAAAGGAGTACATTTAGATTAGATATAAGGAAGACATTTTTTACCGTGAGGGTGGTGGAACAGTTGATTGGAACAGGTTGCCTGTGGTGGATGCCCCATCCCTGGAAACATTCAAGGGTAGGTTGGACGGGGCTCTGAGCAACCTGATCTAGTTGGGGATGTCCCTGCTCCTTGCGGGGGGTTGGACTAGATGGCCTTTAAAAGCCCCTTCCAAACCAAACTATTTATGATTCTACAATTCTACAAATTTTCTAGTACTCAAGACTGCTAAACCAATTTTCAAGCATTGCCTCTTTACAGTAGATTTTTTTTTTAACTAATCCATGTGTAGTCTAACTTTATGATTACCACTTGAATAGTAATCTTTCTATTCTTACTCTATTTTTACCAAGCACAAATAAATATTTAATTCTTTCTTTATACAAAATATTTTTCATGTTTGTAAGGCACTCTCTTCTGCACTTCATAAATCTGAAATCTTTATTTTTACTTTGGGTTGACTCTGATCTCTCATAGCAGCTTACACTTGACAACATCTTACAAAACAGATTTGCTTGTCTTGTATTTCCTTCTTCATATTAATGAGAGCCAAAGAAAACACTAGGACACTAGAACTAAGATACAGCAGAGGAAAATTTGGGGAAGTTGTGTAACAAGTATCTGATCTTTGAGAAAGACTGATTTACTCAACTCAAAATAGTGCAAGACCTTATTTTCTGAATCGTGAAACCCTGAAAACCACACACAGAACTGCACACATTTTGTCATTGCTGTGTTCCACATGAAACTGCTTTCCATTTCTCTTGAAATGAGACCACCTTAAAGTGCGAAAGTTCAGATAGGAATAGTAGACAGAAAGAAGTACTGATAACTCAGTTTTCATATTTCTCTCTTCAAATTATTATTAAGAGATTCATTGGTCTACTGTAACAGGCTAAGAGCCATTTTGAGATATTTTTGCAACTGCCTGAGGTTATTTAGGTTTCATCTTTTGTGCACCAAACCAGGATTTAATTTTAGAAGTAAATCTAAATGAGCATGAAGAAAATAGGATGAAGGCTTAAATGGAAAATAAAACAACCTCCATATTATATATGCACCCTAAAAACATTTTCATTCAAATATCAATCCCTATGTAGTAAAACACTGTTTTGCCACTAATTGCCCTACATGGCTGTTTGGGGACTTTAATTCCATATATGTGCATGTGTATGAATTTGTGTGCTTGTACGTGCATGCCTGAGAGGGATAAAATCCAAAATGAAAAGAAACTTGCTTTTGATCGAGGATCAGCTAGCTGTTCTAGAGCTTGGCAGGCTGTCACTGATGCTGGATATAGGAAATTATTAGCCTGTTGAAGGAAGTTTAATTTTATATAACTCATCCTTCAAATGTCTCAAGGAACATATTCTTCTTCATCAGAAAAAAAACTTCACTTTGACTCTACGCTAAAAATAAAATTAATATTAAAAAAAAAGTGAGGAAGCAGAAAGCCGATATTCTGCTGTTGACACATTATGCTAATAAAGACCTGAAACACATATAACCTTTACAGCAGATTATAATCACTTTCCAAGACCGCACACAGTTTCTTCAGATTCTAACTCAAACAGGGCCTTTTGTGACGTAAAGTATTAAAGTTGTGAGCAAGGATTATCATAATCTAATTGCTTCTTCAAATTGCCTGGACAGAAAGCATGAATTAACTCTACCTACTGTTCTTTGAAGAATACCATATACTCATTAATAAGCGTACATTTCCTAGTTCTACTTCAGCTGTCTGAGCCTGAAAGTAACCATAGAAGACAAAATACATTCAGACTACTTCTAACAAATTTAGTCAGTATAATGTCTCCAGTAACACACAGCAGCAAATGTTGACTAAGCAAAATAAACAACTATGGAGCACTTAAGCAAAAGAGAGATTACCCTTTATACAAGTTCTGCATTGTAAGCATCTTAGAAATGAACTATAAACGATAACAAGCACCAACATATGCATATCTTTATTATGCTTGGCTTGAATCTTTATAGTTTAATTCCACCAAATTTTGTTCATAAAAATAACCATCTTCATATCTTAAAAAAAAAAACCAACAAACTAAAAAAACCAACCAAAAATAAAAGCACACAAAAAAAAACCACAACGCAGAAGACCAGCCGTGTTCAAACTACTGCTCTAATAAGGTCATTTAAACATATTTCAAATGCTAAAATTACAGAAATCTTTAAAATATGGTAAAACCCATCCTGTTCTTTTCAAGGCTTAGTGGTCTACGTACACAACTGTGAGACATTGTGAACACAGAGAAATTGTTCTATCTCCTCCAACACAAACACTAAGAGCATGATACGCAGCTAACAGATTTAAAACAAAAATGGCAGCAGTTTTTCAGGGAGGTGTCTAAGTAGGCTGTGGAACTCCTTGTTACAGCATGTTGTGAAAGTTTTACAAAGGTTAAAGGAGACTGAAATCCATCAAGGATGACTGCATACAGAGACATAGTTGACTCAAAATATCCAGGTCTCAAATTGTTAGATGCTGGAAGAGTATCCCAAGGAATTTTCATTACAGGCCTGATTCGCTCGCATATTCTTTCCTAAATACTGGCTTTCAGTCACTGCCAGAAAGAGAATAAAAAGCAAGAGGAGTCTTAGAGATGAACCAGCATAACCATCATAACCATTTGTATAGATTTTGCCTGGAAAAAAAAAAAAACACTTAAGTTGCGATTGCACGCACTGCACCTCTATACTATTTAATTGTTCTTTCTACTGGCTATAATGATGAATCACAGTGAAGTACTTTTTATAGACACAATTTTTCCTGTTCAGTTGTTAGAGTTTTGTGTTTTTTTTTTTTCCTCTTTGCTTTTAAACTTTGTGTCTTCAGGATATTATTAGATGAATTATTTTAAGAACCTTTGTTCCATATCAGTTAGGCTTGCCTGTTGTACTCAAAGTAGGAATCCATGGTTTGGAAGCTTGGAATGCCATCTGAATTGGAAGGAAACAGCATATTGGAGATCAAGGTGAGGGGGGACAGAGCAGGAAGAAGCACATATGAAGTGGATCAGTGGTGTGAGAGTTCCAGAAGGGCTCAGAACAGGATATAGAGTCTCTACGACACAGGTTCATCTCCTTTTATAAGCTTTGAATTCCCTGTTTCTTCAAGCCAAATGATTTTTTGGACTGTAAATTCTCTCCAATAGATACGATTATTTAGCTTGTCCTTCTTAACAATTCAAACAATGGTATTGCATTTTCAGTGTTGAGTAAGAGTTCCATTTTCCAGAGAGATTTATCAGCTCCAACATTTTCATATATACATTTGTGTCAAGTGCTTGAATCATATCCATGAAAATTTGGTTGTCTCTCAGTCTTTGTTCTTGATTACAGCCTGTAATTTTGTTACTCTGTTGCCCCAATGGTAGCATAAACTTGTCTAGACTCATATGTTTCATCAAACCTTTTATTGATGCACGGATGGTAAGAACTTTGAATGTTTTGTACAATTATTTTTTCTGTTCTCTTCCATCTCAGAGCCTTTTTCCATCTTTTCCTTTACAGATCTATCTTGAAACTTCCAGAAGTTTTTCTGCACCTGGTGAGCGCAACTTTTGAATTGACATCCATGTCCAATGATTTTCCAACAATATACTGATCCACTTATTTTGACTTTGATTATCTATAATCCATTTCCCAGGTGGAATATTGTATTTATTATTTTCTTTAATTTACAACAAAAGAGGTGACTCAGTACTTTCCAACAATGCAAACAACGACTGGTAACAGCTTCTACTACTATCCAATGTAATTTTGGGGTTTTTTTTCCAAGTGATGATGAATAGCAGGCGTATACAACCATATCACATATATAGACCAATGTGAAAACTGCTTCAATATTTTCAACTTTCTATGAGTATTGTCTTAATAAAATAGTTTTAACTGATTTTGCAGAAATATAATCAATCTGTTCTGTCAATGAGAAACATGCTAAAAACCATAGAGTTGTAGTTGTGATCCCAGAATGAATGTTCAAAAAAGTAATGAAAGAAATGCTTGGCTTTAAAGTTAGTACTTATGTTCCAAAAAAACCTGCCTCACTGGGGAAGAACACTGATGTTCCCGATGTTGTGTAAATTGTCAAACATTAGGACTTGTAATGGCACAATTCTATCCTTGATCATCTCTGTATAGGATCTGCCTCTTCAAATGATCACATTTAAGTACAGAAGTTTCTTAAGCATCAGCAGTTCTTGGAGGAACCCTATGGGGATGCAAATTTTGTGGAGTGGTGTTTTAGGGTGCATAACTCCCTGGAGCTCACAGACAGAAGCAAAAGTTGGTCATGTCAGGTTGGAATCTGCTCTGGACCTTTCTGCACAGCTGGTCTCAACTAAGATGATTTGCAATTTATTACATTTTTCACTATTTATGAACTACAGCAGCAACAAAGTATACATAATTAATTGACAGAAACTGGATAATACTGTGAGAAAAATCAAGAGTGTCACTTTATTCCAAATGAGATACTCATTTACAGCTCCTGCCAACAAAGCAGCAGTATAATATGAAGGTTATAGACTACTCACAAAAAGATTACCGCTCAGCAAGAACCGTTTGAGCCAAATATCATATCACACAGGTAGTATCATACATTGAGAGAGGACATATTTAGTGGAATGATTACTTCTTTTTGCTACTTTTTTCAAAAATGTCAAGCTACAGTAATATATTCAAAAGCACTGTCTCACTCACCGCAGTTAGCTTCATCTGATCCATCAGCACAGTCTGGGTCTTCGTCGCATACCCACAGTTTAGAAATGCAGTGTTTGGTTGTTTTACACTGGAAATGGTCCGGAGAGCAACTGTTTTCAGCTTTAAGTAAGAGGATTTCAAATTAAAACTAGAAATTTCTGCTAATACTAAAAATACTTGCTTTAAAGAAAAAAAAAAAAAAAATCAACATTCAGAAATTGGATATCCCTACCATTACTTATATAACATCTGGAAAAAAAAACAGTATTCACATCTATATTGTTTATAATTTTGTAATCTTTTTATACCTTATTTTATATATAACAGGAAGGTAAAACGAATGCAATAAACAAAGTTTCTGTTGTGACATTCTTTTAACAACAAAAACAACAAATAGGCTTAACATTGATGCAATCAAACCACCTGAGTAAAAAGCAGTCAGATTTTTTTTTTTTATTTCCTCAAACACCAGTTATCAATTCTGCGTCAGTTAGTTTGAAGGACTAAGACAGCTCTCAATGCTCTGATTGAAAAGGTAATCAAAATTATGTACAGTTCTGGTGAAATTCGGTGCTCACTGTTAAAAGAAGCCATGGGTAAACAGTGAGAAAAGTTTCAAAATTATTTCACTTTATCAGTGTAGCTGAACAAATTTTTGAATGAATCCTACAGTAAGATAAAGATGCACAGATGCAGCAAGCCTTCATACTAGATCTTCCAGAATGCTTTTAGTTGAAGCTTAACTTTAGAATAGCCACTTGACAATAAAAAATATCCCCAGTGTACTCATGTGATTCTACATTGACTCCCTCACAAGCATATAGGCCAGGTCTTACTGTTTCTTAAAATCTTATAACTAAGATTACAGAAGCAAGATAAATAAAGGACATATATCTGGACTGGACTGTGAGCAATCTGTGTGCAATCAGATACATAAGGATTTCTTTAGAGATAAGCACGTGTACAGGAACCTCCAAATTGTTCTAAACTGAACTGAACATAGGTGGAAAAACCATCCGACCTATTTTTTATATGTTTTATAATGTTTGTCCTGCTTTCACCTAGTGAACTCCTTAAAGTTTCTAAAAAAATTCCCTATTTCTGTTGAAAAATAAATGTGTTCCTTGATACGATCATTCTTGTTTCTTGGGTTTGGCAAGATGAAATATTTTAGGTTTCTTCAAAGTAGATGCATTATTTCTTTCAGCATCACATTTCCATACATCCATTTACAGTGCTGGAATTAAAAAGCATTTAGACTTGGCTATGCTGCTAACTATACTTATAAAAAATAATACTGATTCTCAGCTAGAACATCCCACCAGGGCATTTCAAAGTGTTTTACAAGGAAGATCACCAAAACCACCTCCATTTTACATATGGAAAGCTGTAAGTACAAAATGTGACTTTCTCAAGGTCACTTGAAACATAAAGCCAAACTGCAGTAGACCTGAAAACAAGGAACTGTATCTTACGAATCCTAGTCCAGTGAAATTAGATGAAATAAATAATCTCATCTGTCTTGTGACAGGACCCCCAGTCAATATGAACTTTGTGGCACACCTACTTAAAATCTCCCCTTCTTGTAATCTCCCCAAAGACAACTGACGAGTTTTCAGAAGCCACAAGCGAGGTTTTGTTAAAATAGAAAATTGCACTCTTTACTTTCTTAAGAGAGAAGCTAATACACTCTAGGTAAGACAGAACAGAAATAAAAAATATATATAATTATCCTCCCCCATTCCTCACTGTGCCTTTGCAGGTGGGTTGATGGCTGAGTTTCAGACAATACAACAGCTTGCTTTATGTCACAGCAGAGTGTCCTATCCCCCCTAATCCCTAGGAAGTTTTCAAGTCCATCACCGCTGATCCTGACTCTATCCCTCCCACAGTCCCCGAGCACTGCTGTGCTGCAGACTCTGCTGCTCTGATTTCTTTTCCTTTTTGTCAGCTACACCTCAAGGTCTTGTGAATCTTCCATATGGGATGTGCAGGTCCTTATAATGATAAAAGAAGTCTCTCTTATCTTCCACAGGAGTATACCTGACCCCACTTGATCAGTTTTTAAAGAAACACAACATGCAAACCAACACACAATACTGTCAGAGGCTACAGCTCTGCTGAGCTGTTTGGAAGATGTCCGTTAAACATGACCATCAACAAAGCCTTTGTATCCTTAGCAACCCTTCCCTGGGAGAAGGCCACGTTCTTTGTAGAAATGCAGCATATGCAACCTTGGGAAAACTAATTCAGAAATAGGAATAGGCACCTTAGATCAGCAGTAGATCTGAATAATGAACTGAGTGAAGGACAGCTGTATTTCAAGACAGCACCATCATTTTAATTACAAAATGATCAAAGACACAAGCTATTCAATACATTTCCACTCTAAAACTGAAAATATTTTCTCTATTTATATCTAAGAAATATAGAATGAAAATGAATTTATTAAAACTAAGATGTATTAAAAGCTGAGTAAAAGGAAATCAAGTTACACAGGCAAAATAATGATGAGGTCCCCAGAGGAAAGGGAATAGAAAAGGTAGAAAGCCCCAAAGAAAACAGATGTAGAAGGAGCTGTGGAGCTACATTTTTTCCAATAAAAGACACAGAAAAATATATTTTTCCATTCAAAAGTGTTGCTGCAAGGCATGACAAATTAAAGGCTCAAGAAGATGAGTCATTTGTGAGGTGGTTAACAGTAAAATGGATGTTTCAGCCTAAGACAGAAAACCAGTTAAATGCTTGAAATGAATTGTTTACACACCTCTCTTTGCAATGACTATAAAAAATGAATTTAATAAATGACATTTTAGTTTGTTCTCTTATATATAAAGCATTGTACATCAAACTATCTCATCAATTAACTGTTCTACCTGTTCCTCAAATTATTTTACAGAAAGGACATTTACAATATTTTATATATTTTACTTCAGTTTCTTGTTTCAAACCAGCTACAGTTTTCAGAGTAAAACTCTCTAAGCATAACTTACGGCAGTCTCTCTCATCCTCTTCATCACCACAGTCATCCTGCCCATTGCATCTCAGATTTATTGGAATACACTTCTGATTCTTTGTGCACTTGAACTGACCTGACAGACACACATGCGTGTCTAAGTTAAAAGAACAAAAATATCCAGTTAAAACAATTAGAAGTTAAAGACGAAAATATTTTAAAATATAAATGAGGTTTTTTTTTTTTTTGACAAGATCTAAAGCATGGCATTTAAAACAGTTTATCAGTTTAGCATGTTTCTGAAGTCTACAATCACTTACCACAGTTCAATTCATCAGAATTGTCCCCACAATCATTCTCTCCATCACAGATAAAGGCTGGAAGAGCACAAAGTCCAGTTCCGCACTGAAAACGTCCTGGCTGACATCTGAATTCAGCTAAGAAGAAAGAAAATTGCTTATCAATACTACCAGAGGAATGATTAAAGTATCAATAGTAGTGTTCTTCCTCTATGAACTAACGAAACGAACTTATAAACCTTTGTATTTGCCTATATAGTCTCAATCTGAGTAGATATTAGTAACTAAAAAGCACATGTACTATTGCAAAATTCATTTCAAAGTCTGAGATTTTAAATTTGCATAACCATAGTTACACCTTACTAACGATACAGAGCGCAACCCTCTACAAGTTGATACTTACTATTAGCTCCACAGACACTTGCAATTTAGGATCTAAACACTTGCATTCCAGCCTGTGTTTAAGAAACTCACTGCCCCACTCTAACTTTATTTCTCATGTCTAACACTGTTCCTTCCCACAGCTCGTGCCATTTGAGTGAATGAGCAATTATGCACCTCTATAGTAGCATTTTATATAAACATCATGTAGCTTAAAATGTCATCTTATGTTGAATGATGACTTATGTTAAAGCTTGCTTCAAAGGCCTCTGCATCAGAAAAAGAGAACTAAGTATAAAATTGTAAAAATACAGAGAAATTTCAATTAAAAAAATAATCAAATGAACTATTACTTAACTGTAAGACTTCAGGACACAGAGTAGAGCATTATGTGTGTATAAGATTAAGGGAAGAAGGCAAGAATCTTTTGATTTATGTATATTAATATAATAATATTAAGGTAGTCAGTGACTGGGACTGAAAAACATCATCATCAGACACTACTGTTTACAAATCCAGTACCTTAGAGAGGCTTTTTTTTTTTTTTTTTTTTAAGTAAACTTGCAATCAGCTACCATCACAGAAATCGTCCTTTAGGATGCTGAAAACATCATCATAATTGACTTCCACTTGTCTACATGTCAACAAGGGAATACTACAGAAACCTACTATTTGAACTATGGGAGGCTATCAAGAAATACACCTTATCTGCACCATCTTCAGGAGAGTCCGTCAAAGTGACACAGGCTGTATGCACAAAGCTCATTGCGTTAAATTGTTCATACTGGAGGGGTGAGATTTAGCTCTCCAAACTTACCTTTGACAATATTTACAAAACTATAAACTGATATTATGTATGTAAAATATATTGTCAGAAACAGAATTTTAGGAGGAATCACATGGAGAACATTGTTGTTGTTCAGAAAATTGCACTAAATAATAATGTGTAGTTAAATAATTGCATAAATGCAATTAAACTTAAGCAAATGAGATTAGAATGCCACATTTCAATTATACAGAAAAATAAACTAAATGATCTGTCAGAATTTTGTATTTATGTATAAAAATCAGCAAACTCAGAAATTAAGTCTAAAATAAAAGACCAGGACCAAGTAAACATTTAAAACATGAAAAACATGTTCTTATGATTTTCTAAGGACCTTAAAAGACCCTTAGTAGACATGAGTTAATAAAATTTTTTATAGGCTGACAAAGAAGAGCCTGCACCCTTTGTAAATTTGACAGAGACCAAGGAAAAGAAAACAAGGCTGCAAACAAAAGCTTTAAACCCCTCCTCCCCCTTCCTAACACGTATAAAGCATTATATTTGATTTGAACTCTACTGACAAAACTGAGTTCCAAATTCAGAAGGCACTTACGGCATTCCTCAGGCTCATCAGAGCCATCTCCGCAGTCATCGACAGTGTCACACTTCCACCAAAATGGGATACATTTGTCAGTTTTGCAACGGAACTGTAAAAGCGAGAAAAGAAGGAAGAAAAGCTTTTCTATTAACATTTATTTATTTTAAAACACAAATAGTACAGTTCATGAAAAAACAGCTTCACTGCTTAAGTCATTGCTCCGTTAATTGATTCTGGCTGTTAATTTCATAAAACTTTTTAAATATTCTTTTTTTTTTCGGAGGTGTTTTGCACTGAGACTTCCACCGATACAAATCACTGCAGTTTCAACAACATTGCTACACTGACTTATAGTGCCCCGATAGGAACCACTCATCACATTTTGCTGCATTCCATGATTTGCTCCTTTAATATCTTATTCAAAACCATCTCAATTCTTAAGCAGTATTTTTATGCTCGTGAAGTAGACTTAATATCATTTCTCCAGATAAATCAAAACACTTACAGTTACAGAAAAGGGCCTTAACATGCAATGTTGTAATTGTGTGCACTATTGCTTATATTATTTGAATGAAATGAGAAAACCAGAAGCTAGGCATTCCAGCCTTTCAAAAGGATAGAACATTTATACAAAAACAAATAGAATCATAGAATGGTTAGGGTTGGAAGGGACCTTCAAAGGTCATCTAGTCTAAAAAAATCCTTTGTAAGACCTTGGTAATGCCTTTACTCTAAGCTCAAGCAACATTGTACCTTTGTTCTGGCTGAAAGAGGAATGCAAACAAAACAAAGAGTAGAAATTACTGGATGCAATCTTCTAGGGCTAAACCTAAAATCAGAGCTCACTGCGTGGCTAATACTAGGTAGAAAAATCTGCATAGATTATCAGCACCCTTTTAGAAATGTTGTATTTCCTAGCTGGTGTCTGCATGAACACAGAAGGGAAGGAAATCAACAGGTTTAGGAGGGTAAAGACATTTTAATTTCTGTGACTATGCACTATTTTTTCATTTCTCCACATTTAAAAAATAATCGATTATTCAATAAAGTTGTTAATAAAAAGTATATTAAATTTGGTGCATTAGCTCAGTTTTATCTTTTCTGCCAAGAAAATTTAGGGTTTCACGGCCATTTATGTAGCAGGACCTATCACTGGAGCTACATCACTCTTGTACCACGTTGAGAGACGTGCTGTGTACCAGGCTGAGTGTGAAAGGCAGCTATTCTAAACTGTTAAACTGTTTCACAAAGGTATGCACCTCACAGCAGCTCAGCAGAAGGCCTCCAAATATAGAAGACAAACAGAAATTCAGACAATTCACATTCTTAGTATTTTCTACTTGCTAGCACAGGCTTCCTGCTGGTTAATTGTTTTTAAGCCTTGCTCTTCTCACTACAAGAGAGTGCAGGCTGTTAAAATAACTTTATGAATTTAATTCCAGGAAGTGGGTACTAATTCTTAGATGTTATTACACTCTGCATGAAAATGCTTTGATTCCCTTCTAAACTGGGCAATCATACGCTTTGCAAAATCAGGGGTCAGAGTCGCACGGATGTGCTTGGGACAGCCTGAGTTTTGGTGTTCTAGAGTATGATGTGTTTTGTACTAAACAATTTCTCACGTCAAATTAGCCGTCAAAAGACAGTTGAAAGTCTGCAGATGAGCAAGACCAGCGAATCAGCCATCCAACAACTCCTCATCAGAAACAGCTAACAGTAGGTGTGTTGTCAAGAGCGACGACATCATCAGAACAGCTATGATTTTACAGCATCGCCTGAAAACCTTAAGGAGCAAAGTGTATTTCTGCCACATCTCTGCATCTGATGCAGTCAGATTGATGAATTATCAAATGGTAAACAGATTTCAAAATTGGAAGGAAATGACTAATAACCAATGTCAACTTGTAACTGTCTGTCGGAAGCAGCTTCTTCTATTTAACCCTGCTCTCCTTTCTAGGGAATCCACAAGTGATAAAATATTGCTCCTGAAGGATCCAAGATGTGAAGTTATCCTTCAGTTCAGACTACCAATGAATTATTTAGAAAGGAGTAGAGCCACTCAATCAATAGTTAGCATATAAATTCACTGTGGAATAAGCTTCCAGTGCCATTTAAAGAAAATTAAAAAAAAAAAAAAAGTGCTGTTTTCTCACCAAATGAATTTGAGAAGCTAGATATGGGGGAAAAATAGGTAAGAAAATCCTCATTTTACAAGTGGTTTACATTTTCTTTTTTTTTTTTTCATCACCTAATGGGAACTAACAAGCAGACAATCTAAACAGAAAAGATACAATGAACATAATAAAATCACACCAAATACAACCTTAAGGGGACAGAGGAAGATACTGGGAACAATATTACTTGAATGAAACTGTACAGCATCTATTAAGACGATCACTGTTCTCTAAAAATTAAGAGTTAAACTTTCCTTTCCTTAATGAGTACAGACAAAATGCATCACGATGCAGAACTTTGTAAGAGATCATTAGCATACATATAATAAAATTGGACTACTAGAAAAGCTGGACTACTAGAAAGATTTTCAAGGCTGTACGTACTGTTAGAATCAATCGTCTGGGTAGAACAGTCCAAAGACTTATAAAAGTGGATCTCTTAGAAGAAATCAGTACGTTCTAATTAATCTAGCTTATATTTTAAGAAAAAAAAAAAACAAAACAAATATTTATTTCAAGTACTGGGGAATCCACTTCATAAATAATTCAATGTTTCAATTGATACAACTGTTAATTAATTGCATATTCTATCATTTCAATTTCAGCTACTGAATGGTTTTTAATGTAACCCTACCGTTTACCTACTTATCTAACAGGACTGAGCTTGTTTTCTTGTATTAATGTAAAGTTTGTTCATGCATGAATACTCCCAAATCATTGTTATACACACTTTGTTATCGTTGTTATACACACTTTGTATTTTTATGTTTCATATTTCTTACAAATGTTTTTTTTTTCAATGCAATATTTATGGTTTTAGTAGCTGTATTTGTTCTAGTGACTGCCAGAAACATTCGTATTTGAAAGGGAACAAGTTCTGCATTTGCAAGTCTATTTTCAACCAATAGCCTTGAAGATGAAACGCTTTAAATGCACCCATGAGTTACCTTGTCTTCAGCTCCTTTGACTTCCATGGGCACCAGCATTCGTTATTTAAAAGCAGGTGGAAACACAACAAAATCTAATCCCCACTCCCTCTCCTACCGTGGATATGCACTTACCTGGCTGGCAGTGCAGTTCGACAAGCACGTCTTGTTATCGGCAGCCAGGTAGAAGTTAGTGGGACAGGCACAAGTATACATCTTGCCAGGGGCTAGAAGGCATAAATGACTGCAACCACCATTGTTTACCATACACAAATGCTTAGACACTGTGGACAGAACAGGAAAAGAATAGCAGAGCCTATTATTTCAGTATACTTCAGGGTGTCTACTTTGTAGAGGAACAAAAATGTATTACACATACTGTTTTTATAATGGAATGTCTCAAATCAAAAACTCGTAAGAGGCAACCTTTTTGTTTTGCCTTTAAGTTATTCTTTTCTTTTATATGCAAAATTTAATTATTACTATGGTAGAGATTCAATACTGAAAGTGTGAGAGGAAGAAAAAAAGGACTAGGGTGGTTTTTTTTTTTTATGAGACAAAAAAAAATTAGCTTATCGAGGTCAAGTGCCAAATTGTATCCAGTTACAAATCAAATACAGGGAAATAAGAAGATCAGACGCAATCATAACACCTACATTCTCTGACATTCCCTCAGCCCAACAAGTTTCTAAATAACAGTATTCTTCTACCTTACTTCTCAAAGAATAAGGTTAAATGTTTTTCATAACACGCTGTTCCCGTCTTGGTAACTGGTAACTCGGACTGTAATGCAACTTAACAGTTCTGTACTACCAGTCAGTGCCTGGGTTAATTTTTAAGCACCCAAATTGCTATCTCATCACTGAACAAGGTATATCACATTTATTTAATACCAAATATACTTATAACATTAATCTCAGACTTCTGTTTAAAAATGTTAACTTATGAACTTCCACAATTTGAAACAAAATAGAAATAAAATAAATCACTGCAGATAAACAAGTTTCCACTAACTCAGCAACTGCCTACTAAGTGAAAGGCATCAGTATGCTGTACAAAAACCACAGACAGAATAATTACCATCAGGTTGCCTGTAAGAATGATACACCTGGATGTCTGTTATGGTATGCCAGGAGTTAATCAGCGACAGTCTGTCTGATCCAGAGGTTTTGTGGGCACGGCTGAGTGATTTGGTTTTCCCGTCTGACCAGTAGATGTAGTCTTCAAATAATGTTAGTGCAATCACCCCTGGAATATCTTGATTAGGGACTGTAAGAAGAGATGCTAAGATTAATGTTCACACTTGGAAGACTGCCAGTTAAAATATTCCATACTGCATGGGCTGACAGATACAACTGCTCTATAATGCCTTGAGAATAATTGTCACGACAGAATGTCAAGTCTAGAGAGTTCTTTATTATCAGTTATGATAAAGATGGATGGGGTACAAGCTCTGCTTGCCTAGAATTAGTTTGCCCAATCAGTGCTAAGGAAATGAAAGAATTTTTAGTTAATAAAAATTAGCTCCAGATTCTAAATCAATGACATGTTAAGCTTTAAAGCAGTACATAAAATAAATATAGCTTAACCTACTCTTTACAGAAGGCCAATATTAATTTGCTAGTTTAGAGGAATTAAAAGTTATTGGAAAATACTAAAAATGTAAGGTATACATCTCCAGATGCACTGTTTTTAACACCCTTTAAAACAACGGTATTTCATTTCAGCAAAATATACTGAATAGAGATATGGAGGCAGGGGAAAAAAATGTTTCGCATTGAAATACACATAGCAGTAAGAGGGTTTATTGCTCATTCCTAACATAACCAACCATACAATTAAAAATATAAACAAAGTGATGATAACACCTCATTCTTAAGGTATCACAAAATGATGAGTCAGTATCATTTTTAAAAGGATGGAAGGACAAGAGGGAGAAAAAGCTTTGACAGGTTCTTTATCCTACTGAATACTCTTTAATCCTGAACTATTTGTTCTTAGTAAACAAGCTGAACTTTTTTTCCTTTTAACGTATATAGCTGTAATCATAAACGTCGCAGGAGAATACCTGATGACAATGGTCAATTTGTACATTATAATTTTTTGTCGCTGAATCACTCTAATTACTGATAGATCTGAATAGGCTGATCAGAGCAGCCGAGTCTGACATTTTTAACCAGCATATCCTTAACACCTTTGCCTTGTTTCCTTAGGTGAAAATAGCTTCATCTTTTTACCTGGAATGTGCTTACATTGAGCTGGCAAGCCTCAAATTCCAGTTGGAACATTTCATAGTTCACTGACAACTGATGACTGATACTGAGTATATGGAATGACAACGTAGCAAGTTCCATTTTGCATACGATAGCCTTGCCGGTAGCAAACTCCAGCGCAGGGTATGTTGCCTTCTGGTCAAGGAAACCTTGCTTCTTAAACCTCAAATGATCTTCCCTTCTTGTATTTTTACAGATACCACAGCCATTACACTGATGTAACAGGATGATGTTCTTTTAAAAACCTTCCTAACACTTCAAGAAATTAGTTAAAGTGCAAAAAAATCTTAATTTTGGCACTTATTACATAGGCAACTTTGGCGTGGTTCCTTACACAGTATAGTACCCCCAAGAAAAGCTCCTACAATTTCTCTTATTTGTAGAACACATTGTGAAAACTGAGTCTACAAACTAGAAGTAAATCACTTTCCATGGCGATTGCTGCTATCCTGCTCCTCTGAGCAAGGAATGGAAGAATTTTTGTAGTACTATTACTTTTAATTTTGCCACCAAATAATAAATCAACTACAACAAAACAAGAATACAGAAACCATAAGTACAGGTATTTCCATTATATTGATTCCTTTTCCTCTTTTTCCTTATTTTCTCACCACTGGATTTATCAGAATAAATTGCAAGAAAAACCTCCTAGATTTAGGAAAACATCCAAAAGCTAGAGCAGGCTTTGTCTGCCCACTGGAAGATCTATATGTATCATCACCTAAATAGATCAACTACTTGGCACGTTAATTTTATCCCCACTGTGCTCTGGAGTGAACTGAA
Source organism: Chlamydotis macqueenii (assembly GCF_036417535.1). Taxonomy (NCBI): domain Eukaryota; kingdom Metazoa; phylum Chordata; class Aves; order Otidiformes; family Otididae; genus Chlamydotis; species Chlamydotis macqueenii. Next base: position 5,872,246 of record NC_141561.1, on the reverse strand, counting down.
TTCCCTTGGTGGGGAAAATAAATTGTAAACTAAGCAATAGTCCCCAGCTTCCCCCTCGACGTAGTGTGGAGCGTGGGGGGATCTCTAGTAGTGCAGACAGTGAAACGAACCCTGCGCCTAGTGGCAACTGAGCCCCAGCAGTCCAGTCTCAGTCATTAACTAGGTTTTTTTTTAATGTTCTTTTGCTTAACACGAATTATTTTCCTTGAATCTTCTTGAGAGATTACTTAAGCTCTGCATACATCTTTGATAATAATGAATTCAACTTAGTACTGCTCCAGAAAAGGCATGTATCTCTAATTTTAAATTTTAAAAGTGAATGATCTTTGAAATGCTTCAGCATAATTATAAATTGGGAATACTAATTATCATAACACATGCTTACTACCAGATTACTGCAATTAATTAAGGAAGCATAGAATTCACACATTCATGTCATTCAGAAAAAGGAAATTATAATTCTGAATTATTTCAGAATTATTAGTTCATCAAAATCTGTTTAAGCAGATCCCTAAAAAATCTGGATTCTTTCATGCTTTCTCTATTTCCACTCTCCCCAGTTAGTTACCTCAATGAACGTAAGTCATTCAATTGCTTTATTGTGCTATTACATTTACCATGGGATTTTGAATATATCTGAGCACAATCCATTGTGCTATCTTTATATAAGGAAACTGAGGTATACTAAGCAGTACTTTTTATTTTAGGTGGAGTATAAACATTTGCTATTGAATGTTTTCTTGTAACTTTTAAGTCATATGATTGTCTCACAGTACCAAAATTAAAGACAAGTAGGATTTTTTAAGTATATCTGCAAAACTGCAGGAAATTCCCCACTGATCTTAAAGGGCAGTTTCTAATGAGAATACAAACCAGGCTGACAGAAGAAACAGGAAGGAACAGCAGAAAGAGAAACTGCTACTGTGAGTGAAACCCTAAAGCTATCCATAAAGCTATTTATTTTATTTTTGCTTGAGTTCTGGGAAAATATCTCTTCATATAAAACATGACCCTTGCTGCTACTTTTGACATCAAATTAAAGATGTAAAAGATAGCACTCCAGTCTTTCTTAATAAAATAAATGTGCTTTTTCATTTGTCTGTTTTCATAGAATCATAGAACAGTTTGGGTTGGAAGGGACCTATAAAGCTCATCCAGTCCAACCCCCCTGCAAGGAGCAGGGACATCTCCAATCAGATCAGGTTGCTCAGAGCCCCGTCCAACCTGGCCTTTAATGTTTCTCTCTTGTTTTCTCCATTTTCTCTGTTTTCTCTTATAAAGAGCACGAAAACATATGAACACACATGAAGAGGATTTACACAGGAAAAATATTTTTATTTAGTTGTTATAATTATTCCCCATCAATGAAAAATGTGTCTAGCAGCCACCCTCTTTTTGACCATCCAGGAATGACAAGCAAACACCATATCCTGAGTTCACATGTTTAAGTAAGCGCTTACTTTTGTTTCTACTTATGTTTGTGGGTTGTCACACAATTTATCCTAGCTTCAATGGATTACGCATACAGCAGAATCCAGATGAAGCTTTATATTCATTAGCTAAAAAAGATTAAAGAAAATAAGATGTACTGACTTCATTCTCTCATCACACCTTATTAACAGGGAATCTAAGTTTAATATGTGGTGTAAAATGTGAAATACTACAGTTAGAGAGCTGTGTTTCAGAAATGTACTCAAGTACATTTTTCTTTAAGCCAATTTTGCAAGCACCAGATTTAGAAGTTTAAATCTTACGATTATCTTTACAACAAAACCACAATACATAACACAGTACAAGAAATATTATATTATCTTTTTCCTTTCTTTAATATAACTATGACAGAGCATATTTGTTTCTAAAAATTGGATTTTGCATTATTGCCACATATTGGTCAAAAGATGAAAATGTCACTGATTTAAACATTTGCAGATTAGGTTTAGTTTGTTGTGCCACTATTTCCGACCTCTAGATATGGAGAGTAGTTCATTCTCCAGAATGAACTTTGAGTAACTTTATAATTTTAATGGACTTCTATGTTACAGTCAATTTGTCATTAAGAAATGTTCAACACAAATTTGATCACAAGTCCTTCAGCAGCTTCCATCATTTATGGCTGTAAAAGCTACAGATATTCTTTTGTGACTATGAAACAGAGAAAGTTACTTTTAAAAAAAATCCATAAAGGAGGCAATGAATAGATTGTGTTAAATAAAATAGTACAAATAAATAAATGTAAATAAAAACACGTATAAAGAAAACCACACAGAAAGTAAGTACAGTATCAATGGATGCAAGTATTTTTTATAAAAATTCTTGTAAGTTGACCATAAGACTCAGTGTATTTTATTTCCGTTGGTACATCTGTAAAGACTGAGGGAAGTTTCCGAAAATAGGCATTCAATGGCAGCTAATTCTGATTTACTTTACTGTTTGAGGAATAGTTCTATCATAGCTCAGTATTATTTTTCTTTACATTTTAGTATATTATAAACAACGGAACATCAGAACTGCTGACATGTAATAGATTATAAAATCTATAGTTCATATCAACTGTGAATGACTCGAAAAAACACAAAACTGTGAGAGAATTTTGACATCTTATTTTCTGATGGAACAGTAAAATAATTTCTCATGTTCTTTATTCCTTATCTTTGAGGACGTCAGTGTTTCAAGATTTCAAAAATTACCGGCAGTGACAGCTACTGATTTATTTAAACGTATGTAGTAGAAGAAACACCCATTTTCTTTCTTCAGTCTTCCCTTTAACTTCAAGACAACCTTAGCTGCATTACACACCTACCTCTTCATAAATGACATACAATAGTTGCAATACTAATTATTAACCTCACAGTATATATTATGGTGTGAATCACAGTTTTAAACAAGAAAGCAAGACTAATTGCTCTCCTTTCTTTGGCAAGCACTGTGAAAATTGACTACTTCCTGCAGATTCAAGGTAGAGCCAGGTTAGTCATAACTGGTAAGTACCTCTGCTTCCACTGCACCATCTATTTTAAAACATTTAATCAAGATGTCTACTTGAAAACCCATTAGTAAGAAAGTAATATATTTCTTTTAACACAAAATCAGGTTACACCAACATAAGTGTCAGTTCTCAACCAGCAAATTCATGAAGAATTTAAATAGTCATATTTTAACACAGAGCCATGAGAATTGCACTCACTTAGGATTAATTACTTTCCAGAATTACCTACGCATTCAACAGGTCTTGTTTCTTTTATTTAAGGTTTCTCATAACAAAGTCATCCTATGCCCTCTATGAAAGTTCACAAAATCGGGTTGAATTAAGTTGAAGTCCATTCCATATCTCAAAATACTCATCAAAAACGACTAATAAAACAACCCACTTGCAGACTAACAATCCGTTGGATATTGCTCCAGCAGTCCATAAGTATTTTACTAGACCAAAACTTAATATACATGGTTTTTTTTCCCCCTCATTGTTAGAGCATCAAATCCTTAAATAATCCCTTGTAACTCATGCATATTACTTTTCTTTTTTTTCTCAGATGAAGAAATCTCGGTGATTATAACTGAAGTACCATTCAGTCAAAAAAGGGATGACAGCCCAACTGCAATAGGACTCAGACTCCATCACCATGGACATGACCACCGGACAGCTGCTATAGCGTAGTGGAAGAGGTGAGAAGTGCCTTTAGCCCCTTTCATGAATCCTTGCCTCAACAGTATTATTACTCAGCTGACTACTTCCACTAAGTCCCAAATAGTTATTCCAGTGACTCAAGTTTCTTACAGCTTATGATATAGTACATCTCAGAACATGCCAGGTTTCATATACTGCAACATACACTACATGTCTTATACGAGTAAAAAATGCTTTACTTTGTGCCAGACACAAAATCTTATTAATTCAAAAACTCATACTTACTTGATTTTCAAGACTCTGCTCTTTTTATTTGTGTAATAAAATGCATTATGGAGGCATATTCACAACTTATTCAGCAATTTTGAGGGACAAAAAACATGGAACACAAAATCATCACCCTAAGTAATTTCTGAGGGAAAACTGCACCTGAATTTGCTTTTGTAATTCCTTTTCCTACCACAGCCTCCTCCTACCAGAGATGGGCGAGTGCCTCGCAATCCCTCCTTTTCTAACAGGCCTTCTATCGCCACCTCTAGTTCTCTACTAGGGTTTCATTTTATACATAAATTATGGATTCTGTGACATTGAAAGCTAATGCCGAACAGTGCTTGACCAAACAACAATAAGATGAGAAATGTGATAAGAAGAGAAGGCAGAAAAGAGAAGGAATGCATAGGCCTATCAGAAAGCTGTGGAAAACAGGAGGAAGAAAAACAGGTGGGTAGTGAAAGGGAAAAAAGGCGAGACTTGCAACAGATCAGAAGCTGTGGAATATAAAAATAATCAGATACCTGAACACAAATTAAAATGACAATAGATAACATACTAAAGGGAGATAAAGTGCTGCATGAACTTAAGGGAAGAAAAGCCATATATCTCTGTAAGAGGGAACACGATTGTGTAGACACATGAGAAGCATGCAGACTTAAAATGTATTTCTCTCTCTCCTGCATTTTGTACTAACTTTGATCCACAAATTCACATACTGTAAGTCATATCTGAGATAAAAATGTCTACTTTTCTCTTATGTGAGCTCTGTTTCCCTTATATTTTCCAAGTACCTCTACTTAAGCATAAAAAGTGTTCATTTGATTTCAAGGGTGAAAATCATACCATCTAGGACTTCTTAACCACAAAATATGCTTACTGAAGAAGACATACAGAAGAAGCGAAGCCCAGTCTCACTCAGCTCTTACGAACAACAACAACATCTCATTGTCAGCTGGCAAAATCCATGGCCAAGAAAAAGGGCCTTTAAAAAGGACAAATGCTGACTTCTTCTAACCAGTAAACACTACAAAAATAAACGGACTCTCATGTCACCAAGGTTTGATTGGCATTCAGCTCCTGTTCAAGCAGAAGCTGGTTGATTGCTTCACTTTTGAGCTAGAAATAGATCTGTCCCTTCTATTTCCAAGAAGAAGAGACCAAAACTTTGCCATGTCCTTGTGCTAAGCGTACAAGAGATTTGGTGAAAGATTCTTGCTATGCTCCTTCCACAATGCAGTCACCCAGCTAGAGCTCCAGTGCTGGTAAGTAACTACTAAAGGTAATTAATTGTTGTTAAGTAATATTTTAAATTACTTTCTTCCCCCACCATGGCATTAGAGAAGTTTCTGTTTAGGAATTTTGACTCCCAAAGACATAAATATTTACATTGGTGGTCAAATCTTTAAAAAAAACTGCTACATTATTTTGCGTTCCAGTCTCTGAAACTCGTGATATCCTGAACAGCAATAAAATAAAAATAAAAAGCCTACTGGCATCTTGACCCAAATAGACCCAGTGATAAACTCTTAGGAAGAATTAAGAATCTTCTAAAGACAATTGCATCAAGGAAGAACAACACTTAATAAGAAAATAGCCATTATATCTACAAAAACAAATAAACTTGGAAATTGCTGATCTTCTCTTGTGCTACAATTACTGGTCTATACTGTCCTCTTTTCCATTTGAACTCCCTTGTAACCATTTTTGTCTCGTTTTGCATCCAACATGTAAAATCTTCAAGACACAGTCGCTATTTTTTATTTCCGTACAGTACTTATTCCTGCTATTTGCTCCTTTTGATAAAGAATTTGAAGTGCTTAGACAATGAAATTAATAATAAATAATGACAATAATGTCTATGAAGCTTGTTAAAAACTATATAATTTTGGCAGATGTAAATAAATTTAAGTATATTACATTAAAACATTTTTTTTTAAAAAAGAGAAAACATTTTATAATCACTATTACTTTTACTAAATTGACGCTGTTTAAAAAACCCAACATGTCAAACTTAATGAACACAAAAGAACATTTTTCATATATCAATTGCAGTAACTGAAGCCATATTTCACAGAAAAAAAATAGATATGAATACACTTTTAGGATGATATTATTGACATTTTAAATAACAACATGTGCACATACACCTTTCTTTCTGCAAATGTAATATATACATTACACTTCTATACTATGTTAAGTATGGAAGATAAAAGTACTAGCATTAAGTGGTAAGGTATGTAATTGAAATTGTGAAAACTGAGAATGTCTCAGTACAATAAACTCACACAAAAATTACATCCCAAAACTGATATCACAAAAGAAGCAGGACATCTGGACTTAAAATTAAATCTAAAGATCTTAAGGCAATTTCTGAGCTATGAAAACTGCAGTATGAAACTATGAAAAATGCATAAATCTGCAATATAAATCTGTTCCTGTAATCTTAGATTACTTTTACATTAGGACAATTTAATAAATAACTGGATTTCCTCTTTTATACAAGTCTAGTGGTAGAGTTCTGTATTAGACACAAATATTCACTTTCTACTTAAGAAGCCTGTACAGTTAGCAATTTTTGAAATCACAGGTGCTAAAAATAATAAATAAAAATGTTATAATTCCCAAACCCCTCTTACTAGATACTTTAGAACTTGCATTTATGTACACCCATTCTGAAGTTTGTAAACACTTGGCCAGAAGTCAATTCTGAATAAAAGTTTTTTTCAAATTGAAATACTATAGGAAAGTTTCTCTCTGTTAACTATATTACAGCTAAAGAAGTTATTTATGAATACTCAATTCATTTAAGGTTCAACACTTCTTCATCACTTAATTTTCATGCCCCTGTAAAACAAAGCAACGCAGTGCTCAACTTCTGTTTTTACAGTATAAAACATCAAAGAACTCGACACAGTTAAGGACTAATCTCAGCTCAGAGAAGCTTCTGTACTTCCTAAATGGGACTATCAGATTCCACTTTTATAGTTTCATTATACTGAAATTCTCATCTTCAAAGAGTGAAATGGGAAAATGGTAGGCACCTCTGGGTTTTAAGAGCTCTGAAGGATAGGAAAACCTGCATGAGGCAATCAGATACCTAGGGAACTGCGAAGCTTGCATCTCCTCTGGGCAGTAGGAACCAAAAGCAGCTGTTAAGTCTAAGAAATTCTTAAATGTTTTTTTTTTAAAGCTCACAGAAATAAACGGGCTTAGTGCTTAGCCAGATTAGTGCTTCAATGCTTGCTTAATCATTTACTGTGCATAACATTTGTGAACGCTGCGGTGCTAAATTGGCTAAGCTCTAAAGACAGTTTACATAATCAAGCATTAAACTTCAAATAGATAAGCAAGGTCATTGCTGCCCCTAGTGCCAAGAAGAGCTCCCAAGTACTGTAAGATTTCTGGCCTAGTTAGCATGTTTTCAAAGTTCTTACTAGGACCCTCTTGACAATCATAAAACCCTGTTTCTCTATTGAAATGCAGAGGAATTTTACAAGAGAAAAGTAGCAGATGTTCTCTTTTCCTGAAAGAGATTCGTAGGAAAGAAAGAAAAAAATACTTGTTGCAGAAAGTGTTAACACTAATACCTACAGTGGCAAAATACATGTAAACTCCCATTGCATGGAATAACCACTCCTTGGTTTAACATACAGCACATCAGTAATTAGCCTAAGATTGTCCCGTTTGTCCTCAAGAAATGTCAGGCGCAGAGCACTGAACGCTGCCGCCTCATACAATAGCATCTCTTAATGATATAAGATTCACCCATTCTGACATGATACTGATTTGCTGGGTCTTGCAAAATCTCTGTGGCATTTTTTGATACATTTTGTAACAGGTAATTTAAAATGCAAAAAAACCCACATTCTCAGAAAAAACTCACAGCACACTAGCGTTATCCTCGAAGGTCTCAGAAATAGGTGAAAAAACACTTAGTTTAGGATAAATAGCACTTCAGATTGCATCACTCACATGATTTGCATTTAGACTTTTTTTTCTTTGCTCCATGAATATGTACTTTATACTCATTGTATTTGTGCCTGTATGCTGCTCTGTTTGAAAACGGAAAGGATGAAATAAACTCAACCAACCCTTAGTTAACTTTGACAACACAGTGTCTTGAAATGACAAAGGAAAATGTACCACGAGATCCATGTGAACAATACATCTTCAAGAAATTTAAGAGCTTACCAACATGGATTACAGTTTCTCATATCAGAAAGCTAGAAAGGATCAGTTTCACTTCCTCTAAACCCCAGCCACTGAACCTCCTCGAGTTTCCGTTAAGACAATTAACCTGTAACGTCTAAATTTTATCTTCCAGAAATATGTCTAGTCTTGTGCTGAAACATGAAAAAATTTATTTGGTAGTTTGTTCAGGCAGATGGGGGGAGGCAGAGAAAGATTCTGATTAAAGACAAATCGATCACAACATAGGAGCTTTGCAAAATTTCTCAGGGCACTCTTTGGAGCACCTAGAGGCATGTTTCATCCTTTTCAGACACCAAGATTTCTATCACTTCTTTGTTAAATCCACAGAAACTTTTCTACAACTTGATTTTGGTTTGATAACCATACATTTTGAGTGAAGATCCTGACAACAGAAAGTGACAAACAGCATTAGTTAGGGAGAATATCTTCCTCCCACATAGTTTTAAATACTTCAGATTCTTTCTCCCAAAGCATGTTTCTTATCACTTGAATATTTATGCATCATCTGTACCTAAACCAGACATGTCCTCAAAAGTAGTACGATACCAGGTTTACAAAAAGTCACTATCACTTTTGGAGCTTGCCTCAGATATTTAACTGGTACCAAATTTTTATATGTTTTCATTCACCAATGGAAATGGTAAAACTATCAGGCCTGAAAGCCTACATAACATCTAATAATACTTGACTTTAACACTTTCACTATAACAACCTAGAGTCAGACATGCTCCTTAAATAGTCATGAACGCATTCAGTTGTCTAAAACTAGCAGTGATGGCGCTCCATTGAATGAGAAAGAGAATTTGTTGTACGAAACTGCTCTTCACTGGTACCAGTTGTGGCTTTGTGACAAATTTGCTTCTTCTCTAGCTTCACATATCCTCAGGGGAAGACATCAACTCCATGAAATTAAAAACATTTCAAGTTGATTTTAACCACTCCAGAAAGAGAAATCCACAGGTTGGAGATCAAGGCAATGGGCACCAAAGACAGTATGACTAGAATTTTGAAGATATCTTCTGAAATTTAGTGATAGGGCACGAGGGAATTTTCTGAGAACAAAAAATTCTGAAACCTTCTGATTGAAAGAGGCACTTGAGAAAGGTTTGACCACTTCAGTCAGGTTAGGGCTGAGAGAGACACAGTGGCCATTATTTACTTCTTTCCTTTGAAAGATCCAGAAAAAAAGAGTACGAGGATGTTTACACTTCTCATAGCTGTGGCTGTAGTCTCTCCAATCTACCATCTCAAATAACTGTCATTGAATTATTCATTAATTATTTATAACTTACTATTCACCAATACGAAGGCTAGAAAACTTTTTTGTTTGTTTGCTGTATTTCTCGATGAAGATTCAATATGAAAATAAAGCTGTTATTTCATGAACTCTGGTATTGGAGAAAACCTTGAGGCAGCCAGTACAAGATAAAAGCCTAAAAAAGCCCAAAATGCATGAAGTTTACCAGGAGAGCAGCAGTTCTGAGGTCTGGGTAAAGTTTGTGGAGGGGAGCTCAAATAACACTCCTCTCAAAAAAAAAAAAAACAAAAAAAACCCAACAACAACAAAAAAAACCACCCAAACCACCAAACAGCCCCAACACACTGAGTATTTCATATATTTGAATTAAAGTGAAAGATTTTTAATTATACCATTTGGAATCTGAGAGCTATTCATCATAGTGTAAAACCTTTGGTTTTTTTTTAAAACACTTTTTAGATAAAATATAATTAAAAACCTAGTATCTGTCAGGTGAGAAGTAGAACACAGGGACAAAGATTACTTCATTGCCTAAGTATTTCAAAAGTTATTATGTTGCTCATCTACCAGGAAAACTCCAGATTACATTTGCAATACCAGTCTCCTTATTGACTCACGCTGAGCAGACCAACAGGCATTTCCAGGCTTTGTCAAGCTGGAGAAAAGGCTGCTTTTGGCCACAGTTTGACACATAGCACACAGGACCTATCCCTTCCACTTCTAACAGCCAAGTTTCACTAGTTTTGTTTCTTGGACAAGAACACATATTGTGAACATACTGCAGCCTCTGATTTCTGAGTCTGTTCCTCGAGTTTGTTTTCGTTTGACATTTTTTTTCCCATGGTCATGTATTGTAGGTTTTTAACTGTTACTCATATTCATAATAGAGAAGGAATATTAAAAGCAAGCTTTAAAGATATTGATAAAAAGGAAAAAAGTTTCAATAAAAGTTGACAAAATAATTTGAAGTACAGTTTTTCCATAACTATACATGAAATGCAAAGCATCTTCAATTTAAAAATTATCAAAAAAAGAAAGAAACAAACTCTGTTGACCAACCTTTATGTCTGTGAGATCCATCCATGTCAGAAAACTCAATATGATTTTCATCAGCCCAGTACAGTCTGTGGTTGACATAATCTATTGTAAGAGCCATTGGTCTAGATATCTGTGTTTCTATGACAACTGTTTGATGGGAACCATCCATACCAACACGGCCAATGTGAGGATACTCACAGCAATCAATCCAGTACAAGTATCTGTAAAACAAAATACAACAAGTGCTTTGTTTAGACATGCAAAAATACCAATAAATACTTAATTTAGTTGATCTTGAGAATAAAACAGTAATTATTCTATAATATTTCAATTTTCCAGATAGATTTTTTTTTATTTTTTTCTAGACCTGTCTGCAAATGAGTGTGCTAAATGTAAAAGGTTTGAATAGCATAGCCCCCATATTAGATGTACTTTCATCAAATTCATTACAGACTAGTAAAAAGTGCACTTAATTGCTTAGTCTTGGTACCTTAGAATTTGAAGTACTGCCCAGATTAGACTTCATGAATCTCGTATCCTGCAAAAAATGGCATCACTACTAAACTCTGTGATCACAAATATTGTATTACAGTTACCTTTTTTCTTTTATACGTATTACAAAACCTTGTTTTGCTGTTAAGAGTAATATAATGCAAATTATATTACCTCAAAAAGTATTAATTACAAAACATTTGAACAGTTTCTCACAAAAAAAGGGCTATTATTCGGTGCATGGATGTACGTCGTTAATGTTGTATGCCATTATTTAGAACCTCAGGACAGATATTTCCAGCTGGGAAACTGATATGTCTGTACTCTGCACCTTTTGGACAGGCTCTCAAACACCCAGATGCAGCTCGTATTTTTAACAGCCACCTGGAAGAGTGTTTGTGCAGAGAGGAAAATGGTGGCCCCAGGAACAGCTACAGGTATCCTACAAAACACAGGTGCAATGTGTTGGCACTGAGCCTGCTCAACAACAAGCAGCAGAGAAAGGGAGCTTTCTCCACTGACTCCAACAGAAAACTTTTTATTTGGAAACTTATCCTTACTGTTGGATGGTATCAGCAATACAGTTTATTTAGCATTTCTCATTTGTGAGGAAAAAACTAAGATACAGTTAATACTATTTCAAACAATAATTTTGAGTTTGAAATTTCCAGCAGCTTTTCATATTAAAACAAACAAATATATTTATTAAAAAAAAAGAGCTTGCCCTCAGAAAGCTAAGTCTGTACACATACTGTGCAATGAGCAGGAGCACAATAAGTTTATTATGGTTGTGTATATATAAACCTTCCTGGAAGACTGTGATTCTTTGTACAGACTGTGTAGAGCTGATATTTGCATAACAGGGAACATACCCTGGATGTCCAGCCATCCAGAGCAAAATATCGTGTATTGATATCTTGAATGTGTTTTTAAGAAATGTCTACATCCACCTTGCCAAATTTTACAAGAAGAAAGGTACAGTTAAAGAAAATTCAATGCTAGTTCTAAGAACTACTAGAAAATGGCTTTTCTCCGAAAAACAGTAGATAGGTTACATTTCTTTGCCAGGAAATACACTCCTTTTCTTTGTTTCATTAGAGTCCAGACCAAGTTAACAATTTTCTCCTGTCACTGACACGAGATGATTATTTGAGCCTTAGGATTTAGAAATGAAAAAGAATCATTACTTTGCCATGATACTGTAAGAGTGTCATAAGACACTACAATAGCTTTATAACATCCAATTTGTGCAGATATATCCTGATGTTCCACAAAATAGAATGGAATACGGAATTCATGTCTGAAAGGATATAGTGCAAATTTGCCATAGTCTATATTTTATTTATCAGGGACTAGATAATAATTTAAGTCTTACTAATGAGAAGTATTATTTTGGTTCAAATAAAAAATGGTGCTGGTGCTCAAAACTGCACTCAGAATACCAGCACAGATTTATATAAATAAATAAACTGTAATGCAATAATTAATAAAATTATCAATTAAAGGTACCAGTTAATAAATTATTTAAACTAACCAGGCAGTTCTCACTTCTTAACTTTGTTGTTGCAAAAATTTCTCAAGCATATTGATAATTTCAAATTTCTGAAAACTAAGGTTAGAAACTAAGTGTCCTAAAATAAACCTTTTGTGTCCTAACAATGAATCAGTCCAGTTATTAGACTTGAGTGAAAATCAAAACTTTAATTTCATGGAGTAAAAAAACCGCAAAACTTATCTTCAAATTGTACATGATTAAACATTTTCACTCTTCAACTAACACGCAAAAAATATCAGAAAAAAGTCTTCAAATATATCATAACTGAATGGTTCAAATTATTTTGGAAACTGGTAAACACAGAAAAGAGTGCTAACAAGACAGTTCACATCGGTGAATAAATGAAACAAAGCATAAGAATTGCCATCTATGTAATACAAACATTTGTTATTCAGTAACACACTTCTTCAAAAAAAAGATAGAGGTATTTTCTGAAATATCTGCCTTCCTCCTACCAAAAGAAAACATTTACAGAGGAGTAAATATAACAAAACATGGTTTAGTACCTGCATTCATCTTTCTAGTATACCAATTTGATATGTAACGGTGATATAATAAGCACTGGTAATGCATTTTAGACTACTGATATCCAGTGTAGCTGAAAGTCAGATAACAAAAAACTAATTAGTGCTTCCTATCCTATGTTTTTGTTAAAAAAAAATTAAATAAATAAAATTAGAGTTAAATGTGAATTACTGCAAAATGGTTGCTTCATACCCAGCTTGAGGATCTAAGGACAGATCTCTAGGAAACTTCACCCTTTTGCTCACAAGGACGGTAGGGTATAAGCCGTTGAGCTTAGACACTTCAATAATTCTCTTTTCGGTATCAGACCAATAGAGATTCTTCCCTATCCAATCGACCGCCAGTGCATTGGGAACAGCTGTATTGTGGACTACCTACAAAAGCAAAAATTACATAAATTATTGATCTAAATACAGGGAAAAGAAACAACAACTCGAGAGTTAATGATATCAGAATACTGAGAGGTTGGATACACAACAGAGTGACATACAACATTACAAAAATAGGTATTATATCCTGTTACACAATGGCGCTTCTGAAGTAATGACATTTCTAAAGTAACTAAGACAGTGTGACACTTTCCTTATGTGAAGGGTGAATGGAGAATACTGTGAGGTAGTAAATAAATGTCAAACTTCCTTCCATTATGCAGTAAATGTTATGAATTCTGTCTTTCATTTTTCATCTTAAGTTTCTAATTTTTTAAAATAAAGACAAAAAGAAATGACTTTTTTTTTCCCCTTTACTATTCTGTTTATTTTTCACAGAACAGAATGGAGAGGAGGCTTCTCTCCCTGTAACGTGCCCTCAAACATGTCTGCTTGTTAGCTCACCAGTTCTCTCTCCAGTCTACGTTGGCATATTTTTCATTTTAATATCACAGCGATGACAAATACGTCATCATGATAGATAGACCATAAGCGCACTCAACTCAGGTAAACAGGCAAAGATTACCTAGTTGGAAAGAAAACACTGCTCTCCTTTCCAACATTCATGTGGCAGAAGAAAGAGGAACTTTCTAAGAATTAGTTAAATTTCAAAAGGACTACATTAGTAAGGAATAAACCAAGAGACAGAAGCAATTTAGTGACCCGCTGGAAAGCCTACACTCTACTGACAGTGATGTGTTAATTCTCAAAGTTTTTGATGACCTGAATAATTCTGCGACTTGAACAAATGCCTTTAGATGTACATGATTACAAATCTCATCATGATTGTATGACTCAGTCTTGCTTGGCTGGGAGTACTTCATTTTAAGTGTTGAGTGACATTTGAATATTCCAAATCCTTAAAGTCCAATTTCATCTAGGCTTAAAAATTCTATTCCTGATAAGGTCTATTCTGACCTATTCTATTCCCTATTAGGTCTGTGCAAGTAGAACCTAAGAAGGAAAAAAAAAAAAACAAAAAACCAAACTGTGAGAGCAATACTTGAAAATATTTGAGATTTGTTAAGTACTAACAACGGATTTATTATTGTAGTGTACGTTCTAATTTATCATAACCTTCACCACGAAAAGCACATGCAATAGAGTATAAACTTTACACATAATCAGGCTTACGTGTAACAGAATGTGTTACTTTTAATTTTATTTACCATTTGAAGATGGTAAATAAAGGCTGAAAAGCCTTCAAGTTAACAAGGGACACTGTGAGATACTTTAAACCAATTTTATAGTTATGAATATGTAAAAGCACTCTTTCAGGTTATTACTTTATTTATCACCTTACAAAGTCTTTTTAAAATTAAATCCAGGCATGCACCATTTTTTAAATATGAATAAAATACTTTATTTTCCAATACCTTAGCACTATCAGCTTCACTGTTTATAAATACGTAATTGCAGCAACTGCTGCTCTGTAACATGGGACATCATGTAGAAATGGATAGCTCTGCAAACTTATATGGTGGTTTAGCTACACTATGTAAAAGCATCGAAGTAATTAGTCTCCATCTTCTGACAACTTCCTGTGGAGGGTTACTTAAAAGTTATTCCAGTCACTGAGGTCACCAGTGTGACATTTAATGTACACAATCCAGCTTACTACAGCATTTTCCAGAACCAGATTTCATTTGAATTTACAATACTATACATAAAACACTGTGTTAATGTTTGAACACACTGATGTGAAAAAGTTGTTTCTTCAGTTGTATAAATATCTCCTCCACGATCAGATGCAGAAGAAAAATGAGACGCCATCAGGTTTCCCAGAGGCAAGACAGCTGGAGTTGGTATGCTGAAAAGATGCTGTCTTCTAAAAGGGAAATCCTAGGTAATCTATCAAATAGTATTATTTACACTATTTATATTTACTTATTTATAGTAAATAAGAAGTATGAAGGAAATAAAATAAGAAATTCATACTTCAAGGGAAAAGGCTGACAACCATAAAACCTCTCTTTCATGACAAAAAAAAAAAGAAAATATTTCAATAGGTTGCACTTGGAAACTAATTATTTGTAACATCAATTATTAAATATGTCCTATGCTAACCTACTAAAATCTAAGTCAAAGAGACCAAGTTATCATTTGGCACTGCATAACAGATTATTAATAGAATATCAGATAGCTACAACACGTAATTCTTGATAAATTTTTGCAGGTATTTTTAGCTTTCAGAGGTGGAATCTTGGCCAAGCCTTTCAGTGAAAAAAACAAATATTCTTATGAAAATTAAAGGCACTTATTTTCACAATTTTTGCTTTGAATTTGACATCCTATTTGAGTAAAATCTCCACCAATGTGACACTCATTGTGTAAATTTCAAAACATTAAGGAAGGAAAAATGAAATACCCTCCATGCCCCAAGCTAATGTTCTTCTTATGTTTGTTCAAACTTCTGAAGCCTTTTCTTAAAAAATGAAATTATTACATCATTAGAAAGCAATAGGACTTTTTTGTACTCTTCCATCTGACAATTACAAGATTTTGATTATAAAAAAAATATTTTTTTTTTTCTTGAAATAGTAAATATTAGAAAGAAAAAGTCTGGAGTCATCCCCAGTCCTGAAAACATTCTCTAAAATAACAAAATACAGATTCATTCAGTATGGACAAGAAGCTGAATAGGATCCTTTGTAAAAATGTTTAAAGACAATAAATATGATTCAAGGATTTAATAGATTTTGAACCCCACACTTGCTTCTCTCCTATTTTTTGCAGGAAAAAATCTTTGCAGGGACTTGCTAGAACTTTCTAGTGCATGCTGAATTTTAGTTTTACCCCAGTGCAATCAGAGTGCCACAACTTATGTTCATTCAAATATTTTTTTTTTAAGTTCTACAAACAATTGTTTTTGTGTGAAGGATGGAAACCAAGTTCATTGATGCCAGTCAGTTCCAAATCTTAACCCTGAGAAAGACGGAAGTCGAAGTGCTCCAAAGAAGTGTCAATCCATGCACTAAGCTGCAAATGGTGCACTGGTGTACAATGAGGAAACAGAATTCACAGGATATGCTACTGCTCATTTGTTCCTTGTCAGACATCAGAGAATAAGCAGACATAAGAGAAACGTCAGACATATGAGAACAAAGGAGAATTCCTTAGTACTTATGACAAATTCTGAAAAAAATGTTAATGTAAGTCAACCAATGAGCTTAATAGTGGATTTGTGAACTTATTCCACTACAACGGCAAAACAGACAGGCTGTGTAGAAACAGGAGCACAGTTTTACCCTGCATTATTCACAGTAAGGACACTGAGGTTTTTTTCAATATATTTACACAGCTTATACCTCCTTTTTCTTTGGTGTCCTGTAAATCACACTGAACTGCCAATTCATTCAACTGTCAATTAAGTAATAAGGAATTTAGCTCATAAATACAGTCCTCTTAGTCCCTATCTCTACTTCAAATAAGATACCAATGCAATTAAATTTTACTAAGACTTGCTAGCTCATGCTGTGTTTGTATGCATAAACCAAAACCTCAGAATCTGGGTTAAATGCATGAAGGAGCATTTCTCAAAACACTAAAAAAAAATAAATTCTACTAGTGACATTATTAATCCCCAATTACCTTGACATCACTTCCATTTAAACACATTCTGTTTATGCGACTGCCATTTGGTCTGCTGGAGTCAATCCAATAGATGAACTCTTCTCTATAGTCAAAGTCTATTGCAATCACATTGTTCAACCCCTAAAAATAGAAAAGAAAAAAAAAAAGTCCATTCATTCAAGTGTTTGAATACAAACTGCTGGATAGCAATCAGAATGCAAAGTACATTGCATATAATATACTGACTACATATTTTTGATGTACCTCTATATTTTTCCATACATTACTTGTAAACAATCAGAAGAAGAGAAAAATTATAAATACAGTAACAAAGAACTATCCACCTCAAAAACACAGATGACATATTCAACTAAATGAAGCTTCTGCATTTTTCTTTCCTATTATTAAAATGAACAGTAAGAGTAAACACTAACTTTTACTGAATTTCTCTGGTAATTACTACCTTTGGCAAATGAGATGACATTCATTTTATAACAATAAACTCAGAGATAGCATAACATTTATTATCTTAATGAAAACATTTCATTATTAATATAAAGGAATCAGGAATTTAGAACTGTGATGTTCAAAAAAAAGCATTAATTTTACCTCCTGAATAAGGAGGTTTTCCATTCATAGATGCTATATTATAGGTACTCTGTATACCTACATACACAGTTTATACACATTATATATACACATGTGTGTATACACACACAGAGAGGTAGTCTATAAATAAAGTGTGAAAGTTCCAGCAGGCACCTGGAAGTCTCCTATGGGTCCAATTCCTAAGCAAAGATGTTGTAACAAAGAGTAGCGATTGTTTTTGAGCAATCATATATAATGGCTTTTCATCCCAAATGGCAGTTAAGAGAGATATTGTCTTCAGGTGATGGCTCTTATTTCCTTATCTGAGAATGGGAAATCTTTGCCCCATAATCTGCCTAATGTTCTGATACGTTGTGTAATCACAATTGTTCTTGCTATACAAAGACTTTGTTATCAACCAAAGATGGAGCAGCAGTGGTAAAAAGAATGAATGCAGTTTGCACTCCTTTTAAAACCGGAATATCAGTTAATCAATTCTGTTATCAGCTCAATGACATTCTACTCTCAGGTAGATCAGCAACTTCCCTTGTTCATCTAATTCATAGTTGTAGAGGGGATGCGTTGGACTAGTCAACTCTAAAATAAGCAACTAAGAACAACGATATTTGATTGCATAGAAAATGATACAGAGCTTATCTGTCAACTATTACAGTGTAATACTGTAGATCTATCTTTTGATCAAAAATGTAGAGGAAAAGAGTGACAAGGCTGCACAAGGCATCACTAAAGAAAGTCTGAAACAATACAGTGTTGGAGGACCACTCATTTTCAAAAATCATCTATCCACGCACAGTGTTTTAACAAAACCAACTGCAGCTCTGTCAGTCGTAACTGTGCTGCAAAACACTTTCCCTGTCTCTTTTTCTACTCTTACTATAAATGCACCTACAGATAAACTCCCACTCCAAATTCTTAACAAAGGAGATAACAGGTGAATGAATACAAAAGACTATAAAAAAATATAACATTCTAGAAAACAAAGTCAGTAATTTGTGAAAAATTAGCCTTGTACCTACATATTCTACAACACTGTAAAAGTTTCTTCAGCATCCAGACTAATACAGAGAATTGACTGCCTGCAAGTCTTTGGGTTCAAGTGTCTTATTTCGGGTTGTTTTAGTTCTAGTATTTTGAAACATCAACTGCAGGTAAAATTATTTCTGTACATCTGCAATGTAGTTGTCTGTCCAGACATCTACTCTTCGTGATCTACATATCACTTTTAAGTCCTTGTAGCATAAATCTTTGTCATTTCTCATGTAAACTGCTTTTAGAAGGAACACGGCAGCTTTCAGACGGTATTGGCCTCATTAGTCTCTCACCAACCTGTGGTTTTGTTTGTTTTTGTTACACACAACACAGGTAAAAGTCACAAATAATGAGTAGGAAGGTTCTGCCTACTCTCTCTATGGAAACTTTAAGGATTTTGATGACTAGGAGTAAAGGAAATGGAAGGCAAAGAACATATATGAGACAATTCAAATGGTTGTACTGTTTATGTATATTTGGGGAAAGGAAAAAAAAAAGCTGACACGTCACAACTCAGAGAAGGCTAAATGAGCTCCTACTGTCAGCTCCTTCACTCTGAGTTTGTACGAACAAGTGTTAGAATGGCAAAGCGCAGCCCAAATACACAGAGAAGAGTGGTTTTGCTCCCTTGCCAGAGCAGCTTTGGTATTTGCCTTCATCTTGTAGATGTCGAAGATCCATCGCAACATTACAAGGACAAAAAGATGTCCTTATGAGGAAGACAGCCCACCTGTTCTGCTGGTATATAGCTCCCTCTTTTGCTTTCAAATCTGGATGCTTTTAAAAATGCCGTATTTGTAGGATCAAAGGCCAGTAGGTTCAATAGCAGAGATATTTATTAGACTAGTGAATTAATGTGATACGGAAAACACAGATTCTCTTCAATGGCCATAGTTTCTAATGTACTGAAGAAGAGTCCATTAAATTTAAGACTGATGAAGCTCTGAGCCAATCTGTCAGCACTAACCATAAAGACAATTTACTGTTGATCCCCTCTTTTCACAGGCTTCTATTAAGAGATATACCAGCAAAAGAGGAGAGAGGCAGTGAGATGTAAATGAGAGGCAGTCGGAAGGATTTCAGAAGAACAGAGAGACTTTAACATAATGCTTGCCATGTTTAAATAAAGCCAATGTTTAATGTAAGATGGTTAATTTTGTAATTACTGTTGTGAAGACCTGAGCACCTTTCTTGTGACATTAAGATGTACACCTTACTGGCTCAAGAAGTCACAAAAAGCCTAATGCTATTGACTATCAATAACTGATTTTCTAGTCTTTCTACTATTCATTAATTAGTACTCAAGGAAATTAAACATATTTTGGAACTCTAATCTATGGTAAGTAACTACACTTAGGTGAAGCATAGAGGCAGAGCAGAAACTGCTAAAAATGACAGCTCTGTACTTACTGGGTGGCTTTCTATTTTTGTTTTTACTTTTTAAAAAAATAAGTTCTTTTTTTCCCCTGTTATAATAATTTAGAACAATTATTTAAAAAATAGTTTTAGGCAAAGATATAAGTTCATGTATTGTAGTATTGTAAATCTTAAGAATTGTCTGTCTAAATAAAAAAAAAAAATAGATTTGTATTATGACAATAAGTAGCCCAAATGGGGTTGTTTTTGAAAACTGAAGTATACAAATTGCACAAAACATATTGTGATGGAAGAGGATCACAAATAACAATTTTTTTAGTACATCAGAACGGCTGACAAAACAACTGCCTGAGCTTTAATTGTGTCAAATTCAGATAAAATAGTCAATTTGAAATATTGGAAAAACTCTGAAGATACTGCAGTTGTTCTATGGTGCATACAATGCCAATTGTAGGGTGATGTTTCTGTCAGTTGTACACTTTAGAAAATAATAAAAGTATTGAGTTAAAGTTAGAGCATGGTACTACGATTATACCTGTTTCAACAAAGTGTAGTTGGATCCATCAGTGCTAATTTTTCTTATTTCATGATGATCAGCCAGAATTAAGAAAGGTTCCTCATCTAAACCCCGGGAGAAAGAATATATTAGACTAGCTTTTACGTTAATTTATGGAAAATCAGGAATACAATGCTGAAATACAGATGGTTTGAAAAATAAATGTTACATGCTCTGATCAATGTTATGGATGAAAGAAATATTTAAAACATTCAAATGTTTCAAGAAAGATCAATGATGCAGTATAAAAATGAACAAAGCAATCAATTAGTATATCTTTCAATGTAATTTAACTTTGTTGCCTTTGTAATACGGGAATCATACTGTATTTAATGCTAATTTAATGTCAGAGATTAAATTTGAAATATATTTCATACCACTGGTTTTAATTTCAGCATTCACTTTCAAATTGTCACTAAGACTATGATTTGTTATGGTTGCAAATCAAGCACATTTTGACCATTGCTTTTTGAGATTTCAATAATCTGAACAGTATAGACAAAGAAATAGCTATTTGGGCAAATTTTGATTCTCTAATTCTGAACTGAAGCCAGATTTGGGTTTTTTAACCCTAGTTTTCTAGTTTATTAAAAAAATATTCCTTCAGCCATCGCTTAGAAACATCTCTGACACTGACATACATAATAGTAAAACAAACAAAAATATTTTTTAACAAGCTGTCTATTTTAGCTCTAATAACGGAGACCTCAGGTGAAAATAAAAAAAAAAAACCAACCCTACTAATAATTAGAAATCTATTTAAGACTTTTAACTACTGTTCATATATTCTGGAATGTAGCGCATTGTCCAGCCTACTCTGCTCTTGTACTGAACACATTGTACCACTTTCATTGTGTTTTATGTTCAATTCAAGACATTCTCCAGTTCTTACATGTCCGAGGCATCATCCTCAGCACTGACTGTTAGTGGTCTGTGGAGAATGGCTGTAATGATCCACTCTGTTGTAAAGAGTTCAAGGCAATTTATGCAAGAAATCAGTGTCAGGCCAAACATTCACATGTTGGCACTTCCTTGCAGCACAACCATCCTTGCCACAGCACAACCAGCTTTGTTATGGTCACTTTCTTTTAAGTTTGATATATCACAGCTCCAATAAACTGTGCTATGATGCGTTCTAGCTCCCATTCTCATTTGAGTGATCTATGGTTTCTATACATATGAACGGCTTGCAAGGAGTAACACAAAAACCAGATCCTGCATTTCTGCCCTCTCTGTTTCCTTTGATTATTCAGGGAAGCACCTGAGACAGGAATGGGAGGCAGACAGACATTCCAGTCTTCCTGTCATTTAGAAAAAAAAAATCAAAAGTTTTTTTGATATTTAAAAACAAAACACAAACAACTAACTTTGTGCAAGACTGGAATAAGAAAGAGTCTGCTCAAGCCAAAGATTTCCTGCACTACGAAGGAAATCCAGCAGAATGCAGTAAGGATGTTTCTGTTTCTTTCCTGTTGACATTCTGCTCTTTCTTTCACTGATCTAGTGAATCTTACCCACTGAAGCACAAACAAATAACATCAGTGGCATAGACAGAGTGGCGAGGAATTAATCAGTGTTCTCATTTATCTTGCACTTCACTGTGTATTATGTATAAGAGTAGAGGATTTAATATGCTATAGGAATAATGGATTTTGCTATTTCTATTTTTTTTCCAGTTCCTCCTTTTCTCCCAGGAAGGTTGAAGTCCATTCTAATATTCTAAAGGTGATGATATAAAACAGCAGAAATCTTTTAAACACTTATCATAAACGTACTATTATCATGTGACTCAGAAGTAGAATTGTGATATATTTTAATTTTCCTAATAAAGTTACTAATTCAAAATTTCATAATCCCCTGCAACTATTCACTACAAAAAAAAAATTGAGCAGAATACATGCTAAAAATAGAACTGATTATTACATTCAGACATTGAATCACATTCCTATTGTTCACTGAAGGAGGAGTGTGCTTCAAAGTAACTCTGTTTATCTTGCACAAAAGGGTAACATAGACCTTGGGGCTAATGTATTTCACAAATTATTTCGGATAAAGCCATGGATTAAAAAGAAAAACCAAGTCATACCTGAAAGAGATTTGCAGCCATTTGGGTTATCAGGCTGTACTTCATACCCATCTGCACACAAGCATTTGTAGGTTCCATATGTATTGATGCATTGCTGGCTACAGGGAAATCCAGAGGAACATTCATCAATATCTATACATGTTTTGCCATCATCCTTCAGCCGGAATCCAGGCCAGCACTTGCACTGGGATAGAAAAACAAATACATTCATTTTGAACTGCTCATTGATTCTGGTTGTTATCTTACGTACTTTCTTCTGAAAATGTTAGCATCCAACTTTTTCATATAGTCTCAGTTTTTCAAGTAACATCTTAATTATATTGCTCTTTATACTGTTTACAGGCAGACATATCTACATTTTTTTCCGGTGTGATCGTAAGGATCATTCCCTCTCAAATAACCCTGTAGAATGAGTAATTATTCTTTCTTCTTTAACTGAAGAAAAAGTAAAACACATCTTTTCAAAAAGACAGACAAGATTCTTCTATGAAAATAACGATGGATGGACCCTTCGGAATTTCAAGTACCCATGTGCTTTTTGGTAAAGACATAAAACTTTTAATAATTTTACTCGAAGCACTGATACCATCTAGCATTCTGTGTAACAGATACAGTAGCGTAAATGAGAACTCTTGAAGCTGATTTTTATTGGAGTCTGATGATCACCATGGCAAGCTTATCACATGCACTGTGAGTGATGCAAAATGCAACTGGGAATAGGGGTTTGAAATAGGGGTATAGTTTCAGCAATGGAAAATTTCTATATTCTTACTATGGCAGTTAAGCTATTTCATTACAAAGAAGTACAACACACTGAATTTTTATTATAATAATGCAAAAGTTAAGAAGCAGTTAAGAATTAATAATTTGTATTATATTACACCACATTTTGTAATTACTCACCTTGTATCCAACAGGAAGATCCTGACAATCTTGAGAACAGCCGCTAACTTTCTTACTGAGGCATTCATTAACATGGCAGGTTTTCTCATCAGATCCATCACTACAATCTTCTTTCTTATCACAAACATTACTTGCAGGAATACACTTGCCATTTTTGCACATAAAAAAAGAGCTGTTACATGACTGCTCTGAAAAACAAAAAAAAAGGGAACACAACTTGGTGTAGTCTATGAGTACTTAGAATGAATTTTCTCATGGACCAGCTGCAGTGTGTGCATGTGAGACAAAACAATTGTGTAAAAAACAAATAATCTTTCCTTTTTGATAGTATTATAATACATCTTTACTTTTCAGTGTCTTGAAAGATTATTCCTCTTCTGGAAAATGTGTGAATACTTCAACTTATTACTGCCTCCTACACATTTGTTTTCATATAACTGAGAATCATCTACATTATCTCTGCACAAAATATAGTTCAAGAGTTTACAAAACTTAAAAAACATCCACTCTGGACGTTGAGGTGTTCAGTAACATCACTGACTGAATGACGCATTCCTTGTCTAAGGGCACACATGCAGGGTATTTTTTTTTTTTTTTCCTGTTTGGCAAAACTGGAATACGTCACCTCAGCTGCATTCACGTTCCTCAAACTACACTCAGAACGCTTACAATTAAAGTAGGTATGTTGCCTTACCTCAAAGCAAATGAGTGATTTCCATCAAAATTGGTATAAAGGACTGGGCTACTGTACAAAAATGTTGTAAAATCTAGATAGAAGAACTGGTCTTACAAAGAGTCACAGAATAGGATACGATATACACACTAGAATTCATTTTTCACTTAAGCCCAGTCAGACCTCAAACTTATGCCAGTAAAAAATACCAATAAAACAAATCACATTTAGTCAGTAATTTGCTAATAAAATTAGACGAGTTACTAATACAGGAAGAACAACCTAACATCCCCTTTTGTATGATCTCCTTCTGTGTGATGAGTATATTAAACATATTAAACATTTTCAGGGCAAGCTATAAACTTTGACAACATTTACATTAATATAACTTATTTTAGTACCAACAGAATATATGCCTTAACGAACTAGCAGCCATCTCATACCATAGGATCTGATGGCTTGAACTTTGTGAGCTGAGATTTTGGATGTAGAGGACTGACAACACACTCTCCTTGCAAGACATAGGGAATATCATCACGAAAGCACTGAAGATTTAAGCTACGTGGTTTTACGCTTGCCTATCTACAATCCTAATCTATCGCTTTCCAAAAAGAAAGGTCAAACATGTTATTAAAAAAAAATTAAATATGAACCTGAACGTTGGCATTTTGTATTTATAGGTGCTTCATCAGAATGGTCTGGGCAGTCAAAATCACCGTCACATTGCCACTGGGAATTTAACAGGCACCTTCCGTCAGCACAAGTGAACTCTCCAGGATGACAATGACGATACCCTAGAAATACAGCAATCAATCACTTCATAGTTAGCTTCATACTTTTGAAATGAAATTTTGCATATACAATGCAATGTAAGTAAATTGTCTTTTGTTCCATAAAGAGATACAAAGTATTATATGCTTATACACGAGTGTCTACCAACAAAGAGAAATCAAACGTCTCTTACGCAGTACAGTATAGTCATGAAACAATTCCCATATACATAAAACATATTTATGCAGCTCTCAATCATAAATACATTTTCTTTTAGGTATAATTTTATTTTTTGCTGTTATTAGGAAATACCTTTTCTAACAAACATATTAGAAATTACTATACCCAGCAAATATTTTTGTGATATGCTTTCTACTATATGCTTTCCCTTTAAAATATGCAGAACACTAATCATTTTAACTCTACTAAGCAATCATTTTCTAACATGGTCATAAAATCAATATATATAAAATGTATATATTTTCAAAGTTAAAGTGGATTTCTAACAGAAAATTATAATATATAACAGAGTAAAGAAACCACAGATAGGCATTTGCTTCTTAGAACACCTAGAGTGTTTAACCTAGAGTTCAAAACCAACAATGCAGTAGAATAAATTTTTAAAAGTCAGCAAAAAATCAGGGTTTTTTTTATTCAATTTTGAAACATGAAAGCTAAAAAATTCCCAGAGGGAATTCTATATTCTATTCACCTTCTATTTGCAAGATATGTACTTGTAAGATTCATTACACTAAATCAACTACTACAAAACTTATGTTCCTGTTTGGGAAAGAAAAGTGTAACTTTTCCTGTATTCTACATATATAAACTCTGCCTCAAATACTCTGCAGTGCTTTGAAAGACCCCTGAAAGCAAGCCTTGATTTAGTTTAAAACTCAAGGAAAAACAAAAAGTAAATACGGTTATGAAGCAAGAATTACATAGCAATACTCATTCTGATTATACAGAATGATTTTGCAACTATTTCTAAATTACGCTGTATTTTTTAACATTCTTTCCTCTTGAAAAAATGCAGATTTTAAGCTCCAAAAATTTGATTCTTCCAGGAAATAAAACAAAATTATATTAACTACTGAAGCTTTGATTTGACTACCAAAATTGTAAACATGTGAAATGATCACTCATAACTTTCTATTCTTCATTCTATTCTACTAACTTTAGAGAAGGAGAAAGTTAATATTTGTTCTTTTTTTCTAATTACTGAATTTCCTGCTATGTAATATATAGCTTTTTTTTCCTGATAGTAGATGGAGACATAACATTTGACAGTCTGGGATGAGATACCCATATCTCCATCAAGAGCTTTAAACCTCTTTATATCTTTAATTGTCCTTTAGAAATGTGATAAAGCACTATTTTAAAAATGCAGTATGTTATTATTTAAATTACAAACATGACTTGGAATTCAAACAATCCTGTGGTTTCCTGAAGGTGTTTTATTTTTTCTATTTTTACATAGATTGTGCTTCAAAGAAGACAGGTTGGCTCAATATGGAAAAAAAAAGGTGATGCTTTTTGGTCATCAGAGAAACCTTTGAGTGCAAGATTTTACAGATGAACAGCTTTACCTCATGTCTTCAACACTTCACAAGTATGTCATTGTCAGAAAGGTCATTAAAAATGTGCAGAACAAGGGCTTCTGCTTAACATTGCCTCTGCTCTGGATGACAAGACAGAGAAACTGAAAACTGAAACCAGAAAATCCTTCCTATTCCTGTATTTATCTTTTTATTAGACACATAAACAAAGTATTTCATCTTCCTGATGAAATTTCACATTGTTGAATAGAATTCCTAGATTTTTTTTTTTTTTAATTTTCAAGACCATAGGAAATATGTTACAGGATGAGACAGTGGCTCATCTAGCTCAGGATTCTGTCTCTGACAGCAGCAATAGGAGGTGCAATTTAGGGAGGATGTATTTTGTTCTTATGCTCTCCCCAGCTTGAATGATTCTTCTGTTTACAAGTAATTAATTACTAAGATTTCATTAAAAATACAGGATTATATAATGGAATCAAAACTTGTATCAAAGAAATTTTCAAGGATTAGAATGATTGTGAAATTTCAGAATCTGTTTAGATGCAAATTCTGATACAAGTAAAAACTGGTTATTCCAATAACCAGTCCCATTTTTATATTATATCTGAATAATACTCCGGAAAAAAAAAAACAAGAAAACATACCTTTCAATGATACAGATTAAAAAGAAATAATATAGCTTTTTAAATGGATTCCCTTAATTCAGCTTTTAGGAATGTATTTCAAACTAAACTTCATCCCATTCAGTTGGGATATCAAGATGTGAAGGTCTAGCTTTAGAATCTAATGGAGCTATGATCAGGCTACCTAGTTTGCAGTCAAATCAGAAATCACATATTTAAAATCTTGATGGTTTATTTTTACATCCTGACAACACCTTGAAAAGTTTGGTTTGGAATTCAATTCCTACTCTTTATAAGTAGAGATTAACAATTTTCTAAAATTACACTATAACGAGTTTACCATACTAGCCCCGCACTAAGGTGTGTATTTGATTACCAGCTAACAGAAAATTGTATTGGAGCAATGCAACACATAACAAATGTTGCTGTGGATTTCAGTTTACTCGGTCAAAATTAAATAGAGCCCATGCCTGAAGGCAGGTCCATACTACAATTACATCAGGAGTTTGTACATCCTCTGCTTCTGTTGCTGTTTCCTCCTTTGGTCTCTTTCCAAAAGTCCATCAAACCATCACTATTTATTTGTCAGTATTTTAAGGGACTATCCACATATGTGCCGATATAGAAAAAAATAAATACACTATCAAGAAATTATAAGGATGTAGGAAAAAAAATACCTATTTCCAAAGTTTGTGACTGTTTAGTTCTAAATAGTTATTCAGCAATTGAAGACTTCTTCAAAGTAAAATCTGATCTGAAAGGTTCTCCTGCTCCCCCCACCATTCAACTTCATCATAGTGCTAAACAGAGGAACAAACCCATAACGAGTCACTTTCTACACAGAGCTCCGGCACACATAAGCTATTACTAATGGAGGAAAGAGTTTACAGTTTCATTATTGCACGGCTCCACTCTCACACCTTCCTTTTGGCAAAATGGCAAAACATTTTGCAGGTGTGTTTTATCCATTGCATTGCTCTTATTGATATTGAATATATAGTTAACTGATTTCCAATTAGTTATCTGTCATTAATAAATCAATAACCTGCTTTGATCCTGATTTGGTTTGAACTACATGAACTAAGCAGTTTTTCCCTACAACAGCTCATTGCTGCAAACTATTCCTTTCCAAATACCATGTAGTTTACGCAGCTGAAAAGCAAACACAAGGTGTGTTTGTTTTCTTCTTTCTTCAAGGATCTAGAAGCCTATGCTGGCAAGTGGTGTGGTGCTGGAAGGAAGGAGCAGTAGAATTAAAGAGATGGTAAGGAGAACCCAATACCCACAGTAGATGCATTTCAGGGTTTCACTTCACCCTAGCTCTCCTCTGCCCTTCTGGACTTCATGCCAGCTACTGGCTGAAGTGTATCAACTGGCTCAGCTTCAGAGGCTTTTTTGTGGTTGGTTTTTTTTTTGTTTGTTTGGAGGTTTTTTTGGTTGGTTGGTTGTTTTTTTTGTTGTTGTTTTTTTTTTTTTTGGTGGGTGGGGGTTTTTTTGTCCTCTCCCCCTCCCCCCAGTTAGTTCACTTGCTTCCACACAGCTCCATGTGAGCTAAAATACACTATGTGGGTGTAAGTGGGAGACTCGCTTCAAAGGTGGTCTCTTGATCTGACCTATGGCAGGAACAGCTGCTGCCTCTGAAGTACCAGTCTACTTCTGGTGGGCGTAGAGAGAGAAAGGACAACTTGATGACTGCCCAGTTCATCACAGGAGTGGATTTTTTTCCATGTCATATACAGTTCTAAGTGATGTTGATGAAATCTGTTCTTTATAGGGCCAGCAAAAAAAAAAGTTCTTTTTTGCTATATTATGTTATTTTCCTACAATGTTCCATTACATGTTCAACTCAAATTTACATGAAAAATTTTACTAAATGCAAATACCAAACATGCATTTCTTACAATCTTTGAATTTCTACTTGCATCATGTATGCACATACACTCCTCAGGTGGCATGTACAACACAGACGCTTAAAACACACAGCTAGCTATATTCTGCTGTGGTTCTCATCTCATGAACATATTTAATAGAGTAAACAAGCAATAGAGATTTTAACTGCATTAAATCACGCATGATAATCAACAATTTACTTTCCTTTTTGGACAGAATATTTGCTCTATATTTTCCATAAAAATTATTTATATAGATGGATGATTCTGAGTATGGCCTAGATATATAGTACAGTCGTTCACACAATATAAGGAACCCTTAATTTATATGAATGGTGAAAATTAAACATTCACATATGGCTTGATATCATTTAAGTGCAGTAATAATCATGACAAAGGTGTTTCATTGACAAAAAAAAACCCCATGTATATTGACAAAGACAAAAAAAAGGATCTATAAAAAGATACACATAATGTACAAGAAATTCTAGAACGCACATTTTAGAATTCTGTTCAATGTTATTAGCAATCAACTGTAAGTCGTAACTATAGGAAATAATTTGTCACTATAGCTCCAGCTCCAAGTCAAAACCAAGTAGTATTCATTAACGCATAATCTAAAATTTAACATCAAAACAATTTTAAAAAGCAAAGAGCTTTCTTTTTCAATAGTAACTGAAAATAACAGATCTTGCTGAAGGCCTTAGAGTTAACAGTCAAATATTTCTATTTACTCTACTTTTGTTATACTTGCCACATTCCAGAGATTCATCTGATCCATCTCCGCAGTCGTCATCATGGTCACAAACAAACTGCTTGGGAATGCAGACTTTGTTATGGCACATGAAAGCATTCCCGTCACAAGTGTTATTAGGCGCTAAAGAAAAGAGGACATAAAAAGAAATGAAATTGAGAACAGTAAGATATAGTCATTTTCTTACAGAAAGATGCAATAACAAGTAGTTACTCTGAGTGGATTCAATAGAAATAATAATAACTTTTGAGTCATACTAAGAGCACCACACAATTAAGTAGCAGAAAAGGCTACTTATCACCCCAAAGATATCTAAAGAAGTAAGGATAGCTAAAATCTCATGTAATCCAGGTCAGAAAGGCTTCAGAAGTTGATGCTGCCTGAAACTAAACTAAAGTCTTCCTCTGAGAAGAACATTTGCGAAGTAGATATCCTTCCTGTTATTCTGCTCTGAACAAAATCTCTTTAAAATCCATAAATACTCAAAATGTGACTCAGTCTAGAAATAAGTGACAGAATACACATTCAGTGGAGATAACATTTCAGTATTTTTAACTTATATCATCTTTATATGCACTAATAAAACAAAACCCCTAATGAAACTACTACTGAACTCCTGACACTTTTAATAGAAATGTATCTCAGAAGACTGGAAGTAATAGTTTATAGGGCAAGAGATGTCAAGAGCTGAACAATTACCCACAATATACTGGAGACAGAACTGTACCTCCCTTTTTGATGCACAATCGCCCTGACATGTAGCAGCATTTTCTTTGGGAAGAGGAATAAAACTGCATAGTCAATAACGTGCTAATTTTAATTAGTGAACATGCTGTATAATGTCTTTGATGTGACACACATACTGCTATTCAGCTGGTGTGCCTCAATATATATTAACAAAACCTGAAGCTGTTAGGCTGATTAAAACACTGAAGGATCCTGCCATGTATGGTCACATGTGGTCTATCAATCTTTACTGACACTCTTGACAGTATAAGGGTACAATAGTGTAGACATAAAAAAACATCTGGATCTTGTAAAGGCAAAACTTCCAAGAAAATAAATACTACACATTTTTAACACGCAAACATACCGCAGCCTGCTGTAGACAGTTCATCACTTCCATTAGGACAGTCTCGTTCACCGTCACAAAGCCAGTGTTGGGGAACGCAGGCATGGGAGCCTAAGCAACTGAACATATCTGCTGCACAAGTCACTGAACCTGGAAAAACACCATTTGTGAGATTTGAACATATTCTAACTGATTTTTTTAAGGTAATGGGTAATGACTGAGACTGAGTAAGGAGCTTTTTATTTTAAAATAAAGCTGAAAGAAGATTCTGTTCTCCACAATATGAAAAACATACTGGCTAAGATTGTAAAAAAAAAAAATTACTGTAAATTATAATCTGCTACTTCCATTCTTTCCATTTGTTCAGGCTCTTAATTTTCTGCAAGGAAATGCCTCATAAAAATTATCCAACAGAATAACTTTTCAAACCAATTTTGGCCTTTATTCTTGACTGCATGTTTGGACTGACCAAACAAAAGAACTAATCTTGTAAACCTCACATCACTATATTCGACACCAGGAGGCTAAAGGTATTCAAAACTTGCATGAGTCAGCTCCATGTAGAAGAGAACAATGTGCACCAAGGACAACAGTAGTGGGAGTAAGAAACCTTCTGCCAGTTCTAATGCAAGTAACTCAACATATTGTTTATTTGACTAACATTTTTAAACAGGCTTTTCTACTAATTTTAATTAGACTTAAAACACTAAAAGAAATTTGAAAATTTGATTTTTGTACTATTTATACAAGATAAAGACAACTGTCGTTTACTTATACTTATTTGCTATTTTTTGATACTTCTGAAGTTAAACTTCATGTTAAATATTGAGTTTGTAAGACTGAAAAAATCTGAAGTCATCTTGTTTTCTCTTTTCTTCTTGCAATTGATATCTGCCTCCTGTTCCTAAGGACAAATACAGCCTTAACTCTCCCCTCTTTGTAATTGGTGTGGATTTCTCCCTCTTCGAGACATGGCCTACAATTTTATGGATGAGCTTTCCTCTAATAAGAGATCTACAGTATATTGCAAGTCAAGATGACAAAAGAAGCATGTTATAGTGACACTTTTCAATCTGCTGGATTTTGTTTTCCCCTCTTTGTTTTCCCTTTTCTGCTCTAAGTTTCCTATTAAGCTTCAGGCCTTAATGTTTCTTAGGGTTTTGCATTGTTCTGTAGTAGTCCCAGATAAGGTGTTTGTCTTCTCATTTCACACTTTCTCCTTTTCCTTGGGGAGAAAGGCAGAGAGAAATCTTCCTTTTCAAGCAGACATTGCCTCCAACTCCCTAATCCTCAGCGTGACGCGAATACCATGAAGAAATGTGTTGTAGATGGATGTCAACTTGAAGGTAATATAGTAATTAATTCATATTTTGCCAGTTTAATTTTTCCGTTCATCCTTTTCATTTGTTGGCATTTCTACATCTATGTTTGATTAAGGAACTACTTTAACAAACCACAACTCTGAACATAGTCTGGAGATTTCTTCTCTATCTACTTAAGACTTCCAGTAAAGTTATCAACAGTATTTTTACTGTGGTATCACACACAAAATATGGAATAAAATACTCTTTGTTGAATGGACTTTAAGTAAGAGGTTGTCGTTTAGCCCCACTCTGGACCAAGCTATGCAGTCTCTCTTTCACTCTTCCTCCACCTCCAAGGGAATGGGAAATAACAAAAAGCTTGAGGTTTGAGATAAAGACAGGGAGAGATCATTCAAGTTATCATTATGGGTAAAACAGACACAACTTGGGGAAAACTATTTATTTACTATTATTAATAAAACCAAAGCAGAATAATGAGAGAGAACAAAACCAACTTCCTCTCACCTCTCCCTCTTCCTGAGTGTAACTTAATTTCAAATTATTTCTACTTCCTTCATCCCCTCTGAGCAGCACAGGGGAAGAATAGGGAATGGGGGTTAGGGTCAGTTCATCACACGACTCTTTATGCCGCTCCTTCCTCCTCAGGGGAAGGACTCCTCACATTCCTCCCCTGCTCCAGTGTGAGGTCCCACCTATGGGCCACAGTCCTTCATGAAACTCCTCTGGCATGGGTCATCTCTTCCATGAGCTGCAGTCCCTCCAGAACAGCTGCCCCAGCGGGCCCTCCACGGGCCACAGCCTCCTTCAGGCATCCTTCCGGGGTCCTCCATGGGCTGCAGGTAGATTTCTGCTACTCTGTGGACCTCCATGCGCTGCAGAGGGACAGCCTGCTCCACCATGGTCATCACCACAGGCTGCAGGGGAATCTTGGCCAGGAGCAGCGTTACTGCTCCCCCTCCTTCTGAACTGACCTTGGCATCTGCAGCTGTTCCTCTCACAAGCAACAGGCAGGCAGAGGCCTCTCAGGTTCTCTTCACATCTCATCTCCTCTCCACTTCTTGCAGCCAGGCTGGGCCAAATCAAGCCCATTCGGCTGCCCAGCAGGAGAGGCCATAGGGTGAGGGCTGCCAGGCCTACAAGGCTCATGCCTCCCCCTCTCTGACTCCACTTCTGTTTCTTCACTTTTTTTTTTTAATTACTATTTTCCCCTCCTTAAATACATTATCACAGAGACATTATCACTGTCACCCTAGGTCCAGCCAAGTCCACCAAAGTGGAAACTTCTAGCAGTTTCTTACAGAAGCTGCCACTGTAGCCCCCCCACCCGCCTGCTACACAAAACGAGCACAGACGTTTTTTGAAAAGGAAAAAAATATTTAAGAGGTAAAAATTGAAAATTTAAAAAGAAAACCTTAAAACACAGCATAGATAAGGATGGAACCAATGTATAAAATACCATTAAATTGTGACTGTATGACTTGACACAATGTGATTTTCTTTTGAAAAGCCCTAGAATGAAAATAAAATTTTCAATTTGTTATGCAATTTGAAGGGCTTGGGAATTTGAGAGGAATATTACGCAATAATGCTTATGACTGTACAGACAAAGTTTTGAAGGGAATGAGAGAAATAACTGGGGGGAAAAAAAAACCCCAACTTCAGAGCCTTTAGGCACCTACTACTGAAAGGTAAAACTCATAGTAGTACAGGAGTTTTACCTCAAGGACGGGAATTGGAGAAAAGTTTGGTATTCCTTTTGCCCATGTTAGTGTGCCACTCTTATCTTTACTGATAGACTATACACAAATCATGTTGCCCCATAAAAACATATCTAGCTCTTGGTTGGAGGCAGCTGAGGGAAGATACTCTCTAATACCATATCCTTAAAGAACATTCCTCTTTGGACATACTTTACTTGTTCCATTTCCATGACCTTCTTGGATCACTTGGTCTCTTTCAGTACGTATGACACAATACAGAACTAAAATTAGTTTACTTACCACAAATAGCATCGCTCTCATCTAAACCATCTCCACAGTCATCCTCACCATCACAAGTCCATTGCTTGGAGATGCATTTGTTTGCAGAGCAAGCAAATTGATTCCATGAACAAGATGAATCTAGGAACGACATCGGCCACTGCATTTGTTAGGTTTACAACTGCACTTCATTCCCTGTATTTTCTAGCATTTAAAAACAGAAGGCTGGGTTGTGTATTTCACATGGATAACTATGGTGAACTGCTTTTGTTTGCTAGTAGGGCAGAGACAGCACAGTCCAAGTTTTCCAACACAGTTTTCCTTTTGGTATTGTATATTGTAGTATTTAATTTTATCTTTAAAAGAATGCATGCTCCTTTCTCTCACAAGAACACATGCTAGGTACTTGATTCTGTTGTCCCATTTACAATTTGGTATACATCGAAAATAACAGCATGCATCTGCATTTGAAAAATCAGTCTGCACAACTGTTCCAAATAAGTGCTACTACTATGACCTTTCCTGAAAACTTCAAACCATCCAGCTTCTCCCAGACTTCTTTCTTAAAGAATAAAATTTATTTTGTTTTAACTGATGGTAACAGATTTTAATATTAACACGAAACAATAATTTTAGGTAATACAATCTGAATTTAAAAGTAGGTTATTGTTAACTACCTCAAAATGGGTAAAAGCAGTAAGTAGAGAAAAAAGAATGTGCTAAATCCCCTTCCCTCTCTCCCACAAAAATCGGCTAATAGGTTTTACAATACTGCGTGTACGTATGTATGTGTAATAAAACCTGGGAATGGTAGGCTGATGAATGAGTTAGGCTTGATGAACATGGTCAACACAAAACCTTCTGACTTTCATAGTGCACAGTAGTTCCTAATTGTGAAGTTATAAGATAAATATACAATATAAACTACAAACCAAACATGGAAGCATGTTAATAAAAAAAAAAGAAAAGGGAATATACAAGTTTTCAGGTATTATTTAAATGGGGACTAGGAAAACTTGATAATGCTTTTGCTGTTCTGCTACAATTTAATTATAGAAATAATCTGTTCAGGTAATCCATACAAATTGAAGTTAAAAGACCAGCTATTACTATGAGCAAAATAAACTTGCATTGCTCTACAGTGAGGTAGTGTTTAAGAATCTTGAAAGATCTGAGACAGAATGGACCCTTAATCTGGTTCACAGTTTATGCTGTAATTTATTCACATCACTTCTCTTACTTTAAATTATACGCGTACAGCCGCTGATGCAAATAAATGTCTATTTTTATGTCATAAAGGCCCATTTTGGTTACTTTCTGTTGGGGTCACAAGATATTGATAGGAACTGATTACATTTATAAAACTGTCCTAATGACGAATTTCGAAGAATCAGTTAAGTTGTTATATATTAAAGGAAAGAAAAGTCTGTATACAAATACACGTTTAGGATTAAAAATATTTTGGTAGGGCTTTCATTCTGGCATGAGATAGGGTTTAAAATATTGGCAGTGTGAAGTATTAGCGTTGAATCTGAAAATGTAATATTAAAGACCTTTTTATATAGCTCTAGATGAAATCTCTGAGATATAAATGAACACTTTTTTTTTTTTCTGTTTTCAAAGTACATTAGTGATTACGGAAATATAAATAACATAAAATGCTCACCACAGTGCAATTCATCTACTCCATCCTCACAGTCTTTCTGCCCATCACAAAGCCAGGTGGTCAGAATACATCTTCCACTAGGACAACCAAAATAATTTTCTTCACATGTGGGTTTGTTTTGAACTGTGATAAAATAAAGAATGTAATGTAAAATGGTCTCTACTAGTATGATTAGGAGCCTAATACATCTCTGATAAATTTTTTAATACTAATGGACAAGAAAGTGTTTATGTCTGAAAACGCAAAAAAAAATACTATTTATATTTAGTTGTGTTCATACAAATTAAAAAAAAATAATGGTATCTAAGTAGTTTAGGGAGCTGAAATACTTTGTTTATTTAGAGAAGAATCAGAGCACAGTTCAACCTAAATTAAAAGGACCTATACAGGAAAGTAGTCCAGTTTACGAGTTTTGAGCTCAAGTCGATCAACATTGCTTGTTGTTTTACATCAGCTGAAGAAATTGCCCTTCCGATCTATCTGCCAGCATCTATGAGATAACCTAACAGTGGCAGTATTTTTGTCACATTCACTGGGATAAGCTACAAATCTGATGCACTCACTGACTAACTGGAGCTGTACCACTGATGCTGGAGCCGGAGATTTAGACTTCATCACAAATTTAAAAGTTGCCTTTTTTCTTTGTAGAGCATGAAAGTCATTTAAGATTTTACTTTTATGAATGCTTAGAAAACAGATGTGAGGAAAGAAAACATACCATATATTTAGTTTCATAACATAAGCACAAATATTCATCTAAAGAATGGCAAAGGTTACTTTCAAAATCTAAAGCAAGGTCTTCGCCTGTGAAACCCCAGGCAATATACCCTGTTTCCAAGCATTAGAGATCACTGAAACTCTCTGACAAGGTTTCTCTTACAACCTTAATGTATTGAGACTATCAAAATTGGTTTTGTTTTTTCCTCTCTCTCTCTCTTAAAAAGAAAGCTAGTTATTACATTTATCTCTTCTATAGCTATATGAATAGAAAAAAAAAGAATAAAGAAAGAAGTGGGATGTCTATGATGACTGTGTAAATATTAAATATAGTCTAAGTATAGCCACCTCAAAATAACTATTTTGCCTTAATTTTCTGTAAGAACAATGACACTGAACAAGGATTGTTAATGGGAGTTATTATATTCATAATAGAAACAGCACTCAAAAACTTAATGTGCCAAAGGTGGTCAGTTTTGAATGAAAGGCAAAGGAAATCACATGTAGGTTGAATTGGAATGGTATTGCTTCCAAGTAAAGGGAGGAATGATTCAGGCAATTAGACACACATTAAAAATGACAGAACTTTTTGGTGTACATTTGAAAGACAGAATAAAGTAATACAAATAAATGGATGATGGAATAAAATGCAACATTAATTTACTTATGCAACATTAGTTTACTGAAGCTATAGAGTACTGCCCTCAAAATCTTCTTTGGTATGAAAAAAATCCCATATAAACAAAGGAAATACAGTAAATCTAAGCTATTTTGAACCCAGTGAAGCATATATACAGCAAATTCTAAAGAATTATTAGATAATTCAGATGAAATAGAGATTAGAAAGAAAACTATAATTTAATATGCATCTGGCTTATAGGGAGGATGAAAGTTCTTAATGTCAGTTTGATTTATGTTAGTGCTGAAGTTCTAGGTTCCTTCTACATCCTGGTAATATTTTCATCAGTAAAGTTGGCACAAAATATATGAGAATTCTAACTGAAGCTTTTGGTGACACAAGGGACTCATCACACAAAAACAGAACAGTAAATGGGAATAATCAGATTATGTTAATTACTAGTCTCGTAAAAATTTGCTGGTAGTTAAAAACATAAAATCAAAAGCTTTATTTTTACTAATTAATAACAGTTATTTACTAGTAAATATTTTCACTAAATAATAAGTCTTGGAAGAGAGAGGTATTTGTTATAGGAACCAATTACAGTCTAGCATGAGTCAATTATAAAACCAAACGTAAACAAAAGTTTAAAATGTATTTTCGCTGATCCAAGGCAAAAGTAGTACATCCAGTACATCTGATGTACTGGATACTAGTCTGGTGTATTCAAGAGAGAGGCAGGTTGAAATGACTAAGATGACACAGACAGATATCCCTGTCTTGAAAGCAGGAATTCTAAAGTGCTTTGGCTTATTCATCGCTGCAAGTAAAGAGTAAGGATGTGATTACTGAAGGACTACAAGCCTAAGAACAGCTATGAGAACTGGAATACATGTAGATTAGAAAGAAAAAGGAAAAAAAAAAAGAGGTTCTGGAAGATGATAGCAATAGGAACACTACAAGCAAAAAAAATGCTACTGATTTTTAATTCTATAGATTTTTGCTTTTGCTCAAGGTGGAGGAGAGGAGATACAGGCTTGACATCCTCAGAGTTCTTTTGCTAGTGCACTGTCTTCAGTTTGATCGGAATTTCCTAGGATGAGTCTAATCCTACAAATATATGTGTATAAACCTGTGTTCGTTATTCTCATTCTCAGTACAGTTAATCACTTATTTATTTATAGGTTTACATATCTTATTTAATATTCTCAAACTTAAATGAGGGTTTCTGAATAATAAAGGAGTAAACAGATAAATGCCATCCTTCATTAGGTAAGAATTTAATATTGTGAATAATTTATTGGTTAACATTACATAGGGTATTAAATGTCTCATCGATTTGGGTTAAGGATTGTTCTAAAAATTCCTACAATTGCAAACAAATTAGAAACTAAATATTTATTTATAATAGTGGTAGATATTTATACTCATTCATCATTAAGAATTTGATTTTGTACAACTCTTCAGAATCTAGGGTAATGCAAAGATTCTATGAAATAATAGAAAGCAGATGCTAAAACTCTGATTATGACATAATGAGCATCACTCAAGACTGCAGAAGAGACTTGCACAAAGCACTATACTCCTGCATGCAGGACCTTTCCCTCCATTGCTACTAGATAGGCTCAGAGGGCAAAACTATTTAAACATTTAAAAAAATTATGTTAACTTCTTAAGTTCATTAACAGTTAGTCTGGTCATTGTCATTCTAAAAAACTGTATCATAAAGTCTCATGGAAGTCGAGGTTTTCCCTCAAATTTATATATGCATATATCTTGAAAACACATATTTCTAATGTGTTAGTATTCTGCCTTCACATGAAAAACTGTCTCATGAGAAGTAAAAAAAATAAGACTTGAAAATGTTATGTAACTTTGCTTCTTTTTTCTTTCATTTAAGATATTTACCTCAGTTCTTGTTGTTATTGGTTCTCTGCCCATCTCTAATTCAATAACTTTTTCATAAGATTCATTTTCCAAGACACTAAGTTTATTATTTTTTTTTCCTACATATCGTAAGAGTGTAACGTCTTTCCCACAAGAAAGCAGAAAAAGAGAGTGTAACGTCTTTCCCACAGGAAAACAGAAAAAGACAGGAAAAACCTAGAAAAGTAACATAATCTCCAGCTGTAAATATCTCTTCCTTTTCTGGAAGCCTACAATCCCAGCTCTGGGACTGGGACAAAAGTACACCATGGTCTCTCTGTACTGGCTGAAGAGCAGAACAATCATAAAAGCAATAAACGTGGATTCTACCCTGGCAGCCCACCTCTAATAACTCAACAAAATAAAAAAGAAAGTTAAAAAAGTAAACAAGAAAAGAAATACTATCCACTAAAGTAGTAGCTAATAAAAGTTCCCAAGTGATTGTGCTGAAGCTTCATGAGACTGACATTTTAATAACTGATCTTTTACTTAAATAAAAATGACTAATAACGGACTTTGAAGAAATAGAAAGCCAGACAGTACAGTTTCCTTCAGAAAAATACATTAGCAATTTGTAATAATTTGCATAATCTAATGAAACACAAAATCAAAATTGGTGAAAAAACTGAATTCAGCATTATATTAATCTCTATATTAAATAAAATTGTATTTACAGAATAAACATTTTGCGACACAATTAGAAAAAAAAGAACAAGAAGTATAGGAATATATTTATAAAAAAAAGTTAATTCACGCTGGAAGGGAGGGATGCCATCCAGAGGGACCTTGACAGGCTGGAGAGGTGGGCCTGTGCCAACCTCATGAAGTTCAACCAGGCCAAGTGCAAGGTCCTGCGCCTGGGTCATGGCAATCCCAGGCACAAATACAGGCTGGGCGGGGAATGGATTGAGAGCAGCCCTGAGGAGAAGGACTTGGGAGTGCTGGTGGACGAGAAGCTCAACATGAGCAGGCAATGCACCCTTGCGGCCCAGAAGGCCAACCGCATCCTGGGCTGCATCAAGAGGAGCGTGGCCAGCAGGTCGAGGGAGGTGATTCTCCCCCTCTACTCTGCCCTGGTGAGACCGCACCTGGAGTACTGTGTCCAGTTCTGGAGCCCCCAACACAAGAAGGACATGGACCAGTTGGAGAAGGTCCAGAGGAGGGCTGCGAAGATGATAAAAGGGCTGGAGCACCTCTCTTATGAGGACAGGCTGAGAGAGCTGGGGCTGTTCAGCCTGGAGAAGAAGAGGCTCCGGGGAGACCTGATAGCGGTCTTCCAGTACCTCAAGGGGGCCTACAAGAAAGATGGGGAGAGGCTGTTCAGTAGGGCCTGTTGTGATAGGACAAGAAGTAATGGTTTTAAAATAGAGGGGGGTAGATTTAGATTGGATGTTAGCAAAAAATTTTTTACGATGCGAGTTATAGAACACTGGAACAGGTTGCCCAGAAAGGTGGTGGAGGCCCCATCCCTGGAAACATTCAAGGCCAGGCTGGATGAGGCTCTGAGCAATCTGATCTAGTCAGGGATGTCCCTGCTCCTTGCAGGGGGGTTGGACTAGACGACCTTTGAAGGTCCCTTCCAACCCTAACCATTCTATGATAATTTTTTTTTTCTTTTTCATAGTTACCTGGGCATTTTAGTTCATCTGTATAATCTCCACAGTCATTAGATCCATCACATATCCATTCTGGCAGTATACAAAGCGAAGTCGAATTACAGCTAATGAATCCTGAAGATTTTATTCCAAGTTTATAGAAGTAAGCACAATTTGTACTACCTGGAAAGAAACAGTAAATTACCATATAAAACCTGATACAGACTGAGAGCCTTATAATTTGATTTTCACGTTTAACTTGAGTTTGTGCAGACCATACATCTGCTGGTATGCTAGTAATGATTATGAACTAACTGCTATATAACAAGGAATAATCATGGAACAGCTGCTGCGATGAAGCACAGACAAGCACAAACTTACTACAGTTCTTTTCATCTGAAGCATCTGCACAATCAATGATCTGGTTGCACTGTGCTGATTTTCCAATGCACATCCCATCTGCACAACGGAATTCTGTTGAAGCACACGTTGAATCTATAACATATGGTTAAAAAAGATGTAAATTTGTGTACTAAAGACACATCCTTTTAGGATGAGGCATTCAAAACACACTGTATCTTCCATAACTAAAAATCGAGTAGAAATACAAGGTCTTGAAAGCATAAG
This sequence comes from Chlamydotis macqueenii, assembly GCF_036417535.1. Classification (NCBI taxonomy): domain Eukaryota; kingdom Metazoa; phylum Chordata; class Aves; order Otidiformes; family Otididae; genus Chlamydotis; species Chlamydotis macqueenii. The sequence goes on along the minus strand of NC_141561.1, from coordinate 5,830,909 downwards.
TTTCTAATTTTAAAATTTATTGTTTGAGCCTAGAAGTCTCTTGTTAGATAATTCAATTCAATTTAAGATAATGACCATATGAGGAAGGAAGAAGCACTTTCAGGACCATCTATGAATTTCTCAGATTTCTTTCATGTAACACCAGGCTGAGTTTTTGGCCTGTATGCTTTTCTCTCTACTCATTCAGCTAAATGATTAAAAACCATGCAGTGCTTTTTAAAAAAAGTGCTAGTTACTACAACTACATAGGTTTTTAGCTATATATTGTGGAATAATTTCCCCTCCAATCTTTCTGAATTGTAACTAAGGATTTGTGTTGTCTGGTAGCTAGTCTTTATTCGCTGGCTGATGCATAGATATAAATATTCATGTTTTAAGATATAAAAAGGAAAACAATTCTGAGACAAAAAGGAGAACAGTTTTGGTAATTTTTGCAAAGGACACAGACATTGCCATGCAACTAAGAAGCAAAGAAATAGATCCCCAGCTACTTCAAAGAAGAAACAGTGCAGCAGATGCAGAGAAGAAATTGCTGTTCTTTCAACCTTTCCATCTGCGGTAAAGATACTCTCTCATTTATTACTTCACAGAAGAAGTACCAACTGTATTTTCTGAGTTTTTCATAGCCAAAACCACTCTTCTTCTCAAGGACTGCTGGTATAAACCAAAATTGGTTTTCATATCAACCCCAGCATATGCTCTTTCAAACATACCAGTGTGCACCTGCTTGTTTTTGAATTCTAACAAAACAAATCCCAGCACCTGTAATTCCAATAAAGTTATACACATTTTCTAGGTACTTTTATTTACATACAAAGTATTTACAGAGCAATATTCTGAAATCACCTTGGAAGTAACTGTTATTTACCTTTACAGTCAAATTCATCTGAGTTGTCACCACAGTCATTTGCACCATCACATACTTTGTTACTTGAAACACAGCGACGATTAGAACACGGCTTGAAACCTTTGCGACAGCCTCTATTTTCTGGAAAGTTAAGTACAAGCACATAATTTCATTTAGACGCTTGATACATAATAAAAATAGCATCACATTAAAACCAGACAAATATGCCAAAAAAGCATTTTAAATTAAAATGCTTTTGAAGCTACAGCAAAATCTTCAGAAATTGTTCATTTATTGTCCAGCTGAAGAACTTGAACTGATAAACAGAGAAAGAGTACTAAATAAAAGCACAATAAGAATGAAATAATGACAAAAAAAAAAAAAAAAAAGAAGAAGGAAAGCCTAATTCCCAATTTTCATTCTCTCATGGCATAAAAAGTCCATGTGATTTAAATACATTTGTTTAGACACACTTTTTTTTCAGGCATGTGACAATGTTTCCACACAGAATCAGTAATTGCGTCATACAGAATGAAACGTACTAAATTTGGAGAGAATCCACAGGAGGCCATGAAGATGACCAGTGTTGGAGCACCTCTCCTATGAGGACAGGCTGATAGAGTTGGGGTTGTTCAGTGTGGAGAGGAGAAAGCTCTGGGGAGACCTTATAGAGGCCTTCCAATACCTAAAGATGGCCTAGAAGAATGCTGAGGAGGGACTTTTGACAAGGACGTGTAGTAATAGGACAAGGGTTAACAGCTTTAAACTGGAAAAGGATAGATTTAGACTAGACATAAGTAAGAAATTCTTTACTGTCAGCATGGTGAGGCACTACAACAGGTAGCCCAGAGAAGTTGTGGATGACCCATGCCTGGAAGTGTTCAAGGGGATTGGAACGACTGGGACTAGTGGAAGGTGGCATGGGGGTTGGAACTAGGTGATCTTTAAGGTCCCTTCCAGCCCAAACCATTCTATGATTCTATGATCCGATGGAATGTTACTACTATGCTACTGTTAGTAACCCTTAATACTAGTAAGAGATAATCAAAGCAATTATCAGGTAGAAGTTTGAAAGCTAATGAGGCAAAAAGTGAAGATGAAAGAAGAAAATTATACAGTATCAGTTGTTATACTCAGATGGTTGGTGTTAATTTTTTTAAAGAAAAAGAAAAAAAAAAGAAGAAAGCTATTGCTTCTCTTTTTTTTCCCGCTACCAATCTTGACTACTATTCCAGTATCAACCTTGGAGTTGGACTTGATCTTTATGGGTCCCTTCCAACATGAGATATTTTATGACTCTATTAAAATAGCAGAGGTAAACTACAGGAATAAAGCAGACTCTCTCATAAAACTATAGACATTGCAGGTATAAACATAATGAGTGAGTTTGATACAACATGAAATTGTTCATATGGGAAACAGAAGAGATACCAAGGCTGTGATACGAATATACAGAACAAGACAAAGGTCAAAAGTTACAGGTACACAGGTAATAAGGAGATTTCACTTAACATGTAGGATATGTGAGTTTACCAAGCTGACTTTGTGATTTAGGAAAATTATTTTCAACAGTAGTGTTTTAGACACTGCAGCAGGCAAACTCAGTTGGATACAAAAAGCAGTGATTCAGTTAGCGGCAAATCTGAGGGGAAACACACACACACACACAAAAAAAAAAAACACCAAAAAACCGGAATCCCTTGGGAAAATTATGAAAGTAAAGAGTAGACAGCCTGGCATCTAACTTGTTGCAAGATGAAGACTGATAGGTGTGAAGAATAATGATACTATAAACTTAAACAGAAAATTGGGTGGAAAGATTTCTATTATACAGCATTTTTTCTGTTTTAGAAAGCACTAAAATAGAAGTATTATATGTACAATCTGAGAAAATCTTATTAAATATGGGAAAATAAATCAAAATTTCTAACTTAAAGCTGAAAATAATTAATCTTTTATCTTTGAAAAAGCAGCTAGCTGTGTTTTTCCTTATTTGAGACTGAACTATAAGAACATTTGAGATTTTAAAAAAAAAATATAAGTCAGCCAATACATAAAGTTTGTGAGGAAAACAGGTATAAATAATTCTATCCATATAATGTCAGGGTTTTTTTTTTAATGTGCAAGTTGGCATTTTCTTCTTGTCTTGGCAAGCAGCTGTTATGGATAAGTAGAAAAGTCACAGAGAAACCAATATAAGCATGTATAACCAAAAGAGCAACGTGAAGGTGAAACACCTGGGAACACTCACCACAGTAGAAAAGTTTCTCATCAGATTTGTCCTTACAATGTGCAATGCCATCACAAGTCAGTTGATAATCAATGCATTCACCGTTTCCACATTCAAACTCTGAATAAATGTTGCAAGTAGAATTTTTAGCTAAAAATAAAACATATTAAGAGGTAATTTTTAATAGCTGTTACACTCAGTGAAAATGAGAAAGATGTTGGCTGCATTTAAAATATCTCCTACACAGTTTCAGAAAACCTAAGTAAAAAAGAAACAAAACAAACACACACTATGGCATCAGAACTTAAAAGCTTCTACAGAGCGGTGGCCTGCAAGACTGCTATACTCCTCTGTAAATTTGTTGATATTATGCAGGACTGAGGACAGATATCTAAAGAGCAAACAATTTTCAAAAGCTTTATGTTGGGGTAAGAGAGTCTGTAAAAGGAAAGTCATAGCCAAATATCCATGAAGGAACATGCAGTGAAGCAACTTAAAGGCATTGATTCTGGTAAGATGATGACTTTGTAACTTCTGCGCTCAACTGTCCTCTACCCATACATGCCTCTCCACAACCCCCAGCTTGTATGCAATCATTTCTTAATAAATGTTTAAAAAAGCCTCTTCAACAAGGCACATCCAGGAGCAAGAAGTAAACACCACTATCTAGCAGTTAATTTGAACGCTCAGCTCTGCTTTGTGGCACTGTGCAGCTGCTCCGTTTGTACAAGGGACCAGCACCAACGTATTGCATGGGATGATGAGGATAGAGCCTAACGGTCGATGAAGAAAACCTGATGTTTGTACTTTAGTTATTTCTTTTTATTCACAAAGAAACATTGGTGGATATGTAAAGTTTTGTGTTGTTGCCTTCTCACAGTAGATGTTTTACTTGTTATTTTAGAAGAAAACAAGATGGACATTTAAAATTCTGACTCCTGCTTTCTTTTATGTATAAATTTTCTATTAATTCAGCTAGAAACTAAAAAAGTATAATAAAATTTATACAGAACAATACAGACCAACAGACTGCCACAGTAGAGTCTGAAGCAGGTAAACTGTCTAAGCTTCTAGAAGGATGGTAAGGCTTCCTAAATCATATACAATAAATAATATAGAAATTTCTTTCTTGAATATTATAGTGTCTCTCTATTGTTACGAACAAAAAAATGTGATTTAGTGAACGCAGGTGGTTCAAATCTATAAAACTAAAGCAGCAGAACAGGTATACTTGGTAGATAGATATGGAAGTGGAGAACTTGATCTAAGAGTTGGGACTTCTGCCACACAGAGATAAAGGACCAATAAACCACTGGAATTTGGAAGAGGTCTCTAACTGCGACAGAAGAGCTACCGTACAGTGACATTAATGAAGACATAAGGAACTGCACAGTTCCCCCCAAGCTTCACCATCCATTCCAAATCCAGCCAGCTGCATTTGTTGAGGGGAGAAGCACAAAGTCATATTCCACATTATGAATGTAGGTCATCCCTAGGGAAACAGGCCAAAGCTTTCCAGCAAAGGTGACAGAGATTTTCTCCAAATTATTAGAAAAGCCAGAAGAGTGCAGAGTGCGTAATTTACTACATCCTTTTAAATTACCAGCACATACTTCCATGCTCATGAACATCAATTCTGCACAGTGATAGTGCGATCTGAAGAAGCTACAACAGATGGCCATATGTTCTGAACCACTTCTGAACTACAAAACAATAGTTTACACATATTTTCCTTATCATATGCTGAGATATACTGGTTCAAAGGAAGCATGGGAGGATGTGAGAAGATAAAAACTTAGAATGATGTAATACAGAATATTCTCCAACAAAACCAGTCTCCAAGGAGTTTGCCAACTTAAAGTGATACATTCTTGAATTACTAAACCACCAATTCTACCTGTTAAATATAATAGCTGGTTAACAAGTAACAATTGCTTTATATGTTTACGGACATGAAATGAAAATACTTGTACTCAACAGAAACAAATTGCAAATAGGAAATCTTAAGTATAACACAACTACCCAAACTGAACTATTTAAGGAGAGTGCAAGTATTAATACTTTTTAAGTTCCCAAAAGCCTTATAACACATAAAATATATAAAAGCCTGGTACGTGCTGAATTGTTAGATCAATTTTTACAGTATATAGAAGCAATAAAATTAATGGCCGGGGCCAACTGTCTTTGCTTATGATAGCCAACTGCATCACAGCACAGAAAATCATTGTGTCAGCTAGTATTACTTACTCACACATCTGTTATCATCTATCAGTATTCTATCCCCTCGACATGAACAGTTCACTCGTCCATCAGGAGTCAGAAGGCATAAATCATGACAACCTCCATTCATTTGTGCACAAGGAGATAACTCACCTGAAAAACAAATGATAAAAGATGGACTCTGTTTTATTAAATTAGCTTCAATGGCCAATGTCTTTGAGAGAGCAAAGATCACCATATCTCAGATTCATGGGCAATTGATTGAAGTGTTATCAGTCAGATGAAAATGTCAGCATGCCTCAGATGCTAGCATACTAAAGATAAACAAACGGAGTTACCTTGAATATAATAATTAAAAAAAAATCCACAACATTCAAAACTGCTGATATTTGACAGGAAATTATTTAACTGCTATCAAATGAGCACAATGTCCACAGCAGAAAACGGTCATTCATTAATATTTATTTATTTGGAGAAGGGGCTATATCCCATCTTTTTTAACAGTTCCTACAACAAAAAGAATTCATGAAACACAATTAAATGTTTTAACTTGGTTAAAACAAAGTAAAATTATTGAAATAAATGATAATAGAATTAACAAAATAGCGTCTCTTGCTTTGTAACTTACAACTGTTAGTGTCATTGGCAACAGCAATAATGCCCATTGGCTGATGCGGAATATCAGAACGAAGAACTTTTGTGTCTCCTCCTGTATATTTACTGGAACGCAGAATAGCTCTCCTCACTCCATCCGACCAGAAGATATAATCGTCATATACAGCCAGGCTGAGAAAGGTACCTGGTCCAGATTTGACAATTACCTAGAATACATAAGTACGGAAGAGAAGCATGAGAAGGAATGTTATTGCTGAATAAGAAGTTTTAAAAGTGCAAACCATGACTTACATCACTTTATAGTTTTAGACAAAACACTTAATTCTTCTACACTTACAGCACCTCAGGAAAAATGAGATAACAGCACTTAAAATGTGTTAAAAGGATGATACAAGAGTTAATTTATTATTTCTTGATACGTCCAAACTTCAGAAATCCAGGAATCCGCTCCTTAAGTAACAAAATCAGTTTATCTAAATGCAATTATAAAAATACCTACTCAGCACACTATCCACGTAAGAGTCTGAAAAGAACTGAGAAAAAAGAGGTACTGTAGTATGGCAGAAAGTCTAAAAATTCTAGGTCTTTATGAATCAAAGCCAGAAGCATGTTTCAGAACTGAAGAGCGTTCACCACTACGATCACATTAGAAACTTGAAACCAAGACAATATATGTTTTGTGTTTTCCAATTAAAAAAAAAAAAAATCTATCAACAAATCTATCAGCTTTGCTCTGGAGCATCCAAATTCTATGCTTCAAACACTGTGGTGTTATTAGGACAAAAATCTTATGTTTATCAGAAAAAGAACCCCAAACAATTGGAGGGGCAGAGGTTAAATACAGAAGAAGAAAGAAATCTGGTTCTGAAGAGAACACTTGTGAGTTTACCTATTTCTCATTCCTGTTGCCACAAAAGAAATTAAAATAATTTCTAGTCTAGTTTTAAGCTGGGTTTTGTGGAAGAACAGTGCTAATCACTGTTTCAAAAAATAATCATGTTTTTTGGTTTTGATATCAAATGTCACAATTAGCCTGAACAAAGACTATTTTCATGATTTTCATATATTGAATGCATGAATTTTCTTTTCATTTATTGTAACCTTTCAAAAATACCTTCATAATAACTTGAATTGCAATCACATAGCAAAGGATACAAAGGACACACTAGAATACCACATACACCAAGAACAGCAAGATCCTGTTTCCATAGAATTATCCAGGTGCGATGCAGCAAAATCAGAAGTGCTTCCTCTTCAAGAATTAATTTTTGTTTTGCTAGAAATGAACGTTTAAGATGCTGAAAACCAAACCGCAATGCTAAATTTGCAGTGTTCCAGCTGCTACTTAGATCTGCAGTTCAGCTGAATGATACAGTAAGCAACTCTATATAACAGGCCTGTTCTTTTCAGTGCCATTCAAATGGAAAGCATATATCTCTGTAAATTACAACTATATTAACTAAGTTCTTTGCAACTACATACTTATTTTTGCAACTTTTTGCATACTTATTATTGCAACACAATACTTATTTTCAACATCATAAATGACAATGACAAACTTCATGTAATGTTACATTTATTTCAGTCTCCTAGAATTCTGTGGGATTCTGAGGTATTATAAATTATCTTATTCTCCACAGCCTTAGAGATTATTTTTATTTTTTCATTAATTCCTTCTCCCAGTTAATTTCTACCAGGCTACCAACACCGGGTATCAAGATATTTCAGCAAACAGTCCCAAACTAAGTGTTGGATCTGTGTTAACCAGCTACCTAGCTCACATGGATTAGAGGATTTTATTGCTATTGGTTAGGGAATGATTTTCATTAGGTTCAGTCTTCGCACTACTTTACAGAATTCCTCAAAGAAAGTAACTCAATGTCAACGGAGTGAACACCCTAGAAAAACAACTACTTAAGCAGGGGAGGTATTTCACTCTTCATACTGGTGCTGGACTTCTTCAAACAAACATTAAAGGGAAACATGGACATTTGGAAAGTTGAGAATCAGACTTTTTGATCAGATTCGCAAGAGAAAAGAATCAAGAATATAACATTCCTGCTACAATTTATAGACTTATATTGCTAGGAAAATTAAAAAGTCCACTACAACTTCACCTCTAGTGCCATTAATTTGTAGATTATCCACACCATTCTAGCTGCTTTTCAAACACATAAAGAATGCATTTATTAAAAAGCCCGGAATCTAACAATAAACTATCATAATAGGGGGAACAGGAAAGGCAAAACATGATTAACTTAAATGTCTAGGTGATAAACTGTGCATGTTGTGTTAACAATACTAATTTTTACTCGCATTTCTTGTTTCTCTACTATTATTGCTTCTAGTGCTGTTTAACAAAATCACAAGGAAGCAGTAGAAACTGATGAAATAATTTCTCTACGGAGAGAGCGGGGTCAATTTTACTTTTTTTTTTTAGACAACCATCCAAGCTTATTAAAAAAATCTGCCTTCTAGTTGACTTTATTTTCCTTCGGGTTAGTTTTCACATCTAATTATTCGTTAGTACATAGAGAACACAGCAATGTGATTCTTTAACTCAGAATCACATTCAGGGCCTGTATCTTTTTGTAACTGTTCATGTTCAGATCTTAGTGAGAATATTTTCTAAGACTTTTTAGCACTGTCTGTTTTTAATGGAGTTCAACATTCTGCACTTCTAATTGTTAATATTTTGCATTATTTATCTCTCTTCTGGCTACCTTAGCCAATCTCACTTTTATGCTGCCGTAGAGACTTACTTAGACGCTTCTCGAGGTTATGTTGATGTCATCATGAATACCTTCCACGAATTGACCAAAATTACCCTACTGTCCTCTACCATACCTTTACTACAAATATATATGACATGTCTGAAAAGTCAATCATAAAGTCAAGTTTTTCATAAATGCACAGCCAAACCTTTAACTTCCATTTCTGCATTTAGTTGTTTGAAGAATAGATCTGGTAAAATGTTAGTGAAGATAACAGAAGTTGAACACCAACATTGAAACTTGTTTAACTGCTTAAATACAGAAATCCAAGAGAATAAAAACATATATTCTAGAAATTGAAAGTTATAATTACTGGAAGGTTGCAATTACATGAAGGTTGTAATTAGTGGAGACACCTCTAAATCACATTGATTTTAACAATCACACCTGTAAGCCCAGCAAAACCATAACTGAGATCAAAACATTCCAACTTGGGTGTTAGAAAATAACCAGACTTCTGTTACAAGAAATTAACTATATTTCTATGTTCTATGTTTGTGTTTCATACACAAAGTGTTACAGAACACTCAACACAGTAGACAAAAAAGGAAAAAAAAAATCTCATGATTTATTGGAAAAATAACTCCAAAATACAAAATCAGCTTTATTGGCTATTGGGCTGAGTCTCTGTGGTCACAAAAAAAATGCTACAATTAAAGCAGTAAAAGCAGCTAAAACCAGCTGTGGCCACAATATTAAATCAAATGAAGGGCAGGAACAAAAATGGAAGAAAAAGGGGAAGAGAAGATAATTGTAACTTTTGGGTTTTTTAAACAGGAAGATCTGACAGAGCTGAACAAGGTATGTTAAAAAAAAACAAACAACAACAAAGAAAACAAACAAAAAAACCCAAACAAAAACAAACCCTGCATATCTTCTAAGTAATAAAAAGGAACAAAAGTAACAAAAAAAAAATTCTTCCAAACTTGAAAGACTACTCCAGCAGCCAAATACTATACTAAAATATCAGCTTAACACAGAAATCAATAAACTGTTACAATTCACTTAAAAGAGTCAGTTCAATACTGCTAAATTATTTTCTGCCCTTTCATTATACTATATTATTGTGGTGAGTAGAATGAAGAAAGACACTGCTATCTGGAAGAAAATTCATTACATTACCATTAGCATTTCATGTTCTACTATACAATTTCTACCTTTGTTAACCTAACTGAAACTAGAAAGCAATGAAGCAGAGACAGTGAGGAAAAGTAATCTGTTTAAACTATTTTTGAAGGGTGGATGATGGCAGGACCTTGCTCATACACCCTGAAGAATCATCAGAACAGTGGAATGATTATTACTTGTATTGTACTAACGTTACAGAAACCAGACATCTCGTCAGCTGGACAGCATTACGAACCAAGAAAAAACAACTGCCCCGGAAATATTATTTCACTAGATCAATAATATGATTTCCTGGTTGAATTCTGGCATTCGTGTATCAGTAAGAATGTATCTACACTGTGATGAGCAGCTCCGCTGAAGCACTACCAGTGAGGCCAGTAGAGTTTAAATGCATATTTGAAGGAAGCAACCTGGTGGGTTTTTTTTCATGGCATGACAACCCACATCTAGCTAATGCAGGAAAAGTGCCTTCAGAACCCAAGAAACACACACAACTCTGTTTCAAAGCTCACAGCACGTAAGAATCCAGATCAGTATTTTTGCCAACAGAGTGAGTTGGTTCTCACAAAACAGGCACTGGTCTAGGACAACCAATAATGGTATAGCTTTGTAAGCGTAACACAGCAGGGCTCTCAAAAAGCCTTTCAGAAGAGCATGCTGGACTCAGCTTACTGCTTTCAGGAGCTTTTTTTTTTTGTGTGTTTACTGTAATAGGGAAGGAGAGTAAAAATACCAGAAAGCCAGATGAAGAGACGATATACTAGGAAAGTTAGAAGTTTGAGCATTCAATGGCTGAGAAAATCGAATGACCGTTTTGTCTTGCTGCTGCAAACTGAAAGCCAGAGGTCTGACAAAAAAGGGGGGATTTCAGTAATGGGTTCTGCAACTTAGGTGCATTGTCTGCAATTTCATGTTTGCGTTACATATTTTGTTATACTCTGTGCATAGGTGAAGTTAAACTGTTTCCACACAGCCTGCTAATTAACTTGTATTTAACAGATAGCATATTCAAAACCCTAACTGAAACAGGATCAGGAAAGTAAAACTAAACATGATAGCAAAATGGAGAAGAAACAGCAGTACAAGATAAGACGTACACATCAGAAAGAGGAAATGTAGCCAAAATGAAGAGGGGAAGAAAAAAATTATTCTAACTGAAAAAAAAAAAAAAGGTAAGAAAATAATTTAAGTATTCCTGTTGAACTAGAAGAGAAACAAAAGAATATCCAATGTTGAAAGAGGTATTTTCAAAGACGACAATTGAAGAAAGCATAGAAGACAAAGGAAATTATTTTTAAAATTCTTTACTATTGATGATCTAAGTGAGATATTTTTCTCTTTTCCTTAATCAGAGTGAGAAAAATAGTAGTGACCTATACAAATAACTTAATTGATGAGATGGTAACGCAGTTAGGCAAAGGAAATCACTGGAATAAAACAGCATGTATATAAGTATTTACGTACATCTTTAAGCTTCAGGAACTTAAGAATAAGTATCTGAATTTGCAGTAACCTTACAGGCAAACACAATTAAGTACTACCACAAGTTTCTACTTGTGAAAGAAACAAAAGTTGCATGTGTCTTTTAACTAGGCATTTTAAATTGACTGATACTCCTTACTTCAAGACAGCAATTTGAAAATAATGTAGATGAATACATCACGTGATGGAATAACATCTCCTGGATAAGATTCCAGAAAAAAACCCATGTAATTCTAATTTAAGATGCAAGTTTAAATTAAGATTTCAAAGATTTTATATAGTTTATGCGGGATTTTTTTTTTTTAAGTTAATAGATATGAAAACGAGCTGATGTATCAAACATTGTCTTGCAGAGCTGGGAATCGAAAATACAAGCCAGAACATTCCCTTCGTTTATTTTCTCATGCACTTAGGGGTGTACAAAATCCCTGAAAGGAAAACTTAATGAAATAAGAGAAATGTAGAGCTAAACATGCAACAAAATCATTAGCATGGATCAACAGCATATTTCAAGCAAAAGGTCTACTTGAGCTGAAACTAATAGAGCACTCAAGGACAAAAATGTATTGTGATAAAAGAGTAATGGAGTGTGGTTGAATATATCTCAAAATGGATAGTTAGAAAAAAAAATTGTAGAGTAAGGATTACAAAAAGAAAATCTAGTGCATTCAGAAAAGTTTGTCACTGGAATGAAAACTATAATCATCATATGTAAAGCAGAACATTTCTTTACTACTTCTACTGAAGTTAGTTTTATATTTTCTCCAAGCTGATCCAGATCACTTAGGACAGTGATGCTTCAGGCTTAATACCAATGCAAACAGATTTCGTGGTAAGGGTCTGCATCTCAGGAAGTTCATCCAGAAACTGGGAATGTGTTGAGTAAACAGATCATTACTTGTAGTTCAGAAGTGTTTTCATTTTTAAATCTAATATACAACTAATATTAGGAGAAGCTTAGGCAACTAAAGACCTTTCTATAACATTTTCATTTTAAAGATGCTAACAAATGCAAACAGGCAGATTTACAATAAATACGTTTGGGATTTCTGTTTTACTTACATATCTTTGTGATCCATCATATTCACACCTCTCAATTTTCCCCAAGCTGCCATCTGAAAAGTAAAGTTTCTCCGCCCTATGATCAATGGTAAGTCCATTTGGTGTCAGAATATCTGTACTAATGATAACCTGTGCATTTTTGCCTGAGAGAGTAGATCTCATGATGCTTGGGAGCTGCTCATTCCAGTTAGTCCAAAACATTAAGCTGTATTAAAATCAAAATAACAAACAAAACCATAAGATACATTTTATAATTTAATTCTCTATGAAACGAGCAACAGAAAAAACATATGCCTTCAGAGACAATTATGGCATCTATAAGAAATTGTCGTAATCAATGGTGAATAATAAAATGTGATAGCCAACATCTTATAAATTGTAGCAGTTTCCCAGTTCTTTAACTTCGATATGCGTACAGATTTTTTTTTTTTCTCTTCACGGGTCTGTTAATTCTGATCATGTCTTTATACTAATATACCATTACAAGACAAACTTAATTCTGCTAATGTATATATTAGTAATTTCTAACAGAGAAATTAATCTGCAGCTTTTCCCACATCAGAACTGGTATGCAGAAGGTTGACAATGGGGAATCTTAAGACCTTAATATGCTCTACAGGAGGCACAATCAGCCCCTTGCTACTCTTAAATAATAGGGGGCAAAATATGGAATGAGCTCTGGATTTAATTTATACACTGATAAGAAATTGCCCATGCTCTCATAGCAATCTCCATCAGTATTTAGCTGGGTTTTTTATGATACCTAGATAAATCTTACTTTATAATACAGCATAAACTCGTAATTTGCATAAACTGTATGTAAAGTTACACATGGAAACCACCTCCTTGACTACCCATGCAACATCGTATGTTCAGCTATCACAAATTAAAAATAGAATGTAAGGCAGAAATGTAGCCTAGCCTCCCCAAAAGGGAGACAGTTACAAGAAGCAGAAAAAGCAGATTAATATTCTCTGTTAATTCTGAAAAAAAGACAAAGTAACTCAAATCTGTAAGACGCTTATTAACAAGAGGCTGAAGTAGAAATATAAACCCTTCTAGTATCGTACTAGGAAACAGTCATCTTGAGAGTGGCAGGACGGGAACTAAATCCGAATTCTTTCCAGAATGATCTCCACAAGCATGTTGTACATCTCTCATTATATAAATTTATATAACCCTGATCCTTGTAGTAAACACATGGGTCTGTCTACTTGCCACACAAGAAACTCAGATTCCTTTTTGTAAATGCTTAAATTAACTTTGTTTTTATTTAAGCATTTAGAGTAAATGTCTGATGAAATCAGTAAAATGATCACTCTTATTACTTTGCATTTAACTCACTTTTCTTAAAACTAGCTTGAATTTTTAAACATTACATGAAAATGTAATGATTACTTGATCTGAAACATCAAAACATATAAACTGTTGTATCTTAATTCTGCAATTGCTTTAAGAAAATTAATACTAAACTTTGTCTCCTAAACCAAGAAATGTACTTAACCTCCACAGGGTTCAGCAGTATTACTTGACTGTGAAATAACAAAGTGCTGCTGCATCCTTGACACGGGGCAAAACCTAAAATCTGTTAAGAAAGATATAATACATACTTTTGACATTCGTCTAGAGCTAACACGTGTGGATGATCATCTTCAGACATTGTTATTACTGCTTCTCGGTTGAAAGCTCCTCGACGTCTCTGGTCAACAGTGTGCCTAGTTATCGAGGATGTGGTTGAGCTGGTCCAATACAGAGTGTCCCAAGCTCTGTGATAAGCAAGCCCCTCCACTGACCCAACATCTGGAAGACATAGTTACAGAGAGAGCAAATAAAATTGGTTCTAACAAGAAGTTTGTTTTTCTTTTTCCTCAAAGCTGATCCTAGAAAATCACAGAGTTCAGCTATTTCAGTCTACTGACGGTCAATTCTTTTATCATTTCACCTGTTTATTTTTTATTGGAATCTGTCTTCTTATTTTTTCATAAATTTAAATTAAAAAAAAACATAGAGAGGAAGATCATTATTAAAATCCCTGTACTGTATTTGTCAACTCTAACATTCATTAAATTAATATTGTTACTACAGTTTCCCCAGATAATACATTAGAAATAATAAGCTTTTATTCAAGACAGCAATAATTTAGACACAACCTCAAACATCATTAAAGCCAAGTCTTGGCCATGTTTTCACTAATTACTTGCATTATTTAGCATTTTCTTTCAAGGTATTTTCTAACACAGATACACGTTACATTAATAGGGATCAAAGTGTCCTGTTTTTATTAACTATATAGTCTTTTTTTTTAAACACCTAAAAAAAGACCAATTCTGAAGGTCTCAGCATCAATACATGGTTAATAAAGCACAATACCACACTCTTTCATTCTACATAAAGAAACCGTGAGCTGGAAAGAAAAGCAAATATTAATAGGCAGCTAAAGCACATATTTAACGTCCAGAAAAGATACATTGTATGTGATTCCAATATATAAAAGTGACAGACTGTGAGAAATAGGAGTAATTATTTCCTACCATTATTTTTGAATTACTTCAAAAATGTACGTTGATTACTTCACTTATTATTTTGTTAGAAACAATTTTAAACCAGAATGTTCATGCAGCTTATTAATGAGCTACAGAAGGTAAAAATCTAGAAATAAAGATTCCATTATGCTGGTTATTACGATTTACATTGGGCTTGCTGGAAGATGTAACTTTTACCATGTAATTCATATATACAGAATACAAAGTCCCAAAATAAGTTTGATCACACTGAAAGTGTTAACACTAAATCAAAATTATGAGGCAAAAAAATTCAAAACTATGAGACCAATAATTAGTCTCTTGCTAAAACATTTGGAGACCTTCCGACTACATTTTCATCATCTACCTGTAGATAAGTCTCAGTGACTTGTCTTGAAGAAAGAATTAGATGACACTCCATATGGAGGTGAGGATATACAAAATGGGTTTCCCTAGTTATGAAGCAGAATTTATGAATAAAGATATATTCCTCTCAGTTACCAGTAACTCAAAAAAGTGAATGAGTTGAACTTTAAAAATGGCATTGAAGGTAATTTGAAAAATCACTAAAAATTCTTCTGACCATTGCAAACACAAGCCTTTAGATAATTTTGGCTGTCAAAAAGATAAATATGTTACAAGTATTCTCTCCTTAAATGCAATACTTAGTTGCCTTATTAATTTATTTTTAAATTTAAGCATCAAAAACATATTGAGATATAGCAAAGATTTTAATTTTTGTTTCAGAAATCACCAACTGAAATATATCGACATTTTTTGACTGATTCTGCATTTCATTTGTAATGGACAAACCATCAGATCATTTGTTGCACTACTTTTTCCTCTCATATCTCTGCAAGCTTTTAGAAAAATGAAAACAGATCTTTGTTTTGTGGTTAAAGACACAGCCCTTAGAAGGGGAGGATTTAAGTAAGATTTGCTGCAAATCCCGCTCTTCATTTGAAAGATGACTATCCAAAAAAAAAAAAAAATTCCCTGATGTAACCTCTTGAATTTCTATCAACTTTACTTCTGTTCCTTGCTGGAATCTGTCAAGGAATTTGAAAGTAAACTGTTTATACAACATGGCCTAAAACTATTCTGTGGCAGACAAAAGATAACGATGATTCTGCCACAGCTAGATGTGATGAACTAGAACATAACTAGAATCACGAAAGTGCTCATCATATACAAGACGTAGGTTTACTCGTATTTTCTTTACTTAAGAGAACAGCTCAGTTTTTCTACAGGAATTGGAAAATATAGCTTCACATTCTTAAACTGGACCAGCACACCATACTGCAACACCTTATCAAGGTCTGTAAATTGTGACACAAGGAGATTTAATTCAACATTGCTATTTATTAAATGGTGATTTCTAAATTTTTAGAGAACAGAGTCATGGAAAGTTATGCTGTATGTGGAGACAAGCAAACATTTAGCATAGAGATGAAAATGGCATCTTGCTCTTGTTTCAATAAAATATCCAAAATGCGCAGTTTTGAAAAATCTTGTCAGATATCCACATGTACTGAGCGGAGTACAACTAAAACAAAGCAATCAATAAGACATGTTATTTAAAAGAGAACAATAGAAACAGCTTAAAAAAATAAAGAAACTAAGATAAAAACATATCGTAATGGGAACTTCAAAGATTAAAACAGTCACTGAAAAGGAAAAACAAACAAACAAACAAAAAAACCAACAAACAAAAAACCTGAAAATAACCCATAACAGAATCAGGCTGTGAAGCCTGTCTGAAACCAAATATCTGATTTCCAATTAAGGAAAAAATTTATCACAAATAAAACTTCAGGAACTGCTTGATGTTTATATGCTTTCTAAAAAAGAAGAGAGGGCTCCTTATTAGATGATCACATCTTCAAGCAAATTAAATCTGAAACTATCAAAAACTTCAGATGACAAGCCTGTGGATGATAATGTTTTCATAAACACCAAAACCACAAAAATTCAGAGTAAAAAAAATATGCTTTTCTTTAAAAAAAAAATTCTTTTTGAGGAATTCAATTGCTTTGATGTAAGATAAGAAAAAAACTAATTAAATATAAAACTGTCTGCCGCAAACACATACCAAGTGCATTTGCTGAGCTCTACCAAAAGTATAAATTCTGAAAGATTTATACCAAGCACTCTTTTATTTGCCAATCAACTTTTAGTTTTATCATGTTCCTTACTTATGTAATTGAGAACTCCACCAATATAGAAGATAATCATTTAAGAGTTACAGAAATCTGTAAGTAAGGTGGTTTTAAAGTATTGACATAAGACCTACAGAATAGGTGCTACAGCGATCCAAGATTTAGAAAAATTCTTACAACAAATATACAACTAACTTTTTCACATGTAGTATGAGGTGGATGAAGTCTCTTCAGTACACCACTCAGACAAATCTTCAGTATAACGAGTTATCAGTGCTAATATCATTTTTTTTGTTAATTTATACTGTTTCTATGTTAAAATAAACTTTTTGTTTTAGAGGTTAGTCAAGAATCCCAAAAAATCATATAAATCCTTTTACCAATGATAAAACAGCTGCCAAATGCGGATAGAATGGACCTAGAAATGATCCTCTAGCCACTTTCAGATGGTTCCTTAAAACTAAAACATTCTAGCAACTTCATATTGCCAAAGATAGGACACTGAAGAAGATTCCAAAGCAACGGCATTACAATGTTATAATATTACCAGTTTGCATGTATACTATTTGCACTTATTTCACATTATTTCACACTTACTTAGGGAATATTCTAGAGCACTTTTTTTTTTTTTTAAAGGTAATTTATAGTTAGATAGTCAGTTACTTTAAAGTACATGAGAAATAGATACTCATCTTAACTGGTGATACATTTGCTGGATTCAGTACCAAAATCTACGGATAGGATGAAAACTAGCAATTTGTTTACTCTGAGATTCACATTTTCACAGCATCCTATAATATTCTGAATTAGTAAACCATAAAGAAACTGGAAATGAAGAGAAACACATTTGTTTCACTGACATATTGAATTAAAACACTGATGGCACTAGATGCCTACAGCACTGATTAAATTTATTCTAGCCATGAAGCAACAGTTTATGATTTTCACATGAATAGCATACTTAAATGAAAGGAACATTAATACAATATGATATTAATATACAAATACCCACATTATTCACCTGCCACTGACATTCTGAATTAAATCAGTAATGGGGTGTGTAACTGATTAAATATCTACACAAGAGAATGCAACAGCTTATGATTTACAAAGGCGATGGTAGAGTGATCACATCATTACATTGCCAAATGCTATCTATCACTTTTACTGAACTTAACGAAGATGGATTGCATCCCACAGATGAGATACAGCCTATAAATATTGTCATGCTGATCTTCATCTGACTTTCCCAGGGAACAGACAAGCAACAAATCAATAACTGAAGAACTCAGATTAGAGCTCCCTCATTATTGCAAACACCAAATAAAAATACTAAATGACAGACTTTAAATTATACACTAGTTGTTGCCACTGACTTTCAGTAATGTATATACTATTTCTCAGTTTTCTAGACTTATATCTCCTATCTTCTAGTCTTAAAATTCTCTAGAAAGTTTACGGTCAAAACTTTTCCAGGTGCATCACTTCATTCACTCTTTTCCCTTTAATTTCACGTTCTTAGCAACTCCTTTTCTTTAGCAAAGTTGTAAAGCAAGAACAACTGTCAGGATCATTATTTTTTTTAATACTGAAAAGCCATCAAAGTAATAAAATTGAGCATAAACAGCACTTTCCAAAGTTCTGATATCAATGTTCAGCACTCAGCGTTAAACATCTGCTTTATCTTTTTTCATTCTCTGAATCAGCTTTCAGAAGTTACCTTTCAGGGTGCAACCTGACAATTGTTATACCAGACTGGTCAGAGGAGATGATACTGCTTTCTGTCAATCTAAGATCATGGTGATAGTAAACAGGTGGCCACCATTTCATCTGAGGTGAAAAGAATGCCTCACAAGCAATAAAGCACCTGAAGAAAAGAGTTTATAGTTCACATACCTAACTGAACGCACAATTAGAACTTCACCGTTCTATTTCGCTCTTCAAGTAGCTATAAAGCACAAAGACTTTCTGCTACACAAAATTTCTAAGATAATAATAAGTTGTAATAAAAAAGCAAGATGAGTTCCATTTGTTACAAAAATTAGAGGGTGATTTAGTTTCTCAATTGCTTCCGTCAGTCACATGTAAGACAAAGCCATCATCTCTTCTAACAGAAATTTGAAATATCAAATATGACATAAACAACTCTGAACTGTAAAAACCAATTATTTCATTGCACTGTGCAGCTTAAAAATTTTTTTTCAGCACTTTCCTAAAATTATACCACAAATTAGCAAACATCTGTATCATTTTTCTGTATCTCCAAAATACAAAACCGTGCTATACGCTATTCAACATTAAAGATTATTAAACGTAATAAGATAGTATAAACCAAGGCTTTGGGTTCTTCAGGACAACACCTTAAGTTCAAGACACCATAAACACCTCCACGGATGTAACATCACTATTCTTTCAAACTTGCTACAGTAGCCAGTACTAGAAAGAATGAACATTTGTTGGGAATAATCTAAAGAGAAACAAAATAATTTTAGAATCCAGAAATAAAAAAAATAATTTAAAAAAATCCATTGTTTTTGTAGAAAGCATAATACTGAATTCTGACATCTTCCAAAATGTTTGGTGTCTTCCTAATGACAACTAAAAACTTGGTCTATGTGCAAATAAAAATGAAAATACATACACTGGATAATTGCTGAAGAAACTTTTAATATATTCAGCATAAAGAAACTACCAGGTAAATATTTTTCTGGATTTATAACATTGCTTCAGTCTATGTTAATGAAGATATATATATATATTTATGTAATTACTGTATCTGTGAAATACATACAGTCTGAAAGAGAGGCAGGTGTCTAAGTGGTAGGATATTTACAATCCACCAGTGAACAAGTCTATACAAAACACCTGATGAGACTATTCAGAGCAGGAAACATCAAAATTTAGACTAAAAAGACCATGAACCTAACCTGCAGTTGACGACTTCAATCATACTTCTATGAACTGACCAACCAACCAAATAGTATATGATAGATGGATGATATTTCTGTGCAATGAAGCACATTAGATACTGATGCAATGTACTTGTGGTACAGCACTGGTAAAGCCCAGTTTGGAGCTAGACAAGGCAGCAGCTTTTTTTGTCCCCTGTCAGCACTGATGGTTTCTGTACACTTTGCTTTACAGTTTAGCTTACTTCTGTATCAAACAGATGAGCTCAGAAACTCACAATGAGGAAACAGAATCATCAGTACTAAATTTTGGTCATTTTTTCCTGAATATACATGGAACAAGTAACCAACACTTCAAAATGAGGAAAAAATTGACACAGAAAATAGTAAGCTTGTTGAAGAACTATGCTTAAATATGCATAACTGCTGGGTTCCTTTTTTGGCTCCCAGTTCACAGCATTTAAAAACCACACTAGTCCAGCCACAGTACATAATATCATTATATTTGCTGGTTTATGTTACTAAATACAACAATTATGTATGTAATTCTATGTCTACATTCTTGTGCACCATAATATTTCTTCAAAGAAAAATTTAGCTCTTTTATCATGAGGGGAAAAAAAAATAACCAACATAATATGAAACAGAAACAAACTATGTTGATAAACCTGATGCTTTGGTTTTCACTAACAAGGCAGCAGCTGTAACAACAACTTTTAGTTTTTACTACTTGTCCTAGACTTAACTATAGCCTCTCACTTTCCTCCATTAAACAGTAAAAATCACTAGAGCTATATTCCAACATATATAATTATAATGAATCCAATTCATTTATGAAATGAAAAGCAACAATATTAAAGTATTTATTTTTAACAGATTAAACATTTCTTTCCTGCAGAAGAAAGGTCCAAAACTAAAGAGACCTCATGCAACGTACCAAATTTAATGCTCTGTAAGAGAAATGGGAACTTAAATGCCTTTTTGACAGTTAAATTGGACCCATTTAGTTAGAAAGAATAGTCATACACATTGGAACACCTTTAAAAGATTCAGACTGTGAAAGGCCTTACAATACATCACAGGATCTGACACTTTATGTTAGCAGTGAAAAGATTTTTGCCTTCTCTAGACACTAGCACCTAAAGTTCAAAACAGAAGCAGTGTTTTTTTCACAAAACGCTTCCTTTTGTGCTGTGAAAGACGTTACACTGACAAAATCTCTCCGTGCCATTGTTTACACAGTTAGGAAAAAAACCCAGCTCAATGAGAGAGGAAAAAGTATGAAGATGAGATACTTTCTCATTTGCTTTCCTTGGCCTTTCCTCCCCCTTTTTTTCCTCTCTTCTCTCTTTTTTACTTTCTAACTGCTTTATTGATCTTCTCTCTAGCGTGTAGCACTACATTAAACCTGCTGGAGTGCTGCACTGTTCTTCTACAGATACACTGAGGCAAGCTTTGGTTAATGAATACATTATCTCAAACTTTTACCTATGATAAAAAACGAGACCACACTATTAGCTTAGAAGCCGAGACTCTTATTAAAAAATAAAAAATAAAAAAATAAAAAAAAAGTCTTCCTTGCATAAACATAAGCTTTGAAAAAACTCAGGACAACTGAAAACACTCTCCAGAAATGCTCTGAGGAGCTTCTTGTTTCCCACTGCAAATTAGTCATCAACCAGCATGTCATCTACTGTCTAAAGCTAATTTTAATTGCATTTTTACTGGGCTGGAAGATAGCTCACACAGATGGTTTATCAGAGAGAGAGTTTAAGACGGTACTGTGTCAGTTCTCACTTGATAGACATATTAGACTTTTTCAGAGCTGCTGATCTACAATGTCATGTTAACCATGGAAGGAAGAAGGAAAACAGACGTTCCTCTGGCACTCTGCTACTAGGCAGGCAGAGAAGGAACGACACCAAAGTGAAGAGGAGAAGTTTAGCAGATGGTTTGTGAATTAGAGCTTAAACTTGGATATTACAGAACTTAAAACCCATATGTTTATCCCATCCAGCATAATGTATTTTGGGCTTAATGGGTCAATCTACAGTGGTAATCATTTATCTGTAACAGGAAACAAAAAGTTTACCATATTGATCTTCATTATTTTAATTTAACTAAAGCTCCCGTTAGCTCTTTGCTCCATTAAAACCAAAAAGATTCTACTTTGTGGATAATATACTATTTTTCACTGACTTTCTCTGGCTCCGACTGAGATGTCTATTCAGATTATCACATGATTAAAAATAAAGTCAACTTGCTGTTCACCAGTTGACAAAACAAACAACAGTCAGAGATGTGGTATGAGAGGGGATAAGCATCTAATATTAAAAATATCATATACCATATAGATGATGCTCATGTTGAAACATTTTCATTCAGTTGTTTCAATCTACTTTACAACTACTTGCGGAGGGAAGTTAGGTCTATTTAGATCTATAAAGAGTTAAAATACTTCATATATGATTATCAGAGTGCCTTTGAAATGGCTTCTAGTTTGAATACTACAGAAATTGGTTCAGAGGTTTGAAATAATAGTGTTCTTCTGTCTAGAAATGATTAATGACAAAGAAAATAAGAGTAAAATTCTCCCCTGGGTTCTCTCTGAGAGGAGAAATATGCTATTGTTCCAAATGGAACTGATAACTTGTAGCAATTTTGAGCAAGTCCTATTTCCAAATACCTCTTTACATAACTCCATGCCTTTAACCGCTACCGATTTCTTTTCCTTCTTTCTGTATACTGCTCCACTACCTCATCTTAACTTACATTTTCCATAAGAAATTCTCCCAGAGACTGGCAACAGTTAGAAGATCTGCTTCTGGCAGGGTGGAACAGAAACTGACAGGACGAGAGGAAATGGCCTCAAGTGATAGCAGGGGAAGTTTGGGTTAGCTACTAGGAAACATTTATTTACTGAAAGAGCAATCAGGCACTGGAACAGGCTGCAGAGGGCAGTGGTGCAGTCACTGTGCCTGGAGGTGTTCAGAGAACATGTAGACGTGGCACTTCAGGACATGGTTTAGTGGACATGGTGGTGTTAGGTTGACGGTTGGACTTGATGATCTTGGAGGTCTTTTCCAACCTTCCAAGATTCTATGATTCTGCAAAATTGTAAAGATTACTTGGAGATTTCCACCTCAATATATTGATTTAAACTCAGTGCAACTGAGACAAAAAGGCCCCTGAGAGACTGCATCCATTTCCTGGAACTGTAAAAGAACGCACATTTTGCCTTAACAGGTTGATGAAGCTTTTACAACACAACAGGACACAAAAGTACACAAAGGTATAGCTAGCTTAGATTACAGGTTAGAAGCACAAGCAGTCTAATGTAAAGCAAACTGCAATGTTGATCGTTACACCTAAAAAGTGGAAAGTTAAAAAGAATTTAGCAGGTGGGTGGGACCACACAGTAAGTACCTATTCATTCCTTCATAGCCTGATACTTCTCAAAGTGTGTACTTAAAGGAAGAAAGACAGTAAATTTTAACTTTTTGGAAGGAAATGCTGAGATCAAAATGCACAATACAGCCAGCAGTCATGTCACAAGATCTTTAAAGTAGGTATTGCTGCATTGATAAGTTACTTTTAAAATGCCTGCAGACTGGATTAAACCGAACACGATGCTATAGCAGTAAAATCATGAGCAATATGGAATGTCTAGATAATTCATCACCCAAAAGAATGTTTGTAGGAAGTCACAGCCATGAACAAGGTGCATTTTTTAAATTTTGTAATCAAGAAAGATTAACTCCATGAAGTTACTTATAAAGAAGAAAAAGTCCCTACTAACTGATCAAAGGAAATAATGCTCATTTCATCAGTAGAGTTCAGAGATAAGAAAGAATTCACTCCAAAAGCCTACGCTGCACAAAAATCAAAGGTGTTAGGGTATGGCATACTATGCACATGCTACACTGTTTTTTGTTGTTGTTGTTATTGTTTCTTCCTGCTGAAGACAGAACCCTATCAGGTACCGGGTTCTTGGTGAGTTTTGAATCTGTTTTCAGTGAACTGGAACAAGTTAAATAAAGTTGTTTATATGCTGTAAATCTACTTTCTCTGAGCCGAAAATGTGTTAGCTAATGCGTTGTTTATGAGTTG
This sequence comes from Chlamydotis macqueenii, assembly GCF_036417535.1. NCBI lineage: Eukaryota > Metazoa > Chordata > Aves > Otidiformes > Otididae > Chlamydotis > Chlamydotis macqueenii. Next base: position 5,806,851 of record NC_141561.1, on the reverse strand, counting down.
CAAATCTGTTCAGTGAGGTGAAAATTTGTCAGATAATGGGTTGTTTATGAATTCCAAATCAATATTCAGTGAGTCGGAACTATGTTAGATAATAGCTTGCGTATGGGTTGTAAATCTATTTTCAATGAACTGGAAACATGTTAGATAACGGGTTGTTCCTGGGTAGTAAATCTGTTCTCAGTGAGGTAAAAACATATTAGATAATGGGTTGCTTGTGAGTTGTAAATCTGTTTTTAGTGAACTGAAAACCTGTTTAATAAAGGGCTCTTTATATTTCTTAACTCTGGTTTTAGCGTGCAGAAAAGTTCGTGAACATGTTAGATTTGAGTGGCATATCTGATTTCAGTGAGGTAGAAATCCACTAGCTAACGGATCCTTTATAAGCAGATCTCCATTCAGCAAAGTAAAAACCTAGGACAATAGTATCTTGTATATGATGTACTCTATTTTCTCTATTTGAGTCAAATACTGAGGAAAGGTTTGCATGATTTGTAGACTTCAACTTAATGATGTAGAAAGGAGTTGTGGAATTGTTAGAACCACTCTAGATGTTTCCAAAGTGGTTTTGAATGTCTTCCTAATAAAGTAAAACTTGCTACAGATGTGTACTAATCATTTTGGAGGAAAAAGAGCAAAACGAATGTCAAAGATGTTATTTTTAAATCCTGCAGGGAAAAACTACTACCAAAATCCCTCAGCTGGATTCCACTTAATTTCTATGTAATCACATACAGTTAACATGGCAATCAGAAAATTTTAGAATTTTACTTCTTCCAGTGAATGGAAGCACTGGTGTCAACCAGTCTTACCACTGCTTTTTCCTTTATAGGTATCACTGCTGGTCAAATACTTTCACTACATCAAGCAGCCTCATGAGCTCTTTCCTGTTCACAGTGAGAGATAAGCATGTGCAGACTGTGGAAAGGAAGGATACAAAAATACCAGTTTAAACTGAATGACTCAACATAAAGAAAAGGGGTTTAAAATACACGAGGGAGAAAAATAAACTAACACATACTGGGATGTGATATCCCTTCTCTTTTCCAATGAAAAAAAAACAACTGCAGCATTTCTAGAAAACAAACACCATATTTTTCACAAGCATATATAGCAAAATTTTTGCAAGGATACAAAATTTCATCTGACATTCAATTATTCAGAGTGCTGACTCTGCTAATGAAAAATGAAATTGGGCATATTAAGATTACAAGTAGAAACATTTCCTAACAATTTCTTAAAACTATAATTCTCAACTATGCTTTATGGAATGTCTTTAGCTCTTGTACAACAACCTATTATAACATCATGAGGAATACTTTATTGTTCCTTTAAAAAGTCAATTTGTATCTGCACTGGTGCTTCACCAGTATTTCTTTCTCTTCTTTGTCTATTTTAAATGTAAAAAAAAAAATTACACTTTTCATCTCTTCCTATAACATCAGAGTTAAAATAGTGCTTGTGCATCACCACCGCGCATTTCTGTGAGCTGTTTCTGTCTCTTGTATGGCTAACCTCAACCCTGAATCCCCAGCTTTTAATGCTTTCCTGGGAGTAAGGAGAACGTCTTGATAACATTGCTCAGTTTCTCTTTACCATTAATTTCTCAAAAATATGTACAAAAACTCCAAGTAAAAAAAAAAAAAAAAAATGCTTTTCCATTCATTACTGTCAATAGTTTTCACGACCACTTACACCTTTCCAGAACCACAGTGCATAGGTACATAATGATATGAATCATCCAACGTCAGTTGAAGAATAATATTTCGTCAGTTTGCAGCTATTTAACTACTTCAATTTCTAAAATTTCTATTCCCATTAATATCCAGCAGCAAAGGCAATATGTTCCACATCAAATGTACTTCCATTTTTCCTAATCACTTTCTTTGGTCTTCTTAAACAGTTTGACGCAAACAAATAGCTAAATACAGTAAATGCCATAGGCAACATAACGTACATCAGAAATTCAGATGGGAATTATCCACAACATAAAAGGTAAAAACCATACAACACTTCAGATATATTGGAAAACAGTTACCAAAATGAACTGCAACATCCCAAAAAAACCAGATAAAAATGACAAGGAAGAAAGGAAACAGTAAATATATGCATCTGATAACTGACTACAGGTGAATGAGGGTTATTGCATATTTTAGAACAATTAAATTGGAACAGAAATGAAAGACAGCAGAAGTTTTCAGAATTCAGATTTCTGTAGGACAGCTTTTTGGACATTTAGCATTAAGGATATATTTCTTACAGATCTGCATTCAGATTCTCTTCAAATTCTAATTTTATCTTGACAAACTATGATAATATTTTACCTACACCTTGTATTAAAGTTATGTTGATAAAGATCTCGTTGCCAGATCCTCAGAAGATTTTAATAAGGCCTAAGTTGCAAAATACTTTCATTTCCAAGCAGTGCACAGAGGTTTCAACAGTAAAGCTACTTAAATCACAGTAATACAAATAAAGTACTATTATATCACTTCTGTTTTCTAGTAACATACTTCACATGTCGTAAGATTGTTACAAAATAAATTATTTTGAAGTTGTAATTCTAATGACAATGTTTAAATATATCCTATGGGGATAAATTACAATAATTATGTTATATACTTATTGTTATATACTTATTTTACCATGCTTAATTATGTTATATACTTAAGCATGGTAAAACTTCAGTGACATTTTTTTAGCCTATAACGTCAAGTGACTATCAACTTTTTACTTAATAAAGTTTATTGAAATAAAATAAATATTTCAGGAAATATTTTTTTACTTACTTTCAATTAGCACTTTCCTGTCAGCCCAGTTGTCTTTAATAACTTGTATATTTCCAAAGTGCGCATCACTAAAGAATATGCGATTTGTACCACTCCCCTTCAGACTGTAGTCAAAAGCAAGAGCTATTACGTTTTTGAAGTAGTCTGGATTTTCATATGGCCTCACTGGTGAATTTAAGTTGGTTTCATCTGAAAGATGTATACTTTTCAATATTGTCCTTCCGGAGTACAGCAGGTAACCTTCATGTCTCAGGCAAGTAACTCCATCTTCTGCAAGATAGCCATGTGCACAAGCACACGTTCTCCGTGCATTTCCCCGATAAAGGCAAAGTTGATGACATCCACCATTATGCTTGGCACAAATGTTAGTACCTGTAAAAAAAAAAACAAAAACAAAAACAAAAACCAAACAAACCCACACCTACCTTTTATAATATTACACTTAGCTAACTTAAATAAAAGTGTAATTTTATGTAGTCAAAAAAATCATTATCTTAAAACTGTTTATACAATATTCACAAGTAAAAACCAGGTCAAAATAGCAAAGAATGTAACTTTAATCACAACCTAAAGACAATTTTAAAAAATACAGTTAATGAGCAAATAGAGTCCTTTCATATTCACAAGAGCATGTATTTTATTAAGAAACGATAAAATAGGTTATTCCTCTATGATCAGCCAAAGACTTAAAGACTGTTTCAAGTGCTTTGAGAGATTTATGTATTTTTTAACACACCTGTTACTGGCAAAAACTCAAATTTAGATAACATTAGAATACAGTACTGTTCTTAGAAAATTACTTTCAGAATCGAAACATACATATTGACAGGTGCAAAACTGTGTCAACCAAGTTCTTTGTTTTTAATAAAGACATTTCCTAACATTTTGCTCAAATTTCCTTTAAAATCTGACTTTAAAAACTTACTCCCTGACAAATCCATACCATTAAGAAATCATTGTCAAATTAGTGAGTTCAATGACTTAAACTACACTTGTTGCAAGCAATATTTAAAACTACAGTAATAATCAATAATTATGAGATATTTTCCTTTGTCTTTTTTGGACTACATATGAATTACTATTATAATTAGTTTAGATAACTTAGTTTCTGCTTCTGACAGCACTTTCCATGTAACAATTCAGCTCTTTCAGTATAGTCATTATCCCATTTCTGAAAGTTTTCCACATAGTGAAGAAGAAGAAAACATTTTAAATAGACTGTTTTCAGGTAGAAAACCATAATAATTTTTGGTGAATATGTAGTGTCTGAAAGTATTGGTGATTATATTTTCTAACTGCTAGATCTCTAGTTGAAGACAATTTTAAGGAAAAAATAAAGGAGGAGAAGAGTTCACTTGCTCTTAAAATTAGAAACGTTGAATTTTGTGTTCCTAGGTAAAATTACATGAGACACATTCCTCTAAAGTTATGTGAAAACATTTGGAAATTTGGCTGTATACATTTTTACACTTGGTTGGTTTTAAAGATTCTTTGAAAATTATATTAGGCTAGAAAAGTTAATATCTGTTTGGAAGGATGAGAGGTTGAGAAGAGAATGGAAAATATATGACAGAGATCCTCAAGCTTCTAAAAATCTCTCTTTGAAAACTTCAATGCTTCCATAGATCACAAGCTCTAAATATCTTTTTTAAATGGTCAGTACAGAAACCAAAGTTGTTAGGGCTTGTCCTTGCACATATGTAAAACAGCACTGAAGGACAGGAATCGGCTTGCGAATAGTACTGCAAGATTGGCTCATCAGAAAGGGTAAAACTTGTTTAAAAAAGAAAAAGCGCATTAATCACAATCATCACAGGTTGTTATTTTTGTGTGGGGTTCTGTTTTGTCTCTTTGGGGGTTTCTTTGTTTTAATAATAGAAGGTCAGGAAGCTAACTAATTACAGTTTTTTTAAACAGTTAATTACTTCTAGTTCAATGACCTTAAATATATATATATATATAAAATAGTGTGATATAGAAAAACATTCCAAAAACATTTGTCACCTGTTTTTTTCCCTTTTGTCCTCCTGGCTCACTGACAGCCCCTCCCAAAGACATTAACCATTTGTACCCTAGTAAAATTTGAAAAACGTATTAAAAAAAATCATCCAGTTATGTTTTTCATACTAACATCAGAAGAAATTTAGCCTCAGTAACCATTTCTCCTGTTCCTAATGCGATTAAGTCTTTAAAGCTATCAAGAATATCATTACGTATAAAGAAGCATTGTTTTATCCCATTGTGCTGTTCTCCTAATTCTATAATATAAAGCCCTTCCAAGCAAGCAGACATTAACTATTTCTAGCCTAGTTAAAAGAAACAATAAATTTGTGTGGCTTTTATTTTTATCCACAAAATATGATGCCCACTGTACTCTGAAATTACATGCAGAAATTCTTAGTAAAATTAATATGCATATGTTTGCAAATTAATTTTTTCAAAACTTTTAAAAACCCTTGAAAATAAATGAAAAGAAAGTTTTTCTTATTGATTGTTAAATATGTTTTCTTTCAAAATGTAGACTAACTTTATATGTCATATTTAATGCAGGTATTTAGGGAAAATGTATATAAAAAACCCAGGATGTTCTGGTATGTAATGCAGTGATCAAAGCTACTTTTAAGCACCAACAACACCAGAGATATATTCGTCTTTAAAAGTTTATCTTTTATTACAGTAACTTTTTTTTCTCTCTTTTTAAATATATTTATAGAAAATTTTGTCTGGATAGCCTGGTAGCAGTTTGTTCTGAGGAAATCATCATAATTTTTGGTAGACTTCTAACCATCTCTCCTCATTAAAACAAATTTTTCAAGAAAAGAGTAAAAAGACAGCTAAAAGCAAGATTAGTCTTAGTCAGGTAGTGGAGAATAAAATTTAACCATCGATACTATAAATCACTGAGAGTATATGATAACTTCTGTCTCTTGAATTTACTAAACAAATTGAATATAAAGGAAATCTGATTATTCGTAAGGTCTCTTCCCACATAATAAAACTAGGACTCAAAACCAGGTAATTTCAGAAAATAAATATTTGTGACATATAAGCTGGGAATTTCTAGCTGTGAAAAAGAATTCTGGTTTGCTTTCCAATAGAAATTTAAGACTGCCCAGGATTACTGCTCTTTAAAGCACAGATCAAGGTCGCTCTCATTCCTAAGACTATTTTTTGCTTTTTTTTTTTTTAAAAAAAACCAAACCAAAAGAAAACCAAATCCAGCAAATTTGGAATGAAAGTGTTTTGGTTTTAGATTTTCACCTTAAAACACTCAGAAGAATTTTAGTAGCTTTTGTACTTTATGTTTTCTTTAGTACACTGATTTTAGCTTAAAAAAATACTTCAAGAGCACAAAGTGAAGATAGAATCAGTGATTACCTACTCTTTGATATGCTTTAATATATATAAAAAGTAGCAGGTGATATTAAAACAATTAATAGCATCCTTAAGAACAGCCAACCTTTCTCTCGTGCTCTATTAAAGACTTTCACTTCCTTCAGGTTTATTCCAAGGCCAGTCCTCATCGTCACAGCATCCGTGGCCTCATTCTTGTGGCCTCTTCTAATAGAGCCATTTGCATGTGCTCTGCCAAAAAAGTTGAAGATGTCTCATCAACAATCCTCAACTAATCCACACCAAACAAATGACTGAAGGGCAGTGGAGAGTTCACCTAACAGAAGGTGAAGAAACCTGTTCTCATCTATGACACTGATGATAATGCTTCAGTTTTCAGCATCAGAAACGCCCTTTCTATGGAAATTGCATAGATTTCTGAGATCCGTTCTGTGACCTTGCTAAGGAATGGCTAATCCTACAAAGGTGAAGCACCTGGCACTGAAATAACATTTTGAGACTCAAATACTTATGAAAAATAAATTACCTGTCAGACCAGTAGATGTAAGCTCCAAACACCGCAACTGAAAACATATCCACATTGCTCCCTGACAGCACAATCTCCCGATTTCCTCCACTCTCAAGGTCAATTCTTTCTATCTTGTCAGTACGAGCATCACACCAATATAATTTATTTTCCTAAAGATTAATTTTAAAGGAAATATCAATAGTCTTGTCCAAGTATTTAAAAGTTATTAAGATTACATCAAAGTGGAAGACCCGGCTGGCTTTAATGAAACACAACAAATACTGTACATTTTAATACATACTGTAAGATGGAGGAACTAACCTCATAGTCGATGGATATCCCATTAGGCCACGCAATCCCCAGGCTCACAAGCACAACCTTCTCAGATCCGTCTAAATGTGCCTTGCCTATGCAAGGAGTCTGTCCCCACTCTGTCCAAAATAAATACCTAAAATAGTGTAGAAATTACTAATTAAAATTTAGCATCAAAATAAGAGTTGTAAATATGTAACACTGTACTTAAATTGCAAAAAAACTCGCAAAATTACCATTAAATAGGTATTTAAAAAACCTTATAAGGCTCATGTCTCTAAATAATCTTTAGAGATTAAGTGTATCATAATACTTGTTTCATATAACACTGTTGAGAGATTTTTTTGCAAATTACATATATGAAGTAATTCTTAAAATCATAATTGATCTGTCAGTTCTATTCCTTAAAGAATTCAGCTTTGTGCTTGGGAAAATAAAAGCAAATTAGAAAAAAAAATACTGGAACAGAAACTCTCACATGTAATTACTAACAAATGATGTGATAACAACAAGAGATGTACGTCTAACTTAGAAATATCTTAAATATGAAGCAATGAGGAGCACTGTGGAAAGTAGTAGAGCAAATGGATTTTATTTGGGAAGAAAATATTTTTCCTAATGCTCATGGGAAGAATTGGCATCTTATTTATCTAATTTTATATTGCTATATACTTACTGGCACAGTATATATATACTGAATATAAAGTTGACTACAGAAAGAAACGCATTCAATATACTTGAAGCAAACATTCCGTGCTCTTTCCTTAGACTAGTTACTCTGCGAAAAAACCCCACCATAATTAGTAGGTTAAATGAATCTAGAATCCCCCAAAGAAAATCTTGAATAGCTCCCAAAAATGTAGGGCAAGTTACATAATACTGTCTTAGAGAATTAATGATTATAAATATATTGACATATAAACTTACATAAACTACTAACTAGTATAGAAAAAATTGACCTTTCCATATCCTCCCCAAAGTTCTAGAAAGCAATATCTAAACCACTTGTTTCCTGGACCTTTGTAGGTAGCAATATGCTACCAACACATTTGGTGTATATACTGCAATGCTAGAGTAACTACAACTCAATATCTTTTGGAGCGATCCCATATGAAATTTACATAGCAGACATGGATATGCAAGTGGTGGAACTTGCTGCCCTAGAATCAACTTCCAAGAAAACTTTTCTTAAAAAAAAAAAAAAAAAAATAAAAAAATCAAATCAGAGTTTAAACTCCCCTGTCCAAAACCCTAAACACAAATGAAATTCCCAAAATGTTTTTGACGGAAGAATCTTCAAAATCTAAAAATTATTTCAGTATGAGCTTAACTCCATATTTAGATCACCATTCTGAGCTTGATCACAAATCTATTATTTAATTGGAAAAAAAAGTCAGCCAAGTGTATATGAATAAGTATACCTGCTGAGGGACAAAGACATTCCTTTGTAGGACTACACATTCTTAACTTTTCCCTTAGTAACCATAAATAATGTTACCAACCAGCTGAATGCTGGCTGCTTCACATCTTGTATAACTGGCAGATTCAATGGGATCTAATAACTGCTATTTTCCTCTCCATTCTTATAGTCGTCAACTCAAGCTTCAAGAGAAATGAAGAACGTGAAGTCAGGGCAAGGGGAGAATGACTACAGAATTTTACCTGGCTTCCGTGTACTTACCTTCAAAAGCTTTTTGTTTTTTTTTTTTTATTTTTTTTTTCTTCTTCTAACAGAAGAGCACAGCTATTCTGGTATATTAAAGGCAAAAATATAATAATTCAGACAGATCCTGACCAGGATCTGGAGAAGATCCTACTCTGAAGAACAACATTAATCCTAAACTGTTAGCAGATACTGCCAAGCAACCAGTGGTGCTGTATGAACATTGTCACAATGATTTCTGGTTTTGGAGCTCAAAGAGGACAGAACGTTCTCTGTTTCTGTTAATGCTACAGTGTAGTCTCTACTCTCAACAAACAGTTGGATGAATACAGATGTCATTTTTGACAACCCTTAGTTTCTTCTCCACATGCTTCATCTCACATTACTTTCAGCTACTCTGGGCAATGTCCTCAGCTGTTGTAGTGGGACTTTACATGATACTAGAATTTATAACTGCCAAGGATTACTCTGTTCTATGATTTTATCATGACATCAAGGTCTTCATTAGATAATGTGACTTACTTGGATTTACTGGAAACTTAAGAACGTATTTAAGCGCACTTCCAAGCAACGTCTAAACTTCAGTTGAAATGTCTTACAAAATGAACACTGTTTTGCAAAGTACAGTCTGTCATGTGTACAGAGATCGATGAAAAAAGCTCAGTGTATGGTAAAAATAACACTTCCTTCCACCTGTGTTCAGCACAATATTTTCAAATACAATCCTTTTGGGTTCTATCAAGCGCTTATCTATTAGAACGAAGGCCTCAATTTACTTATTTAAGAGCTTCAGTCCTAGCATGAAAACTTTAAAAGAAATGCAAGTAGCCATGGTAATGTTACCCTTTTTCTGGGTGTACCGCAACAGATCTCGGCTGGTCCAAACCCTGGGATATAATTACATATCGGAACGAGCCGTTGAGCCTGGCAACTTCAATTAAGTTGAAGCCATGATCCGTCCAATATATGTTACCTAGGAAAAATACCTTGAAGTTACTGGAAAAAGAAAAGACTACTTGAAAAGTGTTTAAATCTTAAGTATGTAAGTTAGGACCAGCAACTAACTGCTGTATTTTAACTCATATGTATCTCACATTTACAATTTCTAGTCCTATTCAGACTTCTGTTTTGAAGTATAAACTTGTATTCATGGTTGTCACCGCGGAGTCTGTGCATCTAAGAAATAGTATCCAAGATACTTAAATAATTTTTCTGTCTGTAGTAAAACTGCAAAAAAACCAGTGGTGGTATCTTCAAATAAAAATATCTAGACATTTGGAATATTAGGAATTAGAGTTGAAAGCAAACCAAGTTATTTAGTCCTGAGCTGAAGATCCAAGAGTGTACTGTGAGAAGTCACGACAATTCCTGAACAGATTAAGACCTACCTGCTATCCAGTCCACTGCAATGCCTTCAACTCTTCCCAAACCATTTGTAACAATGTCTTCTTTCCATGTTTGGTCTCGTTTAGATCTGCTAATTTTGTTGAAACCCATGTCTGTCCAATAGATTGTATCATTTCCTATAAAACACATTGCAATGATCCTTAGATTAATTCAGTTACTTCAGTCCAAGTACCTGTAACTCTAAAACCTGCCAATTAAAACTTTATTAATATGTCTCAGAGTAAACAGAAGAATGGTACCAATGCTATAATATTTAATTCCTCGTTCTTTTTCCTTTTTAAAAATTATATTTGAAATAATTAAATCAGGATTCTAGGTTTTCTGTTGGTTTTTTAGTACTGCACATATAACTCAACAGGATCATGACAACAGATGGAAACTACTACCCCTGTTAAAAATCACAATAAATATGTTGTCTTTTTTTTTTTTCTAATGGGATAAATGTTTGAAAAACACTTAAATCAAACGTCAGCTAACACATAATTTCCTTAAAATTTTCATATTTTTACAGTCACATGCCTTACTTGCCTATCTTTTGTATCCTGAATTAAGTTTTCATTAAACACAGCTGTAAAATGTGTCAACTATGGTATTTTGATATAATTGTTCAAAAACAGTCCAAGGCAAATTTTTTTTTTTTTCCCTGAAGTACTGATAAAGGTTATTTATTCACAGCAATGTAAAACTTCTCTGTTCCTCTGTTCTATACATTACATTGGAGAATATTTTCTGATTTTACAGGTACTTCATAACAGCTTAAGAAAAGAAAAAAGTATACTTTTTTGCTGCACAGTCTGAAAATATCCAATAAATTAGTTTTCACCAAACTAATAACGATTCCTCTGGGTTTCAAATACAGATAATACTACAGAATTTTCTGAGTTTCAATTTGAACTTGGATTCAGATGGTATAATCCAAATTATAAACCCCTACCATTTTAAGTAGACAGCAATTTTTATCAGTTCCTTTCTGTTAATAATCAAATTTCTCTGAATTTCAATAAGATGTATGAATAACATTCTCAGTAGACCTCAACCACTGAAGAACCATGCCACGCAGAACAAGATAATAGGAATTCAGATAAAGCAATTGGCCTTTATTTTGTTGTAGTTTGTTCATTTATAAAAGTGGATGACGTCTTCACAGATTTGTGCGTCAATGCTGCCTCTGTCAGGTAGCATTCTTAATATTATAATTGCACAAACATTTTTATTTTTCCAATTACTCTGAAAATAATAGACATATAGACAAAAACTCCTTTCAGCATCTTGTTCCTGAAGTCAGTTCTGGCTTCAGACCAATGAAAAGAAGGCCTATACTCAAATTTGTAGCCTTCAGTATCTATTTAAGTATTCTACTGCTGGAATCTGAAGAGAAGAAAATTACTACCTGGAAATGACAGTTGCCACAAAATGGGAAACAACTGTCTGCAACTTTACGCAGCTTCTACAAGCATTTTGCTAAGTGGTGAGCACTAGTAACCATGGCTTCACATTGACTCCTACAGTCCACAGGCAGCAAACACTGAAAATTAATTCCGTTTAATGCATTAGTATTTTGTCAATAAAATCCTGTAACTCAAAATTCAACATGCAAAGTATTTGCTGACTATTACCTCTTTTGTCAGGTCTTGTCAGCTTAGTCTGTAAAGGTTCAAAATGCTTATTTCAAAGACAGTAAAATCTATTCTCCTCCTACCTATACACACCTGTACAGACACCACAGATGCAAATGCCTGGAGGCACAATGACAGCATGAGTAGAAGGTGGACAGAAAATGGAGATAAAAGCCTGGAAAAATACATGACAGAGCACCCGTAGGTTCCCAGCTCCCACTAATTTCAGCAAAACTCTGAGGGACTGTGAAGACTCTGCTTTTCACAGAGGGAAAAATCTTGCAAATCTTAAGCTGATGATGAACTACTGCAGAACTGAAAGGGGCTCAGCAGTAACACCGTATTATTTCAAAACTATCAACAATTTTCACTATTACTGCACCTTTATGCAGGCTTTTCAGCACTAATGAAAACATTCATGTAACCACTCTGCATTGCTGTACTTTAAAAAGACAAAAGTGATTTTACTTATTACGTAGTTTGTGTCCTATAAGTCAGTAGAGTTAAGACAGTGTCTCCTGACGAACAGGATCACTTTCTTGGAGACACAGTTCTACTCAATTTGAAGACCATCATTCTGCAAATAGACATGATGTTCTCATTTCTTCAATACTTAGAATGCCCTTGATGACTCAAACACAGTAGTGTTTCTCTGCCACACAGATTTTCCTCCAATCAGATCAAGCTTAAGGACCAAGTACCTACCACCACTTGAAATTATGATTTCAACAAACGCAATTCAGATACTAAGGTAAAAGTATGGTGAGCTTCCCGTTGAGAGGAAAAAACAACAGGCATTTGCCCGATATACTGTGAAGTCTTCAGCAGCAGGGAAGAATCAAGGCCATTGTCTTTAAAGATCCAGAAATGAACAGGCTAGTAGGATCACACTCAGCTTTATAAACATATGTCTTAACACCGGCAATGCCACCCCCCAGCAATGTCTAAAAAAGTCCAAAGGTCAAACTACTCTTGTAGTCCTTTAATAAAAATTTAAAAATCATGACAGGAACAAGTCCATGGAAAAGACTATGAAAAAGAGCTTTCTAAGAAAAAGGAACTAATGAAACATGCTTTCCTACAAATTTTCAATCACTTTCTCTAAACTCACCGGTTTCCTACTCAGGTTCTGAGTGATGTGTCCTCTTAAAAACAGCGCATAGTGTTACTAGTGCAATCTATATACACATAATACATGTTTTTCTATTTACTATAAATAATAAATAGCTAGAGCGTTACACTAACATACAATCAACTTCCAGTTCCCTCAAATATAGCTGTAATTATTTAGAAGGTTTGAAAACGGGGGTTTTACTTTATTTATAAGAATAGTACACATTTTTTACCATACATACAATTAACAACACATAATATTTACCTGCATGGAAGTCTATGCCCACAGCAAATGAAGTTCCAGAAATAGGCATTAAAGCATCCATTTTATCATTTGGATCAAGAGGAATTCCTCTAATTCCTTCATGAACAGAGTACATAAGAAATGATTCAATACCTGTGGTAAAAATAAGAGTTAATGAAAGCAGAGTAAAGACTTTCCTAATTAACAAGACTTGAGGAATTAATAACCACTAAACATAGTTTTCCAATACTGCTCCATAGTTTTCCAACTCCATCTCTTTGAAAAAAAAATCCATGAATTATTATGGTGTATTTATAATTAAATTATAAATGCAATCTTATAAAGAGAACAGGATAACTGTCCATTTCAAGTATCACCTTAGAATTAAGTAATTAGCAGTAATGAAAATTAAAACTTAAGAAGAAAATGTTGAATTATAAGAAAGTTAATATTTTCAGTGCATGTTTGCACTTTCTGTACATATTCAGCAAAAGACAATTTTAAAGCACTGTGGAAAGCAGGACTCAAGAATATAAAGTGTCTTTTGAGGTATGGGATTCATCTCACCTCATTTAGTCATGCACACATCTTTTAGACAACAGAGAGAAATACATAATTTTAGTGAAAAATACATTTGATGCATTTTAAGTGTCTACTTTTGTGTTAGATTAATCACACTCCAGGTGCACTTATTTATATTAAGTAGGAAGAAATTCTACTGTGGAGGGGTCTTGTTATGTAGTCATTGCCAGCTGAAATGAATCACACCTAATCGTTGACAACAAAAGTCAGAGCAAATACTTTGTGGCCCTAATTTGTTCCTATATCAGAACACGTCTAAATTTAAGGAAAATATTGCAAGTGTGAAAATACATAACTCTCATTCTTGAAGAATTTTAACTACTGTATACAAAAAGTTCAATTTTCTTCACATTAATTCTTTGAAAATTTATTTCTTTGTAAAGAGCTAGCTAATAGAAGACCCTAAAAACATAGACTGAAAAGTTTTAGATAGAGAATTAGAAAATTTTCTTTTAAGTAAGAAGAAATCTAGCTAACAAATGAAAAAAAAAAAGGAATTCTAAACAAGTCTATATGGTACAGTATAGTAGTTGTCAGATTTTCTCCATGAATATTCAGGACAGAATAAAAATGTTTTTGACTCATGATCTCTTTTTAATTGAAGGCAAATTTAATAACAAAAAGCTGTTATTATCTAGAAAGCAGTACGTCTAGACATAAAGAAAGAATACATTTCAAATACACAGCATCCACCAGTTTTACCTTAACCCACAAGTGAAAGTTATAAATATCTGAAGAAGCAAGTGTAAAAGTAAAAATCATTATGTTAAAAAAAAAACCCCAAACATAAGAACATATTATTGTCACATATGAAAAGCACTGAAGTAGAAAAGCAATATTTATGTTGCTTAATTCTGCTTCCATGTATGCTCTACTATTAAACTAGATGAGGTAGCAATCCCTCACAGGAATAAGTAATATTAAATTTATGTAACTATACAGCACTGTGACCATAAGGCTATTTGGTGTTATTTAAGCAAAAAATAAGTCTTCAGATGTAAGCTATGCTTTGATTTTTTCCTGTTCAAATAGATAAGAGATTTGTGGATTGTTTTTTTTTTAATTAAAAACCAAAAAAAACGCTGAAACCCAACATCCCCTCCCCTCCCAAGACGTTCCCCAAACACCCCAACCAACAACCACAAAAACCCCACATAACCAAAAAAACCAGACCTTGTTTTACATTAAGAGCAATAAAATAAGATGAGATGCCGAACCTTTCGGATATTAGTTTAAAGTTCAGGTATATGACCTTGAACAAACATGTACTGCAATTAATGAAGCCTCAGATGGTCCTAACCACAATAGGCATTTCTCTGTTACTGCTTTAATCACACATATTAAGTGTGGTTATTTAACTTAAAATTAATAAATAAGTTTTATTTACTCATTAAACTTTCCCCATAAAACTGAAGTTAGTTAAAATAAATATCGAAAACCATTTTACCTTTGCATGCCATGCGGTTTTTTTGAAGATTGTAGCCTACTGTACACACACAAGTCCTGGTGGTTTCTGATGTTGGTAAACAAAGTTGTGAGCATCCACCATTGTTTAACTGACATGAGTTGCTACCTGTAACACGATGTGAGAAGAGACAAGAGGAAACAAAATTTGACTACTACAATCCTGACTAAAACTGAGTGTTGGCATCAATTCATTAACATTACCAAGATCAAAATTTGTTCAGATTACTTCTTTGAACAATTCAGATATGCATAAAATATTTCAGGCCATGCTACTATCGATACGCTCTTCCACACTTCACACTTACCGTATTTTATCTGTGCCCTTAGAAAAGTGTTGGGTTTTTTTCCCTTTAGGATATATTTTTTAGAATAACTCAGTTTTCTGAAGAAGAACCTGCCTATTTTTAAGTAAAAGCATATAATAAAACTCAAAATACTACATTAAGTTTGTGAGTAGCAATGTTGAAAACCTACTGATGTTAGTCTAGAAGGTGTGTCTTATTGCAGACCATGAGCAAATCAGTGATCATAATGTATTCATTCATCAAATGTTACATTAACCTCATGTCATCATGAACCACAACCTGTTCAGTACATTTAAGATACACTCCAATGTGATCTCACAGACTCATGCTCCTACTTCTTAATTAAAACAGTATTTACTTATAACAGCTGAACACTTTTTAATAAGACTTATAATAACCTTTATACATAGTACAGTAAAAACATCTCAGAAATTTGAAGCTTCATGAAGAAACATTTAAGTCTGGTAAGACACTCAAGGAATTAGTTGATTACAAGTTACGAAGCCCATACGAATCAGAGATACTTGTAGCACTTATTATTGTATTCCTTATTTTGAAGCAGGAAGTATTTATTCATCTAATTTATAGACATTTTTTAATGATCCAACTATACAAACGGAAGAGACAGGTGAGGTTTCAAAGTCTCAGGTATCCTCAGACAAAAGTTGTATTGTATACAGAGAAATCTAAGTGCCCTCACATCACATTTGCTCTCATGTAACTTCGATTTAATGACATGCAAGATGCATAAAAAAATGTGTAAAGGTTCTTTAAATAAAAACATGCAAGTGTAAAGTTGAATCCCACCTACAGCATTTAATTCTTATATCCAAAACCTTGACATTGCTCTGTCAAAACACAGATCAGCAAGATGACATTTCACTACACAACTTCAGGGCTTTCATTATGGTTAAAGTTCAGTAGTACAGAAAGATAGAATTGTTCCTTTTCTTGACTTTTGTACAATGGAAGACATATTAATGCCACAGACACCAGATATTGCTAACATTTGGGCACTCATGAGAGTATCTGTCTCCACGGTAGGGAGTTCAAGCATTTTAAAAAGACAAACATTACTGAATGCCTAATTTTTTACTAATTGTTCCACCACATTAAAAACTAAGGGGAGGACTGGCAAAGCACCTTTAGTGTTTCGTAGATTAGGTAAAATGACAAGTGTTCCCAGTAGTGCTCAATATGGAACTGAATTAATATGTACTTTGTACACAGGCTACTTATTGTCCATCAGATATCAGACACCTTAGCTCCATCCTGTGTTCTTTTGCAAGCTTCTCTGCAAAATGAAACTATTTGTTTTATGCAGATCCCATCCTCATCACTTTCAGTGTAACCATTTAAAGTAGCCGGAATTAGAAGTAATTTCTTTCTAAAGAATCTCCCAAATGTTTAAATCTCTGATCTTAAAATTCATAAGACTGTGTGCATGACCCCAGATTACATTTTTTCATATTATCTTAGTTCCTACTTTGCCAAATAAGTTTTGGCCGTACTAGTAATATTGCCCTGTTTTTCTGCTGTCTCACTTTTGATTTATACTATTGTCACTTCTGTCAAGTTAGATAAATTGTCTTAAAACAAACAGATAACTAAGGATATTAATGAATTCTTTCAAGAATAGTTCACTTAATTTCAGTAATTTGAGATGAGGTTCACACACAGATTTATTTTCTTTTTTTTTTTCCCCAAAATTTTAAACTTAGATTCTCTAAAAGACCTTCAAACTTCCCTATAGTGTAAATGTCATAAAACATCTAATAAATTAAAATATATCAGGCAAATATTATATTCAGTAATTTATTCAAGAATAAAATATTTCATAGAATTTTTCCACTGAATTACAATGAAGTACATATTATTTTGTTCTAGCCACATTTGAAGAATAACATGGGAAAAGATATTATGCAGTTTAAAAGTTTGTTTAACAGGTTTAAAATTTAACATACCTTGCTGTGCTGCTTTATCATACACTTTCATGTGTACAACACCTGAAGTTTTGTTTCGCAGGACAGTTGGGTTTCTTCCATCTTTTTTGTTACAGGTACCAATCTGAGCTAAGTTCTGGTCTGCCCACCAAAGCTTTTTATCTGTAAAATTTTAAAGTTTTAAAAATTAAGAGGATCACTGTCAAATTATATACATTTGAAACCTAAGGTGGGACAAAGCTTTCAATATTAATTCACAGATCAATTTTAAGGAAAATTCCTCAAAGAATAAAGTCATTGAAAAAAAAAAAAAAAACCCCAGAAATTCTGAATTTATAAATTCACTTTTTTATTTTTTTCTCTTTAAGTGTTAGGTTTTCATGCATTTTTAAGCAGAAAAACTGAATTATGCTCAATTTATAACTGAAAGTTACAAAACCTCATTCACAGATCAGCTACTACTACAACACAGGGTTAGTTCTCAAACTTTGCTATATCCATTCGTTATGTACACAGAGATGACAGGAACTCTGGTTCCAGGTTCTCATTACTTGAGTGCTCAAATTTATTAGTATGACAATTACCATAAAAATAATTCAAAATCTTGTTACTGCCTTAAGTAAATTATTGAAACTAATAACTTACATTGATAGTAACTTTTTCATCATGATTTACATAAGATTCTAAAATAACAGAAAAAAAAATAGAGAGACTATGCACATACTAGGATAACACTTCAAATCATCCTTGTCAATCACAGATGCAGAATACTTGAATGACAGCATGAAAGACTTGCCAAAAATTTATGACAGAATTCTCACTTGATGCACAAATAAAATACATGCAATACATATTTTTCAAGGGTTGGATTTCAGATGACTTTAGTCATAAAGATTTCACTTAAATTCAGACAGGATTCTAAGTGCCATGAGTACAGAAACACTAAGTTTGATCATATTGCTGTGGCCATATTCACTACTGTGGAACGTAAATCTTCCTTTAAAAAGAAATTAAGATACAAATACCAACATTAATGTAAATATAATCTTCATAACAATTTAAACAACAGTGTATTATGACAAGCAATTTAAAAGCAATTTCAAGAAATGGGAAGGTATACATAAGATGCATACTCTCTACTTCATTTCACTTACATCACTTCAGGAAAATGTTATTTTTGAAGCTTCATTAACATAATTCAAATATCAATATTAGAGATTGTTTTAGTTTGTTCAGTCATATACAACACTTAACACTGTTATAAGTTTGCCATTTTGGGACTTTGACTCCTTGCTTGCTGGAATTAACAGAAGAGCCTCTTCAGTTAAAGAGCTTGCTATTCTTTTATTCATTTAACAAAAGCTAGTAAGATGCCTCAGAATCACTGGTTTATAATTTCTTTAACGTAATAATCTTTACTACTTATTCTCAAACCAGTATTGGGGTGGTATTCCTACCAAGTTTTGAATATTTCATGTTTCATATCATCACTTGATATCGTACAAATGGACTATAAAATAAGTCATAACTAAAGTGAAAAGAAAAAAGCAAAGATTTATCAGGAAACACAACAAGAAGAAATAATGCAAATAGAATAAAAGAATAAAATGATTTGAAATATACACTTTTGAAAAACTTCCCAGCAGCTCTCATAGAAAATTGTTATTCCCTATTGCTAAGGCTTGGAAGGCAGAATAGGTTTAAATTAGAGGAAATCAGAAGAAAACTAGAAATGCCCGTCACTCTCTTGGTACTTCTTCATATCCCCATGGCACACAAAAGGCCACTTTTACTAGGTTTACCATACCTCTGAAGGATGACATTAAGATCATAGAATTGCTTTCTACACCAGAAAAGTCATATCAGTGCTTCAATGAGGATGCACCACTACACATAATGGCCATACTGTCAGGAACTGTAGTCAAGTGTCATTAAACCAGGGGTGCCCAGGGACTGCTCACTCTTACATCACATCTGAGACTATTACAACTTGAGAATCAGGGCATGTCATCAGCCATGACATGCGTTTGTTACTTGCCATGTGCCAAGACAACCGTAACCTTTAAATTTCACATATGCAGGCATCAGCACTGCACGCTTAAGGTGGAATAATTTGTTTAATGCAACCTAAAAAATTCTACATAAATATCTTCCATGAGATGCCTGGCCATGGTTCAGTTTAGAATAAATTAAAGAATGCAGTGAAATTGCAAAAGTGTAGTTCTGAAATGCAAGTAAACTTTTGTCAGGTCCAAAAGAATAATAAATGTCATAGTGATTCTTACTAATTGTAACAGACTGAACACTTGTGAACTTTAACTTCCTTCCAAAACAAGGACTCGGCTAACTCAGAGTGACTGAATGTTCATAGTGAAGAGCTCCTTACCCAACCAACGCCAAGTCCTTCAGATGTTTCCCTTAACATAATCTTTTCATTTTTATCATAATTAATTTCAGCCAGATTGTTCCCGTTATTCATCAATCTCAATGGTTGCAGGAAGCAAAGCAAATGAGTCCTTTCCTGTCTGGATGAGACTGAAACACAGAGCATACCGAATACAGAAAACACTTAGCCAATGCTAACTCTTAATGTCATCCTTCAGACGTTGCATAAAAGCATTATTTCAGTGAAGAACTTCCTGATGTTTCTAGCTGTAGACAAAGAACTCCAATGCAACGCACCACCAGCTCTTTCTATAAAGTGGCAAGGGAACAACAGTATTCTACTTCTCACAGTAGAGGCATGAGATGCTTCTGATAGGTTTTGGAGAACTATTAAAAACATTAGGAGAAAAATCACTGCACAGAGCTAGCCCAACCTTTGTCAAAATACAGATTTTCTTTTGAAGTGAAACCAAGAACATGCATATGCGGTGCCTCCTTCATGACCTCAAAAGCCACCCCATACAAAATCTTGTCTGACTCTGCCTTAGTTTACTGCAAAATAGTGGAATGATTGACTGGTTGACTCCCTTCAGTTTGCTGGCAGTCAGATTGCCATGCAGCACATCTTCTGGCCAGCCTGTCACCTCATGTGTAGCTCCAGAGTGGCAACAGCCTTGACTTTGTTTTGACACAGAGAAGACGGGGAATGGAGCAGAGAGAAAAAAAGAATAATTGAAGAAAACTGGGTACTGTGATAGGAAATTGTGGAATTGTGAAAGGGGAAAGGCTCTACAAGTGCTGGCACTGGAGACACCTGTTCTGCAGAAGAGCAGGCCAAACTGGAGGTATTACGGGAGAAGGTTATAGAGAGAAGCTGAAGATACTGTGCTATTAAGATTCAGGAGATATGAAAGCAGACTTCACCAGTTTTGTTTTGTTTTTTTATTATTATTATTATTATTTTTTTTTTTTTTTCTCTACAACTGCTGATTTGAGGCTACTTCCATAGAAAATCCTAAATTAAAATGCCTACTTCTATATGGAAATTCTACTGACTCTACTCTAGGGAAGAAATTCATTTTCACAAGTGAACAAAATTGCTTGTAATGCTAAAACACATTTTTCATTAAAAACAAATTACAATCAATAACTAAGAAATAATGAAAAACATTAAAAAACAGGCTCTATGTCCCAATGCATCAGAATATAATTTTAAACAGCTTTGATATCAAACTCAAACTTCAGTGAAATAATAGTTAAACACTGAGACAGAAACCACAGCCAATAATCTGATTTCAAGTCCTTAACACATCAGTCCTCACTATCTCTAGAGTACACACAGATGTATGATAAGATGGCATCAATGTTTCATGTTGATACGCTCCACAGTCCATAATACGTTTCACAGTATCTGTTTTTCATTTTCCTCGAGTGCCAGCACACCCTACCTGAGTCCTTACTCCCTTCACAAGACTTAAGCAGCACGATGACCTTCTTCCAACTCATTGTGGATTATCAGTTCCTTTTGACTTAGTCAAGTCACCTTAGTGACTAGGTAAAAATCTAACTTCTGAAAAGAAGTTAGATTTTTATATTATTTAAAAATCATACTTCTGAGGACCCACAATCTATATTTTTTCTATATTCCTATCTAATAAAGAAATTTAAGCTATTTTGTTAGTAAAATTTAATCAATCAAATAAAATGCAGTTCTGGTACTAGCCTTCTAGGAAGCCTTAGTAAATAAATAAGGTTTCATTGGCTCATCTCTGTTATACTCCCTAAGTTAACAAAACACTATAAGTGTAATCAATTCCCCTTTGCTCTCAGCCTTTTGGAAAAATAACTATTTTAAACAAACTGAACTAGCTTACATTTTAATACCATATTGCCTCAGACTTAGGTTTGCCCAAAAACCTCAAGGGCAACACTGTTTTTGTGTGAATGTTAAATTTAAAGGGAAAACAATAGAAAAAGGAAAAGAAATTACAGCAGCAACTTGAATTCAACTCAATCTTCAGTTTGTCACAGGGACTTTTAAACTGGAACAATGTAAACAGCAGCATATGGACAGTAGGACATGCTGTAGGTTACTAACAAACTACTGATTTGCAGCAAGTTAAGATTTCACTCGTGACTACATTTAAAGTACTAATTACTGTGAAATACAATCTCACAGCAATGTTCTACATGAAGAAAAAAAGTACGAGTGTTACTTTTTTTCCCCGCCAAATAGTTATGTATCTTTTCAATATCTTAACTGAAAAGACCACCAGCATTTTAATTTCAGACAGAAAAAGGTGTTACTGTAGATGAACTAAAAGTAAAACCCTAGATTGGAAAAAGTTTTAAACTTCAGGAAGACTGCCTTTCCAATGAATTTGTATATTAATTGCATTTATAGTTAATTTTCTTTTCAGTTAAATGATTTTTTTGCTTAAGCTGCAGTTTTAATATTTAAATAACTAATTTACAGAGCCAGACAGTTGAGTGTTTCATTATGGAAACTGCAGATCTGAAAAATATTTTCCATTGCAGTAACTGTAAAAAGTTACTACACAAAAGAAAATAAACTCTGAGTATATCATGGAAGAAAAGCATTTACTGAGTAGTCTTTACAGGTATATGATGAGACAACAATGTACAGAACGAAAACATTCTGAGTATGAAGACCTGGAGACACAAACGGAACTCTCCAGTGAAACCTGGGTATAATTGGAAGAAAAAAAAATTAAAAAAAACCTATCACCCTATGCATGCAAAGGTGCTAGAATTGACTGAGTGGGTATCCTGCGATACCAATCTGTTAAATTAATAATAGCTTGCATCTAATGATTCTTTTATCAGGCAATCCTTAGAACAAGAAATTCCCATGCTCAGTTTTGATGATATGAATTATAACAGAAAGATAAAAGAGATATGAATATAAAAGTGACTTTGTGATATAATCCATATGTGAAATAATAGTAATTTGACTTCTTTCTCTTTTTTCCTTCTGTGAGGTTATGACTCAACAGTGAATTACCTATCCCAAAAGTTTGGACTAACTTTTTAAACGAAATGACTGTATACGAAAGAAGCTATTTAAGTTTTCAAATCCTCTATTTGTTCACGAATCAGAATGGTCTATTAAATAATTTTGGTGATGACTGCTGTCTTGTGCATAATATACCAGAATTTAGTCTTATGTATCCAAATCCACTCATAAAATATTTAAGACTGGAGTACAGGAAGGAAGCAAAACAGAGTTTTAGTGGTTTTCATCAGTTACTTCAAAGAAGCAATCAAACACTTTCAGGCATTTCTTTAGTATTTTGTGCAAAACTTCATGCTTGGCTATGGTTTTGACAGCCTCCTAAAACTACAATTTGTTGGGTTGCCTGTCTCTTTACAGAAAGCAAACAAACAAAACCCCTAAATAACCAACTTTGCATATTCTTTTACCAAGAGATGAAGGCATGGTGTGTGCTTAATTATTAGTAATTGAATTGGTTATCTACACTACTAATAGTTTCATTTCTGCCTTTTAGTATTAATATAGAACCAAACCAATTCTACATCACCAATGAAACGTTCCGTTATGTGCCTCTTCTTTTGCTTACTGAGCTACTAAATGAGACTATTGCTGGTTTCATATACAGCATCTACACAATTTCTATCAATGGTGCCAGTCATGTCAGATGGAGTTCTTTTTCTTTCATAACAGAAGAAACAGAAATCATCCCAGCATAAACTCATTGCTAGTCCTTGATGTACCTGACTGTGAACACAGAGGTTGAGGAGTCTCCTATATCACCTATACCATTAAAAAGGACAAATCATGACAAATCGCAAGTGAATACTCAAAATATGCTTCAAAATGATTCTTTTATCTTCCCCTTCCATCCCTGTTAACATGACACCTGGATAAACATTGAACTAAAAATGTAACTTACAAAATCTTACTGAACTAGTAATTATTCTTCTTTTACATGGAGGCTTCACCGGGTGCACTGCAAGTTTTAGAAAGAGATATAGATAGAGTATGGGGAGTTAAATGAAACAGCTCATGCAAATCCTGACATTTCAGGTATATTAACAACAACAACAAAAACCTAAACACAAACAAAACCAAAGCCAGAACAAACAACAACAACAAAAAAATCAACCCACAAGTTCTGATACAGACATCTTGAGGTCAAACCTCTTACGACTACCTGCCAAAAAACACGAACTTCTCACAGCTGGCCAGTTATGCCCTACGGTCTCAAGAAGAGAAGTTTTAATCGTTCAGAAAATGCTGGGTCGCCAATACACACCACAACACAGTCTGATACCAAGAAGCTGCCAACGTGTTACACAGCTATTTTTGACCATAACTCTAAGCAGAGTTTTGGACTATTGCTCTCTGCATTATCAATATATTCTCTCAGCAGATAACTCATCTGCCATTTCTAGTATCAGGATGAATTAATCTCTTTCTAGATTCACTTAAAAATATTTTAGATGATTTTACAAAGCCACTTGACTTGAGCATAAAGGCAACTTGCTTTCATAAACTAGGGAAGAAATAACGCTATCTGAAACCATTAAATATCAAACTGAAGTTAAACAATTTATTTGCTTGATTATGCTAACAAGAGTGTTGTTCTACCACTAATTAGAAACTTGTTGCTGAAACTGGGTTATAATATACATTAAAATTGTTATATTTATCCATTCTGTTGAGTAATTAGCATTAAGTACAGCAACATATTGGGAAACAGTAATTTCAAATGCCAAAAATTGCTACACTAGCACTGTGGACAATCCTTTGGAGATTTCAAGCAGCACTCTGAATGCAAATTTTGATGGGCCATTAGTTTTCATTAATGGTGGTTTGAGTATTTATGGAAGACAACTATGTACTGTACTTAGAACTGGGCAAATTGCCTAGATATATTTCATATATTAATGCTAATGTAATGAATGGTGTTACGGCAATTAGAAGACTGATGACTTGGAAAATTAAGGTGTATGTATTTGAAGTTTCCTGATCTAAGCAGCCCCTTTCACTTCACAATTACATCCAAAGTCATAGCTCCCATCATCTGAGTTGCTAGAAACACATTCTGGTGTTATTCTTGAAACTTTATTTAGGATAAAACAAAAAGCAAGTAAAAAAAAAAAATCATTTAACCACATGATGAAAGTAAATGACAGCATGAATATA
This sequence comes from Chlamydotis macqueenii, assembly GCF_036417535.1. Taxonomy (NCBI): domain Eukaryota; kingdom Metazoa; phylum Chordata; class Aves; order Otidiformes; family Otididae; genus Chlamydotis; species Chlamydotis macqueenii. The sequence goes on along the minus strand of NC_141561.1, from coordinate 5,781,975 downwards.
TTTTGGTAACATAAACTCACATTTTCTGTCTAAAATGAGATACTGTAATTGTTACTATTTTGACTGTTTGATAATACACCTTGATGGCTGTAAGAAATACTTTGTTTTCAAAAGACATTGTTCTAATATCTGCACTCCCATTGAAAAGCTATTACATATGTCTGATTTTGTTGTATTGCTGATTGAATTTTTTTTTACAGGAATTTGAACAGAAATAGCACTTAGTTACACACAGAATTATTCACTACATGAAGTTACTCTATTTTAACCCAGTAAACAACTAGTGAAAGGCTACTACTTAGCATCTTGGAATATTTCCTTTGAGGTTTCTACCACAAGTATTAAAAAAAAAAAAAATCACCAACACACAACAAATTATATCCTCATTATACAATCTACACAATTTACATCATATTCGTATTTCACAATGAAAAGAGCTGAATTTTGTGATTTGTGTACCCTGTATTTCTGTGAGGACCTGATACAAAATCCAATCGAACACCTCCACCAAAACTGCTGACGGAAGCCTTCAATGTATTTCTCTTCTCAGCTACAAACTCACAGTAACTAATCAATACTTTTCTAGCAATGCTCAGTTTATGATTCAGGGCCATAGATCATTCAGGAGAGAATATTCCATTTTGGAAATACAGCAGATGTTGCTGCAAGTTCCTTTATAATTCAGATCTTGTAGTATAATGACTCTGCTCACCAATCCAGAAATACATATAGTTTTCACTACAAAGGTAGATTTCCAACCAGTTTCAGTTACAGTCAAGGGACCATTGTCATTAAGTAACTTGGAAGGCAGGAAGTGAGACTTCATGCAGAATGCCAAATACAGCTGTATAATTTGATCATGCTACCAGGAAAACTGCTAAAATCACATACTGAATATGATACATTTAAAACAAACAAACAAAAAAGTATCACCACCACACAGAAGAAAATGCAAGACAATAAACAGTGGGAGGTACTAAACAAAGCATTCGCATGCATCTTTGAACGTTAACTAAAAATGGCTGATGTTGCATGCACTGACGTTTCACACAGTGAATGTGTATTTGAAGAAAAGGTGGGAAGAGTAGAAAAGCAAATGTGACTTCATAATGGATTTATAGCAACATGTTTGTAATACAGAATAGTGGTAACAAATTTTTTTTTGTATGCTTAAAGGCATGGAGAAAATAGCAATTTGATGTATATTCAAATGCTTTACCTTCATATGGAATATGAATTTTCATGCCATCTATGTAACACTCTAAAAGATGTAGCAAAAGCAGGCACCAAAATACTAGGAATGTTGTACCTCAGCATATGGAAAAAGAAACATGACTGACACTACAGAGTAGAAAAACAATAAATGACAGAACTAAGATACATAAAGATATGAATTATATAACTTGTTTGCATGTCGCTCAAGGATAAACCTGAGAGTTCTTTGGCACCAACTTGTTTGCTAACATTATTTTTTCATGCCTTATTATTACCTTCTATACACTCCCACTAAAGGATATAATAGTAGGAAAACATTAGACAGAGCCTGGAAAGGACTAAACAACACATGAAACAGCAGTGGTAACTCCCAAATAGTCTACAATGGCTAAACTGCAACACTAAAATAAAGGGGCTGAAAGCAATGAAGCGCAAACAATGAGGAGACCGAGGAGCGGTACTAAAGGGGAGCGGCCTTCGTCATTGCCTGGTGAAGCTCTGAGCTCCTTCATAACCGATATTAAAAAGCAAAACTTTACTGACTTAGCTAGCACTATTTATTGAGTTCATATCACAGTACATAACCATGGAGTGCCTAATGGCTTCTCTTTTCTTTTCCCATTTTGAAATTAATAGAATCAAAGATTCAGATAATACAGGGATATCGGAACAGCACAGAGATTACCAAAGCAAGAAAGAATTCATTCTTGGGCAAAGTCTCTGTCAGTCATTAGGTTTTTTTTTAGTTCTGAAAAATCTTCTGGAACATAAACTATAAGATACAGTAAAAAACACTGGAAATTGTCAAAAGATCTGTTAGTTTTCTGTTGAAAAAGTTGTCCAGACAAAGACTGGAAGACACCAGGTTTTCATGCAGACTATTGGATTACCTGGGCAATGCTAAATGCAACAGACAGAATAATGCAGAAGACTGCAGAAGTCTGCAGGACTCTGTAGCACTGGGTGGAACCTAAATGCCACAAAACAGTCAAGAGTTTGGGCACAGATGTCATATCTGTTTTCTTTTCAGTCACTAATGAATTCAAATGGTAGAAAAGGTTAGCTTAATATATACACAGAGAAGAAATATTCCACCTCATTTTGTTTTTTTTTTTCTTGTTTCTTATGTTTTTGGAAAAAAAAAGGCAATAAAATGTATTAAATGGACCAAAAATGATGGAATAAATATTGTAATTACTGCAATACATCTGCTGAAACTTCCTGTTAAACTTGTTGGTAAAGAGATCAACAGAGGTACTAAGTTTTCACACACTATCATGATAAATCTTACATCAGGACAATTTTTTTTCTTTCTTCTTTATTTACATATTATTAGTTATGATCATTTATCAATTACATATCTCTTACTTTGCTTCATATCACATTGGACTATCTGTTCTGATCCATTTTACATGCACGAAAGCCTGAGTATAAGTAGCTGATACAAAGCCACTAGGAAAATAGATGGCATTTATGTTGCTACAGTATGTTCCACAATATAAAAACATATAGGAGAAATGAATACAAAAATTCTTCATGTTTTTTGATCAGTACATACAGTATTGTTTATAAAACTGCATTTGTTCGCACCTTTCTCCAACAGATTTATACACAGAATCATACTGCAGTGTCATATTGCAGTCTATAAAACTATGGCCCCCAAACAAAGACAAAACCCAAAAGAAAAACACAGAAAATTGTAAGTTTTGTTTACCAATTTTGAGTAGGAAGAATTGTCACCATCCATAAAAACAAAGCATCTCAAACTAGGAATATTAGATGTATATATGTTTAAAAACTACACAGCAGAAATTCTTACATCTGCACACCTGCAAAATTCAACTACTTTCACACAAATGAGCATGAAACACTCTTCTTTAAATGAAAGCTATAAACTCTTTATCCAATATCCCAGATGGATCATCACTATTGGAGCTTCCGTGAATCACAGATGAAGACGATACTGAAGACATCTCAGTAACAGTATGAACAAATACTCTTTACAACATTTCATAATAATGACTTCCAATAGCTCCCTAAAGGTCACCTATTCATTCTATTTCTAGTCACAATCAAATCAAGGAAAGACAATTTGTCTGTATTAACATTCATGACTCCTGACAAAACTTGGTTTTGTTTATGAATGCATATATAAAAGCATCCCCTCTTCAAGAGATTTTGACAGCATTCAGAGTTCAATACTGGCCAAATACATGTATAATAAAAATATTTTAGCACTTACTACTTTAGAAAATGACTTAATTTACACCATGTCCACAAAGTCTTTGGAGTTTGTTTAGCATAACTCCCACAAGCACATCATCTGTATGTACTTGATATAATTAACCAATCAAATAAAAGGACTCTGGCAGTTGATGAGTCAACTATCCCAACAGAAGGCTACTTATCAACTGAACTTTTTTTTTGAACATCCAAGATAAATATAAATAGCTTTTAATTCAACCAGAACAGAGGTCAGTAAAGTATTTGGAGGAAATACGGAAAGCTCTAAAGTTACCTCTAGAATCATAGAATAGTTTGTGTTGGAAGGGACCTTTAAAGGTCATCTAGTCCAAAATAATAGATTAATATAAATACTAGTTCTGAGTCAGACTGGAATTGCTTAACACACTGTATCCTAGCTCCAGCAAGGGCCAAGAGTTGAAGACACATATAAGAAACAGTCAATTCAAAGCAATATTCTCATATTGCAGCAATCTGCAACTTAAAGACTTCTCATTTTTTTAGGATTTTTTCCCCCAATGTTACTGTTGTTCTTATGATTATTTTTTTTTCTAGAAATTAGAAGTTTTTGAATAGCCTAAACATTTCTAATGAGCAAAGTGTAACAAACAGAACAACTTCCATTTTTTCAACCGATTTAAATACTCAGATTAGCAAGTATTTGAAAATCCAAACCATCAGTTTATCCAAATCATCAATGCATAACCCAAAGAAGTCTTCACAAAGCGTAAACCAATCCTACAAATGAGAGCTATTCTGAGCTAAGATAGTAGAAAAAAGTGAGCAGCAGAAGAAACGAGTCATAGATAATTGTCTGTAATAAAGAACATAACACACCTCCTTCCAGCATGCTTTACAAGTAACTATAGTAAATAGAAGCTATCAGTCTGTTACCTTCACCCTGCATATATGTATGCAAAACTATTTAGAGCAATATACTTGTAATACAAATTGTAAACCATCTGTTCAATGAAATATAAAAACATATTTCACAAAAACAGTCTCACTAGTGAATGTACTGGATGTATTATTTACATTAAAAAAACCCCAATAGTTTCTCCAAGCTTTTGATATTTCATTGTCAATTAGCTTCCGATAATTTTGAAACTAAATTATCACCACTGGACTTACCCATAATGGTTAAAGCTGTGGCTTTTGTTAAGTCTTCTTTCATTGACTCGATTATTTCCAGATTACCACCATCCAAGTTGCATCTATTTATGGTTCCATTTCCTGAACTGATCCAGTAAAGTTTATTTTCTCCATAATCTATCGATAAACCTGTAATTAATGTATACAACTTTAACTGTGGCTTGAATAGATAATATACATTTAGCAGTAAGCTGTTTTTACAATAAAAGTGTATTTAAGAATGATATATACACACACAATGTTGTCTATTCACTCATCCATTCAACTTTGAAAAAAAGCAACTGAGAAAAATCAAACAAATGCAGGCACTTACAGTGAAAAAAATGCTTTTAAAAACATTTCTGCCTTTTATTTCTCTCAACATCTACAGAAATCAGTGACTGACTGATGAAAGAGCATTATCTGGCAACAAACAATTACTTGAATGAACTGAGGTCCTAAGTGAGGTCATTAGCTGCTAGTAAATGCGAACCAGAAGTGATTATTTTTATTCTAAAATTATGAATGCATAAAGACTTAGAAAGCAAGCTACTTTTTGTGATTCAGAGCTATAAAACGTCTGTTGTCTCCCCACACGCATAGCCCTCTGCCTAGAATGCTGAAATACTAAAACCTAATACTAGTTCTCAATAAACTTATAGTATTAAAATCAATTTCACTTCACAGTGAACTGACCTCATGATCAGTTCTTTGGAGTTAAAAGCAAGAGAACTGTAGAAATAAAAATACTTGCAAAATAACCTATTCAACAAACAAAGCGTATAATTTTCTGCAAAGAACTAGAAGATAATGTTTCAGACCTCTCTAATCCTTTAAAAATGTTCAAGTAATTGTAGCAGGAGATTTTCTACAGTGCAATACACTTGGCATGGTGACAATACATGCCATAATAATTTGCTTTGGTGCTAGACTTTTCCCAGAACTCATGTTGGGTATCCAGCAGCAAGTTGCCAAAGATGACTGTATTTCACTCCATAGGTCAACCTCTTGATATTGTACAGTACTCCTCTTCTTTCCTGTTAACTCTTTCTCTGTGGAAAGTCAGATCTGTTTTCAAAATCCTGACAAGAGAAAGCAGTGCCATGTGCTGCAATACTTACAGCTGGCATCATGCCGCTCTTTTCTTTACACATGCTTGACATTGTAGGCCAAAAGATGTCTGCTTTTTAAGCTTTTCAAAAACAACTTTCCAGCCCCTTTGTCGTAGCAGAGAGGGGAAAAAAATATATATCATTAAGTGTATCACACAGAAGAAGAACAACTACCAAGCTCAAGAGAGGATAAGGATACTGAGTAGTTGCTTCAGGAGAGATTGATCTTGCAGCTCTCTGCACGTAGGTGTTTTCACGCTTGTACAACAAGCGCTGCTCAAAGTGGAAAGACCACAGACCTTGGAGACAAGGTCAGCACTTGCAGGACTTGGGCCTAGCATATCACAGGAAGCTTTCCTGGGATGAACCTCGCTATGGATACAAAGGTAATACTGGGGTACAAATGTTTCCTTACTCTGAGCTGGACAGCATTTGCTATTCCCTGTAACTCCTGACTGCTACAGCCTGCTGCTCGCCGATGTAACATAGTTAGATCTGTTTAAGGGGTTGCTGGGAATGCAATCCACACAGCAATTACAATGTTGTCTTGTCAGGTTTTCTGCTTCTTCAGATATTAAACTGGTGTTTCTACACACAGGTATTCCAATTACACAGCAGCAACTGACAGCAATCACATTCCTATCTCTGTCTACCCAAGTCTACCACATTTTTCTTCCCAAAGTATTTTCCTGTTGTGTTATTCCACCTACGACCAAACTTTGTGAAAACATATAATTTCTAAAGTAGGCAGAGCATGTTTATTTAGATTTTTTTTCCGGAACTGTCTTACTTTTACAAATGAAAATAGCTGCCTTACTAGCCATAAGCATCACAGACATTCATGATGCGTTCTAGTGTGAGTGACCGGCTCACACCTCATATCCCAGCTGCCCAAGTCAACCTGAACATGTGGATTGTAGGAAAGAAATATTTACTGACTGTGTAAGCAGCTACCAGGTGGCAATACAATGTTCCCACTGGAACACTGAACGGAAAACAGTGGTCATTAACTGACTAGCAAGAAATACCTATCTCATAATTGCTGGATGGTTGAACTCAAAGAATTGTGGTCAACAGCTCAATGTTCAAGTGGGTATCAGTGACAAGTGGTGGCCCTCTCCACAAGAGGTGGAGCACCTCTCCTATGAGGACAGGCTGAGACAGTTGGGGCTGTTCAGCCTGGACAAGGGAAGGCTCTGGAGAGACCTTAGAGCAGCCTCCAGTACCTAAATGGGGCCTACAGGAAAGAAGGAGAGAAACTCACTACCAGGGACCTGTTGTTATAGGATGAGGAATAAAGGTTATAAAACGAAAGGAAGCAGATTCAGGTATCCTTCCTCCACACAGATCTTACTGGTACAATTTATAAACCAAAGACATCTCCAATTCCTCCTTCCCACAGGACATGAAGATGCAAATGAACAAACTGCAGACTAGGCCTTTGCAGGTTGAGAGTTTTCCAAAATTAATATTTAAAGTCAGAGAAATAACTACACAGATGGTATCCTCTTCCCAACAAGAAAGACAAAAATAATCTCATATTATGAAATCTATCTTCCAAATTTTATGTATTAGTTAAAATATAGGTGTATTATTAAAAAACAGTGAAATAAAAGATTTAAAGTTTTCTACATAGAGGTATAATGTTGGTGGTTTGTTTTTTTTTTTTCTCCCCCCCCCCCAGTGGTCTTAAATAAACTACTTCTAATTCTAGCTTCCTGAATTGCAGTTGGATCGAATCAAGGAGAGACTTGATATATCCTGGGATTGTGCTGCTTGCTGCTACATTACATGTCAGAAACACATCCTGCATTCAGAATTTCATTCAATATAGACTAGACAACACAGGAAAATTAAAAAAAAAAGTTTTCTTGACAACTTTTTCCACATACCCTCTTGCTTAGGGCATTTTCAATGAGCTAGGCTCTTGAAGGATGGCCCACTGGTATTGAAATGGGTGAGCATTCTGGAAGACCAAATCTCTTCAGGTAATGCTTTTTTTTTTTTGCCTTTTTTTTTTTTTTTTTGGCATTAAATAGTAATATTTTCTTTACCTTCTTCTACAGTTTGTCAGTTTTTTCAATGTCCTTTGGCATTCAGAATATAATATAGGTCAGTGTTATTTTGGGAAAGGAGGGAGTTTGGTTTCTGTTTTTCACTTGAGTTGGGTTTTTTTGTTTTTGTTCCCCGCCCCCCAGGTCAACAACCAAAGTTTCAAAAATTTGTTAAGCAGTGATCTAAATATACATGGCAGATCACAAAATCATTTTGGTTGGAAGAGACCCCTTTAGAACGCCACCCCTCCAACCTAGAATTACGGAGTCCTTGGAACATAGCTGAGAGAGTGTTCCAGTATGTTTTTAAAGGTTATTTATCCAAGTGACAAAACTTACTAAGAATACAATACTCTATAATTCAATAGTAGTAATTTCCTTAAAAACAATCCAATGGATCCATGGTTCGAATTTTTACAGTTTTATAACAAACAACTGCTTAACTGAAAATAAGTTCCAGACACCAATGATCAAATTATCTGCCTCACAAAGTATAAAAGCCAAATTAAGCACTAATTCTGAATGTCTAGGAATGGAATTTAATGGAACTCCAGTGATTAGTTCCTTTTTCAACACATCTATATCCCAGTATTTGAGCCTTTTAGAGTTACAGAATGGATCAGTAGCAAGTCATATCTCATATATATTTGTTAAGACAAAAATAAGAGGCAAAACCTGTAATGTTAAGCTTGGCAGTTTCCAAAAATCTCCAAACTACAAATTCTGAGTATTAAAACTAAATACTCTAATTGAAATCTCCTCCTTTTGCTAGGAAAAAATAAAATAAAATAAAATCCATCAGAATACTTCAGATCACAGATTGGAAAGCTTTCCCTCATTTTTCAAATTGTAAAATTACGTCTAAATAAAACTAAAAAAACCCCCATCAGTTATCAGGACATCCAACTTTAATAAGCCATATATTTTTCTTTTTCAGTAATTCACCTGTGAAGTTACTTATTAAGTCATTCACCTCTCTCCCTAAATACTCAAAATTAGCTCTGCATGAATTAGATTTTCATTTATGGAGAAAGAGTTTCTCAGAAATAAAATATTAAATTAAGACTGCTACTTGCTGGTTCTTCAATGGCGTTTTCTTATTTTTAGCGTGGGGATTTCTTATGCTAATGGTAAGAATAATTTAAACTGTTAAAACAAAGATCTTGCATATATTTGAATTTAGAGTTTGATGCTGAAAATGTAATACTTGTTTTACCTATAGCATATTCTATCATATTTCCTCAGACATGCAATAGAATCTGTTTTCAAGTCCATCCTGTCAACAAAACTGAGCCAAGATGTCTACCAATTAAGAAGTTTTTCAGCAATAGACAGGTGCAAGCTTTACTTTCCCTTTACATACATATATATAGCTGCACTTTGTACATACTACATATTGTGCAATTTACATATTTTATGACTTAGCATGCTTTCAGTCTGCCAAGAGGAAGTGAACAACAATTAAATCTCTATGGTCTCCCTATTAGGGGAGGTCTTATTATCATTCAATCTGGAATATAACCTATTTCAAGTAATTCTTAACAGATCTCAAAGGTGTTAAAAATAAATTCAACACTACAGAAATAAAATCAATTCTCACTTGCAGCTCTGTGGTGAGGTAAAGAAATTATGTCGCAATCATCATTCCTCCAATGCTTACAGGAATGTTAAACTGCATGAATAGTCCATCCGATACCAGTGAGACTGTACGTGTCCATGATCCGTGTAGAAAAAGTCACAAAACTCATATAGATTTGCATATGCAGCCTTTGATAGTACTAACGTATTTACAGAAAAAAAACCCCACCAAAAATAAAAAAAAAAAAAATCTCAAACAAACAAAAAAAAAAGCAGTACTTACCATTCTGCCATGTATTTGGTTCAGTGGCTTTACTGCTACTCAGAACAAACTCAATGACAGAAACCATAAGGACTGCAATTTAGGACCTTATGACCTATGACCACAGGATATTCAGTGCAAAATATTGCACATAGCCTTACTTCTTAATATTGCCATAATATTATTAAACGTGTTTATGGTTCACCTTACAATTAGTGGGTTTACCATTCTCTTTTCTCCAGATACATAAATAACGGTCTCTAAGTGGACAGATAGAAAATCAAATCAACAATAAAACAGTTACCACATACTTTCCACAAAATTATTTGAATTTAGGGTCTAAAATGCACGTCACGTTGCTCTTATGTCAAATTTATTGAACTAAACTATATAAGTAATTTTTGCTTCTGCTTGCTTAATGCATCTGGTTATGAAAACAACTTATTAAAACTCTGCTTTCTAATTTTTTTTTTTTTTTAACCCAGGATCTAAAGATTGAGAAACACACACATGGGTTCTCCTTCACCTTCAGTCTTCTGAAACCTTAGAAGTTCAGAATACTACACTTAACCCACTACAATAGATTTCAGTTAGAATAGGCCAAAAACATCTTAAATTGTGAACTGCACAAGTACATCAGTGTTTTTGATGTCATTACAACTTTTCTTATTACTGTTATATAGTGTATGAAAAACATCATGGAATACTTAGATAGCATTTCAAGATACTGTCCATAATAAAGCACCATAAAATAAATAAGAAACGGGGGGGCGGGGGGGGAAAGGTATTTACCAACAGGATCTTTTTGATTCTGAAAGAGTATTTTGCTGTTGCTGCCATCCATGTTTGCCATGTTAATTGTGTTACCATCTGTCCAGTAGAGCTTCCTGGAGAAGAAAACAAACATATATAAAATCTTGCTCTATGTACATAGTATTTTTAATGCATCAGTAGTGAAAACATTTGTAAGTTTAGAAGCAGGTGAAGAGTACAACTAATGATTACATTATGGAATCAACAGTAAGCTTTGGGAGGGAAGTAGTACTCTCTTAAATCTTTCAAACACATACATTTACCCTAAGTTTAAAAGGAAACAGAATGAGTAAACTAAAAATTTGAACTAAAAAATAAATCTCCTGACAAGCTTTACCATAGTTTATTTATTAAAACCACAGGTATCTTACCCTTTTACTGGGTGAACTGCAAGACACTGGGGTTTATCGATTCCATGGATGATTGAGGTTTTCAAAGAACCATCTAAATGTGCCACATTAATTTGAGTTTCATCAAATTCTGAGCTAATCCAATACAAATTACGTGATATCCAATCCACTGCAAGACCTCTGATACTCTGAATATCTGCAAAAAAAAATAAAAGGTAAGCAGTTGTTCTTTTGATTTCCTGTCTGGATTATTCTCAGTCTTGAAGAAAAAAAAAAAAAAAGAACAAACCCACAATTGCTTCTACAGTTTATGAACAATATTGTTCAATATTCTGTTTGGATGTATTTATAAAATGGTTGCCAAGAATTAATAATCATTATTTTTCATTTTGGACCTGATACACTTGCAACGAGAACATGAAAATTACATTGAAGATACAGGAAATCTTCCATAAGTATTTATTTTAAAAATAACATAAAAAACTGTTGTCCAAAACAGACACATGCTGCATTTTTACAGTTTATTTTTCTACTTAAGAAAGCATTTACTACTCAGTGCACTATTAAAAAGTGTGGTTTGTTGTCAGTTTTTTTAAGAGATGATTATGTAGAATGAGTTAGCCTAGCAAATTCAACTATCATATTTAATAAACTTAAATATTACACAGGACATAAGAGGAACATTCATACTTCTTTAGTTGTGAGTTATACTTTACATAGAGAACATTAAGTGGTTTCCTATAACAAAACTATGCTGAAGTTTAAAAGCCTGCTTCCTTCTTTAGCACCAGAAAGGCTCCGTACAGAACATCTGAATCAAAGCCATTGGTTTATAGCATAGTTCTGTGGCATGTAAGTAGTTACATCACTGACAGAGTTTTTTAGTTTTATTCTGAAGACTGTGTATCTCCAGCTTACTCCTCTGCTTTGTTGGAAATGGCTAAACACCTGTCAGTCGATGGGAAGTAGTGAAAGAATTCTTTATTTTGCTTTGCTTGTGTGTGCAGCTGTTGCTTTGCCTATGAAACCATCTTTATCTCAACCCACGAGTTTTCTCACTTTTACCCTTCTGATTCCCTTCCCTATTCCACTGTGGGGAGTGAGCGAACAGCCGCATGGGGCTTAGCTGTCTGCTAGAGTTAACCCACACCACCAATACTACCTGAGGCAGAAAAACATGAGTAATATACGATTCATTTGGGAGCCTCAAAAGTGTCTTTGTATACGATAGTCTTCCTTAGCAAGATATTTAAAAAAATAAAAAGTGAATATATGTTTATAGTAGCCTTAAATGCTGGGTATAAACTCACTGCTCAAAATTTAGATACCAACAAGTTGCTCTGCCTTGGCATAGCAATGGTTCTTATTGGCCAGCATCTTTGCAGATGAGGAAACAGGCCAAGGGTGATTTAACAATTCCATTGTAGTTCATAGTTTGTATACTATCTCACTGGTTACTTCCAGCAACAGAATTATCGTCATTGAAAAACACGGATGTGGCTTGGAGTGGTTTGCATATACATAAAGTTAAATGGTGATTGGCCATTAGGGAGTTTGCCAGCTTTAGAGAATGCAACGAAAGACAACGAATATACAGCCTTGATCCATTTTAAACTGATCCCCTGCCTTCTTGGTTGGTGGTTTTGTTTTTTTTTTTGGTTGGAGGAACTAGAAAACAAGTATTTCATACTCCTAAAAAGCTTAGGCATTTGGCATTTTTGTGACATTGGCATAAGACTTCATCCCACGAGAATCCCACTAGTACGCACTTACAAAGCTTCTTACGTTCTTATAAGTAGTATAAAAATGTAACTGTAAGCAAATGGGATAATTTACACATAATAAGCAGCCTTTATAATGCTGTGATGTGCTACATTGTAATTTTGCAAATTTTATATATAACATCTGGCATAAAAAAACCTCCAAAAAACTCCACCACAGAAGCTACCATTGTAAAAAGAATATGAAAGAATGTTGATGAACAGAAACAATCATATATAGTATATTTAAGATTCATTACATTTTTTTACAAGTTTTGTGATTTCTCACTATATGTTTTATATAGTAAATGATGTTTTTATTCTATTACCATTTAAAAAAAACAAACAACAATAACAACTCTTTCTCTTTTGGGCATCTCAATTCATGATGCAGAGTAACTCTAAGAAGCACTCTAAACCTTGTTCTCGTTACTTGTACTGAAAGATGTCTCCAATTTTTAATAAAGTTGTCTCTGAGATAGCAGGGGAAAAATAAAGATGCCCACACAAAATAAATAAATTCATCAATCTACATAGCCAAGTAGGGATATTGCCGTATTTACCCAATGATTTCCCAAAATATGCGAATACAGAACAGATTTATTCTAAAGTGACATCAGGGCCAGAGCTTTAATTAATTTTCCAAAGTTCACAAATAATCAACTGAAGAAGTATTCTCATTCTCTTTAATTTGTTCTCAAAATCAGAAAAGGTCTGATCTTACAGAAGTGTGCTACTTCTTTTCTTCTCTTCCCCTTCAAACATACTTTCAACAGGTGGGGAATCAGAGTTTGCAAAATTTGCCTCCAAATAGTCCCTTGTCAGAGTTTTTCTATTTTCAAGCAGGTAGGTATATAACAAAACAGAAGAGCATCACGTGCTGTCAGGAGAGGTACTGACAGTGGTTGGAAACAAATAAACATCACTATCAAGGACATCTAATGGTATCACTTTAATATCAGAGCTACTGACATCAGTTTGAAGCTATAGACTTTACAATTCATTACATTTCTGCACTCAAAGTACAGAGCAAAAATATTGGAATCATGAAGGTGTTAACTATAGAAAAAACTGCCAGCCATGACTTTCCATTTGCAACATTTTGTTTTTTTTAATTGCTGCAAACAACCTAGCTATAACGAAAAAGCTCAGTAAAAAGGAAAACCTGAGTTGTAGTATTTTAGGTAGCTGAAGCAGCAACAACAGAACGAATGTATACAGCTTTAAAAGACACAGCATCAAAAAACTCATGGCACTCAAGTACTGCAGCAGCCAGATGGCAATCAGTTTGAACATGACACATGTTGCAAGAAGACAACACGTAAATGCATAATGGACTAGAAAGAAAAAGTAACTCTGATGGAGCTAATTTCTTTGTGAGGTCAGGACAAACAGTCAAAGAACACAGGAAATCCACATGAAATTATTAAATGCAAAGCTGCGTCAGGATATAATTATTTTTCTGTTTTTCACCTTTATTCTTTGTACTTCCCCATTAAAAAACCCCATTATTTCCATTGTTCACTACACATTTCAACCTTGTATAAAAGCAGTGTTACAATTACACCCCAAATTATTTAAATTAAAGTTAATTATGATTCAATAAAATGAACTAGAATCCTAAAAAAAGTTGTGCTATTTTATTGTCTAGGTCGATTATCCAGTACCAGTGAAAGGTACACCTAATAAGAACGTGATTGCTCATATTTTAGCATGCTTATAACATACATCTAACTATAATGAATTATTTTTACTTCAATGTTACTCTATTTACCTCTTGAAATAATAGTTTCTAAGCCAGTTCCATTAATGAAGGCACGCTTGATGGTCTGTGTTTTCACATCAGTCCAGTATAAACGTTCCTCAACAGCATCAAAATCTATGACCGTCACATCATCAATGTCAGGAACAGTGAAGGCTGTGATGAAATTGAAGTAAGGGTTTTCTATGTCCACCCCTCTTATTTCTGAACGTCTTGCATAAAGAAGAAATTTCTTCCTTTCTATTAGAAAAAAGGAAAACATCATTGCTCTTTCTCTTCACAACATTGCTAACACAAGTCCAAGTCGTTAATTTGAGATCACTTTAAAAATGTGTAAATAAAATTCACATGAGTGGTTTAACATCTCCAGAAAACCTGCAACCTCATGATACTTGGGAAATAAAGTATTTTAGAAAGCATACAAATACAGGAAAAATATCTTAATTCTGGATGCTGGACATGATGTTACTACAACACTAAATCAATACGGTCTTGTGAATGTCTAAGAAAAAAATGTTAAAGATGGTATTTTATAAATTTTACCCCACTTATTCCAATTAGAAAAAAATACCATTTCATTTGCAGATCATAATAGATATTAACATTGATTATTCAGAGGAATAGAGTATCAATAACAGGGAAGTTTTGCAAATGAAAAAACTCAGGAGAAATTCCTCCAAGTGTATGTATGCAGTGAAAGGCAAATAGGTGGAAGGAAAAGAACACATTGATTATTTTAATTTAGACATCCAGTAATGAAAAAGGGTGATACATTAAAGGCAAAACAGAACTCTATTTTTTAATCTCAGAAGTCTAAGTTGTTGGAGAAGATGTATGGAGAATGAATAGTAAAGATAACTTTTTCCCCAGGGATATCCTTGATAAAATATATATTTTTTTTATTTTCCTAAACATTATTTATCAACACTGAAAAGTAATGTAGCTCAAGGTTTTACTGACAATAGACACAATGATTTGACATTTTGAGAGCTTTTATAGCTTTAAAGTGTTTTTGTACTTTTTTTTACAAAACTTTCCCACAAGGTTGCATGTCTAATATTTACTCTTCATATCATTTTCTTAATCCTTGAAAATGAAACTAAGACAACTTTAGAAGAACAGGTAAAGACTTCAGCTATTAAGTACCGTTTTTTTATTCAGCTTACCTTACTCGTCATTTTCACTATAAATCTTTCTGGTTTGCAGAGATAACTTTTACTAACACATCATACACATAAGCAACAGAAAAAAATGGCTGTGGTAATAAATATCAAAGCTCCACATACCTCATATATTAGAGTAAGTTATCAATCCTCAAAAAGCAGATGTCCCTTTAAAATATATCATTAAAATGCAATCTAGAAATTGTTTTTATGATTATGTATTTTAATTTGTCTAGTTCAAAATTCTAATATCAATACAATCATTAGGCTTTGGGAGGAAAACTTACCATAGCATGTTTTCTTGTCTGAAGACAGCTTCATCAGATGTGGACAGGCGCATGCAGCACTTCTGTTGTGATTGATCAGACACATGTGAGAACATGGACCTCTGCCCTCATTAGCAGCACAAGGATTGGAAGCTAAAATTGAATAACGAAATACACAAAATATAAACCCACCTTTTGGAACTAAGGTTTGTCAAATTAGCATAACCTACACTGCTGAGATAGTGGTGAAAATTCTTTTGAAGACAAACTCTGCTTCATTGAGTAACTGAGTTTGTGCTCTAATCACTTTTTCTAGGCTAATATTCAACTCTTGTCCAAGCATATATATATATATATACACACACACACAATTTTTGTTAGTACAGCCACAAAATTTACCATTGTAACTTCATGAAACCACCAGATAAAATTTTCCCAGCAAGATACTAATCTATTAAATTAATTACATGTAAATAATTGTATACTCCTAACTAGGACACATGGGATTAAAAAAAAAAAAAGGTACTATTAATGGAGGTAAATATAAGTCATATATCTCTACGAACTACACACCAAAAATGAAACATAATGTAGGGTTTTGACAATATTGTGAAGGAGATCATCTAATCATTTAGGTTACAAGGGATCTCAGGATCTCCTGCATTTTTTGGCATCTTAACACTGTTGCTGCAAGATTTAAAATTTAGTCATATGTTTTGCAAAACAGCATTTCCTTTAATTTATTTGCAAATATAAAGGAGTAATTTCAGGGGAACCTCAACCTCTTTATATGCATACAACTGTCTGTGGCAAGTATCTACTTAGGGCCTAAGAATAATAATCCTCATTTTGTCTTCCTGTGCAAGTTGTGCATTATGTTCTTCTCTGCACAGTTGCTATTTGAGTATGGAATTCAAATAGAAGAACATACAGAAGAAAAAATAAGAGGCATGCTGGTTAATGATCATGTTAAAGAAAGAGTTACGGTTAAAGTGTGGTACAAGCATCATCAAAGAGGGGACAATTTGTACAATTTTTGTACTAGCTATCCACATGACAATTCCCTTCGTATATCACTGCATACAAAATTGGTGGAAAAAGAACTGTTATAACGCAGATGTATTTGTTTCCACATACATGCACAATTGAAGGGGTAAGCTACTGCAATCTGAAAATTACTTATACCAGCACATACATATATATTCCTTTCATATTCATACTGCTTTCACTGAATAACAGCTAAGCCCATTCTTTACTCGCGAATAAAAACTAATTCTCTTGAAGGCAAGTAGGTATGCTATTGCTTTGACTCACAAAAATTTGCCTCTTTTATTTCCTTGTACTAGTTCTAACACTTCCTTCTATTTCTGTTGTGAATAACCACATAACCAACTCTTATTCACCTTCTCTGTGCCATTTCTGATTTCACGGGCTGCCATCATACAGAAGCCTGTCTAAAAGTTGTATTTCAAGAAGCATCAGCATACCTGTCCTCATGCAAAAACCTTTCCTTGATCCGCCTTGTTAAGCTCTCTTGGTATCTTCTACGAGATATATATACAGTATCCAAGATACAGGAGTGATATGGATTTATACAGCATCACAGTTCACTACCTGTGTTTTTTTACTTCCTTTCCTAATCATTTCCACCAATCTATTTTCCTTTTGATCATGGCAACCCACAGAATTGGCATTTTCACCAACTGGCCAGCCTTTTGCATTATTTAATTGGTTTCCACTGCTGATTGCTTGTCAATCTATTTCTCTTACAGTACTGCACACAGATATATATATATATATATATATATAGATATAGATATATATATATATATCACACTTTGTCACCATATTTTTTCCTGACTGCTCTCTAAAACATTATGTAAACAAAATGTTTATTTCTCCTGACCCTTAGGAAAAAAACCCTCAGACATTCTATCAGCAGCTGACAAAATTAACGGTTTCTGTAACAACCTCTGAATATGCATTCGCGCTGGACCAACTTATGCTCCATATAACTTCGTATTGAACCTGCCCCTTCTTGGCATCTGTTTCTAGCTAGGCAAAATTCTCATCTTGTACTCTAATGGTGTGCGACATGATTACAAATTCTACACCTTCAAATATGTGCTACAGTTACATCAAAAGGATCCTTTTAAATTGCTGACGATCTATTCCCACTCGTACTTAAAACAAGTTATAGACCTAATCCTCTGCTCACTGTCAATGCTTTCTGTAGTATTGCTTTTCATAGGGCCAAAGATCCTTCTGCTGTACTCAGTCAAGTTAAAATCTTTATATTACCTGATTATATCTGATTATTTTATCACTAATCTTTGGAATTTGCAGAGAATGCATTAGTGCTAAAACAGATATTTATTTCTTATAGTAACTACTTCTACTTCAGTTTTTAATCATTCATTTGAAGATTCAATCAGTATACCATCTAACAAAAATTCACATATTCACAATGAAACAAAATAAATAAGAATATTATTAGCTCCAAGTCAGCACAAATCTTCATTATACTCTACTGTACATGGTATGATAGCTTTATGGTAATTCAGAAGGTCCTGTTAATGAATCTCTCTGTTTCCCACCCCCTGCGGTGTACAGTTTGAGATGAAAGGGTACTTAAAAAAAAAAACAAAACAAAAACACCCCAAAAAAAACCCCATAGGAAGAAAAAAAAAATAATTAATGATATAAGTCCAAAGCTAAGAAAGGACTGCCTAGAATGATTGCCCTTTTAAGAAGCATACTGACATACTAGGCAAGTAAGAAATGTAGATGTAAAAGAACTACAAATGTTGTAATGCTATGGTATTACCATGTGGAAAGGCCAAAGGCCAAAACTTTCAAAGTATCAGCAACTTATTGTTACAGTAAGTAACAAAGCATTAAATTAAAACCAAGTGTGAAAAGCTACATTAGAGTTACATGACAGAGTAACCAAGATATAAAATGTCTGATAAAATTCAATACACATTAGTAATATAGAAGGAAAAAAGTCTCAAGCTACGCACACGAGGATGAGCACTGAAACAGCATTCATACCTCCAAAATTCTTTTCTGAAGTGACAGATCATATTTATACTTATGAAATAGTTTTCCAATACTCCTCCTATTGCAAGAGGTAGGACACACTGAACAGAACTATCATGTATTAGGGTAAAAACAAGCAAGACAAGGTCCCCTCTCACACAGCGCACAGTTACACACCAGAGCCATCTGGCCAAAACGTTGTAGACATTGAGAGTTTGTGCAAATGCAAAAGTAAACTAGAAAAAATTCATGCCAGAAGAATTAGACAAAAGCTTTAGAGCTGTGGAAGCACAAAGATATCATTTTAGGTTCAAAAAATCAGGGACTTAAAGGTTACTGGAAGCTGACAGGCCATATGGGAAGAGCATGGCTGTCGTCTTCCCCCAGGCCCACACCTGTAGGCACCAATCAGCCATTGCCAAAGAAAGGATGCTGAGTTAAGACAAAGGTAGGAAAGATGGCTTTTATAATTCCTAAACCAAAAATGAACCTTTCAAAAGGCACAAAGTAATCCAATTTAAAGTTCAGAAAGATTATATATATATATATTTTGCATTATTTATAATACATATACCAATCTTGCTGCTGGTTTTGAAGTAAAAAGAGTGTACACAAGAAAGCTGTGATAAAATCTTAAACTAATATGATTTTTGAAATTTCTCCAAAATAAAAAAAAAGCCAAAACTTTGCCCATGTGCACCTTAAGCTACACTTCTGTAAGGAGTTATTTATTTTAAACTGCTGGCAATCCAGGCCTCAACAGAATATTGTAACAAACCAGTGCTATGAAGTCAAATGTTTTTCATGTTTTAATCACAAAAGAGCTCAGTGGTATCAATATATTGCATATTCAGCTGTTATACTGCTTGTCCTGATTTTTATTCTATACGAATTCAGTCTCCAAAAGAAAAATGACCATTTTTTTGTGGTTTTTTTTTTTTTTTTTTTAATTCAAGTAATACCAGAGAGAGACACAAATAACTGAGGAATGTGTGAGGAATTCACAGCTTTCTAACTGTTTTCAAGCTGTGATCCTTCCAAATCACTATATTTACTCCTCTCATCACTATCCTCAGTACCACACCTCATGGTACAAGTACAACTTCTTGTGTCTAAAATAGAAGACCTTGTACTTTGCAGCAAGTGGATTTTTAAAACATAATGGTAGGTGAGAAAATATTCTTCCTAGAAAAATCTGTGTTTGCTATGTTAATAGCACTCCTGACACATAGCTTTGATTCTGTGAAGATAAGTAGGTCTGAAACTCCTATTCCTGAGAGGTGACATCATTCTACTTTAAGTCATGAAGGCATTCACAATCTCCTGTGGTTTACTGACCGATTAACCTATCATCCCTACAAATACCTCACTATAACTTCACTACTTTAAATTAGCATCTGTCCTAGATTAACTGAAATAATGTTACCTTAGGCAAGAAGAATTTATTTAGCTCTGCTCTACTTCATTTCAATCAAAATTAAGTTTTCCGGTATATTCTGAAAGCTAATAATCTTTCACCTACATGGGAGACTCAGGTGGAACTGAGACTATATCTGTCCTTCAGTGCTAATATTTATACTGACTTTTTGAAATTTATATCTACTGTTAATTTTATTTCGGGATTCTAAACTGCATGCTATCTTGTTTCATTTATTGAAAAATTGCTACCAATTCAAAAGAAAAATTAAGAAGTAACGACACAGTATCATCATTTTTCTGAAGCTCCAATAAAGCTAGGTACTGGAGACTTCTTGAAAGAAATTGTTTCCATTGACAGAGAGCAAACCCAGAAGGCCAACCATAAATCGGAAACTGGTGTTTTCTACATTGTAAAACAAAAGCTGTAATTACACTACTTGATATTTGAACTTCTTAATTCTTGCAAATAACAGCTGAGAACTCTTCTACGGTTTATATCTTGCCTTGAGGCCAAGGTATCTGTGACTATGAAATACCGACTGATATCTCCCTAGGCTATAGTCTTTCTCTAAAGACATTGCCTGGCCTCAGTCCAAACAGAAAATAGTTGGATCTTTTTTTTTTTTCCTGACAGCAAGAAATGGCTAACAGGAACTCTACCGCTACTGTGAAAACACTAAATATAGAGCACAGTACCTAAAGGGGGCTGATAAGGAAGATGGAGAGAAACTCTAGCAGGGCCTGTTGTGACAGGACAAGGGGTAATGGTTTTAAAATAGAAGGAAGCAGATTCAGACTGGACATAAGGATAAACATTTTTACACTCAGCGTGGTGGAACACTGGGAACAGGTTGCCTAGAGAGGTGGTGGATGCCCCATCTCTGGAAACATTCCAGGCCAGGTTGGATGAGGCTCTGAGCAACCTGATCTGGTTGGAGATGTCACTGCTCCTTGCAGGGGGGTTGGACTGGATGGCCTTTAACAGTCCCTTCCCAACCAAACCATTCTGTGATTCTATGATAAAAATCTAAAGTTAAGGAAGTGATTTATTATAAAAAAAAAAAAAATAGCAAAACCATTACTTGAAAGGAGTGTGCAGAGATGCATATTTATGCCAGCCATATTGTAAGGCCCTAGGAATACACACTCTTTTGTCCAGAAATCAGACAGTGTGTTAGAATAGTACCCTGGCCTAAAAAGTAAATACTTGCAAAAGACTTATATTAAAAAGAAATAAAGCCAAGGAATTTGACATCCACTGAATGACAGCAACATTCTTCTTTAATATAAGTTCATTATTATGTTAAAATGAAACCATCAGAAAATGTATCCTGACAGCATACGTCACACACTGCCAGGTAGATTAGGTTCAGTGTGAGTCCTCATCACAGTTGTCATCACGCTTAGACTCCAAACTAACAGTGAGTTGTATTCATGAGTCTCCTTTTTTTCCAGTGGATGCTATTAGAGAGCATTCTTCACATCTTTTGAATACTAGTGCGCAGCGGGCATTTTACTTGCTGATACTCATTTACATTAGAGTGATACCCATAGACTTCTACATATAACTAATGCAGAACTGTGTTCTAAGACATTTACAATGCCAAAGAAAATTGTCAGTATTTAATATTTTCAAATAAAGATTGCTCAGAACTTACTAACGTAAAAGTCTGAACGGCTTACTGAGCACTACAAACTCTGGGTTAGAAGAAAAAGAAAATACCATTTTTCAATATTAAAAAGAAAAATCCCAACAACGAACAAGTACACATGATATGAATTTTTAAGTAGTTTCTATAACCATCAACTTTTTGGCACAAGATTTGAAATTTACCCAGAGATCACTGGAACATTCTATCAATAATTGGTGGTCATCCTCCAGTGTTATCTTTTACATTCTTATACTTGCAGAAAAATTAAGTCACTGTCTTTAGTTATGTCTCACAACAAAACCACATATTCAAGTCTTTTTTTCAGCACTTATATTTTGCAGAGCACATCCCAAGAGCTTTTTGAGATGTATCAAAAACCGTCACCTTAATTCTTCATTTTACATGGGGATCCACTGGGAGAACCTGTCTCCAAGTATCCAACAAAGTAACTGAAGAAGTGAAGAAGTTTCATCAGGACTGTTTTCTTCTGCTCAGCATCCTATCGTAGCCTTTCATTACTACTTCAGCTAACCACGTCATCCTCATTATTTCACACTGAATGAAGTCAAGCATCTGATTTACAAGTCCAAGGACTCCTAGTAAATAACTATGAAACAACACTTTCCAACTATTTCCATGAACATTTATGATTCCCAAGCCAGGTATACAGCGACTTTGAAGGGCTCAATGTTTGGAAAGTCAGAGAAAGAGGAACTATAAAGCCCAATTCCAATTCTCTTTTATACGACAGTAGAAGTGCAGATAGTTGTTAGGAAGAAGAATATTAGCAGTTTTCAGCACTGTACTAAGTATCTTGGATTCACCTACTCTCAACTGGACAGTAGTTGGGGAAAAAAAAAGGAAGTATGAGGAAAGGCAGGAAGACCAGTCTGGACCAGTAGCAGACAGTGATACCAACAAGTAGGTATCAGGATGAAATAACAGGAAAATGTGCTACATCCGTCTGTAACTAATTTAATTATTCCGAATGTTATTAGCAATATGCTTACGTATAGTCTACATATTGTCATAACTGAAGCCAGAAAATTTAGAGAAAATAATTTTACACCAGTTAAATAAAATTTATGTAGTTGTGATCCTCATTATCCTTAGAGAAGTATAAAATACAGTTATACTATAGAAAAATACTACATGTGCAACTCTGATTTTATTTTTTTCCCCCCTTTGTCTTCATGAACCGTCACATATATGACCACTGAAATTAGTAACTTAAATTTCTTGACTAAATATTTACTATCTGAATGAGAGATTCATTATTCAGTGATAAAATCATTTGAAGCTTCAGCTGAAATCATAGGAAAATCATTAGTCCTTTTTACCTATGTGACACACACTAAATATTCTCAAAGAGCTAAGCTTTAGCAGGTTTCTGTATTTTTCACTAGGAATTAAATAAAAAATGCTAAGTTAAAATTACAAAATAATGTATCAATAAATAATTCAATAATTTCCTATTATTTAATTAATCTATATACTGTGAACTTCCTTTCAGTTTTGATTGTTCTCCACACCAAAAATAAGTTTTGCTGCTTCTTGAAGTTTTAAACTCCAAACTCATGCCTCCAGCAGGTTGAGTTCTTTCTCCCATGAAAGCCATACTGTGTTAATTTGAAACTGAAAACTGGAACTGTTATTTTAAGATAAAACCTGTTAAGTGAACAGAATATGCTTTGGAAAAGCATCAGTTTACAGACAACACCCAGTTGGGGCTTTTTAGGTAGATAAGTAGCAGTCTGCAGTGGTGGAATCTAAGTTATGCAGTCCTAACAGTGAACAAGACAACTGAGAAGCAAATAGAGAGAACATTTTTCATACTAGTTACTCCAGTTAAAAGAATTAGTAAGTTGTGGAAGCCTTTTAAATAAACGTGGTTTTGAAAACCATGAAGCTTCTGGTTTGAATACAGATTCTATTATCACCCAAGCAACACTACTGCTGAATACAACATTTAATTAAGAATTGTCAGTTTGAGGCAAAGTCGTATACAGATATTTGTATATAAAGAAAATACTTTCTTCCCCCTCATAGGAATAATATTTAATTATTCTATAAATAGTCACCTTGTGGTTGACGACTCGGATGATATATCTGAAGATCAAATGGCTGAGCACTTGTTTTTTGGATTACACTGACATTTTGGCCAGTCCATTTATTGGCTTTTGCGAGTGTATTGGTCCGCCAATCTGTCCAATATACTTCACTCCCATACAAAGAAACAGCAAAAGGATGAGAAAGATATTCATGACCCCGTATAATCTCTATCATGCTGGTTCCATCATACAATGCAGAATAAATGGCATCCGATCTACAAGACAACCCCAAATTTAAAGATATTTTAAAATAAAATTAAAATCACACAACCATTATGACATTGATGCAAAATCTATAAAAACCTTACTCTTACATACTGGTAAGACCAAAGAATGTTCACAGTGCAATCATTAACTTCAATATGAGTTAGTTCACATTATTAATTTAAATAGGGATATGAAATACTGGTTTGCTTGTACACTGTTTTAAAATTAAAATTTACCTCTATGCTGTGAAAATACAGCAGGAAAACCAGTTTCCATTCAGATAAACTTACGGAAAAAATAGTTTGGGTCTTCCACGTGTTAGGGAGGACAAACTCTGTAAGGCACAGGGAGCCACAGATGATACCACAGCTGGCAGGGGAGAGGCTTCTTCCCACTGCCCCTGAGTGAGCCAAGCAGAGTAGGACCCAGGACAAGCAGCCAGGTTCAACCAAGAGTCTAAATCACCAGAAAAGTTTGTGGTGACAAAATAGGATCGGGCCAGGAAGCCACGCAGTGGTTTGGACCTGGACCAACAGGGCCAGGCAGTGCTGCGGCTTTGCTGGAGGCTGGTGCTCCAGAGGTGTCACTCAGGCTCAGCTCCAACAGCTGAGCTGAAATGGGCTCCTGGGACCATGGGCAGGGCATGCGGGGGAAGGTGCCTGAGAAGCCTGGTCAGGGCCATTAAGGTCTGCTGGTACAGACGAAGAAATTATGTACAATAGTAACACAATTAAAGAAATGTACATACTGTACATTTACACGCAAGACTATGTACATAATGCAAATAACTACATTCCACTCCCAATGTAGTTCACATTTCTGTATGTAAGAACATAAGCATACTGTTACCACTTCACCTGGCATCTGTCCATACTATTCTTTTTTCAAAGTGATCCACAGTAAGGCCATTAGGCCAGGCTCCAGTGTCCATGTCTTTATAGATGATCTTTCTTTCTGCTCCACTCATGGAAGCGGATTCAATGCGAGGAAAATTAGCATCCCAGTCTGTCCAAAAGAGAATTCTGGTGAGAGGAAAAGGAAAATAAAAAAGATAAAATAAGATATTGAAGTATGAGGAATAATCTGAGATGGTTTTATAAGATAATAATTGGAAGAAAGTTCAAATATTCACATATTTTAAATGAAAGGAATAAACATAGGTTTATTTGGGCAATTATATAAATTCCTTGAAGTAAAAGAGTAACACAGAGGTAATATTTCATTATTAGTGTTAGAACAATCATGAAACTCAGTTTTTTAAAAGCTACAAGTTTAATAGCATTCTCTTTTTTACATCTATTAATACAAGTAACAGCCTGTCTTGTCTTCCTTCTATAATTAGAAACTCAGTTCATGAAAAAAATTATAATGAGAGCCTTTGAAAGCAATCCACAGATGAGTAGGATGGGGGGCAGAGAAAGGGAAGAAAGGTGCTTTGAGGTAGCAGGGATTAAGGAACAGGCTGAACTAGAGATTTCAATTTATTATTAAGAGCGTTCCAATGAAGACCCCTACATTTTGGTCCATCACTAACTAATTTCATACAGATTAGTCTTGATAAGAAAACTGAAAGGCTGTGTTCTGTGGTAGGCGCTCTCAGCTCTGTTCTATCTCCAACTTTTTTTCCAATAAGGAGATCTTTCATCTGTATAAACAAATAAGTTTCTTTTAAAGTAACAGAGGCAGTGTCACCAGAAGGCCAAAAACACACTCTAGCTATCCTTATCTTGTTAATTTTTTAACACACAAACACAACTTATTTTATTTGGTAAAGGAAAACAATACCTTTGATATGAAAACTACAGCAGTGTGCGTGTTGGGATCCTTACTACAGCTGGTGTGGGGTTGCAGCCTCAGGGGCTCGTGCGTCCCGGGGCCAAGCCACGGGGACTGTCAGAACCCGGCTGCTGGAGCAATCCACATCACACATATACGTGTACTTCCCACTAGAAGACCTTCATCCTTAACTGCCAGAAAGGTTAACAGGATGAGACCACTGGTGCTGTTTGTTTGGGTCAGCGCTGAGAGTTTCTGCCTGTGTAGACCTTTGTGGCCACACGTGTCTGTGTAGATATATACATATGTGCTTATTTATACGTGCATCTGTGTGCGTGTGGACTGAGAACACATGCTCCGCCTCACTCCAGGCTGGAATGAAAGGCACGGAGCTAGGGCAGCCTCACTTCCACTGGGATACAGGATTTGTGCAATCCTAACACAACCATCTACTTTGAAACATCAGTGCTTGTTTATTCATATTTATTTGTGAAAAGATTGAAGAGTTGTTCCCATGTGTGTTCAAAGATTTCATTATTTCCTTACCTCTAACAAGATGCAACTGCTTCCAGCTTTTCAAAGGGTAGATTAGACCTTCAGTTTCAGGAAGAGTGGTGATTTGATCGTATTTTTTTTTTTTTTTTAACTTCCAACCAATTAATTTGAACAACTTATCTGCCAATTCTTCTGCCAACAGGATGCCTTCTCTTTAAAGATCTCTACAAATAAGTGACGCACTCTACAAATAAGCTTCCTAGCATCTGAATTGAGAGGGTAGGGTCCTTACTAACTAAAGCATGTGCCTCCTACTTCAGAATTTAAGGTCCCAGAAGCTGAGACCTTTATCTACTTTTATTTTTACATCCACAGCAGTGCTTCTGAACTAAATATCCAGTGAAAACATATGAGAGACCATAAGCAGGCTCCTAAACAAAATTAGATATAATGATTCTGCAAACTCATCATAATCTATATTATTTTTGGTCATATTTAATTTGGGGCTTTTTTTTGTTTGTTTGCTTTTTGTCATCTTCCCCCTCCCCCCACCTTTGAACAAACAATAATTATAAAAAGAAGATGTAGCTAATGACCATTACCTTTTGGCCTATCCAAGAGGATCCAGCTACACATAATATTGGGTAATGAGGTTTCCGTAATGAGTTTGCAATTTCATATTGCCTCAAAACAATGCTCTAACTCCAAGAATCGCAGGACTTTTGTAGCAGTAAACTGAATTTCAATACAGAATCAGAACTGACACCTAGCTAAAAAGGGAGCTAAGGGTTCTGTGAAGAGTTTTACTTCCCTTCCACTACTTAAGTCTATTGACTTAAATTTTAATATAAATGGCATGTAGAGGTCATTTTCACTTTGCCAAAAAATGAGAGGCTATTTTTAAAAGGAAGCAAAAATATCCTAAACAAAGTTTTAATGTTCAAAGATATTTTTACTGTGAAGATTTCAAAATGGAATTGTGAAATATATTTATGTTTGATGATTGCTAAAATTATACTTCATGGGAAAATAGTTTTTATTATGTTAGCATATTACCAAAATCAGGAAATATTTTAATTTAAACATACTTTTTTTTCAACACCCACTTCTGGCTTGTTTTAATTAATATTTTGTTGATATTATTAAAACATTCTAATATTTTTAGGAAAATTTAATTATGACAGGCATTAGATAAAATACTTATTTATGGTAGTAGGCTGAATCTGCTACACTCAGTTGCTTATGACTAATAATATTCATTTATAGAATATCCCTTATGAATAGGTAGAAAAAATACTGACACAAGTTGGCAAGCCTTCTCTCCATTATAAAGACGGAGAACCAAACACAAAAGGTGGGATTTATTACCTCACTCAACTTTTATTCTTCCAGTAACATCCAAGCAATATATTTACAGTCCCACCAGAAAAAAAAAAAAAAAAAAAAAAAAAAAAAAATCAGTCTCAGTGAGATGCATCACCTTGGCAATACCTAAATCTGTCCATCAGCCACACAGGAAGGTTAGACCAAAGGCTCCAGTTACTATCACCCACATTAAAAAACTAAATGAAACAATCACAGAGCATGGGAAGTAATTTGCTAACAAATAGACCCATATATATGCCAGCTTACCTTTTCTTAACCCTGTTCATTGGAGCAATACATATCAATAATGGATTGTATTTCACTCAAATTATACTTTCAAGAATGATTAAAGATAAGTTAGGAACAATAACAGCAAAGAAGGAAATAAAATAATCTCATATTTAAACATCTATCTTTAAAATACTTGGCAACACAAAAAAAAAAAGTAATCTTTTTATAATTACCCATATCTGGGATCCAGAGCAATAGCCCTTGGATGTTCCATAGCTCCCGCTATTAACGTTGTTCTCAAACCGCCATCCAGTTTTGCTACTTCTATTTGGTCCAAATTGCTGTCTATCCAGTATATGTTTCCTGCAATCCAATCTACAGTAAGGCCTTCAGGTGTGGCCAGGCCATGTTGTACTACCACCTCAATGGCACTAACACCTTAAAAAAAAGGAAGAGGAAAATTAAAAAATAAAAAAGAAAGTGTTAAAGAACTAACGTAGAGTCTGATGTAGTGAACATGGACATACAAGACTATAATATGCTCTTGGAGTCTATCATATGTTCTTGATTTATCCGATGGATTTATTTTACAGCTTTTTTCATACTTTGTTTTTCTTTACAAATGCAATAGAACTGCTGTAAATAAGTACACTTGGCAATATGCAAGTAAACTTAATTCCACAGTAACAGAATTTTTTTGTTCTCTGGTGCTTCAGTAAGTAAAGCTCTGCAGCTTACAATAAAGATCAAGACCACGTGCAGAGTAAGACAGGAGATGTACATCTGCCCTATCACCAGGGATGACTTCTGCAGCATCCGTTGATGGACATGCTCTTGCCTTACCTCCCATCACTAGACATATGAGACAAAACCCATGCAGATCTATTTCAGTTCTTTCTCAATTATACAAAGAAAAAATTGAGATTGTGATGAAGATAGAAATGTCAGGGAGAACCCT
Source organism: Chlamydotis macqueenii (assembly GCF_036417535.1). Taxonomy (NCBI): domain Eukaryota; kingdom Metazoa; phylum Chordata; class Aves; order Otidiformes; family Otididae; genus Chlamydotis; species Chlamydotis macqueenii. Next base: position 5,753,009 of record NC_141561.1, on the reverse strand, counting down.
GTTTGGACTACATATTTTGAAAAGCTCTGCATTAAATAAAATTCACATGCACAATTCACACTGACTCTGTCAACAAATAGCTCTTCCCTCCAGACCCTCTGGAAGGTCTCAAAATTTTTTACAGAAGGGGCAACTACAGAAGGACTCTGTTAGCCCTTAGGACTACCAGGAAGATACAGTGCACTTTGCAGCTGTAAGTTAGTTCTTGACAGCTGCAAGATGAGGGAGTAATTATTATTTTTTTTTTTTTTAAACAGCACAGAAGTCACTTGGGTTGTGGTACAGTGTGATTATAATAGAGCATGACAACAACAGACTATGTCGCTGGTTTTATACAGACACCACAAGCATTAATGAAAAATAGCCTTTGGCTCTCTTTACATACTTAGCAGTGTAAGATATTTCTTTCCTGGTCTGGGTCTGTGGATATAAAAATATCCACAACTACCATCTACTAAGGAGAAGAACAGAAACCCAAGAAAACACAAACCAAATGTGTCAGAGAACATACGCATGAATGCATATGTGTATTATCACAAAAGCAAGTTAAACATGCTTATGCCTGCTAGCTCATACAGAAATGAACGCATCTGAAAATACTCTTGAACAAAAAACATTTTGTAGCAACACTTTTATATATTTTATGAGATTATATTAAGTTACAGGACATAATTACGTCACCAGGGCAAAGAACAAGTCTTTCTGAATGCTGCACAATTACAAAGCAAAATCCTTTCACAAAGTAATTTGTCAGACATCTTATAAATTCTTATACTTTTAAAAAGGTGAAGGTAAATTACAAAAAAGAAAACCGCAAAAAAAAAAACCAACAAAAAAACCCCCAAAAAACCAATATTGCACTCATTGGACAAGGAAGAAATATCAGCCCTTTTCATTTGCCATTTTCTTCCCCTACAGCCTATTGTAAAAGGAAACTTTTACAACAAGGAGTCTTTTTTTAGCTCCACATCAAGTACAATCTAGATATACACCTTTTTAAAGGCAGGATGCCATCATAAATTCTGCTTCTCTGAATGGTAGCTCAGTTACAATTTATCGAGTCTGACACCCTGTCACTGAAATTGTTCTTATTGTTAAGAAATTAAAGATTAAATTCATACCTCCAGTATCAGAGAGCTTGCCTCTGTAAATTTTGTCCTCTACCACATCTGTCCAGTACAGTAAACTTTGACTGAAATGAAAATCAAGTGCTATTGTATTTCTTAAACCAGGAACTAAGAGGCTGTAGTCACGTTTGTGAAGATCAATTTTTCTGATCTCATGTCGAATAGAAAAGATTATGAAAGCCTCAAATGGATCTGAAAGCAGAAGATTATACATTTCAAAAGAATAATAAGGAAGATAATGTTAAATATTGGTATAAATGACAAGTGCAATAAGAACAGCAGAATACTTTATCAGGAGAAAGATATGATTAAAACAATTCATTTTCTGATAAGGAGTCATTTAAACATATTTTTAGTCCCACAGACTTATCACTTCTTCCTAGCACTATATTTGATCACAACTAGAGATACTAAATATTAAATGTGGGTATATCAAACTCAACTATTGAACCATATTTTGTAGCTCTACCACACGGAGTCCATAATTAGAGCTTTAAAATTCTCAAGTTATAAAAATTACAATTTTTTTTTCTCAAAAGTTTCAGAAAAAATAATCAATTAAATTATACATTGTTCCAAATGAATATATATATATAGTGTACCTTTTGTTTTCAGTTAAAGTGCTTAAAAAAAAAACACCTCACCCTGAAATACTAAGCAAGGAAATTAACATTTTATATGCTTATTCATACAGCCCATCACAAATTCAACTACCACTAAAGTTCTCCTTCCTTTGTTATTCAATTAATGCTAAATTATTTGTGCCTGTGAGCTTACATCAAATGTTCTCTGCATAGGTGAACCATGCTATAAAATTGATTCTTTATTACAGTTCTGGAGATATTTTAGGTTAGCAAAAGTTTTTCAAACAAGTAGCTATGTTAATAAAAAAAAAAAAAGATGACAACTTGATTCTGTAAACCGTGGAATCAGCTCAGTATATCTGCTTTAATAAATATTTTCACACCAATTCTTTTCTGTCATAAAGCAGATGGCTTTCCCGCCCCCCCCCCCCAGTTCTTTCTCCTAGAGTGAAACACAAATGAAACACAATTAAATCTCCATTTTATATAAAACATGGATTATTGAAAGTTTATAGCAACAGGCAATATTGCATCATTCTAAAATATTCAAGGAAAAAGTGGCCCAAATTATCATCATATAGAAAGTCACTTACATGCCTTTTTTTGAAAAGATTAATTTCATATTCTTCTCTTGATAACCATTGCACATAAAGATTAAATTATCTATGATGTTTTGAGTTAAGCAGGTACCTCAGCAGAGCTGTGTTTCTGCTCTTGAAGTACTTGTTCATAATCTGGCTTGGACTTTCCAAACGACCTTCCTATTTGTTAAAGCAATGAATGACTTCCTACAACACCAATTTTTCAAAGCTCTGCCGTAGTTAACTTATTTTAATGAAGAACAAGATCACTGACATTAGTAGCTATTTCACAAGTACCAGTTATCTGAACCTGAGAAACCCTTTAATGGCACTCCCCAATTTCTGATTAATTGGCAGCTATTACCCGGGAGACCACAGGCTGCTAACATACTGCTTTTTAGGCAACTCCAATGCATAAGAACACATATGATGAACATCATCAACAGCTTCTTTTATGTTTCTCAGTAATTAACACCACAAGGGGAAAAAAAGAAACCTCATAAATCTGTGTATGTTAGATGGGTATTTTTTCATTCAAAGTAGAGGAACTCTAGCTTAAGCTTAGAGTTCTCACCCTGCCCACAACAATGCAAACATCCTTGGTTATTGTGGCTGATATGCAGTCAAGTCACAGATGTGATACTACATAAAAGAAAAGAACGACTGATATTGTGATAACAAGAGGCACTGCATCACAGTGCAAAATTTCGCTGGAAAGAATTAAGAAAGCAGACAGAAACCAGTTTTACACAGGTTCCTCTATGATAAGGCTATTTAAACATAGCCAAATAGATAGCAGTAATTATTGCTTGGCTGATGAGTTGCGAGGCACCACTCTGCTTTACGTAATGTAGCAATCAATCACTGTAGCCTGGATGACTGGAGCAGTCTAGAATTTTACTTATTACTGCCTGACTCTCCCTATTGTATGTGTAGTAAGTACCACATTTCCAGGATAATAAGCCACATAAAACTGAGTGTATAACTGATGGAAAACCAGACCTGTAGGAAAGAATCTAGAAAATTAGATCAACAATGGCATGGCACTGTGAATAAGGTCAGCTCAAGCTTTGCACTTGAAATAAATATGACGTGACCCTGCCACTCCCTCCTGCTAAGGTTTGGTGAAGACACTCCACAATAGCATACCCCGTTGACAGAATGGCCCATAAAGAAGAATGGGAATCAACTACGGGAATGGAAGAGGAAATCAGCAAGTGTTATAAGAGGGTTAGAAAGCATGGCCTGCAAGGAAAGAATAAACAAACTGGAATTGCTTAGTCTAAAAAACAATGGAATAAGATAATGAGCAGACGTACACAAAATTCAGCAAAGACATAAAAGGCTGATAAATTGAAAATTAAAAAAAAAAAAAAATCTTGTTTTCTATATAAATAACAGATAGGCCAAAGATTAAAGGCTTAAACTAAAGCACGAAGACTCAGAAAGACTAGGAAAAAAATCTTGAGGAAAGTGAGGCACTGAAATGTCTCACAACTAGGAAACTTGGGAGTGCACCACTGAAGGTGTTTGAAGAGCCCTTGAAAGCAGATAAACAACAGTAGTATCAGATAGCCTTTGATCTTCCTTCCAACCTTCTCATTCAATGAATGCATAAAATGAGATATTATAGTAAACTAGAATTTCAGACTGAATCGAATCAATTCTATTTAAGGTTATGCTTCCATCACCCTATAAAACAAAAATTTGATCCTTTTTTCCCACTTGATTCCTCCTATGGAAATTGAGAGCAAATACTCATTATTTTATCCATTGATTAAGAGTGTTTTAATAAAAATCTCACCTCAGCTCAACAGAATATAATTGTTATTGATTCCATTCTTTAAAACTTTGTTTACAGAAAAGTAATTGATTACAATTTACTAGAGAAAAATCATACATTTCTATATCTTCTGATTTCATGCCTCTACTAAGCTCTTTTACTACATAGGTAAGTGTATAAAACATATGATACAAACATAAAGCATGAACTGCATTAACAGTTTTTTTTTTCTTTTTACTTCTGATAGAAGAAAACACTCAAAGACAACTGTACAGAAAGAACAATACTTGACTTTTTCCAATGTTTTTAATTTAAAATTATCTCTGGGAAAAATGCTAGCTGAAGCTTATTATGTCATTGAAGCTTAATGTAGCAACAGTAGCACAAGCAGCAACCTATACTGTGCTTTCATGAAATTTATCTCAAAGGAAAACGATAACTTTATAAATAGTCTGAAAAACAAAAAACTTCATTAAAAGTGGACTGGTTCGGGTTTTTTTTTGTTGTTTTTTTTTTTTTTCCTTTTAAATTTTAGTATTGAAAGCTATCTGGAAATTCTAAAATTCTAAAATTGCATTTAAAACCAGCTAAAACAGATCAAGAAAAGATACATACTGTATGTTTATTATAATCTAACAGAGTCCAGAGCAATATATCAGCACAACTTATTTTGAAATGTGTTTCAAGAGAAACTAGGAAGAAGAGTATGAAAATATATCATTTATATTGACTTTCTATCTGAATAATGGAGGTCTGTAGTGTACTTTTAGTTCAATCAATACAAATTTAAACATGAATGAAACATTTAGTCTTTGGGAAGTCAGTAATGTAACAACACACATGCCAGAAAGGCAAAAAGCAAACCAGGTGAAAACAAGAGATATGGAAAGTGAAGAAATTCTGAAGAAAAAAAAAAAAACAAAACCAACACTTAAAACCTTCAAGAAATGAAGAGAACATAAGCAGAAAAAAAGGGAAAACAGGAGAAACACGCTAAATTTACATACTATTGCTGTGTACTAATAAAGAGTTTGACTGTATATAGGAAAGTGCTATTTTAGATAGCAAAAAAACATAGCTAATGGCAAGGTCATAATTTTCCTCAGAGTATTTTTTTTTTTTTTCTCCTAGAAAAGGATTATTAGTTACTGCTCTGATATTATACACACCTAGTCGTGGTTCAAGGAATTTTAAATCACTATGAATATTCTAAGAATTACTTCATACCAACAGGTATTATTGAAGCAGTAGTTTGGCATTTGGGCAATTGTTTATATCTGCAAGACCATTTCAAACTTTAGTTGTAATAGTATATATGAAAGCTTTTTCCTTTATTTTATGTTTATTTAAGATCTCATACACAGAGGCATAAATGGTGTGGATATTTTGAGGCTAACAGATTCACAAATTAGACCAAAAAACTGTGCTCACTTTACTAAAAAAGCTGTTCACACAGTCAACAGCTAGGTACCAGAGGATCTGTCCTTCAGAGTACTCATCATGCCTTTCAAATGATAAGCTGAAAGGGGCCAAGATTATAAGTGACTCTAAAAACATGTGTCATATTTAATATGGAATAATTTTATTGCAGCACTGATAGCATTAGGATAGTATCTATACGGTTTGTAAAGAACAGTATAATTTTTCTTTATACCAGCTGAAATCACCAGTCTCAGAACATATTTGATATTACATTATTGAGAAAAATCTGTAAAAATCAAATTTTAACATCAGATTCTCATCACCTCATCAACATTAAGCAGAAATATCTCATGGGCTTCAGAAAAAAAAATGAGAAACTCTAGTCTCACTTTCCTTACTTTCAGCACAAGTGAGTGTATTTCACTTTGGGATTTTCTCCCTTAGCTTCCAAATACTGGTAATTTCTATTTGCTTTAATTTAAAGTTTGTTTCAACCTTTCCTTCACCAATTTGCTAACACGGTCTTAAATGCTTTTAATCCTTTCATTTCTGTAACCCAGTCAGAATACAGTTTCTGAATTATTGGAAATGTCCATAATAAAACAAGTTAAACTCGTTAGTCAATGAGAATATGACTAAAGCAGTGTAATAACATTAGACTTTTAAACTGCAATAAAATAAAGTTCAGATACACAGAACCACAGTAATATACCAGTGAAGCATGATTCGAGGGTCTACTATAAGCATGTAACGTCTGAACAACATACATTCCTAATCTCATACTGTAGTGGTAACTATTTACATACAACAGTAACAATTATGAAGATATAAAGTCTCAATTTGGAGATAATTCTGGAAATTATAACAACAGTTATTCCAGTCTGATGAATACAAACCACATTCTTAATGAATTATAAAAACAGCTCAAAGGCATGATGTGTAATTTAAGAGAACATCCATGACATAAAACTAAATTTTAATTATTCATTGTTTTGGCAACGAGAAACATTGTTTTTATTACATGCAACAGAGTTTGGTCATAAGTAAATTATGGGCTTAGTTATTACTGTAATGAAGTTCTAAAATGGTGTGTAAATTAGCTCAAACATTGTCAAAGTAGAAGCATTAGAATTTGCTGTCTCTGAAATATGGACCACAAAACTGCTATCTACTAAATTATTTCAAGTGACTAGTAATAGGAAACTTGGGCTTTTATTTCGAGCTTACTGATTCAATTTTTTTTTCATGAAAAAAATGAAATAACTTCTTACTAAACGGGCAAAACAGCTATTAATATCTGGAATATTGATAAATATACTGAATTTCAGCTTACCAGTACTGACACAATTTTCTCCATCCTTACTGAGCTTCCAGCCTTCATAACATGAGCACTTGACAGTATTTTTATGTTGTTCACATACTTGACTGCACTTCAGGTGCTTGGTGCAATAATCCATGATCTCACAAGTTTTGTTGTCCATACTAAGACTGAATCCTGCAGGGCAGGAGCACACAATTCTTCCTCCAGGAACCACAGAACATCGATGGCTACATCCACCATTGTTAAGTGAACATTCATCTGAAATAACATGGGGGAAAAAAAAAAAAAATCAAATGAGAAAATAAACAAAAAAACCCAACAAACATTAAGGGTCAGAAGGACTGTCAGTTACATTGCAGATTCTTAAAGTCATCAGGTCAACTAAAATACATAAAAGACCCCCAAGTAGCACAACTTGAATTCTATATGTTAAGAAGTTTTCTATATTTATTTTTAAAAATATCTAATTTGTAAGTATTCAGCATGGTAGCTTTACAGCAATCTTTCAGGATTTTAGAATGGCAGATGTACAATGTATATACATTTTTACAGACTTTCATGCATATTATTTCATTTACTTAAGACTTAAAGAATGTCCATACAGAGTCAGTCCAAAGACCATTATATGTCAACCGGTTTCCATAGTGACCAAAAGCTGATGCACAGAGAAACAAGCTTACTTTCTCAAATACTTCCTTTGCCTCTAGCCACCTGAGCTTGTGAGGAGAAGGCTCCAACTCTTAGTCATATGTATCTATATGACAAGCAACTTGTCAAAGAAATATGTGCAAATAAAATTTAAAAATCAGGATTTCTCTTTTTCCAAAAACAGCTGCTAGAGAACACTACTGCATTTCTCGGTGTCAGTGCTCACACATTCTATTTTGCAGATAACTGATGATTTGTAAAGCTCTGCTAAATTAACTGAAGGTGATTTGTGAAACCTTTAAAGCATCTGAATAAAAAGCATGATAATTGTGTCTGTGAGGAATTCTGTGACCTCTGGAGAAAAAAAACCCCATAAACTGCTTCTTATCTTCTAATATTACTGATATTCAGTGAATCAATGGGAGGGCCAAACTGGTCCATTATTACACTAGGCTTCGCTTTTAGTTTTTAATCTATTTGTGACTTTTAGTTATTTTGTTTGATTCTAACAAGTCTCTGAAAGCCTTGTTTATTTGCGATAAGAGGTATAAATGTAAGTTGTCTGCAGAAGAATTTTTTCTTTCCACTTAAAAATAAAATCCCTTCTTCTAATGGTCCTTTGTTCAGATTTCAAGTTTGGTTTTTGTGTTTTTTTTTTTTAATATAACAAAAAAGAATCAATGTTGTTCATGTGTCTAACATGCAAATGTGTCGCCCAACATCCCATATTTCTCCTTCAGTTTATGCTTAGGTATGTTTTAAAACTAAATAATTAACAACTGCAACAGCATATATGTGTCATAATGGGCTACTATTGTAGAAAGATAATTGGCCAAACATAGAAATAGCATAGACATGAAATAAGTGAGCTTACACTATATTTTCTTTCACCTTGAATCTAGATTGTGTACTAATGACAAAACAGGTAACAGCATGGGGTTCATACGTTGCTCTCAGAGGACTTAGGGCTACAAAATATTACTGATGTGTTCCAGAGGATCACTGCATTTGAGATCCCCTCTTACAGTACAGTCTGCAGACCGGCAGAGCAGGATGGTGTTAACATCTCTTTGCCATATGCTGCAGCAGCTGCTGCCCAGGCAGGGGACTCTGCCTCCCATGCCAAGTGGGAATCGCCGGTGACTCAGCACAGCCCAAGGTGGGACACCTCAGTAAAGAGAGATCCTAGAGGGTGAAAATGCTTGCAAACATCTCCAAGTGCTTCGTAACTAAATGCTGGAAATTGTACAACGTTTTATGCAAAGACAGGACAGTGAGGAGAAGCGAATAGTTGAAATGAAAAAATAATTACAAAATTAGCTGAAGTTTTCCTACAAACCCTGTCTCACTTCGTATCACTAAACTACTATAGTATAATACTACTGCTACAGTATCATGAGTTCTTTTAAAATCTATTCACTTCATCTTTGCATATATTTTATAGTAATTCAATTAGGTTATCTGTTACACTCCCGTGTCAGATTTATAAAATCATTCTTGTACATTTTTTACTGAATACTGAATAAAATTGTATTGAGATAAGCTACATTCTCCCACATGCCATAAAATCCTTTCAACACCACCATCAGGGAAACATGTTAACTCCTCCCAGTCATCTCAATGCATTTCTTCTTGAAGTCCTACACAGCTACTGACAGGATTCTATCACTTGAAGCTTTTCTAGTTTAAAAAACCTGCAAATTAGCCTAAGTCCTTTACTATACACCAAGAGCCTTTGAAATTGTTTATCTCCAGGAGTATTTTAAGGTGTTAGGAAATGAAAGACTTCCCTAAGGAACTATGTTTTCCTTATTTGAAGAAAATGAAGACTTCAAGCAGATAACCAGTATGATTTAAATTAAATAAATATCCTCACATAGGCTACTGTGATAAAATTTCAGTCAGATTAAAATGAGAACTGTTTTTTCAACAGGAACTACTGTGACAAACAATATCAAGAACAATCAGGAAAATGTGTCTGAAAGAAGTACCACAAAGATCGCCTTCATCAGATCCATCAGGACAATCTCTTCTCCCATTGCAGAGCTTCTCAGGCTGTAGGCAGATGGAGGTATCATTAGCACAAGGGTATTTTGGTGGTCCACACATATAGCCCTCGCAATTATCCTCATCAGACTGATCCTCACAATCAATATCGCCATCACATAGCCACGCTTTGCTAATGCATCTCCCTTGGAGAAAAGAGACAATAAACACAGGAAATCAGAGTGGACGCAAACTTTGGAAAAAGCCTTCAGTAACATTACACAGATTTTTTTCTTTTTTTTTTTAATTATGCTTTTCTATTAATAGCAATTTCCTCTTAGATGAGCAGAAAGAAACCAACTTGTACTTATACTCTGAAGCATCACTCACATCAGTGTTGACAGTCTAATTTTTTGAACAACATAAATTCTATTTCTATGCTGAACAGAACTGCTTACAGGCAGGATACATTCTTATAATCTAAGTTAAATGTACCAAATTATACTAAAATGTTGTTTGTTTGTTTTTTAACTTCTGTTTTTCTTCATCTCCTCCATCTTCTACACCAACAGCCTTCCATAGGAGCAATGTTTCAATACATGACATACTATTAGCACAGGCTTGAGAAAAGCCTTTCTAGGGAGTATACACAATGCATTCCCAGATCATGTCAGATAACTGATCAGCTTTTAGACAAATTAACTCTAGTAGATGAAGCATCTTATGTCATTTGAATTTTACCAAACTAGAGTTCAGATCATTTCCTTCACTCCTCAAGAAGGGAAAAAAAAAAAACAAAAACAAACACTTTTGTGCTGACCATCAGTGTTTAAAGATGCAAGACAGTTTCTTGACTGATCTTTAAAAAACAAAACCAAAACACTTACAGATATTAAATCAGAATCACCCAAGCATGGGATTTTAATAGTGAAAAGTAACTCATATTGTGAATGCTACCACTTACAGGTGTGTGCGTGTGCACGCTCACGTCCCAAACTATTCTTCAACTCTCAAGCATAAATTTGTTACTTGCTAGCTACAACCAGTAGCAGGTAGTTGTGAATTTTGTTAACATCTGGACTAAACAGACACGACATGTACTTTACTCTCCAATTAATAAAGAGACAAGAGGTAGAACTATGTGTTGGGAAGCTGGTCTTGCACTCTGTTCCTACCTATAACCTATTTAGGTACAGAAAATCAGTCTGGAAGGGGAAAGAAGATCCTGAAATGTCTGGATCCATCGACAGCAATACTGGTGGATGCCCAAGGACTGAGCGGGGATGCCTGAGACTGGTAACTACAAACTGTTGCACAGCATGAACTGACACAACTTTCTGCCCAACCTTCCCCGTTCAGCAGTAATCTTCCCAGTAGGAAATTGAGACTGATAATTACTTTGTGGGGGAAGCAACTGAGTGAGTGTGTGAAATAATCAACTAGGGTAAAACACTAATATTGTTGGTTCTTTAATATATCTCAGTGTCAAATCTGCTACAGGCAGAGCTTTTACTCTTCGACCATGACACGGTTTCATATAAAACCACCTCAAAAGAAATTCTGTACTGCTGTCTACACAGTGTAGCAATTGTCCCTAACCATAAATCTACTGTCTGCCAAAATACAATAGCAGAGTGCAATTTCCTTTAAAGGAAATATTTGCTGAAGTTTAGTGTAATGCTTCTCATTTGATATTTTAGTCTTCTTGCAATGGGAAAGGTGCTGACATCCTCACAGAATGATAATGAGATAAATTAAGAGTGAAACAAGAACAATGAAAAAATAAGTTTCTGCAGCACTCACAACGTAAATGTAAGACTGTTCTCACTTTTTGTGAAGAAAAGTAAGAACCAAAACTTCAGGATCATACTACGGTGATTGTGGTTTCAAACAACAGAACATAATTTTACCAGTGCAAAATCACCTGGAAAACTTAAACAGGGAGTGGTGTCAATCGGAATGAAAAGCTTTCACCATTTTCTATAACAGTCAAGGTCCCAAATATCCTGCACTGAATTGACAGAATTGCACAGACACAAGAAAATAAAGTTGTATGCATGATATGTATGCGGCTTATCCTTACATGCAATAACAAGTGTTTCAAAAAAGTGTCCATATTCATTATTGTCTTGAAATGATAATTGATTTTATATATTATAACACAGCAGTAGAATGAAAGCTAATTAAAAATACCAACATCAAGCAAACTATCTAGATCCCAGACTAAAGTGATGTTGCTTCCAGTAGAGCTCCTAATGTGTATTTTAATCTTTTATAGATACAAATGTTTAGAGAGCAAATCAGTTTTTCTGTCCTTGTCTTACCTTAATGAAGACATTTTACCACAAAAGATTTATCTTCCACTATGATAGCTATGACATGTTCTTAAGTAGAATATACTTAAAATGAATTAATCTTTGCCAAAATTCTAAAGAGATGGACTTAATTAATTATTATGACTGTCTTGAAATCATTATTTAAAATTCACTGAAGTATTTTTGCTTTATTGTCCCTTATTGAAATTCACTTTTTTGGTTTCTGGGAAGGTTTTCAGTAAGATTCCGTCATAAATTAATTGCCTTAATGAATATATCTGTTCTTTTCCATGGCTCTTGTGTGTAACACAGAAGGAATAAGTGTAAAGTAGTGAAAGAAGTTCTAAAGCAACAAATATGTGGGAAAGCTGGATCGAAATGCTTTTTCAACATTTTTCTATTTACTACAAACAGTAGCAAGTACAACAAAAGTAACTTTTCAGTCTTTGTTGGGATACTAAGTCTGGGAAGTTTTTTTACTGAATATATATTCAACTGTAGGAAAACTACTTTGGTGGAACATTAATTGCGTTGTTTCCTTTTACAGCTACTTTTTACTGCCTAAATCTATAATACCTTTCAAATCTCTAGAATGGACTCAATCGCATTCCTATCCAAATAAAATAATGTTCTAATATGACATATTTAACAAAATGTCATGATGGTCAGTGATCTTGCCTGTCTTGTAGAACAAACCTGAGACTTAGACTGAACTACTTTGTTTCAATAATATGTTTATCTCTGGTATTCAAAAGCTTTTAGTAAAAAGGAGATGTTTATAAATATCTCCTAGGTGAGAAAGAAGTAAGAAAAAAATCAGTCTAAACATGGCAGCTGTATCACAGAAAACAATGATAACATGAATTGAGGATAAAAATAGTATTGGAACAATATATGTCAATGTATATTTGCTGTTGTGGTTTTTTTTTTTTTAATATTTTTAATGTCAACTGAATCCATCCCTCCAGTCAGATATTTCATCATTCTAACCCATCATTATGTTCAAAAAGGTTATTCTAAGTAATTGTACAAGATGTGCAGCTCTAAAGATCTAAAAGTGAGAGAGGAGACAGAGCATGCAGGGAACAAGTGGACGTAACACTGGCAAACCTACCTTGTGAACGATATTCTTTCCACCCACCCTTTCAACTCCTCCATGCTTCTCATTTTTATGTTCTTACTAAATCTCCGCCTCTTCCAAAACTCCTTGCGTGCCATATCTCTCCACAGTAACACTTTCCTCCTCATCAGCCCTCAGATAATCTGTAGGGCAGCCCTACCAATTTCCTTGTCACATCCTTGTATCTTGACTTACAGTCCCCATCCAGACTGCTATTGCGGCTGCCCTCCTCTTCCAGCACCACTGCGACCATCACCCTTGACTATATTTCCTCTCTATGTACATCCTTTATTTTCCATTCCAGAGAAAACCTGCTTCTTCCCTCATCTATTTTTTCTTTCCCTACAGTGTGTTATTTACATGTGAGAAAAACATAGGACAAAATAATAGCCCAAAGGGCAGCATTAAAAATGGTAAGATACAAAATTAACTGTTTCGTGAAACAAATGTAAAAAGCAGTATGACAAATATACAACATAGTTCAGATCTACTGCTTACTAAACTGAAGTATTAATGGCTCTTTTGCATTTGCCTTCACAGAAATGCTTGATTATGATCATTAGAGTAATTAGATAACTTTTAAAGCGAGACTGCACAGATTGTGCTCGTGGTCCAGTACTACCAACTGCAAAGTAGGAAGATGGAATAAAAAGGATAGATTTATGTAGTACATAAAACTGAGTTGAAGTACATGCTTGTAATAATTTTTGGAGGACAGAATCAGAATTTAAAATACAAAGCTGGATCTTAGACTAATCTAATTTAGTCTAGTCTAATTTAAAAGAAAACTGATGAATTCAAAAGCAGAAAATAACTGGCTAGAAGCAGTCCAATGGCAGTAAATCTCAATCAGACAGTTATTGCATCTCATATCCTATTGCTGTGCGAACTGTAGTATATTTTTCATCACACATCACCACAAACAAATGTGTGATGTCCTTGAAAAAAAATTAGAAACACCATTCTGAAGTCAGTTAACTCAAGTCCTCTACAGCATTTTGGCTGACTTGGGATACCACAGCTCAAGAACTGCATAAATCAGACAGTTCCAGTGAGAAAATACTAAAGGTTTAAAAATGCAAAATAAAAACAGAAGACATGTGAGAAAAAAAAAATTGTTTATTCAACAAAAATCTAGTTAAGGAGACATATGACAGAGGTCTTTCAATATTCAAAAGATTTTTATACTGGTGAAAAGATTAAGACAATCAACTAAGCTTGCAGCAAAGTGAGAAGACTTATTGGGAAAAAAATGTTCAACTATTAGAGGCAAATTACTAAAAGGCTATCTCTATAAGTTATAATATACCCTCGATTGAATATGCTTAAGTGCATATCAGAAAAGGGGCTGGATATGATGGGTTCTTGGGGCGACCATTACTCTAAGCAGAAAAATCACGTTTGGCTGAAGGCTGACAAACACCGTAATTGGAACATGACACTCATGCCTGTGGCATTGCAACAGATTAACCAGAGCCAACAAAAGCTACAGTAAGGAAGTACCCTGCAGCTACTATTTACACCCTTAAAACAAACAAAAAGAAGTAAAAAAGTAGGCAGTAACATTTCACTGTTACTGTTCTTGCCAACTGTCATTTCGCTCAAAATATATTGCCTGTCTCCTCTCCCTCCATACATACAGACCTACCCAGAGCCATCATATACCGCACTAGGAAATCAGATGCCACTACCTAGCAATCTATAAGGGAACAATTAACCAGTTTCTCCTTATCTGAACAATTCTCATAAAGGCTGAAACCAGACAGAATTATTTCTTTAGAATAATCCACAGAGAAAATGATGTTTATTCTGAAACTGAAAGAATCATGACAGAACGTCTTTTTTTATAAAACCAGTATGACTCATTTGTCTTGCCATATGGAATTAAACTGAAAAGTAGCTAACCAAAATTTTGCTTTCGCTGTTTTCTGTTCCAATGCATTACCAACATGCCTTCTCCAGAGCAGCAGTTTTGCTCCTTCTAGGACTGATGGAAGGAAAACAGCAAGAGGAAAAAATTATGGATGGAACTGTCACAACTGGTTCCTAAGGTGATGTTTCCACACAACCAACAAGCACGATTGCATTTTCCTCTGAATCAAAGCCATATACCCTTGAATCTAGCCAATGTTTGACTGTTTTTTGTTTTTTTTTTTTTGCGCTGTACGTATACATGGTACTTAGACAAGTCACATTTCATCTTTCATCCTGTAAACTGCCAGAGATATAATCCCTTTTTATCTAGTGAAGCTGTTTCATTTAACAGCTACTTGTTCTAGATATCTTTATGGAAACTGTAAGAACACAAAAGGAAATGTTTTGTTTAGAGAAAATTCAGTATTCTGTCCTTATTTATCTGGACATTATGATGTCTATAAAATCTAAGCAGCAGCAAACCTCCAACCATTTCTGAAGACATCCTGAAGTAGTTCACATATTAAAAGTGAACTCTGTTCACACTATAGATCTGAATAAAGAATCTTCCTGTATCCATACATGTTCACAAATTTTTTTGGACAGAGCTCACGTAACTAGACTGCAACGTTTATCATGCTTAGCTATAACACAGGCACTATAATGGGTTCTCCTTTCCTGTAATAATTATAGTTGCCTAACGGCAAAAATAGTACTTCTTATTATATCCTGAATTAAATTTTGCTTTTAAAAGTTATTTTACTCCCAATATTTCATTAAGCTTTGAAATAAATTGTAAAAAGATAAATACAATGCTGACATATATTAATTTCTTCCTTAACTGGACTGTCCCTTAAGAAAATGTTCCATCTAAGCATTATTTTGTAAAATAGCCTCAGGTAAAGATTGCCACAGTCTTTTCACATTTTTTTAATGAAGCATACTTAGCAAAATTTGATTTTAACCATTCTCAAATGATGTATTTTTCTTCCAACATTTCAGTTTGAATTTCCAGTGCTTCAGTTCTAATTCTTTGAGGTCTTCTAGCTAATTACTTTATACCATTTACATCAACTTCTAGGGCCAAAGACGGAAAAGAGAAAAAAAATATCTGGACTTCAAAGTACTATTGAATGTTACATTTAAGTATTCAGTTTGATGTACTATCATATAGAACAGTTTCAGCTTTTTGTAATCTCAAATCTCATCTATTTTATATTGTAAATAAGAAAACAGGTTAGGGGAAGAATATTAATATTATTTTCCTGATATGAATACAGTAAGTGACATCACCTCAGTAGTAGAAAACATCAGGCTCCATATTCAAATAGCAGATATGTGATCAAATCACAGACACAGACGAAAGTAAATGAGAGCAAAACATATCTACAAGCATATACCTGTACTTTTGCAGGAGAACTTTGTTTTTTCATCACATAGTCGTATAGTTCCATTACAGCCTTTTTCGTCACTACCATCTTCACAGTCCTTTTCTCCGTCACAGCGCCACAACTCAGGAACACAGTTACCATCAGGACTGCACTGAAATTCCTTCCCATTGCACCTTCCAGGAGAGGGAGTTTCTTAGAAAAATAAGAATTACATTGAAGAACTTGCTTATGTAAGTTTTTCCATGCCAAGTCTACAGTGACTTAGAATCTCTCTTCCTAACCAAAGCCAAAAATCAGAGTCCCCAAGTAAACACTCAAAACTCAATATTCCTTCGTAATTTATCACTCCTGCACAACCTTCGGACCAGCTCTTTCTTACCCTGCTCACTCCCTTCATTCCCCCCTCCACCATAGCTCAAGCTAAACACCATTTTTTTTTTTTGGCACAGCTGTCAGACAAGAATAAATTTGGACATGTAAGGAGAACCAAGGCTCATAAAGCTTAATTGGTGGTTTGTAAGCCCTGTCTCTCACCCTCAGGCTCCACTCCCTACCCCTTCTTCGTTCTCCTCTGTTTTCCAAAAAGGTCCATCTCCTAGTTCATAAAATAGGAAAGGTCACACCTCTGCTCTGACACAAGGGTCTCAACATCACCTGGTTCGTGCTATTGCATCACTAGCAGACCTAGTTGTGACCTTTCTGAATTCATAGAATCACAGAATGGTTTGAGTTGGAAGGGACCTTTAAAGGCCATCCAGTCCAACCCCCCTGCAAGGACCAGGGACATCCCCGACTAGATCAGGTTGCTCAGAGCCTCATCCAACCTGGCCTTGAATGTCTCCAGGGATGGGGCATCCACCACCTCTCTGGGCAACCTGTTCCAGTGCTCTACAACCCTCATTATAAAAAAAATTTTCCTAATATCTAATCTAAAACTACCATTTCCACAAGTAACTAAATTCCACAGTAACAAGCTTCAGCTCAGTGCAGCTATGGAATCAGTCTTGAATGTTTCAAAAACCAAATTAACTGTGATTTTAATTATTCATCACATATTTCTCTAAGTATTTTCTAGATGATGGCCTTTTAAATTTTATCCTTGCCCTCCTTCTCCCAAACTGTTACCACTGTGTTTCTAGTATTTCATAACATACTAGCTACAATAACATGTACTTTAAAGTCATTCTAAACTTATATGTTCCTATTTGTAATAAAAATTATTTTTGAATAAATTCTTATAGCACTATCTACAAGTACAAGGTTTATTTAATTAAAAGTTGCCTTTTTTCTAAATAATCTGCATTCTTGAATTCTATCATAAATAAAGCAAAGACAAGTTGCTAGACAAGTGTACATCATGTAGCAAAGCAGGACACAGATGATGTATGAACTGACAATAACTGTGTAAAACAGTGCTATTTCAGAGACAGCGGTGCAAACCCCAACATAACACTCCATTGTATAAAAAGGTAGAGCAAGATTTTAAGCTTTGAGATGGATGTGAACAAGAGGGAAAGCCAGTAGTTTCATTCCAGAGATGATGATGATGATAGTAGTAGTAATAATAATTTGTAAATATTAAAAAAATTAAGGACTTTACACTACTCATGCACAGCATTCTGGTAATTCACCTATTTGTATGAGGTCTGCAGCTAGTTTTATTATTTAAACTCATGAGAAAGAACCAATAAAATTCTGCACAATTACTTTATGTGGAAAAATCACTATGAGAAAAAAAAATGAGAGAAAAATATCCCCTCATTCTTATCTGCTTGTTCTTTATCCTTTGCTACGAGTATTCTCTCTCCCTTCTCTTCCCACCCAAATAAATACATCACATCACACACTGTAATTTGTTAAAACATTTTTATGCTTCAGTAACAATATAAAAAAACCCAACACCCAAGATTTGGATCACAGAAAAATGAGATTATTACTGCATTAAAACCCCAGAAAGTATAAATGGCAACTTAAGGAATGCTGCTCACTTTCTCTTTATCTAGGCACCATGCACCTTCGACATTATCATATTATACTTGACATGTTTTCCATTCCAACCTTTACCAAGGTTAAAAGCATTTTCTCTTTTTCCATTGAATGAAGATGGATCCCCTGTATTTATAAAGCATTCTCTGTGTTTATAAGTATTAAAATGTAGGAAGAAAAAAAAAGCTAACCTTCCTTGCTGCAGTTCGTTTTGGTTTCATCACTGAAATCTCCACAGTCATTGTCACCATCACACGCCCAGTGATTAGGGATACATCTACCATTGTGACATCTGAATTGATCGGCAGAACACGAGTGAATACAGCCCAGTTCATCACTTCCATCACCACAGTCGTCATCTGCAAATATCAGTTTTTAAAATTATTTTTAAAGATTAAATGCATGAATAAAAAAAATGTGAGGAAAAAAAGATATTTCCAGAAAGTTAAGAGAAAAATAATGTGCAGTAAATAAAATAGTATGTTTAATGCCCACAGGCAAATGGTAAAATTATTCCTACTGCTGGTAATTGCTTAACTCTGATTTACCAATAGCACTTGACACACTGTCATTTTGGATAGTCTAAGCCCTTACACTTACTCACTAGGTTCAATCACTGACGCCAGAATGCATGAGAAGGTTGTAGATTTTCCTCATTTCTTTA
The DNA here is from genome assembly GCF_036417535.1 of Chlamydotis macqueenii. NCBI lineage: Eukaryota > Metazoa > Chordata > Aves > Otidiformes > Otididae > Chlamydotis > Chlamydotis macqueenii. The sequence goes on along the minus strand of NC_141561.1, from coordinate 5,734,167 downwards.
GGAATGTATAACTACACAGGTTTCCAAACACAGTAGGTTTACTTTATTCTCAGTGATTCGTTAATTTAGATGGTTAAGCACACACACACACACAGAGAGCTTCATCTAAACCAAAATGAAAACCTGACGTCAGAATTCCTTTCCAACAGTATTACAAAGGTTGTTTCCACGTACTTGCAACAGTGCAAGGTGGAGAAAGACAGCAGCATGTAAATTAGGGTGGAACGCAGTTTCTCATTACTCTAATATTGTAGTCATTACAACAGTCTTAAGGCAATTGCTAAAATTACCAAAAGGTAGATATGTTACATAGACACTCCTTGTACAGAATTTCAAGTCAGCACACTGTGATAATTTGGGACATGTGTCCATTTACAGCTATGAATTCCTGTCAGCCTCAAAATGACAGTAATATCAAATGCTATGATGGATGAGGAACCAAGCCAATGTTATTAGGACTGGCATGACATCACTCCCGCATCACAAGCTCTGAGAGAAGATTAATTTTAACAGCTTTCATTCAAATATGTACTCCTTCAGACAAAATAACTACATTGTAAAGTCTTCCTAGCCTTCCCTCAAGGAATGCTCTTTATTAAATGGAACTTGCCCACAAACCACAATAAGCCAGCTATTTCTGTCACTGGAGGTACTTTGTTTTCTAAAAGTAGAAAATACTTTCATAAGCAATAGTTTAGCTTCTTTTTGTTTTAAAAATGAAAGTTTACATCACACTGTGTTTCACAGAATATGCTATTTGTAACTATTACCATATCCGCTGCATCATTCCTTATATGAAGCTTCAGCATTGCTGCTTTCTAGGTCAGGTCAGTAATCTAAAAATACTGCATTTATTCTCTGACCAGTTAAAAGGCAAACTGGCAATATCAGTCTCAGAAGAAGAGAGTGAGTATCAAAGCAATATTTATGTAATATCTACCATATTCATTTAAGATATGGAACACTTGATACTTACCTGAATCACAGAGCCATTTGCTGCTAATGCATCTTCCATTTTTGCATATAAATTGAGTTAGGGGCTCACATGTTGGGAATTCTGTTTTTTTCAAAAAGAAATAAAAACTATTTAATGTATATCTTCCTTAGTAATATTCTTCCATCTTCCTATATGCATAAATTACACAAGTGTATTGTATCAAACATTTGCACCTGCCAGATATAAATCTGGAGAGGAGAAAGAGGTGAGACACCAAAAAGAGAGGATAAAAAGGCTTTAAACTGTAAATACCGGTCCAAACTCTATCTTTCCTCAACAACAACCATTGAAATGCATTATTCTGTATCTTATAACATGGTCCTATATTCCCATCAGACCAGGGCTGTCTTTGCCACTAAGCATATAATATTTATGAGTAATTATAGCTTGATGACCGATACAAACCATATTTTCACTGTGTTTATTTATATAAAAAAAGTTCTCCAGTTGCAATAACACCGCCAGTAAAAGACAGGAAAGGGAAGTCTATAAAATGAGAAGGTTAAGTACCAAGCAAAAGAACAGCCAAGAAATAAAGTTACTGTACACTGACATAATAAAATCCAGAAGTAAAATGTCAGTATTTACAACCATTTCCTCCAAGAATTCCATTAAAAGTAGTAGAAAACTGAGACAATGTCAGCATCAAATCAAACCAGCTGCATCAAATAGTAAAATTTAGAGATCATCAAGAACATCGTAAGACTGAAGTGATTATTCTTCTGCTTCAACACAACACAAGGGTGGGAAGAAAAGTTAACACTGATGACAACACTTTGTCAATTACTCCTAGAAAGTTTTTTGTTGTTAAGCTTAAAACAACAACAAAAAAAAAAACCAAAAAACCAACAACAAACAAAAAAAGCACACTATTTTCCTTGAGGGAAAACATTACTGATGACAAAAAACTGTTCCAACACAAATAGGGTAGATGTGCAAGTATGACAGTACTTAGCTCCAATATATGCCTTATATGTTTCAATCAAAGTTGAAACTAATTTTTAATTTTGCGTTCTAGTTGTTCAATAATTTTTCTACAAATTTAACTTGTATATTAAATTCCCCTTTTCCATACATGAATGCCTTCATTTTCTTTATGTTCATCTGTCTACCCAAGATCTGTATAAAGAGACAGACAGTAATTAAAATGAATTGTGATTACCCTCACCGCCACCCCTCCCATCTCAGGATTCTCAGCCCACCACAGTCTTTCCACGGATGTTTTACAGTATCTCCAGTGTTTGATTCTCACAGCTGCAGCCTCCACTACCATCCACAGCTCCCTCTGACATCCTAGACGACAGGCACAACACTTCCCCTCGCTGTCCCTATGGTCTCCCCAGTACCCCTTTCATTTCCCTATTGTGCAGCAAAGTGATGCATATCCTTGTAGCTGATTCACAGCCATCCCTGAGCTGATTGCTCTACAGACAGACCAAGCAAGAAGGATGCCTCTTAAGCTCACAGTGAAGTCTCTCCACAGTGTAGACACTGCTATCCAGTCATCTTCTGAAAGCTCCAGATCCTTGATTTTTCTTTTACCCTTCTGTTATTGACTGCAGCTGGTATGACAATGAACTGATAAACAGATGGACACAAAAGAAAAAAAAAAACAAAACACAAAACCCAAAGTTTTGTTTCCTTTAGAAAAGCAGTAGAAAAAGGAGGGTCTCTTCCCAAATTATCTTCAGAAATGTCATGCTTCTTAGGAAATCTGGTTGTATATTAAGAAAAAAGTGTATGCATTACAATATTAACATAATCTTTCCAGTTCTTTTCACTCCAGCATGTTATTGTGGCTATTCTAAGCACAAATACAAGGTGGCGGATGAGAAGCTTAACATGAGCTGCCAAAGTGTACTTGCAGCCCAGAAAGCCAACCACATCCTGGGCTGCACCAAAAGAAGCGTGGCCAGAAGGTCGAGGGAGGTGATTCTCCCCCTCTGCTCTCATAAGGCCCCACCTAAAGTACTGTGCCCAGTTCTGGAACTCTCAGCACAGGAAAGACCTCTTGGAGCAGGTCCAGGGGAGACCATGAAGATGATCAGAGGGCTGGAACACCTCTCTTATCAGGACAGGCTGAGAGAGCTGGGGCTGTTCAGGCTGGAGAAAAGAAGGCTCCACGGAGACCTGATAGTGGCCTTCTGGTACCTAAAGGGGGCCTATGGGAAAGATGGGGAGAAACTCTTCAGCAGGGCCTGTTGTGATAGGATGAGCGGTAATGGTTTCAAAATAGAACGAGGTAGATTCAGACTGGACATCAGAAAAAAAAAAAAAATACCATGAGGGGGGTGGAACACTGGAACAGGTTGCCCAGAGAGGTGGTGGATGCCCCATCCTTGAAAACATTCCAAGCCAGGTTGGATGGGGCTCTGAGCAACCTGATCTGGTTGGAGATGTCCCTGCTCCTTGCAGGGGAGTTGGACTGGATGGGCTTTAAAGGTCCCTTCCAACCCAAACTAGTATATGATTCTATGATTTCAGAGATGGCAAAATACAGTGAGACCACTCAGATGAGCTATTCTATGTCTCTATACAAGAGAACTTACTTGATTTGAAACATGGCAATTAGAACTCTACCTTAAAAATATTCTCATTTGCACTCAGATAATTATTTTATTTTTATTTATAGTTTAGCAAATATGTCATCTTTTTTTAAGTAACTGATCAGATATCAATTACTGTCAATATGCAATTAGCTTTTTTTTTCTGGTTTATATCAGTATTAAAAGAAGAAAGAGGAAAAAAGTAATAAGAAATAAGAAAAAGAGAAAGCTGGTGAATATTCCAGGAAATGTAACTACTATTTTAGATGTAAAAATACTGAAAAATCTTGAATGCACTTATAGAAGAAGGAGATGGCGAGACTCACATATGGACTTAAAAAGTAACAACGTAAACTCAACTAACGAGCATTATGTGGTTGCCAGTCATGAATAATTCCAAATTAAACAAACTTAAGAGATTATGGATGAACAGAATTTACTAACTGAATCCTACATGATGCCTTCTATAGATTCTTCAGTAACTGAGGTCATGAAGATTTACGTTTATGGAACGTAAGGCATGGACCTATGACTCATCTAAGCATTTACTTTCTACTGTTTTCTTGCTTTCCACTGCAAGTGATTCACAGATATTGAGATTTCTGCAGAAAATTGTTATCAGTAATACAACTCTACTGGAAAGGTTTACAGTAGTAAGAAGTTTCAAAGAAACAAAAAAAAAAAAAAAAAAAAAAGTAACATTTTGTCAACAACATTGCTCTCATAGTTTGATTTTGATTAAAAAAACCAAAACATTTTTGTAACAGTGAATCAAGTTAGAATATGAGCTATATCTGAGAAAAATACAGGTCTAACTACTACATATCCTAACAAGTACAGTTTAGATTTTAATTTTTTGTGCACAACCTGTCACTTCATGATTACATGGTTGATGCTACTGAAATAATCCGTCAGCATTCTTGAAAACTCCTGAAAAGTCATTTCAGAAACATATCCTATTACACCATGACATACTTACTAATCCATATTAGTAAGTCAAATAGTATCACAAGTATTGCCTTGTAAACAGGGAACTCCCTGATACAATATTTTACAGACAGCTCATTGACCCTTTTGCTCTCAGATGCACAGCAGTTATCTGTGACCTGCCAAGCAGATGAAGGCAGCCACGCTGACTTATGAAAACCTTAATTGCTTGGAAGCTGCTGATTAGGGAGAGCGCACCTCTCTGCAATATCTCAGTAAAGCAGCAATCAGCAGAGCTGCTGATACTCTCTCATGATATAACCAACAAAGACTTTTTTTCCTGCAAAATGCAACATCAGAATAACCTTCTGTTCAGACTTGAAACAGTCTGATTTTATTGACATCTGGAATATGTTGAGTGGCCCCATGTGAAGAGGTGTGCACCCAAGATAAATATCAGTTTTTGATGGTGACAGTATTTGATAATGAGCTGTAAAATAGAAAAGTGTTAAAAATTGACTGATCTGCATATTTGGTATTGTAGTTAGAAGCTCATCAATAGAAAATGTAGCCTTTGCTTTGGGTTAATTTATTCATCAAATAAATGATATTTGCCATTTCAGAAAGAACATTATCAATTCATATAAAAACAAAAAAGCCCCTCTTACTTTTCCTATCCATTAGTTCCCATGAAAAAAGATCCTTATACGTTTAACTTTTTATAGAAAAATTTTACTTTTTCCCTCAAATGAATATTTACTTACCACAGGATGTCATCTCATCGGTTTCATCTCCACAGTCATCCTCCCTGTCACACAGCCACGATGTTGGAATACAGCGTCCATTCCCACAAGAAAACTGGTCAACTTGACACGTTCTTGCTGTCAAGACAAAACACTTCACAAATGCAAGGGCAATGGACTAAATCTGTTAGGTCTCTTGGTGCATGTCCGTATGTACAAGCTGAAAGTCTAGAGGGCATCTCCTGGCCTGCTGCACATTTTATCCAATCTGTCTAAACATCATTCCCCTCCCTTGATTTCAGAGAAAATTGAGGTCATCTGCAGGACTATGTGATTCCACGATTTAAAAAAAAAAAAAAAAAAAGATTGATACATCAGAAATCCCAATAATCAAAAGAATATTTCTTCATTTGGTATTCTCAACTATCGTTCTCCTTTTTCTTCATAGAAATAGCCCAAAATACAATGGAATAACAAGTTTAAAATATTTCAAGAAAGTATTTTTATAAATATGAATAGTGTTTGCCACTGCAGGAACAAAAGGAAAAACAAGAATACAGAATTCAGCCCATAGCTAACTAACACAGGATGAAAAATACAGTCTTCAAATCAGACTCTTATCCTACAAGTGAACAGCTGAGTATCAAAGGATATCGAGATGTACTACAATCTGCAATAATAGGGCAGAGGTGACATGAACACAGTAGGTCTGCGTTTGTGCTAGAGTGCTTTTGACTAAATTGCCCAAATAAGCAGAACCGGTTATTATACATATGAAAATTCACATCAAGCGAAATGAGTCCAGGGAATATTTTAATACACAATGTATGCTGTCTGCCACTGCATTTAAGATTAAAATAGTCATCAGCTTATTGATGCCTGATATTTTATGTACCACATATTTAATTACTGTTTATTGTACTCTACTGCCAAGCACTAAACATCACTTACATACAAGCAAAGGACAGATTTGTAACTCAGTGATTTACTGCAGTGGAATCAGCAAACAATCTTCATCTTGGTATTTCCTCAAAAGTCCACTATACAGCTAATAACTTACAAATGAAAACAATTTCAAGGTACCAAGAGGAAAATGAATAACTAATTAAGCTTTTATCAGCATAAAATAAAATTTGCTAGCGACATGCCACTCATCACAGATGTTAACAAACAAAATTCTAGCTGCCAAAAAAGATTTAGCAGGGACAAGTTTGTACCTAAGCAGTGCTCAGACAGTCAACCCTCATGGATAGATTAAGTGCTGAATTACTGCGGAAAGCACAGTCAAGCATAAGGATTAAGTAAAATGTAATTTGTATTCCAGCTTCATGGCATCAAAATCTGAATTAATTTAAAATGTCAATAATCAGATTACCAGTAGCAGACTGGTTCAGTTCAGAGCAGTCTTGAGCTGTATACAGAACCGGAGTTAGAGAACTCATATGCAAAACCAAGTAAAAATTTTACCTGCGCAGGTTTTGTTTGATTCATCTTCATTATTACCACAATCATTAGCTCCATCACAAAGCCACCTCTTGGGAATACAGCGATTGTTTTGGCACTTGAACTGATCATCAGGACAACTATGATTGACTGGAGAGAAAAAAAAATGGTAAGAGAGAAGTATTTTTCTAAGAAAATAATTAAAGAAAAAAAAAAGGTGAAAATAACACATTAAAATGGTGACGCAGTTAGTATGGTTATCCTGTATATATAATTACCACAATATACAAATTGTTCAGCAAACCAGAGCATTAAAAATTGCAGTGCTTCAGTCATAAATTAAACGATACATAGTAAAGATTCTCCTATCACAGTGTCAATATAGAGATCCTCTTCTATCAACCAAGTGATAAAAAGGTAGTAGCATTTCACAATGTTGCTATTTCCTTAAAGTAAAATGTCCTTGATCACAGTTCATCAATGTGATGAGGTCTGCAAACTGAGGTGCATTTAAACAAAACACCAAAGGGAACAGATGCAAGTTGCTATGTGCATATCCAAAATATCATACCACAGTGAGGAGGGATTTGGGCAGGTTATAGAATGCTTCTAAAATGATGCATGTTACTGTCAATGGCCACACAGAGATCTGCTGTTTACTTCTCGTGAATTTGTAGGTGTCAAAAAGTGAAATATGCACCACAGTGAAAAATTGCCAAAAAAAGGGAAAGTATTCAAGAATGAATAAGGTATCTCCCAAACATGTTTTTGCTAGCTACCAAGTGTCATGAAAAGGATGAAGGCTGAATGCACAGAAATTACGTAAACACTATTGACGGGCTCTTGCAGCTGTAGTAAGGATATATTAGCTTAAAAGAAGCAGAACATAAGAAGATTTATTACTAGCAGATCTTGCTAATCTTGATCTACATGAAAGCAGTAAACTACACAGAGTTTCAAACGCTGGGTTAAAAATAATCTCAAGCTATTTTCTACCTGCTCAGCCATCCACGGTCTCTTTTTTTTTTTAAGTTTAACATGTATCTGGAAACAAATGGTATTTAAAATGAAAGGATGTCTTGCAGGCTTATCCTTGACATTTCAGTAGCTGTTATCTTTGACCTTTACTACCTACTCTTCCTATTGAAAACAAGACAGAGCAAGTGTGGTATCAACAGCATGTGAACCCTTTGTGAGTGTCGTGGTTTTTTTCGTTTTGTGTGGAGAGTGCAACACTGGAAGTAAAGATTAATTAGTTATCTGAGTAGAAAGGTATTCCAAGTCTCACAATACTTATGAAGCAACCTAGTTTGCAATGTGACTGGAGAACAAAACCATTATCATCTATATAACAAAATTAAAAATTGAAGAGGTTTTTTTTTTTTTAAATCAGACTTTAATTCTAGACATATTGTTTTAAATGGTAGTTATGCTTTTGCCTATATACTTAAACCTGTGTGTGTATTCTATTCATAACTACTACAAATATTTAAAAAACAAACAAACAAAAACAAAACAAAACCCAACAAAACCAAAACAAAGTTACTACAGCAAATCCTGGAAAGCGATTAATGGTATCATACTTTGCACCAAAACTGTATATCACCCACAGATTAGGGACCAGATTATTATTTCATTTATATCTGTATAAATCCTCTGAGAATTACAAGATTTGATCAATGAATTGATCTACGTTAACTTAATTTAAATGAGAATCAAGTCAACTCTGCCAAAAGATTTTCCTTCTCACTGTCTTTATTAGTTGAGCTCCTTACTTAAGTGTAAGCATCCCTGGTATTAAAATAAAATGTTAGTAAGCACTACAATTCAGAACTGGACAAACGTTTTGAAAAGAATTAGGGTTGACATCAGTAATGGCAGCTACATAGAGCTATCAAAATACATAAATGTAAGAAAAACCCAAACTGGCTATGTAACAGCCATACAGAAAAAGACCTAGGCATTACAGAGGATCACAAGCTCAGTATGTATCAGCAACATCAGGCTGGAGAAGCAGGCAAGATTTACCCCAGGATGTATTATCAATCCTCACAAACGCATTCTCCCAGCCTAACCAGTTTCACAAAAGCCTCAGCAGAAGTACATACATCCAGTTTTGGATATCCAACCAAGGATCGCTTGGCAAAGTTCAGAAAAGACCAATGAAATGTAAAAAAAATCCCATAAAATATTGAAAAACAAAGAAAAAAAAAAGATAACATATTAGAGTTGTTTTATCTCAAAGAGATAAGAATGAGAGACTATGATAAGAGTTTTTCAGTCACATAGAACAATGCTGCACAGTAGAAGAGTATCAGTTCTTCATGTCTACAGCTGATAGGGAAAAAACAATGTATTTTCATGTCAGTAAAGATTTCATTTGAAGAAACGATCCAACGATAGAAATAGGAAGCACAGTGACAAACTGGGTAAGGAAAGGAATTTTCACTGCTGCACCTCTAATTTTATGGCAGGCTATCAAAGTATCTTCCAGGAATGACACAGAAACGTAATTGGTATGTTTCATATTATTTTTCATTTCAACAGTGGGACTCCTCTACAGCAAAAAAATACAGCTCTAGTAAAACTATTTTTAAAGACTGAGCACAGGTAATTTAAAATTGGAAGTGGGGAGAAGGGGGTTGGTTTTTGCTGGTTTTGTGTTGGTTTGGGTTTTTTGGCAGGGTTTTCAGGGATGGAGGGTTGTGGCTTTTTTGTTTGTTTGTTTTTTAAGAAATACATTACAGAATCACAAAAATGTTTAAGGTTGTAAGTGACCTGTAAGGGCCAAGTAGAGCAGGTTTCCCAGGACCATGTCCATATATGTTTCTAGTGTGTCCATAAATAGAAAGTCCACAGCCTCTCTGGACAATCTATTCCAGTGTTCAACTACTCTCACAGTAAAAAAAAAAAAAAAAAAAAAGTGTTTTCTTGTGTTCAGATAAAATTTCATGCTTTTCAGTTTGTGCCCATTACCTCTTGTCCTGCTAGTGGACCCTACTAAGAGCAGCTGGTCTCCCTGTTCCTCATTCTCTCCCATCAAATATTTACAGATTGGCAAGATCCTTCCTCACCCTTCTTTTCCCTCCAGACTGAACAATCCCAACCCTCCCAGCTTCTGAAATAGATGTGCCTGTCCCTCAGTCATCTTAGTGGTCCTTTCCTGTACTTCCTCCAGTAAGACCCTACATTTCTCATACTGGGGAGCTCAGAACTAGACACAGTCCTCTAGATATGACCCCATAAGGGCTGCTCCCTCAAGCAGATGATGATGCTCTTCCTAAAGCAGCCCAGGATGCTCCTGACCTTTTTTTGCCACGAGGTGCATTGGTGGCTAAGGGTCAGCTTGTTGCCCAGCAGGACCCCAAGATCCTTGTCTGCAAAGCTGCTTTCTAGCCAGATGGCCCCCAGCGTACACTGATGCCTCCCCAGATGCATTTCTCCTTGCTGAATTTCACCATATTCCTTTCTGTCCAATTCCGCAGCCTGTCAAGGTTCCTCTGAATGGCAGCACACACATCTGGTACATGAGCCACTCTTCTCAGTTTCATATCATCTGCAAACTTGCCGAGTGTGCATTCTAAGTCATTAATAAAGAGGTTACCGGCCCCAGAATTATTGCACTATGCTATGAGATGAGCACAGGAGCGTCATTTGAAAGGACTACTGTTATTATATGCAGGAAAAGAAGAAAATGAAAGATTTACATGAGTGACTTAAGGATTATTGCTTTTGTTTGACTTCAGACTTTTATTATTTTGTTTCCAAATTTTAAAATAAAGTATGAATTGGAGGATAAAATGTAAAAGTATACATACAGCAAATTTCCGAATGCTCATCGCTGCCATCCAGACAGTCATCGTCCCCATCACAGCGCCAGCGATCCTGGATGCAGCGCTTATTGTTACACTGAAACTGTTCAGCTTTGCACAACTGTGGTAGCACTTCTCCATGTTTAACTAGGGAAAACATACAAGAAACACATCTATTTTATCAGGTTAATACACACAGAATGCAATATTACCTCTATATAAGCAGATACAAATTCTTGTTAGCAATCTTCAGAACATTTTTTTAGTAAACTTTGCATATATGAGGCAATTCAACCTGAAGCCTGCAGCAGCACACACATGTGTATGATTGAAGTAATATACTTTTAATAAGTGGAAGAACTCAGAACAGAATGGCAGTCACTGGGTTTTAAATTGGTGCTTAGACGACAGTGTAAAAATGTCAGTGTAAAATATCTCAATGCCTCATTAACAGTGAAAAAACCCATTCTTCCAGGCAGAGACCAAATTCTAGTGCATGTTAAAGGGCTAGAAAATGATTACTGGAAATGATTACTGCAAAGTTGATTCTTGTATCCAAGAAACATCTCAAATGCCTGCATTATTCACTGGTACAGACTTGGCAAAGAAGAAAGGATAAGATTCTGCTTAGGTAGACTTAAGTAGCAAGCTACAAGCTTACTGATAAATCCAGACAGACACATTTCTCAACCTAAGGTTCAGAACGCTTACGTGTAAATACCACGCTGTGACCCTATGAGGAACACCGAAGTCCTTAGAAAGAGCCAGGCAGTGAAGTGTGTTGGGGAAAAAGCAGGAAATCTGCCTCATTCAAATCTGGAAGTGTCTAACCTCTCCTCCTAATGCTTACATGCCATCTTACCAGTGATAAGTCCGCCTTCCAGTATTTTCTGCTACAAATAAAAATATTTTTCTTTAGCAACAGTGATGGCTCAGCCAGCCATACGTCTGGGTCCAATTCAAGGTAATTGCAAGCTCAATAATGTTCATCATGTTATGAAATAATCCTTATGCTTTACTCATCTCTACTAGGCTTAGACCAATGAGACTTAAAAAAAGAGAGACTTTTTAGTAAGCTACAAATACCAGGCCTAAAGATTTTTTAAAATATCTCTATTATCTGATGAGTTATTTTTAATTAAAAATCATATAATTTATTATTAACACATTTTTTTTAATCGGTGTTTCAATTAAGATAGTGAAATTTGGGTAGTTTGTGTCAGGACCTATTACATTGAAATATATTTGCTTGACTCGTTTTATGAACAGTTTCAGCATGAGTATTTTCAATGCTAGTTTTCAATTTCAGATACTTAATCCATATAATAATCTGAAATCAGTTTATATAGACTTAATATAAAATAATAATTACATAGATTAATTTCTGGTATTTCTGATGTTCTTTAAGAGGTCAGCGAAATATTTATGTGCTTTATCATACCAGACATTCTGAAATATTTTCAAATACATTTCATCCTCAGATATTGTGTACTTAATATTTTGTCTTTTTCGAAAAATCTTTATTATATTTACTAAAGTGTCTTGAATTAGAATATTTATTCAAGGAATATTTCTTTGTCTTACAGAACCACCAAAAGCTTCCAGGAGACCACACTTCCTTGTTTTATTTGATCAGTTAACAGTAGTATCAACTCAGATATTCTTTAAAAACTTACTCAGGCAGGTTGTACTGTTTTCCTCCAAAAGTTGATTATCAGCACAGGCACAAACTCTGCCTCCAGGAATGGCTAAACAAAGAGTACCGCAGCCTCCATTATTAACACGGCATGCATTATCACCTGTGAAAATAAAAAAAAAGCAACTTTAAACCTAACAGCCATGTTAGAACTTGAAGGTTGGGTTGTTTTCTTGGTTTGGTTTTTTTTTTTAGAACACAAGCACATGATTATTATTACAATTATTTTCCTCTCATTTTAGGGACATATTATTATCATAGTTTGGTTACTACAGGCTATAATTTTAAAACAATTTTAGTTACATCTTGCAATAACCTGTAAGAATAAAAAAAACAGCTACATCATTAGCTCACAACATTCTATCTTCCTTTTTTACAACGGGAACAAATACTACAAGATATTTAATATGACACAGCTACGTGCACATAGTAGTTTTAAGAAATTAAACAGTATATAAAGGAATTTCTGAAGCATATTCACCTCTGCATATGTTAAAGCAACGGGACTACAAATGCAGAGTATGAAAAAAGAGAAAGGAAGCAAATTAAAAGTACAATGAGATCTATGGCAGATAGAACACAAGGCAGACACTCTGAACACATCTGCTATTTCTCTTTCTTTGTCTGTGTCACTGTTTCTTCCCAAAAGCTGTATGCTGTTCACATGAAGATACTGAGAGCTGTCAGGTGTTTTAATCACATACCAAGGACTGCTGCATACACACTACCTCATTCCTTGAGCAAGCAGACTTAAAACCAATGCCTACTGAAGCAAATGTTATGATTTCTGTTTGTGACACTTTAGTCATGACCTAATTGCTTAGATTTACACTGCTGAGGACATTCCACTTCTCATGATCAAAGCTCTGTTAGTTACAAGTGTTGGTGATAACTGACTATGATCAAGCAATCCATAAAAAGAAACAAACAAAAAAAAACCAAAAACCCAACTTCTTGTCTGCTGAAACTTCAAATTAAAACTACATTTTTTCCATCTTCCTGTCCTAGTAAAAAGCAGGTGTTTCTTCCTCTGCTTGTCCTTTTTAGATGCACAAATAATTTATCAACTTCCTGAGTTAAAACAGACTCCACACAATTCCCTCTCCTCAAAGTACTACCACTTCTCTTTTCATAGAAAATAAAATATTAAATTGTCATAGAGGTAGCTGCAAACACGTATATTAAACTGTCCTGTCAGAGCCACACCTGTGTGTGCAGGGAAACATTTTCAAATTACCAAATGAACATCAGATAACCAATAAATAATGTAAGACACTGAAAATGTTCAAATTTTAAGATGTACCTCACTACATCTCACAATACAGATCTTGAGCATTTCGTAAGATTCTACTTTTAGATTTTTTTTTTCTGACCCACCATACCTAATTTCTTAGAAACAAACGTGTCTACAGTCCATTAAAACACCACTGAGCTTTCAAATAAATTAGTGTAAAATAGGTAACACAGAATGCTGTGGGAGGCTGCTGTGGTACTTGTACTTTCCTTGGGCAGGGTGTGAGGGAGATGGCAAGAACATAGCTGTATAAACAAGGAAAACTGAAAGTCTCTATGAAGCGTGAGGGCTGGACCACAATTTTAGATTGAGCAGTTCCAACTTAGACTGGGCACTTAAAATACTATACTGGATCTTGACCTCATTTTCGACTATGATGTAAAACACTATGCAAAAAATAGACTCATTTATTACGTCTATGCTCACCAAAATCCAAATAATACAAACAAAACATCAAAAAAGTGAGAGATGTATTTGTATTTCAATATTGTAAAACCTCAGCTGCAACACCACCTCAGGAAAAGCAGCCTTAAAACTCTCTGCATCTTTAAGGGTCAAGATATCCAAAGCTGCCAAAACAAACAAACAAAAACCACAAACCTAAACAAAACATAATCTTCGAAAGTTAACCCAAAATTAAATAGCACAAATCAAAGAAATCTGCAGTGATTTAATCTAGTATACATGATATTGTCAGATTGCTAAAAAAGAATAAGGCTATAGAACAAAAGACTATTTAAGACAAATACAGAAAACACTTTGAAGACTCATGATGACTCCAAAACCCAATGCAAGCTTAAAATAAATAAAATTAAAATTAAAACACTAGATCAAAGTCAACCGGTCTGTCTTGAAGATGAAAAGTTCCTACTTAACCTCATAATTGGGATGACAAACTACAGCACAGTAGGTTACTCCCTAAGTGAGTGATAAAAGAGAGGATGACAACAAGGAAAATACAAGTACCAAGAGTTAAAACAACAAGATTCTAGACAAAAAGGCTTTTGAAGTGAGCTTTAAGGAAACCTTCAACCACACTGGAGCAGGGGAGAAATGTGAGGAGTTCTTCCTTCAAGGAGGAAGGAGCAGCAGAAACAACGTGTGATGAACTGACCGTAACCCCCATTCCCTACTCCCCCTCTGCCACTTGAGGGAGGGAAGGAGGTAGGGATAAATTTGAAAACAAGTTAAGCCTGGGAAGAGGGGAAAGGTGAAGTTGTGGGTTTGGTTTTTTTCCTTTCATTATCCTGCTTTGGGTTTATTAATAATGAATTGAAATAGCTTTCCCCAAGTTCAGTCTGTTTTGCCCATAACAGATCTCTCCCTGTCCTTATCTCGAACCTTGAGCTTTTTGTTATATTATTTCTCCCCCATTCCCTCAGAGGGTTGAAGGTGTGAGTGAGAGACTGCATAGCTTGGTCCTGAGCTGGGCTGAACTATGACAGATGGTTAAGTGAGACACTGTAAAAAGTGGTTTTCCCAGGGAAAAAAAAAAATTAGATGTACTTTTAGATAGAGAAGATGTCTTCTCCAAAGAATATTAACTACATATCTAACTCTTCAAATATAGTAAATTTAAAAATGAAACATGAAATATAACAACTCTATACATGGAAACTTGACATGCCAAGTATTGTGCTCACACACAGATGCAGTTCCCATTTTATACTTTAGCAGCATTTTGAAAACTAAGCTTTTCTTCCCATTGTAAATTACCAGCTGTTTTTTGTCTGGACTACATATAGGTATATGCCTATAAAATGATAAAGGCTAAATATTTTAGATGTATATAAGACTGCTAAATATTTTTCTAATGTTTTGATTCAATCCACTCCATACTAGCTTTATCAGTTGCTCTCTAAGCCATTCCTTGACTACAAATGACAGAGACACAGTCAAATCTTCCAAGCGCTAAGAATAGACATGAAGAAGATGCAGTACCCACATCCAGATCTGAAGGTGATAATGCTGTGAAAATAAAACTGGGCTTTATGGACAGGGACAAAGTACTCATAATAGGTCCTGTAAATGTTAAAGAAAAAATAAAAACTCATTGAGTCACTGTTCTAACAAGCACATTTTGCCACTGTATCTGTACTAAGTAGCATTCAGATAAATGATGACATTCATATTCTGTTACTTCTTTTTCAGTTCATGTGCAGAATCAAATGTAGCAGAACTGCCAACACCTTAGCGTCTGTGATTTTCTACAGGAACTGCTGCACTGGAAACGTTCTGCACATCAAAAATGAAAATTTATAGACATTAATGAGACCTATAGACATCAATATTTAATATGTTCATCTTTGGAAGAGTATTTTATTTATACTAAATCCTGATGTTCTGCTTTATATCTGCTACCAAACATTAACCAGAACTATGTTTTCATTAAAGAGTTTAAATATTCAAAACCTCATCCCAACACTGTATGGAGTAAATGGATTGCAAATTTTTCTTCAGTAAAACACATTTGTAAGTTTACCTGTATTGTAGCAGCTGCATTTTCTAAACTCCATTCATGCAAACCTGTGGTCTTAAACCTCATTTCTCTACTGATATAAGTAGCAAAACCTATGGATTTTCCCACTGGTCTCAAAGGCCACTTTGATTCTAATAGCACTATGTACTTTTCAGAGATTAAGTCATACAGTGCCGATGTAGACAAAGATGGGGGAGAAAAATCACAAAAAAGAAAGATAGACAGGATCTATTATCTTATTTAAGAAAAGGTAAATGCAATAAAATATTTGATGTCTACGAGCTGATGTGTATATGTTATCTATTCTATTTCATAGTTTCAAGCTACATCTCCGACATACAAGAAAAATGGCATTAAAGGCAGTGTAAATACACAGAATAAATTTAGACAGGTATAATACTATGAATCACTTTTTAGTAAGTATGAGATTATCGATTTCAACATCAATTGATTGAAACACTGGAAACACTGGAAAGTATCTTACTCATGCCATAATAATTCCTTTTTCTATTGTTGCTCATCCAGTCACCTCAAAAATACCAGGAGACTGCAGACTTTCATAACAGACCTTTGGAGAAATCGTACATTATAAATACCTTGCTGTTTACGTGGATCATAAATCTGGAGCCCAAACAAAGGTGGCCTCTCACTCCTTAACAGTGTCACATTCCTTGTAACCAGATCTAACTGGAAAATCGATCCATTCATATAGTCTGTCCAGTAAATATAATTTCCGTGATGTGAAAGCCCAAAAGGATGATTCAAGTCTTTTCCATTGTAGACTACCTGCAAGTAATTAGTGGTAGATGAGCATTACTAAGGTTAAAATAATTATTCATTTTTATTAGCACACACTATAGCAAACATAAAATGGGAAATAGGAAAACTGAGATAACTACTGTGTCCAAACATAATGACTTAATGAAAAAAAAATCAAATAAAGACTATAAAGCAGTTTAATGCACCAGCATCAACATGTAACTTCAAAACTTCATATAAATTAATTTAAAGTGTCCTGTGTGAACGCAGAGAAATGTAACCATACAACCATTATGTTCAGTACATATCTACCTTCTTCCCCAGCAAGGAAACATGGTTGTTGTTATAACTTTGAGTATCTGTCAAGTTGTTGTGGTTTAGCCCCACTCAGCAGCTAAAAATATCACACAGCCAACTGCTCACTCCCTCCCTTCACTGATCCCCCAGTGGGATGGGGAGGAGAATTGGGAAAGAAAGAAAAGCAAAACTTGTGGGTTGGGATAAAAACAGTTTAACAGAACAGCAGAAGAAGAGAAAACAAAAGAGGAATTAAAAAAACCCAAACAAATAACAACAACAACAAAAAAACTTAAGCACATAGCTCACATCACAACAGCTCAGGGTGGATCCTGATGCCCAGCTCCCTCCCAAGGGGCAAAACCTGCCCCTCAGCCCCAGCCCCACTTTATGCCCTGGGCCTGACATCCCAGGGGATGGAACAGCCCTGGGGCTGATTTAGGGAAGCTGTCCCAGCTGCTGGCTGATCAGTAACCTACCCCAGCTGTGTCCCCAGTCACAGGTGTCACCAGCTCCAGCTCCTCTCCCAGCTCAGGTGAAAATTAACTCTGTCCCAGCCGGAACCAGGACACCAGTATATTAAAAATCAGCTTCTTTTGAAGCAAAGAATAGTGTGTTTGAGTTGCTTATTTTTGTTGAAGTGTGAAGTAAAGTGCAGAGATTGCTTACTTATTTCTGTGAACTTCCTTTCTACTTTAGGTTGTGATAACTTAAAAAAAAAAAAACAAAAAAAAAAAAACCCAAAAAACACACCCATGCCACAGTTTGTTCTCAAAGTAAGACAAACTTTCTCCCATGAACCTTCTACTTTTAGTTTATTACCTCATACATAAACCTACAAATTATACCCCACAAATTACTTGTCTTTATTTTGTTGGCCACAGAAATGTTCTAAACCCATGTAATTTTGCTATTCTTCCAGTTTCAGGTCTCCTTCAGAAGAATTGCAACTACCACTACACAAGAGCTGTCTGATAAAGAGGAACAATTTAAAAATGTTTTTGGTGCCTACAGAATGAAACCAGAACTTTAAAAAGAGTCTAAACTTAGCATCAAGTAAATTACAGTAATTATAATGATTTACTTTAAAAAGACATAGAAAACTGCAGAACTCTAAATCATCTACTTTTGGGACCCCTGCCATTAAACTTCATCATAGCAGCTGCAGTCTGGAATGACTACGTTCCAGTTGTCTTCTGCTGGCTGAGGTTCTTGCTTGAACTAATGCCGGAGTGTATTTCTGTCTTACCTCAAAAGAAGGAAGCAGTTCATCAGACGCCCTACCTTGTTTCTGTTTAGAGACACAAACCCAAGAGAACAACTACTTTGAGGTGACAAACATCATCCCCCCTTTGCCCTTCAAATTTTCTCTTTGCTTTTGGAGTTCTTTTGGTCAGAAATCCTCATCTCAGTTAATTGCTTTTTGATCAAAATAAATCCATCAGTCAATTATCCACCAGCTACTGGTGGAATTCTTGTAGGACTTCCCCATCCCCCAAATTCTTCACTGTACTGACACTTGGAGAATTAAAGATGCTATTGAACCAGTTATATTTTGACCAAAATATCCTATAGTTAACAACAAATGAGTCAGCATCAAAAGTAAGTATCTTGCTACTTTTGGCTACACACATTTTATTCCAATAGTTAGGAATTTTATTTAAATAACGGGATTATAGAAAAAAAACAGAGCCATTCTGTGACAGACTTTAAAGAAAACCTGTAAAGACAGGTGCTTCTTATTATTCACCAGTTCTGGTGGGAGGCGAAACCAGCAAAAAAACCTGTAGTTCTCACTAGTAATCCATGGCAGCTGCATTTAAACTTCCTAGACCTGTTCTGTCCAGGAACTTCCCAGGAAGTCTAGCATTGCTAATAGACAAGGACGTCTCACTAAAAAATGCCATGCGCTTACCCTCCTTCCCCCACTCCATGAACGGATCATAATGGATTAGAAGCAAAATTTGCATTAAATGTAAATCCTAACCTAGCCATTATGACAAACTGCAACACTACAGCATTAGTACAGCCTTAACAACAAATCACTCAACATAAAGGATTTTAACAGCAATATTAAAATGATATGAAGTTGTACAGGGATGAGTTCCAGGGATGACTGTGTCTGCCGTTCCCACTTTCAGTACTAAAGATCTACGTATTGGTGCTGTCAAGGCCGTGATACAGAGGGAATCGGGAGTGAAAGATAAACGAGAAGTCACAAGACGTGCATTTTGTGACAAATTTCTTCCACAGAAGGACTTAATGCTTGCCATTCTCAATTGGCAGTGAAGTTTCAGCTGTCAGGGTACTAATTTAATGAAGCAGATGCTAAACCTTTCCCAAATTATCAGACTCCAGTCTAAGCTGTAACCGTTTTTCAGATGTCTGTTCTGCGCCTGTTACTTCTACAAAACAACACAGAACTTCTACGCAGACTTGATTCTAGCTAGTGTAGCCATTAGCAACAACTAAACCAATCTCTCTCCATCTTTGACTGCACTTGTTGAGTGCTCCCTCTCCGCATATTGCCACAACCGCTCAAACGGGGCTCTGAGATTCATCAAAAGCAGCTTACCCAGTGAAGTTAAACAAAAGCCTCTCTCAGGCAGAGCTGAAAGAAGTGTTTCTATTGAAATGCATTTTGTACCTTCATGGCTCAATCAAAATGCGACTCGTTGTCACACAAGAAAAACAGATTAAAAAAAAAAATAAATCAACTTTTGTGTCACTTTCTAAAGATGAAAATTTTTAGCTGCATTATAGTATCCCACAGGAGACTGCGACATTGCTTGTTTCAACAGAGACGATACCGGACATGCCGCAGGGTTACGCAGACTTTGAAAAGCTTGAAAAGCATTTTTAACATAACACAATAAAATCCAGAGAAAGAGCATGCCTGTGGCAAAACAGCAGTATTCTTCTTTTACCTTTCTGTCAGTTCCATTCAAAAATATCCTTTCAATGTGATCATAATAGGCATCACACCAGTACAGTACATTGGCACGATAGTCCAGAGTTAAACCATTTGGCCATAGCATCTTTGATGTTACAAAAATCTGCCGACTGTCGCCATCCATCCATGCCTTCTCAATTCTTCCCACACTGTCATCTATTTCATCTTCTTCCCAGTCTGTCCAATACATCCAGCTATGAAATTATAAAAATGAACATTCAGAGACCATTTTAATAATCTGAATTATACTGTAGACTTTTAGCAGAAGTTCACAACACTATATCCACAACCAGAGAAATTTTCACTTTTTCATGTTTCTTTCCACTATTTCTACAACTCTCTTTACTTTCATGTGTTCTGGATGCTGCTGAAATGACACCTACATTGTTTTGCTCATATTGTAACGAATTACATGAATACCAAATGGGCTAAGTGACATGAGATGTGAAAGAATTGTTTAAGGCCTTATTTAATCACACTAATGTTATGATTTTTTTTTTTAACCACCAATTTTATTGACTTTGTCACAAAGTTCAAACTTTTACTGTTTTATTTTTTTTTGGCCAAGTCTAATTTACCTTTATGATGCAAATCTGCTTTTTATTAAGCTTAACACTATCAAGAAAGCTGCAATATAGGAGTTAATTGCACTCTCGTTTAATAGCTACAGGATAACCTTGACATTCTGTGAACTTCATACCCGACATGAAAGCAGCTAAATTACTCAAAAACTATTGTAAGCCCTCTGTCCGTCACAAAAATGTTTAGAAAGATAGATAGCTAGAACAATGATTTGAAAAATAGCTGCCTGGCAATTTTAGCGTAGTTTTATGGTTTATAGTGCAGCAATGACGATAACCAAAACAACTCTGAAAATAAGTACCTATGCTAATTTGGAAAAATTAAGCAAGCATTGTAGCAAGTTGTCTAAACTTATTGGCTCAGAGGAGTTCTCTGAGCCATTCTGTACTGAACACTACAGAACATACCCTGTTATGCTCCTCTTTTTTTTTTTTTTCCTTATTGAATTAATCTGATAATCATATTTTATTACAGAATTTGCTAGGGACAACTCTGATTTAAACAATTTAAAACACAAAAGCAGAGGGTAGCAAATATGCTAAGAAACACCACTTCTATGTTTTTTCTTCTTTTTTTTTTTTTATCTAAGGAAAATGATGTTCATGGGAAGAAACACATAGAAGCCTAGATGTAATCTATGAAGTGCCCAAACAGCATTTAAGATCATTCGACGCCCAGTAACATCAATATGCTGGAAACATTTACTACATAGGAGATGTTTACTTTTAAGGTAACATGTGAGACTTAAATTACTTAGAGGAAAAGCATCAATAGTTGTCATGATTTAATTAGCATTCATATGCCTTTACCTTTGATTTGACCAGATTTATATTTCTGAAATTCTACAAATTCTGAAACAACTTGTGTGATCGTAACCCAGTTAACCTGTCTGTACTTTGAAGAATAAAACCCCAGAATTTAAATACTGAATTTACGAAGGAATGAAACACTGAAGTGAAAACCGGTTTTGTTATCAAGTCTCTGTAAATGATGCCAAATCTTCTGGTCAAAAACTTTATCTAAACACGTTTTTATGTATAAGCAATTTGCTCAATTTTTTTTTTAATATAAGAAATTGGAAAAGATAAAGAAAAAACCGCACCATTATTACACAGATTTGCATATATGCAAGAGTATTTTTTTATTTTCTTGTATGTTTCTTCCAAGTCACCCATCAGAAGGTTGTTCTGGGTTCTTTTACCATTTTTGTAAATAAACGCTAAGAACATCAACCAATTTTTGATCCACGAGGCTTAAAAACTTCATTGCATGTTTCACTCAAACAACACTCGGTTTAATCACAGAATTATAAAACCTGTGTACAACCTAAAGCTCAGGCAGAGATGCAGGTCAGTGTGGTATTTCGTTTATGGGAAGACAAAATATGTTTTACAAATATTTACATGGCTGCTCAACAGCAATTACTGAGCTTTTCTCCATTAACTTTTTGTCTGTACTCATTCTAGTTATCATGCCATAAACTCACACATGCTTACAGTAACAGACATTTACATTAATGTGCTTTAATTATATCTCAAAGTGCAGTTAATGCTTCTACATGGGTTAAATCAAGACTAATATATTCTAAACATAATTAAAATGCCATAATAAATGCTATCCCTCAGGAAAAGCTTCCATGATAAGTATAATCATGAAGGGCATGCTATTTTATTAGAGAAGTGTTTTATGTAACAGCCCTTTTCAGACAATACATCTTCATACACTATTTCCTGTGCCGTGCACTTACTGAGCTGGAAAATTTAACCAAGTAATTGTAGGTATGGTTATGCTTTGTGGTCTGATTTTACACCCTTACTATCTGACCTTAATTAATTGTAGCCTTTCCACAGTCACTTCCATCCCTTAAAGGGCAAGCTCAAAATTGAAAACCCGATAGTGTAAATACATTCCAGTACTAGGAAAACAGCAATCAATCCACCCTCACTAGAATTACCTGCCTACATCATTCTCCAGCAACAATTCACTGCTACATTTATTCAGGGAAATTTTAGGTAAACCACAACTATACCACACTAACATAATGTTCTTTTTTATTGTGTGGCCTATCACAATTAATTATACTAGTAAGTAATGAAAAGTATCTGTCTCGTTTATTTTTGTAAACCAATGTGTACAAGGACATGGTTATAATTACCTTCGGAAATTGAGACTTACACAGAGAGAAACAAAGGAGACGATTATAAAGTTCACTTAGTGTTAGAAATACATGCAGGTCTGACACACTCAATTTGTTTGAGAAAAAGGTGAATCACATTCAAATTAATTTGACATAGGTTCAATGGTGTCTGAGTATACGCATTCTTCTGAATGCTTGAGGCAAGAATGCTGGACAGGAATTAGATATTATAGAATACTGTAGAATTACAGACTAATACATGACTCTACAAACCCCATCCTAAGCAAAATTCAATACCACATTTATACTATAAAGACATGTATTAAACAACATAAATTAATCTACTTCATACCCATTGACAGGATCAACAACAATCCCTCTAGGGTGGGACATGTCTCCTTCCAACAAAGTTTTTCTACTCTGAGCAGCTTTTTCCAGTCTGGCTACAGCAATTGTTTTCCTGTGGCCGTCGTTTGTCCAATAAAGGTTATTTCCAATCCAGTCCACTGCTATGCCTTCTACATTATCAAGATCTGTAGAGAGAGAGAAGACAGTAATGACACTAATATTATGTGTTTATGCTCTAACATTATCCATTAGTATAAACAATGGACAATATATGGTCCAATTAGCTAAATTAGATTATTCCTTGAATCCGAATTGTATTTGCCATGTCTGTAAGAATTAGTCTTCGTTGAAAACACCCTACAAAAGGCCTGTGTATTAGACCATAAGCATTTCATATGTTAACCATAGCTGGTCCTAGGAAAATCACTGTTTAACAAAACTCAACTCAACTTTAACTCTGAATAGCAACAGCATTCAAGTCAAGAACAGCTTCCAGGATTAGCTCTAGTACTCTAAATTATCTTGCTTCTACTCAAATCCCAGGTTTTATTCTTATTTACAATTCATTCAATTTACAATTCTTCCAGTGTCCCTTGACCTTGCAAGAACATCACAACGGTCCAAGTTATTCTCCACAGCTAGAGTATATGACCAAATTATTAACATAGCGAGGAACAGATAAGCAAAGAGCAATGCTACCACTGGACGTACCAACAGGCTCATGAGTTTGACAACAGTGATTCATTCAACAGTGTTCATTCCATACAGCATGGAGGTTTCCCCATTTGAGAAGGTGTAAAACAATTCCACAAGCAACACCTTTTCCCTCAAGCTTACCCCACACTCTGTAACATTAACTGAGCTCTGCCCTCTCCCACATGACCCCAAATCCTTGACCAGCAGCACTGGACAGGGGGCTGAGGGGTGGGATACCCAGTGCTGCCTCCCACCACCTTCCTAAAGCTGAGGAAACCGCCTTTGCTTGCTTTAGTATCCTTGCTGAGATCAAACTTGGGGCGAAAATGCCCGTTTTACTGTTACCTTGTTTGGTATCTTGTCACAGGTAGCCAGTGCACGCGCCCGATTAAAAAAGGTAATGGGGTAACAGCGTAATGGCTGAAGGTCAGTATGGCTCAAAAAGTAAAAAATAAAACAAAACAAAAAAAACCCCACCAAAACCAACCAAACAAACAAAAACAAAAACTCCAACAGAAAAAAAAAAAACACTACCCCGTCCCCCCCACCACACTACAATGTTTCTTGACTAGATGGCCTTTGAAAGTCTCTTCCAACCCTAACCATTCTACGATTCTATTACTTGTTTGTCATACTCAGATACACAATCCTACAGTACAATTTCCATGACAGGAATGATCAAGACTTGAAAAAAGGAATGTAAATTGCTTTTCCTTTTCATATTTACACAGTAATGCCATCTAGACACAAGCTTTCATCAGATTCATTCTTTCTCACCAGTGTTGAGGTCACCTTCATATCAATGCTGGAGTTTGTTTGCTTGTTTGTTTGTTTTTTTTTTTTCTCAGAACAAACATCATGCAGAGAGATTTTTAACGCCATGTACATAAAATTTCCCGTATTACCATTTTTTAAGAAATGCTGATGTGACAACATCACTGATCTTTAAATCCTTAAATCCCACTTATTCCAGGTATGCATTTGAAAAACCTGCCAAGCTCAACATGGCTGTTTGTTATTTGAACTGTGCTGCCAGATGTATGTGATTCAACTGTCAGCTTTCCAGACAATAGCTTTGCAGGAATTCCTGAGTTGCTGGTTTGGGACATTTGAAGTTGTTGAACTAAAAATGACTCTGACAGCAGGCGCAGTGGCTCTGTGTTGCCATAATCTAAACCTTCCCTCAGATTTCTCCACCAGGACACCTCCCCATAATACAACCAGTGAGTACTAATGGAAAGGTTTTACTTGCTAACATTCAAAACTTCAGCACACCTATGATTCTTTTTGCAACCTATCAGATTTGTTTTCCTCGGACAAACTCTTCATCTATAACATTTTTTAGACCCCAAACACCTTTACTGATTATGACTCTAATAATCTAATTCCCGACAAGAAACCAGTAATATTCCCTGTGATGGACAGGAATGCAAAGCGCTCTTACCACATCACACTCCACATATCTTATTTAGTGCAGTACAGAAAACTTTCTGCCTACTACAACCCACAGATAACATGGTACGTCGTCAACGATACACGAAGATGACAGTTGTACCCAGTAAATGAAATATTGAGCTTTTTATACACTTAGATGCAATAACAGCATCTATAAAAGATGTCATTACAATCTCAATAGCATTGGAACATGATAAATTACTTCATAGCCTTTTTATTAAACAATATTTTTAGTGATTGTACTACCACCATATTCCCTATCAAGTTAGCAGAGCTATAATGTTTTCAAATACCTTGTCATTGAAAAATGTTTAACTTTTTGGTGTTTTTATAATGATATCCTTTAAAAAAAAAAAGCAGAATGCATTTAAATACCTTTGAAGTACATTAAGATTATGATATAAACTCATACTGTATACTACAATTTAAAAATAACAAGGATTCCCTTATTAAGGGAGATACTTCAGCCAGTATGCTTTCAATGTTTAAAAATATAAAATTAAGAGGAGCTGGTGGCTACTGAAAATCATAGCATAACAGCCATGTAATATTTTTAAAACTGCTTTTCACCCTTATCAGTATCCTCTGTCTGGGCACAACGGCAACAGACAAATAGCACAGATGAATAAAGGTGTATGTGCAAGCGCCATTTTTTTAACATGAAAAAATATCACTAACATAGAATTATATATGAAAGTAATTGAAAAATGAGTATATCTGTCAAAGAATTCAATGAGGTCTAGAGTAGTTCAGGATTCAAACCGGAGGTTCCTTCCACCTTTCATGCTGTCTATAATTCCAAGTATGTAACCATCCTATCCCATGCATGTTGATTATATTAAATTCAGTACTCACGGAGAAGTATGTATGTGTACAAAACTGATGTATTTTACACTTGCTAGGTTTTGTTTGCTTTTTTTCCTTTAACCCTTGCAGTGACCTGAACAGTAACAGGAATTAAGGGTAACACCTCCAGCAGCTGTTTTGAAATGTGCAGTTCTTTGAACGTGGGAAGAATTGAAGCCTGACTACCTCTGTATTCATGTGTTCCTTTGTTGGTTTTTTTTTTGACTATTTTGCTGAAGAATAGCAATTTTTTTTCTTCTTTTCCACTACAATTCCATTTCACAATTTCTGTGTTCACACTGCTATGCCCAGCTGCAGAAATCAATAAAATAAGAACTTGCAAATAATCAGTCCTTGATATCTCCTCCCTCTACTGTGACGAAATTTTACAAAAAAAACCAAAAACATTGCTACAAAATTTTAGGATGTTAATTATTGTTGGGCCTTGGTGCAACATATCAAATTAAGCTGAAATCATTCTGAAGGTCCAAAAGATATTACAGAGGGACAAAGGTACCCACCAAAGTATCAACTAAACCTTGTTCACATGAGAAACTAGACTTAAATTTAGTAAATCAGTCATGGGTGTAGAGATGACACTACATCCTGTGAGACACAACATGAAAAAGTGATGGGGGGTGGGGGTGGCATAGGCTTAAGTGTTTTCCAAAATGTGTTTAACATTTTTATCCCTCTTTCTGATACATGCTATACTTTTGGGGACATATTTTTCCTTGTGATCTAAAAAGCTTGAAGGAAGCAACAGTGTCAAAATTCACTCTCCAGATGGAGGATAAGAAATAGCACTATGATGACACACCTAAACCAGCAATCAGTCCGATAAGAATCATCCAGTCAAAGGACAACACAACTGTGGATCAGTCAGAGTGGGCAAGACCAGTGCCAGCAGCTCACCCAGGTTTCCCAAGCTGATGGACACCGTCAGTTTTATTTGTTGTCTTTCAGTGACTTTGATACATTCTTCTAAAAAGGTAATGCCAGACTCAGCTGGAACTCTCAGAGTGGGAGAGCGGCCTTTGGTCTTGGAGCGGATCAAGTACATTGAGAAGAGTAAAGTGCAAAGTATGGTAGGGAAAAGAAGAGAGCATCTCACCAAGGTCCTGGCAGCCCAAGGCTCACAGAGAAAGACTGCTGAACAGAACAGGGAACAAAGACAAGCTTCAGGAGTGAAAGAAAAGTCCTTTAGGGCTCAGAGGAGTCTCATCAGATTTCGCTCAACTCAAGAAAACACTGACATGACTGAAATCAAGCTTGAGGACAAGGAGCGATTTGTTCAAAACCCATTTCATTTTTATCCTGTCTGACCTAGACATTTTTGGGTGAAACACAGTTTTTCTATTAATAAAATCAGCTCTTTAATGATTTTTTTTTTCCTTTGGGAGACAAACCAGTCCAAATGCGGACTGTATTAGTGTGAACAGCAAAGCTAAGTTATTAGATAAGAATGCTAGATACCTCCTCAAATTTACAAGCATAGTGCTCCAAGCGCGTTCAGTTTCATATAATAGCTACTGTATCTGAGCTACCATGCATTCTGCGGTAATTTTGGAGCATCTGTTTCTAAATCAAATACAATCTAAGTCAAAAAACTCATGGTAATTAGATATTAAATATATCAGAAAGTTTTAAAGTAAAGGAGAATTCTACAGCACAGTCCTATAGAGACAACTCACATTCTTTTTGTGAGGTTATGGTTTAAAGTTCTCTTTTATTTAACTACTTCAGAGCTTTAAATACACTCCTTACTTTTTAAGTGGGCTTCACATTAAGTAGTAAACAGGAACAAAATAATGTCCATTCCGGTTACACAAATTGATTTGGCTACAGTAAGCCAGGCTTTCTGCAGTGAAGCCCTTTCAACATAAAAATGATGAGGTGAATAAAATATAATTTTTATCATTGTTCACTTGATAATTGAAAAATTAACATTTGTAATTCTGGAAATACTATCAGAATTTTACAGTCAGTAATAGTATGCAAGCTACAAATATACAGAATACAGATACAAGATTTAAAAAAAAAAACCCCACACTCGTATTTCTAGAGGCAACAATTCGCCACTCTGGTTTTAAATATGCCAAAGATTATAAGCAGAGTGTGTGATTTGGTACAGAACGGCCTAGCTCATCAGTGTCACTTAGAACATGGACACTCATAGTGCCTAAAATACTAGATTAACATGAAAAAAAATTCTTCTATATACTAACTAGCTAAATAGCTTCCAAAGACCTTTACAAACTTACTTTGACCTTGTTTAAGCAAAAAGCTAGGCCTTGGCCACACTTCCTAATATTTAGAAGCAAACAATATAACACTTTAAGTCTCACAGCAACCCAAAACAACATAAGGAGGACAGAGAGAAGTAAAAAAATCCCCAGAGTCTGTGTTTATGTTGCTTCAACTGAACGATATTTAAATCTCTTAATGTCTGATCTGTTCCATTTTTTAAATTTAAAAACCTGATTTCATATGCAAGTTTGAAACCTTAATTACAGCAATTTCTGTTGCTGGTGAAATTACACTACTGTAGCAGTTGTGCTGTCAGCTCTAGGATAGGCCACGCTGTGGGCTGTCAAATAATTATCAATACTACACTGCAGTTTGTTTCCAAAAGTGAAGAATAAGAAATCACAGCTGAAACTATATGACAAATCAAACTCCAGCAGCGTTAGGTGCTCAGCGTTCGCAGTTCCCTGTAAACAGCTTGTAGGATCAGGCTCTCATGTAGGCAAACTGTAATTATCTGAGTTGGTGTTGTTTGAGCTAGCATATCTGTTCTTGCAAAACCTGATTGTCACAAAGAATGACAACTTCTAAACTGAGAAGTAACACCTACCACAGATAGAGTTCCTTAGCAGCAAGCTGTTCAGAGCGAGTATTAAACCACCTCCCGACACACCTGATTTCCTCTAGTAGCCTTCCACCAACGAATGGTTTAATCTGTCCCTGCTGAGTTCTTGAGAGCTGACAAGAATAAAAGCTATGGTGATATGGCTGGAAGCCATATTAATTTTTTAAACCATGAAAAACATGTTTACAAGTGTTCTTTAAACATACTTTAAAGTTATGAACCTACACCAAGTTCTAACAAACAACGTAAGCTCCTGAGGAAGGAGTGGGGGGAGAATAACAGTCACATTTTTTTCGTCTCTGTTAAGTATTAGGACCACCAATAATATATCATCAGATAATCCACAACTCTTTTGTATCACATTGGTATTTTTGCTATGTTGTACTTATAAAGAGTAGAAATTACAGTTAAACATTATTTTAAAGATTCTCTTCAATTTAGTGGTTTGCTATACAAATTTATTAATGTTTAAACATTTGATTAGACTAACCGCAACCTGTTTGACATCTTTCAGCAAGGATGCTCTTTGGTGTTACCTTATAATGTTTAAATCTACCTACTGTCCTCTCCTTTCTCTACTCCGCCCTTGGAGTACTTTGTTGTCAAATGAAATGTGTGTTGTTGAAAAGAAGGTCAGCAACAGAAGTTCTGTGATGTACAGTATCCGTTTCCATATTCTCAGAGAAATGAAGAATTACTGGATTGACAGCTGAGTAATTAATTCTTTACTCAGATAGCTGCCAATCACCAATACAGGGTAAAAAGCCATCTATTCCTTGCAACTACTACTGATGGGATCTTTGTGCAGACCCTGAGGTCTGTGGAGAGACCTAATACCCAAACAGCACCATACCACTGCAAACTGGAGATAACTTCTCTGAAATGAGCAGATTATAACATGGGTTATGAATGACAGGCAATGAAAATACAATGGTATTTTAGTTACTTTCACTGTCTCAAGCTTCAGTTTACAAATAATGATATTAAGCTCTCCGAAGGCCAAGATGAATATTCATATCGCTTATATTGAGTACTAGAAAATAATTACAGTGGAATGGATTTCAACTGAGGCAGTTGTTACCTCCTGCTGAAGCAGTCTTTCATCAGAAGGATCCATAAAAGAAAATGAAATATGGGTTGAGGAACTTGAGGTTTTATCACTGAAACAGCATTTAGTATGATGAGAGATGATTCTAGACCAGGGAGATTTTGTACAGTGTAGTGGGAGAGATGCAAACTAGGAAACAGCTGGTATCTTCTCTCTTTGCTATAATAAATGGTACAAACAACTTAATCAAGATTTTAAAAATGTTTAGATCTTCCTCTTGCTTCTACATATACAACGGAAAATGCATCAAGAAAGACAAAGCTTTTTTCCTAATGAGTTTGTAAGCACTACAGGAAGTCTCACTCTGTCAAAGAACTTGAATAAGCTCCAGAAACCACATTGAGGAAGTCCACAAAGACATGGGATGGCTCAGTGAACAAGTACAAAGAACTACATTATGGATCCACTGTAACTAACTACTAAAAGAAAAGAGTGGAGATGTAGGAGTTAATCACTGGCGGGTATAAGCTTAAATGGACAAAGTAAGAATTCCCAACAGAGCAACTTAAATTTTACACTTCTGCACTCAAGAATAAAACCCAGGAAGTTGTAAAAAAAAAAAAAAGAAGCATCACGGTCTAGTTGGGGTCTGTTTTCCATAGGAGATTTAAATAAAGCTTTAAATTATCTGTAAATGGCAGTTCAGCTTCTCCGTAGTGAGATTCTCTGAACATCACTATCAGTTAGCATTGCCTACCATCTTTGAGGATTGTTTCTCGCTCTGTGCCATCAATTTTCTGTCGTCCAATTAGGAAACTGGTAGTATCAGCAAAGTAAATGTAATTGGTTTCAGCATGGAAGTCCAGAGCACGAGGATTGACCAAGTTTTCTATAGGGATCATGTATTCATCGGATACTTTGGTATTCAGGTCCATTCCCCGTATTATTCCTGGGCGTCCCTTCCCATAAAAAAGAAACAATTCATTCTTTGGTCCTGCAAAAGAAAGATTACAAACATAAACAACTGATGCTGCCTAATCTTCTTTACAGTGCATAATATCACTGTTTAATTAACTGGCACAATTAGTGGGGGAGCAGGAGTGTTAATCAATACAAAAAATTAAACTTTCATATATTCCGAAGGTATCTAAACTCAAGAAGTCTAGCTAATTATATTATCTTAATTAAAATACAAATTACTTCAGTGAGCTGCTTACATCTAATTTTTTTTTTATAGAAAAGTTCACACTGAAAAGCAATGCTAGAACACAGAATAACTTTGCATCTACTGTGAAATGGACATATATAGCTTTGTAGACATTTAATTTTACAATTCATTAGGATCTATCAGGATAATGTAGACCATGACTGAAGCAATCATTAAATCTAACAAGACCATAAACTCCAGCAAATACAAAATACCATTTTTTTCATCTGAAGTTTTTCAGAAAGAAAGAAGACAAAAGATTACAGTAAATTTATTTGAAATGGGAATACAACAAATCAACATTCACTGCTCTTTCATACTGAGATATAACACACAGATACCAATACTTCCTATTTCTGAGGAGATTTTTACAACTTAACCAACTAGGTTAATTACAAATAATTGAAGTTTAGTAAGGTGATTTTGTTTCCTTAAAGTTACTTATAAATATCCTTAGATCCTTATTACTACCAATATACCTGTTAAAATTCTCTAAGATAAATACTTTTCCTAATGCCTCTCAGGGTTTTTGTTGGAATTGTTAGTGAAAACCATATGAGGATTAACTGAGATCAAGTATATCCATCTACCCGCATCCATCTAAGTATCTAATTGTATGCCTTTCATCTGAAACAAACCAATGCCATCTGGTCAAGAAAACAGACAAAACTAGGTGTTCCCCATAAGTTTCAGGACTGTCCTGTTGGCTGTAGATGACCACCAGATTGTGTATACACAACGTTAGGCATAACCACAGTTATAAAAACCAAACTTGCTTTCACAAAGTATTACGAGAAAAGCCTTGCTTGACTTATTCACACAAACGGTCTGCTTCTGAGTTACAAGTATGGGTAGAAGATGTGACAAACTATTTAACAGCATTTCAGTACCTACGTACTGTGAGAATGCATAGCATATAAAGAAAGAGTAAAACAAATTAACTTCAAACTTGTGATGATTCTCAGAATTCTTTAAACAGCATCTCAGGTTTAATTTGTCACTTCTATGAACTAAGCCAAATCAAAGCACTCTAAGGGAATGAAAGGAGTATGTGAACAAAGTGTCAGGTACATGTTGCAAACAAATTTTACCCCAGAACAACCCATGTGATTTCTATTGTTATTGATAAGCAGGTTAAATAACACCCAGAACTATACCCTGAAACAGTAGCAGCTGGCAGACTTTGATTTAAATAACATACTTTTGCATGACCTGCCATCACTCCCCAGGATGAAGCCAGTCCTGCAGCGACACGTCCGTGCTTTGTAGTTGCTGCTGAGCAGACAGATGTGCGAACATCCCCCCGGCAATCCATTTGGGTCTGCTTCACATGCATGGCTTCTGACTACGGCGAGTGAAAAACAGCACGATTGAAATCCATTAAAAGCAAGATATTTATATCTATCAGCATGTAGAAAGTTTAGATAGGGGAAAAAAAAAAGGGAATTTGTGTCATAATAGATCTTTCCCCAGAAGGTAACTACAAAAGGTGTTTTTTTTAAATGATACCCAAAACAGACAAGTAATCCAAAGGGCCATCTTGTGGCTATCAAGCCATACCCATCATTATATGTCATCATCCCTTTTTGGAAAAGCTTCTGCACAGCATTTGCCAGGCAGCACTCCCCTGGGGTAGCTGACACTTTTCCCCTTTTTAATTTGTTGCTTATGTTCATATGGTTGGTTGGTTGGCTTTTTGAGAACAGAGTGAATCCCATGCCAACATAAGTTGCCATTCATTCAACTCCATTAAACAGCACCTTTCTGGGGCAGATACCTGTGCAGAAACTAAAGAGCAGAATGAGCCTTGTAGCGTTTTTCTATATTTGCACAGTTGGGATGTAAATTCAGCTGAAGAAGCCAAAGAATTCCTTGCTTTTGATTTCATATTTTCAAATGCATGCTACTAAATTAGCAGACTAATATATCAAAACCTTTTTTTAAAAGTCTTTAAGGTAAATCTGATGAGAAAACAAAATCTACCTTGCTATCCTGCATTTACTAAGCAGGCTTACAATAGGCCTACAGTATTTTAGCCCAAAAAAAAAAAAAAAAAATTCTCTTCTTTCTCCTTTCCCCCAAGATTTTTAGTTCTTTTTTTTAAAAAAAAAAAAAAAAAAAAAAAGTAATCTAGTGGTTTAAGGTTCATATCGTTAAAGGTATACAGAAACTCTACCGAGCTGAGACAGCCTTTATAGCAAATCTTGACAGCAACAAACATGTCCATTCAAAACAAAAGAAGTAGCAGAGCGAAGAAAGGGCAAGAGGAACAGAGTAACCACAGGATGCAATAAAAGATTACACTGTGCTCATGTCTCTCCTCTACTCAACCTCTCTGACTCCCTCGGGGGTACAAGAGCGGGGCCTACAGCAAGGAAAGTTCTTTGCAGCCTTCTTCAGACACCAACATTTGCAAACCGATGCCCTCAGCTATAAGGCAAAAATTAGTTGACTCAGTCTACATCAATTTAGAGTTTGTTCCCACTTCAGAAACTTCTCCTAAAGCAGTCAGTTTGATAACATTGATGTTGATCACCAGAACTGATGTGTTAGCTTTTCCGTCCAAGCAGTCATTGCCATGATTTATTGCTCAGTCATATCAAAGAATTATCATAAAGTATCGCTGTAAATATTTTTTATTTTTCTATCTTCGCACAAAGTTCCCACAAATCACACTGCTGTTCTGAATGCAAAAAGCATGCAATCAGAGCCACAATCAGAGTCATACAGGACTATGGACCTCAGAAATTGCTTTTACCCAAAATTCTGAGATTACAGAAAGCTTTCCATTCTAGACGAAAATGAAGATTTTCCTTCACACAAGGCAAAAATTACGTTTATACAAACCAAGGAAAACTTAACAGCAATCTCCTATCTCACCAATTGCTGTGCTGGCAGTTTGGCAGGCTAGCTGCCCACATCTCCATGCTTTTTTGGCAATCCTGAAGACAGGAGCTCCCTTGAGGTTTGCAGTCTGTCCGAAAAGCAGACCCAGAGAAACCAGGAATCTCTGAGGTCTGAGACCTAAGCGTCTAGATAGTATTGGACATGTAATGATTCCGAAGGTGTTGAATTCTGAAAGTGTTGAGTGTCTGGAGCCAGACAGTTTGCAGACCAGGGCTCTTTGGCCGTTCCCCAAGCTGAACGCTCAGTAAGAGTTGTGTTAGGAGCTTAGAGATGCAGTAAAACCAGCCATAAGCACATAGAAAACTGGGCAGATGAAGAAGCAACAGACAATTTTGCCATAGTGACAAATTTTCACTGCATCTTCTGATAAATTTTATCTAGAAGAATCTTCTTAACCACACATTCATCTATTCCCTGTTTTTACCTTTCCTAGAAAGAGGAATTTTGATCTTACCTGCTGCTTGCGTTCTTTTCTGGTATACACGGATCTCTTTAGCATTGTCAAGTCCAGCAAGAGACTGAAGATCTGTGCCATTATATCTGTTTATTCGTAAAATGCTGAGATTATCTGAATTAACTGTATATAAATAGTTTTCAAATACTGCCAAACCACACAGATGCCTAATCTGAAAAATAATAATAATTTTAAAAAATCATTATTTTAGCTGAATGTTTTATGTATATCTATGATTTGTAAACATCAAACATGACTGTGAATTGTATATGCTAAACTGTACAAAAGGATTTCTGAAGGTGTCAATAAATATTTGCAAGTAATAAACACAAACTACACTAGAAATATAGTTCACATTCTTGTAGTCTGAAGCTTGTAATTAGAAAAGCTCTGTACAAGAAGGACAGAAAATTCAAAATATTAGGCAATCCAAATTAACTTATCCTCTGAATTTTCCACTTTCTCTGTCTTTCAAACTAAAAACTTCATGTGAAGCTTACACTTCAAGTGTAAGCTTATTTTAGTAATGACTAATATTAATTAATAATAACTGAGATAATTAACTAATATTAACCAGCATTAACTAATAAATATAAGAAATATATGCAATTAAAACATAGTTTATGGGTTGAATTGATGTATTTTTTATTATGTAATAATCAAAGCAAGGTAAATAGTGCAAGATACACCCACTGAATATTTTCTTAATAAAATACACAAGGAGATAAACAAATTCTCTCAGCTATGCTTGTGTTCCTTTTGTGTTGATGTCACACGGTACTGCTTCTCAAAGAGTAAATTCTAAAACTGTATTAACCTGTGATGTGTCTGGGTATACTGATTCAAAATTACCTAACATAAGTTAGCCAATCACAGTTGGAACATGAAGTGGTGGATAATCTACTGGTTGTGCTGGATTTATAATTTATAGATTCAGAAAATGTAAAATATCTCATTGATAACTTAGAAAGCTGAACAAATTAAAGAGAATTTGTTGGCAGAAGTTCAGATACTCATAGGCTGAATATCTTATTAGTTTAATCAATAAATTGTTCGCCACAAAGTATTTACTTAGCTCATTTACTCACAGATTCAGACATATGTCATAAAATAACCTAAACCAAAACACCTGTCGCACATCAAATATTTCAGTCCTTTCTGGAAATTACTCCCCAGTTGGCCAAATCTTGCCATTGTATTCTGTCCTTACTCAGAGGAGGAAAAAAAAAATAAAAAAAATAAATCAATGGGAGTGTTTGAATAAGATCCAATAGAAATTCAATCCAATTATAGTAAGATGTAAAAGAAAACAGCCTTGAAAATAATGATGCATCTGTACCAAACTGTTGAATTCTCCTCTGTGTTATAATCCTTTATTCCCTTTTTCCATTTGCACTCAGTTTAAAGCTTTAAGTCCCATGAGAGCTTTTCTATACTTACACTATTAAAACTATGTGACTCTTTTTACAATGCATTTTATAGTGACTTAATTATTTGTATTTAATTTATGCACTTATTATTTTTTACGTCTTGTGAAGCTTTCCAGCTACCTTATGCATGAATGGAAAAGTTGCTTTTTACAAAAGATAGCTCTTTGAAAGCCACCCAGGATATCAATCAAAAAAGCCCGTATCATTTGGAAAGCATGTCTTACTTATGAAATAAACATTAATCCCTAAAATTTCTTGAGATTAATTTTCTGGTTTTCTGTTTCCTTGGACTAATGAGGAGTAACTTGGAGTAACAGTCATTCTGAATCCTGCTAAATACAAACACAGAGCATAGTGAAATCACCAACTTTTCATTTGGAAAGACAATCAAGATGCTTCTCCTTTCGTCATAGTAGTGGCTACCTGAAAGGCCAAACTTTTTAATACCCTTCACCAATATTGAAAGAAACGGACATCCTTCTCCCTTCTTAGCTAGTTCAGAGAACAAAGAATCCCTCTGAACTTGATAAAGAATCCTCTTTTGCATCTAAATATCAGAAAGAAGAGAAAGAACAACCATCTCCACGACACCAGCACAACTCACAAGCATGTAAAAATAATTTACAATTGTGACCTAGACTGGTTTTTGTCACATTTTCTGCCTATTTTTAAATGGTAGTTATGCTAACCAGTTGTTTCTTGTTAAACAGTGATAATTCATTTTTACATAATTTTTAACCTCAGTCAGAAGCATATGTACTCATGGCACCCACACCAGCTCTGGGAGTCCAAGTAGCAACCAGGAACAGTTTAGTCTTTGCCAATTTTCCTTCAATTTCTTGCAAGCCCCACAACTACCAGGGAACCCTTCCTTTCCCTGCTACCTACTACCCGGCTCTCCATGCTGAAGCAACAATAATGGATTGATATACTCCTCCTCAAAGACTCATACAGTCTCTGCATTTGTATTTATGACTCTGAACATCTGGATCAACTGGGAAAAGTATCATTGCCATCAACAAAATGTTATTTAAGGGCATCCAGATTGGTCTGAACAGATGAATAGCTTTTGTTCTTCTGTTTCTTTGACGTTCTTGTGCCTGTTAGTTTCTTCTTCCTGAATTGGCAAGGACATCTTGTTTTTGTTAATAATTTATCCCCTAGTATCTTTCCATTGCCCCATATTTTCCCACCTAAAGTCTTTTACAACAGGGAGTGTGACTTGCATGGTGCATTGTTAACGAGACACTACGTGGAAACGTGTCCATAGGTTGCAAAACAGGCCCAATTGCAAATAAAACAAAACATGCAGATGCATCTTTTAATGTCTAATGCATTTGAACCAGAGACAGAAACATCTGAAATTACTGTTAGCATTATGTACATCCATATATTGATATTGTTACTTTTTACTAATTTGCAAATAAATACCTACTTGTTTGCCTTTAATTATCGTATGCCTCTTTCTCCCTTGATAGTCAACAACTTCCACACTGTCCAGATATATGTCAACCCAGTACACATATTTATTGATGAGGTCTAGTGCGAGAGCAGTCGGCTGTTCAATTTTAGCGTTTACTATCCACGTCCTGTTCATTCCATCCATGTCACATCTCTCCACCTTGGCAGCAATCCCGTAGTCTGTAAAGAAAAGCTTTCTGTTGAAAGAAAATAAGATGTTGTAAGCTTCAAAGGGTGTGAGAAGAGTGCAAAGCTCCCGGTGGCTCTGTGCAAAGTAAGGGTTTGTTCTTCATCATTTCTTGGGGTTCATCTATCAAAACTCCATATTGATAATCGTATCATTACCAAAAAAAAAACCCACCGTATCTTCTAATCAATTCACAACTACACAGAATTTTCTTTTAAATGGAATGTACAGAAGTTCTAAATGCATTTCCTTACACCGCAGATACACCATGTAATGCTACTTTTCTTTTAAATGGATGGTATCCATACGTACAGAGACTACATTACGATCTTAAATATCTCCTTCACCATTAATTATTTTAAAATGGCAAGATATTTACAAATACCAAAAAGTGGCAAAACCACAAAGCACTTACATAGTTTGGAACACGCTTCATTGCGTGTGAGGTATAACAAATACAGTGATCCAAACTGCCAGGTTTGTGAAAATACATTTCTAAAGCAGGTGCCTGTCGTGCATTTGTATCCAGTCTCGGAAGGATGGTCAGGATGGTCAGGCTTTAAAATGTTCCCGCAAATCCAATGAGTCATTCCATTCAAGAATAATGGAAACCTATCAAAGACTTAAAATTGCTACTAAAGTTTCCTAACCCAGAACTTGATTAGCATTCCCTGGGTTTAGTCCACACAAATCAATTTTGATTAACTCACAATATTTTAACAGGATTACCTATTTGTGAGACTAAATTACACTTGCAACCTGAAGACCACCTTGCCGTGACTTTAACATGCTATAAAGTAACATTCAGTCTGGAATGAGATTATTCTAAAACTACTTTGAGAATCAGGATTTCATTTTCC
Source organism: Chlamydotis macqueenii (assembly GCF_036417535.1). Lineage (NCBI taxonomy): Eukaryota > Metazoa > Chordata > Aves > Otidiformes > Otididae > Chlamydotis > Chlamydotis macqueenii. The sequence goes on along the minus strand of NC_141561.1, from coordinate 5,695,731 downwards.
AAATGAAGTGAATTATCTCCTAGTTATTGCCACTAATGGGAATAACATTGGATGAACAGCAGATAAACCTTGAGATATCTTTATGTTGAAGAGTAGTAATTTATAGCCTTGTAACCTCTCATAGAAATTCTGCATTGTAGTACTTTTCAGGCTGGAAATAATACATGTTTGCTAAATAGGCAGGTGATATCCATATCCTTTATCATTACCATCTTCAAAGAAATAAGAATACATTGTAAATGTAGTTAAATTTTCACGTGCAAAATACGTACATTTAAAAATCATTAAAAGTACTGAAGGCAGAAGAATGATCTATAGGATAAGTACAGCAGCTGTCAAATGCCAAAATGAATTGATCACAGAATCGTAAAATAGGGCTTGAGGAGAATTTGAAAGGTCATGTAGTCCATCACCAGGCCATAAGGCAGAATAAACTTTACCTATAAGATTCCTGGGGGATATCTCCACTCCTGAGAGAGATTTGTATTTATGAAAATCATTTTGAATTCCTGTCTTGTCCTTCACTGCAATTCTGTATCCCAGCTGTACCTTCAGAACTTTTAAAAACACCTACTTATCATACAGGTCCATATAAATCAAACTGTGCATACCACAGCTGATGCACAATGCAAGAATTATATCTGCACAGCAAATGTTTAATTTGGAATGAAAACAGCCAAAGAATGGTGTATATATATGTACATATGCTTATATTTATGTATGGATGGATTTCATCAGCAGTAATAAGGTCAACAACTATTACAGTGAAAATAAGTTATTCAAATGTTATACGTACTCTGGTCTACAACCCGTACTTCTGGGGATTTCATTTAGGTTATTTGATGGAACTTTGTATCTCAAGTTCAATAATTCAAATCAAGCTCATTTTGCAGTCCTGGGTTGTGCTGTGGTCAGGCACATCCCCACCCGTGTGTACATATAAATATACATGCATACACACAACAAGGACGTTAAATTGACTTCAGATTGACTCTTCACTTGACTGCTCATGCACAGTATTCTTATACAAGATTGAACATTTCTACCTGATACCACAAGTTAGACCAACACACAAGTTAAAAATAATAATAATTTGCCTTTTACAACTATATTCTTCTTTCAGATTTGACAAGAACTAAAACATCTGTATGCCAATAACAAATGGATACAGTAAGGAGTACTGAAGTTAAGATGCTTTCTCTAGCTTTCAGGTATGGAGAGGAGTAATTTCCTTGGTTTTTAAATACCTATTTTACATTAGCACAAGTGATGTTAAGGAAGCTAGCCTGACTTCATGTGTAAATGACATACTTTTCCTTTTAAAAATAATTACTCTTCTCCTGGAGACTAACAATAACAAAACTTTATCTTTTAATGTAGAAGCCAAAGACAGAGCTAGAAAGTAGCTGCCTAACTGCTGCGGTATGATCAAAGCATACTGAAAATTAAATTAAGAAAAATAAATGCTGTACTATGTTATCTTGAAATGCAATTCTGTATTTAGATTTTTAGAATGAGGTTTACATCAGAATTGCATTTACAACACATGAAGCAGACCCACAATTACCTGTACCTCCTTTGCCTTCGGAGTTCTCAAGGATACACTGTAGTATTTATTTTGGCTCAAGACTGATTTTCCTGCTCACGAACGGTGCTGGATTTGCCTATCCATTTTCAGCAGGAGGTGGTGAAATCTTTTATCAATTCCCAGAGCAGGAGCACTGACCATGTGCATTAGCGCTGACCTGCAGGGACCAGCTCTAGCAGGGACAGGGAGAGCTGTGCTCGTTACAGCCTTTATTTCCTGAGACTACCAATGAGGATGCTAAGCGAGGCTGCTACAAAATAGTACAAATTTGGGCACTGAATTGAATTTTATTAAGATATGTTACCTTTTGAAACCTACAGACTTTTTAGTATATAGAAATTCTGAATATTCTCCTAGCTCTTTGAAACTGTGCAAACTGCATGTTCCGGCCATTGTTAACCAAGAACAAAGAGGGCCACCTTCTTCATCACATCCAGGTGCTTCGCAGGCATTCTATCCTATTCTTTTTTTTTTTTTTTTTTTTCAAACTTCTTAAACTCACAAAAGCACTCAGCTGTTTTGTCCCAATGTTCTCTCCAGAAGGTCTTCCACAATGGTTTTATTGTTGTTCCAACAGTTAGGAATCTCCATGTAACAGCTAACGACGACATCTTCAAGGCCAAGTTATACCTACTGATTTCTACAGCACACTTATTTGGCTTAAACAGTTCTTTTCACCTGTCTTCCCCTCCAAAGGTATTTCTAGATGGCAATCAAATACTTTCACTCTCTACCCAGCACCCACAGATAAGCAAAGAGTCAATCTTTCCCATATCATAAGACAGGCTCTTTATGTTGCCCTTCTATGCAGTTATTGCAATTTTCGGTCATGTTACTGAACCAGCATGGATGTGCTGTACCAGACAAGAGTTCACCAGTGTCTGTACAATGGCACGGTAACTTCCCTACATCAACCAGAGATTCAGCCATCGCTGGATGACATTTTCTATTTTCACAGCTCTATTACACTGCTGATTTACAGTCATCTGATCACCAGCTCTTACATACATCCTTCTCCCTCTACTGATTTCCCAGGGCTTAGCTGACTCTCTCCAGTCTATGAAATACAACTCGTTTCATAACTTAACAACTTAGTCTTAAAAAGTTATGGTTGGAGTTTTTCCAACAAGAGCTTGGTTTCAACTAGGAAAGCACAGGGGATATTCCTTCCACAGCTGAGCAATGAAATTTCTGTAATGTTAAAAATATCCCCACTGACAAACCCACTGACTACAAATAGCAATAAAATAAAACTAATTCCAGAGGAGATGAATGCCATCACGAGACAAAAGTGGCAGTGAACATCCCAGTCCCTGTTATCATACCAGTGGTCACAGATTCCTCTTTCCTTCATTATCAGGCCCTGAAAGCATCTAAGGAGGGCCTCAGAAGGCCTGCTGCTCTTTCCTGACAGAAGACATCTGTCCTCAACAGAAACTTCCTTTCAGACCCAGACAGTTACCGCCTTAGTTCAGCTGCCAAGCATTCTATGCCTCCCTTATCACCATTGTTTTTTTTCCAGCAACTTCTCTCTTGTCACTTCCTTTTGTTTTCCCAGCTTTCAATCTCCATATTCATAATCCACCTATTTAATTAGCTGAGAAACGTTTTCCTTGTAAAGCCACATTTGGATGGCTGAAAACTCGTAAGTTTCTGATGCACCGAAGAAGCCAAATACTGTACAGCACATGTACAGCACAACCAGACATTGGGGGGGCAAAGTTTCACAATTCTGCAACTCTGGCAGAAAAACCATCACCCATGTACGGAACAATATTATACGGCATCGTGAAGCAGTTATCAATTTTTTCCTGAGACATACAACTGCGCTTCACAGTTGAGTGTATTCATGTGTCATTATTATTATTTTTTATTCTTTATTTCCCTCCTCAGTCTCTCATTACTCTTTGTAACAGGAAAGAGGTACACTTGTCTCCATGGCCAGAAGCTCATCTATTCCACTGCCAGGTCCCAGACTCTAAACTATTCCCTGTGTAACTCTCAAGTCATCCTATACTCACTTCTTTTCACTCCTTTAATTCCCAGGTTGGCTTCTAAAGCTCAATTTCTCCCTCATTAGATCTACGGAAGAGGAATGTGTTGCTGTCCAGTAGCATCAATTCCTTATAAGAAGAGGCAAAAGGCAGTTTCAGGCACGCCCAAACAGAAGAGAGGTGCAGAAGACAAACCCTCATAGACCTGACAGCAGGGTGTGGTTTAAAAGCAGATACAAGAGTGGAGGCTAAATGGACTCAGACACCAAAACACTTTAATCGCAGATATATCTAAATTACACACCCTATGGTGTGGTATCCTATAGAGTCGCCTAAAGCTCACATGTTAACACTACTGCCAACATGACCCAACCTGTGCTGGCTGCCACACAGCAGTCAAACGGCAGCGCCAGGGAAAACACCACCTTTTGCCTCGCCATCTCATTCTCTCTTCCTCTGGTCTTCTCTTATCAGATAAAGATGCGTTAGTGTAAGCACTGCTTGGTAGGGAAGGGATAAAGACGACAAGTAGACACACATTTAAACAGTAGCACCTTCTACTCAAGCTGAGGAACCAGAAATGATGTTCTTCCACAGTAATTACAGTCCACTAGCTTAAGCACAAGAAGGCAGGAACTGCTGGGGCAGATTTTGAAGGGAAGAATGACAGAGAGCTTGGCGTTCACAGGGCAGACTTAACTACAATGCAATGTTATCAGAGGAAAATTATTACAGTATATATGGAAAGAAGGCTGCTTTCTTAAACAAAGTTACTGCCGCGGACCAGACCTTCAAGGTTGAAGTAAAAAAAGTTGATAGCATACCCCAACAGAAGCTAAGAGTAGAAAGAGCAGTATTTAATTTTCAGAAATTGCACTGAAAAATCATTATCAAGACAGAAAGCTACTAAAGATAGTCCATTGATCTTGGGAGAAATTTTGCTTCATGAGAAAAAAATAAATAACTGTACGCTTTGAAAGGTATAAGTCACTGACACCAAGTTACTGGCTTTTTTTCCTAATTTAGAGTAGGAATTATGGTGTGGGAAAAATAAAATAAAAAAACCAAACAACTCTGAATTGGAGTAACTGAAATTAGGGGCAATTTAATAACATAAAATAAAAAAAATATTATCAGTTTAAAAGCTAATGACAAGACAATTGGCATTGAGTGACACCAGCCAGAGTGACTGTAGGACAAATTGTAAACAAAGAAAGATACACTGTAGGATAACTGAAATTACCGGGACTGTGACAAACAGGGAACCTTCTTCAGAGGCGGTGATCAAAACACCTAATTAAAAAGACTGTGTGAAAACATCTGTGGGATTCTCCACTTGTAAATTAAAGCTTCTGGTACCAGGTGATCTATTTACTGGATTCTCAGAAGGGAACTGCTGTGCAGTCCTGTATCTGATTTTGCCTGCACTTAATCAAAATGAATGTGATTTGATTTAATTCACATTGCATTTAATTACACTATGCTTTACAGCATGGTCCAGGAACATTTTCACCTCTGATGATGTTTAAGTTAATTTCTGGGCTCAGTAGTTTTCCTTTTCATCTGCATCTAGTGCACAAGAAATCCTCCACACTCAGATTCAGCCCATTTTTGGCAGTAAATGAGCCATGGCCCTTAGCGTACCAGACCAGTCTCCAGTACTTGGAGAGTACTACCTGCTAACATACCCACATTTAAAACAAGTGCTAGATTCGGTGCAAAGGTGAGTTTTTCCTCAGGGCAAGAAGGTAAAAGCCATTAGATTTGGGCATTTGGATTCTCCCTTGCTCCTTCTTTCTAGCACAATGCAGCAGTTATTGAAAATTATTTCCCCTTGCAAACCTGGGATATTTTAGGGGGACTAGAAACCAGCAGGCTCTCCAGCAACATGCCTTGACTTTTGTAACTGTTTTTGGAAGGAAACCTTGGGTGGACGTTTTTTGGGCTACACGTGAACAAAATTCTATTAAAGCTCCTCTGTGATTTCTGGAATGTGAAGGATGACGTGTTCCAAATGTTCCTAATATTTGGGAATCCCAGAAATTAGTGCACAAGAGTGAAATAATAATAGTTTATTCTCAGGGAGATGCAGATTTAGAGTCACACAGGCAGCAGCACAGACCTGAGCTGCAAAGAAGAATAAAACCCAGATAGACAACTCATTCTCACTGCATAAAGCGAAGCTCAAATCACCCTTTGCTGCACAACACAACATAGGCAAAATCAGCAAAATCTCAGCCCAAATGCCTTAGGGTGGACATTTGCGATACAATACCTTTCTCTTAACACGGAAATCACCAGTTCAAATAAAGGTTTTCTTATTCACAGTAGCAGAGATGGCAATCTGGGCAGCAAACAGGGCAAACAGCTGTGAGTTTGGGGACAGATTAAAAAAAGCAAATCTAGTTCACTGCTAAAGTAGCTAAAAAGTGTCATAATCTGTGGAGTTCTTATTGAACAGAGCAGCATGACATAGAGGAAAAAGAAAAATCCCACAACTACTTTTTTTTTTCCTTCTTTTTTTTTTTTTATCCCTACTTAAACTATCCATCTGTAGAAATACACCTAGTACAAAGCCAGATTGGTTTGCCATCAACAGGACCCCCCGCCCCAATATCAATTCCTTAGATACAAAGAAACATGCATTTTCAGAGATGTTATAGAGTGAATGTAATAATAGCAAAGCACAACCCTGAATTATATTGTTACAACTATGCTCTCCTATTCTTTTAGCTTATCAAACCAAAATCCTGCATAAAGTCTGATCTGTTCGACTTTTGAGGGGATAAAAGCCTTACTTGCTTTTGTCTTAGGAACGGCAATCAAATATACATATTGTTTGGGTCATAGTGACCCTTAAGAAGTTTTGTCCCCAACTTTTCCACCCAAATATTCTGTCTCTGCAGGGAGGTAAGTACCACAGGCACTCCAGGGCATGCATCCACCGTCTCCTCATGCAGCAGGAATAATACACGATGGTGAGATGTACAGCTAACTTTCCATCTTACAATATCTCTTCACAGTTTCAATTTTCTCTCACAAGCTGTAGTTCTTCACATTCAGAGCAAATACGTTGCAAACCCACATCAGCCCCAGCATATTCTCTTTCTTGCTCCACTTATGAATAGGTGTGAGTTTCTGTACGTGCTAAAAAACTGCACGCTTGGAATATAACACCAATAAATCCAAGACAAACAGGCACAGAAATGAAAATTCAATTCCTAGATTTTGCCAGAGGATAAAAATGAAAAGAAAGTTTGTCTTCCACTCATTCTTGTCATAATAGTTAAGTTTGTTCCCCCCCCAAACAACAATAAGATTACAGCTATGAGACATACTCTTGAGAAACCACATCCCTTCACGTATATCAAATTTAAACTTGCTTAATCTGCTTTCTGTCTAAATACAATTCAATATCCTTTCATTAAATCCACGTAATTACCTTGAATAACTTTGTGCAGCAATCGTGCATTTTCACTGTATTTCTCCTGAACAGAAGGACGTTTCCTGAAATTTGAATTTTTCCCCCAATATAAAATTATAGGATTTCCATAAAATTTTAACTTTTATGTCACTTTTTTCATAAATAGATGTAAAATTTTAAAAAGTGATTGTCAATTGAAAGAAAAATCACAAACGTATTCATGGATTCATTAAGGGCCAAGAACATTAGTATTTAATATGTCCAGTTATTGCTATTCATCTGAAAATGTACGGATTCGGATTTAAATTAGATGCAAATACCCAGAAGTAGAGTCTTTTCAGACTACCCATGTACTTCCCTGTGCATTACTACAAGCTCATCAATTAGAATAAGAATGAAGCAACATTGATTATTGCCAGTCTACCACCAACCAGCTGTGGCAAATTGCTGTGTTGATCCAAGAAAATTCATTTTTAAAGACACTCAAACTGTCACATAACATGTTTTTACATCATCACCTAAGTAGACTTTTAAGATGACAGCCAAATAGTACCAAGAAGTCTTTATAATATTTTAAGTAATATATATAAAACCAAACTATTTCACACACACTTTTATATGTTCATAAAATGTGTATTTACATCCAAATCCTGCACAGACTGCTGTTAAATACACTTAAATCTGAGACTCTGACCCTGGGGAGAACATGATGATGTATACAGTTCTTGCATTATCCTGAGTAATTATTTCTGAAAATCAGATGTTTGATTTCAACTGTTGTATATGTCATCAAATATACAAGAGGCAGTGAAATAATGTTGCCATTATCATTAAAATTCTGTTTTTTTCATTGGAAATTCAGGGTCTGACATACATGCTATCATTCAAACTCAACTAGAGATATGTTTTTTAATGCAATATGTTTTATTATTGTGCTTTGAATGATTTCTGGAACAACAAAACGGTGCCATTTGACCTTTTATAATATTTACATGAACCCAACTACATGGCAGAATATGCATATTCAAGGACTTATTTTCAAAGATTTAATTACTATTGTACTGAAGCTCTTTCACAGAAAAAAAATAAACACAGCACTTTTCCTTAAGCTATTTAATTTTAACAATGTATTATTATATGCAATCAGGCTGTTTTTTTCTTTTCCTTTAGTTGAAAAGACACAATTTTTTAAAATTACTTTTCCAAAACTTTTTTTTTTCTGGTGGGAAAAAAAAAACCCAAAAACAAAAACATTCATTAGTTGCCCAGTACTCGTAAGGGGGGGAAAAAAAAATCAGAAAAAAAGATGACCCTTAAAGTGTGCCTGACTTGCAGCCTGATGGAGCTCAGGCTGCCAGTAAAGCAGCCCAGAGCTTGCCAGTCCTAGAGCTGCGTTCAGCTACGGAGCAAATCAGGACAGCTCCAGCAGTCACTCGCTTTTCAACAATGCCTATGTAGGCACAGGAAGCTGTTGTTTCCCAAACACAATCCCACTTCTCCAGCGGCTTTTCTTTCCCAGCATTTGAGACACGGCCTTTTCAACCCTCTTTGAGAAATTTTAGTTATATAGACTGTTTGGCACTATGAAATGCAAAAAAAAAAAAAAAAATGTACCCAGCTTGTCAGAGATTTAAAATCATGTTTTCTACATCACTTACACCTATCACAACACAGATATCTACTTTGTCTTCAAATTTGTGTTTTGTCAACAAACTTTTTCTATTTAGAGTAACACAGAATGAAAAAGGAAGCATTTTTGCAATATTAATTTATTTAAAATTTATTATTAATGTGAAAAATAAATTATAACAGTTCTTACACCTTGGTATTTTATGACCTATACCAGATTAAATGTCAGTAATAGCTGGCATTTGAGAGCCTGTCTCATCCATCTTATACAGAAAATGCTACCATAATCATCATTATACAGGATTATATTAAATTAATCAAAAATCCACAGTTTGCAAGCTTTAGGACTCTCAGGACTTCTCCTTCACAGGCAGACCTGAAGAAAGGCTAGAATTATATTTAGAGACTTATTCTTTGGATCCCAAAAGCTTCAAACCCCAGTTTTGAAAATGGATGATTTAAAGTCATGATGAATTAGCAGTCAACAGTAAGGACAGGGATTTCTTCTTTCATGAAAGAAAAATCCATCAGTAGCTACTAAATGCAATGATTTTTCTAACTCTGAAAATCACAATACTGTACACCGCTGGAAGCTGACAGGTTTGCTGTGAGAGCTACTACTATATGTTTGTATTATTGTTACTTTCTCATCTAAGCATTTCATGTTTGCTACAGGTAAGAAAAGTCACATCTAGGATGTTACGCTAAGGAACTGTGCTAGTATGATCTGCAATACCACTGTTTGCAAAGCTTTTTCTTTAGATTTAAATAATTAAGCATAATCAGAGATATCAAAACTGAAGATGATCTTGGATGGAGACATAGACTATGCTGTAGAATTATTAATTTGACAAAAATTACACTTTAAATTTATATTTTAAATATATATATATATAATTTCAATTATCTAAAAATACACTATAAAACAATCTTTACACGTGCTAGTAATTTCACCTTATGCCAAAGGGGAGAAATAATTTTTGTATTTGATCTACACAAGCAAACCCTGCTAACACCATGAATCCTTAAGCTAGTTTAAATTGTGCATCTGGCTATTTAGTGCAGTGTAGAAAAGAAAACAGACAGTCTGTACCTGATGGCAATGGGCAGAGCTGGTCTTTATCTCAGCACGCAGCTTTCCTTTGGGATGAAGCAGTAATCTTTGCAGGTTAGGGAATTACTCCCATCTAATTGATTACTTCCCCTCGTGAACAGCAATGAGGTACTCAAAGCTCACCAAGAAAGAGAAAAAAAAAGTTTCTACCCAAACTGTAACCATCATGGAAAAGGAAATAAAAACAAGATTCCCATCCTACACTTCCATGTTCATGTTTAGAAATCTCCTCTCTTTAATTTCTTTTGTAAGGTAATAAATTCTGAAGTGAATATTAGAACTTGTCCTACATCCTGAGTTTCTGATCAAATACCTTCTGCTGGAGAGGTTCATTCGGATACTGCCAGTCCATGCAAGGCCTGTTAACAGCACATCTTCACACGAGTCTGCTGAGTCCACAATCTTCCCACTACAGAATCCTAGCCAAATTATTTGATGCCACGCCTCACCTTGGCATTTGAGAGCAAGTAAAGAAAAATAGGCAGTTGTGCTTCCCCGTTAACTACCAACTAAACAAGTAATTTTTCTCCCTAAAATTGCATTTGCAAGTTAATTAAAAAAACATTTAAAAAAATAAACAAATCAAAACCAAAGTCTGACCTGAAACAAAGATCATAGACAACAAGTTACCAAGTTAATAGAAAGAAAAAACAAAGCATGATTTATACAGAAAATAATATTTGAAATAAGATTGGAAGTAATGTATTTACATTATTTTATCTCTTCTGAGATCAAAGGCTCTTTAAATCTTCCTATTTTTTTTTCTTATAGTGTTACAAAACAGAACTCAATTTTGGTTAAGTGACAACTAAATTGGTTGCATTCCACCATGGAGAAAGCTCTAGCATTTTTGTTGTTGTCACTCCATTCTTCCTCTCCTAACCTTTAATTTGCAGCAGCTAGTCCTAGTGGGAAGGCAGAATTACTCATAATACTATTAATAATTAGTGCCTAATCACTAGATCTAATAGAAAACTGCTAGAAAATCCAGTGGTGTATATACACAGGATTTAAAGCCGATGAATACTGATTTGAAACACAAATACAGAAACAACAGAAGTCTTTCAATTGTGACTTCCAAAAGTTGCCACAACCAAGAGCCCATCGATGACCTGTGACATTACTTGCCACTTGCCACATTTACAGTGTGGCAGAGAAGTTATACAAATATTAACCAACAAAAAGTGTCCATGCATGCTGCTCTAGTTTGCAAATCATAGAATCTTAAGGTTGGAAAAGAAATCCAAGATCATCAAGTACAACCGTCAACCTAACACCACAATGCCTCCTAAATCTTGTCCTGAAGTACTATTTCTACACGTTCTTACACCTCCCGGGATGGCGATTCCACCACTTCCCTGGGCAGCCTGTTCCAGTGCCTGACCACTCTTCCAGTAAATAAATGTTTCCTAATATCCAACCTAAACCTCCCCTGCTGCAACTTGAGGCCATTTCCTCTTGTCCTGTCACAAGTTATTTGTGATGTAATGTTAACTTTTCCTCAAAGTTTTACTGAATGCTATGATGACTATGAAGACAAAAAAGTTTCAGTACATACATGGCAATATCTAATAAGAAGTAGATACTGAGAGGAGTCTAAGAGTAAATTAATGGAGGTTGTGTATTTTGATGCTCAAAGTGATTTTAATTGAGCTGGGGCATGGAAATGCAGTAACACACATGGTACGCTTACGCACCTACATTAGAGAAAGGATGGAAGGATGGAAGAGTATGATGGTCTTGCATTTTATGGCAAATGACAAGACATGAAATAAGATTTAAAACATTTTGTCTTAAAAAAAAAAAAGGTTGCATATGGAGTCACTCTGTTGTCCACTTTTGTACTGAGATAGACGTGACAGAAGCTTGAATACTGAGGCAGGAACAGGTCAGAGGAGTTCCAAGTGAGATGACCAGAACAGGAAAACAAGAGGCAGTAAATGCTTTTTGCAGCCACACACTATGGATCAACCAAGTAGCCCCTCATTTCTTGGCAGTACGTCCAAAACACGGTTGTGCTTCTTACAAAACAGAGAGTAGCTTCCCTCAGCTAAGCGCTGACACAGGGGTGGATTCCTCTGCTCAGGAGATCAGAAGGTAAGCAGTTACAGTACATGTAAGGGGGAATTTAGGCACATTTCCACATCTATCTTTCTGTTCCAATGACACTTACCATCACATAATCATAAATTTGAGGCATAACTTGGCAGTTCACACAGCTGCTTGGTTGGAGTCTGCAGTACTGCCACTTTTCTTTTGCTCAGCTAAGCTCTGATAAGAGGTTGTTTTTAAGAGGTTATTTGTTTGCTCCTGAGCTTTTTTTAATACTTTCAAATTCATGGCAATGGCTAAATACACATAACTTCTGAAAGCTGTATTATCCTCTCATTAAAAACTACTTTATCGCCTCTGACAGTGACCATAAAAAAATATATTTTTTTTCCCTGAGAGCCTACAGTCACATACAGTTTGCTTTCAACAGCTTACAGTCTTGTCTTCACCAACAATTTTCAGTGGACAACAATTGATCAATATTTGTAGTCTCATATTTGGAAAACTAGCATATTTGTACCAATTTGATAAACCATATCCCGGTACGAGTTACTAAAAGACTCTAGAGTGTGGCTCATTCCCTAACGAGCCCTTATGTGAATGGGAACTGCTTTTTGCTCTTTATGTGCGAGCAATGATTTGCTAGACAAAGATCAGAATATTCATGTTTCGCTCACGTATCTGTAAATGCCAAGCTATGGTGTTTACTTTAGTGTCGGAGAAGTATAGTGGCTTAGAGTCTTGCAAAATTCTTATTATTTCATAGGAAGAATGAAAACATTTATTATCCTCCATTTATACAGACTTTAATTATTTGTAAGTAAAATATGGTCACTTTATCACAGGACTAATATTAATGTCAACTATTCAGAGTTAAATTTCATTCACTCAGATAATCAACTGAAAATATGAGAAGCTTAGTAAGGCAATTTCTCCTCTGAAAACAAATTCTGATTTCCTCTGAAGAAAACAAAATCTGAATTTTCTTAGTACAATACTGATTAAGATCCAATAGCTACAAACCACATGCATAGAACCTGACAGTCAACTTCAATTTTTTTTTTTTTTTTTTTTTTTTTTTGGCTGGTGTTCATAGCTATTCAATGAACAGCATGTGGACAATCAAATCATATTCCTAGAATTCTTTGAAAACTGATAAAGAATTGTCACTGTTCATGATAAACAGGGATTAACCTATTTTACACTTTCAGTGACTTTCCTATCTCCCATTTATTCAAAAAACATTTGCAACTGTTCCAAAGATGAAGGTTTTACACATGGCTGTAGTGCTACTTACAGCTTAAATAGTCTGGAAATATACAGTGGTAGCAGTTAGTCCAAAATATATTTTGCAAAAATATTCTCAGTCAAAACTGTATAACCCAAGATGTTTCTCATAAGTACATACTGTGATTTTAAAATATCAAAGCAAATTGGTGGATTTTATTCACACAATAGGTAACTTGAATCCTGTGTTCTCTCACCTCTCCTAAGGATTACAAATGCTACCTCTGTTCTTCCAAATTTTGCTTGAGAAACTGTTAGTACTCTGAATTAATGAACGTGGTTTCAGATTTTTTTGGGAGGTGTTAATTGCCATGAGTGCATTGCACATCAGAAACTTGAAAGATCTGAAGAGTGTCCAAAAGCTGCTTTTTTTTTTTTTTTTTTTTTAAGTGAGTTATTGGCTTGAAATTTCCCATTTCACTTGAGTGGATCAGTCTAATCCTTATTTACCGAATCATCTGCTGCTATTTTCCACGTGAAGCTTGTCTCATTTCAAGAACAGTGAGAACCTGTGCTGGCATGACAAAGTACTTCATAGAAAAGCCGTATCTGTAATAGACTTGCCATACTTGTTACAGAATTTTGAACATGAGTAATGAATTAAACAAGAGACTGTAGGAAGCAACCTGGGAATCGCAGGATTAAAGAGGCTGTCAGCAGATCCAGAGGCATAGCATCCACTTCTGCTCCAAACACTTTTTTTATGGTGTTAGTAAAATTTATTAGCACAAAGTTATGCATTACTTTGTTTATATAAAGGATTGAAGGGATTAAGTCAAAATAAAAACAAAAAACCCCAAGCCTCCATCTGTCCCCCAAAGAGCCCACAAGACAACCAGCCATGGGAAAATTTCACTAACTTATGTAACAACAACAACAAAAGATTATTTCAGGGAAATATTGGGCAAGTTTTTATCCACAGCTGTCTGTCTATATCTGACAGACACCTCTGGCTACAAGATTGTGACTCCTGCTCCACACCACTTTCTTCTCTGGTAGGAAAAAGCATGGACAGCACATTCAGCATAGAAAGAACTAGAAAGTCACAAACCCCTACTGAATTAATAAAACAGAGGACTAAAGGCTACTTTACTACGTCCCTTCCTCTCCTGCCCTGTTCCACTCTCGGGCCTGGTGTCTGCCCAAACCCAGAAGGCCTCATGGACAGAAGATGACCTGCCACAGGGGAGGAAACCTCCGTCTGCAGAGTGGGTCTGACACAGCCGCCAGTTGAAACCACCCACCTGAGTGTGTTTGCACCAGGCTGTGCACCTTACCGAGGAACAAGGCCGTGTGGTACCACCTCAGCCCACATTTCACTTCATAATCTGGAATCACCCTGTTCCTGGATTAGCAAATAAGAAATTTCACAAGTAGCTTCAAAGGAAGCACAGAAAGCAGATTCAGACTGGACATAAGGAAAAAAAAAATACAATGAGAATGGTAGAACATTGGACCAGGTTGCCCCATCCCTGGAAACATTCAAGGCCAGGTTGGACGGGGCTCTGAGCAACCTGATCTGGTTGGAGATGTCCCTGCTCCTTGCAGGGGGGTTGGACTGGATGGCCTTTAAAGGTCCCTTCCAACCCAAACCATTCTATCATAAATCTACTTCATGATTACTTTTCTGAAACACTGAAAACAGAGATGTATCAGCAACTCAGACTCCTCAGCGCAATGAGGAGAAAGAGGCAGCAGGATTGGAGGAGAGGAAGAAAACCAGGATGCTCTGGTGATACCTGCATACACCATTTCTGTAATAATTCTTTCAAATTTCAAAGCCTACCCTGCATAGAAGTAGACAAGGTAGAAAATTCCTGAAAATTACTAAACCGGAAAAAAAAAAATAAAACATGAGGATTTGCAGAAAAATAAATTGCTCTCCAATTTACCTCACAAGTTTTAATACCAATTCTAAGACAATTTTCACACTCCAATAAGTGACAGTTATAGCTCATGTCATTAAAAATATAGGAAAAATGGGATCCCAGCATATTTCTCATGCTCCCCACCCAGTCTCACAGACATTTATAAGCCCAGCCTGCATAAGTGGTCACTAATGCACTCCTCCCCTGCTCCAAGCAGTATTGCTTCCTTCAGTCTCCAAGCCACTGGGCACACAGTGATGCCTACAGTTGCTTTTTAGAGCTAAATAATTTACTAGTTATAAATAATGTTTAATTAGAATAATTATTTAATTTTATGAAAACCAGAAAAGTATGAAACCTAATAATAATGCTGAGTATATTATATCACAGGTGCTGTGCTGACAGCAGAAAAGGATGTGGACATCTCTTCTTCCAGCACTTCACAGGGAAGGGAGATACACGTACCAGAGCAAGATCCAGCAATGGAGATATCTTTCATAGAATCATGGAATCTTAAGTTTGGAAGAGACCTCCAAGATCATCAAGTCCAACCATCAACATCAAAGCAACTGATAGAGTTTGAAGAGAAGATTCCCTTTCTGGTGGGCAGTGCTTCAAGCCTGAAAGCATATCATGGTGTGCCTATGTGTCAGGGAGGTTTAACTTCTTTATTTTAAAACAGAATTGCTACACACTGGCATGAGTGGGGTGGATCAGAAGACAGCCTTGGGGGTTTTGGAGATGGGGGCAGGGGGCTCATTGTTTGCTTGCTTGCTTTACGAAATGAAAGCGATAGACTACAGACATAATTAACAAAATAAATTTCAAGACTACTTCTGTTATATTTACGTGTTATTTTATTTGCTGTCAGAAAAATAATGAATAGCTGCTTTGCATATTAATTGCAATAGCAGTTAATTTACTCTAATCAGTCTGAGGTGAAGGGAGCACAGATTAACCTCAGGCTTCCCACCCCCCCCGCCTCACTTTGTTCCCACATAATTGTCCTCCTCTGCTGTAACCCCAGTGAATAATCTCACAGTCTCCGGCACTATTGTAATCACTCAAATTCCTCGCTGCTCTCTGTGACAAGGTGGAAGACAGCCTGGGTTGGGATGTACAAGAAACCACCTGTGCAGAACAGTTATTTCCTTTCTTACCTTATTAAAAGCTATGTTCCTGCTCTTTTCACTTTTTATTGCAGAAGAGGGGAAAAAGCAGTAAAGATACTTCTTTATACTCTTTAGATGTGTTCCTGTGTTCAGCAACCAGTAATTGCTTGATATAGCCCGCTTCTTGATGGCATCTGGCAAGGGATGTGCTCACTTGTCAACACATCATGGAAAGAGAGCAGCGGTGACAATCAGCACAGCAGATCATATGGTGGCCAAATCCCAGTGAAATCCACAACAATATAAAGGATAAGCCTCTGGGAATTAGTTGTGCAGATGCTTTTGAAAATCCCAATTGCCTCTTCCCATGTCTAAACATCTTTGAAATCTAGCCTTCATCCCTGGGAACACAGATTCAGACAAGAATTCACAACACAAGTTATGAACTCCAAGTCCCCGCACAGTGACTAAAGGGAATGAAGCACTCTGAACTAGGATTCACTAGCACTGTTCAGTTATAATGCTAAATTACATCCTTTCTGTTACTGTTGGTGGTATTTTGTTGCTTTGTTTCATTTTTTTCCCTTTTCCTCTTTTTAATTAAACTAGTAATTGAGGCTGTTCTATGTGCTGAACTCAATTAGATATGTCAGGGTATGTTCAAAACACGCTCTTGAAACTCCACCACTCAAAGTCCGGGCTGGAAAATCTAATCTGCAAGTATCAGACAGCTGTAAACAGGAAATAAATTTCCACCTGAGCACTTGCTATCAAGTATGTCTTGGAAAAGGCAGCATTCATCTCAGTATCTACATAACAGTTGAAAATCTAAGGACAATTCCAATGCTAAGGAAAAATTCAATCAAAAGGCAGTGTAGATTGGGGAGGCCACAGTGGTTTTGTTTGTTTGTTTATTGGTTATGTTATTCCTCATTAAGAATTTTGGTTCAATGTTTCATCAAGAAGTGATTTTGGCATCACGTGAAGTTTTCTATTAGAAGGGCAGCATAGTGTAACAGACACTCCATTGGCTGGGTTAAATCTGTTGCTGATGAGATAGGTTTTTCCAGATCTGTATGCATCTACTTCAGTATCAGAGAAGCTGTCTCAACATTTTTTTTAAGCTTTTGTGCTTTCTATTACTAATTAAAAATATAGAAAAAAAAACCAATAAGAGCATACATGAGAGAAAAAAAAATCCTCATCTTTACTCTGATGAAAACTATTTATTTATACATTGACAAGAAGCTTCAGTGAGAGGATATCTGGTGGCTAGCCACTTGTGTGGTGTATTGGAGGACTGGAAATACCTGAACCTGGAAGTCCCAGACATTATACCAGTACCTCCTGTAGCTGTGGCATTCCCACTCTTTTACAGTAACTTTGAAAATTCCCAGGTTCACCTCAATATAGAGCACAAGTTCTACTGCAGGACAGAAAAAGATTTCCCCAGCAGCTCTACTTTAGAAACACTAAAACATAAAAATCATTGGACATTCTTTACATATGCTTATACGGCTGAAGCACGCATCCTGCAATGCTGAAAACCAAAACGTATCAAAGTACAGAGGCTTCCATCTTTATCATCACGTGTCTGGAGAAGTAATGAAATCATGTTTTGTATTTCCCTCATCCATTTATAGAAAGTGCCCTGATGCAGTTCACAGAATGGTTAGGGTTGGAAGGGACCGTTAAAGCCCATCCAGTCCAACCCCCCTGCAAGGAGCAGGGACATCTCCAACCAGATCAGGTTGCTCAGAGCCCCGTCCAACCTGGCCTTGAATGTTTCCAGGGATGGAGTATCCACCACCTCTCTGAGCAACCTGGGCCAGTGCTCCACTACTCTCATTGAAAAAAAAAAAAAAAAGTCCTTCTGTCTAATCTGAATCTACCTCCCTCTATTTTAAAACCGTTACCCCTCAGGCCCTCCTGAACAGTTTCTCCCCATCTTTCCTGTAGGCCCCCTTATAGCAGCCTACCAGTACCTAAAGGTCTCTCCTCTCTCTTTAGTTTCATAAAACTAAAAAGTAACAACCCCCTACCCTGCAAAAAAAACCCAACCAGAAGTCCAACTCCTTTTGATGCTCGAAGTCCTAGATATCAAGTTATTCTTTATTCTGAAATGCTCTTCTGGAATTATACTTATGTATAGCCTAAGCTGAAGAAAGCAGCTCAGAAGGGCAGTGGGTGTGCTGTTCGACAGATTTGGTGTTTCCCTAATCTCTTAAGGATATCCAGCTATTCTCATATTCAGGAATAGATAAACTGTTTCAAATCAATGCTGAGTATGTTTTAAATTGTGTGCTGCCATCGCATATTTATGAAAACACTAGCTATTTATAGAAAAAAATAATTGGACATAAAGCTGTTCAATGCTCATAACAGATCACTGGACGTTAGCGAGATATTAATTAATCTTTGTTTCAGTCTGAATGAGAAGGCATTCTGTTTGAAGGACAGAAATGGAAGCAATAAGAGCAGAATACACACGTGTTTTATTAGCAGTTGTTTTTAGAATGCATTCTCTAATGTCACATAATGAAGTCAGTGATCCAAGAAAGCCAAGAAAATGACAGGGTAAAAGGACTGAAAAGGATGATATTTATTAAGCCTCTTTTCAAGTTTTCCTAATAAAAATACTGTCACTACTCAGTCATTCATAACAAATACTCATTAGTTTTCATCCTTCACAAAGCACCCAGCAAAAGTAAGGTATTTTTAGAGCAGTGAGCTCATACAATTGAGAAGTATTAAAGCAGGAAAAAAAACCTCGGGGCTTTTTTTTTTTTTAGCTCCTACACCTGTGCTTTATACATCTGTTTACAGCTGAGTCTTTACTAAACACCAGTTTAGTTCAGGCAGCATGCCTAGAGCTCAAACACATCACTGAGTGACAGACTCGTACACGCACTACTTTGCTTGCTAGGGATAGCAAATATTTGCTTTCATTCCATAAACTCTGCATTGACGTAAAATAATTTATAAGTCTATTGAGTATAAAACCTCAAAATTGTATGATTTGGCTCATGCAAAATTAATTTGATGTGCAACAGAAGAGCGGGACTCTACATGGCTGTGACACACACCAAGAATTTATAAACTAAGTACTTGGTTCTGCCTTGTCCTGACCACACAGCTACAGAACCCAACAACCAATCAGTTTTGTGAGGTTTCATTAACACCTTCTCTACCTTTTTGGCAAAGAAAGGTCTGAGGCCTCTTCCACAGGCCATACTGCACAGCCACAGGGGTAGCTGCTGTAATTACGTTATCAGCACAGTGCACCTACGTTCTTTGGTTTCCCCTGTTTCTCTGACAGATTTGCCAGAGATGTTTCTGTGCAGAGGACTCACTTCAGTGGACTTGGATTAC
Organism: Chlamydotis macqueenii; assembly: GCF_036417535.1. Taxonomy (NCBI): domain Eukaryota; kingdom Metazoa; phylum Chordata; class Aves; order Otidiformes; family Otididae; genus Chlamydotis; species Chlamydotis macqueenii. The sequence continues at coordinate 5,676,291 of NC_141561.1, read as the reverse complement.
CCAGCTAAACAGCCTTACACTCATAGGTTCTTAGTTAATTTTTGCTGGATCCAGTTACTTTTACGTGCTAGATTCACAGTTCAGTTCTCAAGGACATATACTTGACAAAATAGTAAGGTGCACATACCATCTCTAGGTTCTCCCATCAATCCACTTTTACTTCACTGGCTATAATAAATATTCCAGTCTAAATATTCAGGTGTAGCACAGTTTCCCCATGCGTGCTGAACACTTGTAAGTTTAAGTTAAAGACTAAGATTGCACCACCTACCCGATGCTTCTCTTCAAAATTATGGAGCTTCTTTACAGACTCTCTTCATATCTACTCCCAGTGTTAAATGAGACCCATTATATTTTTTTTTCTTTAGCCTAAATTCTTGCCTCTTTCCAAGTCTCTCTATCCATTTAGTCTTTCATACTAACTCAGCACCTTAACTAGACATTAATCCCTAGCCAAGTCAGCCACCTCACTGTTTTAAAGCACTGCCCCTTGACTGAAGCCACGGAGGTTAAACAGTCTCAGCTGTCTCCCTTTGGGAGATAAAAGGCTCCATTCTTTCAACTTATTTTCAAGATTTTGACTTTGGTATTCAACACAGTAATTGCATATTCTTGAAAAGAACTCATAGATAAATTGCACATAGATAAATTCACTGTATTTTAAACACACAATGAATTTTAAAATGCATATAATGATTGGGAATATTTTTTAATTTCTGACATAAAGCTGTTTAATTTTTTTTTCTTTAACACATCATGACTGTTGCTATAAATCTACTAATGAAAATAAGCATTTTTTATTTCATTAAGCATTTTTAAGCAGCACTGAGTTTGGGGAACATTGGTTTGAAGCACAAGATGAAAAATAAAATGACACAATGAAAGGTAAATGTCACCAGTCTTATGATTTAAAATACAATTAGTAAAGATTTCAATCTCATAGCCGACTCTGTGCATTAATTTTTTCTTTAAACTGTACCACACATGCAATTATGAATGCTACACAGACAATCTCACCTACAGAGGCCAGGGCGTAGTCAGCCAATGACCCCTGACAAGTGCACTGCAAAACATCCCTGGTGCTTACAGAACTGCACCCTGACCTTCGCTTTATATATCTTATTTGGGAGAATGGTGTTGGAAACAGAAAATAGGAGTAAAAAAAAAATTAAAAAAAATCCCATAAACTAGAACTGGAACAACCTTCTAAGCCATGTCTAGACCCAGCAGCAACATAGGTATTTTCCAGGTGTTTTAGCTCTACGTTTTGCTATAAATGAATGATGAACGGGGCTGTGCACGGATGTCAGAAGTTTCATGAGACTTCCTAGTTAAGAAAACAATTCGTAGCCGCAGACAAGATAGAAAATGTGTCTGCAGAAAATCAGAGCCACCTCCCAGATAAAACTTTTGCATCTTACCTTTATTCCCTGGTTTTATAGCATAATTATTGTGAAAGCAGCTTCCAAGAACACCTGATCCTACAGAGAATCTGAAATCTGAAGTACAGTTTGCCTGACAATTAGATCAGGGAAATGGAGGAAGCAGAAAACACAGGCCATCAATATCCCTTGAAGCTTGAGGGTTAGCTCGTACATTCACAGCGCTACTCTGTTTAGCACTTCAAATGGATTGGACTTGACGGTGCTGGGTTTAAAATGATACTATTTACTTATACAGAGAGATAAACAAAATATGGAAACCGAGTTCAGTGATGCATACATAATGCCATTAGAGCTAGACTAAGTGCCAGTACTACCCAGGCTAAAGGGGCTGCTGAACACCCTAAGAGCTAATTTACCTTTCCTTCTCCTCCAAATTCACAATGCCTGTCATTACCCTGCTTGCAACTTCTCAGAAAAAAAATTCTGTTCCATGATGGCACTTGTTCCAGGAGTCAGGTACAGGATTTTATTATCAGAAAAAGTGCTTGAGGATCTCTCATTTTATTCATTTTGGTTGCAAATAAGTAGTGACTGAGAAGTGTTATTTATACTTCCTCTTCTCCTTATCTTTCGTAGCCCAGACAGAAACATCTTTCCTCAGACATTTGGCATTGACAGTGCCAGTCATTACTCTTAATATTAAAATACAGTATCATCTCCAAAACCCATAAGATCAGTACTTAGAAAAGGAAGTCTCCGCAATCTTCCTCTTGAGGTTCTCTTACCATTTGTAGAAATCTATACTACGTTGCAGTGACAAAAGCTTCCTATCAGCACCTGTGGATTTCAAATTGCAAATTAGGAGCTCTATTTCTCTGCAGTATCACAACAGCAAAGTAAAATACCAGCAGGACACCAGATGTGAAAAAGCTAGGATTTGGCTCAGCAAGAAAAATTTGGGTCCTATCCAAAGGTGAGGCAAAATAGAAGATTCTACAATTTATTTTTTTTTTAATTCTGTTTTACAATACGTGGACCATTCATTGCTCTTATTTTCTCTTCACCTAAACAAAAGTAGGTTATTTAAGTTAATATACAGTTTAACCAAAGACAATGAAAAAATGAAGATTTATGTCACAAAGAGGAGATCTTTTCCCTCCACAGAAATATATTCCCTTCATTTTCCTTTGGGTGTTCAGATAGACACATATTTAGAAACATATAAACTATCTGTGTGACGGTATCTGGGAAGACATTGAGGAAACATGTCATTTCCATAGGATCACATTTGCTTTCTAGCTGCTTGGAAAACTGAAAATGTTACCAAAGATTATTTAGTACACATACTTTTTATAAATGCACATAATTACTTACATGACATTAAGACAGAACTTACAACTTCATAAACACATGAAAGCTCCTGTCATAGCTTTTCTATCGACCATATTCTCTTTCAGCAGATAGAAAATGGCTAAATTACCATTCTCATCCATGGCAAACTGTTAATACAAGCTCTCAAACTCACCACATGCTGAGGAGAAAATACAGCCCAGGTGCCCCTGGCTATTACTAGCTGTCATATTTTTTTATTCTAAGAGACCTGCAAGACTTCATTATCCGGTCTTACAATGGTACTTTACCGATAACGAGTAAAATCCAAGTAGAGAAAGCACAGAGAAATGAAATTGCACACTGTGGGAGGTGGCCGACTGGACACCCCGAGAGCAGGATCCTCTACAGCAGACAGTCTGGGTTCGAACTGTGGACAACTCATCCTAAAAACTGTAAATCAAAACAAAACCTGTGCCCTGTGAACAATCCACAAATTGCATGGATCTTTATGAACGTGTCAGCTCACATCTTCTCTTTTTCCTAAAACCTATCTGTTTCATCTCCATCTGCAACATCCTAGTATTACTCTTCATCCTGAAACTTTCTTCACTTTCTTCCTTCTTTCTGTTGACCGTTCTCCTTATTTTCTTCTCCAAATGAGGTTCTCCACATTCTTCTCACATACTTTTGTGCCATCTCACCCAATTTACTCCTTTTGCATTTTCCCTTCTATCTGCTTGTCTGATCTCAGGTAATTTTTACTGCACTGTCTGCAACCTGGCATTTCATATTCTCTTTTCCACATCTGTCCATACCCATTTTAAGCACTAAATTGTACTTCCTTGTCTACAACACAGGATAACAGAAAGGAATTGGAGCTTTCCAAAGTGATGTTTCAAAAGTGAAGAAGCAACGGCCTAGAGAAAGTAAAAACCATACATTTAAACTTGATCATAGAGAAGACTCCATAATTGTGAAGTTCACATCCCTATTATTGTCTCTTTTCCCCTGAAACATCTCTGCAGAGAAATAACATGATAGAATAAAGTACCCATCATTAAGCCCCGGTACGTGTGAATATGGAGGCAAGCCAAAACAGAAATAGATAGCTTATTTGGCTTTTGGCAAGGCAGTACCTGGCATTTAATATATTAAGTTGTAATCTGCATTGTGTTTGTTCAGTTGAGCATTTGAGGTGCATTTCGACATGAGAATGATAAATCCAAAGGAGTTGTACAAAGTGCAATCAAACTGTATGCTATTCTAGGGCTAGGAATTATTAAAATGAGATCTAATGCAAAGTGAACTGTGCGTGGGGGGGTGATATCATGAAGGACAGTAATAGTAATACCTCTAGGGTTTTATTTGTAGCTGGAATTATTTTTTTCTCCCAGTGGAAACCTGGAGCTGTAAGGCAGCTTACGAAGTGTCATCTCTGTATGGTACAATAGTCTATACATGAGCTCGCTTTTCTCATTCACCTTTTACAAATGCCCAGATGCAATAAAAAAAAAAATTCTGCAGATTGCTGGTTAAATGCTAGTGCAATACACACAAAATCACCAGATCAGGCACTGATTCAGAATAAAGTCTTGTGAGTGTACCACATTGTTATTTTCAGGTCATTTTTGGAGTTTTATACTGTCATATATCTGTGGTCCAGCTCCAGTAACTTGATTTCAGATTTGTTCCCCCTCACCTATGATTCTAGATACATTAATTGCCAATTTACATTGTTTGTCATTTTTTTATATCATTATCTTGAGGCGACAGATGTTGAACAGCTGCAAAGTTGTACTATCAAATGTATGTGTAAGCAAGTAAATTTGTATTTCTGCTGGGGATTACAATCCTTCTCTGTAGGATATCCACACTTTCTGCAAGATAATGTTTGCCACTTAATATATTAGAGGATAATGCATGTTGCATTTGCTTAGTTGTGCTACTCAGAACATTAAAATCCAGGAACATTTATTCTGCACTGTTCTCAATTGGTTGCAGAAGCTGATAGCAGAATTTTCTGGAGATTTTGACTGCAGCTGTTTCTCTGTTTTGCTTTATGTTGCTTATTATGCATTACAGTCAGTACTACAGCCCCTTCTCCATACGTTTACTTGAATGCAAATGCCCAGACTTGTTTGTGTGCAATTTTTTAACTAGCTGATGTTGGAGCCAGCTGAGGCAAAAGGAAAAGAATTGCCAATATACACATCAGTCTTGCATTTCTTTGACAAGAAAGAAAGAAAATTGTCAGCTTATTGAAATGCCAGTTTGACCTTGCTTGTGCTAAAGGTACCTAAACTTTGTGGAATTCAGAGTTCTGCTTTGCAGAAGCCTAGATGTCAGATTTATCACTGCAAAAATGGAGCAGAATGCATACTGCTTATTGGAGTGTGATATATGTATAAATTCAGGCAGCCAAAACACAACAGTGTTTTGTCCACCACACATATTCGTGGTCTCCATGACAATGTTTGCCCCACGAGACCACTACCTTGACGTCAGTGACTCGAATACCGCTGTGGTACTTTAGCCCCTGACTTCAGGTCTTACACTTTCCTGCAACCCTATTAACTAATGAGCTTGTTAGGGCTAAAAAAAAAATGTCTTAAACTGAATACCACAACATGTGTTCATTCCAATGAAATGAAGAAAAGACCATGTTTAAGAGCAGTACATTGCCAGAGGTGACTGGAGCTTGCCTGTGAGTGTCTGCAGTGAGCACACAGCCATGTTGTTGTTGACTTTTTAAATTATATTCTTGCTATCCTAGAATGCAAGCAAAACTTTACATTAGAACATTAACATTTCATATGCAGTATCACCTGCTGCCTTCATCTCTTAAAGCCGATGCCTTCAAGGTGATATAGCTAGTTGGTCTTTGGACAGTTAAAAAACGCAAACCATTTTGAAATAATGGTCTCACAGAAAGCAAAAGCTCCATCTGACATAGCACAGAAAGCGCTGTGGGCACGAGAGGCACTAAGGGCCCCATCTGGTGTAACTTGTATTGTCAGCAAGCACGGAGCAGTCACTCGTGGATACGTTACCGCGTACGCCTTGTAACTGGTCAACGATGTTAATTACAGTAAGATGTTCATTGCAGAACTTTACGGCTTGTATGGACAGATGAACATAGACTTGATTAGCTACAGACTAAATGGAAATATTTCTGAAGCTAATGTTTCTGAAAACTATTAACAGAATTTAGTCAAGTAATATTTCCTGTTCCTAACTGGCAACAGGGAAACCGATAATACAGCCTTATCTCTCAGAAGTGCATTAGACGAAAGATATGAATATCCTTACCCAGTCTCCTGGTTTGTGTGTGGCTATTGACAGTAATAGATCTCCTGTCAAAAAGCTTTTGCACCATATTTGTCAGCATCAGCACTTCTACTAAAACCAGCATTATCCTGTAGGTGTTTATTTTTTTCCTTTTTATAGAAGAGTCAAAAACCAGCTCACACACCGATAGGCAACCGCTGCCAACTTTGCTCTCCTGTAAGCAGGGTAACATGAAGGTGATGACAAGCAGGAGTTTGCACTCCCCATACTCCGGCAGCTGTGCCTCTCTGTACCTTCTAACGTTACAAAAATGGAAGTGGAAAGATTGTAGTAATAATTTTCTGAAGTTCTGCTGGGCAGAAGAAAATTACCTTTCAGAATAATGAACAATAGATAACAGCATACAGAACACATCTTGCTTTGAAAAACAGCACCAAAAGGTAAGGGATGATAAGCAATATGGAGGAGAGAATTAGATATCATACTGTTCCAACTGAAATAGGATACAGTTGAGCAAGGATGCATAGGAAAAGCTGCATGTTCACTTTAATTTCAACAGAAGCTGAACTATGCTAATGGCTCACCCCTGTGCGAAATCCCCTAGACCCTCTTTTCACTGATTAGTGAATCATTTACACTAGAAGGTTGAAGATACAAAGCAGCTGGCTCAGCAAGAAGTCTTCAGGAACAGATGTAAAGGGTGGGAGGATCTCAAAGCAAACGTAAAGGCTCCAGTCCTGTTAGTTTTCTCTCGACAGCAGCAGGTAGAGCTGGAGTTGGTCCTGCTCTCACACTGAGTCCATTGCAGATGCTTACGCACTCTGTTTTGCTAAGTCACTTCCTGCTATCACCACGTCAAACACTGTTTTAAAGCTGGGTTTTGTTTATCTTGGACTCTTTTACAGGTCTGGTTTAGAGTGTGGCACCACAAACTGCTCTCTGCTGACTTCCCTCAGCTGAGTGAGTGACAGCTGGAAGGGCGCGGAAAGAACAAGTAAGAGGAGAAAAATTTAACTGGAAGAGGGAAATCAGAATGACTAAATCACTTTTACCAAGGTAACACCTCACCCAGAACCTAGCCCCAAGTCAATATATCACAGTGCTAAGGAGAAACTCCAGAGAAATAGCTAGTATTATGCTGAAGTGTTTACAACAGGAAAAAAAAAAAAAACACACAAACTTTCCTACTTCCCTTATCTTCCTTGGAAAAGAAAGACCAAACAGAGACTATACAAAGGGTAGCCACTAAAGAATCAGAAGTTCGAGTGAAGGAGATGCTGGTGGTGGGAAATATATGGAAAAAATGTTGCAAGAAGTGAGTTTTCTTAGTCTAGATTAAAAGAAGGTCTGATAGTTGTCCTAAAGTATCTAAAAAGTCACTATAAAAGGAGGGAAATAAACTATTATTCATGTCAGCTTGCAGCATAATAAAAGGCAATAACCTTGAGCTGTAAGAGGCAAGGAACGCATAGGTTCACAGAATCTCTTCTCTGAATATTATGAAACTCTTAGACAAAACCTCCTCGAAGAATGTTGCAGGCTAGTTTGTTCTGCCTTCAAACAAAGTGATAAAATAGGTGACACCGCAGCCTCTAACTCTGATCTCCACTCTTTTTCCATATAAACAGGAAAAGGTAGAGCAGATGTGGATTTATGTAACTTGTCTCCACCACTGTGAGATAAGTAAGAATAAAATAAAAGCTTGTACCAAAAATGTGAGAAGCCCAAATTCAAGCATTCAAGTGTTAGCAAGTATCACAACTCCTGCACTGTCTTAAATTATCACATGATATGACCAGACATCTTTGATTACACCTATGTTTATTATTCTTTCAGAACACCCTGCCTCATGCCCTGAAGAGTGGCTATTGCTTTCTTACTTCATGTGATACCTTGTCCCCTTTCACAGAAACGCATTTTGTTCAAATTCTACTCTGAATACAAAGCTGGTCATTGCCAAACAGGCACTTCACCAGTGTTCACGCCACTTTCTCCTACTGCTTCTCATATATTAATGAATTCTTCTTCACAAAATCCTCCCAAGCTTAAATGAAGTAATCTCCCATAGAATTTAAATCCAAAATTTCAAACCTATCTACTAATTATGACTGCTTAACTTAATATATATTAAGCCTGATATTGCACAGCCTGATTTTGCCTTTGACACTGAGACATTACATTTTCAAAACCTTATTCCGAGTCACAGTTGAACACAGTCAAAACTTCTGCATACCAAAGACACAGGTGGCTCATGCTGGCTATTCATATAATACAAAATAAATAAGCAGTAATGTCTGGTAGAAATTTTGTCCAAAATAATTAATCAGCAACAGACAGGAATCCTCTCCTAAAATCTTGGACCAAATCCTAAGAAGAATTCAGTTTTCTTTCCCAAGAAAAAAAAAATATTTACTCTTCATATGTTCCCTACCACATTCATGTTCTTCCTACCAAATGGAGATGACAAATGAGGAAAACTTCATTAAGCCTGAGAGTCACTACTGTCTACAATGTGCAAGCCAGCTGTGGTAAAAGAAATGAATGTCTGTGCATATCTATCTTCTGTGTACATCATACCCAGACACACACATACTACATGAGCAGCCCAACTGAAACAACTCTGAACACTCTCAGCTGTTAACTGAATTGGGTATGACCCGTAGGCATTCAAATCTTTCAAAATAAAGCTGCCAGTATATTGAATGTTTACATTTGTGTTTGAGTGCCAACATTAAGATTTCACTTTTGAAAATGTTAGAATATATATCAGTTTTTGAAATGAGCTGCGTACATTAAAGTATTGTGATATACTAGAATATCACTACATTCAGAAAACTAAGTGACAAATAGCAAACCAGTAATTTAATAGGGAGACTAATACATAAAAAACAACCAAACAAAAAATAACAAAAACAAAACAAAAAAAAACCTTTCAGACGATGTAACACTTTCCCATCAGTAAACCATGTCAAACACTCTGGAGTACAAACAAGAGCTTGGCTTGGTGTAGTCAACCAGTTTCTGTTCCAATTTAAATATTTTGGTTAGAGGTCTGATTTCCTGTGGAAGTCAGCATAATCCCTGTTGGAAAAGCAGTTTGCTTTTTTCTCCTCTCCTTATGCTCAGACAAATGAGCCGTGCCAGCAGAAAGCACCATGCACTATCATTCTGCTGGAGGAGATCAGCCAAGAGGTGGTGCTGTACAATTCTTCTCTCCGAAGAAGTCTGTGAGCAAAATTGTGCATTTGTTACACTTAGAAAATTGTAAGATTGTAAGTGGCTATTTTTCAGCAGGTGAAAAAGGCATTGAGTTTCAAATATTCTATCAATAAAATGTTCTCATTTAAAATCTGTTAAATATAAATCCCTGAGTATTTTAGGTTGGGGGTTGTAGATATGCTGTCAAATTGTAATGAATACAAATTATCTAAATCAGGCTGAAGCAGAGTCAATGAGATGACTTTTTTCCTTGATGACCTTCTTCTAGACTTCTCTATGCAAAAAGTTTGCATCTTCAATGAGCTAATTACCCACTGATTCAAGGTAAACATGCTTTCAAGTGCCAGTCTGGACTCTCTCCAAACTCATAAATTCTGTAGCTTAGGAACACTAAGCCTGAGGCCAACCGTAAACTCTGACCAAATTGTGTGTGTGCTATCTTATCTCTGAAAATGAATTAACTAGCTCAAGCTAAGTGCTAACAAGCCAACTTAGAATTAAAAAAAAAAAAAAAAGTTTTTAGCAGTAGAGCATATTCATTTTGAAAACTAAAGAAAGCAAGTGCTCCCCCACTTTCAGTTATTTTGCTGTAATTTTCAGTATGGTAAAGCAGGAATTGATTCTCCTTCCACCGTGGGCTGACATAGTTGTGTATTTCAACAGACAACTTTAGACAACTTATTTAACGGCTATGTAACTGATCAAACGGGAGAAAGAGAATTTTTTTCAGTAACTTGGAAACACTCGCCTTTTAAAGCAAAGCTGCTCATCACGCACCACGTCCGTAACCTTCTACCCAATGCAGTAATTAGCCTTCTCAACCACAGCAGGAGAAAGCTGCTCACGCTGCTTTATGGATGCAAAACTAAACATGACTCTTAAAGTTACAATTCAATCGCAGTCTCTGTTAAAATCAAGGCAATTCTTAAAAAGCAAGGATGCAGCCTGTGTACAGGCAGATGTTCCATTGTGCATTTTTATTTTGGTATCAAAATCCTTCAAAAACCCAGTTTCAGTTGCATTTGCAGCAAATCCTACCACCTCTAAAAGAAAAGAAAAAAAATCTTAATTTTTTTTTGACCCTTTTTCCTTAAAATCTCTCCAATCTCTTCAAGTAGAGAAACAAAACAAATAATTACTTTGGAAATGTTTCAGCCTTATTTTTTAAACAGCAACTTTGAAGTATTTAAAAATATATTTATTCACATTCACTCTTCTAATATCCCATTCTTGGGCATGATAAGGTTAGAGACGCATATACAGCCCCCAAACCAAGGAAGCGTAACACAAGGCTAGCATATCCCTCTCAGTCAGACAGAGTCCTAAGAGTCCCTAATGACAGAGATTACAACTTTTACACGAATCATATGCTAACGTCTCCTCAGCCTTGAAATTTTTTCCTATATCTATCAAACTCTCTGCTAATTGAAATTATTTTTTCCTGTCCCTTCTTTGACAAGGAGAATATAAACCACCTTTCTATTCAACCAGTCTTTTATAGAAAAGAGTTACGGGTTTTCTCAACCTTCTCTTTTCTAGATTAGATTATCACGGTTCCTGCAAGTTTTACACAGGCCATGTTTCTTTCACATCTTTTATTTCTTATTATTATCTTCAGATTTCCTCCAGCTTTTCTGTATCTTCCACCAAAAAGGGACACATTTCAATTGAGCTTTAGCAAGGCGTGTTCACACTGCTGAGCATAGCAATGAGGGTATTGATATGCAAGAAACCTCTGGAAAACAAAAAATCTGGAAAAACAATATGAAAAACTAACTATCCATGTAAGCAGCCCCGAGAGAACAGCAGTTTCTATCAGGATGGTATCATCATACTGCTGATGAATTAACTGAACGGGTTCCATAATTTTTGCAAGTGTGGGTGATTCTGATTAATCCAAACTTCAAACACTGCGTATACACAGGCGGTGATTTATCACCAGCAACGAAGGAAATGAATGGCATGACAATAGCTTATTAGAAAACCTGTGGCTTACACAATTTTGTACTGCTAAAATACAAAGACTGATGCAGAAGCAACACAAGAAATGTGTGGTAATCACTAGAAAAAAAGATTTGAGAAACTTTATAACATCATAATACAATATCTGTGTTAAAGTTGAGCTTTCTGTTACTGTTTTTATTTTGTTAATTTTATATTAAAAAGTCTCTCTCAATATACACACACACACACACACTCTAAATCCACAATAATGCAACTACATCTTAAAAAAAATATGGGTCCTAACCAGTTTTTTTTTAAGATATCTCTCTGTGCTTCCACTCATGCACGGCTCCAATTCCTATCAGAACCTGTCTTCAACATAAATGACCTTACAGAAGCTGGTTATGTAAGAAGACAATCAAGTAATTAAAAAAATAATAACTCAGATGGACATGAATATAATGTATGTGCATTATAGAGCCTTAAACTCTCATTTATATTCTCATTCAGAAACAAAGTGGCCTCAGTTCTCTCTAGCTTAATTGCTTTCATCTTGACGAAAATCATTGATAGGCTGATTTAAATCATGTAGCTTTTGCCTGGACATTTCAGTTATTAACAAAAAAAAAAAAATACTTCAAGACTTCCATACTAGGCAGAATAACATGCCCATTTTCCATCTCCTTCACAAACAACAAATTCTAACTCATAGATTCACAGCAATTTCAGTAAAAGATGAGTGTTTTGATCAGAAGCTTAATTAGCTAAGGACTGAAGGACAGGGATCTGAGAACAGGCATATGAGTAACTACACTAATTGCACAGAGACAGTTTAAAACAAAAGTGAGAGGACACATGTTGCATCAGCTGTGAATCGCCCCAAGCAATACAACTCATGCAGTTTTATTAGTTGTTGTTGCTGGTTGTGTGCTCAGCTTGGTTTGGTGAGATGGCTCAAACGGTTAGGAACCAAAAGCACCAGGGACACCTCATAAAAAAGCAAGTTTGGGTAATGAAGACACTGCAGTCAGATGACAGCTGAACTCTTCAGGTGGGTTCAGGACAACCTGAGCCAAGTGAAGGAGACGTGATGCTGCATTCAAGCTGTTCTATTTTTGCAAAGTTATTACAGACTACAACTATTTTGTGATTTCATTGGTCTTTTTTAAAAACCTCATCTATTGAAACATCATATTTCACCTGAATTTTTTCAATGATTATTGATACTACTCAAATATTCTCCTTACTAGTAGCAACACAGAATCACACAATGGTTTGGGTTGGAAGTGACTTTTAAAGGCCATCCAGTCCGACCCCCCTGCAAGGAGCAGGGACATCTCCAACCAGATCAGGTTGCTCAGAGCCCCGTCCAACCTGGCCTGGAATGTTTCCAGGGACGGGGCATCCACCACCTCTCTGGGCAACCTGGGCTAGTGTTTCTCCACCCTCAACGGAAAATATGAAATCCATTACTGAGCTCATGCTGCAAAAGAAAAAAAAAGCTTTCTTAAGTTCATGTTGCAATGGACGCTTCATCAGTATTACACTAGTTAGCTTTTTATTCTCCAGACAGTATTACTGATGGTTAGCTAATACGATTGCTCAGAACATCAGTAAGCTGTTCCAATAATGCTGTCGATGTTCGCTTTGCTGCCTTTTTCACAAAGTTTTATGGTCACTGGAAAAAAATAGTCTTTAGCACTCAGATTATCATTGTTATTAGTTCATTTTTTTTTCTTTTGGGTACTCAGCACAGTACATCTTCAAATATATGCAACATATTGGATATTAATTATAGTAACCTATTATTAATTTCAGTAATATTTAATAAAAAGGTATGCATAATAGCAAATGCACTCACATAATTACTTGAAAACACGCATGTAACAAACCTGTTCAAGCTTATTTTGTTTTATTGTCTTGATCACTGTAGCCACTTTGATGCAACTCTATAACCTGATGTTGTTAATTAGTTCCTTTCTAATGCAGTTATGTAATGCACTTCATATTTTGGGTCCTTCAGTTTTGGCAGTGACTGTGAGTACTTTTCAGCTGTATTAGTTGACTTTCTCACACAAGCTTGTACCTTTCTTTCTATGTTCACAAATCCAGTTTTCTTTTTCGTTACTGAGGAAAAAAACATTATTTCTTCTATTTTCTGTTTGCGCATGTATGCAAACTCAGATCATGTTATTTGGAGAAAGAGAGCAGATGAAGTTACCCCGAGTTCCATTTTTTTGATTAAGAGGAGAAGCAGCAGCAAGGTTCCTAGTGAGCAGATCTGTCCTGCTGCACAAGAAGTAAAAGCAGATGAGGTCCAGGCGGAAATGTAAAGGTGACAGAGTTTGCCTCGGTTTAGTTAGCAAGAATTAAACTTAAAACATCGAACAGCACAGAACTAGAAGCACATTTTTGAGAATTTGAGATCAGGTTCATTTTTTTTTTTTTTCTGGAATGTTTAGCAAGCAGTTGAGGTAAATGCATGGAAAGAAAAGTAAACATAATTTTTAATTTTTTTTTGTCTGATTAAGTATCTTTTCTCCTCTCATTTGTTTTGACTCTGCTATTATACCATTTCCAGCTGTTCACAGACTGAAAGAGGTTGTGGAGAGAGAGGATGAGCAACAAAATATGAATTCTTAATGAAAGCTTTCATATTATCATTAGTTATTATACAGTTTTTTGGGTTTTTTGTTCATTTTTTTTTAATGAAGAGGATTCTTTTTCAGGTCACCTTTAAAACTTTCTAGAAGTTAGTGTGTATTATATGTGTCTTACAGCTCTTTGAAACCGCTTTGTGACAAAAAAAAAAGGAACTGAGCTCTTTAATAATGGCATGTTATTAAAATACTAATGATTTTGCTGTTTAAAAGTGAGCTTTAATGATTATAACACTCCTCTTTGATCAGCAGAAAATGGTGACTAATCTGAGAGGAAAAAAAAAAAAAGTTTTAAGACCCAGAAATCTCTCCCAAGCCTTGTGGCTGCTATAAAAGCTCAGAGAGTGAAAAAGAGAATAAAAAAAAAAAGGCAGCAGACAATATGTGTAGATGTTTTATTTTTATCCTGAAAGACTCCCTGCTCTAAATAACAATGAAACAAATAAAGTAAAATACATACTGGCTTGACCTCCTCTGCTTTTTGAATTTCTACTGTCTTCCTCCCCTGTAAGACACCCAAGCTCCTCACTGATAACAAATTCCTCTACTTTCTCCGCCTTTTCCTTGTCTGAGAAATCATTCAAAATCCAATTGTCATTTATTGCGCTGTCAAGGCATTCTGCCATGTCAGGCTGAAGACATTTTTCTTTCTCTCTGCCTACCTGAGCAACCCCTTGGGCATCACGCCGTCTCCAGTTACTGTCTAAGCACAGGTGAGAAGTGAAAGGCCATGCCCCTCTGCATCCCGGCCACAGGGACCCCCTTCAGCAATCAGGCTAAATGGGAGAAACTAGTCAAGCAAAATAATTTGTAATTTTTTATTAAAAAAAAATACTCTTCATACTCTCAATGAAGTCCAAGATCTCGAAGCGCACAGCCCAGTATGTTGCTACACGCCAAAGCACCGGCAGTGCCACCCAGCACCCTGGGTGCCAGCTCTCCTCCCTGCCCGGCCCCAGAGCAGCACCCGCTCTCTCACCCTCTGAATGGGGAGGGGGACCTGCAGGGAAGCTGAAACACCTCCTGGTGCAGCTCAGGACCCCGCTCCATTCTGTAGGTGTTCTGTTACCCATCCATTGACCTTATATTATGCTTAACTAAAGACAAATAAAAGGTAAATGCAAATTCTCTTCATCGTGTCTAAAAGATAGTGCATTTATGATTCGAGGGGTTTTTTTGAAAGATACAGGTACACAAAAGAAGAAAAATGAAATCATTTTCAGTAAAATTGATTTGCAAAGGTCTCTCTCCACCTCCTCACCAGCTGGTTTGCTCTTTTCTGGCTATTGCGTGTTTTGCAATGCAGGATTTCAGGTTTACCCTCAGGCTCTCTCTAGTGAGATGCTCGATCAAAGACTTCACCCATGCAAAAGTTTCTGTTAGCTTTTTTCTAAGATCTCACCAAGTAGGATAGCTCTTACTGGCTTACAAGGCTTCCCATGCTGTCAAACAGGTTGAATTATCAGCCCAAAACTCATTCTATTCATATCTTGACAGGGGGCAAATGGGGAAGGAAAATCCCTTTGACCTCTTAAGGGCTGTTTTCCATCCACTAGCATAGCTTTTCTATACCTCCTGTGCAAAGCAATGAAAACTTTTGATTCAATGATGTGTAAAACCTTTCCCATTCTCTTGGCTTTTTAGTGTGAACTCAGTGGACCTTACATGACATTTCAGTCTGTCCAATAAACGCAAGCCTCCCAGGAGGATAATCGCACACAGCTTGATTAAGAATATATGCAACAGCAGCGAGTCGCTCCCAACAACAACAGGGTTCACACAACCAACCTCCAGCTTCTTCTTCTTCTGCCTACCAGAATTATCTCAGGAGTGGAATGTATTTCCAAGTAAAAGAAAAACTTTAAAAGGTAGAAAAAACAGTTTATTGTGATTTTCTCTCAAATACAGCTTTTTAAGGACACTGCTCAACTCTGTCCTTATACAGAAGGCTGCATTTCAAAATGCCATCTTACCCCTTGCTTTCTCCTATTTTCTGAAATTTTAGACTGAAACAAATTTCTCAACCGTGTTTCAAGAATTTCATTATGTTGTTGTTATTGTTATTACTATTGATTCTGTGGCTCTGATTTTAGCCATATAAAAATCTGTGTTTACAATCCTTAGAATCAAAGAGGAAGTTAATGGAATATGTTTTTATATTTTCCTCACAACAAATTTCTGAGATGAGGAAGAGGAAAACTTAAACTATTATTTCTTCCTTTGTTTCCCTCGTTCACCTTTGTGGATCAGAACTGATGACCGATCAACTGATCACTACTACAGACTTAAAATGTAATAGACTATTTTTTGTTTCTGTTGTACAGTGGTTGGGTTTGTTTTTTCCCCACACTTATTAACATTACCAAGAAATGGTACATAACACCGTAGCACATTAATAGATGCTGCTCTTCTAACATCATCATATCACAATATCTTCCCGTATGCATTTACAAATGTTGTGTGAAAGAAATAAGCAAAGCTTGTGGTTGGTTTTTTTTTTTTCTACAACTTAGCAGAAGGAAAAGCCGACTAAAAGATTTATTCAAATATTTACATGACACACACTGTTGTAGTATTAAAGTGTGAGCTTGCTCCTTTTACAAATCTCTTTAGTACTATGTCTTTTCTCCTCGTTGTTACTAATACAACTTTTAAACGGTATTTACAAGCTCCCATTTCAATGACTGCAGTCTCTAACTGGGCTTCCTCTCCAAGTCTCCTTTCCCTCCTCCTCTTCTCCCCCTCTAGCATGCCTTGCCTTTACAGTTTCATGTAGGATATTTCTAACCCATTTCCTCACTCCCAGTCTTCCCTATGCTCTGCTCTGTGCATCCTCCCACACGCCAGCTTTGCTCTGCACACCCTCTTCTTAATCTCACCCTATTCCCCCTTTCTCCACACATCTCCTTCTGTTTGGCACAGTTTTGTAAACGGGTGCTAGATCAATACCTTCTGCATTTCAAACTCTCTCCTTAAAATTCATCTTTTTCCATAAGCCTATGAAAATTGTGATCAGCATCCCAAAGAGCATCAGAGCCATAGTTACAAGTCACACATTACTGGAACCAGGAGTAGCCCTGAGCCAACAGCCCTATCTGCTATTCCTGCCTTCCCCCATTTGCTGGCATTCCCAAAGAAATTGGAAACTGGGTAGACGGAGAAATTAACTCTGAGATATATCTATATCTTACTCCTGTATGGTAGATGTCTAAGCAGCACGATCAGGACTGAACATTTCAAGTGCTCCTGGTGGGAGGGAACTGCATTATGTTCCACTTCAATGCATTTTTCCTTTGTGAAATGTTGCTATATGTTCTCCATTGCCACTGTGGTGCAGAGGAAGGCAACAATTTACTTTCAACGCTGGAAGTAATTAAGTGTACATATTTACAGTATAAATATGTAGATGTACGCAGTTAGCAGTGCATTCTGCAATATTAATTCCTAACGTTCCTGAATGCATGCAAATATCAGACAACTTAAACAACATGCATTTTATTAATTATTCATTATTAAATACAAGGGCATGCAGAGGCATTAAAAAAAAAAATGTTTTGTCCATAGACACTTAGCTGGTCGGTAGCAGAGCTGGGAGAGAACCCAAATCAGATCTATCCCCTTGTGAGTTTTAAATGTATTACCTTCCTTATCACATATGTACGGTGATCAAAGTCTCATGAATATGCAAGCTGATTGCCAAACTACCTGCAATCCTTTAAAAAGTCATTCCCCACAGGTTCAGCAGACTTACACTGAAGACCACAGCCAGAGATACAATCATTCTAACTCAGCTCACATTTATTTCATGTGACAGTCATCAGCACCACCATCAATTTTACACCAATTTCAAGGACCAGTAAGAGCAATAGCTTCTCTTTCTTGACCACTGAAGAAAAGAAGTCCCATATGAAAATTTATCAAAACTATGAACTGCTGACATAAAGAGCCAAATATCTTACTTCAAAAGCATTTGATAGATAATACATTACTGCAAAACAATTTATTCTCCCTCCCTGTTTCTAATTGCCACTTTTATTTCCTAGCATTTTTCTAGCTTTTTCTTCAACACATGCTCCTCTGACAAGTCTGGACTCTGAAGTACTCACGGTGATCAGTGGAGGTACAGCCGTTCCCTCTGGTAACGGCCTCCGTGACATAGGTTCGATACTTACACTGTGCTACACTGAACTGAAAATTAGTTGATGTAGCAGATAAGTATTGCAAAAGTTAAAAAAAAAATAGTTTGTTTTTGAGGGGAGGGGGGCTGATTTTTTCCCCTAATTGTTTTAGGTGAGCTTCCATTAGATGTAGTCTTCAGTAACCACAAAATGAAACACAGTTCAGGTTGATAAAAGTGCAGAAATCCTAAACCAGAGTAACATGCTTATATTAGAAATATAACAAACATGCTTATTCAAGAGGTTTTTGAATAGCAGAATCTTTCTTCACTGAATTTAAAGTTCAATCTTAGAAGAATAACAGAAGGTCTGTCATTCATGTATGACATGAAATAAGCTTAGTAGCTCAAGTTCCATTGTGAGCTCATAGAATATATAAAACTATCACCACTAAACATCTAACAGAACCCACAGGCACAGAAATGTAGAATTAATCATACTCAAAATATATGCTTGAGTGCAGCAAGGGGAACCATTTGGAATTAAGAAATTTTCCAGCGGTGCTTTAGCTGTTCTACTGATAAATGCAGAATTTCTGGTTCACAAAACAACTAAATGCATAACAGCACAGACGTGAACGTGTAAGAATAGCAGGGCTTGACCCTGTGCTACTACAGGAAGTTTCTCATAGGCATAAAGGCTTCTGATCACGCTCTGCATTCCTTAGCATAGGAAATGGTCTTCTCCGCACGAGTGTACCTTCTTCAGCTTGTCGAGAAACACTGGGGCCAATGAGCATACCATAATATCAATAAATGTTACAGGAGCAAATACCTTACAATGTAATTACATTTAATACCTTAATACGTAATTCTTACAGGAGATGAAACCTCCCAGGACAGCCTGGGCTTCATATTTAAATACAAAACAAAAAGCCAAAATGTGATTTATAATCAAATGTTTACACCATATAAACAGTACTGCCTTAAGAAGTTACTGCGTGCACGCTTTTATGCCACTCACTCACGTAGTGCTCAACTTCCAACATTTTTTTAGTAAGGATGTTTTTGTTATTCCTCAAATAAAATAAAACCAGCAAGTCACCTAGACAGCACTATCATGCTAATACTTTGACACGGAAATATGTCTCAACTACTATCAGCATGAAAAGAGTAGAAAGAAAACAGAAAAGACCGAAATAAAAGTAACAAAATACTTCTAAGTGCCCAGAATGCCTTTTTATTATATGTTTGCATTCTATACCAAAGTCCAGCTACAACCAACCAGAATTATATATAGGTTGGGTCTTATCAGTTAAAACATATGTTAGACATCCTATAAACAGAACAATGTATGTAGATAATTAATAAAACCGCCAATAACACCACTAAAGAAATAACTGCTGAAATGCAAAATGAGTACTCTCAGAAATTTTTCCACCCAATGTTTCCATCATGAAATAAATTTATATTGCTATATGAAGAATCACACTGTGAAATATCATAATCACTTCTGGTCTTTCCTGCAGGCCAGCGCTGACATCGACACTAAAATAGCCACTATTACTCTCGCATATGGCACTGAATAAGGCAACTGTCTGAACAAGAATGGCTTGCAGCTAGCAGATAACAAATGAAGGAAAACCAGACTCTCTTTTTCCATTCCAGTCCTCTTTACAGAATCAAAGGATTGGATACAATTCTTACATCCCTGACAGATAAGATTAGCTAATGACAAGCTTTGGATTCATCTAGTAAATCCAGCAAAGAATATATAAGCAAATGTACAGAATAAAGGCTGCTGTTGGCAAATTTCAAAGCTTCAAGTTCTTTCAGATCAGAACTTGCAGAAAATCAATTTATACATGAATTTTTGTTTTTCTTTTAAAACAACTCTGCAGTCAGATCAAGTCAAGCTTACCATCTGCTGCAGATAGAAATACAACTATATTCAAGAATTACATTATAAAACTTCTTTGTAAACTTTACGTGCAAGCTGCTCTTGTCAGATTTAAAGTCATTGTGATAATGCATCTTACTTTTCAGTCAGGCTTTAAATAAAGAGTGACAAAAGTCCACATATGGATGACAAGCTGTTCTACAGTAAATATTTTTGTATTTACTGAGAAGGGGCTTATGGCAGTTTAGAACATATTCCACCAGGCATTTCAGTCTAAACTACTTACAGTATAGTAAAACCAAGATGAAATATCTGTTCTAAAATCCTTACCAAAATTTAGTTTTTAAATTAACTTGATCCTGTTCCTATTCCTATTTAGTTATGCTTTTACTTCATCATTCTCTGTAAAACTTTTCTCAGCTGGTGGCTGTTATAGAATGGAACTTTTAGTACCCTGTATTTCAAACAAGGCTTTGAATGTATCTATGAAACAGAAAAAGCAAATACAATGTAGTTTTACTATTATAGATGACTTTCTAAAGCAGAGTAAAAATTCTTCCATTTTTTTAAATGTGATTAAACTTGTTAAAACCATTCCCAATATCCCTGCAACTGAGGGGATAGAGTATAAAAAAAAACCTCAAAAGTTCCTTTTCCACATACTCTAGTTAGAAACACAATTTAAAGAAAAACAGAGAAAAAAAAATTATATAACAAGTAGGGATAAAATTGTTTTTTTTTTTCATTTCAAATTCAATTTTGAGAAGTTACAAGGCACATGTTGCAATTAATATAGTTAACTACTTGCCACAAGTTCATTACATGTTCTCAACTACTGAAATAACTCAATACAGCAATAAAAAAATAGCTTGTAAAACACCTGAATGAGCAGATATAGTATATGCACTAACAAACAGGCACATATTATATAAAATAATCATTTCCTAATGCAGATAAATAATCTTACCCTGATGTTGGATCCACAGCTATGGCCTTAGGGTTATTAAGATCCAGCTCGATGAGGGTAATGCACACTGACCCATTCTGGTTGCAGACAAAGATCCTGTCACTGACGTGATCCACAAAGTAAAAATTTCCGGTGATCCAGTCAATTGCTATTTGCTGTACATCTGCCAAAAAAAAAAGAAAGGAAAAAAAGCTCAGAAGTGCAATTGTAATACTGAAAAACTGAACTGCTAGCTGCTTCACCAAGCAGATGCTTTACCCAGTTAAAGAGCTCAAGCTGTTTTCACATGTACTATATGCAACTATATGAACCCAGTTCTCAACACACAAGTATTGGTTGGAGAGAATTTTTCATTTTTAAGTACAAAAGTCTGATCACAACTTCAGGGGCGCAAAAGATACACATTTGTTTGTAGTTCTCTTAATAAATATTTTAAATTCTGACATTGTGAATTTTTTTATGGTATATTCAGAAGCAACATCACAGAATGATGGTGCACCTGTGAAGCAGGGGTCTGAAACGCGGCTGTGGATGGCTGACGGTAGCAGACTGCAGCGGGAAGGAAGCTTCTGAAGCCACTGGAGTTCTGAACTTAGTGTTCCAGGCTGTCTGTTACGCCGTGGGGATGCTACACTGATAATGCATACTGTCACAGTAAGTAGCATGAAAGTAACTGTCTGCACGATACTTACATAGAGAGGTTTCTTAACAATGATGTCAGGAGTTTTCCTTCTCAACACACTGAGGTAGCTTCACAACTCCTAACACAACTGTTTTAAAACAGTCAGTTATTTTTCTTGTGAGATCTTGGAACCACTTTTTCTAAATGTCTTATAAATCCTGCATTTTTCTTATAAGTCAATCTACCTGTCCATACATGGTCTTACAGTTATAGTAAGCAGAAGAGTAATGAAGAGCAAAGAACATAACTTTACCTGAGATTTCTCTACTTCCTGGTCTCCTTGAAAGTACTGTATTGATACCGCTCTGTAAGACTGACTTAGTTATTCTTAAATTAATAACTGTAACAATTTTTCCTGTTAAATATTTTCAATTTTACATATTAATGATTTTTTATTCTAAAAACATATATTCTTGTCGTAGTTTAGCCTTGCTCGGGACTAGACTACGCAATCTCTCTCTCACTCCCCCCGCCCTCCGAGAGAATAGGGGGATCATATATGAAAAAGGCTTGAGGTTTGAGACAAGGACAGGGAGAAAATCCTCAAGTTACTGTTACAGGCAAAACAGACTCGACTTGGGGAAAACTATTTGTTTATTATGAAAACCAAAATATGATAATGAGAAAGAGAACAAGATAACTTCCCTCCACCCTTCCCACTTCCTGGGCTTAACTTCATTTCAAATTATCTTCACCTCCTTCCCCACCCCGAGCCGCACAGGGGAGAAGAGGGAATGGGGGTTATGGTCAGTTCATTACACAACGCTTTATGCCACTCCTTCCTCCTCAGGGGAAGAACTCCTCACATTCCTCCCCTGCTCCAGCATGGGGTCCCATCCCTAGGCCACAGTCCTTTGTGAAACTGCTCCGGTGTGGGTCATCTCTTCCATGGGGTGCGGCCCCTCCAGAACGGCTGCCCCAGCGGGCCCTCCACAGGCCACAGCCTCCTTCAGGCATCCGCCTGCCCTGGCGTGAGGTCCTCCACGGGCTGCAGGTGGATCTCTGCCCCTCCGTGGGCCTCCATGGGCTGCAGGGGGACAACCTGCTCCACCATGGTCGTCACCACGGGCTGCAGGGGGATCTTGGCCAGGAGCTGCATTACTGCTCCCCCCTCCTTCACTGACCTTGGCGTCTGCAGCCGTTCCTCTCACAATAAATTCTTCACAACAGGCTGGCAGGCGCCTCTTCGGATCTCTTTACATCTCATCTCCTCTCCACTTCTTGCAGCCGGGCTGGGCCGAGTTGGGCCCAGTCAGCTGCCCAGTGGGAGGCCAGAGCGGCCCAACAAGGGCCCTGCAAGACCCACAAGGCTCACACCTCCCCCTCTCTGCCCCTGCTTCTGCTTCTTCACTCCTTTTTTTCAAAATAGTTTTTCCCTTCATAAATACAATATCGCAGAGGTGTTATCAGGGCATATTCCATCACCAACTGGCTCAGCCCTGGCCAGCAGCGGGTCTGCCCTAGGCCCCTCTGAGTCCACCAGACAAAGGGCAAACTTCTTGCAGAAGCCGCCACCATAGCCCCCCCACTAAACAAAACCGACACAATTCCTTGTATTACAGTGGTTTCAAAATACTGCTAACAGAAGCTGCAATTCTTTCATGGTGAAAGAAGCCAGATGTAATAAAATATCATTTCACATAGTAGCATGTTTCTGTTGTTACATTCACTTTTCTCCATTTCTATCATCCACAAGTTGAATTATTATTTTTTTTTCTTCCCCCCACTCCAACAAGAACCTGTTGCTACCACCACATACAAGCTGCACTGGAGAATACAACGTAAATTTGGTTCAGAAAAAAAATGTAGTTATTAAGTTTTTGACAATAACTGAGGGTTTATGAGTCATGCATTTGCTAAATACTTGAAACAGACATGGAGACCCATGCATTGTCCTTCAAAGTGCAGTTAATATAAACAAGATTTACTCAATAAAACATCAAGAATAGCTTCCAGCTGTATTCCATCTCAGCCATCCCATTACACAGTTCACTGCTGTCTCTCCTACCAGAGATTTCTCCTCTTCTGCTATTAATTTTCCTTTTAATTCAAAGCGAATATTATGCTTCTTCCCTTCTTATAGCTCCTATTACAAAGATATGCTGACCCAGAATAACGAAATGCTCCATTTAGTCCAGTATCCAACCTCCAGAGGAGGCCAATGTCAGGTGCACCATGAGACATACGCGAGCACTAATATATTTTAGGCAATAGAAAGGAAAGGGGTGGGTTTTTTTCCTTGTCCAAACAAAATATAGGACATGCTTTTAAAAAAAAAATCAGGAAAAAATATGTCCCTCTGGAAATCAGTAATACTTTAAGCATTTTCCATGTGTAAGCTTTCCATTTTCAGAAGTTTGATTCATGGAATTAAAGGTTTATGGCTCACTGATTCAATGAGACTTTTGAAAATTGAACATAGGCTTCCATGTAATAGAAGCAATTCTCAAAACATTCTTTATAGAGAACGAAAGTTACAAAAGGGATTCAATTTGTAGAAATAAAACTAGTAATTAAATTCCTGCAATGAGATCTCTGGAAGATTCTTATAGACTGGAAGTGGAGGAAGAGGAACAAGGGTATGTAGCAGCCTGCTTGAGAAGGGCACTGTTTTCTTCTCAACTTGTGGGAATTTTTACATAAATGTGATACATATCTGAAAGATGTGACACACACAGATTATTAAATATCCTAACTTAACAATACTTATATTTATAAAACGCTGCTGTATTTTTTCCTTAGTTATTCTTTAACATATCAGAAGAAAGGAGATGAAACAGGGTTTTTTTATATATATGAAAAAGAAGGATAATTAATTTAACGTAATATTAGGGATAACCACTTGCATCAAATAGTTAAAACTGAGGTTGCTCAGCAATCCAGGAAAAGCGAGACATCCAGAAGCAATTTCACACCATAACCTTTGTGTCAAAGGCTTGAAAAGGCAGTGGTAGCTCTTACCACCAATTTACCTGATTTCCCTTCCCCAGCAGGTTGTGTTGGAAGGGCATGGAGGTACCAACAGCACAGGCTATTTGCAAGACACGGGCTCCTTACAACTGCATTCCTTGCAAAGCTGTTCATTACAAAGCATGCAATGCTTCAAGACTTAATCATAAAGTTTTCAGAAAAAGAGGCACATTAATTCACATTTTTCTTCAGAAGTCTACTGCATGAAATGAAGAAGAGACCTCCCACTATGCCAGGAACACTTCTCTCAAAAATAGACCTTCAGGGACAGTACATCACTGTAATCTAGTAATTAACCTGGACATTCAATGCACAGTAGGACTTGCATTTAGCATTTACAAACACGTTGTGTATTGTAGATACCATTGATCTGGTTTGAGTTTTGAGTTTTGCACCATGCGCTTTGCAGTGAATTCGACACATCCACTTTCTCACAAGAGAAGAAGTTTATAAAAGAATTGTCCACATCTACTCCCCCATAAAATTATATTCTACGTGAAAAATCCACTTAGCTGGCAGATAACAGTTTTTATGAATCAAACTTTTAATCTCTGTGGTTTCGCTAGCAGCTATGCATTAAGCTGCTTTGAATGGCTCTCCAGTTATCACACAAGTTGAATGCACTGCATATCATAAAGATAAGGTTTGGGTTGCAGCTGGGGACTTTTAAAATATTTATAACTTCTGGTACTCAAGAAGTTACTGAATTCATTTCATGCCTATTTCCGGATCCATATATTAAAACCCAGTATGTACAGATGTCTAGTCCACGCATATCTTTAAAGTAATTAATCTTTATTTCTTTCATTCGCACAGTGTCAAAAGTCTCTCAAAAGAAATGTCTCTCCCTGAAAACACACATATTTATTCTGATCAATCTTGTATACATTTTTGAGGGTTTTTTTTCCTATAATAATAACAGTTTCCTTGGAGCACTTCAGCCAAATATGATCATCCTTCCTTTATTACTTTCTAAAAACTAGGATTTCCTCTTAAGGACTTCATAAAGAACAGTTGAGAAATCATATAGTCTAAATTCTACTGTAGTTAATGACATTATGTAGACTATGGGCACTGGCAAAAGTATGGCTAGAAGTATACTTTTTCTATTATTTTAAACACTCAAATAATATTATACCTTTAGAGAAAACAGCAGTTTTATATAAGAGTGGCTAAATCTTCAAAGGGTACTGGAAATACGTCTTATGGCCAGAATATAGTTTATGAAAATCAGAGCCATATTGAATGACTGTCTTTTTTAACTTTAATTTTAAAACATATACATTTTACAAAACACATTAGTACCTTTATTTCATTTTCAAATCGAGACCTGCACAAGAAGACTTCAGTTACCAGAAGAGATGCAAAAGCAGTGTTGTGTTCTGGTATTTATACTACTGTTGTAAATGAGGATTCAGCACACATACGGCCTATTAAAATCAATATTACGTTAACAGATTTCATTTTTACAGGACGTTGAAGACAGACTAGAAACAGAAAAAAATAGTAACCTTTCTCCATGTACATACTTCATTAAAAGCATCCCTTGTTTTTAATGTGAGAAATGATCTAAACAGACTACTCAGTGGAACTCAGAGTAGCTGGAGTCGGAGCCTTCTTTAGAAATTTCTGAGTGAACTGGGGAATTATTTTGGATGAAATATAATTAAAATTAAAAATGCTCAGTGCACTCTCCATATGCTTCTGGTTAATAATGAAAGAGACAGACATCCTCTCTCTGTTTTAACAGATAAAATTTAGTTTCTAGTGCCTTATATACTTAAAATTCTCCTTGCTCTGATCATGACTGCAATGAGGACTGCCTAAAGGAACTTGGGGATCTACTCAAGACTCAAGGTGCAACAATTTCATTGATAGTTACTATGGGAAATTAGAAGCATGATTAGTTCCCTCTCTTTGGGCATGGTTTTGGACCTTTTTTTTTAATGTATATATAGCGATTCAGTATTGATTTCAACACATATTTACTGTACAGAAATCTTTCCACTTTGCAAAGAGCAGCCCAGCATTGTCACAGGTAGTCAGGTCTGCTAAGCGTTACTCGTTTAATTTATTCTATCATACATGCAGGGTAGTTCTGAAGATTGTACAACAGTTGTTTGGACAGTTGGCCATATGCTAGGGGAATAAATGCTCGGAGACGCAAGAGAAGATCGCTGTAATAAAACTTTCAGGAGCTTAAAATTTCTGTAACGAGCATCCTAGCACATGGAAGATGTCAGTACAGTCCCCAATGGTAGTGCAATACGGGAGTGCAAGGGCGGAACTGCTCCAGTACCCTGTGCCAGGAAGAGTCACCTTCTGGTCCCTCTTCCCCCAAAGGCCAGGACAACAGACTTGCAGATCTCCTCGGCATGTTCACACCCGTGTGCTCTACAACCTGTTATGTCAGTAACTGTTTTCCTCTGGGGCTCGCGTTCATAAAATAGCCTGGACCAAGTAAGAGTTCTCTTCACTTTATTTTGACTAAGGAAGCATTTCCTGCTTTCTGCTGAGTTAAAAGAGGTGAGACAGAAAGAAAGATTAGGACAAAAAAAAAAAAAAACAGAAAAAAAAAAAACAGATTAATCTGGAAGCCAAAACAATTAAAAATGTAATAACATAAAAAATAAATGAAAATGGAATGACATATTTGAGCTATTTTGCCTTTCCCTATGTTTTCTCAGTCTTCAGGGTGTATTTTTTTCTACATACATGCATTTTACTTCTCCACAGCTAGAAAGCTGCTTTAATTTTTTGACTGAAATCTCAGATTTTAGTAGGTGAGGCTTTGTGAATTGTGTAAAGTAGGCAAATGATAAAAGTGCTGGCCATGGGCAGACCTGTTTAGTTTAATTTACTATTTAGAAAAAAAATGAGATAAAATTACTTATTTGCAAAAGAACCAACAAATTTTATTCCAAAGAACTAAAGCAAGCAGTTTGGGGGATTGGCTTTTTGCCTCAACCTGAGTAAAAGGACAAGTTTTGAATAACAAGACAAACAGCAGCAAGGTTTTCTTTTTCTAAAATAGCCAGTGATGGTGAGCCCAGGTAAACAGCAGTTAAAATCTGCTTAAATGACAGGCTGTGAAAGAAGCGCTGCTTTTGCTGTGCCTTTCTTCTGAGAGTAATGTTCCTAATTAGCAGCCCAGACAACCTTATACTGGCACTGTGGCTTGGGAAAGTTAAGCTGGCATAGATTTTTCTGTGCCCCTTCTACTGACAGCAATTTGCTGTAATTATGCCTGCAATGCCATTTACAAACTATGACTTTTATTAAAAATGTCACCATTCAATAAGCTAGGCACACTGGTGTCTAAACTTTTAACAGCCATGTCCTGAGTTATTATTGCATATGTTTAAAAATGAAAAATCAAACAAAAATATCCATCCATCTTTTCCAAATGACTCATCCTCCAATATCTAATTCCTTTGAATTAAATCAGCCTTTTCAGATACTGTTTGTAACAAGTATAAGGCAAAACTTAAACACACTAAATTTAAATAACCACTTTAAAGCATCCAGACTTCAAGTTCCTCAAAAGAAAATAAAGCTTTTCCTCTTGTTTGTTGAGTAACATAATTTAAATTTCAATAAATTGAAAAAATATACAGTTGGTATTCTTCCAGCTCGACAGGATATTAGAAGATACTGCTTTAAAAATCTGTAAATGTGAACATTTAGACAATAGCAGTTTC
Source organism: Chlamydotis macqueenii (assembly GCF_036417535.1). Taxonomy (NCBI): domain Eukaryota; kingdom Metazoa; phylum Chordata; class Aves; order Otidiformes; family Otididae; genus Chlamydotis; species Chlamydotis macqueenii. The sequence goes on along the minus strand of NC_141561.1, from coordinate 5,648,126 downwards.
CCCAAGCTGAAGAGTTTTCAAAAATATGAGCCTAATCTAATATTATGAATACTTAATGAAAGCATCCTCATAGCTCATGAAGACACCTAGTCTCTCAGAGACGGAGTCTATCCGGTCACTCAGAGATTCAAGCATTCGGCTTCCAACAAGGTATGGAAGAGAGCACGTTTAAGCACTTATTCTGTATGGGCATTTCTGTTTAAAATCAGATTTTTATTGTTCTACTGGATGCAGACCACTTATCAAGAAGAGAAGATCCAACACCTGAAACTTCATGTGATTTACAAGTTTCTAAAATCAGCGGTTCCATATCTTTCAAAGGACTCCACAAAGACCATGACATGGTCCAGCCTACAACATCCCGCTTGGTCCTCACACCTATGAACTAATATTTGAGCACTGATGATAGGATATGGCCAGAGAATCCAGTTTTGGGGCCTGTTAAGCAGTACAGCAGATAGCTATGTAAGTTTTCTGCTCAGCCCAGAAGACAATCTTAGCCTACTCTGTGGCCCTGTTCTACCTACACCTTGCCTTGCAATAGTCCTGTTGTATAATTCTTGTATTTCTACAGAAGCTAGACATTTTCAGGGTTTTTATGGCTTAGTTTCTTAGGCTACTATGAGGCTACAGATGGAAGTCAGGCAACCGAGCGTTATTAAGACAGACATACCATAGAACATTGACTAAGGTTGAACATTGAACGGGTACTGAGAGAGAAATGTGGGTTTAACGATAAACTTCTTCCTCCTATTGAGAACCCAGGGATCTACAGAACAATAACAACAAAAAAAAATAACATCTTCCTCTTTTAACAAATCCCTCTGTTTACAGGGCATTCAGAGGAGATGTGATGATTGCAGATTCCAGCTATGTTTGGGTCTGTGCCTTTGCCAGGAATTTTAAAGCAGGGTAGCAAAATCTGGTCCTGAATTTTTTAGCGTATTTCTTCTTTTACTTGTGTTATAGAATGATTCTACCACAAAATGCATCAAGTTTCTGGAATGAGTAAAACGAGAGAGATGTTTCTGTTTCTGGGTCTTCACTCACGGAGTTGGCTGTGACACCAAGATCAACTGAGCAAGGAAAAAGTGTTAAACAATGAAGTAAGGGCCTTATGAATGGCTCTATCTTTTAATCCTGACTATCATTTTTTTTTATAAGGAGTGAACTTTCTGACATCAATCTCATGTCAGAAACAAGTAAGAATAGTCAAAAATCGTAACAATCCTAATTTCTGCATTACTGAGTATCAAACACATTGCCCAGTGATTGTAAACTTGTAATGGGGTCTCAGTTGCCTGCATACATGCTGAACAATGAAGACAGATTTATAGAGGTACATAGCTGTAAGTCTCTTTTTTTTTTTTTAACTGCACAGTCAAAAGTTTCTTATAAATCTGCTGAGACTGTAAATCAAACCCAGTTATTTACTTCAAAGCAGTTAAGTCATCCACTGTTAAAATTAAAGCATAATTCAGCAGCAATAGGTGTCCCATCAAGCACGTGGACTAAGAGAACTGCTGCAGGGACCATGACGTGGCTGCATTAGGCTGTAACATTTACCTCATTTAACCACCTTCCACCAAAGGCAAAAGTCTACAACCTTCCACCTTCCTAGGACTGCCTGCCGCACATATTATGAACTTCATAAACCATCGTCACACAAAAATAAGGTCACTTCAACATTTTCCCATGAAGACGCTAAGCAGATTATTACAATTTTAGAGATAAGTCAATAAAATATTGAGTTACTTTTGCAATACAAAGTATTTAAGGAAAATTACTTCCAGAGAAAGTTTGAACAGGGTTAGGCAACACAGCAGACTCAGTGCACATTTTTTTAAGAAGTTAACATTTGTCAAACAACACTGATTCACAGGCTCTGGAGAATGCTGTAGTTTCCTGCAGGTAAAATACAGATCGTAATTTTGTAAGATAATTTCATTTTGACCCCACTATAGTTGCTATACATGGTCTAGACAATTTGAATATGCAGTACATATGACCTAGTGCTATAAATCAATCTGTTTCTTTTCCCCAAGGGGCATTATGAGATTCAATTTTAATCAGAAGGTAATACTGACCGTACAGTATTTCATTCTGATATATAGATATATTCATATTGGACACAAAAGTCTTTATCTTCATCTCAAACATATTAGGGAAAAAAAGAGAAGACATTATACTTTTAAGAAAATAGCTAAAATAAATTTTATTACAGAACTGGTTTATAATATAATTAAAATCTGCATACGGAGTCTAATTTAAATCTAGCTTGAGGATTATGACTTAGAGAATACTAGAAAAATCTAACAATATCTTCAGTTATAGAAAATATAAATGGTTAGCAAATATATACCTGACTGTTCCACATTGTATGCCTGAAACAAAACCATATCATGTACCTCACTAGATGAGATGACAGCCTCTTTTCTTAGGGTTGCTAAAGAAAGAAAAAGAAATTGTTTCTTATATTAAAGAACATTAAGCTATTTTCTTCATCTTTTTCCTTCCCTCTAAAAATGAAATTCTTCACCAAGGATCACTGTCATCACCTGATGCTTTCAGCATGCTTGTACTTCTGAAAAACGCTCAAAACCACTGTACAACATCCCCTAATGACACTCATATTAGAGTTTGAACAAAACAAACAAATAAAACCCTTCATGCCTATCAACCCTGACTGCCCACTGACTATAATAAATGCATACTCATGTAATCATTACCTCATCCTCCCTTTCTTCCTATCCGTCCTTTTCTTTTTGTCTTCCATTTATTACATCTTTTCAACATCAATGTATTAATCTTTGAGGAGAAGGCTGTTATTTATTATATGTGACCTGACCAACAAAACAGACAACTGCCCAAACTTAAAATACAGGCATCGTTAATGCACTTAAAAAAAAAAAAAAAGTTATTTTTTCTTGCTAACTTATTTCCAGTAATGCAAGAAATAATAATAAAAAATACCCATGGGTTTTGAGTTATGCATTAATTATTTTTCTATCCATTTTCAACCAGACATCAGTATACTGCACGTTTTTGGTTTATTTATTTCTATCTTCATCACAGTAGTGGTGTGATCCAAGTACTGGTCTACCTGAGCATCATCTTGAAATGGAATGCCAGCATAAATTCCATTAAAAAGTCTCATAAAACTCAAATAGCTTTTGCTTCCAGTAATATGGCTTAAACTCAATGGTCTTATGTTTGCAGAACTTGAACTTTGCTTTCAGAAAGCTTCCAGCCCTTTCCGAAACTAGCCACTTCAGAAAGATATGAGGCCATAATCCCACCTCCTCTCAACCACGGAAGTCTTGTGTGCTTTGTGCCAATCACTTGTACCTTGTGTATCCTCCAGCACTTTAGCATTTCAGTTTTTAAACATCCCGGCATCTCTATGCCATATGGAAATGCTGTTGTTCTCATTTTACATTTAGAGGGGAAAATACAAGATTACTTGCTAAATGTCATCCTGGAAGTCTCAGAAAAAAAAAACAGTGGTCTCCTGGCTACCAGCATATTGCCTTTCTTCCTCAATCACACCTCCTTTCATGTAAACAGCACAAAGAATTTGTCTCTACACTTGCAAAGAAATACAGAGGAGAGACATGAATACGCATTGCATCCCTTCTCCGGGTCTCCTCTGCAACATAGGCTCTTCTCTTCCTTGTAGCAATATTTTTTTGCCCACCCTAATGTTAAATTACTTGTGCGGTGAGTGATCCCACAGGCAGCAAGACACATGGTCTCAATGCCTAAAAGAGCAAGTGTCTCTGGAAATGCAAAGCGTGGCAGGTATCCCCACACACTCCTCAATCAGCTGATTATTTTTGCTTATACAGTGTGACAGAGATTTTACACAAATACACATTCAAAGACAATCCAAACTTTATCATCAGCTCGAGACCTGTCGTGGTGAATGCCCAACCCAGCACATCAAACTGTAGCTGTTCTGTGACATGTTGATAAAATGCAGGGCCTCAGCTTCGCACAAACAGACCGACCCTTTTGCATATTCTGTCCTTCTCTTCTCATGTAATTACTTACAATTATTAAAATGCTTTTTTCCCAGAACTAAGAAATTTACATAGCTTAAGCCTGACTTTAGCAAAAGTGATTTACCCTGCTTAAAAGATTTGTTACATGTAATTTTTCAATTTCAGAGTAAGTGCTTCACTAAAACCATCATTAAAAATTTTAAAGCAGAACTAAGATTTTATTTTATTTAACCTAACTGACAAATACTGAGAAGGATAGGATTTGTTCTTCCATTTTATTTATTTCATAATGCTGACATGATCCATAAGGTTTTCAGCATTTCAAGTTCTACTCCGAAGTTGAAGTCAAAAGAAAGTTTTAAATCAAATTTGCTTCATTCTCAGTAGAAATCCACAATGTAAATTTTGTGGATTGAAGACAAAAATATTTCTATGAACATGAGATACTTTTTGAGCTTCTGCCACTCAAAGAAGTTAAAACTAAAAAAAAAGAAACCATATATTAAACCCCAAAATCAGATGCTGGTTTTAAGTTGTCATGTCCATCACAATGCAAATAATAATCATAGTTTTATCAACTTTTGCAAATATGCAATTCTTCTTTCTGGAAGAGTCCCTGATAAAGTACTAAGTCAAGAGCAAGCCCTTTATTTTATTCTGACCCACACAAACTTTTTGCTGTGCCTCCATCGCAAACCACAGCACAGCACAGAAATATCCAGGCTCTAGGGAGTCTCTAGTGAGACTAGCCCAGAGCCTAAAGGGATGTACCTTAGAGAATTTCTTAAAAAGCAGTGAGAAAGATGCTGGAATTGTTATTTTATCAGGCGCTTAGCTTCTGATTTCAGATTTACTTGGTTTAATGCAATTTCTTATTCATTTATGAAAAGCATTATCTCTATTTACCCTTTACCCTGTAGCAGTACCAGTATTAGATCAAATCATGAGTTGCAAAACACAACAATTAGTAGAGGCCACCAGCTAGATCACAACCCATAATACTTGTGCTTTTCATTGCATAAGATATGCAAGTACGTTTTTTTTCATTCCTGCTGCTTCCCCAAAAAACCTAGAGCAGACAGAGGGTATTTTTTTTGTGTGACAATGCATCTGATACAGAAGGGTAAAGTCAGAGCACATGGGATTAAGTCCCTACTGATACTGACAGGGGTTGGGACAAGTGAGACCGTTTCTAAGAGCGGGCACCCAAAGCCTCAGGTTCATTACCAACTTTACCAAAAGGGACACGTCACAACTATATGCCCCCTATTTATCTCCTATGTGCATCTCCTTCCTTAGAAGCAAGGCAGAAGACAAGCTCTGTGAATACTGAGGACGTCTCAGGAGCCTGAAAGCTGTAGCATACAGAGTAGAGGACTTTTAAAAACTGCTGTAGCTAGACAGCTGCCTAGATCCTGCATGGGATCAGAAAGGGGTACAAGTTTTGGTTGTGAAACACAATGCCATTCTGCTCTTGCTTCATTTAAGGCATGTTACGAAAAATAGATTTTCTGATTTCAGCAGATAGTGAAGAAACTACTCAGCCAGAGCTGGAATCGGAGGAATGAGGGAGCATCTTTCCTGATCTCAGAGAAGGCTGTGCTATGCAAATGTCTGTGTCTCCCTGGTCATTTGTCCATTACTAAAGTTCACAGTGGATTTACAGAAGCAGAATAAGTTCAGTTTTTGTAAAAATCATAATATACAGAACAGTTGCAGTGGCTACGACGTCAAAAAAAAAATGAAGCCATCATGGTTCATATGGATGTTAAAGGCTTATGGGAAAATGTGTGTTTAATCCCATAAAACATGTATTATTTAATTCCACTTTTTTTTTTTAACTGATATTTCATTATTCCTTTGCCTGGGGATATAAATGCATTTGTAAAATATTCACTACAAAAGTGTGCATTTTATATTTGTGGCAACCTATTTATCTTTACATTAGATCTTTACAGCTCCCACAAATATTTTATTCTATCTTCAAAACCTTGTAACAAAATACAAAAGTTACTGTTTTACAAGGAGTATAATAATTCAATTTAACAGAGAGGAAGAGTCCTTCAGCATCATTCCTGATAAAGATAAATTCACATGGTTACTGGTACTATGACAAAGTGTCCATTTTTTATTTATGAAATCTTTCTGCTACTGTGGGATCCTGCCTGCTCTTGGATTTCCTCCCTGGTACAAGACTTTTGCTACCAAGGAGGGGTTGGGATGTAAGGAAGACACAAGAGCTATAGCCATGTCCCACTCTTAGGACAATTATGAAGCTACTTAAGATGGAAGTCTAAAAACCATCCAAAATCACAAATTTGCACTGAGCAATGCCATTGAGATAAGACGTTTTGTTTTCTGTAATCAATCTGAGAGTTAACTGTCCAGGGCATGACTGCTGAAAAGCATAAAAAAGAAAATAAACAGCGTATCAGCTTTGCTAAGAATGGAAGCAACACTCTGATGTCAACGAAAGATCAATTGTGGAAGCTGGGTAATCAACAAAGCTTAAAGAAAAAAATATCTTTGAATGACAGAAAAATTCAATTCTTGGCAATAAACAAGCAGTTAATAAATAGCTCTTATGTCAAAAGGGATTAAGTGCAGGTAACCTGACTTTGGAGGGAAACGCCACCAATTCAGAGCATCTGCCATGGAAACTTGTTCCTCAAAACGACATAATGCAATGTTACAGGGACACTATTCAAGGCAATAGCACAGTCCTCCATGTCAAATCAAATGGACTGTATCCACGAGATGCAACAAAAGCAGACAGATCCTTCACAGCTCACATTTAGATGTCTGTAATATGTGCAAGGATCTCTGATATCTAGATTATACCTTAACTTTTGTGCAAAGAAGAACTGCAGGGCCTCAGGAGACTAAGTGACTGAGCACTAAAAGGAGATGGGAAATTCAAGCTGAATAAACATGAAATTCCTTAGAAAAGTGTTGTAGTTTTGTAAATTTAATGATTGCTCTGTCTAGAGCACTTAGGAATGAGATATGGATGCTATTAAAAAATCCCACCTTTGGACAAGGTAAGAAAGGTCACCGTCCCAGAAACAGCATTTGTCCAGTCTTCCCAGAAATGCAAAAACAGCAATGTAAGATCAGCCAGGGCTCTAGGAGTCACAAGTGGATGCCACATACAGGACAAATATGCTGTGATATTGCTTTAGGATGCTCTTCTCACATACCATTCTGGCTCCCATTCCTGTATCAGATGCTCTGAACCCTACTACAGTGCCATTTGAGGTGTAAATGACCTTTGTTGTGAAGCCTTTTCATTTCTGTTCATCTTCTTAGGAGGTCTCCAAGCATGGGCTGTCCATCACAGAATAAAAAGAAAAATCACATTCTACAGCTATATGACAGCTTATAAAGCCTGTCTGGAGATGAACTCTGGGCAGACTTTACGTAGGAATAAACGCCTCCCCCAAGATCTTCACAGTTGCTCTCCTCCTGAGTAAGCCAAACTTTGCTTTGATTTCTCATGAATATTCACAGCAATTTCACAGGAAGGTTGCTGACAGAAACCTCATCCCTAGGGCTTAGTGTTTCCTTCAATGATTGAGCCTCAACAATGCCAAGCTAATTCTGAATAGCAGAGCACTAGCAGTTGTGGCTCATTGCTACTGGGAATTGGTTTAGATCAGGGTGTAGGGGGAGGAGGGAAATTAGGGGAACAAAAAACATGGAAAAAACCAAAAATATAACCCGACATTGTTGATCCTGGTCAAAACTTCTGGGCTCCCTGTCTTATGGTCTTCCCAGCAATGACATCAAAAAAAGTGGGGGAGTCAAAAAGTCAGCTTTGGCTTGTGACCATGAGGGCAAGTAGGGGGTGCTGGGTTCCACAAGCAGAGAGGGAAGTACTTCCCACTGGAGAGTACCGACCCTCCATGGCCGCCATCTGTTCCCAGCCTCGGAGCAACTCTTCCCCCGTGCCGTGTGGTAGGACAGGCTAGGGAAGGCAGCTAGATTAAATCTGAAGTAGTACAGAAGAAGCAAGAAGTTTCTTTTCATCTGTCATATGCAGATAACATGTTTTCTTCCACTAACAAAAAGAACAGATTAGAAGACTGGGATAAAAAAAAAAAAAAAATTCTAAGAACACTTCTTTTTTTCCCTAGTACTTTTAGGAATATCCTCTTTCTGGTCACATGCACGGAATAAAACGCTTCCTAAGAAGAACAGAGCTTACATTTTTATGTGAATAACCCCATGGCCATGACCATTTATTTGGCTTGAGCTGCTAGAAGATGCAATTGCACTTGAAAATACTCAGTCTGAAATTATTGACAGAGAGTTAAAATGAATTCATTTGCCTTATCAGATCTAGTGCTATATAATGAAGAGAAATAGCAGAAGTTATCTGATAGGTAATTAAAGTGGAGGGAAGAAAAGGAAGAATTTAAAATTAAAATTCAATTTTGCACTAGCCACAAAATGACAAAAAAAAATGCTCCATTGCAGCAATCCTAGAAGAGCATCTGTGGATGTGTTTGCCAGACACAAACACCACCACAGCTAAAGCTGCTGAATTCTGTCAGTCAGAGCTCCAAACCTGACTCCAAGCAATGTCCTCTAAGCCTCCAAGCACTATTTCCCAAATCTAAGTTAAACAAGAATTTGGAACAAGTGTCTGTAGTTGATTCATGTCCATGGGAATTTCTATTCTTCATTTAAACAACACCGATTACAGTGAAGTTTCAGAAAAACATTAAAGACCACAGGCTGATGTGTACTAGCACTATGAAAAATTATTAGCTCATGAGTTCCAGGCACTGTGTTCATTTCAAACCCAAAGTACAGCTTTAATTTTGCAAACAGATGCACTAACACAGATCCGAAGACCACAGAGATGAGCAATTCTCTGCACATGCAGAGAACAGAGGGAGAGAGATGCAGGAGAGAACTGGTGGAGAACTACAAAACATAGTGCTAAGGTCCACGCTGATGATGAAGATCAGTGACAGAACAGACACACATCCAGTTCAATACAAAACAAATTTTACTAAGGGCTGTAGTTAATTTAATTGTTCTTACTAAAAGGAAAATAAAATAAAATATCAATAACAGACTGAATTTAAAAAGCACAATCAAATATTACCACCAAGATTCTTAGGGCTCTTAGATATCTAAAGTATGAAAAGCCCTCTAAAATACAACAGTAAAAAAAACCCAAAACTCTCAACAAAATAAGAAGGCAAAAGGAAAAAAAAAAAAACCTATACATCTAGGAAAAGAGAGTCCTCCAATAGAAGTATAGTCACAATGAGTAGCGAACCAAAAAATCCAAATCCCAAACCTTATTTTTGTTTTTTTTTTTCTTAATTTTACTTTTTTATTAGAGTAAATATATAATTAGGAAAATAGTTTAGTTGCCCTCACCCTTAATCTACAGAAATGACCATATATTACAACGGCTATGTTGATAGTCCAAAGCACAATCTCTATGAAGAATTATCGCTTTGACACGCACCTGTGAGATTTATAATCACATTTCTGATGTGAATATTCCCGAGCTGGATCATCAGAGACTCTGAGATCCCTTCAGAGCTACTCTTTGATGTCCATCTCTACCTAAAAGGTCCCATGTAAAATAGTGGAGGTTCCAGTTCTGAGTTTTTGGAAACCTGTTATTAACACCACCATTACCCACCTCAGTGCTGCAATTTATAAGCTGATCTGTGGACAACTCTTCTGTGAAAGATGAATAAAATTGCATTTCTTTGACTGCATGCTATTTTGCAGTCTGTTCACATATCAATGTGGAAGTGGATGAATATCTCCTTCAGAAGACAACAGCATCCCACAAATTGAAAAGCTAATTGATAAATAATGCTGCGGTGTCAAAGACTAATTCAATATGATGAGTTCAGGCATTTTTAAAATTTTCTTCTTAATTGCAAAAAAGGGCAGGAATTTATTTCCAGTAAGTCAGGAAATATTTTGTTATTTTCAAGAACTAACATATCTGTGATAGTTGACAGAAGATGTGATAAGCATGTGTGTCTAATTCATTGTTAATATTGTCCCAGCAGCAAAGAATGATTTTCAAGCTTTATGTAACACTACTTTGCTGAGAAAATGAAGTATTTTACACTTCTTCTGTTGCATTGCTGTTTTTGTAACTTCCACACATTATATTTAGCCTATAAAAATGCACATCTTTAGAAAATTTGCATAGATATAAATAGTACAACTCATACTGAAAAAAATATATCTATATATAGGAGTGACAAACAGAAAAGTGCTTTAGTATGAGTTGCAATATTTAATGCCTTAAGACTATTTTCAACAGCAATCCCCAAAATATTTCTGAAGGCTCCTGCAAACAGTTCCCCAAGACAGACACCACTGTTTTGCTAAAACACTGTCCCATACTCACTGTGAAGATACTGAGCAATGTTTATTATCCACTCCTCTGCTAACTTCCCAGCTTGGCTTATCTTGGTGCACTTCAGCTGACTTGAAAGATCTCTTGATTCAATCCAACAAATGGTGTCCTCTTTGTAGCTGTAGTCTAGCGTCAAAATTGCTGAGCCTTTTACAGGGGTCCGGGCAGACACTTTGCTTCCATTGAGATATAATACCTCAATTGTTTCGGAGCTTGCGATGAGAAGCAGCGGAGGTCTATCAGCAGGCTCTAAAAACAAAATAAAGATAATTTAAAGGGTTAACAAACTGTGTATACCATATTTATCTTCTCATCTTTAATGTAGTTTTTAATGTTCTTACCTGCATGTTTTAAGAGATATAATAAATTGGTTTTGTTTTTATTTTCATAACTATCATATATTCCAAATTACTAGTCTATTTTATCCTGCTGTTCTAATGGTTCACATCATTAAAGAAAATTAATTACCCTAGCCCCACAGCTTCTGTTTAATTCCAAGTATCATTATTGCAACATTTTTCATGCCCAAGTCATAAAATTAAATACAAGTTATGAAAATTATTTCTATCCAGATTACTGGCATTTCTAAAAGAATGAAGGCCAGGAAAACCTGCAGAATTTAGGACTACACGTAAAATACTAAGGTAATCTTCATGTTAGAGTTTGTAGAAAAAGACAAAAAGTCAGGCATGGATGCTGCTAGGAAATACAAAACCCAACCTAACAAAAAATCCAATGCAGTGAAATCTGGCTATGTCTCACAGATGATGGGCCGAACACCATGGATTGTAAAGGTGAAAGTGTCATGCAATGGAGTGGCCTGACAGCAAAAAAGTTCCAGTTCAAGTTAAAAAATTTAAAAGTCAAGTAATCCACACAGAGGAACAAAAGACTCTCATTGAGATAAAATATTTTTAGCACTGTGATGAGTGCAATTTGGCCCAAAAGCAGCTGCTCTTGCTTTAGGTGTATCTTTAATGGCATTACTGTCTTGAACATTCAGGGCTGGTTAGAAATGACACATCTGACTAAAGCAACTGCAAATGAATATTGGTCTCTGTACGATGAGGAGTCTGTTGTATGTGGTGTATTTCATAAATTGCTGAAATTTGAGTGACATCTTGTTCTAGATCTAGACTAGTTCTTGAAACTGAAATAAGGTCCTAGTTTATCCAGAACTGCCAGAGGGACATCTATAACCAAAACCATATGCTAGCAGTTTCTTTTTCTTTTTTCCCTGGAAAAGCTTCTTCATTAGAAACAGCATGGCAACATTGCTTGGCTACAATTTATAAAGAAGAACTGCTGTTGACATAAAATATTACGTGAATTGGCTGGAAAAAAAAATAATCAGATAGATGTATGTGTTAAAGATAGAGGATACAGAAACTGGTTCCTGAAAAATTCCCCAGCTACTAGAATCATGGAATCACAGAGTGGTTTGGGTTGGAAGGGACCTTTAAAGCCCATCCTGTCCAACCCCCGTGCAAGGAGCAGGGACATTCCAACCAGATCAGGTTGCTCAGAGCCCCGTCCAGCCTGGCCTGGAATGTTTCCAGAGATGGGGCTTCCACCACCTCTCTGGGCAACGTGTGCCAGTGTTCCATCACCTTCATGGTAAACGTTTCTTTTTCTTTATATCAATTTTGAATCTACCTCCCTCTCTTAAAACCATTACCCCTTGTCCTATCACAACAGGCCCTGCTAAGGAGCTTCTCCTCATGTTTTCTCTAGACTGCCTTGAGGTACTGGAAGGCCACTATAAGGTCTCCCTGGAGCCTCCTCTTCTGCAGGCTGAACAGCCCCAACTCTCTCAGCCTGTCCTTATAAGAGAGGTGCTCCAGCCCCCTGATCAGCTTCGTGGCCTCCTCTGGACTCTCTCCAACAGGTCCACATCCTTCTTATGTTGGGGGCTCCAGAAGTGGACACAGTACTCCGGGTGGGGTCGCACAAGAGCGGAGCAGAGGGGCAGAATCACCTCCCTCAACCTGCTGGCCACGCTTCTTTTGATGCAGCCCAGGATGTGGTTGGCTTTCTGGGCTGCAAGTGCGCATTGTTGGCTCATCTTGATCTTCTCATCCACTAGCACACCCAAGTCCTTCTCCTCAGGGCTGCTCTCGATCCATTCTCCGCCCAGCCTGTATTTGTGCCTGGGATTGCCACGACCCAGGTGCAGGACCTTGCACTTGGCCTGGTTGAACTTCATGAGGTTTGCATGGGCCTACCCCTCAAGCCTGTCAAGGTTATTAGATGTTCAGCATTCAGAGTCCTGCTCCAACCAAGACTGAGCTGATGTAGGAGCTTATGAGAAGATTCCCTGAGAAAGGAAGATATGATGACCCTAAAAATTGCTTCAGGTTTAACAGGAATAGTAGTCATGTCTAACTTTGCAATGAGGTATGTTCATGTGAACTACTTAATGGAGAGTTGTCCCTTACAACATGGTCAACACCACTACAATATGTCTTTTTGTCCCGTTCATTTGTTAAATTAAATAATGTTAACAAGTGGGAAACCTTTTGGATGCTGCATTAAAAAAAAACCAAACAACAACAACAAAAAACCTACTCTAAAACATAGAAACTTACACTGCAGTTGCAAGCATATGGGAAAAATATTTGTGTCAAGTTAAGACCTCTCACTCAAATGTAATCTGCTTGTATTCAAAGGAATAACTCGGTGTTTAAATGCTGTATTGAAATGATGTACTTACAATCAACATTCTACTTAATAAAGCTTTCAGAATTTTACTAAGCAATTCCAGCTGTCTAAATGCAGGGGGGAAAAAAAGCATAAATAAAAGGATTTGACAAATAATACTTAATCAGTAAGTCTGATTAAAGAGAAAAAAAGTGTTTCAGTGAACACAGTGCTCAGTGGTCTCACACAAATCCACAGAAGTAGGTGTTAAATTCTGTTCTTTAGTACTATCTTATTTTATTTAAATCTCTCTTTTACTGACTTTTGTTTCGTTATGTAAAAAAGTTCTTTGCTATAATGGATCAGCATGTATTCTTTCTAAAGACGATTTCATTTACTCATTTCCTATTGTTTCTCATTCCGTAATGTATATTCTACCTTGTAACATACTTTTTCCTTCCCCAGGAAATCCCACGCTGACATCTGCAAACCCAGACTTCTGTTGCGTTACGTTTCTAACTTACTGACTGCCCTCACCAGCCTCACGCTCACTTCCACCAATACATCAGTCATACCCACGTATATCCACTTTTTTTTAAATTTCAGAAGACACCTAACAACTGAAGGGATTGAACTTATTTGTGAAACAATGTCTTGCCATGTAAGCCACAAGCGAAGCTCCCTAGACTTGCTTTTTCCAAAAGAGAAGGGAGTGGGGTTCTTAGTAGGCAATTTTATTTGAAATCTGCCAGGTAGGTCCATTTGCAGTCAACGGGTGGCTGGTGTATGTAAATCTCTCTTTCCTCCCTTTCTTTTAAACTTCTGCTGCCAATCAGAAGAAGACAGCCAGACTGAAGAGCTTCTGTCTCTATCACCCACTCACCCCTGAGAGTTCCCAGACTGGTAAAAATGGTGTGGTTGCATCTGCATCCTGCTAAGTTTTGGGATTCTTTTTCCATCAAAATGCTCTGTGCTCAGCTCCTCCTGTCCCACAAAATAATAACGCTGATTAATTCTGGATTAAATCACTCCTTTCCAAACCAGCAGCAGTGTGAAAAATACTTTATTATTATTTTTGCTCGTATACTTTGTGTTAAGTTAAGATATTTCCACTCTCTGCAACCTCTAAAGCCTCCAAGAGGAGGCAGCTACACAGGAGCTGTTTGCAGTTACAAAGCCAGCACGGTTGTTCAGTTGTCCAGGGCTGCAATAGAGAACCACATCCCTTCTTGCACTGTTGTGAAGTGACCTACTGAAAGCCGTAACGAGGATTTAATACCTCACTAAACTCGGGAGAAAGGTTGTATTTTAGTATTAATGCCTAAGACAGAAGGGAATTCTGAAAAAGAACTAGCGTCAAATCTCCTGAGCAACAGCTGTAATCAACCCTGGCAGCAGACAAAGGAATCTAAGGACTGGTGGCACTGCTAAGAGGTTCTGCTCAGCAGGCACTTTTACACAGGAAAAATACATCTGCGTTCCGGCAGAACTTATCCAGAAACTAGATTAGGGAGCTTGAAGTTATATTTTTCAAGCAGCCCATAGATAATCAGTTAATCAGGTTTTTTTCACAGTAAGGCAGGCAATCTACTTTTTTCAGTGTTGCTCTGATAAAGGTTGATTTCATAATTACTTATTTAAAAAAATAAAATGATTTTAATTATAAAACTATACAAACAATATTAGAAGTTCCTACAAAACCCATAAAAATATTTAAAGCATCTTTCTGTATTGTATAATGCAAATGAAAAACAAAAAAGATTAAAAAAAAAAAAAGGGTCTTCTCCCTCACAAAAACTGCTTGGCTGTTTCTCAAGAACAGAATCTACAGAGCTGAAAAGTTCAGTGGACAGATCTAGGATGAGTTACAGGGAGCTGACAGTAGCTTTTCATATAACTGGACATCATGTGTGTTATTTTTTCATTACCTTTTTTTTTTTTTCATTTTATAGGAAAGATAAGAAGTGAATAGCTCTCTAATCCAGGAAAGTTTTATGATTCATCCCCCTTGACTAAAATGAAAGCATCTTCCTTTCAATTATGTTTAAGATAGAGCAGTGGAAAAGATGAGGGACTTGCATTTCCCCCCTCCTTGATCTTGTCTAAAACACAGATCAATAAACGATGCCACAACAAATCAGAAACTAAGGTGTCCTGTTCTGCCAACAGTCCTACTTCTCACCTGGAAAAAAGGCTTCAAAAATGCCAGCATTTTTTTTTTTCCCATTAAAATGATACGAAAAGGATAAAACCCAGAATTCTGTGTTTACTGACAGCTTAAAAACTCTTCTCCTGAGGTATGCATTCCAAATTATAAGGACTTTCCTCTTACCAATACATGTATTGTATAAAGGTCTGAAAAACATTTAGTAGCTTTTAATAAAATGCAGTCTAATTTTATTTTTAAATTAATTATCAATGTTTATCCACAATATACCCCACAAATAGGCTGCCTTATTTCTAAAGCCTCAAAACTTTACTCTGTGAGATTTAACAAGAAAACCGTGTTGTGAAATAAATTTTTAAAATATTAATGTTTTCTAAATATCAGAAAAAGCTTTTGACTTTAATCATTATCAGTTCATCCTGCTTTATCTATAGGCAAATGTTCCTTATCCCACGATATTTTTCTCTCGGTAGGCTATGCAGATGTAAAACATACCGGGAAGTTTTGGAAGAAAGATGAGGTATTTTTCCTCAGCCAAAAATTTCCAATTCTGTCATTTTGTATCCTTAAATATTCTTTTTGTCAAATGCAGGCCTTGCGATACAGGTATACGAACTTGGTAAACGAAGAAGTTCTAAAACTCTGTTCAGTAAAGCTGTATTTTGTTTCATTTTCACCTCAGAAGAAGTCATTAAATGCTTCTTTATTCATAAAAGAAAGTGTGGTTAAAAAGTCTGGAAAGAAACACGGTGTGCCCCCAGGTGTTTTGATATCTATTTTAACATCCTTCCCAAAGGTACTGTGCAGCTAAAAGTTTCCAGCTCCAAAGTTATTTAAATGAGCTGAGGAAGAAAATGCAGAATTTAATGAGGGATAAACCTTACCACCTTCACAGCGAAGCATTTGGCTGCCTGAAGCGTAGGAAAAAAGCAGCTTCTGAGAATTCTTTGCTAACGGTACCCTACCACACTGTGGGGATGGGCTCCAAGGCTGTGCAGGAGCTGCTGGTGATCTCCAGTGGCCACCGCATCTGTCCTCTGCACCGGGGCTCACAAACACGCGTCACCTGCTCCGTACGTGGGGCCTCCAGCACCTCCCACTTCTCTACTTGTACATATTCAGAAACTTCCCACTCAATTTTCAGAGACATGTAAGATGTGGCAAAGGGCTGACAGTCTGATGTTGCCTATTGTGCCGTATCTAGGATCTCAACCTGGACGGCAATTCATATTCTTAGCAGATCTGCTGTTATTAACAGTGAAAGTTTTACATAATGCCCAACCTAACCCTCTACTGCTGCTTCTTATCTTTCATAGCTTTTACACATAGAACAGAATATTCTTTAGCTCATTTTCTTTATCTATTTGACAACTACTTTTGTCAAATGTAGGCAAAACGAATAGCTTGCTCTTTCCATCCTTATACTCTTCAGGCTTTTTAAGGAAAAAAAAAAAAAGATAATTTTTCTAACCGCTCTTTTTTTCTCCACTTAGATATCTTTTTTTTTCTTGAATTCTGTTCTACTGATCCACAACAGCCTTGTGTGGTGCCTCTCACTGGATGTCCTATCCCAGCTGAAGACTTCCCAGTGTTGAATAAGTAGCAGGATTTCTTCATGTCTCAGAAGTAATAACCCTACTTATAGTAGGATAGTACCTCTCTCCCTGCGCAACGAGATGACGTGAACTCATTTTGATTTATGATCCATCATGCATTTTAGATACTTTTCACCAGTCTATACGTGCAGAGCCACACCTTGCTTTTGTCCCTGCTCAAACCTTATCCTACAAGGCTAAAACCTGTGAAAAGCAACTTGTATGATCAGTGAAGCTGTGAATGGTAATGGTAAGCATGTAGGAAAGCGACCTGCCGGTATATGGAAGCTTCACTATTTTCCACACCGTAAGTCAGGCCCAGTGAAGCAACAGAAGCTATTACAAGTCATCGCTGCTCTTGCAGAGCTCTGCAATAAAAGCACCTTCATTATGTGCCCAGGCATCTTTCTGACCTCTGTGCCCTATGCAGTATTTGACCCAAATATTCACCATATCGATAATTTAACCCCGCATTAATTCAAGGAAATGTTGTGTTTACACACAAATCCAATGTAATGAGCAACACTCATTTCTTTGCAGCACCGTGGTCTTGATTTGTACCATCCTGCAGTGACATCTCTGATTAATGACTAGTGATTCTTTTCTGAAAAGAACAGAAAAGATGAAAACTACTGTAAAATAAACACGATGAAGTATTAAGAGAGAGGATTAGTTCTTCTCTGTTAATCTGATTCATTTCACCAACACTACCAGAGTACTGACAGCTCAGTGCAACACTCGGTTGTTACACAGTCTGCTGGATCTAAGAAGGGAAACTGAAAGGCTCATCTCAAGCCCAGTACTGGCACCATGAGGATTTCTTGATCTAGAATTGTGTTATTGATTTTCATGGAGTAGAGGAAGAGGAATATTAAAATAATTTTACTTTGTACAGACTTTCTTATCTCACAATACTTCACTGTTGATTTTTAAAAATTGCTCAGCTATGTTGTGCGGATCAATACAAAACGTGGTACAAGCAATAAAAAACTCTGTAGCTCTTACTGGTGTTCAAGTCAGAACATATTTAGCAATGCTTTTTACATGAGGAAGCCTTAAAAAAAAAGTCCATCTTCCTATTTTCTGATGGCAAAATAACTATAAAGTGAAGACTCAAAAAATAAATAACAAACATAGCTGTGTACTTGGGTGTGGAATCATTGTGGATGTTTAATAATTGCTTAAGGAACTCCTTAGGTTTTCAACTAGAGAAGCACTGTTATTCAATATGCTGAGTTAGAAAATACTGTGTACAATATCGCTTCATTAAAGAAAATTCACTAATTTCCTCAAATACGCAATTTACTATTACTAATGAAAACATGCACTAAGTAACAAAAAGCCTTGTGTGAATATGTACACCTCTGGGGGTATTGCAAGGACAAAGCAATCTCATGTCTTTTTTTTATCCTAAGGGCACAATTACCTCACAATCATTTCCTCTGTCTTCTCACTATCTCTGTTTTCTTCCCAGAGTAAACAGCCTATTTTGTTTGTGTAAGGAAAATTTTGATTTATTTATGAACAGGGAGAATGGGAACTGTTCTAATCTTGGCTGAACTGAGTATTTCATTTTAATTAATAATAAACATATAATAAAGTCTAATATTTCCCTTGGAGTATTGTCATAATATGTGAAAAGTTGCTCTATGGTTGTTGTGTGGCTCTTTGTATTAAAGTGAAGGAAAGACCATCTCTCCGGTGTTCGTCTTTGTGTATCTTTTCACATCTGTCCTCTGGAGAGGACTAAAACACAAAATATTTTTATTAAGGTAAGAAGATGTTAAAACTTACCATTTTTGGCCTTGCAGGATTTGTTATCAGGCTGAAGTACATAACCCTCCACACAGCTGCAAGTGTATGATCCGTCTGTATTTATACACATCTGGCTACAGCTTCCATACATATCACACTCATTGAAATCTAAAGGGACACAAACGAGATCTTGTTTAAGGATTAGAAAAGAAAGAAATTCAACAAAAAATCAGAATTCTAAGAGAAAAGTTTAAGTCATTATGTCAGTATGATGCTCTGTATTTTCTCCCTTCTCAAGGCATGACCTTATCACAGAAGTTATCTGTTGAAATTGCTCCGGTAGCCAAACAGAAGGCTAGGAATTTTAAAGTCTAATAGATATTAATTTTGAAAGATGAAACGTTCATTTGTTGAAGTAGTATCCAATGTCTACATCACATTAGGGAGACATTTCGGTTCTTGTTAGTACTGGGGACCAGTAGTTATCAGGGTCAATGAATGAAGCAGCATTTCAAGACAGGAAACAATTGATTATCCTTCTCAACCTATTTATGCTGGCAATGTCTTATAGTTCCTTAAATGAACTGTCACAGCTTCTACATTAAACCATCATCCACTACATCAAAAACTATATATTTCTGTAATAAAGAACAATTCTCTCAACTAGGGTGTATAGGCATAATACCATAAAACAAGATATGCGATTTAACAGTGGTTGAGGGTTTAAGTAATAAACTGACATTTTAAAAACCTGCTGTTGAAATTATTCCCTCAGATATATTTTCAATCACAAAACATGACAACCATCGAGCAAAAGAACTTATAATAAATTATATTTATGAAGAATCTGGCTTAGCACTATTACTTGGAGAGAAGAGTGATTGGTCGTGAGCACATACATAAGGCAACGGAACTCCAATTCACTTATAAAAAGAGAAAAAGTGAAACAAGAAACAAATACCTGGATAGAGAATTAAGAAGTCATATATTTCAAAAATGGAAAAGAACACCCATTTCAGTCTGCAATTAATTATGCTGAAATAACGTTCCCAGCTAGTTGTATGATCTGGGAGTGTTCATTTATAAAATTCTAATTTAGGTGTGACTTTATGGGCATGAGGCGAAACTCTCCAAGTTTTCCAGGATCTCCTGGTAGTGAGGTCTGGAGACCGGCTCACATAAATGAGCCGTAAGCTTGTCTGAGCAGTGGGAAACACTCCCCACCTCCTCCAGTCTGACTGAGGATGCGTTCCTCCCAGTAACTTACAAATGGTAACTTCTGGAGCACAGGCACAGGAGGTCCAAGCGTCAGCAGGGGGGCCCTGACTCATTTTGGAGGGGCGCTCATTCCCCTTGCCTGCCCCACAAGCCCACCCTCATTCCTGACAAACACCACCGGAGGTGGGTGAGGAAGCGGCGCTGCTGGCCAGCCCACCATGGGCCAGAGCCAGCAGCCCACCGCCAGCTCGCTGCACCTCACAGCCGTCAGGTGTGATGAATTATTATAACACCTGACGCACAGGTGTTAATGGTACAGCGTGTTTCCTCTTTACCTGTGCAGCTTCTTCCATCGCTGCCTGTTTCATATCCGTCGCCACAGTAACACCTGGTGCCGTTCCTGGTAACAGCGCATTTGTATTGGCAATTCATCTGGTGGCATTTGGGCAGCAATTCTGTAAATAACAGTAGATAGGGCACAATGTTACCAAATATTTCTATTATTCCTAAATTGCAAACTTTAGAAACTTTTATATGTATGTGAGCGCACACCTCGGGCAGGAAAACACCCCCACCATTTCCATTAGCTGTTTTTGGAAATATACTTAAGACACATAACTCATTGCAAACTGCTTGCTTTGAAAATTGCATTTCAGCAAGTTAATAAACAGAAATCAGCATTTTATTTCTATCAAAAGTTGCTCACATGTTTATTACCGAGGTATACTGTTGCTCTGCTTAGACATCCATTTTTTGCACATCAGTCATTTTCGATGCAATGGTTTGGAAAAAAAACCCACCAAAGCTCAAACAGCTAGATCACAGTTATAAAAACCAGCCAAGGTTATGAGAAAGGTTTCAATATCTAAGTCTTTCCTATACCCCATATCAATTGATTTTCTATCTTTTTAAAGCTTCTTTGATTTACCGATACACATACACCCTTCACAGCGATCAATGGGAATACATTCTGGCTCAATAATTTTACACTGGAAGCGTAACGTTGGATAAACAGTAGACAGAGTCCATGTCGTTACTACCGAAGTCCTTCTATCGCTTAAATACATACCGTCAGCACAAGGCATGATGCTAACAACCAGAGGAAATACTGTAGAAATATAGACCATAATGATTTCCAGCATGAAACAGCATGAAAACAAACTAAAAAAACTCAAACACCTCCCAGCCCCAAGCTGTATCACGTGTATCAATAATTGTGTTGATAAAAAAAAATAGTATTTTAATGAGCAACAACATTTTTTTTTCCTCCAGGAAAATGAGAAAAGGATGGAGGAAAACAACTTAAAGTGTTGATCTGAAGATATTGTTCAAACCTAGATGCAGATGGATCAGAAAATAACCTGCAAATGGACAGAGAAAGGTTCTGTTATGGGGCTGCATAAAAGTAAGCGGGTATGTCCTAACGAAAGAGAGAAATCTGTAGTTTAATATGTGTGCAATTTCAATTCATCTGATCATTATTCATCATGTTCTACTTGGGGTAGAATGAAAATGAATATGAAGAAGAGTCTGCATCAGCATCTGAGCCCTGGGGCTTCAATTCTGGAACGTCTGCCCCTGTCAAAATAAAGCTGAAATTTGGGGAGAAAAATGGATGTGGCTGGCACGCAAACTCACCACTTACTATAATGCAACTATTCCAAAGCCAAAGAGGTTTCACGCAATAATCTCTGGGCAATCCCTAAAATTCTGTAATCCATACAATCTACAGACTGACTAGAGGCTGATAAACCATCCACTCTCTAAATCTGCCCATTTTCCAAGTGGTTTGTGTGCTATTTCTCTGCCTTTTGTGCCCTTGGGAACAGGAAGATAATACATTTTTTGGCCATAGCTTGCTTTGTCCTTTCTTGTCCCTAGTCCAGGCCTTATATCTATTACACCTCTCCAAAAACAAGTCCCATGATTTAGATGGAATCTGTTTATTTAATATTTTTATCTGAACAAAATCAACATATATATTTCATTTTCTAAGCAAACATGAATCAACCATCCTTTACAACCCATCATTTTCTTCCTCAAATATTTGTCTGATGCTCTGCAGCCAGGAGCTTTGACTGGGTGGTAACTATTTGACGCACAAAGGGGACTTGGCTTGCTTACACTCTGTCCATAATGGATGTAGGCAGCCAGCAGCTTAAACCAGAACAATGGGACCTGCACACAGACAGGAAAAGTTGCTGGAGAACAGCACCAATAGATTGTCAAGTCAGATCCATTAAGGGAAAATTAATAAAAACAGTGTATCTGCTCATATTTTCACAAAAAAAAAAAACAAACCTGTTGCATTTCATTGTTTTAAAATCATTGCAGTATCATGTGGGTGGCTTTTAACAGCAAAATACTTGCATTTTCCTTACAGCAGGTATAAAGGAAGTGCTGCGGATAGGTTGTTTCTGCCAAAACAACTTTCCACACTTCTTTATTTTTCGAGCTGTCTCTCACAATGTTTTTGGTGCCCTCATCCCATCTGCTACACTTTTAGAAAGTGTTGCTCTGAGGAGGGGTTCTACTTATACTTCCTTTTGTTATGCAAGTCTTTACATTCACTTCATTGTGAATACTGTTTGATCCTATTAATCAATTAATGAATTCATTTTAAATTTGTTTTCTCAAAATACATGCTACATGGACCACTGTCAGTAATGATTTGAGACAGTTAAAACCGGACCAGTGAGAAAAACAAAATATCTCCTCTCATTTTCGCCATAGGAATAGGCTAAGGTAGAGAAGAAGTAACCTATCACTTGCTCAAATTTGACACTAAAACTACTTTTACCGGTTTCCCTGGAGGGAGGCAGCCAGGCAGGCGGCCAGCTGGGAACCTTCAAACACACCAGACTTTCCCACAAATCCATATAAGCAGCACTGTTGACGGCTGTATGTTTCTGACTTCAAACTAACATTTCCTCCCCATTAACTCATCCATCACGTTATTACAACAGCAGTTTGCCTCCATTCCCAGCTCCAGCGAAGAACTTTCTTATTGCCTATGTGAGACACACCTTCGTGCCCCAGAACATTTTTGCTCTATTGCTAAACATGCCAGAGGAATCCACAAGTGGAAAAGTACAAAGTACAACAGTGTCTAGGGCAGGCAAATATAGAAAATAATGGAACGGAACGGAGTAGAACAGAATAGGATACGATACAACAGTTCAGTTGGAAGGGACCTACAACGATCAACTTCTCTAACTTCCTGAGCACATCAGGGCTGACCAAAAGCTAAAATACGTTATTAAGGGCATTGTCAGATGCCTTTAATAAATAGAAAACCAGAAAAATAAATAGTAAAATAGAAAATGTATTTTGTATCGTACTAGCTATTTTGTTTTCTTTATTTTAACTAACAAATCCTAAAAAAAATTGGAAGAAAAGGGATTTTGCTTGCTTCTGGAAATGCCTGGTATATTGAAGGACATGCTATGGAATACAGTGTATATATTTATGGATCAGTTAGAATTGTTACAGGCTTCTTGGGAAGAGGTGAGAAGGCAAGCATGAAGCAGTGAACACTGATATTCTTAATGCTCCAGACAGGAAATTTAAAGAGATAAAACCAGGGACCCTCACTTCTTGTTCTTTCCTACCCTGCTTTTGGATCAGAGTAAAATTCTGCACCCACTTTGGTCTCCCTTCCCCGATGTGAATTGGTTTACGAAGCACATAGGCAGCCAAGAATGAGCATCACTGAGCTTTTCACTTTTGTCACAGCTACAGAAAGCTCTGAATTTGTCAAAGCATGGTATATCTGCTGCAAGATTTAAGGGAAGAAGCTGCACTGAGGGAAAGCAAAAGGACAGAGCTTTATAGCCCACAAGGAGAGCCACAATTCAAGACCCAGAGCTGCAGAGCGAGGTGTGAGATTTGCAGAAACACAGGGCAGCAGAAGCGGTTGTGAGCGCCTTTAGGATGATCTATTTTCTCCAAGCCCAGGGAGTACTGATAATTCATCCAGCTCCAATTTAGGTCATTTTGTTCAGTGTTTTCTTTCTTCCATAGGAGACGCACAGGGCAGCATTTTTTCCTTCCCTACATCCCCATGAACGGGCCTCTCTAAAGTTGTGCTCCAGCTTTCTCAAAGACACCCATGTCAATCTTGTGCCTCCTGACTTTCACATTCCCCTAACTCCCAGGTATCCAGTCCCACGGGAGAGCAGTCAATCAGGCAGAGATGCTGCTGAGCTCATCTCCCCTAACGTGATCTACCTTTGACAGTAACTCAGAGGAGCTGTAAGCTTCTCGGACAAACTGCTCCCCCAGGACTTCATAGTGATAAAATCCTGGCTTCATTTATTCTGTCTGCGTTCAAGGAAATACACTGCTTATCATAGTTCATCCAAGACGAATCATCTAAGGAACTATCTGCTCTTGAGTGGCTTTTTAATGGAAGGATTAAGCGACTGATCTGACTATCCTTTCTGTCAGTTCCTCCTGAGCTGACATGAGGTTCACAATAGGTTGACGCCAGGTTCTCAAGCTTTGTTGTTTTGGCTGTTTCTATTCGGAAGAAAAGCATTTCAGCTTGCAGTTCCTTAATGCTGGAAACTTTTTTTGACTCTTGGGGATTGCCAAGCAATAGAGTGGATTTACAAAGATATCTCAGTTAGCTTTGCCTTTCCTGAGAGGATGAAAGAGGACTAGATTCACACCCAGCGAAATGCCTTCAGATGCCGTTATTTCTGAGCCACTTGGATGATAACAAGGCCTTTTGGCTGCAGTGGGTTCCCAGTTATGTTTCATAAGTACATCTGTAAAATATAAATCCTGTACTACTCTTTTTGTAATAACAATATATACTGGAGAGTACAGACAGCTTTACAGCACTCTGTAAATTACAATTTACCGATTACATCATGTTGATAATCATCAGTGCTAGAGAGCTGGAGCAAATAAAAGAAATTGGCTGAAGTTTAATAGTTCAAAGTGCAAGATGATATGCTTAGGGAATAATAGCAGAGCTTCTGCTGTCAGTTCAGGACTTCACAATTTGAAACAACAAAGGATCCTTGTCAAAGAGCTCATCAGAGAATGACTACAAGCCACCAGTGCAATGTTGCCTGGGAAAAAGGGAAAAGCATCATAGAGAGCATTGGGATAAATAATAATAATAATACGGATATCTGCCATACAGAAAGTGTTGATGCCAAGGCCCAGGATGCTCGTGAGTCCTCTTCTTCCAGGAGGCAGCTGTTTGTGGCTCCACTCACCTCGATGGGTATCTGGAGGATAAACTTAGATTTGAGCAGGACCAGAGAATGGCCTGAGGGATTAGCAGGGGAACAGAGAGCTGCAATCTGAGAGGAGACTGCAAGGTTTTGTGTTGATTAGTGCCAGGAGATGAAAACAAAGAGGAATTATGACTGCTGTCTATGAATGTATCAGAGGATCAACAGCGGGGAAAGAGACAATTTAAACTAAAGAGCTATTGGCAGAAGTACAAATGGTTATAAATTGCCCATTAATAAATTCTGGCTGAAAATGAGAAGGTTCTTAGCTATTACCATAATCAGGTTCTGGAATTTCTCTTTGAATGGGAACAGCAGAGACAGAAAATAAATAAAGGCTTTTGACACAGACCATGATAGATTCATGAAAAGGAACACATGGAAAGGGCCTTGAAATACCAGAAACTGCTTTTGTGACCCAAGAGGTTCCATCTACTGCTATATTCCTCAAGCAACACACTGTCTTGTGCTAAAACATCATTTTTCATTATGGAATTAAGATTAATCCTTTTTTCCTTGTCTCTGGAACATACCCAAACGAAAACTTAGGGGACCTTGTTACTGAACTAGTCTTCTAATCATACTCCATACATATTCTTTTTTTTCTCTTAAATATTCGTATTCTTTTTGGCAGCTTTTTGTTTCGTGACTTTACTTGATCTTATCACTGTGTTATTCATTCAGTTTTTGTGATTCAATATTCATACACCGATGTCTAGACTATTCTTATCACACATATGCTGTAAGGCTTATTTCTTTTTTCTAGTTCATTTTCTGAGTTTTTGAAGTACAATTCTTTTGCAGATTAGACTCTTTAATGTAATCTACCCTAAGTTTTTTGTTTGTTTGTTATTATTGATGTTACATACACAATATAAAGCGCTACGGTTCACTTCTCTGGCAGAAAAGGGTAGTTTGATTGATAGAATTCAATTGCTGGGTTGAAATAATGCAGCATGTTTTTATCTTACATTTGTTGGTCCTTTTATTAGTTTTGACTATCGTACCATAAAAAAAAAAAGAAAAAAAGGCAAAAAAAGAATGAACTTTGTCACACATCTCAGCCCATAACTCTGTCATGGTAGATTTACCACTGAAAAAGAGATAGGGAAATCAGAGATCAGACTCATATATAGTCCTGCTGTAAGTCCTGCTATCGTCCCTCGGTCAAAGTTCAACAGAGAAGCAGGAGTTCTCAGATTTGGAAGACCACGTGATGTACGGCAAAGTGCCCCATTATGCTCAAATTGGGAGGAGAGAAGGGAAAAATACCTTAGGCTAGAAAAAAAAAGTTGTGTTTGCCCTTAGAGAAGTGCGTAGATGAACATCTCCTCCACCTGCTTTGTGTTTCCTATGGCCAGCCCAGGTCAGGGAGCAGCCTCTGCGTCTGGGCACCATCCCAGTCACTGCTGCTTCCTGACTTACGGTCAGGAGCCTTGGGAAAACACAAGACTACAATTGTTTTTTTTACCAGTTCCTAAAATAAACCATCCATTCAGAAAGAAATAGCTAAAATTTGGATGTGTTAAAGACTGGGACACAGCGAGGGTCTGCAAGCCAGCCTCCAGCCGCCCAGCCCCTGCGACCCCAGGCAGCCTCCAGGCACACAGGATTGCTGTGTCACGCAGAGACAGGGCAACAACAACCCAGAATGACAACTGAAAAACCTGCGTCCTGAACTGCCTCTGGCAAGTTAAAGCCAACAGTAAGTCCTGGGTATCACTGCAATCCTTTTCCTTCACAGAGCTTAGGCGTCTAAGCCTGGACTGCTGTCAGGTAACTCCATTTGCTTAAACTCTAGAGTGCAGAATTTTTTATTTTTTCCTAAGGCTAAAGTGTTACAGCAATATTTCTAGGACATAAGCAGAGGAAGGATGCTTGCGAAAGGTGCATTTTCCTCGGTACCAGGCTGCTCCTGAATTTTCCATAGAATACTTGCTGGATAAAACATATTAACAGATTGAGGTATTTCCACTATTTGCCATTATTATGGCCATCAGGCAACAGGGTCACACCCTGCTGAGCATTCTCTGAGCCCATAAAATGTGAACTGGTTTTACCTGAAACAGGAAAGGTGTCTGCTCAAGGTAAGCACTGCTGAGCACGGCAGCACATGATCGTACTTCATCAATTCTACCTGGTGTATCATAACCCTGTCATGGATCTTTCTACACATCACTGTCTACGTGTTGGTAATCAGTTGCTGAACAACTTAATATATTATTTTAAATAGACGTTAAAAGTATTTGTCTATTTTATGACTACAAGACAATTACACATCTTGTTTAATACACCTGTCACTCTGCTCAAAACCAGAAGTGTCTTACGATGATTATTGTTGAGTGAAAATGGGCACGTCTTGCTCAGTAAGTTCAGGTTGGTTGTGATTAACAAGATATTATTCTAAAAAGACAGGTTTTTTTCTTTTTTTTTTTTAAATCATTTCCAATACAGTGAAGTCAGAAAGAAGGAATGTTATAGGAAGAACAAAGCTTCAATAAGCAAATCAAATCTTCCAAATCCATACTCCAGTCAGCACTCCTTTTCAGATCTGAGTATGTCCCTCTTCAGAATATTACCTACCAGTATCTCCCTACCATGTTCACGGATAAATTTATTTTTTCAAGGATGTACTATTGAAATTTCTTCCTGCCTCAATCTTGACCTACAATATTTGGCTGAGCTTCAAAACAATTTGTTTTATGTGGTGTTCTTCAACCATAGCATCACAAAACACTTTAAAAGATTAGATCAGCAAGTAGTAGGCATGTAGTAAAATATTAGCTTCACCAGTGGAAATGGCTCATTATTTTGACCTTTCGCTGTTTTAGTTATACCTTGGCTGCCATTCACAAGCATAAGCAGAAGCTGAAGTGAAATCCACATGGGAAAATTTAAACTGGGTAAGTGATTTCATTGCTAAAGAGAAGGGAGTAATTTATCTGGTTATTAATCTGGATACGAGATATGGTTTTAAAAGAACAGATATCCTTTCTATGAGAAAACACACATATTTGTATAAATCAGTTTATAGCTTTAGGTATTTTCACAGTATTGAATACATACTGAGTTACAGAGCATCATCATTAAATTGTCTTTAATGAGATATGAAGCCTGACAACACTGAACATATTCATTAATAATCCAGAAGTGAGAACAGTGACTAATAAAGACTGTGAATGGTGACAAAGACTGGCAGAATGGATAAGCCACCGAGAGGACCGGCAGCCAAGAAGAGCAGCCCACCTGGGCTGCTTCGTAGTCTGGACCTGGTCATATAAAATGCATTTACAGAGTTAGCTCACAACTTCTCAGCCTTCTGAGTAAATTGCATTTCAGTGCCTGAGGAATGATTGGAGAGAAAAAAAAATAAAACTTGGTGGCAGGGGCAGAGCAGGGTCTGGTGTGAAAAAAAAGCTCAGTAATGTTTTGGGGAGGTATGGGATGTTAGGAAGCTTCTCAAGGGGAGCTCTGGAAATCTAAATGCCTGTCCCTAATGAGGCAGGTCCCCTTCTCCTAGGTTGTCGTTCCTCTAAGGCCTGTCTTAAATTATTCACAGTCCAGAGGTATGAGCCCTATGCCCCTCCCACCAAAAGTCTTCCTGGGATTTCCATCTGGACATAAGACTTTTTCACTGTGAGGATGGCTGAACACAGGAATAGGTTGCCCAGAGGGGCTGTGGAGTCCTCATCCTTGGAGATATTCAAAACCTGACTGGACATGGTGCTGGGAAACTCGACCTAGGTGACCCTGGTTTCAGGGGTCTCTGGAGGTCCCTGCCAACCTCATGGAAACTGTGGGCCCCACAGGCTGTACCCTCCTTGGAAAGACCTGCTTCATCCTGCAGCAGCCTGAAACGCACAACAGGGAAGGGGTGTAATTAAATATCATCTGCAGACAGCAGGTGGCAACGGGAAGAGAATAAGGTCAAGATGGAGAGCTGGGGGAGAGCTTTCTCTTCCTCCCCCTTCTCCTGCAGGCAAGAGAGTGGTGGGAAGGCAGATGGGGCAGTGATTGCTCCCTATGGAAGCTGCTATGGCCTCCCTCTCCCATGTCTTTTCTAACCCCTAACTTCCCTCCAGCAGTGACAGCTGCACAGAGTCGGCAGGACGCAGGAGGCTGTTCATCCTTGCACAGTAAATCTCCCATTTCTTCAGGCAAAGCATACAGCATGTCACCTTTGAGACTTTTGCACTAGTCAGCTATCTACTTAGGCAATAAATTGAGCCAGCTCTTGTCTCTTAATTCAACAAAAAGCAAAGTCACACGCTAGAGAATAAGAAATGCATGCTATATCCACCAAATGAAGGAAAAAAGGGATTTAAATTTCATAATTGATAGGCACTCAAATGTGAACTCCCACGTGATGTTGTTCTACGCTATCGTACAAGTGCTGTTATAAGACTCTGTTCAGTTAACCTTTGGATGTGAGAAGTAGCAAGTTGTTTTGGAGAAGAAATAACACACTGACAGGACTGTATGGCATTGGTATTTTTTTTAAAACTGAAAGCAATTGTAAGGTCTGGACATCGTAATGGGCTGTAAGTGTGCTCCTAGTGCAGGTGTGAGGTCAACCAAAGTAAGGTACAGAGACTTCTGTCTTAAAAAGTAAAGTTAAAAGTAAAATTAAAGTAAAAAGTTAAAGTAGAAGAGGTAATACATAAGCTTTATCATAAAGCAACATATTTCCCTTCAACTTGTTAAATATCACTCACTTTGACCATCAACTATTTCAATGACATATTTATATATGTCTCGTATTTATATATTCAGCCCTATTTCACACTCCGCCTATGACAGTTTTAAACGCGCTCAAACATACCACTGTGGAATTTTTGCAACATTCATTTTTTTTAATAATGCTTTATACTTTCGGGTTTTTTGTTTGTAACAATATATATGCATGTGCACACAGACCTACATGTCCGTAATTTCAAACAGTTCCTGAATGCATTTTACGAAGTCATCTTAGAAGTAACTATTTTAAGCTTTTTTAAACACAACAACTTCCAACTAAAAACTACTGAGTGAGTCTCAGAGTGGGGCATTTAGTTTGCTGCTTCTGCTGGGTACTCAGCTCAAGAAAAAAAAAAGATTAAACATCCATTAAGCAATATATTTTAAGAATTACTTTTCCTATTATCTAACTACAATGTACTGGCTTCTAAGTGACCAAGTTTCATTAGCAAATAAACTTCGTGGAAATGAGACGTCCTGCAGGTCAGTAGAATAGGTTAGAAAAAAAAACAAAATCTCACATAAGTCCAGTTCACATTTTATCATGCACTAAGCCTGTCTGGACAAGAGGAGATATTCTGCTCCTGGCTCCTACATCTCTGTTCTATCTTCACAGCTGCTTAGTCTTTCTTTATATTATGAATCAGAATCAAAATATTTTCAAATATGAAGCCTCTACTAAAAAGAAAACCAGTGACACTGTTACAGAAACGTGGTTGCTGTGAAATGGTGGTATTTACAAGCGCTCCCTCTCACTGAGAGTCCCAGATTTGGGAGAAGGTGCACGCAAGTAGCAGAGGGCTATTGGCTGGCCCTTTAATTCACTACTGCAAGAAAATGGAATGGCAGTGCTGCCGACTGACTCTTGCATGAGCAAAGCAAGATCCAAAGGGCATTTCAGACAGGCTTGAATAAAGTTAGGGAGCATTGTGCATGGCCACAAGTGCTCTGCGTAGGAGCCCCATGGCAATCTGACCATGTAAAGCAAGGAATTTGTGTGTGCTCATATATTGATCTATACCCAGTGTCCAGACCAGCGGCCCAGTAACTTCAGGTGATAATCGCTACTGTGCCTCAAGCAGATACAGCCTGGCAGTTGCAGTGCCGTGTTCCCCCTATGTGGCACACCAAGATGTCTCGGTCCTCTTCTGGAATGGCAGTTTGCAGAGATAAATAACAACTTTGGCTGTAGATATAATGGTGCAGTAGAGCTGGGAAGGGTGTGGGAGCTTCAAAACATTCCAGATAGGGCAAAATATTATTACTTTTCTTTTTCCTGATACTGGGAAAAGAAAAAAAAAAAAAGCTAGCATCTTTATTTACTTTGCTCAGTTCTCAGTTATGTGGAAAAACAAAATTAAATCATTTTGATATCATAAAAGACACCTATAATAGCTTTTTCCAACGTCCAATTTCATGCCTCTTCATGGAAGTAGTACCTCAGAAATTGCTTCTCTTCATGAATACAACTTCACTTGACAGATAAAATCCTCAAAAAAATTGCCAAGCAGAAACCTCAGGCTCACAAGGCAGTGCCTTCCTGGAAACTCAGCCAAGGACTTGGAATCAATTACATAAAGGGATTGAGTAACAACGGATCTTGGAGAACCAAATGTGCGATTCTGTAACTGAACTTTATGTGCACAACTAAACCCAGTGGAGGATAAGAGAAAGGACTTTAAGCTAGAAGAGAAGTAAAAACTGGTAGCAAGTAGAAATTATACTGAAGAAATAAAATTCTTATTCACTTTTTTTTTTTTTTCCCCCTGGGAGACAGACATCCGAGCTGTGGCAGGGGCTGAAATAAGTGATATATTTTTTCACAAGCAGCATTTGCAGTGTCTGCCAGCTAAAGAGGCTGAATATTTAAATTTCTCTCCGCAGCAAGCAGGGCTGGATTGCAAGCTGGCTCCTGGAGCGTGTTTGCCCCATTGGAGGTGCACAACTCATGACAAATTCCATTTAGAGTTGCGTATTGCTGCTGGTGTCTGCAGACTCACAATTGCCAATTCTCAACCTACTGTTGCAAGTGGTTTTCTTAACAGGTCCCTTATGAGGGTGTTAGGAATCTGAGCTTTGTCTCATATATTTATGTTACTGTGCATAAATGCAGATGTTCAGAGAAGGCAGAAAATACGAACCTACAAATCCCAAAGGCTAGAAAATCACTGTGATTCAAAGTTACTCTCCTGACGTCTGGGAGGAGACGCAGAATTGTATGTTTGGTGTTTTGTCGTCATCTCTCCGTGCATCCAGATAGGATTATTTCACAGTAACTTTTCTGGAAGAACTAAATATAGTTAGAGCATCAGCTGAAAACATGAAATCAGCAATAACACTGTAAAGTATGGTAACATTTGCTGCCATTTTACCATGACTCATCTTTCCTCATTGCTTTTCTTATATTTCACCCAACTAATGAGACTTCAGCCTTTGGCAATGTGTAATTGATTCAGTGTTGCTGAGTTTGAAAGCAACAGAAGCACAAGAATTGCTTTTCACTCATTGCTTCATTTAGTTGCAAGTCAGTGATCCACTCAGTGCAGCAGCTCCGCTGCTCAAAACTGTGCATCGTCAATGCCCATACACGCTATCGTCATAGGTACAAACAATACATGGGAAAGTTTAATCTAATTTTCACTTAATATTTTCCATGGGACAATGACATTTGTTATTTTTGATTGTGAGCTCTCCGGCTGTTCAACACTTTTTTCCAAAGCACTTAAAGCCTCTAGAGCCCAAAATAAAACCCTTCCCTTAGCCCATCCTATAAATCAAACAACGGGTATGTAGCATACTCCAGTGAGGAATTTTTTCA
The DNA here is from genome assembly GCF_036417535.1 of Chlamydotis macqueenii. NCBI lineage: Eukaryota > Metazoa > Chordata > Aves > Otidiformes > Otididae > Chlamydotis > Chlamydotis macqueenii. The sequence continues at coordinate 5,615,537 of NC_141561.1, read as the reverse complement.
GCCACTTGCAGTTTCTATGGTTAGGTAACGGTCATATTCTTATGTAACTGTATGTACCTTTGCACGTGTAGGAAAAGAAAAACACAGTTTTTGCACAGGAGATGTCATTGACACATTTTATTAGTGGGGATACTGTAAATAAATATCATCCTGCCCCTTTAGCTTCATTCTCCAGGGCGCAAGCAGAAAAGGTTGAAAAATAACTTCATAAAACATGATGTAAAAATTCTCAATACCAATTTCAGCATGCCAGAGCCTGAGATTATTAGAGACACAGCTGCAAAGGATAATACCGAAAATGAGTGACTCAGGTGATGTGCTCTAGAGCTTAAACTGTACTACAAAGATCAGCCCTATTTCTAGCTGCTAAAAATAAATAAGCAATTGCCATGGTATTTACACAAAGGCTTCACATATTACTTCAACATTTGGCTACTACATTCTGGCAACATTAGAAGTTAACCTGGCTCTTCCCTGGCTTCTGGGGGAGAAAAAAGCAAAAGGGAGGAAAAAAAGCATCTGTTTCCTTTTCTCCTCCAGTTTCCTTTTCTAAAGCTTCTGATTTTTGTAGGAGCACTCCAACTGTGCCAAGTGCTCGGCTTTAGACAATGGATATTGCGGCAGGTTTGCTGGGGATCTCTGCTTCTCTCAAACTCTATTTTGATATATTCTCTCCATAAAGTACAGCAAAACTGTAGTATGTCTTAGTGTAGCTTTTCACAACTGCTTCAAGTAGAAACACAGGAGATGGATGAAACTCTAGTTGTTCTTGGCTCATTCCAAGTCTGGCAGAGAACCTGACTATTTTCTCATTAAAGAACTATTATGCTCCAGCTATGTAGGACTCAGTAAGCAGAGCCACCTACATCAAATTAGGAACTCAATAAATAAGTGCATTGCCCTAGTTTATGTTTGTAGCTCTTTGTTCGCATCTCAGTATCACACGAACTGATTTTTGCAATACTAGATTACTCAGAAATAAAATTATCCATTATAACAGTATAACATTAACATTATTGCAACACTGTTATCTCTATAATCTATATAAGTAAAAGTTACATTTATAGTTAATAGTTCTAAATAACTACATTAACAAATTGTTAACAGAAAAAATAAAGTACTGTTAATTATGTATACATACTAATTATATTATATATATTAAATACTGTATAGTTAACAGTACTTTTTTAAGATCTAAGTTACAGAGTTCTCCTATCCAATATAATAATCAGAAGTTATGCATCAGAAGATAAACACTTTATCATTTGGAAAATGAAGAATAGATTCATTTACTTCTCTGTAAATGCTTCTTACAGGAGACTGCTTCAAGCTGTAAATTTTGCATGTCATTTGAAGACTTTCATAAGGAGTAATATGGTTAATTTAGAGTAATATGACAATATGGAGTAATCAAATATGGTTTTGAAATTGGACAAAATGTTGCATTATTAATTTATTTTCTGTAGTCCTCCCCAGATTGAAGAATAAGAAGCAAATCTTTCTCCTGAACCATGTTTGTTTGTTGGTAGGTTGCTACTTATGCAGTCAAAGAAACCTATTGCAGCTTTTATCACCGTCAAGAGTAACAAAAATCTTTTAGCAGAAGAGCTCTCTGAAGGCAGGAAGACTTTTACAACTACGGAACATTTTTATTTGGAATTAGATGTCCCTTTTGCTTGACTTAGTAGTGGAACTTCTTAGAGGATGCTCAGACTTCAAAGAGACTTTCTCCACAGAGATAAGTAGTCCTATAATTTCTACAAAATTTGATCATGCTAAGAGTTTGAACAGCAATTACAAGAAATTCACAGCTACAGAATAGTTTTTTTTTCCCCTTGAAAAGTAACATTAAAAGAAAAATGGAATCCTGCCTACAGTATATTTGCATTATTACTACTGGACTTGTGCCTGAAAAATTATACTGCTTGCATATTGGTGACAGCTATGTCCTTACGCACGCATGTGAATAGACATACACCAATGTATTTATAAAATATCAGTAAAACAAACTGGATACATTATACAGGGCTCTTAATTACCTTCCTGCTATTCCCTGTTACCAAGCCTAGTGGAAAAGTGGTATACTCGAAGTTAAAGATGAGATTGGAGTAGCTGAGAAAAAAAATAAGAAAAATCATAAAGTCCTCTATTTATTTAGTGACTTTTAATAAAACCATTAAGTATATGAATTTCAGTACAATCTGTACAGTATTAAATCTGAATAGATGATTACTGTGAAAATAAAAAGGCAATTAAAGATGGAAGGATTTAAAATAGTTGCAGTATAATTACATTTTTCATGAAGAAAACAGAAATTGAAAATTAAATTGTGAAAACATTTTCAGCAGCAGCTAAATTTAAGTGCAGACAGTCCATCTTCACTTTTTCTAACAACCAGGACATAATAATGTTACTTGAATTTAGAAAAAAGCCTTGGTTTATTTTGTAAAGCATACTAGCACAAACAAATTATTATTTTTTTTTCTTCTGTTCTGAACTGCTGGGCTACCTTGCTACTATATAGAAATTACTAGACTTGCTGCCATCATTGCTGCCAGGTAACTGAAGGGGATGGTCTATGTCAAGAGCAAAGCAGCACTTCTGCACTGTCTTTCTTTCTTTCTCAGCAAAGCAGCCCAAAATGCAGACAAATGTCTTTGATAACGTGATGTTTATTATGTCCACGGTATGTAACTCTGTAATACTGCTTCTGAGTAGAAGACTGACTCTTAAGCAGTTTGATCTTCAACTCTGCTCTTTGAACTCACATTTCCTGCTGCACCTTTGCATCTCATGGATTCCTTTGCTCTCAGTTTCTTTTAGCTGAGGGTCAAATTTTCCTTCATCTACCCATGGCAGCTGCTGAAGACATACTGTAACTGATTTATTATGGCTTGATTATATGTATATATTTACATTATAAAACTTGATAATACAATATTATGACAAATATATTATTATATATAAGATGTTGCATATTATAGATTATATTTCTATATTATCTTTGAGAACATTACCTGGACTTCTCTTTCTGTATGTTTTTCAATAGACAGGCCTTATTTTCAGCCCAGAACTGCAGATGGAGTTTAAAAAATTATAAATTCTACTTCTAATACTGAGTCAGCTATTACTTGTTTTCAGCAACAATCTGTTAGTTGCCAAACAAGATACAACCCAAAACTTACAGGCCTGAGGGGTTTGAATTTTTTTTTTTAAGAAAAAAAAAATCTTCTTTTCTAACTAAATCCTTCATTTGATCCAGTTTCTAAATTAAGTAGTTGAATTTCAGAAGCACTGATCATTTTTTAACTCCAGCTGCTAGAAGGAATTGACTCAATGGGAGCTACAGCTGTTCACCGTATCTCGGGAAAACATTTAATTTGTGCATCTAAATCTGAATTTAAGTGATTAATTTGCAAACAAAAAAAAAAGGTCTGCTAAATGCTGTAGTTTAGGACCAAGCTACGCAGTCTCTTGCTCAGTTTCCTCACTCTCAGAGAGAATACAAGAGAGATAATATAACAAAAAACTCAAGGTTTGAGATAAGGACAGGGAGAGATCATTGAAGTTATGGGCAAAACAGACTCAACTTGGGGAAAACTATTTAAATTTATTATTAATAAAACCAAAGCGGAATAATGAGAAAGAGAATTAAAAAACAACTTCCCCCCACCCCTCCCCTCTTCTTGGGCTTAACTCCATTTCAAATTATCTTCACCTCCTTCCCCACCACGAGCAGCACAGGGGGGAAGAGGGAATGGGGGTTATGGCCAGTTCATCACATGTTGTTTTACGCCGCTCCTTCCTCCTCAGGGGAAGAACTCCTCACATTCCTCCCCTGCTCCAGCGTGGGGTCCCACCCCTATGCCACAGTCCTTTGTGAAACTGCTCTGGCGTGGGTCATCTCGTCCACGGGGTGCAGTCCCTCCAGAACGGCTGCCCCAGCGGGGCCTCCACGGGCCACAGCCTCCTTCAGGCATCCACCTGCTCCGGCGTGGGGTCCTCCACGGGCTGCAGGTGGATCTCTGCCCCTCCATGGACCTCCATGGGCTGCAGGGGGACAACTCGCTCCACCATGGTCGTCACCACAGGCTGCAGGGGAATCTTGGCCAGGAGCCTCACCCTCCTTCTTCACTGACCTTGGCGTCTGCAGCTGTTCCTCTCACAAGAAATTCTTCACAACAGGCTGGCAGGCGCCTCTCAGGTTCTCTTTATATCTCATCTCCTCTCCACTTCTTGCAGTCGGGCCGAGTCGGGCCCAGTTGGCCGCCCGGTGGGAGGCCAGAGGGTGAGGCCTGCAAGGCCCACAAGGCTCGCGCCTCCCCCTCTCTGCTCCCTGCTTCTACTTCTTAATTTATTTTTTTAATTATTATTATTTTCCCCTCCTTAAATACATTATCACAGAGGTGTTATCACTATCACCAATTGGCTGGGCCCTGGCCAGCAGCGGGTCCGCCCTATGGACAAGAAGAGTTCACCAGACAAAGGGGAAACTTCTAGCAGCTTCTTCCAGAAGCTGCCACTGTGACCCTCTCTGCCTCCCTGCCCCACACAAAACCAGGACATGAAACACTATATTCAGTGTTCTTTTGCGTCCCCATCAACCTTCAGTGCCGTTTGGGTGGAAGAAATTCTGACATTCCTGTCTGGGGGAGTTTTTTTTCTTTTCCCTCCAGGTTTCTGGGTCTTGTCCTTGCAGTAAGCAAGTCTTGCCCTCTTTTTGATACCTCCCAAGTTTTTTATTTTGTTGCATGCTCCTCATTTTCTCTCCCTCCAGTGCACTACCAAGAGTAGTACCATTCTAAACACGCTCAATAGTTCTCCAAAAAGCACTATTTTCTACTTCTCTCAAACTGTTTAACTGTCGTCAGCCCAGCATACAGAACAAAGGACGCTAGAAAGAGAAGGCTTTTCTTTCCAACTGCCTCTAACAGACATAGTCTCTTCAATTAAAAAAAAATATATTCAATACTTATGCAATTATGAAAAATAATTCTACTATGACATTTAAAAGAAGAGAGGTTTCAGAAAGCAAAAAGTTATTATTTTGCCGCACTTTTGCTTTCTCGTTTCTCTTAATGAGGTTGTAGGGCAAGTCAGAATAGAAAATTCATTACTGAAAGCTCGTCACTGTTACCTGACTACAACTGTACTGTTAATCAAAGCTATTAAATATCTATTAAGTTGATAATATACTTTCTTGTTTCATGCTTTAGTTACTACTGTGAGTGAAGTTCCGTACCTCCAACCGCACCTGCTGCCAGCCTCCCTCTATGGACACCACCCATGGACACCACCTCCCCTCGAGGCAGGGTACCACCAAATGATTCCATCCTCCCATCATCTGAAGCATTGCAAATGCACAGAGTTTTCATGAATTTAAACAGATTTTTTTCTGTATGTAAGTGACAGCAACATTTCAGAGTGATGAGGATGCAGTAACTACCATCTCCTGCAGCAGCTCTTTCACAGGAAGAAGGCAACTCCAGCAGCCTTCAGTGGTTAAACTTCAGTTCACAAGCAGCTTTGATGATTTCTTTGGTGTAGCATTCCTTTTTGTTGTATGTGTCTGGCTTTTAATATAAGAAAATTTGTTCTGTGGATGTCAACAAAATATCGCTTGTTTCCCACTACAATTCTCTTGCTAACTTGCTTTTTCAGCTTCGCTATGTTTCCCTTCACTAAACCAATCCTTCCCTCCTGTTTTTTTTCCCCACAGTTAGTTTTATACGATCACAAATAAGTTGTATGCTATAATTCACACATTTATCATTTTCAGAAACGTGGTAGGAATAAACTGATCATAGACATATTTTAAGAGAATACAGTAGATCACAAGATGAATCTGCATTAAAAAGATAGCAACAGAGAGTTTGGTTGTTTCTTTCTTTCCAGAATTAACTTAATTATTGCATAGCACGGCTTTTATATTTGTAATATTACTTAAAATATCAGGAAGAAATCCTCCATCTCTGTATACCATAAAGCTGTGCTCTAATGACCCCAGTTACAAAATTATGCCATTTACTTAGTCCTATACTATACTACACAGTGTAACTTAAGGACTATGCTACAACATATGGTGTGGTTGTACTGTGTGAAAACAGCAGTTTAAACACAGTTTAATTATATGAACATTTGAATATACATACATTCATCCATGCATATTTAACACACAGTCTCAGAACTCCTTTCCAAGCCTTACTATCTAATGCAAAGTCAGCCTTACATTTCTCTGATGTAACTTGCAAGGCACATTGAAAACCTAAGCTCGAACACAACCCAAACAAGTAGACAGCGTGCATCCTAGCAGTCACAACCAGTTTGAAGTTATGTCCTTTAAGCAGCTCATGAATGGACATTATTATAAAGATGTCCATACGATAAGTCTATCAGAGGAGCCCTGAACAAAATAAAGACTTCAAATACCATTAAAATTAATGAATTAGGTCAAGTCAGGCAATTCACCACCTGACTGAATTGGAACTCAATTTGAAGCATCTTTTAAAAAAGACACATTCAAATGAGGTAGTGTTCACAGGGAAGTTCACAGTGAAGATAATAATAATTTAAATAAGAAAATGCCTGCATAGTTTTAGCAAAGTCTGACAGACATTCTGAGCAAAAGCAGCATGATAAGCAAAAACAAATTTCCACAAATTAAGTTGACCTTGATGAAAGGCACATATTTTTATCAATCAAGCTTAACAAATATTGACTTTAGGCATTAACCAGAGACATACATAGACATTCAGGTTGTTGAAACAGTTGTCAAGTTCATTTTCCTTTTGAAATCACAGTTTGCTTATAAAGATCTTAACCTCTTTAAAAAAGACTGTATTGCCTCATAAAGCGAGAGTCGGATGGATTAGTCTTCTCTGCCTATCAACTGCTAAAAAAAGAGATGTGTTGGGCAGGCAGCCTGAAATCTATGGGTCACCAAGTAGAAGACTTTCCTAAGAACAGAGTAATAAAAAACCAGTAACTGTTTAATTTTTTTAAAAATTATGAGAGATGAAAAGACACTTTAATGATACTTCCTACTCTCTATTCCTAGGGGACTACTGGCCCTTCGGCAAAGGAGAGGAGAGCAGCTTGTGTAAAATGGTGGTGTCTTCTTTGAAGCCACTCCACCAGCAGCTGAATGAAGAATCAACCGCCACTTTGAGAAAAACAAGATTCCCAACACAGTTCCCGAGCAAAGCGTGCCCACTAGCACTCACTGGGGAGCTAGTAAGATCTCTACTCCAAGCGGGGTAGGAGCTCCAAGCTGATGCTGGGTGTCCCTGCAGGAAAGGCTCCCTGCTTGTGAGCATGGAGAGATGCTGAACTCCTCTCTCCTCCGAGATCAAAACCTTCTCTGAACTGTCAGATTATCTGAAAGAAGGGAAGAGCAGGGGCCATAGCAGCAGTTGGGCTTCAGCCAAGCATTTTCAAACATTCAGTAAGGTGAGTGCAAGCTTAGATTTGAGGTTTTTTTCTGTACCACAGTATTCAGACATCTATTTTGTGTCATATCCAGCCTTCACCGAAGAAACACCTTGAGGCATTTCATGACTGTGTTGACATTTCAATTATGCTGCATTTAAATAGATTTGGTTGTGCTGAGTCTTATTTCTTGCTGAAATACTTCCCATTCTAAATATAGATTTAAAGAATTATTTACCAAGTCAAATTCTGACAGGGAACATAGTAAGGAAGCAGCAAAGCAGAAAGTCACAGTATTTGCCTCCTCTTTTTAAAAATTCTTTCTGTCTCTCTGCCTTTTTTCATCTGCTCCATGACTGGAGGCTGTGCACAGAGAGCACTGCAATGACAGAAGTAGAACTCTGTAAGGAATTCTCAGAAGGGATTTGGCATGAGGAAAGGGAAAAAAAAAAGGTTTCTTTTCTTTGCAGCCTCCTAGAACTGGCTGTAAAACAAGCTGGATATCAGCCTACCCACTGGCATGGCCAAAAAGCCTAGGAATGAGCGGCTGTAAGTAACTCAGGGAGCCACACAGTCAACCAAGTACACCCATACTTTTTCCTCAAATGTCCTCAAAGTTTATAGGAAGCAATAGTAGCAAAGAACTGGAAGATAAAAATTGCTTCCATAATTTAGCAGCCTCTCTTGTAATGACTGACTTCTCTGCGAGCCATAAAAATGTCAAAGCCTCTGCTTAGCAGAGCTCGGTTGAACAGCTCGTGCACAGCAAGCCCTTAGGAACCTGCAGCTTCCTAAAACATGTAACGGTTTCATATTCTTTGAAGAAAGAAGAAAAACTAAGAGCCAGTTAAGTTTCAGAAATAACTCCTCTTCTGCCTATTTGTGGCTAAAGAAAGGGAAAGGTGGCTAATTCCAAACTCTCTGCTCATAAAGGTTTACATTTACACTTTTTCTAGCACAGGCTGTGCATCTCCATTGCTTTAGCTGTTCTGCAAGTGACAAATGTTATAGAGACCGAAGATTTTCCTACATGTATATTTAAGGTTTGTACTAACTGCTGTTTATCCAGAGAAACTAACGGCTTTGAATCCTCTAGAAAAATACACCATAATATTGGCAAAGTTTACTGAATTTGGTTTTATGAGAAAGAATAAAACAAGCGTGCATAGCTATTCAGCAATATATACTACTCACTTTTTTAATACACCTAGAAATATTTGAGGGAATGTGAAGGTGATCTCTTGAGAACATATCCAATACCCACTGTTACCCGTAAAATCCCATGCGGAAACGTCATTACCAAAAATAGCCTCCTAAAGGTGACACTTCTGTGAAAGATGTCACAAGTTGCAGCAAGAGCTGCACGGGTATATAAGCCGTATTTACAATGCTACTACAATTTGCACATTTATTTCATGTATTCCGTTTCCTATTTGACATCTCTTTTCCTATTTTACAAGAAGTTTTTTTTTTATTTGGAGGATATTTTTAAGTATATGCAGTTATGCACAGGGAGTGCTTGAAAAATCTCGTTATTATGGGAATGTGAAATATATATACAAAACAGTGCTTTTGATCCAAAAAAGGAATCTGGAAATCAAAGAGCAAGAGACCAGTGTTGTACACCACACTGGTATTCCATCAGAAAAGAAAAAAAACAATTTACAAAGCAAAGAAAGCAAATATTCCAACCAAAAATATAATTTAATAAAAGCAGCAAAAATAGAACCATTTCCCACATAGCTTCATATGAAGTAGGTAATAAACACGTTAGCACATCTAGTCATGCATAGGCTTTCATCTGCGTGTACATTTTTACAAGTCAAAAGTATGTAGAACCATGTACATGTATCTGTATGCACATACATCTTTGGGTGATCAGTGTAGAAATGATTTCTCACCAGCCGCCTGCCTTCCCCCAAACCATTCATGCACCAACCGAAAAAGAGGAGACCATGAAAGCAGAGGAGAACAAATCCTTTGGAAAATTCCCTGGAGGCTGACTGTGCTCAGCCCAGGCTGGTTATTTTGGCACAGCAATACTTCTCTCTAACCCACCTTGTACGGCTGTGCAGAGCATGGCAGCTCATGACAGCATCAAAACCTGCCCAGCAAAAGGTGGCTGTCCAGGTCTCAGCTCCTGAGACCTTCTTCTGGCCCAGGCACACAGGTATCAGTATATTAGTGAGGTAATTCGAAGGCACCTCATACACATTTTAAAAATCTCAACGCCACCACAAGACTCTATTGCAGGATCTCCTGCAAACAGGCTTTTCCAGTGCAGAGACCATATGTGGCTGCACTGACTTGGACCTCTCTTAGCACAGCTGAGGCTCCAGACCTGATCCAGATTTTGGGGTGTTGTATCTGGCTATCGGTAAAAAAGTAAAATCCTGTGGAATATTTGCATAGAAAAGGATCATCATTACTCAGGAGACATAAAGGTTGTTGTGGGACCTAGCAGTGATGCTCATTTTAGGCCATATTGTCAACGGTAGTGAATAGCTTCTGTTATTTTATATTTTATTTCACTTCCATTTGCTCCGCTTGTCACTGCAGTAGGTGATTCAACCAGAGGATGCAGACGAGCTGCAGAATGTTAGCTATCGGTATAAGAAATATTTCCACGGTTTTACTATAATGCTAGGGACTCATTTCACGTACTCAACCATTACTATAAAACATGGGGAATAAAACAATGCTGAATTGTTAAATTAATAAGAAAGGAGTTGTGTAAATTAAGTAGTATCAGCATTTCCTGACCCCTACTCCTTTTGTGGAGAGGGAAATACAATATTTTAATAGCCTTTAGAACAACCGAAGAAAATTTACATTTTAAAGAGAAGCTTGAAGAAAATATTGAAAAAAACCAGAAATTCTAGCTTTCTGTCAAACATGATTTGCTGTATTAGTAAAATACAAGTACGATTCTCCTAGAAGTTCCCTCCAGTACAATGTTCTCTTTTTTTTTTTTTTTGAGCTAATAGGAACATTTATTAAAAATGTCAAACCTAGTAAGTTTTTTGTTCTCCACTGATTTAAGTTTAGTGAAGTTTATAATGGCTACTTTTTGGAAAAAAAAAAAAAAAGCACAATCGAAGACTGAAGTAGTATCCTCTTGATTCTGATGTTAAAGTTGATTAAAATTAGAGATAATCAAGTTTTTAGCTTTTGGCATGGTTGGTATAGAAAAAGAAATACATAGATTGTTCTGAGGGGACCAAAGCACCTCAGTGATGAAGGGAGAAACGTCCCACTGACTGAGTAAATTAATATATCTTTATCCTCTGCTGATATGCTATGGTATTAAAATAATGTCTGTTCTCTCTGAGGTTAGATTGCAACAGTTTGTGTGCTTTATATACCTGGGGATGTGGTGTTGTCATTTACTCTCTGTCCCAAAATAAATACAGGAGCAGGCTACCGCTTCCCCTATACCAGTTTACTGAAGGACAGGTAAAGGGTGGGGCTCCCACCATTTTTACTGAAGGTGCACATATTCCTACAGTTCTTCTCCCTTGGTAGAGCTGCTCTTGTCTCTAATAAGCGTAGCAAGTTGCATGATAGCTACTGGGGTGTGAAAACCGGGATGGTGGAGAATTACATCCCTGCTACCATTTGTGACTGTGCTGTTCTGGCCCACTCGGTTGGTAAGGGAAGAGACCTTGGGTGGCCTCTAGGACTCACTCTGATATATTTAATAAAATTACTAATCATTACAGTAATATTGTCTCCTTGGAGTAAGGATAAAAAGGAAAGGAAAATCCATTTCCGTGTGAGAAAGAGGCGCAGTATCAAGCAGAGCTGTGCCAAAATTCAGACTTCAGCTCTCAAAGGCAAAACCAGATCTTTATTTCAATACAACTGAGAACAAAACTGGGATTATACTGTGATGTAAGGGCTACTAACAAGAATCCAAATTAAAATTATACCAGCAAAATCCAGCAATGTGTCAACCAGTAAGAAATTCAATTGTTCTATAGGCCCCAGCTGCCTACCAGGCTTAACTATCAGAAAAATACAACTACATCCAAAACTATTTCCAAAAATTCATATGGAGAACTTTCAAGGGACCACTGTTATTTTTACTGATTTTTTACAATGTATAATGCTCTCTGAAGTGCCTTTATTAGTTCATTCAGGGTTTTAATAAATTGAAAGACCATCTAAGATCAGAGATTTACTTTCTTTCAAGCAGTACGTCCACAACCCCTTCCAACGTTCAGAAGTTCAAACCAAACACTGACTATCACAGTGTGCTCTTCCTGACCTGAATATTTCAAATTCAGTTTCCTAATGAAAATCTCCCATCAAACACTTTTTTTATTGACAATGGTCTGCTTTTCAGAACAAAGAGAACTACACCTTGAGAATAGGAAATGTGTATCTGCAACCCTCCATATTTTATTGGCTACAAAAGTTCTCTGACTTCATGCTTTCTCCATACAAAAAAAAATGACAGAGAATGCTGTGCCATTAAAATCATCGGAGAATCAAGACTGCGCTAAGAGCCCATTATTGCTGCTAATGAGGCTGATACCGCTGCGTCGAGTTGCTCTTTTGCTACAGCTGCTCCACAATTCAGGCAGCCTGATGAACTCGGATCCGCATTGTCAAACATCAAGAAGGCAGAGCGGGAAGGTTACAAAGTCTATGTAGTACGAGGCACATTGGTAAGGTCAGAAGAAGAAAGATTGTTTAGAAGATGGAGAGTATGCAAATGCCCTGTCCTTTTCCTTAGCAGAATATATCTCGAGAGCTCAGGAGACTGCTACTATTAAAGGAAAGGAAGGCTCCTGCGCTCCACCCAGGTAGCTGCAGTACATTACAACTTCCCACAGCCATCGCAGTATAACAGGAGGATGACTTCAAGGAGCTTTGTGAGCAAAGTGTCGCTGCTTCTCGTGAGCTACCTCAGATACGGCACGGACATGCATCCCCATCCCCACCGTTTGTGCAGCTTCCACCTCAGCATAAAATCATGCACTTTAAAATACGACAATCATAACTTCACATTTTCAGATGGTACCATTTGTTACAGGATGGCTGGCTGCTGTGTATTTTATCTTCTGCATATGAAAAATTTATAGTCACTCTTGAAAACGTTTCTGAAAAATTCAAGGAATTCACTATCAACTTTCTGTATAAAACAGCTCGCATAAAAAATTTCTTCCTAGTGACACTAACACATTTGTGCTCAGTGTCGGAAAGCAGGACTCCCAGGAACGGCAAATGGCTGGCTTAACTCACGAAGAGCATGCACAAAGTAAATTAACCAAAGGAGGCAGAAGGCTGTACTGAACTCAATATTCCTGTTTTAATTGAAAGAGTAAAATAGCAGACAAGACAGTCCAGGTATTGCTGTGTCAGGCAGGTCAATGCATTAATATAATGGACTATTGGACCACATGGACTATAAAAAAAAAGTCTATTAATACCCAAAACATTATTAAAACCTGAAAAAAAAAATCCAGAAATGTATTAAATCCATATTTAAGATACCAATATCTCCCAGACTTTTGGCAATCACTTCACCTTTGGTTGTATTTTCCACAATTACATGGACATGTGCTGTGTACATTGATAAGCAAGTATTTATTAGCTACATTTACCATTCAATTCCGTATTTAAATGATTTAATTTAAGTTCAGATGAAATTATTTAATTTCATTCTTCAAAGATGGAGACAGCAAATTCAAAAGTTGGGTATTGATAAAAATCTGTGGAAAAGCTACTGAAAATTGGAAAAATAATAACAGTAGAACATCAGAAATCCCAAGTTAAGAGACCTGGTAAGGTGACAATTACAGCTGAAAAAGAAAAAGCTAATGTATTTTCATGATCTCCCATCTCTTACAAGAATGACTATATCCTTAGATAAAATCATTTTTTTTTCTTCTTTAATGAAATGACATTCAAAAAGACCTTCAAGAAGAACAACTGGCAGCAGCTGCAATATTCTTTAGATTTTTAAAGAGAGAAGATGACCTGATTGAAAAATGCTGGTCAGCAACAATAGCTTTGTCCCATCTTTTTCTCCAAAGGAGAGAAGTGCCCCCTGACTGAGAAAAGATGGGCAGAAAGCGTGTTCTCCTAATCACTTGCAGGTACAGGCCCCAGCTGAGCTCTAACAGGCAACAAGCTTTCTATTTTCTTTCAAAGAAAGGGAGGTAGACCTCATTTAGAGAATTTAGAAGTCGGATGATGCTTTCTTTTTCCTCCCTTGTGAATAGAAAAGGCTGCAAAATGGGCTGACTAATGCTGCAGAAGCTCCTCACAGCCATATTGGTTTCACCAGGCAGAAGGAGGAGAGCTCGATACCTCTTCTGCGGGAAACCAACCTGTGTGGATATCCACGAGCTCTTCTCAAACCGGCCCGTATTCCTAATTCTACAGTGAGAATTAATAAACGTGTATTTTGATGTGTTTAAAGCTATTTGTAATGAACCATCAAAGTATTTCATAACAGATGAGAGACACAGTTCAATCCTTATTTTAAATAGTAAGAGCTGCAAAAGAAAAAAAAAAAAAAAAGCCAAGGGCATAATATGGGTTAGTTTCCCTTGACCCTGACAAGGAACGACACAGAGCACAGAGCCTGGGGTTAATTTGGATTTCATAATTCAGTGAATGGAGCCTGTCAGTCAGACAGGAAATGTGTTAATAAAATCAAATCAGGTACAAGGGGAGATTAGAATTCCTTTCTCTGCATGGGGCTACAGTGGCAAAAGGCTATCGTTCAGAATATTAAAAATAAAAGATGCTGATAAAACAGCTTAGCATGTTTAGTAGCTGGTGCACAAACACGATAATCATTTCCACACAGCACAGAATCAATACAGCGAATTACTTCCAAATGCCTAACAGACTGTTTTCAATGTCACCAAGGAAAGTTCTGTCTCAAATCTCAGAGTCTTTATCTCCTGCCAATACATCTCCCACTCACTTCCCCCTGCAACACTTTTTTTCCTAGTTCTGAACATCTTCTGCCTTGTCTTTTGACATCCTGCTTCTCTTCAACTGCACAACTTCTTCATCTGCCCTGTTGTGTCCTCTCCATCCTGATGCCCTTTCTGAACATCAGAGGGACCAGCAGAGCTATTTATTTCTTAGACTGGTCCCCCAAAAATAAAATTTAAAAAAATGTCCAGATGACTTTCTAATTCTAATTAGTTAAATAACTTCTTTTTTTTTTCCTTTCTCACCTCTAATTTAATAATAATAATAAAAACAACCCTGTGGGCAGTTTCTATCTCCTCTCTCTCCAGCTTTGTAATTCAGTAATTTCAGAATTTTATCTTTCAGTAAATAATTTTATTTTTCTTTTAACATTTTAAACTTCTGTGCTTTGTAGTTACTAAAATAACTTCTGGGTCTTCTTGTTATTTTGACTTTCTATGAATTTTTTATTGTTGAGCCTTTTTGGCTACCATATCTTCTGAATTTCTAATGAATTTCTATTATGCTTTTTCATAAGTCTTTTTTTTTAACTGAATATGCTGGAATTGAAAAGTCTACAGCTCAGTGTTTCATGCATCCCAAGCAAACAGTGCCAAAAAACACATCAAACAATTAAGAGCTGTAATAATTACAGAATTAATCTACTTTTCATTTTTAATAGAACTAAACCAAAGAAGAATTGATGTGGGAAATAATTCCACAAAAATGTTACATGAACAGGATCCACTTAAGTAAGACCAAGAAGTAACAAAAAGAGGTATTACAACAGAACGAGAGACTTGAGTAGAAGATACTGAGTTTCTATAAGAAGAAAAGCAAGTAGAGAAAACAAACAAGAACGAATTATATCAGAATTAGGTAGATCTTAGCCAGAGAGGACCCAAAGAGCTGGAAAGTCCTAGAGGCTTCCTGAATGATGGATTCTGAACAGAAAACGTGGAAGCGAGTGGTTTACGCTCTACTGTTCTTTCCAGTATCATGAGTTATGTTCTGCTGTCCGTGTGCACGCCCTTTCCTTTAACACCCTCTGCTTTCTCATTATAAATTTTTGTGCACAATCATCTCTATATATTTGTTTTTCTTCCGCTCCAACCTAGTTCTCTCTGTTTCAAAATCTTTGCTTCTATGGAAATGGTGATACTTCTAAAATGTACTCTTAAGTCTCCAGGGCAGCCACATGAACAGCACCCTCAGATCATCGAATTACCAGGCTAAGGGACAGCGTCCTGCCGTCCAGCGACAGTCACTCTGTCATCTACTCAGTGCCGGATGGCACTTTATGGATATTTATACTTGATTACACAGTCTCTACCTGTGAAATATTTCTTCTTGATAAAAGCAAAGTTTTATATTAAAGTATGATTAGATTGAATCCCTGAGTCATTGGTGCTAAAATGTTTAAAAAGGGAGTTACAGTACCTGGGCATGGGTAGGGTGCAGACATCTGTTATTTATATCCAACACTTCAATAGCAGAACTACCATGTTTCATATTTCATCCTTAAACAAAAAAGCCAAAACTCCTCACCTCTTACGTGCTGTGCTTCAGTATTGCCAACTCTAAACTATTTGCAACAACTTACTCCCTAACTACAGATGAACAAAAAAAAAATATATATATATATACACTACCAGGTTATAAGATTAAAATATCTTTTTAAAAATTAGATATAATCTCTAGTAAAAATATTTAAGATCACTCTAAGAAACTCTCTTCACATAATCATATCTATTAACTTTTAAAGAATTTTTCTTCTCTTACATCAGAATTATGCTGTAACCTATACATGAATGATTTTGTGTGAGTAGCAAAGAAAATAAGGAAAAAAATTATAGAGAAAACCAATGTGAAGACCAACGGTACTTGCAGAAATAATGTAAGTTCCGATATCAAGGTCTGAATATACTTTTTTAAAGATGGATAATATGTCTACGTCTGGTAAACTTCTAAATCAGAGAAAACTTGTAAGTAAATTGAAGGTACTAGTCCAGCTCACTTATTCAAGTTAACCTAGGACCAATATTGACCAACTGCCCTCTACTTAAACATGTAAGACTCTGCAGAAGTAGAACTCCAAATTCTCTGGACTGTGGAGGCACATTCACACCACAGATAGCTAGCAGAGAAGATATGAGATGGCTATCCTTATTTTACTGGTTATTGCTCACTGTGGAGTCAATGAAATGCGTGAGCACTACTCATCTGCTTCGGAACAAAGCCAGCTGGTAGAGAGCAAGAGCATCTTACCCTGACAGAGCTGTTTCACCTCTGTGCACCTGTCCATGGCCATGTATTCAAAACCTGTCCTGTTAAAACTAAAATCACTCCTAGGAGTCGAACAGGACTAGAAATGAAAAAAGAAAGAGACTATTCTGTGGGGAGACCTAGTACACAATCTGAGTTCTAGTGTGAAAACTACTGTTTCAGGGACTCTTCAGCCACTTACCGTGCAAATTTATTATTGGTATAAATCTGTTTCCTACAACTCTGTACAACTGAGTTTTTAAATCAGAACTCTAAAAAGTGTGATTTCACAGCCAGCAGCTTCCCTCTGTCAGGAAGCTTGCAGGCTCCTGAGCTTTTACTGTAACACCAGAGATTTTGAAGGTTCTGCATTGTAAACTGTCTCATGAGGCAAGGCAGACAGCTCGTGTACTTCCCAAAACAGCTGTAATTTCAGTATTACGTTATGAGGTTAAGGTGAAGATTGCAATATGTTTTTTGTTCTCTGTCAGAACACCCTACCCGTCATGGCTGGAATGGAGAAACAACATCCACCACCAAGCTGCAGGCGCCAGCTGGAATACTGTTAGAACTCTCAAAAAATGAGAAGCTGGACAACCCTACAGAAAATGCATGGAAATAAGAGGCTGAGGTAAAGGTGGATTAGGACCGGGAGGAAGAGATTTAGGGGATAGAAAGGACAACTTCAATAGTCAGAAAAAAAATCTAGCTGGCAAAGGACGCGTTTTATGTATCCATGTAACGGCTGTGTACTACGGTGGACTGATACTTGCCCGCATGCCTCTTGATGACACCAGCATATCATAAAGAACATCAAGAATCCTCAGAGGAATCTCCATTCTTAGGATTTTCAGGTTTGGGAGAGTAGAAATGCTCTGTATGACAGCTTGTTCCTCTGGGAGCTGCGCAAAAAGGCAAACCTTGAGAGAGCAGCAAATTGGCACAGACAGGAGCTGGTGGCGAGCCCACCTGCAAAGCTCCAGAAGTTGCATAATGCAAATTAAACCAAACCCCACAATTCCTGCAGAGTGGCTCTTTTCTGTATCTTAGTGATGATTGTCACTCATCTTGATGAGAACTGTTATGCTCCTCGTTGCAAGCTGTTATTGTTTTTTTCCCTGTGTATTTCAGGCGTGCTGAATGCCAAGTCTTTCCCTGCCTCAACGCTGTTCTAAAGATCTTACCCTAACTTTATGTTTTTCTGCCCATTTAATTGTTTCCTCATTTATGCATCTGGCTCTAGCCTAGACTCATGCTCCGGTTTTCTAACAACTTGCTTAGTTTTGATTAGGTGGCTTTTATGCAGAGTAAGATTTCTTCAAATATGAAGATTTCTATTCCACACTTGATACATCAAATCTTGGAACAAATAAAAAAACCCGCCTGACCCAAAAAGCAGCAGGAGCCCCTGTGTTGACCACAGCTATTATTTCTAAGTTTTCAGAAATGTACATTTTGATCCAAGGAAGAGGGAAGACAATTTCTTGCAAGTCTAATTTTGAAACATTATAGAAAATTAGTGGAGAATAAAACTAGGAAATATATTCCCATTATTTAATTATTTTTCTACAATTTGAAGGATTTTTAAAATAGTTTGTAGGATTTAAGAGCAGTAAATCAAAATGTTGTCTACTGCAGAGTTGCTAACATCATGCCCACACGAGTTCTACCAGCAGTCCTCGAGAGAGGGATCAGGATGGGCTGCCAACATGTTCACAGGAATCAGACTTAAGGATTTGCAGAGTGATGCAAATTATCATTTGATAATTTATTTTGATAGCTTTATTGTACAGCCCTGTGTTCAATTGGTATTTGAGCTTAAGAAATTTCACAGAAACATTATTTAAAACACTACTACATCACATCAGAACTGTTTTTAGTATAAAATGTGTTGCTTATATTCTCCCTTGTAGTAAACTATTTTCCCTGCTAGTGTCACTAGAATAATTATCTTCTAATAAGACAACTGTCTTTTGTTATGAGATGGTGTTTTGGTTTGAGATTCAATAATTATTGAAATATGAGATACACTGGTCACGTAGTTAAAGGTCCTTGTGTTAAGGTCGCAGATACTGCGATGGTTAGTGTAGGAACATCACCAGCACAAAACAGATTTTCCTACAAAATAATATTATAACTCATTATGTACATGTCTCTAAATCTTAGTTTGTACCTAGACACCAATGAATACTTTCAAAAATTAATTCTGTAGAGTGAATATTTTTAAATGTGTAATGTGTGCTACCCTGTGGCTACTCAACATAAATGTAACCTTATTATACAAATTATTATTTTTTGCCAGGAACTGAGGGCAGAATTCCCTATAATAACTGTAATTTATCCATTTTCTTCATGATGCATGAATAGCTCAATTTCTTTTATAGCTTCAGACTGAAAAAAAATAGTAGCAATGTGCCTCTATTAAAAAAAGCAGCAGGTATTTTTTCTTGACTGTATTGAATGCAAGTAGGGGGCAGATTTAACATAATCGGATTCCACTTTTACAGACTTGGATTTCAGAAGAAACCCTCTTTTCAACTTTGTACTATCTGGTAATGCATATTGGATCTACCAGAAATGGAAGTATTAAAGTGTTAATTAACAAAGGTGATGTTAATGACATATAAATATTCTAGTGGCTTAATGATAAAGAAAATGACTTTCAGATTGCTTTTGGATCATGCTTGACAGTACTACATTGAATGAGACCTACATTTTAAAATTGCACTTCCTCTTGCCTAGCTGTCTGATACTAGCTTAATTAGCAGCTTGCATCCCGTGAGGGGAAAAAAAAAATAATAATCTTATCCTCTTCTTACTTAGATTTTTGAAACATTACATTAAACGGTACTTTGGTACCGTTCTTTGTACTTTGGTGTTTGGACCCAGGAAACTGAGATCTTTGGCCAAAGCCCCAAATGGTCAGGACTAAAGATGAATGGGAGTAAAACAAGAAGAAACACAACCAGAAGAAAACCTAGTAGGAAACGAGACATGGTGCATATTTTCCCTTTTCTTCTTTCTTCCCATTCATACAAAAAAAATCATTGTGACATAAAAAGAAATCACAACAACAAAGAGAAGAGTACACATTACTTCTAAGTAATGAGATTATCTAAAGTTGGGACAAACAGGCAAATGTACTGCATTTCCCTTTCATTTCATTGTACTGGAAGAGGACTGTCTAATCAGACTCTTTAGGAAGGTCTTCTCTTATATTTAAAACAAAACAAAACAAAACACACACTTTGCTAAAGAGAATTTCCTTGAGCAGCAGGCAGAAGAAATCAGACTTTAGAGTGAAACCACTCCAGCAAGTTCACTTTTCCAACTGCTAAACTTTCTGCCCAGACTTTACAATCTAAAAGAAAAGTGAGTTTTTTAATATACCATTAATGGTTAGTTTATTTTCAAAGGGAAACGGGGGAAGACTCATCCAAGTTATACTACAGGGAGCAATTTGGAACTAAAAGAGGGGTGACTAGATGAGATAAGATAAATATTACATTTCTAATCTCTTAGATTCATTGATAAGTAACTCTGAGTTGATCACAGGAATTGTAAAAAAACCTGCTTTATAAATGAGAAATAGACTGCTCAGTGCCACGATGTAATAGTAAAAAATCCTCTGCCCTTAGATCAAAACCCAGAAATTGGTTTATGCTTAATAGCAATTAGGGAGAACTATAGGTTCACACCCTACTTGTTCAAAACTGGTCATTACCACTCTGACTGTTCCAGTGAATAAATATTTAATTCTGTACTGATTCTAGTAGATTACTGGATGAAAAATCTGAATATTTGATCAACTTGGTTTTTTAATTTAATATTCATCTTGCATTTTGTCCAACTCTTCAGCAGCTACGAAATCGCAATTCATACCAGAGTTCTACTAAGCGTGCCTAATTGATGATACTGGCTAATTAAATTTACAACTTCTATGCATATTAATTCTCCATTTTTATTTTGATACTCCAAAATTCCATCAAGCTTCAACTAATAAAGACTGCAAACATTAATACACAGCTATCTCTGTTGCTCAGTATGTATCTAGAGTTTCAAAGCACAGAATTTGCTACTTCTAATAAAAAAAAAAGACACCTTTTGAATTGACTTGGAACAAGAAAGACCACCTCAAAAAAGCCTGACTTTTCTGAATCTATAAAGATCAAAGCTGGGGTTTACTTAGGAAAGATAGCTATTTGAAATTTCTTAGACCAATATACATATCATCATAAATTAAAAGCCTTACAGATCTGTTTTAATATACAATATCAGCTTACAGTTTCCTTCCTTTACAGAATTGACAAGAAAATATAATGCTCAGTTTCTACTAGCAGCTACTGATGGATGCTCTTTGGATTGATCTAAATAAAGTCAAAACATTTCCTGAATTTTCCCTACATGTTTGTTCCTATGCAATTTTTACTCTAACTTTATATACCATGTCATCTGGAAAATCCTCCCAATCTGTGGATTTGTCCTTAAAATGCATATGCAGGTGTTAGAATTTTGTTTTTTTCTTATTGATTTGAAACTTCTCATGCACACAATAACTCAATGAATAGGGTGATATCTGCACTGCTATAATTGTCACAGTTGCTTTCATTTTGGAGCCACTTTCATAGCTCTGATTGCATAAATTTGGGTAAAAATAAAGCATTTACTCTTCCAAAAGCTCATGCTTATTTGATATCAGCATCATCTCCCACCATCTTAAAGGAAAGGTTCAGAGCAGCAGCAGGACTTCCACTGGTGCTCTACGCAAGTCCAACCACCAGGATATTCCAAATCCGGGATTACATTCCTCACATGAGTGGTTGACATATTTGACAACACCTGAGGAAAAAAAATGAATTGTAGGGTGAGGGGAAGATTGACTGTTCCTTAGAATATTCTGATTTTTGAATTATCTTTATATTTCAAAAGAACAATATTTTCTGTGCAATGTGAAATAAATTTTTTAAAATGTGTTACAGAACCATAAAGCAAAGAGATATTTTCAAAACTGATTTAGACCATCTCATTCAACAAACTACTTTATCTGAAGTCAGAGAAAAACAGTTCTGACAACCAATAATAAAACTTGGATGTTTCAGAATGTTGTCCTAATAAGACTTGAATTTGATGGACGAATTTTGCTGACCTCACTGCAAACCTTTTTCGTTACGAGATGTCACAAACAGCACTCAGGGACAATAAATGTGCTTGGTGAAGAAAGGAACTAATGTGATGCATTGGCATTTATTAGTGCATAATTGCTTTGTTAGATTACACTTTTTTTTTTTTTTGAAATCGTAATAGAATTCAGGTCACTGATAATAACCACCATTCATTCCTGAGGATTTTTTACAATGTAACCCCAGTGAACTTATCTTGCTATCTATTATACACTCCAGATGTGTGCCACTAAATAAGATGAAATTTGCAGCCTTCAGGAGTAATTAGTAAGTGGAAAATTAAAATTAATAAACTATGTATTTTTCCACATGATAAACTATAGCTAACCGTAGGAAGACTTTCATTATTGCTAAGAATCTCAAAAAAATATAGCAAAATTCATGATTGTTTGTCACAACAGCTGTCAGCTACTGCTTACTTTATTGGAAAGAGTCAGATCTACCCTGCGTCAGTCCCTGAATTAGACAGTGATAAGAAGTTACAATAGCAACCCTTCCGAGGGCTGCTAAAATCCACTCCTTCACAAGTGACACCACCTAAAGATAAGGCAAATGGAAGAGAAGTATTCTCATTCTGCCTCCGAGCAAGCTGCTTCCAGCTCCTCTGGGGCCTTCCACAAATTCTCCTCGACCTCAGGGATGACACCAGAGCAGAGTGTGAGCCTTGATCTCACTCATTAAACTCCATCTATCAAGTTGAGCGGCCTCTTGTCTTAACACACAAACTCTGATGGAGGTTGTAGACTCTTCAGCTGTGAAGAACTTTGGATCTCCTCTACGCCTGTTTTGTTATCATCATTGACTGTATTACTAGGAGCTAATAGAGAAGATCATGGCCATAATATTATGGATGAAAAAGTATAAAATGTTTCAAAGCAGATGAAACAAATTCATAAAACTAGGCAGAAAAGACTGATCCAGATACAACATGACTCTGGAAGATGCTAATCTTCCCAAAACAGGGGGCACACACACCTTGTCTCTCCATCAGCCCTTGGTCTAGATGACATTTGAAGGTCCCTTCCAACCCTAACCATTCTACGATTCTGTGATTTTTCCCAAGCAATGACTCCTGGCCCCTGGCAGAGGCCAGATCCTTGGACAGATGGCCATTTGCAGAGAAGTTCTTTTGGGGTCAGAATTACAAGAAGTTTCTCCCTTTGCCTTATAATCCCCCTTACATTTACCTTTCTCAGTTACAGTACATAAAGCTATTGAATTAGCCAATAAAGGCCAAGTATTAAGGCTATTTTTTTCTGCACTTCCGAAGTTACACTTGAGAATAGAGGGCCTGGAAGAAGTTCTGCTTGATTCTTAGGGAGAGAAAAGGCTTATTTATTAAAAGTAACAGATGTAGCTCGATGAGAAAAAGCCAATCATACCACCATAAAAAAAAAAAGAGTAATACTTCATTCAGCAAAAATGGGTACTTGCAATATCTGAACATGGTATTAAAATGCTTCTGAAACTTTCAACTTAAAAGATTATTTTTATTCCTAAATAAATAAATTACTTGGAAAAAAAGAAGTTCCTAAAATCACTGAATCATTTGTGCAGGATTTTTCAGAGAATCATGACCGCGGAAGGCTTCTTTAGTGTTATCAATAAATGTCTTTCTCTTATTCTTCTATTATAATTCTTACATTCATTAAATGAGCTTCAGATGGCCAAATTTATATTTGAAAATGGTTACTGTGCACCAAATAATTTGCACTAGTAGGCCAAGTTAGTGCAAGCAATTCTCTAATGTGCCCTTACAGTGTTATGTACAAGAAGAATTTAGGCTGACCTGAAACGGTGGGGAAGACAGCAGAATGACACATGAATGACAAAAGGTTCCCACTCCTGCTCCCTGTGCAAGTCTGCAGCCCGATCTGCGACACCATTCTTTCTGCACAGGGCTACAAACAACCATGGTATTTTAATTCTTTCATCTAAAAGCAATTCTCCTAGAGGGCTTATAAAGACCAAGATAACTTACATTTGTGTGACAGAGAAGCAGAAAGAAAGTGCAATATTTTATTGATGATTTGAAAAAGTCCTCAGCAAGCTCCAATTTGTATTCTAACAAGCGTGCTATCCCAAACCATGTTGCCACCATCCCTCAAAATACTTTACCACCCAGCCAGAATTATGCTAACTATTATGCTAACTTTTGTTTCTTAAATTCCACCACAGATTCATACTATGTAGAGCTGAACGGGGCTAATCTAACACTATTTTGGTGAATACTCTGGTGAGTAATCCAGACCTAATTCCCAGCAGTACCACTACAGACTGTGCTGGTGGAAGTTCCCAGTGTTGAGGATAAAAAGAGAATGATAATGATTACCACAGGTATGTGTTTTCTATTTGCAAACTGCTTTTTATGTTTATCTCCTTATAGGAATAATTAAATATTCTTAAAATGACTGAATAAAAGCCAAAAAGGACATAAACATAAATACATAAATAGCTGTGTGTTGCGGTGAGTAGAAATAGAACAGCTATGCCACTTGATTCTTAATAAACGAAACCATGTTGTGTAGCAATAGAAGAAATATGAACTGCAGGACCACAGAATTGTGAAAAAAGCTCTCTTCCATTACTTATTCCAGGATGCTCAAGAACAGCAAAGGATCCCTATGCTGTCTTGAGTAAAAGTAAAAATCTATTTTCCTACATTTAAAACCAATATGCCTTTCAGTAGTGGTCTTTTTGTTTGTTTTGGGGTTTTTTTGTTTTGTTTTGGTTTTTTTGTGTGTTTTTTTTTTTTTTTGAGTAATGTCACAGAAGTGCATCTAGAATCCTTGAAACTTCACAGAGTAGCAATGTCTCCATAAGTCTCCAGTCTCCTGCTCAGTTTCAGTCCTGGGTGAGCACTAAGGATAATGCTCCTCAACAGCAAAGAAACAACCAAGACCTTGGTTTAAGCCATTACCACTCTGAGCCTAGTTGATCAGAAGGGTATCAAGGATATTATTAGCACAAGGTTTATGCTTTTGTGTACAACAATTACTCAGATTTGTAATATTTTTCTTCTGCATATTTACAATTTAGAATTGATCTGGGTGCTGGAGGTTATGTTATTCCAGTACAAACAAAATATAGAGTACAGTATCAACATCTGCACCCAAGGGAATAATACCCTCAGCAGAGAACCCCAGCCCCATCCATTTTCTGTAACAGCTGAATGGGAATGACTACTTAAAGTAATAGGTTTTAAAATGTTTTCTGAGATAAAGCAGCAGTAGTCCAGCACTTTTTTCTTTTTCATTGTGATTCTGTTAGGAAACAGGTAGGCAGCAATAACTCAGTATGTAATTCCATTTACACATAAATCTCGACGTAGACTTGAGTCTCCTTTGTATAACTCAGGGCTCTGGAATTGTCACATTCAGCATCTCTCGCTGAAGCCTTGCATTATAGTTTGCAAATGCAGAACAGTTGTTAAGTTTCCTGTCCCTGGGGAAAATGCAT
Source organism: Chlamydotis macqueenii (assembly GCF_036417535.1). Classification (NCBI taxonomy): domain Eukaryota; kingdom Metazoa; phylum Chordata; class Aves; order Otidiformes; family Otididae; genus Chlamydotis; species Chlamydotis macqueenii. Next base: position 5,590,266 of record NC_141561.1, on the reverse strand, counting down.
GCTCTGCAGATTGAGAGTATTCTGGCTGCAGGAGAGAGCCAGCCGGAAGCTCTGTGCATCAGCTTTTCTCTCGGCCACGGAAGAAGTGACCTTGTTCCCTGTCCTTCTTACCAGGTTCGAAGGACACGGGAGAAACTGCGTGAGAAGAAAGTAGCAACAGAGGAGAGGAAGTGGTTATATTCTCCTTATGGGCTGTAACGCAAGTACACTCCAAAGGCTGTAAATATATGTGTGACTCTCTTTCTCTATGCTTTTTTTCACATTCACCTTCTCTCTTCTGCCTTTCCTCTTAGGCAGCTGTTAGTGCCTATCACCGTGCCACGGGACCAGGTGGCAGCGACACGTAGGAGCAAGCAGCACCGATAAAGGGTGTGGGAGCCACACAGATAATTATGTGTGGTGCTTCAGAGGAGGGGCAGCAGAACTGGCATCCAGCTCCTCTGTGTCTGTTAGCAGGTGCGGCAAGTGTCCGTGAAACTAAACTGCACTGTGGGAATACAGGGGGTGGTTTAAAAATAATCTGTCAATAGACAGAAAGCCTATGCGGGCTTCAATTTGCTTATCTGCTCCAGTTACACCGTTCAGCTGGGCAGGCTTCTGTGTGGTACTGAACTAATAAATATCCATATACACATATGCACACACACAGGTGTATATAGAAATACGCTATATATCTTGCATGGATCTCTAATTCAGCTTCGTCTGCATTCATGCGTTCAGGTCAACCTCCTGCCCTGGAGTACCGCAGAGATGCTCTTGTCCTCTCTAATGATACAGCTATGGGAGCAAATGTTGTGTGTCTCACAATCTTCAAAATCAGAAGGCGTATATGAAAAGATGCGAGAGAAATGCTGAGACTTGACATGACATCTTTCCACAGCAAAGGCACTGGACGTTGGCTTTTGTTCATGTAGAATTCAGAGTGGGAATTCAACCTGAAAGGAACACATTCTGTGTGCTGTTATGCACTCAGAATAATGAAGAATTTAGGAACAGCATTAAAAAAATAAGAACATTCCACTTCAAAACACAGCTACATTTTCTGCAATTTCTCCACCTGAACATTCATTTTACAATTTCTGAAGCAGTTGGCTTATTTCAACCAAACTGAAGGTTGGAAGCTTTAGAGGTACTCAATTCTGACAAAATTCGTGAAAATCAATAGCTTGGCAGGTGAGAAACTTATTTCCCTGCCTCCGCTAACAGGGAAGCTGTGAAAAAAAAACCCTCCCCAGTTTGTCCCAGTGAGCCTGGCAATCACGTCACATACTCTGCTGATGAAGAGAGGGATGGCAGGGAGGAGCGTAGAGCAGCCAGGGCTGCCCGGCGGGCTGCGCGGCGAGGGGACGCGGGGGGTTCGGGGAGCAGTGCAGGAAGGGAGGGAGACAGGGAACTGGAGAGCAGATGTGGGGCTCTGGTGGGAAGGACAGCAGCAGGGGGAGGTCTGGAAGGAAAGTCTGGGTTAGCACAGGAAGGGGGAAGGTGGACTTGTGGGTTTCACAGCAACCTTGCATTTTGGGGGAAAGAATGAAGATGCAAGATACTATTCAATTTTTTCATACAATTTATGCCTATGAAACAACAGCTTTTCTCTTGGTCTTTGGTGAATAAGGATCTTTTCATTTTCTGACTCACGACTGTCTTGGTCTTTGCACTGTTCTCAATAGCTGAACCCTGCGTTTCCCCCATTCCAGGAGCATGCTGCACTCTTCCCTTGCTTTGAGAACTCAACAGCAGCCGCTCTTCTTGCCAACTCCTGTCTTTAAGCTCTCCAATACTTCTACAGTGCTTTGATTCACATCATCTATTCCTCTCTCTGGTTTTCAGAGTCCTAGCCCCACATCCTCCTACAATACCTGTCCCAGGTGTTTTTCCATCTACTGCAAAGTGTGGGTATCCTATTTTCCTGCCTCTTCCCCTCTGTCTTATTATTTCTGGAACATGAAAGGAAAGAAAGACCAAGACGATGCCCCTGTTCTCTTTGTCTAACGGCAGTTTATTGCCACCTGTAGGACTTTGCTGGTCATCAAACTTCTTGAATAGCCTGTAGCTTTTATACTTCTTGAGGTGTTAAAGTGAAGACAATTTCCTTCAGCCTGAATGGTTTGGAATAAGTTATTTCTTTTCTACACCAAGAGGCAAATGTGTATTTTATGTCTCTGATGGCTGTCTTTGTTCAGAGATCTATATGTCTCTGCTTGTAGACTGTTGTGGCATGATAAAAACCTAAGAAGCATTAAAAATATTAGCCGTATTTCAGCTGACAGCACATATATCTCACTATTAACCATGAGTATGTACAGAAAACCAGCTTGTTTTATGAACAGGCTCTGCTGCAACTGTAGCAATAGACCTGGTGCTATTAAAGAGTGACAGTTTGTTGTGTTTCCATTACGGCTGTCAGGTTCCAGGATTGTACAGACCAGTAGCGTGCCATGCCTGCCATGAGCATGAGAAGCAGAGCGGAAAGATTAACTGCAAATCAACCTGAACGAACTACGCAGGTGAGGAAAAGTTTGTAGAAGGGTAATGGCTCCGTGCTTCTGAGGAAGATACAGGCTGTGAAGGGAAGAGTCCAGGATGAGATCAGGAATGTCAGAGATTTTACTGCAGTCCTGCAATATCTGCTCACCCAAGCTATTAACTTGCCGATACTCCAGCAGAATGTTGGGAAGCTCAATTAATATTGGTAAAATGTTTGAAAATTAAATGCTAAGAATTAACCTTGCTATCATGAAAATTAGTGGGAATTATGCCAAAATTATATTTTTCAGCTATTCCTAATTTCTCTCATAGATTCTCTTTATTAAAAGAGTTAGAATCGCTTCTTCTCTGTGATAGCCTGTTATCCATTTACCAGCTAGCTCCCTTTTTACAAAATCTTCTTACTAAATGCTTCTGGTTTTCCCTGTTTAAAACTGTTAATTCTTATCTCTCTCTGTTATGTCATATTGCACAAATCCAAACCCGATTAAAAGAAAAAAAGATAACTGTGTTGACAGATCACTATCAATATTTTTTCAAGGGAAAAAAAAGACTTACAAATGACTACAAAGTACAAATACTGTTTACAATTAAAATGCAAATTCTAGCCCTTTAAGGTGACTCAGTACATAATTTCTGTGTGACATAAGCTGGTAAAAACAAGATTACGCTTTGTTTATCACTTCCCATAAGCAGACAAGAAGAAATCTGGTAGTCAAGTCTTTCTCTCTCAGATGTATGAAGTATTCTGCTGAGATCTGACACCCATCAGGACACCCTACGAAAACTTATTGTACTGCTAAGAATGATTTATAGTGTGCTATGAACATTGTTGTTTCGTATGGTGAGGTCTTGTTAGAATGCTGATGTATTAAGACAAAGCACCATCACCTCCTAAACTCAGCTGTGATAATATATAAAACCTGTCTTGGTGGCCATCTAGCTTCAGCATCGCCATCCATAAGAAACAGTATTTTTCATCTCTGAGGAGCTTTTCATAATGCAGCACCTTCTGTCAGAGCTGACAATTTCTGATCACTCCCCAGCATCCAAAACCGCGTTGAAGAAGGACATCTCATAGGTTCATCACGAAACAGAATCATCTTCTCACCCCACCACTTACAACAGAGTGTTTATTGTTAGTCCAGTTCTTGTATAAGGAGTTCTGGTTTTACTGTGGGTGATGCTTCAGAGGCTTATGCAATGCAGAACACATAGTTTTACTGTTGCAACTCTGCAGTGGTTTGCCACTTGATAATTAATTTTTAAATTAAATCACAGAGCCTTAAATGTAGGCAATTCCTCTTATGGCAGCTAAAACTACATAATATAGCATTTTGGCCAATTTGCCTGTTTGAATTGTATTTTCCTGACAGTTGAAACACCATATAATAAGAAGATGTGAAAACAGAGTAACAAACTCTCTATAACAAAGCATTACAGTTCTACTAATTGCACTGCCCAAGCAAATTTCCCTGCTCTGATCACACGCTTCTCTAATATTTCATAGACAACTGAAAACAAACATAAATCTCCCTCTGTTGCAGAGAGGACAATTACAGATTCCAGCCTCATTGTATACCAGATATCAGAATGCAGATCAGCAGAAACATGCTGAACTGAACGCAGAAAGAGTGAATTTTACTCCCAAGAGAGATGCTACATTGATGCTGAACATAGGCCCAAATCTTTGCCTAACTGATGCACAGCCTTATGTCTTAGCCATGGAAACTCTGTCTGAAAAAACTTATATAAAAAAGAGAAACTAGGAAGCAGTCAAGGTGCTGCATACATCCATTAGTATGTTAATCAAAGAATGGGATAATAAGCTTTTTGTTTGGTTTGAATTTGGCAATCAGACTGCCACAGCTTATGCATGAGCATATATTTAGCAAAATTAGCAAACAAAGTTAGCAATCAAGCAGCAGAAAGAGATCATCCCATGCATCCAATGAGGGCCGAAGGTTTATACGTGAAGAAGATCAAGACAAGATCTTTGGGTTTGCCTGCATCGCAGCAGCAAGGCTGCTGGGGGAAAGAAGTGCTGATCACCCAAGTCTGCGGCGGCCAGCTGATCAAAGGAACGGCTAATTGCTAGGGAAGTCATTTAGGTAATTACGATTTGGTTGCTCAGATCTTACACACTTGTAGTTAAATAAATCTCTGCCTTGACAGATGGACAGTAGTCTGGTATCTCTTGAAGCTGAAAGGGTTGGATCTGAACATCTAATTGGAGGTTACAGGAGTGAGGAAATAATGTTCCATCTGTAGCTCTCCGTTACACAATGCAAGCATTAAGTATCTCGTATCTCTGATACAGAGCAGGGTCAAGAATAATTTTTCATATGGATGAACTGTTATTGGATGAACCATCGAGCAGTATTTCCAAAATCCCGTAATTTGATGAAAATTAGTTTGACTCTACTATTAGTACCCTTTAAAGTCGCTGATGAAAATGCCTTACTGCCAAGGAAAAGTAGGAAATAAAGATCTCAATATAGGATTGCTTCTAAGAATGAAGAAAAAGGTTATAGTCAGCGGATCTTGCAGCCATAGGGTAAGATTGGACGTAGTGGAATACTTTCACTGCTAATTTAACAACTGGTATCTTACATAGTGACTATTTAAACTGCACAGTCATCTTGAAAAAAAAAAAAAAAAGAAAAACAAATACAAAAACATATTACCACAGTTACATAAAAGTTCTACAAAAAAAGAAAGTAAATTCTGAATAAGAGGGATCCTCCATCCGACATTCACTAGACTGCTAGCAGTTAAAGATGGAAAGACTGGAGGGATATGTTTCTGGTCACTGGTTGATAATGAAGGGATTTATCTTGAATACAGGGAAAAAAGAACACTTTTGCTGACTTCACCAGAAGAGAAAGAGCTATGTTCTAACTATTTCCCATTCTTATTTCAGATTACCTAATCCAGATGGCTTTACTCTATCAAAACTCCATTGAAAGGCCTTGGCACCACACCCTTAAAATTCACCAAAGTTCCCTTTGTCGTCTCAGTTGATCTCAGAAGTCACAACTACTGTTGTGCAGGATTTGACCTACCCTGACTTGCAATACCTGGGGAAAATACTGTCCATTTCTCCCTAAAAGCTTTTAAAACCTCAATTTACCATCAGTTTTGATGCTACAATAAATAATGCAATAGCAGACAACTTTATGAAAAGATGCCTTATAAAACATGAGGTGCAAAGAAAAAAAAAAGAAAAAAAACCACCAAAAAACCCCAACCTATCAACCACCTTACTTGCATTGGGCTTTTAATGCGCTGAATAAGAATCCAGATATGAATTGAATGTGTTAACAAACTCATAAATACAATCTGTTTTTCTAGCCAAAAGCATAGTTAACCTAATTGCACAAAGCAGTAGGAACCGATATAAATTTTTACATTCAACAAACATGTGAGAAAAAGAGCTTGTTTTCAGAGAAGCTACAGCAGAGAACACAAGATCATTTGTTCTCCCTATTCTCACCTCCAGTAGACAACTATTTATGTTAAAGAATACAATTTAGTGACAAGTGCTGCGTACATACATATCCAATTATTTTATTCTCCGAGGACTGTGTTTTAGGTACTTGGCAAAATAAATGTGTGAGGTAGACTATGATCTTTCTCAGACGCAGCAGATCTGATTGCTGTGTTTCTACAAGGCCATGTAGTTAATGCAGCTTTCATTTAAGGCCATAGGAAATTAAATAAATCTTGATATTGTCAGTTAACTATAATATTTTATTTACTTGGATTTGACACTAATTATAGTAGAGCTTTCCTAGTGATAAATATGTTCTAATACATTTATCAAGGACGAAATAACAAATACTATAATAAGACAGTGACTTTAGGTCAAATTCTATTAAGTTACATTTATATAAATCAAGATTAATTATTTGGATTTACACCACAATAAAAAAAAAATGATGTTTATGTTTTGCGTGTTGATGCTGTGTCTCTTGAGTGAAGTTAATTTAGACTGCATTGTACATGTCAGTCTTCTATGTGTCATTTATATTTTTTTAATATTAAACTAAGCATTTCCACATACATCTCCAAAACAAAACACTTCCATGAAACAATAAGGAAATCAAGGTCCTCATTGTTTGTCACTCAGTGCTTCAAAATGTCTCTTGAAAATGGAATTGTTAAGTAGAGCTGTAACAAAAATAGCTTATGCAATTGTGTGCAACGCTCAGAGTTTTAGCTGAATGTGCTCGTAGCAATCTGGCCTTGTTCTATCCTCTGGCAGAGCTCTCCCCATCAGATGTTCACCAGGTGTGCTGAGACACACAGGCAGGCAGCATTTCAGATAGAAGCCTTCCACAGGGAACAATCTGATTTTTGACTGTGTCATAAGAGGTCTATTAATGTCTTACATCTGGTAGCTCCCATTCCAAATGAAACTTAGACCTCTGGAGTGAGATTGCACGCACCTTTGAAATGTTGTCTCGGAGTGTTTAGACCAGAGAATCTGCACTAGGACACACTGTTTGCACTAAAACTTGAGTCATCACGTTACAAATGCACAGATGGTTGTTATTATTATTTCTATCAGTAGTTTGAAAATTTGCTTAAGACAGCTATACCTGGGGAAAGAGGAGGAGACGTGCTGCTCCCATTGCCTCTGCTTTCAATGTGGCTCAAGGCTCAGAAAGCCACTACTCCCTGTTTCAAACACAGGCCTTTTAGGTGCTTGGATCTGACAAAGCTTAGAGGTGAGTTTTTGGCAGGGGCAGAAGACAGCTGATAGCAGGGAACAGGCAGCAGATGGACAGGTCGGCGGGAAGGTAACCCCAGGCGACCGGTAGGCAGCCAGGGCATGGAGGGCAGCTCTGTGTCATTAGCAAGGAGATCAAACAGCAGAAAGATCTCACCTCTCGGTTCACCACAAGCCATTAATCACCCCTGTTGGGTTTTGTGAATGCCTTTTTTTAAGACGTTTAAAGGCATGGGCAACCTTTCCTCCTCACTTCAGTCTGCAGGGTTAAACTGACTGCACAACCCGAATACTGTACATTTCAGCAATGCCTCCTTAGAAATGTAGATCTTACTTTTGTTGAGTTACATCAATATCTTGGTTTAATTGCCATTTGAAATAAAGATGTGTCTACTGTAAAAACTTGAATAGGAAAGTGTTGCTAAAGACGATGTAGTCACTGGGGCTGTGACGGCCACTGAAATACGGGCAATGAGAGCTAAAGACAAGGAAAGCAATGAAAGAAGATAAAGAAAACATACAGGTGACGTTCCCCTATAGAATATCACTTGTGAGGCATACAGTGCAAAATATTAATGACAAGAGGCCCTTAGGATTTAGGTTTTGAAAATTCATTAAACCAGCACTATTTTGTTACAATGAAAACCACACAAATGCAATAACAAAGGAAACTCATCTGAGGCGATCAAATCCTAGTTGCTGGCTGCTTTGTTGGTTTGTTTTTTTTTTTTCCTATGGCACAGCGTGCAGATAATTTGTGCTGGCTCAAAGGACAACAAGCTAAGAAAAGCATGCCCCAATATAACAGTGAATTCTTACACATCACTTCAGACTATAGCTCCTGTCTCATGTTGTATTTTATTTTTTTTGGATTTTGTTTTCTTCTTCTTTTTTTTTTTTTTTCCCCTTACTGATACTTTAGAAAACTAGATAGCACACATCAATGGCACTTTGTTTGGAGATCAGCCATTAACTCAGATAGTAAGTATCCAATTTGCATTTCTGTCAAAATAGAAAAAGACAGGAACATTGCCACCAATTTATCACCTCCTCCTGCTCCCAACCTTCTTTTCCTCTCCTGCTGCCCTTACGGACCTTTCCTGTGCCCAGCTGAAATTAGCCTATCTGCATACACAACACTGACAGACACATTCTGAGGTTCTTCTAATCAATAGGGAAAATTTGATTTTCACTGCATCTCATTAGGGACCAACCAATTTCACATACTTGAACTCCCAAGCAGGGATGGATAAATAATTAACAATTTACTCAATGATTTAAGTTACAATTTTTACTCATAAGAAGATTGCCATATTTTTCCAAATACTTTTGTTATTGCCTTTGGAAATACCCTTGTGAACTACTTCTGTAAATAATTCTTGGTCTGTAGTTTCTAGTTTTGCGAGGGGTCCTCTGGGGCATTCGTTATTCAGCACTTACAGGCTGAAATAATTGTCTGAAACCAAAGATCACATATTATGTTTCTGTCATATATCTGGATGGCTGCAATAACTATAATTATTTTCTGAAGTGAATATTAAATTTTTTGCATCTAAAGGAGAACTTTCTACAATGTTATTTAAAAATCTATGTTTCTATCAGTATTTGAGTCAGTAAAACCACTAGATGGTTTGAAGATACCAAAAAGCACGTCAGTTTGAACTACTAAAATTATGTGCATACGAGTGGTTTGCACTCTTTCTGTAATGTCATTGGAGAGTAAGATATGAAACAGATACATCATCGCGTTCGCCGAGGGCTGCTTCTGTGCCGGTACTCCTCCAGCCGCAGGGGCAAGACAGTCAAACCCCAGGCTCAGATCTGGAGTCCGAATGAAAGTTGAAAAAAGGAAAATTCTCAATACACCAGTAACCAGAGCTGGGATCGGTAGGGAGGAACAAGGAACTATGTTAAGAACAGAGACAGATATAGAACTGACAAGGAATGAAAGCAAGCATCCCCTGATAACAATGTGCAGAATATTTAATGGTTTAGTTCCAGAACCCAAACACCTCTCTACATGAATAAAACATGTGCGCCTCTGTTTCAGACATTATTCTTTCTGGTTTAAATATTTTTCACAAGTCTTCAGTCCATTCAGAAACAAACGAAAATATGAGGGAAATAAAGATATGGATAAGCAGGCATGTATAGGTCTGCAAATATGCACATATATAAACTCAGAGAGCTTTCGACTTGGAAAGCAAGAACTATCAATGAATGGATTTAACCCACACTTAATTGACTCTATATTTAATTATTAAAACATCACAATTATAGCAGTATAAAAAATAGCTGCCTGGAAATTATTTTTCTTTCCAAACTGTGTAATTACAAATTCCACAATATTGAACTCATCATAATACTACTGAAAAAAATATGTATCCACTAACAGAACATGTTATGAATATTGCAAGATAACTGAAATTGCTCAAAACTACTCAAAAGAATTGGAAGAATATTCACATACACAACTCCTCTTAAAGAAATGCAGAGGCATACTTTTTTTTTTTTCTTCATAGGGGAAAAATACCCAGAAATAAAAAGATATACTAACACATCAAAGAAAAAACAGTGAAATGCTTCTGGAGAATAAACAATGTTATGAAAGGAAGACTCAGAAAAAAAAAAAAAAGTCCTTTTTTAAAGACAAGGTTGTGTTTTGTTTTGGTTTTTTCCCCCTACATTTCTAGAGCCAAAACTAGAGGGGGAAAAAAATCTGTGCTAAATGTATATTAAGACTGAAGCTCAACAATTCTTTTGGCTCCTCAACATTCCAAACTATCTCTTGTTTAAAATCATTCTCTAATTTCTTTGAACAATTCTTTTTCTGCAGCCTATTTATAGTGGAGTTAAATACTCAGTAATCCAAAAGTGAGCTGCTTTGATTATAAGCTTGCTATGTTCTGCTCCTTGAGTGGATGATGGGTCTTAGAATTAGCTGGTGGTGTGAAGTCATTACAGATACTGGTAAGAAGCCGGTAAGCTCCTTTGTGGAAGCAGGTAGCTGAAACAATTTGAGACTTCCTTAAAACTCTGGCAACCATCACTGTTCAGCTTGATAGGATGTGCACAGGACATTTGGGAACAGGAGTTTCATTCACTGAGTGCTATTTTGTGACCATTTTTCTATTAATGAGAAAGAAGTTGAAAGACCAGTGATGCGGAATAAAAAAAAGCTGCAAATAGGCTTGGGTCACTGCCAAAAAGGTTCTGGAAGCTCTGTCCTTAAAAAAAAAAAAAAAAAAAAAAAAAAAGGGCTAAGAAGGAAAGCTCCTGGGCTGAGCATCGGAGAGCTGGAGACATCATCTGTGTCACAACTCCTGGCCATCGGAGAAGGGCTATTCTTTATCAATAAATAGGATTGTGTAAAGACAAAAAAAAAAAAAAGAAAAAAACACAAAACACATTACTTACAGCACCATTTTCTCCTTCCTACCTGAAGCAAAGGCCAAGAGCCTGAATTTCATCAACTGCATAAAAGGTGCAATGTAAACGTAACATATGGAATTCAGTTTCCCAGGGAAGTAGCTAGGAATTAGTCCTCCTCAAGATCCATGATGGAACAAACAGTGTAGGTACTTTTATAGCTCACTGATGTCTCAGAAAATGAAAAATATGATTTAAAACAAGAGCTGGACACATAAAAATGAATTAAAGCAGTGTCTGAACGGTTTTTAGAAAACAGCTGAGGGATGTCTCGCTTTTGGAGATCAAACATCTGTTAAAGTAACAACCCAACCGTCTAGACAGATTATGAAGTCCATTCGTCTTGCAATGGTAAGACAAATCAGGACGAAGTGACTAGTAATGCAATTACTACTGACAAAAATATTTTTCATGGTAAAAGGGTAGAGAAGTTAAAGAAATTTGCAATTTCTTAACAGAAAAGAACCACAGCAAGAACTGGAGAAAGGAGAGATAAAGCAGAGACTCTGCTGATAGAGGACCTGGGCAGACCTGCCTTCTTGGCATAACAGATTAATTGCTCCTAGGATAAACCAGAAATGACCTGTTTTACAGCTCCTATGAAATCTGTCATGGAACTTGTAGTGATAAACAGGAGAAGCATCTACTAGGGTAGGGAAAGCAAGCTGTTGGCAACAGTCCCCAGTACATCCTGATGCCTGTGATGTCCATGGACAGAGGGTTCTCATCTCCTCCATGACACTCCAGAACAAATATGATCAGGTTGTAAAATAAGAAAAGGAAAATGTAGTGAAAAAACCCGAGGAAAGTAGCTCAGAGAGATATATGTAGTACCATATTGGCTCTGTCACAGCATCCATCAGCGCAGTGGCTTCTTTCTGAAAATTGACAGAAGCAAACCGTACCAACAAGACATGTGCAGAGTCATCTTCCCTCTGGTTTATCTTCCCAGGCACTGACAGCCAGTGGCCAGCAAATGTCTCTAACTGACGGACCAGGTACACTAGCTACTGATCAATGTTACTGCCAGCAATGTGGCTAATCCTTTTTCTGCACCTACTTTTTTTTTTTTCTTTGCCTTTTTTTTTTTTTTTTAATTCATTGTAGAGATAATTTACCTATGTCCTGAGTAAAAAAGTTGTGAAGAGAACGGCCACAAAACCCAAAGCTCCACAGCTATTAAGAAGTCTGGTTATACTGCAGACTGAGTACCAAACATAAAAAAAACCCCATCAGTTGAAAGTCACTTTCCTGCTGTGAGAAAAGGAGGAAACACAACTTGGAGGTACCAGTCTGTAGGAGGTGCTTACCTCTGGACCTCTGTTTTTCTCTGTTTACTGCAAAGTATTAATAATGTTGGTAATGCAATTATACACAGGAAGAGTAGATATTTATTGAAACTTAGTAACTGTCACATCAGACACGCTGAGACAGCCTGGGGGAATATTAGCTGCTAAAGTTCTTGTGGACCTGGAGGAGAAATGCCACACCTATCACTGGCTGCTGACTGGTTTAACTGGCAGAAAATGGGAAAGAAGGAAACACTGGTGCAAACCTGAAGTAGATGCCATAGTAAGTAGTGAGAGAGAAGAAATTACAAGACGGTGGCACTTCCCTTCAAATGGGCAAGTCCGTTCTTAAGACACTTTCCAGTTTGGAAAAGCACTTGCACTATGCAGTAAAAATAGACTTAACTGGTCCAGCCAAAAACTGAAATGGGAAAAAAAACCAAAAGAAATATTTCTATGAGGCTCCACTTGAGTTCTACTTTATATTTAGTAAAGAATGAAGAAACTTTCCAAGCTGTTTGGTCATTTATCAAAGGAAAAAAAAAGTAAGACTTGGGCCATTTTTTAAGTTTTCACCCAGTTCCAGAAAAAACCCCAAACTTCACTCAGGATGCACTCCAAGGGAGCAGGCATTACATGTTGACCTTCACAATTGTATGTGTCCAAATACTTCTTACCTATACTCACTGATGTGTTATGGTGTCTACTGTTTATTGGGGATATGAGTGATTCATTTTCATATCTGTTGATCAGTACCAGTCCTTCTTGTTTTTCTAACTTGCATAATTTCTTACCTTTGTTTTATTTCCTGACCAACAATTTAAATAACCTTTCTGAGTTATACAGCAACTTGTTTATATCAGCATTCCCACAGTTTGATCCACTTAGGCAAGGAAAATTCTAATTAACTATGTCTCTCAAGCATCTAAATTGCTCTGCTGAATTTCTGCAAAGTTAAAAATCTCAATAGAGTCAATATAATTTTAAAGAATTCTTATTCAGTAATATCCTAGGTGCAATAAAAAGTTCAACTGTTTTTTCCACACCACGTAAAATGAAGGTATTCGCAACTGGAAGTGGACTCGAAGGAGAGGGAGAGATTGCCTGCAGAGCAAGCCAAGGCCTGCTGTAATTTAGAGTCATGGCTTCTGAACCTGGCAATATTTAAAAGGCTAATGGTGGTGACAGTGCGTGACCTGCCTCATCAGTGTGTTTGTTATATTAGGCAATAGATTATTTCCTGTTGCATGCTAAAACCTTTGAAATGTATGAAAGAGCATAGAATCACAGAATGGTTTGGGTTGGAAGGGACATTTAAAGGCCATCCAGTCCAACCCCCCTGCAAGGAGCAGGGACATCTCCAACCTGATCAGGTTGCTCAGAGTCCTGTCCAAGATGTGTGAATAATTTTGCAAAAATCTAACTTACACTGTGAACATTTCCTCTCAGTAAATGAAAACGCAGACATTGTAGAACTGTCTGTGGCCAAACACTCAGCTGCAGAGTGTTGACTCCATTCTTAAAAAAAAAAAAGGAACATACTGTTAATTTATTGATTTATTGGTTAATATATATATTGGATAATGGATAAAAATATGTATTATACATGCTGAAAATAACTGTATTTTAAAGTTTGCAAAGTTTTGGCATTATGACTGCCAAAAAATACACCAAGCTATTGTCAAATGAAAATTCCCATTGGAGTAAAGTACAATGGTAGTGCATGTTTTTAAAACTCCACAGTTAAGACAGATTCTCTGGACTTCTGTAAGTGAAAGATGAAGTCAACCGAACCACATCTTTTAGCTAAGATCCAATTATCTACTCATAAATGTCATTAATATGGATGTCTATTACAAAGTTGCATCAGGAACTAACTCTATTTTCCAACCTGGTCATGAACTGCTTCCCACCCGTGCGGCACGCAAGCGGGGTGGTACAGCTCCCACGCAGCTTAGGAAACTGTGGTGGTTTAGCCCGGATCACCACACAGTTTTCTTATTCACCCTGCCCCTACCTAGTGGGACAGGGGAGAGAAATTGGCAAGAAAGGAAAACTCGTGGGTTGAGATAAAAACAGTTTACTGAAAATACTAAAAACTACAAAGCTAACAGGATATAAGGTTATTAATATATACAAAATATACAAAATGAACAATGTACAATTTCTCACCACCCGATGTCCGAATGACCGACGCAGCCCGTCCTGAGCAGCGATCACAGGAACAACACCGAGCAGCAAGCAAAGGGGGAGAGCAAGCTAGCAAGGTAGAGGGAACGATGCCAGCAAGCAAGAGAGAAGAAAAGAATGCCAAGGGTGCCCAAACGGATACCCGACAAGAAAAGGAATAACTGAAAATGATGCCCCCTCCCATGGGCAACCCCCACTTATATACTGAGCATGACGTTTATGGCATGGAATACTCTCTTTGGCCAGTTTGGATCAATTATTCTGTCTGTCTTTTGCCCAGCTTCCCGCATCTGCACGTTAACGAGACTTGGAAAGCCAGACAGTGTCCTTGGTCTCATTAACAACAACTCGTATCATCAGAATGTTTTTATCAACATTCTTCACACACAAAATCCAAAACACACCAGCTACTGAGAAGAAAATTAACTCCATCCCTGCTGAAACCAGGACAGAAACTATTGATATCCTGGGCCACATCAAAACACTTCGTATGGAGCCGGCTGAAAATGTAGGTAAGAGTTGTAAAAATTCCCAATGCTAGGAAAGCTCATCCTTACATGTTTTATATATGCCTAATAATAATACACAGTGTTTATTATAACTGTCTTCATGGCTTATTCAGCAAGGTTATACATTTCCAACTTTTTCTTCCAAAAAGGTCACATTTGATAATTTTAAGAAATATATAGCAATGGCTGAATGCACTGAAATTCCCAGCACTACCCAGCACGATATCTCACCTGCCAAATCCCAACAAGACAAGAAGATCAATTAAGAAAGGGTGGGATCTTAAAATAAAGTAGGCGAAGGTGTAGTACATTTGAAAGGCAAAGAAAAGAAAAAATGAAAAATTAATAAAAAATAAAGCCAATGAAACATTCTTACTAGTAAACACAATGTATTTTTTTTTTCCCCCTTGGAGGACACAGTGGACCCTGTTAGAACTGGAAGCCAGTAAGCACTTGCAGTGCATATTTAATACAGTGTGTAAAGTCCTAAATGTTGCAAGCATTGAGTACAGATGTTGTATGTTCCACTGGCATAAAGGAAACAAAATGCTTAACCACACATACATCCACTCCCAAAGTTTAGCTGAGTCTGGCCTATGAGAGGTATTTAGTATAGCAATGCTCTCAAGGGAGTTCTGGTGACTGAATACTGCTTTGTAAAGGAGATCACATTCCATTTATATTGGGCACTCCTGAAAAATGAGGTGCTTTTCTTACACAACATAAAGGTCAAATCATTAGCCTGGAAAACTTCTGCATTCAGAATTGGAGAGAAGAGCTGTCTGAAGCTTTCTTATTCAATGACTGGTGAAAGATTTTGCTGGGTATTTTTCATAGAATCACAGAATGGTTTGGGTTGGAAAAGATCATTAAAGGCCATTCAGTCCAACCCCCCCTGCAAGCAGCAGGGACATCTCCAACCAGATCTGATTGCAGATATCTTCAGCCTGGTAATACGTACTCTTCAACTAAGTCACACAATGCTCTCTAGAATGCCATATACTTGACTCTTGTTTCATCTGCCATGAGAACTTTTAGGTTAAGCATATTTTCTCTGTTCCAGTATTATGAATGTGTCTTTCTGTATTGCTTCTGTTGATAGATTATCTACAGACAATGATTTTAACGTCAAGGTCAATTACATGCAGGGTCAGTGATTACCTGCACCTTTTTCTTCTCTTAAGAACCATGAAATTTTGGCCTACTAAGAACCTTTCCACTTTTTATTTCCATCAAATCATCTCAACAAGAGAAAAGAAAAAAAATTCTAGCTGAACTTGTTCTGTCAATTCTTTAAAATACTATATCACTATCTGAAGTGATTTATGCGGCACATCAGATGAATGGGAGCATTTATCAATTGTATGATCTATGATGTATATGCGTCATGTATTGTGACAAAAATTGATGGAACAATAAAATGTAATAGGTGCAGTCACAATAGACCAATATTTTTGTTATACGTTTTAAGGAATACCACAGAGAAAAATATTTCATATATTTTAATATTTACCAAAAAAAATGAACATGAGGGGAAAATTTATACAGGAAAACTTAACCTCCTTGATGTTCTGACATATTTTGGCATGGCTTCCTTCATTTTACATGCTCTGCATTTTTCAGAGTGGAGCAAGGACTACCAATACAAGAAATCTTCATTCTTTATCTGCCAAAATCAGAAGCCAGCCAAAGCGTGTATGTTCAAGTTGTTCAAACATCTTGTACCAGCACCTGGTATTCAATTTTTTTTAGGTTCATTCCTTCTTAGGAAAATAATTAGCATGGATATATTTAAATGGGGATGTTTAATCTTACGTAAGTCATGTAATATCACAACTATAAAAGTATTTTGTCGAATAAATGAGCTACACACCCTGATCTGTGGTTGAAGGGGCATCAGTATCTCATGGAGACTACCTACAGATCAACAGAGATGAAGCACTTCAGGTGTAATAACAACATATCTCCAAAACAAATTGCAGCCTGTGCACAGGGCGGGCACACCTGACAAAGGATCTGTGGGACACTTATGCCTACGTGGAATAACAGTCAAGAGTTTTACAGCATGTAAAACCTATCAGACACTTATGTTTAGTCCTTGAACCTCTCTCTTTGTGATGTATGGATTCTCTGGGACCCTACAGGATGTATACAGTGTATATGCATAAAATGAGGAAGAGTTCTGCCATTTCATAGAGTTCTAAAACTCCACTCTTGCATCACTTTAATGAAGAGGCAACCCCATATATGCAAACCTACACTATAAAAATAGTAATTATTGTTTTTTTGCAATTAAGATAAAGCAAAAGGCACCACATTTTACTGGAAGTTGTTTAAATCTGATACCTAAATTTCCATTAAATACAAAATAAATATATCTGACTTAATTTAATAATTATGTAAGGTAAAGATCTTTCCTGATCAAAAGCAAAGTAAATAAATGGGAAGAAAACCAACTTAGGAGGTGTCTATCAACTCCCTGCGCACTATAAACTGTGCATTGCTTCCCATTTTTCCTAGTGTTTTAAAAATCCTGTTCTAGAATTCCTACAGTCATCCATACGCATAAGTAACCAGTTAAAAATAATTAAAAAAAATGTCTGTGATCTCAGTTCCGTTCTAGCTCATGCTTTGACACACAGGTTTCATTTTTATTTAGTTTCCTTAGCAGTGATAACTCAGTTTCTACACCACTGTCATTTCCATCCGGGCGGTGGATACCTAAGCTGGAGCTGGTACTCAAGCTGAGGCTGATGCACTTCAGCCGTAGCTCAAAAGAGCAAAGGAGCCAACATTCTTGGCTCAAAGGAACATTTTTAGAGCAAACCTCTCACAGCTGCAGCAGCAGTTACAAGTTCTCAGTCTTTGGCCTCTCCTAGTATTTTAAATATCTGAGAGTGTTAGGTTTCTAACGGAGTGAAGGGAAGAAGAGAGAAGTCAACTAATCATTCAAGCTCACAAATGTGATGCTACAGAATGTAGATATGTACAAGATTACTTTACACCCTTGCTACAATTTGACTATTGCTTTAGTTCCAGAATTAATTTTCTTTGGTATCTTGATGATATCTCTGTGTATTCCCTTAATCTCGCTGTGTAATTTGGAACATTATCATTTCCTTTGAACTGACTTCTCCCAACTGTTTAATGTCATTACCAAACTTTAGCATCTCACTGCATTGTTCTCTTTAGAAATTAAATGCAGAACAGAAAACCACATTGTCTGAAGACACCCCTTCAGTCGTTATCTTGCCTCAGAAGACCCATCTGTTATCAATATCTTCATCCACTGAAGTCCCTCCTGGTTCCACTCTTGATAAATTCACCAATTAGTGTTTTGCTTTATACTTTATCAAAGCTTTGCAAAGCTCAGATTGGGCAAGTACATTTACATAAATGTCACTGCCTGGAAAGCACACTTTATAATGACCAGCTCGTGTACCTCTTTCAGATGTGCTGTTTTCTAACTTGTTAACAAGAGTCCCGTGTAATCCACTCAGTAATTAACGTAGCTATGCACTCAGCGAAGATGGGCCTGTGCTTGACTGAATTGAAAGGAAGAATGTATAATTGCTAAAATTATGGTCCCAGAGCTCTAGTTTGGGATAAAATACACCACAATATTATAATGAGAATATTTAAAGTAACCATTCAGCACTAATTTTGTAAATAACACTACAATTGCAGGAAATATAGAAAAGAGAAGTGAGTAAGGCATAAATCAATGCATAAAACTACTGATGTGTATCATGTTCGATACATGTCCAAGAGCTTCCCTAATGGGGATCCGAATGATGAGACGAGCAGTGAGAGGTGTGCAGGCGCCGCGGTGGGACTGGACGTACCCACCCAGACACAAACCCACCCCAGCTGGTTCTAAACCACGTTTCCTGAGTACTCATGGCCATGTCTAAATGAGTCTGTCCCTTAGCCTGGGAACGGCACGACCCTTGGCAGGTACACTGGGATTCTGCCCTTCGCCCTATCCTTCCCTTCACACATTTGTGGAGCAACTCTGCAGGCAAAACCAGGTACAGTGTACATTGCTGCTCCTTCCTGGCTTCAGCTGAACTGACTGATTCCCCAGGTTTGCTTTTCTGTTTGAATGTCACTTACTACACAATAAAAGCAGTGTCACCATTTCAAATCATTGACCAGGTGGCCTCCCACATTTAAAATTTTTCATTATTCCATTTAAAAGAAAGTTTGATCAACATGAAATAATTTATTTTAATAGATGCTGATTTATTATTATTATTATTTTATTAAGATAGAAAACACTGTGTTTTATCTCCAGGAATTTTTAACAGCTGAGATCTTAAACGCCAAACATTGTATTTATAACGGAAACGCTCACACACATTTAATTGTTGCACTGGTAGTTGTGCTGGTATGATAAAAGCAACTTCATACATCCTGTGATTTTGCCCTTATTGTTTGTGTCAGTCAGCCTCGTAAAAGCAAGGGAGAGCACAGCGTGCTCTCCTGGTCTCTAAATGGCAACATGAATTGTGGTCAGTAGAGCATTCATGCCCTGTGTACAAAACAAGGTATCGGTGTTAGCACAAACCGGAGGATCCTCTGGGACACAGATAATTGCTCCTACTGGTGTCTATCAAACTCTGTCTCTACTGCACACGTTTATGAGTTTCAAAGACAGAAAGATCTTCTCACTTTGAGGTTTAGGAATGGTATATGGTAGAGTATACTCTGTTTTCTTCCTAGAAATTAGATTTATTGCTAATCCAAGGATAAAATAAGGATAATTCGAAAAGAAAAGGAAAAAAAAAACAACACCAAGCAGAAATATGGTACTTGGAACAAGGCCTAGATCTGACCACTTTTAAAAGGAAATACCTATCAAATTATGTATATTTATTGTGAACAATAGCTCTTATTTATTCATAAATATACATCTGCATGTGGAACCAATAAAACTGTAAATAAGTTTAAATGAGGCAACTGTGACTGTATCATGTTAATTCTATTTCCTTCACCAAATCCCTTGAGAGACTGAAAACCAGGAATTGCCTTGGTCAGCCAAAAATGTATATTTTCAAGTACTGATTTATTTGGTTTTGGCACCTAATGAACCGAGAACCACCTTTCCCCCAGCTATTTTCTAATTCAGAATTAATAAAGCATTTGGCCAATGGAGGCTCCAGCTCAGGTGCTAACAATGATCATATTTGATGCCCAAGGAAGAGTAAGAACAGGGCATGTATATGACACTTCCCCCTTAATAGTCTCTCACATCTAAATATATTCAAGTCAGTGATTTTTCTAAGGGAGCTATATTTAATGCACACACTCAATAATTCTTGGTGGATTTTTCTTCCATACACTTATCTAGTTTGCCCTTGCACCCATGTAAACTCGTGCTTTTACAACATTATTTGGTGGATAATTTCATAGGCTTCTTATCCAATGTTTTGAAGAAATACCTTCTACTGACTGCTCCGAAAGCTGCCATGCATTGGTTTTGTTTGATGCCCCATAATTTTTGTTATAGAAGAGACACTGGATAGCAATCCCAATTCATATCACTCATGTTTTTTATAGACTCCTAAAATATTCCAATAAGGACAACCATTTTTGAGGATGAAGAGTCTTAGCTTGCTTCATTATTCCTAAAAAAAAAGTTACTGCATCATCCTCGTTCAATAAAATTTGTTGCCCTTCACCAGTTTCTCCCCAGTTCTACAAAGTATTTCATTTCTATCATGGGTATTTTTAATAAAGTTAGCCAATAAAACTTAAGGACAAATTTAGACATTTATTATCAAAATAGATGGGAAGAAGCTGTCCTTTGTTCCCTAATGAATCTCATTGACACTCACTTTGTGGGAAATTGAAACACAGATCCTACTTCCCTGACTTGTAATTATGTCTTGCGGGAAATCTTGGTTAGGATGTTCCACTTTAAGAAGTTAAATATATAAATGAACAGAAACATTAAAATGTAATTACTCTAGAAATCAGCATTCATCCTCAAGAAGTATACATCTAAGCTCCATTTTTTTCACTAAAGGATATCTCAGTAATTTAATGAGAAATCACTGTCAACAGAGGTTGGGAGCTGCCCACATAAAATACCCTGCAGCACAATGATCTAATAAAGTGTGGTAACCGAGGCAGGGAGAAGTTCACATTGACCCAAGCAGTGTCTCTCGCTTCCTGATGAAATGATTTCAGCACAAATATTTTAGAAAGGGTCCTTCCCCCAAAACTCTGTGCATCT
Organism: Chlamydotis macqueenii; assembly: GCF_036417535.1. Taxonomy (NCBI): domain Eukaryota; kingdom Metazoa; phylum Chordata; class Aves; order Otidiformes; family Otididae; genus Chlamydotis; species Chlamydotis macqueenii. The sequence goes on along the minus strand of NC_141561.1, from coordinate 5,569,389 downwards.
CAGGATAATATGTTCTGAAAACATGATTGAAATTCACCATCACTTTCATATTATTCAGTAAAACCTGACATTTCACTTTAAAAGTCACCAAAAACATTCATCGAGTCCTGGTCTGTTATCAACTTTTGTTTGCCAGAAAAAAAGTAACATTTTATAAACCAAATCAACCCAGGAAATGGATTCCCTACAAATTTTTAGACCCTTACGTAAGTCAGTACCATGCAGCATCTCTCTTCACAGGCAGGAACATAATGTTTTCACACAACGTGTTTTGCAAGGCAGCAGCCAAGTGCAATACTCAAACAAACACACTCCCACAATCTCTAGACCTGAACACCACATTACATCTGAAATTCAGAAAGGGAATAAAATGTCAAAGTTGAGTTTTGAAAAACATGTGACAAAGAACCAATGGATGGAGGGAGCAGGATAGGCAATAATTACTTAGTGATGAGTCAACTGAAAGAAGAAAATGAAGAAATATTATCACTAAAAGAGATGTGAAAAAATGAGTTTGCATTGAGGCAAACGCACGGTGTGATGTCTCCCATCACACGGGTCTGGTTTTCAATTTTTCACTTTTTCTCTAATTAGGTTAACAGCAAGCTGACAAGTGCAACTTTATGAGGTAGAAGACACATACATCACTTTTACACTGTTTGTAGGTTTCCTATTTCTGTTCATTCACCTGTATCTGTTCTATATGTCAAAGCATGCTGCGTGCAAATGAATGCTGAAGGTCTCAGAGCTTAGCAGGTGGTCCATGTTTGTCCGAGAAAGGTATTCCCACCGTCTCTGCAGGCAATGAACAGCTTCCTTATGTTTAGTAGATCCTTGAGGACAACTCTGTAAACCACTTAAAATACCTCGTTTTTCTTCTTTCCACCTCTGAAGGGGGAGTAACCTTGCACTGATTTTGTAACCATGAAGGAAGAACAACATTAAATGGCATTTTACATTATTGCTTTTCCAAAACCATTTTCAAAATTTAAACTCAAATGCAAATATAATTTTAAATTAATAAAAATATATTTCTAACTGCCTGTTTTACTGCTAGTAGTCTCCAGAGATCAATAGTGAGATTCCCACAACTCACGCTTAGAGTCCCTGTCCTGCGATGTTTCAAATTTCAATGCCCAAACCAGGCAAGGATTAAGAATACGCGTTACATCTGTCTTGTCACTGGAGGGGGAAATGGGACTGAAATTTTAAGAGGTTTACGATAACCATAATATTAAAAATATCAATTTGAATGAGAAAAGAAGGGAAAGTGTCACAACTAAGGTTCATCACTGCATGTGGGGTCCTCCTCAGTGATTTAGGTGATTTTCTTTAGACACTGCCTGCAATCCTACCAGACTTCACAGGGATCTTTTAGTAAGGGACTGTTTAACTATGCTGACGTCTGCTTACTCAGCAGCTTACTTACGTAGCTTAAGAACTATCAAATATTACATAGATATTATTTCAATTGTGTTATTATTAAGAAGAAAATATGAAGCTACGAGTCAGCTTATCTCAGTTTTGGAAGCTGCAGAGTAAAGGAGGATGAACAGAAATAAGTAACGGCTCTGGTTTTGCCTAAGCAGGGTTTGCAGCTGGTAACGTGCAGTGGTTGGTGCAGGACTTTCAGATCCTCAAAAGCAAGATGCTCTGAAATATGCTGCTGTTGTTATGGCAAAGGTCACCAGATGGCACTGTTAAACATTTAAAGATTTCACTGATAAAGATTTATTTTTTTTTCAGATGAGCAAGGTTTTAGTCTTTAAAGAAAACACTATTGTGATATTTTTTCGATAGAGAATCTTTGAGGAAGGTTTCTGACAACAAATTAGGAAATTTCTGTCTATCTTGATTTCTCTAACTAGAATTAATAATGGCACAGGAGTGATCTCCTGAGATGTCTGGTTTATGTTCTCCAATGAGAGGCAATTGCCCATGTGGGCGGCTTCTGGGTTCTTTATTTCAAAGACCAACATATATAGTGTAAAATACACTCAGCACACAAAGAGCATCAAGCTCTGGTTCTGTAGTACTCATTTTTTTTCGTTTGGAAACAAGCCACAAAATTTGGATATTTGGTACCACTCATCAAAAAAGGAATTTAGCTTGGCAAGGGGAGGTGGGAAGAGGCCTCCCACTCCTTAATAAAGATTTCCTTCTATTTTCCTCCATATTTACAAGTCCCCATATTTACTCTGGAGTGTTCAGGGAATCTTTTGTAATAACACGACAACATAGCTTGACAGAAACTTCTTGGCAATGCTTTATACTAATTGATGCCTTATGCTCTAGGAAAAAAACATACTGATAATCTCTCGGTATTACTGTGTTCTCATGGGAAATTCACAATCTACCCAACAATTAAGATTTCTTCCTCCCAAATATTGGTGGAGTTCCATCAATTTGTTAACATGAAATCTTTATTTTCAAGTGCTGGAGGAGATATTGATCAGCTCTCTTTCACAGGAGAGAGATATATATATATCTCATATTTGCTACTTAGATCTAATAGTAGTTGAAAGAAATGGGGATGTGCACAAACTTGCACATAAAATGATAAGCAGCATAGTCATGGGTGACATGAATTTTATCACCTGGCAAGATGCTGAAGAGATTTATGAAGACAAGTTGTGTAACTGGACCTGAGTCGATACACAAAATCTCACTAGCTGGTCACCGAGGCAGAGAGTGCTCTGAGGAGTTTCAGATTATGCTTTTATATTTAGTGAATTTTCCTGTCACTTAATATGTTAGTATAAATAATACAGTATTTCTAAAACTTCATCCTCGAGAGTATAAAACTGTCAGCATGTATAAAGTGTTATAATAATGTATGACAGCACAGTTTGGGCAAGTCAGCAAAACTGTATTTAGAATTAACCCAGTGATTAATTTCATTGGCACCAATTGAAAGAAAGTCAGCAAATCCATGACTTTTACAGCACCATAATAATACAGAGAGGACCTATAACTACAAGTTTTAGGTGCTTTGAAATGTAATTTTATTTCCTACTGAGGCAACAGACTTCCTAATAAGTCACTCAAACTCTTTTGTTTTTCCTCCCTATCTATGAAATGGAAATAACAATATTGTCTGACAGCTTTTTAGTGTCTTTGAAACTACGGTTTGACTAGGATCTCACTCTAGCCAATGACAATACCAGTGAGAATGATTAATCCAGGCATTTGGGTATTTTAGGGTATCTCTATTTTCCTGTGTTTTGTGGGGAGGAAAAACTGAGTCTTGAAACCATTCTCACATAAAGCAGAAACCCTTCTGAAATCTCAAAAAGTACCATCAGAATATTAACATGACCTTTTGCACTGTTGATGTCTCTAGACTACACGATTAGTAAATAAATAACATTATCTTAATACTTTATGGATTCTGGAACTTGTGGTCTCCTTTTATATAAATGCAGATGTGCTTTAGGAAAAAAAAGTGTTTTTAGTTCATCGTAAACTTAAATTTGCTACAACAATTAGTCTACCTACATCTGGAAGACTATCAAGAATTTAAAGAAAAATGGAAAATACAATCAATTGAGTATAGCACTATGCTTGACTATGTAATAAAAATCCAGAAATCAGTTCAGAAAGAACAACACCTAAGTCTAGTTCTTCTAACTAAAATACCAGGTGCTCAGAGGCTGTGCTGTCAGTCTCAAACATTTATACATTTATTTTCTGTCTTTCATACTGTACCACATGTGGTAAAGGCTGTCCATCAATCTCTCTTTGCATGAATAAGGCCACAAGTTTATATATTTTGTTGCATTTTACTGGAGAACTCATCCAGGAAAGGTTTGGTTGGTTAGGTTCAGAAGCCAGGTCTGACAACTATGTTTCAAATAATCTCACTGAAATCAGTTGAACTGCACTGATTCCAAGTTGCCAAGAATTTGAATTTAAATTCTGAGAAAATTTAAGAATCATTAAGACCGTTACAGATTTAATTTTTACCCGATGGAGTCTTCCTGTGGATAATTTATTTTAATCAATGCTTGGCTAAACTATAAAACCTAAGGAAAAGAAAGAGGGAAGACAGAATGCTATTTTAATCTATTGATTCAAAGGCCATGTCTGTATTATTTTCCTCTGCATCTTTAAACAGTTAAATGACATTAAAATAACTAAAATGCACAGACTTTTGGCTGGGGAATACTTGTCAAAAGCGTAACATCTGTTAAAGCTGTGGAAATGAACTACATTGAGTTTATACACCTGTAACTGGCATTTAGGAGGGAAAAAGAAGACACTCTCCCCCAGCCCCTCCCCTCCAACACAAAAACTGAGATGCTAAAATATACAATTACTATATGCAGGATTATTTTTGTTGTTCCTGTTTGGTCAGGTTCCTTACTGCCTGTGTGGTATTTATTACACACTAACGGGAATGAAAATAGAATTTAAATGGAGATTTTGGTAGGTGTCTCCGTCTTCGTTCCACAACCAAAGTGTATAAAGTTAATCTGATTTTTAACATTCACATCTGCATTAAATACATGTTTGCTGCCTCCCTTAAATGAATTTATTGCTATTGCTGGCTCTTATCAGTTTCCCATGTCAGACATTGATTATCACGGACAAGAAAAATTCTGGAACATGAATCAAAACAAAACTCTAAAGATATCACAAGGGAAAGAAAGAACAAAATAGCACTGGGATGTAAGGGAAAAGGTACATCTGCAAGAAAAATCTTTCAAATGCTTTCTCAAATAATGAATTTGCTTTGGAGTAACAGTCGCAAAAGCCTCCCAAGTGGTGGTTGTTAACCAAGGCATCATTGCACATATCTCCATACACACACATACATGACTACTAGCAAAAACAACTTCTACTTTTAAGATTTTGTGCCAAATTTGAAAATATAAGTGAATCCAAGTGGGAAAGTAAGCACCATGGCTGCCTCCCTGCCCCCAGCTCAGGAGAGCACAGTTCAGCAATATCTCAGCAATTTTTCTCCAGTGAATGTTTTGCTGTGACACACCAGCTCCTCAGCAGACAGCTGCAGGTTTGTTTTTTGGTTTTTGTTTTTTCCAGGTCCATCAGATCAGAAGTTATCTGAGCAGATGTGGAATATGAGAAACTGCAGAAAACGGGTGCTCTTATAAGGCAGTGGATATCCCACGGACTGTCAGAGTCTTGAGGCTTGAGATCTGAGGAGAATTTTACCCAAGTGAGCACGTATGTGTTCGCGTGCTTCTGTTTCTGTTCATCACAACAAACTAACATGAGATGTCCTCTGAACATGTGTATGACAAGAACAGAAGAAACACACTGGTCTGCAGATATTTAAGTTGGGACACTCTCTAGAAAACATGACAACTCACACAATTTCAGTGGTAGCTTGAACATACTGTGAGGGACATACTTTTTATAAGATACATAGCAAAGTGCACCACTACAGACAGCAAGGAGAGGTGAAGTACTGGTGATGGGCCAAATTTCAGAAGAGGAGGTGTCTGAGGAGCTGATACCCTGGATAACGGGCCAAATCTACACATTTGGGAGAGGTCAAAAAAAGCAGTCAGAGTACTAGGACACTGCAGGAAGCGCTTAGAAAATAAAGAAAAACTTAGAAACTGGAACTCTCCCAGGAAGTAAAGCAGATATTAACAGCAATGTAGTAACAGGATAGTGACAAGTAGTAAAAAAAGTGACTGTGACCACATACAGCCGCAGTGACTATAGCACTGGAGTGCCCTTCGAGTGTCCTGAAGTGCAATGAAGATGATGTTGAGATAACAAGGTCAGGGCAGACAGTTTATCTACGATGCAGTCAGTACTAAATGACAGTATATATAAATGGGCTGTGTTTAGTCAAACCCACTTTGGAGTTCAATGGTTGAAGAGATTGAAGGAATCTCAGGAGTCTGTTACATGGACTTGGATTTAAGTGACAATAAAAATCATGACTTAAAACTAGCAGGTAAGCAGTCAGCTATTTCAGGGCAGCGTACCTGCCTAAGTGGTGTTGGGTAGTGCTGTGGAAATGACTACAACCTCCACTTTAAACTAGCTCCATTTCTAGGCTGTTGTATGCACTTCCACGCATGCACATACACTGCCTGGTTAAAGCAAGCCACTCTGAACATGAAGAGAAAGCACTGATCGAACGCACGGCGAGGCGAGAGACTGGCATTTGCTTGTGATTTAAGTAGACAATCTGCTTTGTAAACAACTGGAAAACTTAAACCACAAAGTACTACAAGGTATTTTTCATCATGAAGAAACATATTCTTCACCATTCATCTTGGCAGGATGGCCAAGAAATTTCAAATCAGAATTGCTGGACAGTTAGCACGCAGGAGGCACTGCCTGGAAGTGTGCAAGTAACACCTGCCACAATGTCCAGTCTGAGACTAGAGATCACAGACTGGAAAAAACTCTTATTTTTGGAAAATGAAGCCAGCATATATACTCTAGTACAGAATAGTTCTCCTTCAAGAAGACAGACATACTCCAATGAGTGCTCTTGATAGTGAACTTTATCTTGTGCCCTTGCTCTCATGAGTTTCCCTTAGCATGAGCAGCAGATTGCAATTCTTCCCACGTAGGAGGAAAATCAGTACCAAAATAGTTTTCATTTTCCTTCTAGAGTTCCAGCTTTGTGGAAAAAAAAACTGCTAGAATTTGTAACAGAAAAGATCCTGCAGCTTGTCCCTAAAGAGAGTACACCTGATATGAGTAAGTGTTGGGGCGGACACGAGAAAAATGGAACATCATTAGAATAGATTCTAATTTTGTGCAGTATAGAATATGAGAGCGGCATGTTCCTCATTTGTTCTTGCCTCCATGCTACAGGGGTCACGCACAAGGTTAAAGCTCCCGCGCAGGACAGACAGCGCCTGCCTGCTGGCTTCTCTGCACCAGGGCAAACCGCAGAGTCCGGCTGGTCATTCAGAGGCAAAGAGGGGTTAGTAAGTGTGAAATACTGAATTGTAAATCTCTTCTTGAAAGCAGACTGTAAGGAAGATTGACAAAATCAACATCAAGATCCTCAATTGTTTAACTGCTTTTCTTATGGCCCGTAAGTGTCTCTGGGAGACTGAAATGCTTTCATGGGTTGCCATGTCACCTTAAATTTTGGTGACTCAAGCATCATAAATGACTTCTGTGAAGTACATAAAAAACCACCAGGAACAGTAGAAGTAGCTAGTGAATACCTCAGGATATTCAGCACAATTTAGACTCCAAGAAATTGAGATTTTTCAATACAACTTATCCACGGCAATAACACACTGATATTTGCAACACTACATTTGATTATTTTTGAGTATCATGTTAAAAAAGGAATTAAATACTGAGGAAATGTGACAGCAGAGTGGATGGTGGCTGCTCTCGATGCCTTAGCTGTTCTCCACTGCTTTCAGTACTCTGTGGGGTGCAAGGTCAAGAAAGTCTGCTTCCACCTCTAGGACACGGTGGCACAACACTAGCAAAGCACAGTGTTCTTAGGAAAGGACGTGGATCGTAATCACAAGTTACAAACTCCTTTTCCATGGAATATTGTTATTATTCCAGAAGTCAGTACCAAGGAGGAGGTGGAGAACGCAGAAGGGATGAATGCACAGACAGTGCACTGATGAAAAGCAATTTTGTTTAAAAATTGTCTAAAAACAGCCTGCTTTCATTTATTGTCTTCTTAACATGCACAGTTGGACTTCTCTCATTTTATGCACTTTTGCCGATATCAACTTATTTCCATTGAAACAGTACATACCTTTGTTGTACTGTGTAATTTATTTTGGTGAGAATAATCTTGTGCATTAGACTAAGCCAGAAAACAAAGAAAACCAACATAATGAAAGTAATTTCTTTTCTATTTTTGTTCCACACAGAAGATTTAAATGTGCTTTGGGAAACAAGCATGAGGACCAAACTGACATTGTTATTGAGAAGCCATTGAAGAGAAGATGCAGCAACCTCAGAGACCTGCATGTATCAGCACCCCAAAAAAAATCAAAAGTATGGGCAGGATATTAAGATTTCATGACTACTTCTTATAACTACTTCATACCACAGTTCTTTGGTGTGGGAGGTTATGCTTTTATTCCTCTATGTAGATTAGAAGTGCCAAGCACTTGTACTAACAGGTAAGAAAAATATTCAGGTCAGTGCCTAACAGTAATAATCTTCCATGCAAAAGGATCATGAAGTAATTGCAAGCTGTCTAAGAGTCATCCTCAAACTAAAATGCATCCATGTCTGGGATGGAAGGCAGGGAATTTGTTACAGCAGCTCTAGTCCTTTTAACGGTGATAACTCAAGATAACATAAGATACAGCATCTAATGAAAGTTACGTTATACAGGCCTCACAGAACAAATCTAGTCAAGATAACGAACGCAGCACACTTGGATTTTGGAACAAAATACTGCAGGAACCAAGTGCTAACCTGAGACATGGAGGTCTAGTTCTGATTTCGACACATCCACAGTACTTGCGAGGCAGGAGGAGCAGTGCCAGCCCCATCACTTGGTTTCTTCTGAGGCCTCTGCCATGACCATTCTTCTCCCTTTTCACTCACTGACCCAGCGCACCGCATTCTCACCTCTAGTCCCTCACTATTTAGGAACACACACATTTCGGTGCCCTTCCCACGCCCAAAGACATGGATGCAAGTTACACGTAGGCTAAAACCGGAACACGCCAAACACCAGACCCTGTTCAAGCCAAATTGCCCTCTGTGCCACACAAAACACCCTCTAGGCAGCTTTCAGGAAAGAAAATGTTTAAGATGGACTGAATCGGACTCCAGCTTCCACTGTATGAAGAGGTAAATGGTTCCTCGATGGAGTACTTAAGGATCTGCGTTGGCTCATCGACATGCATAACTTCTACCATAACATGAAGGAGATAAAGCTCAAACAAGCTCTGAGAAGAAGATAAAACGAGAGCTGTTAAAAGCAAACATTCTTCTTTCATTGTGCTGTTAATTTTCTCTAACAGATCGCATTCCCAATCCACCCCAGCAAGGCAATAGTCTCAACGGCGGGGTGTTTTGCAGATCCCCCAACAGCAGCACACATGAAACGCAACCTATACAGGACACAGCGGCTTGAAAATTCCAGGCAGCTGCCAGATTTGTTTTCGTTTGGGAGGATCCCCTCAATGGATGTGCAGATGGAGAAGGCAGTTAACTAGCAACAAGAATAATCATCCCCCATAGCAGGGGTAGAGTTGAATCCAAACGTAGAGCTGTGGGAGGTTTTAAGGCGTGGAGTCAGTGCCTCGATCGTTAGTGAGGACACCAGCACGCATGGTAAGAACGGCAAAAACTCACTGATTCAGTTGGGGATGGACTCTTGTTTAAGCCTTTAAGCCCAGATAGAGTGATTAGACAGAGCCATTTATTCACATAAATGCAGGGCAGGACACAAACCAAAGAGAAGCCACTCTCTCAAACAGCTATTAACCTTGGTGCACAGGTGAATTCCGCAATCACAAAAATGTGTTATCCTGGAGGCTATCAGAGCAGGGAAGGACAGTCTCTTTTGTCTCCCAATCTCTCATGTGGTTCCAATTTAAGTGATACAAAATCCCTCACAAGTGAAAGATTTTTGTTATTTCATTTTTCTACACAGATCCATTATCCCAAATAAAAGTTTATCACACAAATGTTAGATCCATTATCTTCTTAATTATCATTATCATAACATTAGTTACAGGTAGAAAGACTGATTAGTTTGGTCTGGGTTTAGATACACATGCTAATATACAAATGCTTAAGAAATTTAATTTGCAACCTAAGACATAGTCCCCTGAGGCAGGCTTTCCACTACTTCTGGCTCCACACTAGTGTAAAATATGAATAGTGGGTGAAAATCATATCAATGCACCAGAGTAACCTTGAACTCTGTGGAAGACTACAATTCAAAAATTTTGGAGTGCACAAAATTCTTGCTTTCAAAATGTTGCATCAGCTTTTCTCTACTAGGGTATAAAAATGTTCCCCTCCCTCCATGAATAAGTACTGTATTATATATTCTTTTTAGTGGATGGAATACTCTACAATAAAAGTAGCCTTGTACTTTCGGTCTATAGCACCAAATTAGAGGAGGAAAGGTGTTGCAGACACTTTGCTGTTAAACAAAAGCCAATTCATTTTGCCGTAAATAACTTCTGAACCAATAATAAAACATAAAAATAAACATACATATAACATATCTGGCTTATTAATTTCAAAACAATTCAAAATGCAATTTCACCAGTGCCCAAACTGCAGTTTTATGTGAATTTATGATGGACCACCAGCCATTCTGGAGATGTCTCGCTCGCCATGCTCCCGGCCGGGCTGGGCTGCCTCGCTGCGCTTGGTGCTCTGCCAGCCCTCACGGCAGCAACCGCAGCAGAAAATCAGCTGAACCTGGGATTTATGCTCCACACAGCTTCATTGCAAACCAGAAGTTTGGATTGTTTCTTATTTTATCTCAATGGTTTCAACTACCCTTACATTGCAATCGTGTGAGCAAAGGACAAACAAGGTCAGAGAAAAATGAAATTATAATTCAGGGACAAAAAAACCAAGCAATAAATGAATGCACTGGCAAATCAAGCCCAACAACAGAACATTAGCCAAACAACAACAAAATGATTAATGGATTTAAATATTCCTGTCAATGATTAAAATACCTAACTCTTGTACTTAGGAACTTCATCATTTTTCCACAGCGAGTAACAACAGCCGTGTGGTAATTGCTGCCTTCTTTAAGTCACCAGCGCAGATTTAATGTGCTCAAAGCAAAGCTATCACTGCTGTAAAGCCATGCAAAATGATTGCAGCTGTTTTTGGCACCTATCAATAAAAAATGGGTTTGGGCGATATTAAAAGATTAAAATCACTTTCTTTCACTTACTGATATCTCCTTTTTGGAGGTAACTCTACGACTGAAAAGGCAGCAGCCACCTCTTGTCACTGCGGAAAGGTGGACGGATTAAAAGGAGCAGATATCACCACAGCAAACAGGCTGCAGATCCTCATCAACATAAATCCACACAGCATTTGACTGTACCAGGGAAACATATTCTGAAATTTTCATTCCATGATTACAGGAATTTAAAAGGCAAATAGCTATTGATTGTTATTACCCGAACTGCTAAAGGAAGGAGAAAAAGCAAACCTTTCAACTATTCCTTTAAAATCTCTTCCTTAACTTGTGATTTTTCTTAAATGCTAAGCACTGATAGCAATTTTTTTTTTTTTGAGACTGTGGCACGTTTTCTCCTTCAAACTTTCTTTTAGTTTTCAAATTAATCAAACTTCATAGAAACAGTTTTGTTTTTTCATTGAGGCTCAGCAGGCAATATTTTCTGTGCTCTTGTTGGTGTATATTTTCATCAGGAGGACCTGGTGAGTGTTCTGAATACAGTAGTGACGTTTTTTGTATTTTATACAATAGTACCCTACAGGCTCATTGATCCTGACCCCATGTAATAACCAACGGGTTTTCCCTTATACACATACTTATGTGTGATAATTGTTTCTGGAGTGACTAGTTATAATTATTACAAGGCAATAATTATTACCTTAGTACCCCGGAGTTCAAGCCACAGACCGGATTCCCTCTATCAAGTCAAGAGTTTTCTCTGTGACAGAAAATTTCCAATCCTTGACAAACCAGCTACACAGGGAAATGATGAATGACAGAAATACGACGGTCAGTATGAGAGGCAATTGTCTAATGTGTCAAGGACTCCATTTAATACAGACTAATTAGACCTTTGTGTGTCTTTCCAGAACATTTAATATATATTTTAATTTTCTTAAAGATATCAAGTGCCCACAATTTTAACATAGATTTTATTTTTAAAGCAATTTTGTCAAAAAAAAAAGAATATTATTAATTTTAATTAAGTTCAAAACAGTAATAAAAGCTTTATCCTGCAGAGTTTTGGGTTATGTCTCTCTTTTTTTCCCCTGAAAATATCCATCTTTTGATGAATCTCTGAGAAGACAAGAGAGAATTTAGCACTATATTCTGAAAGTAAATTACACTGCAGCTGGTGACACACATCTCTTTGAAAATAGCATATATGGTTTGAGGTAAAAAGAATTAGCAAGCTTCATTACAACGGCATGGCTATTTATTCCAGGTAACATTAGATGTGCTTTCAAAGGTTCCTACCAGTCATACCCATATATCAGCATCAGTGGTTGTTCCTTGCCCAATGAGCAGTCCATCCAGAGTAAACAAGGAGAGGACACCCTAGGAAGAATAATGATGCACCGGGAAGAAGATTCCCCATTGGAACTCCTTGATTTCAGGTGGCACAGGGCTCTCCTCCTCCTCTGGGCACTTTCCTGCCTGGATCCACAAGTCTCCTGCATCTCAGCACCACCTCCCCACCCTCCACAGCAAGGATGTACTTCATCAGCTGTTACATTTGCCCAACTTCATCAACTAACCATTCTGAGCAGCTAGCATGGAAGAGAAGGTAGCATGGAAGAGAAGAGTTACCACCATAACAGCGCAAAGGCAAGGCGTCCCTGATCCAAATGCAGGGAATCTGCAAATTCTTAAAATAGTTCATGTTTTGTGAGATCTTAATTTGCAGTGATAATTTTAAAACTTTATCATAATGAATAAAATATATTTTTCCAAAATTCTAGATTCTAATTCTATAATATATTGTTTGACCTTTTCCTAAAGTAAACATCTCTATGTACAGCATTAATTTATTGGAAGTTTCTGCAACACTCTTCTTAAAATGCATCAGCATAGGAAAAACAAACAAACAAACAAACAAAGCCTATATTCTTTATATTTAAAAGGATAGAGAATCTGTGATTTTTACTAAAAAGCTAATATTAAATTGTTTTTAAAATGCACCTTTGACTTTTTAATATACAAATATTTTAGTCTTCTGTATACAGCAAAATTTAAAACCATTTAGATTAGCTATTTATCCAAACCTCCCCAAGTTGTTGGCTAATGTGTGTTAAGAACAAAATCAATTATCTTGTTATATTTTATCACACGCACTTTTTCCCCAAAATGTAATTTCTAACATTCAGATGCAAGTACCTTCCTCCATAAAGTTAGCTATAATATGCTGCAAATGAAAAAATGGCCATATTTGCTACGCTCAAGAAAACCGCTAATGGTGCCAAAACCACTAATTGAGCAAGAGTCCTGCTCACTGGTAGCTCACCTGAGAAAAATCTAAGTAAAAACTGAGTAAGTACTCAGGCTGTGCCTCAGACCAACAACTGAATCCCAGTTGTCAACTCCACCAGAATCTAAGTACACTAAGTCCATAAGTGATCAGATTTTTAGAAATACATATAGAATAACTGCAGTACAAGCTATAAAATCCTAATTATCAGTTTACCACTCAGGCTAAAGTTTGTTCTGATTATAGTTTCCCAATTACTGGAATTACAAAGATGCAAGCTTTAGTTATGGTCACACTTTCAGGTATAACAAGACTACCCTGAGTGACAGTAAATGATAGTAGTTTTTTAAAATTAAAACTACCTTTTTTTTTTTTTTAATAGCACAGGGCAGTTTAGAATAGAAAACAGTCTCTGTTACACCTAAAGCATGAAATATGTTCTTGATGTATGTTTAGCACTACAACCAACATTTCCACGCTACTTGCCAGCAGAAGTCACAAAGCTGAACATCAGCATTGCCAGCTCCTTGGAAATCTCCGACATATTTTACATAGCCAAACAGACTCCTCATCTACATTAATCACCCTCTCACACAGGGAGGCAAGCTCCTGCACAGAAATTCAGGACAGAACATGTATTACAGCTAAAGGAGATGGCAGCACAGTAACTTTTCTGCACATAATTGGCATGGGATGGATGAGTAGAGCCCAGCCCTCCATTAGGGAAATGACAGCATCAAGAATGAGAGCTGGTAACCCCAAACGACCAGAACTGAAGAAATTTCCAGTAATTTCTATTTGACCTAAGATGTTTTCAGATTTTATGGAGTCTGTGACTTGTTCATCCAGACCTCAAAATCAACTTGAAACACCATATGCATTCTGGAAGGTGCACAGATTTACTAAACTACTACAGCCTTTCCATGCTCCTACCACCAAAAATGCCCACAACATGAGGCAATAATAAGCCTTGCCAAGAACAAGCTGCTACTAAAACAACTCTTTCTGAAGGCAGACAAATTATTTTGGAAGTCTAGAACTCCTTGTCAATCCCTACATTCACAGCTGTGCCTTCATTAGGGGACAAAGAAAGATGTGAGAAGCACTTTCACGGCTGAAGTCAGACACAAAGGCCTGCAGATGGATCCATTAACAAGAACTGTATTTCATTCCCATTGTTTTTTACTGGGAAGATGATTGTAATTCATGCCAACGCAAGCCAACAGCAATTTCTACTTTCATTTACAGTTCATATATTGAAGAGATGTTCCCGGATCCTTTGCTGAACACCAATAGTGGCTTTATTAAGACCAACAGACTGTACTTTCCTTATGGAAGTACAGGAGCACTAAATACTTTGAAAGCACGATGGTTCCTTTTATAAGGATGGCAGAATGATTTTTTATTACATGTAATTTGTGGGCTTTTTAAGTTATGTAAACCATGAGATTGCAAATTTCTGCATTTAACAGGAAATGTTTGTTCATTCTTACATCCTGCAAATTTAATAGTTTCAGCAGTGCAATGATTCATGTCTTTACAACAGTTTCAAGACAATATCAAGAAACCTAGCACATATTGGTGGACTTCAAAAAAAAAAGTTTTCAAACAGTACAAAGCTTGATTTTCTGTGGGGATCATGTAAGGGTTTTTTGTTGTTTTTTTTTTTTTTTTTGTAAACCCAAACAGGACACATATGTAGAAAACAATAACATTTTCAGTAGAAGAGGAAGCATCCATGATACTCATTTTACTTCATCGGAACAGCAACCCACATCATGCCACTGAAAATGTTTTGTCTAAATGTTTTTCTGCTTCAGAATTGTGAACTATGTCTGTATCACTTTCTACAAAATAATGCCTTGCTCCCAGATGGAACTGTTCTACCATAAATATTTCAAAATAGAACACAAAATGTGATTTCACATTGTTTTGTTTTGGTTTGGGTTTTTTTTGTTCGAGAATTTAGTTTAGCATGTAAATCAAGATCTGAATGCTTACTAAATGAAGATATTTGTTGTTAATAAATAAATTAGAAGAGTCATTAACAAAGAATGCAACTAAACAAGTGGGGATGAAAATGATGACACAACCAGTCCAGGGCACAGGCTATTATTCTGGGATGACTGCTGAAATTGTCTTAGAATAACACTGAGGCAGAATGCCATGACGATAACTCATTATCATGTTTAAAATTAATAAACAGATTGAGATAGTTCCTTCAAGTACCAGAGCTTTACCCTAAAAACAGAAGTACAAAAAAGAAAAAGAAACAAACCCACCAAACCTGCAAGGAATGGTTTCTGAATAAGCAGAGTGTGTTCCAGATTCCCAAAAAAAAGGAGGCAGAGCAAGTAACAGCTCATGTCCTTCAGCAGAGGACATTCCCTCTCTTACATCCCCCTCTGAGAAAAGGACACAGGTCATAGCTTCAGCATCCCTACTCCAAAATAATCCTCGGGGAGCAAGCGGGCTTGAGCTGGGACGCCAGCACCTTTAGAGTCACGTTCCAAGCGTACAGAACAAACAGCTGCCTTTCCCTTGTGTAGCTGGATTCACTTTGGCTGAAATTCTAGTAGATGCACATCATTAAAAGAGGGGAAAAAGTAAATTAAACAAGTGGCATGTCCTACATGTGATGCATAATTTTGAGAGAGGCTATCAAATACGCAAAACCATTAGAAAATAAAAAGTACCTTCAACAGCAACAAATTGTGCTGAATTGCCTGCTGGTAATTAAAAAGTGCATTTGTTTAAAAGACCATGTATAGTTCTTAATGAGTGAGGATTCTGACCTTCTAAAGCAGGGCAAAGAGATGTGTTTGGGGCTTAAATTATATAAATGAGTCTTTTATTTTAAAATACAGACATTTTCTCTCTGGCTGATCTGGCTCTGGGAATGCGATATCAGCTGTTAGGGAATCTCACGGGTGTGGAAACCAAGCTGCATCACGAAGGGGTCAGCAACGTGTCACTGTGCATCGGATGAACCTATTTTTGGAATCATAATCTGGTCTGCTGCTAATTCCTCCTTTTTTTTTTTAATCTTAGTGGTCACCACTTCCTTTGAGAAAATGGAAAGGCTGACAATGGTCCATGGTTCCATTAATCCATCCCACACATAAGGTAATTTATCTTCCAAACAGTATTTTTAGTTCATGCCACATGTGAATGGATTTTAAGAATGACTGGATAGACAAAAAATATTTTAGAAAGATGCAGAATGAAGTCTCAGAAAGTTTTCTTTCATAGAATCTGTTCTACCACACGATATACCACAGTTCAAAAGAGATGCTCAGAGAGCAGCCAGTACCACCACAGCAGCCGCATGCCAGCAAACATCACTGTTTCGCACAGAGTGGATCATGGTCACATCCTCAACTTTAAATATGGTTCATCCTTCTCCAGACATAGCACTTTCCTAGCTTTTCTTAACAAAACAAAACACAAAACCACCAAATCCTTTTGCACATATAAATGCTTAAACAGCACCCAAACACAAGTGATTAAAAAAATTAAGCAAATTTTTTTTTGTTTGGATATGCCCAGTCCCAAGGCCTAAAATAATGAGAATGATGCCATTAATTCCAGTAGGATTTAGGTCTCATCGTATTTTTTTTTTTAATTACTATGCTTGCACACAGCTTTTTTTTTTTTTTAACAAGTTTCTTCACGCTTGACAAAGATATTAATGAACTTGAGAGGACATCTGCACAGAGAAAAGTAAATTAGATCTATAATTCCTTGGCATAATGTGTTGGGTTTAAAAACCAATATTAGTAGGAATTATTAATCTATATGCTATATGCCATTAGTATAGATTATGTGATTCACATGCATTACAATTCTATTACATTTATTTAGTGAACAGTAGTGATGCATATATCAATATCATTTTATATGAATTTCAGGTGAATTTTGTCTCTCTTTCTAAATTTGAGGGAATGGAATTTTGTAGTATGTAGTATGGAAGTATGCAGTTTCTTCAATTCAAAATCTGTAAGAACACGATGACAAGTCATAACTTTTGACCACTCAAACATACGTCGTGTACGATCTTGCACCCTGGTAAGACAAGTGGCATGTGGAGCAACTGTGGTAAAACCAGTGATGTTCTGAAGGACCAGTACCAGAGAGAGACCAGTACCATCAGAGACATAACGGGCTGCAGGAGTAACTACCACAAGGAAAAGACCCTGAGCCATAGAGATTGTACTACTGGATGTGCAGCAACAGTGCTTTCAACCCGCCTGCTCTCACAACAGAGACAATATTCTTAGATCACGGAGTCTCCTGGCAAACTCTTGTTTTCTTATCTGAGTCAGAGCAGTGGGAACACATTCCTACTCCTTGAAGCACTTATTTCCAAACAGCACTGACTGAAAATGAGTCTGTTTTACTAGCCCTCACATAAAGAATAATACTGAACCTTTTTATTGACTACTCTCTGTATTTTCTCAGGTTTTGTTCTTACTTGATTGCTTCTAGTGTTTCTTCATACTTGCCATTTACTGGCGGTACTTTCCCATGGTACCATTTCTTCTTTTCTTTCTCTCACAATATTTTAACCCTTTCCATTTCATCTAACAATATATTCATCTGTACATTTCACAGACAATTTGAATTAGAGGCATTACTCCTGCGAGTTAAAGACTAAGTTACACTTTCTTGACACAGGTATTTGTGGAGAAAAGACGACTGAAATTTTCCAGAGAGGAAATAATGAATTCTGGAGATCAGATTTTGTATGCTCTGTGCATGTTCTTGCTTCTGAGTGGAAGTCCAAGAGTTATTTCTCAAAGTGTCAAAGTGAAATATTCTTCACACGACTGAATATTATCAATCTCACTTAAGACTGACAGTGACACCTTGACTTGTTTATCATAGTCTAAGAAATTATGATAACTTTTATTTTTTAAACTATAGTACATGATTTGAAAATGACTTTGACTTTTTGATTAGTTTCATGAGCTTGAAATTGCAAAATGCAAAAATTTGGATGTGATAAGAAATTAAAGTCCTTGTCTAAAAAAAAAAAAAAAAAAAAAGAGTTCTCTTTTTTTCATCTATAAATTGCATTGTGTGAAAAGGCAGAACACCTTGAAGGTGGATGCTGTATATACACGGCCAGGCAGGCGGATGCTGTGCAGAGGCGTGTGTATTCCAGGAGAGACTACACCTACCCCAGCTCCCGGAATTCACTCACTTGAATTAATAATACACTAGTAACTGTTGAGACGGGAACAAGTGAGAGGCCAGAACTGACTCTTTCCCATGAGAATTCACATGAACTCTCCTGGAGATTCAAGTATTTGCTCTAATAAATGTTTAACTGTTTATTCCACAGAGAAGAGGGCCAGGAGGAGAAAAAGCATTCCCCGTGCAGAACATGTTGTATTTGCTCCTTTGTTTGTTCACCTTGGGAAGATAAGGAGCTGGGAAGACAAATCCCCTCATGCAGGGACTGAAAGAACTTGAAAGGGAGCCTCATAAATTAGCTTGGCTGAGGATTCCTGAGGCAGAAAACTGACAACTGCACTTCTGACAAATTATGTGATGCTGGCCCCAGAATTTGCTCTTTTCCTTCTTCTTTTCAGTCTTCAACTTGATACCATTCTGTAAATTTAGGTCGGCTTTATGAATAGCTTTAGGAGAACCAAACCCATGTTTTGCAGTACACGTGCCTTGCACTTCAATTTTATTCCTCACTTCAAACGACAGGTTGCCCAATTATTTAAAAACTCTATTAATATGAGCAGTGAATATGCAAATAATGTCACTGGAATAGGCCATGGAAACGTAATAATCACGTGGTTTACTGATGGGCACGTGCGTCAGATGCATTTTTCTTCATCAGATATAATTTTGCTAATAGTTAATGTAAGAAATATTAATTAAATTTTTTAGACCTATAGGTCTAATTTTAAAACTTCCCGTATACTCTGAAAAAGAAAAAAATGCTCAAAAGAAAACTGAAAAAAAAGCATTATTCCTTCTAAATAAGATTTCAGTAAATTTAATCTATCCCCTGCACCCCAATATTGGTGACAACAGCTGAAGATAAACCTTGTGCTATCGTTCTCCCTGTATATCGAAAACGCAGTTGAGACATACTCTGTGATGGGAAAAATGGGAGCCAGGCAGCAGCTACAACCCCTGCTTACCAGGCGCATTTATGAGTGTCAGGTTTTTTGCCACGTGAATATATCTGGAACTCCCGCTACTGAGATTATGCCTAGAATATTCATCTTCATAACAGTACTTTGAAATTAATTTGTACAAAAATCCTCTTACATTTCTTACATAAGATCATTCCTGCAAGAGTTTTATTAGCTAGAACAGGGAAAAATAATGAGGTAACTATACATGCTAATTAACAGAAAGATAAAAAAAAAAAAAAAAGTCGAATAAAACTGAGAATGGGATGCTCATAGTAAGTCCTCAAGTGTTTGTTTTCTTTTCGCAACAGAGCGCAGCCTCAAAACAGCACCAGCAGGCACCAATAAATATCATTCCACATAAAACCCTGGAAAGTAGAACAGAGCTTTCTCACCTCATTCCATCGCGTCCCCTGTGACCCTGACTGTAGCTGCTTTCAGGTTTGTGTAGCCCTGAGACGAGCCAGTTGACTGCCGTCATGACTAACTGGCCCTTTTAACTACCGTTATCTTGCTCAAAACATGACATGTTAGCATGTCTACCAAACTTTGTGCATTTTACTAGGCAACAGGTTCATAGAAAAACTGAAATAACGGACTCAGTCTTTACTCCTCTCTCTCATAAGGAAGATTAAAAAGAACCCCAAGATGCAAACAGTCAACACTGCATTTCCTATCGTAAACGTGGTTTCCATGACCTTGAAGAAAATTCAGGTATTTAAAATATGTGTGCTAAGTAGGAAAACTCATCAGTATTTGTATTCAGGGAGGCTATAACTGACCAACACTTGATTTTGCCAGTAGAGAACATTATCCAACATTTTCCCTTAGGAAAATGAATTCTTCAACTTGAAATGGAAATATTGATTGGGAGTAGACAAGACATACCTCACTACTCCAATGGACAGGATCACAACACTCAATACAAACACTGTACTCCATCATGATCTGTTATCATATACTATCGTCATCTGTGGTCAAACATTTAAATTCTACACTTAATTTGCAACACAGACAATGCTGATACCTTCACAACAGTGTTCATTTGTGCACTGTGCTCTAAAAAAAATCTCTTCAGCAACAGCCCATAAAAGGTGGGATGAAATCACATCACTCATACGTCTTCCGCTGCTCTATCCCCCTGTCAGCCTCCTTTAATTTGCTTTGCTGCAGTAGGATTTTGTGATAGAAAGTTATTAAATCACCAAGCCCATGACTTCTTTGTCTTGACAGCAGAACAGACTAAATGACCTTGGCTAATTTCAATGAGCCACATCATGCTCTATTAAGGTAAAAAGATGGGAAAGAGAGTAATATACAAGAAATTGGATATCTGGATGGTGAAATGAGGAGATACAATAAAACCAAAAAAGGTAAAATAAGCCTTCACCCAGGCAAATGTAGCTATTTACTAGCAGCTCTGTTCCAAAGCAAAAATACTCATGATAGTCTTTGGTGTCTACACTTTTTCCTCTTTTCTGTCTTATAACCACAAGTAAAAAGCTTGCTGCAGAATGCAGAGCGGTTGCAGAGGGAATCATTCTGAATGTTACCTGATGGCTCCAGCAGCCCCACTGGTACGTCAGGTACGCTGTGAGAGCTCCTGGGGGTTCAACGATTCAGTAACCTGATGTGACACTTGGTACATCAGAGTCTTAAAGGATGACTGATTTAAAGCCTGTCAGAATAAACCAAATCAGTTTATAGGGATTTCATGTGCAGGTGTGCACTATTTCAAGAAACAGTTTCATGAAAAAATGATGGGAACATTTATAATTCTAGACTAATTTCAATTTTATTTGTTAGCTTGCTATACGACTTCACAAGAAAGAAAAAGAAAGAAAGAAAAAAAAGTAAGACTAGAATCTAAATGTAGCTCCAGAACTTTTAGTTATAGAATCTTGCCTCATTCTTGAAAGGCCTGAAGTTTCCATAAAAATCTGAAAGCCCCTCTGGTAAACACTACTTAAAATTTGCCAGTGTTCCAGCTGTAGAAGTGCCAGAACAAAAACATGATTCAGTAATAGCAGCATTTATTATCATCTTATGATAACAATTCATTCAAAAAGCCTAAACAGGAAAATAATATTTTGATTATAGGCTGTTACAAACATAACAATTATTTGGCCACATCTTCTGTATGTGTGTTTTGCAGTTTTTTAATACTAAATGATCCAGAGTTTGCTTTTATATATTTTATTGACTGGAGATTATGACTCAGATCGTGAATAACAAAGATCTAAATAATCCAAAGATTTGGCAGCTTTCTATGAGATCTGTTAAGTTCAGTAGAACTTTCAGTTTTAATTAAAAAAGAAAGTATCTCAAGTAACCTCTACAGAATCACAGAATCACATAACAGTTTGGGTTGGAATGGACGTTCAAAGGTCATCCCGCCCAACCCCCTTGCAAGGATCATGGACATCTTCAACTAGATCACGTTGCTCAGAGCCTCATGATCTCTCCTAGATTTTCTTAGTCTTAATTAACCTAAAAATATGCTGAGTTACATCTAGTTAATATATCAAACAGAAATTAACTACTGGTAGCTAATCAATAGTACAAACTGGACCAAGAGAAAGCATCCTCAAGAACCTGCTCAGTCCTCTGCACTTCAGGGTTTTAGTACAAGCAGCCTTCCTGGGAATACCTACAACATTCCTGCTTTCCCCTTCCCACAGCATTGGCTTGTCTGTCCTCAAACCAAGGAAGAACAGAGCACAATCCAGGTCAAATTTGCGACAGAAGACTATTTAGTGAGATCCCAATGAGATTAGTAACAGTCTTGTCAGTGAGGATGGATAAAGTTGCTGCAGAATTCCCACAGCATAATACAGCCCAGTCCATAGAAATGCAATGGATACTGCAGTATCACGTAAAATATGCTCCAGCTGTAAAGTCAGAGCATCAGCGTGTAATTAGTGCTTTCACTGGGCTCTTACCTGGGGCCTCTTTTAATTCCGTGCCCATTTTCCTTCTCAGTAATTGTTCCATTTTATGATAAATTGGCATAACCCAAAGATACGCAGTGTACTTGCGATAGCATTTTTTTTTCAGTGTTCTTTTAGTATTTTCTGGCTGGAATAGTCAGAATTTTAACATAACTACTCCTGCAGCTATTCATAATAACTTAAACCTTAGGTTAGTTAAGTGAAAAAGGACATTTCTATATTCTGTAAGAGTTCTAGTTTTCTATAGCTCAAACTCAGAGACAGAACAAAAACTAATTTTGGCATATCATCTTCAATTTCTTGCAAAATATATAAATATATATAAAGTACTGATTTATAAAACTACGCAGATCACCTCTCCAGTCCTATAAAAAAAAACTTTTCTAAGAATCATGGGAGTGTGATTGTAATTCTCCAGAAATTATCTTAAGGATATATCTAATCCTTTACCTTCCCAAGGCCAGGTTACTCCATCTAATCTGACGGATATTTGTCTAAGCTGTTCCGAAAACCTTCGGGGGGCGGGGGGAGGGGAAAAAAAAAAAAAGGGTATTGTAACGTTCAAAAGAGCACAAAATCAAAGGCTGGAGCAAGCTGTAGCCACATGACACCTGCTTTGACTGACCACAGCCAGTCCCAGTCTGTACTGCCGATGCCCGCAGCGAGCATATGGAGGGATTGCCAATATGGAACTAGGATGAACCACGGGAAGAAAAGACTTAGAGCTAAATACTTCAGCTTGCAATAATTTGGCAACTCCCCTGAGGCAGAAGACTTCTCAGTTCATCACATGGCTGAGCTTTAAAAGTGGCTAAAAATGCAACTGAAATAAAGATCTGGGTCTCAAAAGAAACCTGAAGAATCGTGTTCAAGAAAGAAGCTTAACTGTCTGGAGCAGCTCTGGATCAGTCTTCTACCAGAATTACTCAAAGCTGGGTCTGGCTTTGGCACTGGTAAATTTTATCTGAGCCTCACCAAGCCTCCAAATAAGCTGATGGGTACCAACTCCCCCATTCAGCGGGACTGGGGTGAAATGGTGGAATTATCTGATGAATCTCAGAAAGCTGAACAACCCCAGCCTACACTTTACAGAAGGGGTCAGTATATACTTGGATCCCTTGCTTACTCAGCCCCTGTAAAGTATTCTTTAATCAAAAAATAGCAAAGAATCCAAAGTAACCCAATACAGATGTCTTATCACCATTAAATGCTGGAAGTTTCAGTTTCTGTGAACTACGCACCCCTTCTCCTCTGAAGGACACTGAAACACATAATGTGAAACAACCGTATGCAATATTTTTTTTTTTATTATTTCATAGTGCCACAACCCCTCCTGAATTTATGCATTATATTCAGCAGCAAAAATGCATATGTGCCTGAAATAAAAGATGATGAGACAGGAATGGCATTGTATTTACTACTATTTCCTTGAAATTCCACATACGTTAACATTTCACGCTGCAGATACGATCATATTTTTACTTGCCAGGGAAAGGCACAGGCCTGAATATATCTCTCTAAGATCATAATGCAATGAATTAACATAAGAATGTTAAATATAGAGGAAAAAAAATAGAATAGTTCCAGCTACTTAATGCTTACACCCCACTTTTTCTTAAGCATTATTAGAAGCTTTCACCCCTGTGGATCTGTGACCTGTACGCTGCAACGGTCTTTGCCATGGTCACACCCCCCATACTTCATATCACAAGTTATTTTCCTGGCGCACAGACCGTGAGTTATTTACACAGCACTATCGGTGCTGCTAGCAATAGGTTATTGTAACATGGTCAGCTCCCTGAGCAACTGAATTGTTTGCAATCAAATATTTAAAACTGCTATTATCTTCTTGATCAATCAATCACATATTTCACAGGAGGAATGCTAATTAAAGAGGAACGTACGTAGAATGCCATTTTTGTTACTAATATCAAGAAAAAGCTAACTATTTGGATAGGATTCTGAAGTAACTCTGCAGCTTTTGGCCACACAGACGATCTAAATGTGTAACTTGTGTATTCAGGACACAGAATGCGCAACAGAATGACTCCTGGTTACCCATGCGTTGCTCTGATATATAGATAGAGAGGGAATAATTACAACTACACCGCCTTCATACCAAATACCTAATGCATAGGGATACATCATGACATATTAGTGGCAATTGTTATTAGCAAACTACATGATTATAATGTAAAATTATTGTTTTCTCTATTCTTTGGCTTGTTGATAGAAATGTGTCCACTGATAATTTCAAGAATTGCCTCTAATTGGCAAGTCAAAATACATCATTGCTCAAAAAATCATTTTCTAGATGAGGTACTGGGAGACAACTTTAAATTCTTAATAAAATATAATAGAAAAGAACTTCACTATGTGTTCTGTGTGGTTTAGAGCAAATGTTTGTTTAGTATATTTTACTAAATTCTATGGCAATCTATTAGAGCAGACATTAATTTTACCATTGGGAAGTTTTCGTATTCATGTATGATAATAAAGAAAGGAGTGGGAATCAACATGAACCTTACAAGGTGGATTTGAGCATAAATTAAAAGGGCATGAATAAAGATTAGGTGTTTTATGTGCTCTCACATTCCAAAGTGTAGGCGTAGGCTACATATACAAAATATTACATAGGAAAACCAAACATATTTAATTTACACTAACATAGGATTTTATTTTTACTCTATTTAAT
The DNA here is from genome assembly GCF_036417535.1 of Chlamydotis macqueenii. Taxonomy (NCBI): domain Eukaryota; kingdom Metazoa; phylum Chordata; class Aves; order Otidiformes; family Otididae; genus Chlamydotis; species Chlamydotis macqueenii. Next base: position 5,544,461 of record NC_141561.1, on the reverse strand, counting down.
TTTTGTGGTTCCATTAATCACCTAATTTAAAGAGTTAAAATACAATAAAAATACAGTAGATTTAGAATAATTTCTCAGCGCTGAAAGTTTTTAATCCTCTGCCATTTAATCTAGAGTAATTGACACAAATATATGAATTATTGAGGAATATACATTTAAACGGTGCTTAATGGACCAACACTGTTCTCCTAACAAAACTCAACTGCAACTTCAGAAAGCTGCAGTATGGGCCAAATACTTCTTTGGTCAGTTTAACTTTTGGGTTTTTTTGGATGCTGGGACCAGTTCTAAAATCAATATGCTGATTTTGATTTTGTGTAATGCTTATTGAACAAGGACTGTACAAAAGTAGAACCTTCAAGAAAAGAAATTATTCCTATCACTGTGAATAAGAATTGTCATACATTTTATGACAGCCTGTGTCCTTACCTGGTTACATAAAAATAACTATTTGGAGTTTTGTGAAGTCAGCAGTATTACTCTGATTAATTCCAGCTGGCATTTTATTTTTTTTCTTTTTTCCTTTTTTTTTTCTTTTTTGAGCTTATTTTTGGTGCAGGCTTAGATTTTACTATGGTAGTTATGGAAATCTCTCCACATGAACTTTTAAATTCTATTTCAACTTACTGAACTACACCATTAATTGTGTCTTTTATTCTATATTGTCATATTGGATTGTAACAAAAGTCCCAGGACCTGTCCCTGAGTTTCTGGTTTGTAACATAAGATCTGTTGAGGACAATCACTTGCCTAGCAGTAAAGTCTACAGATTGAAAATAACTGACATGTTTATGACTCATGGTATCCAAGATTTGGGCTTAATATGGCAGCCTTATAACTATCCCAAGGCAGACTTCAATAAGTCTTCTGAGTAGTAGAGCTGAGATATTTAAAAAGTTGACCTCCACCAGTTTCTACTTAAGATTTCTCATTGCCAGAATTTAGTAACTATACTCTTAAACTGTAGATTATTAGAATAAGAGACCCCCAAAAGCAAGTCCTCAACGCAACATAACCCTCACAGTGAATGTGACGCATTTTTCAGTGTTTTTCTTTGGCTTTTCAGTTCAAACAAAAGTTATAAGGAAAAAAAAATATCTGCTAGATGGTGTGCTGCGCAGCCTTTGCTCCCTAAGAAAGCGTCTCCTCATCCTTCTTTTGATATAACCACTGCCATCATGCAAGGTTAGAAATCATTAAAGAAAAACTCTAAAGCCTGTATGCGCTTTTTACTTGCATTAAACATAAATTAAAATACGCTTTATCAATCCACTTTTGATATATATATAATCTCTAGAATAAGAAAGGACTTGTTTTTCTTTGAACTCAAAAAAGAAAAAAAGCAAGGGAAAAATAAAAAAAAACCAGACTATTTCAGGTTAAATATTTTTTCTTCAGCAAACTAACTTACCCCGGCAATGCACTCCTTCGTCATAGCCATCAGAACAGTCATAAACACCATTGCAGAGCTGGGACAAGTGAATGCATTTGGTTGTACCGATGCAGTTAATGTAATTCAGGGTGCACTTGAAATCTGCTTCCTCAGGACCTAAAAAAAACCCCACAGAAAATTTCTTATACATATTTTTATATCTAAAACAAGGCAAACAAACTTCTATGTTGCAATTGCAGTTTAAAGCTAAGGGCAACAATTCCATGTATTAGTGTGTTTTGCAGATTTTTAGTGTGTTATCACTGCTGTATTTAGGAGAATTAAAATCCTCAAAAAACTATTAGTGCAATTAAAAAGAAATCAATGAGTCAGAAAGGATTATTTCCCCAAATACAGGTGTTTTACAGATACTAAAATTAAACTTTACAAGCATTAAAAAGTATCATACAATTTTCAATTGCCTTGTGAATATCATATCAAGAGTAATAGGCACCAGTATTTACATTAATTTTTGAACTGTATAGATAATTTTAGATATTTATGAAATTACAAATAAATTTTACGCATTATGGCTGCATTAGATTAGAGAAACTGTTCCTCCAGCCCAGGAGTTTGCCTCTGAAATTGTGCAGCAGAGGATCGTAGGGAGAGGGAGAGGTAAGGATGCTGTGATTGCTCCCTTTGGCATACCATCCTGGCTGCAAGCAGTGTCCCCTTATGTCTGAAGGGTTAAGTAAAGGGACTTTTGAGGACCTCCTTTGTTTATCTCTTAGAGAGGGTTCCAACTCATTTAAAAAACAACATACATAATTTCACTTCATAAAGACTTTGAGATTTTTAACACACTGCAAACATTCAGAGGTCTGAAGGGTTTAGCTCATTTAGAGGATGAATCCTAATTTAGACACAGTATATGATGAAATTTTACAGGAAACAGCTTAAAGCTCCTGGTTTGCACATGTTGGAGCCTTGCATCTGTGCTAAAACTCCGACAGCTTGTACCAGCCCTCAAGGGAAACAGACCCTGGGATGCACTGTGCTCAACTGCAATAGGCTTTCACCTTCTTTGAGGCACTCACTCCAAAACAAAGGACAGAAATCAAGGGCAGCAGCTCAAAGTTCCCTTCTAAGTGGGAAAATCTCAGCTTTGGCACTCTCCAGCTTCACACCTTGCACCGATGGAGACACTCGAGGTTTGAGACAAGCACAGGGAGAGATCCTTAAAGTTACCATTATGGGCAAAACAGACTCAACTTGGGGAAAACTGTTCATTTATTTCTAAAACCAGCAGAAGAATGAGACAGAGAACAAGATAATCTCCCCCCACCCCTCCCTCTTCCTGAGCTTAACATTATCCCTACTACCTTCCCCCACAAGCGGCACAGGGGGGAAGAGGGAATGGGGGTCACGGTCAGTTCATCACACGTCACTTTACACCACTGCTTCCTTCTCAGGAGAAGAACTCCTCGCATTCCTCCCCTGCTCCATTATGTGGTCCCTCCCATGGGCCACAGTCCTTCCTGAGACTGCTCTGGCGTGGGTCATCTTTTCCATGGGGTGCAGTCTCTCCAGAACGGCTGCCCCAGCGGGCCCTCCACGGGCCACAACCTCCTTCAGGCATCCACCTGCCCCAGTGTGGGGTCCTCCACAGGCTCCAGGTGGATCTCTGCCCCTCCGTGGACCTCCATGGGCTGCAGGGGGACAACCTGCTCCACCATGGTCGTCACCACAGGCTGCAGGGGAATCTTGGCCAGGAACAGCATTACTCCTCCCCCTCCTTCTGAACTGACCTTGGCGTCTGCAGCCGTTCCTCTCACAAGAAATTCTTCACAACAGGCTGGCAGAGGCCTCTCAGGATCTTTTCACATCTCATTCACATCTCATCTTCTCTCCACTTCTTGCAGCCAGGCCAGGCCAAGTTGGGCCCAGTTGGCCACCCGGCGGGAGGCCAGAGCGCAAGACCTGCAAGGCCCACAAGGCTTGCGCCTCCCCCCCTCTGGCTCACTCAGCTGCTTCACATCTTCTCTCTTTTTTTTTTTTTTTTTTCCTGTTTTTCCCCTTCTTAAATATGTTATCACAGAGGAGTTATCAGGGAACATTCTGCTACCAATCGTCTCGGCCTTGGCCAGCAGCAGGTCCACCCTAGGCCCAGCCAAGTCCACTGAACAAAGGGGAAGCAACTTCTAGCAGCTTCTTACAGAAGCTGCCACTGTAGTCCCCCCTCACTAAATAAAACCAGAAGAGAGGATGAAAAAAATATATATTTTTTTATTATGGCTATAACCTATATAGCATTTTTCAATAAAATTGCATTCCTAAGCTAAGGATAAGGGGTCTAAATACCCTTTGAACTCAAAGGCAAGAAACAACTATTCTCACTATGCTTTAGGTTAAATAAGTGCTTAGCAAATGTAGAGGTATTAAAACACTTCACAAATAATACGATTTTCCAGTAAAACATAGGAGGAGAGTAACAATAGAAAGTGGATAAATGATTAAAAGTTATCCTAGATGTGAGGATTTGAATACCACAGTAATGAGAATCAGAGAGGTGTGACCTCCTGGTGCTGGCAGAGACCCCCGCACCATTTTCCTTTTTTTTGTTAGCTGGAGGTCAGACACTTCATCCCATGAAGTACCTCATGCACACATGCCCATAAAGCTCACTATGGTACCTAAAAGCTCTGGCAGTGCCCAGCGTTTCTCCAGGACTGGTTTAACTCTTCAGAGCCTCCAAAGAAGGTGGTAAATAAAGCAGCTTAGGATAGCCCAGCACTCAATGTCAGGTAGGTCATATAAAACAGAAAGGTTTAATTTGATTCCCATTTCAGTTGCATCAGGACTTGAAGGCATCTAACATTCAACAAAATCAAACTAATTTTCTGATTTACCATTTATAACTTGCTTATTCATTGCATTAGAGCAACTGAATAGAGTGTGAGGAACGAAAAAGAACTTTTCTTCTAAAATGGAGAACATTAATTAAAAAACTTAGAGCTGTGAAGCATGTAACCCATGGTACTTGTATTACTAACATATAAGCCCAAGATTGCTAGACAGCTTTCAGCATTCGTGCCTTATCAAACACAAAACTGAGATCTGTGACCAACAATATATGAGCATATATATTTCTCTTCTAAATTTAATGAATGACAAGAATTATCATTTAAAATATCAATAAGACTAGTCTGATGTGCTCCTGTCAAAAGATTCTGGGATTTAGTTTTGATTTGATGCTTCTTGCTTTTAAAATATAAGAATCCTTTAGGATGCAAACATCCAGCAGTTCTAAATGCGTTACCTAACTTAAAATACTAGTGGGGAAGCTTCCTAAATTAGATTTCTTTCATCAGGAACTGTATATGAAAGGAAACTGAAATGTGCTCCACAAAGTATTATTCACATTGTTTTGTTTTCAAGAGAAAACAGAAAGGGTAAGAGTAGAAGTGATTAACTTACTCCTGTGATTAAGACAAACTCATATGTAGTTTCTGTTTCCTTACTAGCATGATGCTTTGGAAGTCAACTTGACTTACAAATGAAGATGAACTTCAGTCAAAGAAAGCCCTGTTTTACAGAGGATTTGTGACCTATTTTGTCTGCAGAAGGACTCTAAAAGGTAACAGGTCTCAGTCATCCAACTTCACCAGTGGAACAAGACAGCACGTCCCAAGGCCACCCTGCCCACAATTCCTACCACCTGCACTGAATTAAAAAATGAAGCTAATCAAAGCTGCGTGTTGCGATGCCTTTGAAGCAGCACAGGCTTTTCCCACTGAATCCTACCCAGCTGCTGCACTTTCCGAAATGTCTAATGCAAATAAAGACAAGTAGCTTTCTATCTTTTTTACCCCTCTTCCCTCTCCCTTTAACAGACAGACACTTTTGGCAGAGTTATCAAGTCAGCTTTGGGAAAAGGAATTTTAAAGTGTTCTTCTTCAAAATAATCTCAGTGTATTTTACATCAGCGCAAGAATGCTAAGAATATAAAAGATGGATGGTGTCCTTTCTTCCCTTCAAGAGACACAATAATTCCTAGCCTTGCCAGTTGATGGAAAAATAGTCAAAACTACTGGGTGCAATTATGGTAATACACTGTCTCAACGTTTCAAACACTCGTACCAGGACATGGCTTGGAGGGCGTAGAGGATGGAAGAAGCTTTGCTCAAGCAGTGCTGTGCAGCTCAAGAGACTGCAGCTGAAGAAGCAGAATATCTGCCTCCTTCATGTAACTGCCTCTTAACAGATGGCTAAATAAGAAATGGAAAAAGAAAAAAAAAAGCTGAGCTGCACAAAGGTGAGTCAAGGGTGTGGGGGATCCCCCCATAGGCTGGCAGCCAGGACTGTCCCACCCCAACACTGGGCACCTCCGTGGGGATGAGCCGCGATGTCTGCCCATGGGTGGGGATCAGGACCAGGCGTGGTGAAGGTACCTAGGTCAGACACAGTCCTGAGATGGCCAGGCAGGGGCACGGGGATGGGTCACTGCTTCTTTCCCAAAATCCTGCAGAAGGCAGGCTCTGCCCAGAAGCAGACAGGCTGAAAAACAACAGGGATTCATTTCAGATCCACATTTCTTTGCTGTTAAAGTGCTGATGGCCATTTCTGATTTGGTCACGCTGTGTCAAGGCTCAGTGCACTTTCCCAGCATGTGAAAAAGCATGGAAGAAAACTGCACCATGTTTTGGCCATACCTGTGCAGTGTGCAGCGAATCTAGCTGAACTCCTTCAACAAAAGTGCCTTTACTTCAGTGGGTGCTGAAAATAGGTAAGGAAGTCCTTGTGACATCCTCTAGCAGGAGATTATGGGACCAATCAGACAAAACTTCTGGTTTCCCACATCATGAGAAAGTATTAAAGGCCACTCTCAGAATTAGCAGAGACATTTTGCCATGTACTTTTGACATGGTATCTGTCTTGAATTTGTGCCTTACCAAACTTACACCTGCTTCGCTTCAGGCTCCTGCTGTACTAAATTTCTAACTAGAGAATGCAACTGAGAATCTACAGATTTTGTTATCATAAACAATAAACAGGTTTTTATTAGCAGAAATTATGAAGGCTCTGCAAAGGGATCCGGATGAGGCCAACTGTTTGAGAGTCTACCAGAAAGAAGGTGGCTATTGGTCTTTTGTCCCAAGTAAGAAGCGATAGGATGAGAGGAAATGGCCTCAAGTTGCGTCAGGGGAGGTTTAGATTTTATATTAGGAAAAAATTATTTACTGAAAGAGTGGTCAAGCACTGGAACAGGCTGCCTGGGGAAATAATGGAATCATCACCCCTGGAGGTGTTAAAAAAAAACCATGTAGACGTGGCACTTCAGGACATGGTTTAGTGGTGGACTTGGCACTGACAGGTTTAGGGTTCGACTTGATGATCCTGAAAATCTTTGCCAACATAAACAATTGTATGATATATAATTCAGTAAGTCAAAACCTAATAATAATAATAATAATAATAATAATAATAATAAACACTGAAATTAACTTCTGAAGGATGGTTTCCAATTTTGTGTGTTACTATAGACAAAATAGTTCAAAGGGTGATCTCTCTGTAAAGCTGAACAAGCCTTAGTGGCACACCAAACTCCAATTTCTACACTCCAGTGAGAGGCTTTTTGCATCGGCACTAGTGTTAGAGACAAATGAACTCACAGGTGCCAAACACAGCATATGGATACTGGGTTTATGATGCTCTACAGTTTCTTGCCTTTTCCTCTTTGTCTGTGGTTTTGTAAGTACCAGAGAAAAGCAAACAGCAGACAGTCTAAATCTAATAACTTTAATTGTTTAATCCTTTTGTTTAAAACCACGAATGTTGTTTGCGTACTGCCATTACAATGACCCAGTCAGGAGCTCTGTTTGAGATGGCTCTCCAGCAAACACTTTTCCTTTGGCTTTTTCCTGATCACTGCTTTCCGCGTGTCAGACACTTGCTCATCTTCGCTGCACAGATGTAAATAATTAACGGAGCCACAGGAATCATCTTCCCTACTGTAATGTAGCCAATAGCCACTGGAGAGAAGAAGAAGAACTACGTTGAAAGTTGCAAAAAGGCTGACGAAAAGAAAAACAGAGGCAGTAGAAATCTTTATGAAATGGCTCAGCTTTGGATCATTATCCAAAATTCCCTCTGGGCACACATGGGCTGGGACGGGGGTGGAGTCAGGACACAGCTCTCTGGGTGACCAGGCCGAAAGCAGCCACCAGAATCAGGACTGGAATAAAAGTGGGTTTTGCCTAACACAAAGCTACCTACTAAAGCTGTCAAAGCCACAGAGGTAACTGGACCGATAGCACTAAAATCAGCTAATTACAGCAAAATCCATCCAGACTCCTAGATGCAGTTGAACATTTTGCACACAAACATTACCTCAAATAGAAAATTCACCTGGCTGAAGGGAGAAAAGACCACGTCGTCAGACAAAACCCAGTTAATTTAACAGTTCCACAAGATGGAAGGAGCTTTTCACTGAAGAGCTCTAAATTTAACCATTGCTGGATTGAATAGCATGACATGTGATTTTTTTTTTTTTTTAATACTTTTAAGCGTGGTTTGAGACATCAATAGCCACAAAGGGAACACCAAACTTTACCTGCCCACCAACTTTTCTCCAGCCTCTCTAGTAACAGGAAAAAAAGCAAAGAACAAATAATGGCAGAGGCAAAGAGAGCAGCAGAGGAAACGAGACTGGAGTCACCTAGAGTGTTCCAATATTCTTTCCAAAGAGTTCACACACTGTGTCAGTAGATTAATATAATAAATCAATTAATAAATATGTAGTGCTTAAAGACTGCCACACTATATCAGAATAGAAATTAGTTTAGGGGAGAGGGTAATGCAGATGCATAACTGTACTTTATAGAGGAACTGACAAGGACCTAGAGTCCAAAGGAGAAATATGTTTTAATGTGATTTTCTTCTTAGAGCTTGCGGGTTTTTTCGGATGTAAGTGAAAATGTCTCTATTGATATCACCAGCAGCGCTGCATCTTTACGCAACAAGGCAACAGAGTGTACTCGCATATCACACATTTCTAAGATATTTTCATCCCTATAGAACAGATTATAAAATTCCAATCTTTACTAAAGTTAAGGTAAATACCTTAATTTTTGCCTATTTCTGAAATCAAAACCTTCTGTTCCCTCAACTGCTTCATTAGATGCTGGCAATCTCATCTTTTCTGTACACATTATCGGACTTTCATTGTCCAAGACTTAACAACTATCTTTGTTTTATGGACTCTATAAATACACACATAGGTACTTACATATAGTGCCCTCAAAAAAGCATATATGACCCACTACCGTGTTAATAAGGTCAACCACACTTTCCCATTCTCCATTTATAATACGCTTTACAATACCTTGCAAAATTACATAGTATGGAAGAAAATGCATTATCTCAAACAAACTATCAAAAAAAACACCCTATTTGCAGTCAGAAAATATTAATTAAAATGTCTTACTGTACAGAAAACAAGTTGGTGTTTGGAAGCAAGAAGAATGAAGAATCCACAAGAGGACACAAGCAGCATGAAATTTTCTTTAAAATCAAGACTGTATCTTATCTTGCAAAACTCAGTGTGCCAGTGGTGTCTGATTAAAAATAACAATACAATAATTCCAACTGTTATAACCTTCCATCACAACTGCCCGGCATAATATAGTTATGCATCAACGAATTTCACTCTTTTAATATACTTGCTCAATGACCGCAGCTTCAACTTGTGCAGTAAAACTAACCACATAGACAACAAGAGGGAGAAAATTTATGTTCATTGCTACAGGCTCTAAAAATTAAGATGCTAAAACAGTTTTACTAAGCTCTTGGATGTAGGATGTATCAGAATATAAAGGAAGTTCCTTGTATGTACCTATACATAAGCACAATCATTGCAAATTTATATACCCTGGTTATTTTTGGAGAACGGGTTCGCAAACGTTTGTCAATGAACACTATACAAAGAGGAGGAAAAAAAAAAAAAAGCTCTATTTTTAGGAAGCAAAAATAATTAATATTCTTTGTACTTGCAGAGACAGAAAAGCTTTGTTAATGGGTTTTTTGGTGATTTACTACGACACACTAAAGCAATACTTTATGATCAATGAAGTAAAAAATTAATATTGTCTTATGTAGATGGTCATTCCTCATTAGTTATAAGGAACCTATTTTTAATTTGGAGGTTTTTACTTAATTAGTGTCACACATCTCATGGCTGTCTTGTGTCAGCTGTTCTAATGACTTGATGTCTATGCACAACACAGAACGGGCTGCTAATAGAGTCTCAGTTTCAGAAAAATGATAATGAGGTGAACGAAAGAAGTGTTAATTACTTACACAATTGAAGCACCTAATACCAGCAATATTGTAGCACATCGACGCTTATGTTATAGACATTTACATATCCAAATCGTATAAATGTCAGTGGAAAAATGAGGGTAGATGTCCTGTAGAGCACAGTGGTAGAGTAGAAGGGCTGGATACCACACAGAATGAGATCTGAATCTCTGCTATTAAACACTGTAAAAACGTGTTTGATATTTACACACATCATCCATCTCTATCTATTCCATTCTATCGTGTTCCAGCTCGGCTCTTCGTTAGAATGCAGAAATTCTATTAAAATAGGGCAATAGTAGGACCTATTTCCTGGATCGTTATCTGTAACAAGCTCTGGAAATTTGGATGGAAATGCCACGGCCCACATCTTAGGAACATTTCTGCACCCACGTACAATCTCAGAAATGACTGTGGATTGAGACAGATCTTACCAAGTTCATGTTTGCATCAGTAGAACTGGAATTCAAAGCCAGAAATAGTTCTCGAGTCCCAAATAACATGAAATTTCATGGAGTTTGATGAGACTTACAACATCAGACACAAGTGTTTTAAAAACAAGAAAAGATTAGAACATACACTGAAAACTGAACTTCTTAAATAGCAAAAAACGAAGTTTCCATCTCATTGCAATATATGAAGACTTTTTAGTAGATGATGTTGGTATCAAAGTGCATGTTTTATTTATGATTTCGGGGTAGAAATCTACCATTAAAATGTATAACTGTGTTTCATGTGGTTATCCACATGAAAATTTAGCTTAAAGGGTCAACATTTTCTAAGTATTTGAGTTTGTTTTGTTTTTCTTTTTTTTTAGAAATGTTATTAAATCTGAATTACTTATTCCTTTTAAAGAGTATCTTATATGTTTAACTCAGCTTTACTGCAGTAACTTAGAAATACATCTCACGCATTTTTAAACTGAGCTAGGTAGTTTGCAATCATAAAGCTATTCAATTTTTATTTTGTACACAGACACATAAATGTAAATTACATCTAATTAAAATAAATTGTGTGACATGTTTCTTCTTATGCAGTCACGCACTGAAATGATGAGAACCAATTTTAATTGTCCTAAGTACAAAATTTAACTCTGTAAAATATTTAAATGAGTTTGTTGGAGTATACACTGTGTCAAAAAGGTAAAAATTACAGGGCGTCGTATTTTATAGAGACTCAGGGTGCTGTTTGATTCAGTGTTGGCCTATAGCTATAAACTGACCTGGAATGCCTTTAATTTCAAACAAAAAGTAACGTATGTTGGAGTGGATATCAAAGTAATGTTTCCACCTCTAACAACATACCCACATCCTTAATTCCTTAGGAACAAAGGTGAACCAAAACTCATATGGACAAAAAATTAGAACAGCTGGTAAAAAATCCTGAATACTTACAGGAAATGTTAAATTAGTAGCTTTCAGAAACTTCTAAAAGGCTTTGCAGTGTGACAGCTACTACAGTTGAAGAGAAAATTAGTTTCATATATTTACCAGCTACAAAATAAATTTTTTGTACTCCTAGAATAATTCTAAAGAGGTGCTATTTAACATGATTCAGCCTTGACTCTATCTCTTTCACCATACAAAACCCAAAGTGCCTTCAGGCAGCAGAAGGGTGGAAGCAGACGACAAACCCATGTTAGACACCAACGCGGTAAAAGCCAACACTGTCGAGCCCTTTCAAGCCCAATTTTCCCCCATTATTGGAGAGGTTCTAATGAAATTCATGGGAAATTTCCAGCTCGTTCAGCTCCACTCACTTTGAAACAAGATTTTGCTGAACTCAAGGCTGGGCCACCTCAGCTGCAATCAAACACAAACACCTCAAGCCCTGATCCTGATCCGCCCGCTCAGCAACTCCCGGAGGCTTCTGCTGGCACAGGGGCAAGAGAGCAAAGAGCTGGAGAGCTCACGGTTTAACTGAAGTAATGCTTTCAAATGTCAGTTTCAGTATAATTCTGTACAATAATGTTGTTTGAAACAAAAATTGTTAGTTCACAGCTAAAATAACAGTGCAGTGCACTGGAATTTCCAGAAGCCCATATCTGGTTTCTGACAGAATACTCACCAAGAGAAGGGGACAAGGTCATTAAAGTCTGGTCAGTCAGACACAATTTCATGTGAAATACAGATGAAAAATAGTGAGAAAAAAATTATTTGCCTGCTGAGTTCTGGTCTCCAAGGAGAGCTACAGAGACTTTTTCTCCCTCATCAGCCAATAACACAAAACAAGTTCACCTTTTCATCTTTTTACCATATCTGGCAGTATTACTTCTAAAAGCAAGAATGCCATAAAACTGAGGAAGTGATACAGTACTTTGTCAGTACTGGTCAAGGTCTAGCAGAGAGGTGTTACGTAAAACCTTTTAAAACTATACTCTAAAATGAGAAATAAAGTTTTTATTTTATATAACAATATACTTCAATTAATCCAAGCTGGTTTTAAATCCTAGCTTTACAATCTATTCAGAATGAAAAAAAAAAAAATCAAACTAACTTGTTGTTACAAAATTATAAAATAAAATCAAACGCATTCAATGTAAATTTAGATGCAATGGTAAAAAATTGCAAAGTAATACAGTCACAGAACAGAATTTGTCTTAACATCTGCGCGTACTACTTTTAGAAAGTTTTTATGTACCTGTGCTAGAAGTTTATGTTGATAAACTAATTAGGTATAAGCAGAGTGCTGAAGAGAGAAATTAAGAGATGCTTCATGTTTTAATAGTCAGAAGAATAGTTTATTGAAGTTATTCACTCTTTCACAAGAGAGCACTAGCAGTGAAGAGATTGCCAGTCAATCACAACAGAGCGTATGGAGCTGGCCTGAGGATGGCTGTTAAGACCATTTGCCCCAACATTGGGCTTTAACTGTCAAGAATCAAGATTTAAAAATGCATTCAGGTGAACAGTTATAATGTTTTCAAACATCAAACCCAAGAAAGAGTTAAAAGGGTTTATAAACAAGATGGATATTATTCCGGTTTTATATATAATATTCTAAACTTTAGCACATGCTACTCTTTAAAAATAAAAGTGGAGTTTCTGTCTATAACTTTTTTAGTCTTGTCCAAATACTTTGTGACTCGACAGTTAAAAAAAATTCAATGTAGAAAAAACACTGGATCTATATTTAGCAAACAATCTAAAGTTCTTGTACAGATCTGTAAACAAAACTTTTCAGATTTAGACAGGAAAAGCAAACTATTGTCCCTGTAATTTCACAATAATTAAAAAAAAAAATAGAAAATCCTTTACCAAGTGTTCAGTAGAAAAATATTATCATTCCCATTGATATACCTGTGGCAATATAGGCCTTGGCCATTTCGGTATGCATTAAATTTTGGGTAAGAGCTTGATATTTTCAACTCCAGTTCTATACTGAGCTTTACAGCTATGGGCACAGAATCCTGCCCTTCAAAAACAGTGATGACATTAATGACATTAAACTGACTATTTTCCCATTATTAAAAAAAAAAAAAACCAACAAAAAACCAAAACAAACAAAAAAAAAAACACGACAAAAGCTTTAAGACATAATTCCTAAATAGTGAATAGTGAATCAGTGCTCTTGCTGTGAATCTTGCTGAGAATGGATAGAGCTTACTGCAGCTCTGAATAACTGCTGCAATTTAGGTATCTTTTATATAGGGACATTTATTGTTCACTTTAAATAAAAAAGGGAAATTTTCCAGGAAAGTGACAGTACTTAACAGATACTGTTGGGGTACTAGTGTTTTTGTTTTTTTTTTTAAAAAAGTCTACAATGGTTGACTAAATAATGGCAGAAAGTATGTATCTGATAACTACAGAAGATGCACGGGTGAGTTTGAATGCTGTCAGAATTATTTACGTTCTTTACAGATTATAGGAGAAGTAATTTATTTGCTTGAATATAATTTCAAGAAATTCTTTTTGTCATTACTGAACGTATCTGCTTTGCTCTGGCATTTGATGAAGCACAAAAGTCACTTTATCCTGACGAAAGCAGCTTAGAAAGAGAAGATTGTAATATTCATATTTCACCTGAATACATTCCTAAGGATTTTTAGGACATATATATTTAAAGGATTCAATTCACAGACTGCTGTATTGACAACGGTACCCTATCGCTCTCAACAGTTTGCCTTTGTGCTGTATAATTCTGGGTTAGGACCTAAAAAGTAACATAATTGTGTTCCTGTTCCTAGCGTTGCATAGCTTTCATCCATGTTCAGCTCCTATTAACTTAGGCAACTTCCACAAGGGTAGGATATGATTTCAGTTATCACGTGTTCATATATTTTTAATGTTTGGTTTCGTACACCTCGATGTCTCTTATTTCCTTCCAAAGTGAAGCAATCAATGGTGTCCACAGATATCGTGCTTTGAAAACATTCAGGGCTTCTACAAGCATTTAATTTTCTGCCTGTTCACTACCTCCCACACCTTCCAAAGTTCTGATTCTAGATCACGTAAAGCAGATGGAGTGAAATTAGGTGAAATTTGGACAACTAAATTTAAAACTAAGGTTGGAAAAGACTGCTAAGCTCGGTAAGTGACACCCATTTTCACTTCCCAGCAGCGCTACCTAGAAACAACTGAGGTAGCTCAAAGCAGAGGTGTCTGCATAGCACAATGAAGCATCATGTGATCCTACCTCAGCTGCCACAAACAAAGTTTAAATTAATTTAAATTAATTTACCTTGATCATTAACTCCAGTTGGGCTCAATCTGGGTTTTCAGTGCTGCAACTGTACGAAGGCTGGTTCTTACAGCTCTAGGGCAAAGAGGAAACTTAATATTGTTTCTTACTTCCAAGCCAAAGAACTGAATTTCAGGAGGATGGGAGTTGTTAACAGATGGAAGAATTTATATTGTCTTCTTTGTGTTTTAGTGATAAAAGATGGGTAGGTACATTGCCAGCGTCTTCTCTTTGAGAGCTGTCCATTCACAGCACGAACACTCATACGCAGCCGTACGCTGTTTGAACATGTATGATATTTTAGTAAAAAGCCTGACAGGATCCAGTGTTGTACCAAACTACTCATTTCTGACTTGCTATTCTTGTATAAAAAAAAAAAAAATGTCAGAAACACTTCCTAGTGAAACCTGCATTTGTTCTCTGACTAAAAACAAAGACAAAACTGAAAGTGTTTGCTTTACTGTCAATTTGTAGCAGTCGATTTGCCCATTTCATGTGAGAACTTTTTGATGGCCTTCTAAATCCAAGATTTAGGATCTGATCCAAGATCAGTTAAGATCGGTAGCTGGGATGACTTTTATCCCCATTTTGCCATTTCAAAAATGCTGTTTCATTCTTGTGCTATTGAAATTTGTTTCAGTTTTAAAAGACTGCAGGAAATTTCTTTTTTCCCGTTCTTTGACCTACACGTCTCAATTATAAAAATTATAAGTAAACAATAGAGTTGAAGGGAAGTATTTTAAATGTAACTTTATTCTTGCTCTTTCTCACAGAACCTTTTGGCTTTCTCCCATGCTAGTGAAGATTAAAATAGACCAGCCCACACCACGAAGAATGGTCTCAGCCTCTGTATCTCTTAACTACAGCAAATACTTGAAGAGTGATATTTCCCTTTCTCTCTGCTACTGTGTTGTGGATGCTTTTATGGAAAAAAAAATGCAATATGATGTTTGGGGGACCTTTCTCCCATCTTTTGTTATCTCTGCCTCTTGGTGGTCTTTGTTTTTCAAGTTTTTATTTAGGAAAAAAAATACTGCTTTTAAGTGCTTCTTTAGTTCTGACTCATTTTCCGCTGTTCACACTCCTTTCTTTGACAGTCAGTGGTTGTACCCCGGTGCATTGACTGATGTATTGAAACAGAGATCACAATGTAAAAATATTGCCCCATTTTTCCTTGCAAATATAGCATCTAATTTTCAGATCTGTTCTTTGGAATCTTATTCCTCAACTTTGCCTGTATCAGGTTTGCTTCAAGGTAATTCTCTTTTATCAGAAAAACAATAACAAGAAAACCTCCTGGCTTATGAACCAGTATCCAAATACATTTCAAGGACTTTATTTTAAAGTTAAACAGAAGTGTTTTCCATTTACTTTCATAAAACAACAGTTGTGAGGCTCCTTGTTCGAGTCAATGGTTCATGTGAACATTGGTTTAAAAAGATTCTCCCCTTCACACTGCCTATAGAGTAGCTATGGAATCCATCAGATACTAAAGATCAAATAATAAAACATACATTATATTAGTGCAAACATATCTGGATAGTCAAAGTAACGTTGAAAGTATAACCCAAGATGTTCTTAAAGACCTACAATATTTTCTGAAAGGCTTTGACTGATGAGTAAGAAAATAGCTTTTTCCTTAATTTGAATGAGTTTAAAAAATAAGGTCTTATATCTTAGATCTCTTTATATATCAAAAATTTATTTATATGTCTACAAATAGCTGGACAGATACTTTATTCACGCCCATGGAGGCACCTTTATGGGTTCAAAGATAGACAAGGGGAAGATTTGTAGGACTCTGTAAAAGATCCAAAACCACGTCGGTACTCGCATTGTTTCGCTGGTATATTTACTAGTGTGTAGGCACAAACAACTGTTACCAGAAATATTTTCAATCAGAGGTCTAAGTTAACTTCTTTAGTTAAGCTATTCAAGAAATTGTCATGATTTCTGAACAAAGACAGACCCACGTGACCAAAAGCAGAAACCTATTTTTTTTGTTTTGAGTTTCCAAAAAATAATTTGTTCTCAATTAATTATTCAAAGTTTAAATTTTACATCCACAAAATCACTTTATCAGACTATTGAAATGCTGTACATCAACTGCCAGGATTTCAACTGGTTTAACAAGTGGATTTTGAGACAGGCACAGCATTTTGTTCATCATTCAGCTTCTTGTTCAGAGGTGTTCCATTATTCGATGACTAATTGCTGTACTGAACATCCTCTTTCCTGTTACCCAGTTTGACTTTCACACAGGTTTTTGGGCAGTGTGCAGCGAGCTGTGCTGTCAGAGCGACTGCGCCATGGGGTGATAGAATTCACGCTCGGCCTATTGTGCAGAACTGCCAATTTTGCACCTGCACGGCTTTTTCATAGCATGACTTTTAGTTCACAGCAAATCTCTTCCTTTTCTGAACATGAACTGCAAATTATACAATTAGTGTCCTTTTATATCTGAAGAAAGAAATCTAAATGTTAACTAAATACATTTTTTTCCTCTTGATGTGTATTCACAATGGCATCTCAGTCTCCTTAGTCCACCAACCACACACTAGTAATAATCTTTTTTTTTTTCCTTCAGACTTCCTATTTCATCTCACTTCTAAAACTCTATTTACCACCAAGATTTCTTTTTTCTGACTACTTTTGCATCTTTTTCATCAGCTTCAGTTGGTCCCTGTGCCATAGCAATTCCAGAGAGACTGTACGTTTTACCATCTTCCTCTCATCTTCTGGAGAAGTAGATTTCCCAACAGATCTCAGTAAAACCAAAGATTTCGTAACAACATGCAGGCAGACATCACTTACAGAGTGTTTTGCATTTTTTAAATTTACTTTTTTTTTACTGAGAATTTTCCTAGGTTTTCTATTGCTAATCTTCACTAGCTGTTTTACTAGAGTTTCCTTTTTCCTTCCTAGATAGAAATGTAATAGGAAGAAGAAGAAAATTGGTTTTATTTTGTGAAAATGGTCCCCAGAGTGTTGTAACCTAATTGAGATTTCTCAACTAGAGCAGAAGAAACAAGTGAAGTTGAGTTTTCCACATCTTTGATGAATACTCTAGCCACTGCATTATTCTGGGTTCTCTGATATCATAACTTTCTCAATAACATCTAATTAAAACTAATACTGCCCATGCAGTGTGTCTATTTCCACATTCAGCATCTCCTATTCACCATCAGAGTCCATATATTCCAACACAGCCACATAATTCTTAACATAACAGCGTAACTGTCTTGCACCTGTTCATATTTTTAAGACCATACCCTGTCTTCATTGTCCATTACTGTAGCTCTTACACAACATCAGTAAGATCAGCAAGTAAAATAATTTTGTCTTGCTTTCTTTTTAATGGGCAAGCCGAGACTCCTTCAGTCTATAGTTGAAGGTTTTCAGCATTTCAGGTACCATCTGGTTTGTGCTGGACACATGCCATAGACAGAAAAATACTTACAGAAAGAGATTTGGCTGTTTTGCGACATTCATCCTGTGACTCTGCTTTTTTACACTGCAAGTCTTTTCCGGCTGATAACTCTATTTACCTTAATTTCCAAGGAATCATCCTCTTTTAACATACTCCTTTACAATGTGTTTTGAATACAGCACACATGTGAATGGAAGGAAACAAATAATCAATTTTTTATAAGGTCTTGGAACCTTTGGCTACCTCCCATCACTTCTCCTACGAACTGCAGGCAGTGCCATCAGGTCGGCGACTTTCAGACCAAGAGTAAGTGATGCACCAAGAGTTATTTCCACTTTGACAGACAAGTCCACCACGCACCCCCCCCACCCCCCTCATCAAGCACACGTTACAATTCAGTGACATAAAAGCAGTTTTCAACGGGGAGAAATTGATTTTTTGCCTGCACTGAACTCGGCAAAACTGACTCATAAAGAAAGGGTTGTTTTGGGTTTTTTTACTTTCTTCCAAGTTTTGAAAAGGACTTAAAACAAAAATTATTTTTCTGCTATCTCCCTCCAGGTTTTGTGGAAGGACAGTTCTCCCTATCAAAGACTGTTTGAAAGTCAGAGGCATAGTCATACAAATGCACTCACAGAGCTGAACTTCTTAATTCTCGTTTTGTCTTCGTAGAGCTTCCCAGTAGAAAGCTGTGTATCATTAATCCCTTCTCCCTCCCATATGCAGATCTGCAAGCACCATGGTTACTGTTCTGTGTTATTTTACAGGAACTTGATAGCCCCAAAATCCAGCAGTGTGGTGATGCTGGGAAGTCAGTGCAATCTCAGACATCCCTTGAGCACGGCAAAGCTTAATCCCATTCATCCTGGAACGCAACAGCGCACTGCATGTCACAGAAACGGATTATCACTCCTGATACTGGTAAGTGCTTCCTATTCAGTCAGGCATGCGATCCTTCAAACCCACATATTTTTTTTTCTATGACAATGCTGTGACCACTAATTCAATCCCTCAGATGAAAGTTTCTAAAGCCAGACTGCTTGTTTGAAGGCTGCATTGTCACAAGCAGCTGCATTAATTAAAGTAGAAAATCCAAATGTTTTCAGTTATTGATGCTTTGAAGGAACTGAAGCTGTTACAAGCTGCTTTTCCAGCTGTTATCTCACTTTTTCACCTAGCTCTCCCTGCGCCTTCTCACAAGTGCTGTTTTTTTTTTTTTTCCCTTGACCTAAACTCATTTACAACTTATGTACGTTCAACAATTGTGAAGACTGCTTGACTGACTTGACTTCTGTTTCCAGGCAGCTAGAAACAGCTGTCACCCTTGATACGAGGACAGTTGTTGACATGCACAGAGATTCAAATGATTGTCAGATTCGGCTGTAATCAGTCTCACGTAGAGCTTTGGTGAGCTGCGGAACAGAGATACGACCTCAGGAGAATGAATCCCTCAGCGCACATGAGCTCACTGACATTTATTCTTCAGGCCAGCATAGCAATCAGGCTTTGACCCTGTTTTGGTGCTTAACACAAAAACAACCTTAAAAGAAAAGGTAAAGGGAATAAAAGATGCCTCTTCAATCTAAAACTTACATCCTCACCAACAACCAACCAACCAACCAGGAGAAACAGAAGAACAACAAAAACCCCTACCAATGAACTCTATACATAAGCTGCATTTTACTAAACTTTTTGCGAAGTCAAAATTCTCCCAAATTCTCCCAGAACTATAAGATTTGATTCTGATTGAGTTCATTATTGAGTAAGCCAAATGTCAATCCTTGCAAACTACTGAGTGTAAGTGAAGGCTGGGAGGTCACAGTGGTCTTCAGGACATGGACTGAATCTTGTCTGTTCTGTTACATCAGCAGAGAAAGAGGTGGGCAGATGGGTAGGGAGGGAGGTAGGTAGATGGCATATGTTGCTTATTTGTTACATTATCTGAATTTATGTCAGAAGAACTGACATTATGAAAGGAAGAGAGAGCACAGTGTGAAGGGAGAAGTATACCTGTCATTGATTTCTCTGTTTCTGCATTAGATGAGGCGTACAGAACGCATGCAAAACCACAATTTTACAGAGACTTTGAAATTAAAAAGGCAAATGTCAGTAAAAAGATACAAAATAATACATTTGAACTAATTTTAAGAAAATAATGAACAACAAAACAGGAAGGATGAAGAACAGTAATTAAATTTATAACAGAAAAGGCTTTGAGAGCATTAGGTTGGATACATCTCTCAGTGGATACGTCTTCAAGAGCAACAGCTGCTTTTACATTGCTGACCGTTTAATGAAGTGCTACCAACTCTTAGTCAGAGAAATCTTTTCTGAAAGCTGTTACTGAGTCACGCCGCAGAAGCCACTCTTCATGTATTTGTAACTGATTTTTTTCATCCTTTTACACAGACGCAGCTGATCTGGGTATGTGGCAGTACGCAAAATCTTTAATCTGAGCAAGCAGATAATGTAATCAAATGACAAGGGTCACTAGCTGGGAAAAACAACGCTAACAATAAAAATCAGATGAAACTTCAAAAAAAGCCATAGTGGTAGCAAGTAGAAGACAAAATATAGAAAAAAAAAATCTGCACAAAAATCTCACACAGGTCTGACGCAAGTACCTGAGGTTTCACAAAGCAGATGATGGTGTGCTTGTCAATAACACTGGTTCCCAGACAGGTAATTATTTCACTAAAATGCAAAAGCATGAAGCTTCATGCACAGTTCTCAGGAATACCACTCCGTGAAGAAGAGCACACTACATGTATTAGGTGTGACACTGGTTATTCACATCAAATATCCACCTTCACACGTGAGCTCAGGCGTAATACAGGGAGACAGACCGGATGGCCGTCAGAAAGGGAAGTCCAGGCTGGGAATCCCGCACGCACCACCTGTGCGATGGTCCCAGTAATTATTCTGTTTATTCAGAACTACTTAGGAACATTTTAAAATGACAGATTCCCAGTTACAAGCAACAGACATAATTACAGGACAAATCATTCACACAGACATGGGGAACATGCAGACAACAACTGAACACCAGCAGAAACACAGCTCAGTTGCCTTTAAATTAAATACTGCTACTAATTATATGGTATTTAAGTGTCACCAACAGTTACTCTGTCATAATCTTTATGTAACATAACCCCTCTATACTAACCTCACGCATAAACTAAGAACTATTTGTGTGGCTTAATACAATTATGATCTTCACAGTCACCATTTGCTTCAAACAAAAAAAAGTTTACTATACTAGAAGACCCTGTAATTCCCCAGAAACACATATATTTATATAAATCACCAATAAATATTAAATGAAAAAATATGAAAGTTTGATTAAAAAAAAAACCAACCAAACAAACAAACAAAAAAAACCCCAATCTTCAAACAAGGTTCAGATCAAGATTTCAAATTTATTTTCATTCAAGTCCCTGAATTCCAGGAAGAGACGTCAATATTGATATGTCCTTCTCATTTTTCTGAAATATATATTTAGCTCCACTTAACATAACCAATGAGGCTTTAATTTGAAAAACATCAGATCAGGGTCTCAAGGGTATGTTGACGGAGAGACAGTGTGTAAATTATTAAATTAAAGTAACTGCATACACAGGAAAAGCAAAAAATGCATGCAAGATCATGCATAATTGACTACATACTAAGTGCATGCACAATAAATTTCTGAGCAATTTGTTTACTATACCCATAATTGAATTTTTTCTTCTACTTGGAGCTACTAATATTCTCGAACCTTCTTTAATCTAGACTTTCAAGTATGATGCTAAGAAGCTAATACAGCCAACATCTACAGAATTACATGGAGATTCTGTGGCTCTATTAGTTAATATTTTTTCTTTACTTACATACAGCAACATAAACCAAGAGTAAATTCACAGAAATCAAAGCAATTACAGGGCAATAAAATAGATGCAGATAAAGATGAAGTGTTCATCGGAGCTGCTCTCCAAGCAGGAAGGACGGATTGATGATGGGGAGACCATTTCCCATGAACAAAGTATCCAAGAGACACAGAACCCTTTACCTGACGGGAATGATCATATTTACTCACTACGCAACATCAGAGGGATCATTTATGCAATACACTTGCCAGCATAAGTTTCTTACTAGCCATTTGACTATTTATGTATCTCATGATGCTGCACAATTGGTTTCTGAATTCCAGAAACATTCCTTCCCTGCTTTGATCTCTCTTCAACCAAGCCAGCTATGAGCATAATTTCACAGATGTATATATAGCATTTCCTTTGTACGATTTTATGAATAAAAGTATGTTTTTATTAATGTGGCAAGGAGTAAATAAAAGGCCTCTGGAATAAATAAATAAATAAATAGATAATTGTGGATTTTCTAGCGACTTGGACTGGCAAAGAATTACTTGCAATATTTACTTTGGTCTAATTGCTGACATATAATGACATTTTGACTTAAACTTCAGATCAAATCGAGGTTACTTGCCATTCTAGTTAAAGCTACAGCCTCTGAGCACCAACTGGGTGAAAGAAAGCTCATACTGCTGGAAGAACTGGCTTTCAAACATCTCTGTGCTGTATGTTGGTATCCTCTCTGCATCCCTGCTTCCATTCCTTCCTCCTACATTTGGTAAAAACTATAACATATGATAATCACAGAATATCATTAACTTGAAGAACTAAGAAAATCACCACTATTTCAACAGTCTGTATTCAAACACACGTACATGAGAAGGATACAAATTTGCCAGAACAGAAAGAACTAGTCTTGAAAAATTGCAAATGTTTAATCAATGAGGTTTGTTCAGAGGAATATAAGGTCTCCTTTATTCACTTAAGAAGTGCATGTTGATTTTAAATCTATACTTTCTCATATATTTATTTTTAACCACTTTTAGTTTAAATAAAGTTCATACTACTGAAATCTAAGAGATTTCTCTGAAGACAGGCCAGAAATTAATAGGTAATTCACATCTATGTCCACGTACACACTGACACAAGATTCAAAGTCTTACTTCTTGCTTATTTTTCTTAACCAAAATTACAGACACTAAGACAGAAAGCTTCTTCTGACATTGGTAGCTGTCAAAAAACTAACCTAAAATAAGAACCTAGGAGAGAGTGCTGCATTTTAATTTCCATCTGATTTCAAAATAAGATATTTTTCTGTCCTACAGGCAAATTACTTCAGAACATGATGGTGCAATTCTGCCACTGTTTCAGTCTGATAAATGCTGGGCTTTCAGTTACTTTCTCCACTCTTGCACTTAAAATACTTTCACTTTACTCTTCAGGTCCTGCCCACTACTTACTTTATTTTTCAGATTTTCCTGGTTTGGTCATCTACTCTTAGATTTGATGTTTTTTTTTTTTCCACCTACATTTATCAGTTGTCTGCTTTCTTCTTTAATATATAAACAAACAAGTAGGTTTTCTCCCCATAGTTCCTATTTGCTTCATGGATTTTTTTTCTCTTAGCTCCCAATAGCATTTTTCATAGAATTATAGAATGGTTTGGGTTGCAAGGGACCTTTAAAGGCCATCCAGTCCAACCCCCCTGCAAGGAGCAGGGACATCCCCGACTAGATCAAGTTGCTCAGAGCCTCATCCAGCCTGGCCTTGAATGTTTCCAGGGATGGGGCATCCAACACCTCTCTAGGCAACCTGGGCCAGTGTTCTACCACCCTCATTGTAAACATCTTTTATAGACTCACAGAATAGTTTGTGTTGGAAAAGACCTTTAAAGGTCACCCAGTCCAACTCCCCTGCAACGAGCAGGGACATCTTCAAATCCAAGTCATTGCAGTAGCTCGCCCACTCAGCTTAAATGTAAAAAAGAAAAATATTTCAAGTATGAGACTATTGCTATCCAATTACAAGGTCCTTTTAAAGATGTTCCATCTCAAAAAAAACTCCATTGCTGGTTTATTCTGAGTTGACAAAGCAGTGAGTGGGTGACATGCTCCATAGCTTGAACACAGATTGTTCATCTAATACTGATAAAAGTTGCTTGGTTATTTGTTAGGTGCAGAAGAAATATGCCAGATGTAGTTTCTATCTGATGTATCATTTAATTGAATAATATCCTAAAGTAGCTTGGACATAGCAAGAGTTAAATGGAAAATTCTTCACAGAAAAGCTTAGCCCCTTATAAGTAAGTCTTGACTTTTGAAGATGATCTTTTACTATATGAATCTGGGTGAATAAACTAAAGAAGGATTAAAAAACTCTATCTAAAAGAAACTATAAATTTGACATGTCAGTATTTACCTCTTATTTTACGGCTGTTTTCCCTTGAGCATCAATCTGAATAGCGTTTGGTTTCCCTAAGTGTTTGCAAAAAGGAAAACTTTTGCATTTTTTCCGTGTTTTCAAAGGAAATTATTTGTTCAACAACTTTAAGATGTTCATTATCTTCCCTCCATTTGTAAAAATGTAGGATTTAACAGAAATTAAAAAACTATTCACAGTTCATTACTCTGCAAACTAACAGCTTTAATTGGTCAAATAATTATTTGCTAAGAAAATTTCAGGCAATTATCTCGAAGTATGCTGTTGGTGGAGAGGGAGGATTATTTCTCAAGAGGATGCAGCTGCAGAACGCATTTCATGATATCATAAGATAATGTGACTGTGTCTGGATAGGATGAAGAATGTTTTTTTTTTTTTATTATGCATTTTTTGTTAAAGGGATATGGAAGAATCCCTATGCCAGCTCTCCCTTTTTTCCAAAACCCTCAATAACTTCATAGAATCATAGAATGGTTAGGGTTGGAAGGGACCTTCAAAGGTCATCTAGTCCAACCCCCCTGCAAGGAGCAGGGACATCCCTGACTAGATCAGGTTGCTCAGAGCCTCATCCAGCCTGGCCTTGAACGTTTCCAGAGATGGGGCCTCCACCACCTCTCTGGGCAACCTGTGCCAGTGTTCTATAACCCGCATCGTAAAAAATTTTTTCCTAATTTCCAATCTAAATCTACCCCCCTCTATTTTAAAACCATTACTCCTTGTCCTATTGCAACAGGCCCTACTGAACAGCCTCTCCCCATCTTTCCTGTAGGCCCCCTTGAGGTACTGGAAGACCGCTATCAGGTCTCCCCGGAGCCTCCTCTTCTCCAGGCTGAACAGCCCCAACTCTCTCAGCCTGTCCTCATAAGAGAGGTGCTCCAGCCCTTTTATCATCTTCATGGCCCTCCTCTGGACCTTCTCCAACTGGTCCATGTCCTTCTTGTGTTGGGGGCTCCAGAACTGGACACAGACTCCAGGTGGGGTCTCACCAGGGCAGAGTAGAGGGGGAGAATCACCTCCCTTGACCTGCTGGCCACGCTTCTCTTGATGCAGCCCAACTTCTAATCTTTAAAAAAAAAAAAATGATACACTAAAAAGTGTCCCATGTGGGAATCTACCCCTTTTCATAAGAAAGCATCAGAAATTCTGTGAGGGCAGTTGCAGCTCTGTGTGAAAGGCAGCTGTGTGTCAGGGCAGAAAAGGCAAGAGCAGACATCTGATCTGTGTGTCCTGCCGTGCTCACCAGCATGAATTACTCTGCAGCTCAGGTACCTGCATGCAAGACAACAATGAAATTCTCTGCAGTCTTTTACAACCAAAATTTAATTTCTGTAGAATACGATCTGTCTATACCTGAGAACGCAACCTTATCTCTGCAGCTTTGTTTACTTCTCCCATTGATTCAGATCTAGAAGACAGAACTTATTTCAGTGATAAACTTCTGAACAATAGCAATGCAGTATTTATCCTCTCTTGCGTGATCTTTTTAAAAACCCATAAAGCCTTTTATTACAGTCACATCTTCAAACTATTATTTATTTCCTGAGATGTGCCCCACACAGTGAATGTGTCTCACTGCATGAGAGATGCAGAATAGGAAAGCTTAGTTTTTGAAGAAAAATAGGCAAGTTCTCAACTTTGAAAGTATTAAGATCTTGTCACACAGTAATAGAGGAAAACCAATCGGAACAGTATACAATATTTTAGAAAGAAAATTTGCCGATCATTTGCCTTACTCTCAGCTTCTGTGGGGAAGTTCTCCTAAATGACAACAATTTGACTGGCAAATTGTAGAGCTGCAAAAGCTCATCTCTGACATCTCCATTAAAAGGCTTTCAGCTATTCCTTAGCTTGCTGAATGTAGTTTTATTTTGTTTACTTGTTTGGATGTAATTGCAAGCAATTTGTAATTGTGCTTTCCCCTATAATTACATATGCCACTTTTCGTAGGGAAAAAATGATGCAGCAACCACAAAAGCATAGCAGTATAAAGATACATGTGGTGAAAATTGATAGATTTTCATGACTACATATGTTGTTAATGTGTATACGTATCATGGAAAAGAAGGAAGACCTACTAATTTCTGTTGTGCCTGCATTTCAAAGCTGCACCAATTTTTCAATGGAAACCTAAACAGCCATTAAAATTCTTTTCATCTTATTGATCACACTGCAATAAATACTTTGCTAAACTACAATTCATTCATTGTTTCATATTTTTTTTCAGATAGCTATGTAGACTCACAACGCTATAATTGACTGAAATAGCAATATTTTACAAACTTCCGTATGCTGTTCAGTGATCCCCGAGTGTTATATAGTACTGCATTTCACATCTTGTCTTTCATTAATTGCTAGAAAAAAAGTCTAAAATACAGAAGTCTTTCAGTCACCAAATGGATGTTTTCTATAATCCCTTCAGATATTAATTGGAGAACACATTGCTCATACAGAAATTGAGATAAAGTATACAGCAGAACTGTACAGTAATGGAAACTGATGTTGATGCAGTTCACTGAAATTAAAGTCTAACCCAGAGTTTAAGAAGTCCAACAATTTAGAACCCAATCCTGAACTGAGTAAGAATATTGCAACTGTGGATATCAAATGATGAGAAGCTAGAGAGGAAATTCTCGTTGTACCTTTCTCTGTGGATCACGAGATGAGGAGCAGACGATACCCTGAAAGCCAGCTCATGCTGGCCGTTGCTCTCATTAAAGCACTTAGCTCTTATGCTTAACCACTGCTTCAGTTTTCTTTTTTCCTTATTTTCCTTTTCTTTCTAACGAATCTTAGATCTAACAGCAGCATAGAATCCTCAAACAAGAATTAAGCACTTCAGTCTCTCAATCGGACAAAATGTGCCACGTCCAAAGGATCTTGTGAACATGCGCACATGGAGCAAAGAGGCACAGGGAAACACTGGCTGCAGATTAGTTGTCTTCTAATTGGAAACTAAGACTGAAACAAAACTGCATTTTCTAGTCCACAGCCTGTGGGGTAGGCATGGATAGGAATCCTTCAGAAAGAAAACTGGCACAGGTTGCCCAGAGAGGTGCTGGGTGCCCCATCCCTGGAAACGTTCCAGGCCAGGTTGGACGGGCTCTGAGCAACCTGATCTGGTTGGAGATGTCCCTGCTCCTTGCAAGGTGGGCTGGACTGGATGACCCTTGAGGGTCCCTTCCAACCCTAACCATTCTATGATTCTGTGATTCTAAAAGGGAACAGAAAGAGCGCTCTGATTGCAACACCATTATAGCTAGGCAGGGTGGCAGGAACACCACCAGTTCTTGTACCTCAAGCACCAAGTTAACAGAAGTCTCCCTGAAGTTCTAATTATCACCATGTCTTAGTTATGGGCTAGATCTGCTGTGCTGAGATGAGAGTTTACCCCTAATTTCTTTAGCTAAGGTGGGTTTTGGATGCACAGAAAAGCAAAGACTATACACTTTCCTATCAAAAAGAGAACTCTTCAGAAAGACTCAAGAGCCCCCAGCTTCAGTTAGCTGGTGAACCAGGGACCATGCGCGGAAGTAAGCTGCTGGTGGAATGATGAACTTCTTTTCAGTCTGGAAAAAGGTAACAGCTCTCTTTGTGTTTCAAATACATGCCACCCAGAATTCTAGCCCACAGATATGAATTTACTGTATGGTAAAGTACATTGCAGCAGCTCACCAAAATATTTTTGCAGTATTGACAGAATGCTAGCAAAATATTTGGATTCCTTTAGGTCCACCGTTAACAAAAGCAGACTGAAGGAGCAAAACATCTCAAGCAACCGGCCACAGTGAAAACATTTTAGTCACTGAGAGAAACGGCTGCAATTCCAGCAACAGCACTACTAACATTGCAAAATCATGTGCATAAAACCTACCAACTAGCAACGGCGTCTGCGTACCCTAGCCTAAACATTCTCCTCTGGCATAGGAACCTCCACATATGGTGTGTGTCTGTATGTTTAGAAAACTTGAATTGCAAAGCTGGTGAGGAGTGGTGCAGTTCTGCATACGAATCACTGGTCACGTTCACGTGGTGACAGTTAAATTATAGCCTGTATCTCAAGTCACAGTCACCAACTCTGTGTGTGTGTGAGTGTGTGTGTGCATGTAAAACACATGCCATTTCCCAAGTATAACATGCATGGGTTAAGCTATCAGATTTTACTTGGAAACAAGATGGAATATTCATACATATTTTGTGCTCATTTGACAAGCAATAACTTCCCAAACTATTGCAATTTGTCTGTGCGACCGTATTCCGAGCAGTCCACCCAACAGGCATCCCATCATACCCACTGTACAGATAAAGTAACCGAGACACTACAGTGAAACAGCAACACGGTGACAGATAAACTTCCCATTCTTCATTTCTAATCTGCCCTTGCTGTTTCCACACTGTCTTCAAGATACAGCCAGTCTTCAGTAGTCTCCCATGCTCTGCCTTTTTTCAAGTTAATTTTCAGGATCTTTTAAGTATTGCAATAGTTATGATATATGTACGAGCAGATCTTTGGTAAGAAATAAAATTAAGAAACTTTACTAAAATAAAGCATGCCAGGTACTGGAGAAGCTTCACTGATGTGACTTTTTATTATTTTCCAGCTTTTTTCATACATTTTCCCCTCCCAACCCCAATCCTTTTTCAGGGCAGATTTTTGTAATGCTACGCTCAACCTTTTACAATCTCCATCAGGAGCTGGAAACACACAGAATGGGTAAATACAAAAATACAAATGAATTTGTAGCTGGTGGAAGTCCAGCAGCCTCTCTCCAATTTCCATTGTCCAGTTGTTTCTGGTGAGCGGGGGCGGCGGGGGAGGGGAGGGGGGTGGAGGGGGGAGAGGAATTGAAAAGGAAAACTGCATTCAAATGCCTTAGAACATTTCCTCCAAAACACAATCTCAATCTATTTCTCCATCAGCATACTGACTGACCATCTAGGAACAAATCTATTTCTTATTCCCCTTTCATAAAATTTGAATGAAAAGGAGAATGAAAACAACAGACAGTGAACAGTGGCCATTTCGCAGGCAGGAGAGGAGAACGGATGTTTGCTGATCACCTGCTCGGCTCCATCCCCACTTCCCACCCCGCCCCTTTACAATGCAACACCTGTTTGTGAACTGGGCACACGTACAGCTGCAATATTTATGCTCTGTAATGCAGGCAGTCATTTACTGATGAGCTGGTTGAAGCATGAAGT
The DNA here is from genome assembly GCF_036417535.1 of Chlamydotis macqueenii. NCBI lineage: Eukaryota > Metazoa > Chordata > Aves > Otidiformes > Otididae > Chlamydotis > Chlamydotis macqueenii. The sequence continues at coordinate 5,515,129 of NC_141561.1, read as the reverse complement.
TGTTGCAGAGAGGATGCTGCGAGGCTTCCGCAATGAAGCGGGCAGCGATGCCAGCCGTGACTTTTCACTACGCTTTCCCCCAGTTTCACACACTTTTCACTGGACCTGGCTCAAACTCCTGAACAGTAGTTAACTCCTGCTGATGCTGTCAGTGCCAGTGGAAAGCACGCGATCAGCCACAGCCATGGCGTTGTGAGCAGTGACTACGCTTTTGTGCCCATGTATCGCTGGGTAACACTTATCAGATATTTAAATGACTGCGATCTGCCTCATTATGTGCAAAGTTTTGTTTTCCACTAATGCAAAAGAGAAGGCAGAAAAGAAGAGGTAGGAAGCACTGTGAAAGGAGAGGAGCGGGGCGATTCTCACCCCAGCAGCAGCTGTTTCCCATGAGAACCTATCACAGGTTTGCACCGGGGTGATGGCACGATGGCACAGTGTGAGGACAGAAGGGCGCATCGCTGCCCCAGGGGCCTGGAAAACACCGCTCCGGCAGCTACACACCAGGTCACACAGCTAAAAGCAAAAGACAGGCTGGAGAATTGCAAATGCAAGGTCTGTAGCTACACAACAGCGAAGGTACCTATGGGACCACACAAAATCCTTTAACCGTGCACGTTGGTACTGCTGTCTGTGTTACTGCCAGAATACGCTTAACTCCATAAGAGACCTGTTCACCAGGGTACCCGCACAACAGAAATATTCCCCTCCTCCTCAGTTTGTATTATCTTAGCTTAAATATTTGTAAGTCACATTTGCCTTTATTCTTCATTCTGTACTTCTTCCTCAAACTTAATAATCAGTCACCTACATTCTAAAAACTGACATTATAACAACAAAAAAAACCCACAACAAACATATATGTAACCACTGTTTCAATATATGCAGTTTTCATCCCGTGTACTAGCAGATAATCTAATGAACCTTTTATCAAAAGAAACCTTTAAAGCTTTGAAGAATTAACCTCATTGCCATATGGTATCCTGACTTTGAGATCAGTACAGAGAAGCTCAAGTTATAGTCACAATAATGTAATCTAATCACAGAAAAATCTACATCGAATCACGGGTGTTTGGCATCCTAACTTCATCTGCAGCAACTGTGGTGTCTTTGTCAAACCATTCTTGGGTAAATTGTGGATTCTGTAGCCAAGACAAAGCCTGTGCGTCACTTCTCTTACACACCAGCAAACCCATTCCGGGATGAATTAGCTCTTCTCCAAGACGTTTTACTGCTGCAGATTTCTATAATTTATTAAAGATGTCTATTAAAAAAATAAGAAGTTTGCAGCAGCAATAGCTCATGGTTTAATCCATGAGAGTGTCCTCCATGAACAGATACATGCAACAATAGTTGCCAGCATAACAGTGGAAAACAGGGTTGCAAGTATTGTATGTATTTTTCATTTAAACTCAGTAATTCTTTAGGAGGTTTATTATGTCAAAAAAAAAGGTGTTGGTATCATTTATATCCTTCTGAGAAATATATTACCTTATATATCAAGAAAACTAATTAGAGCCAAGAACATTTTTTTCTTGCTCTTTCTAAATTGTACACAACCTTTTTATTGGCACAGTGAATTGTCCCTGGTTGAAAGTGATGATTCCTTCAGAGCTAAACACTTAAATCTTTATTTAACAGTGGAGCAAGCCCTGAAGAAACAATATTCCCATGTGTCAAAGTAGTGTATTTCTGAAAATACGGCCTTTCTGCAGAAACAGATTTCAATTACAGTTCTTAATGCTTAAAATACAGTGACCTCATCGACTTAGTTTCCCATCTAGTTTATACCTATGGAATATATAACAGTTTCAATACAAATGCAGCTGTCCATAGCCAACAAAAACCATCTTTACTTGAGAAATCAAATGCTACATTGTAAATCGTTGCATAAATTGACTTTCTACATTCAAAAATGTCACTAGCTCCAACCATGCCACAGCAGCTACAAGTTACTATGGAAACTAATGTATAAATTATGTTTTAGAATAATTAAAGTGTGCATTTACTTCAGCTTTACAGTATTTATTAGAGCTATGTAGAAAATACAAAGTCATCCACCACCCCAGAATTGACTCCTGAACCCCACGGAACTGGGAAAGAATGCATCTTTCTGTCAATGAAATACTTGGCAGTTTATCTAACAACACTTGCCTTCTTGGAGAGGAACCATTATCCGCATTTTGCGTCTCCGTCAGGCACTGGACTAAATGTAGAAATCAGAAGCTGTGTACCGAGCCGTTATTTCTCAGGGAGACAAGGGCAAAGCAGACTCAAAGGAAGAACAGACAATCATTTTGTACGCTCTAAATATTAGCAATGGAAAATATTTCTGAAGTGGATGTAGATCTATATACATCTTCCTGACCTTCTACATCTTCACAGAATGCAGCAATGTAAGGAATCATTTTCCCTTGCATGTTAACACAGTGATAAGCAAATGAAAAAGTAAAAAAAAACAAAACCAAAACCCAGCATCTTAGTCCCAAAAGATCAAATCCTTTGTTCTGCAGAGCACGTCAGTGTATCTCTAGAGGGATCTGTGAAAGGGATGGAGTTAATTGCTTTGTGAGTCCAATGCACTGTTAATAGAAATTTCTTCTGAATAAATAATGTGGAAATAGGAGTATTAAATAGTTCATGATTTTCTAATTTACCTTAATTTGCACTCATTCTGAAGTGCCAGAGTTGAAAGTGTTCTGCTCCTCAGCGAACTAAGGAGTGCAGAAAACCTTCCCTCACCCTAGAGATGCATGGGAGGTGAGGGCCAGAACAGCCGAGCTCCCGAACTCCAGCGGTAAATACACCCCGATGCGACTGCACACATGTGCATGTCGTATTCCTCGGTTTTCCACGGGCAGGGACACACTTGAGATGAAGCATTGCTGAAGATGTGAGCACGGGATTCCCATAGCTCGGAGGTGTAAAACTCCTACTGTGATGGATTCCCAGATCCCTCTCACAGGACAGTGCCCACACTTCTCACCTCACAGCTTGTTCTGGGGGGAAAAAAAAAAAAGAAAAAAAAAAAAGGGTAAAAAGCAACATTTTGTGGCACTGACTCTCATAAAAACATCTTCAGTGGGACTTGGTTCTCCATTATTTTGGCCAGTGACAGATCTCTTCTTCCAAGTGACAAATGTCTTCCATGCCTGCCTCTTCTCCTGTGCACTTCTTGTAACAAAAAAAAAAATGTGCACACTCAAATCAAAAGTTTCTAAATCTACTAAAAGATAAGAAGTAATTAAAAATATTTTATAATTCAGATTTATTTTTGCTTTCGGGAAGCAGCATCCATACTGTGAACTGTAAATTGGTATGTTTTCTGTTTAGACTCATTAAAATCCTATTCACTAATAAAGCTCTGAAGAAATAAAAGAATATTTTTTTTTTTTTTTAAAAAAAAGCTAGCTGACTGCAAATGCAGCAGGGAAACCTGAGCCAAACAAAGAGACCAGTTCACGTTCTGGAGCAGCACAGTTGCAGAAAGCTCTCAGTCTCCTCAAGAGCCACCTTTTTCTACTGGAGTGGTAACCTCAACTCTTGTTGGCATGTCAATGTGCTCTGCTGCTTCATCCCTTTGTGTCCATCCCACGTCCCTCAACTCAGAGCCACTGAAGTGATATTCTGATCCAAAAATCTGCCTCCTCCAAAGTTTTACTCACATTTACTCACTGCTTCCCTACATTTAGGTTATTGAAGTTAACAGAATAGCAATTTGAGACCAGAATTACCTATTTATCTGTTATTAATACGGTGTGGATTTGTTTGTTTTTACTGAAGCATTTCTGTCCAGTGATTAAGAGAGAGTCTGAAACTCAGGATGACTGGGTTCTGTCCCCATCTCTGTCTTCCTGTCTCACAATACGAACTCGGGACAAAATCCTGGTTTTCCTGAATTTCCTTTTCCTTAATATTACTTATGTGCTTATAATAGCAATCTTCTAGAACATAATTAATTATGTGTACATAATATTTGAACTCCCCCACTGAAAGGTGCCATATAAGTGTTATTTAACCTTGAGTTCATTACCATTATTAAGTCGTATAATAAGAACTGAATAATCTTGTACAAAGTCATCATCTAAATATTAATCATTCAGGAAGTCAGAAACATAATTAATACCAAACCTCATTTGTTGGCTTTATTGCAGAACTTACACAGGGAAAAAATGATGTGGGGGGAAAAAAAGAGAAAGATTACATTTTTTCTAGAGCAGCGTAGGTTATCAATTCCCCCACCTCCCATCTGCCCACAAACAATTCACGAATACTCACTTGGAGACACTACACAGTACCATTCCAGACAGCTTTGTGTCAAGACAGCTCTTGTTTTAGAACATATTTCAGTGACAGAGCATCACCATTTGACGCTAATCTGTAATTTCTCACAGCTGGGAACTTATTTGAGAAAGACAATGTATCAAAATATCTTTTTTAGCCTAAACTGGGTAAGTTTTCTAGCAGAAATAAAAGAAAACATCAAATTTTGGTGTTCAAGACACAGTTCTACTCCACTGGTGAAAACTTTGAAAATTAGCATCTAGACAACAATGGAAAATGTTCTTTAAAGGAAAGCTTAGCAGGGCTTTCCTCTTCCTAGTGTCTTGGGGTCTGCACAGTGCCACATTTTAACTGTTAAATGTTCAATTTCCTTAGTTCCCCCTCCTCCCCCCCATATAAGTTGATTACGGAAACTTCATTAAGAGATGGATTGAGATTTTCTAAATGAGTTAAAATTCTGTTTCACTATATTGCTAAATTTAATCACGAAGGCTAAATTTATATAGAGCAATTCTTCAGAGGCAAGTCATTTTCATAATGTGAGCTTAGTAAAAATCCAGATTAAAAAAATTGCTAAGGGAACCTTTCCCTCCCTCCTCCTGCATGTAAATAAATAACCACAATCATCAAAACATCCAAGTTTGTACAGTTCAGATATTCCCATTCTATACTACTATTAATCTGTCCTTAACTGTCTTTTAATATGCCTCTGTGCCCATATTCCACAATCTCTAGTGGCCTCCATTTGCAGCGTTTTGTATCACCAGCAATGGGATTGGGTCTAACCCAGATCAGAAATTGTGGGGTGGGTCTTCAAAGTAGCGTCTCCGTGTCCCTTTCAGTGTAATGAAGCATTGTTAACCATGGAAGTATATTACTTTTGTTGACCTTGGCTCTCTCCAGCAGAAATATAGCTCTGTGTCTAGGTACACGGAAATATAAACTCCTCTATTCCTCTTCAGAAACTGCATCCCCTAAAGCAAAATCAATACACTACAAGAAAATACAGTATTTTACTCCATTTCTTTTCTTTTGCAGGACTAATAAACAACCTACACGTAACAGATCATAGTCACACCCCTTGAAGTATTACTAGTAGAAAGTATTACTAATAAGAAGATAATTAATAGGATACATAGAGAAATAGTTAAAATAGTGTTTAAATACCTCTCAAGTCTATACAAGCCCACTGAAAAGGCAAGAAACATCTGGAAAAAAAATTACTATAACTTATGTCTATATGATAATCTTTTTTGCTAAAGTCTCTTACCAAATATCTTCAGATAGCTCTATAGTCACGACATAAGAGAGAGGGTCATCTTGTGAATTAAAGATGCCCTACAGCTAAAAAGGATATGGTAGAATTACTTTTTAAAAAAAAAAAAACAAAAAAAAAACATAATAGGTGATGTAGGTTTCAAGGATCAGTGCTCAGATCCGTGGCATTCAGCATTTAAGTAAATCATGTGGCATGTCTGAACATTTGTACCCAAGTTTGACTGAAAAGGTACAGACGATACAGAATGGCTGGTGATAAAATAGCAGATACAGTTCAGTGGCAATGAGGTGCACACAAGTAAAAATAACCCTACCCCGTGCAAAAATAGTCCCTAGATAATAAATCGCCGCGCATACAAGACATCTGGTGTCACTTCAGACAGTTCTTTAGAAGTATCAGCTTAATGCTCAGTAGCACTCCAAAAGGCAAACAGAAAACTATTACCGGATATCTCAAAAACATCATTATGTCATTCTATAAATTCATGATGTACCACGTCTGGAATTTTCCATGCAATAGTAGACATCTTATCTCAAGACAGATTTAGAGTAGAACTATGGAAAAGTACAAAAAATTAAGATACATTGTACAGAAGTTTCTAAACATGAAAAAAAAACCCCTCAAGTACAGCAAATTTTTTCCGTCTGAGAAAGAAACAGGAACAAGATCAGAGTATATAAAACAATGAATTATATGATGAAGTGGAAAAAACTCATTATTACTTCATGTATTCCATACAAAAAAAAAAAAACCAAAAAAACCAAAAAGAATAAATTTAAAAAGAAAGAATCTTGTAAAACCACCATTTAAAACCAGTTTTGCAACGTACTCTTGTAGGATTTGATGGAAGTCAATGGGTTCAAAAACAGATCAGCGTCAGAGTCTGTCATTGCCTAGCAATTACGACGGCTCCTTAAGTCACCAGTTACAACCTGTGAGGTAGCCCAAGGTTGGGTAAGTCTCCACTTGTCCTGTATCTTTTGTATTTCCCTCCTGGCCACTTTCCAAAAGACCTTATTGAATGGACCCTTGGTATCACCAGCTTTGCTGGTTTTATGCTTCTGGACCATTCTTCTGAATCCTTAAGCTTTTTTATTATTAGTGTACACCTGATGCAATTGAATTTAGCTACTTTTTTATTTATTATTGGATAAGAGTTGTCTTAGCTAGTGGAAACTGTTAGGAGGTAAGAGTTCATTATAAAGCTACTTCTAATATCAAACATTTAATTTCCTTCCTTTTTTTCCTCATTTATTTTTTGATTTTGCATTCTCATAACTTTCCGGAAAAGTTATTTAAACTCTATTTTACACCATGTGACAGAAGGAATGTGTTCTTCGTCCCACTCTCAAGAATTTTTACCCGTGCAAAGGGGAGGTGAGCGTACGCTGTGCAAGGTCAGCAGCGAGGTGACATTTAAACCAGTGCGAGCCTACTCATGCAGGACTATTAGCTAACCGAGAGCGGAAAATCTGCTGAAAATTTGTTATGCTGCAAAAAGTGAAAGACAACTTAATGGCAGAGGCCAAGGACTGAAATTAACAGAAAGAGATTCTGCCTGAGCCACTGGACAGTATTATCCAGTGTTTTTCTCTAAAACAACAACTTACCCAGTAAATTGCTGAATTCCTCCCATTCAGACACACATCAGTCAGACAACAAACCAGGACCGCAGTCCCATAGTTGTTTTAAAATATCTGCTCCTGATCCTCCCCTATCACCCAGGGTTGGCCGCCCTGCTCCTGTGTGTCAACACCAGCCCTCGCGCAATCCAAGCCTGCTCAGAAAGCTTGAACGTGCCAAAACTAACCCTATGGACTGAAAACCTGAATAGTTTGCAGACAGCTCAGCTCCCAGCACGGCTCGCTGTGCAGATGAACAGATTTTAAGTGACAGCAAAGAGGGAAACAACAGAAATACTGCTGCTAGAGGAACCATATGTAAATAGTCTGATTCACTCTATTTCTTTAATCACCATCATTATTATTATTGTTCAGTGTAAGCCTATGCTTCCATAGCATCTTATTTGCATGAAAAAAGTCCTTACTGAAGAGGAAAAAGTGGGAGTTTTCCTCATCTTGTCAGACGGCTATTCACTTCTCTCTAGAAAGATATTTTTCTGAAGAGATTTAAAATGCTTTCGGTCCACAGAAAAAGACAGACCTCCTCGTAGTACGAGGAGATCCTAACTGATTAGCATTAGCAACATGTTCAACTCCATAAAAATAATTGAATTGGTCAATGAGCAACTGTCTCTGCTCCTTGCGCGGTGGCATTAAGAGGGCACAGGAGAACCAAGAGAACACACTGTTGTTAAGGTATTGTGTCAGGGTTTGTACTGTTTGTATGATTACCAGGCTACATCTTGTTAAGGGACATCCCAGCTGTCAGGCAGCCAAATAGAGTGCAACAGCTAAATATGATGCAACACAGCTGGTGTCCGTGTGTGTCATCTTCGGTCGGGTTTTGTGGGCTGGCAATTCAGATGCAGACAGCAATTTGAGTTTGAGCTATAGAGCTCCATGCTGAAATGGAAGAGACGACTCTTCCATCAAAACTCATGGCAAGCCATGGGATACCACAATTAACAATAACATCCTAAATCTGTTCCCTTAATAGCTATTGTTAGATAGAAAGCCACAAACACAGGCATGCAATTAAACCCTTGCAAGGCTGTGGCACTGCTCTATCGCAGCAGTTTTAGTATTTCAAAACCCACTGCTGTTCTAAATTGAGAAAAATAAAAAAGTGTCCCGAGTGGTTACACAGTAGTGGAAGGTTGAAACGTCTTGTTTCAAACTTCAGCTTGCACTCCTTGTTTTCAGAAACTGTACACGTATGTAACACAGTGTTTGGGAGCATACAGAGCCCATCACAGACCATGCTCAAGGTTCTGCTCCCTGTCTCTTGGTATTTCGGGAAGTCCTTCTTCCTCTTTCCCTCTTCACCCAAAATATCAAACTGACAGATCCCTGCAAAATATTTTGGCTTCCCAAAGCCAACAAGCTCTACATACAGTATTTGCTATTCTCCAGCACCTACCAGAGAGGCAGATACGTTTCTCTGCTCCTCTCCTGACAAGGCAGTACACCACAAAACAACGAGGCAGCAAACCTAGATCCTTCCCTCTTTCGACCAACTAGACCATCAGTCATAAGTACAACATATTTAATCAAATCCAAACAAAACTCCTAGACACTAGCTAGGTTGAGAAAAAAAGAAGAATGCTTCAAAAGGGGATGCAGTTCTTTAGAAAATAATGGTCTCTCGAAGCATCACATTTCAATAGCTTAGATTTGGGATTTATTTGCCAGTTCATTTGGCTTCCAGATTTCCTTTCACATCTGCTCGGAGCTGGATATTCTACATCTAGTGAATTTTATTCAGCTCCTCCAAAGGGAATTTATGTAATAATTTAATTAAGGCTTCCTTTTGTTCAGCTCGCCATCCTGGGCCAGAGGATTACAGGGATCCACGGCCCAGGCAGGGTGAACACGTGTTCATGTTTAAGCCATATTGATGATGAGTTATTACACCACAGGGATGGAAAAAAAAAAAACAGATTAATATAGGGACCATATGATATCACCAGGAACTTTCCGGACTTTAAAAAATATCTTTAATAAGAATGGTGAAAAATTGAAAAATACTTTTGCTTTCAACAAAATATTTGTTTAATATCAGTAAGAGATGAAGTTAATTAAGCCTGAGGCTCACTTACGAGGAGGTCCTTGGTGTTTCAGATGTTTGACAGAATCTCCTATTAAGATAGAAGATTTGGAAACTCAGAAGGCTGCCTCCAGTGAAAGATTTATAGCATTCCTCATAGCCCTAAGCACAGCACAAGGAAAAGCTTGCCCTGAATTATTTTCAGCAATTTCCCCCTCACCCTAAAACCAGGTCGTGCACCAGAAGTACATAGGTCTGGAAAAACAAAATACATTATCGCTGTGTAAAGCATATGGGTATTTAGGAACATTTAACCATATTTGCTCCAGGCTTACCTGAAACTGTAGTCTGGGGTTTACTAATGTCCTTGTTTTATTACCCTGTCTGCTCTCAAGACATTCAGAATTTATCTAGCTCAATAGAGTAATGTACACTAAACAATAAGATAATTTAAAAAATATATATCAAAAGCATTACTACCTCGAGGATGCACACTGCACGTAGGGGCACACACCTGAACAGGGATTTACAACGCTTGTTATTTAAGCAGATGAACAGTGAGTGAACTCTATCCATTTTTATGTGCTCCCAAAGGTAGCAGCAGAGAAGAAAAGCCATTTTAAGTGTGCTGAAAAACTAGATTTAGAACATTGTCTAGGATACATCCAGAGACATATTTTAGTAAATCGAGCCTTAAAACAAAAATTAATTTGGCATAGAAATTCTAAGTCATTTCTATATTCAAACTTAGCATAAACTTTCCTAATGCCACTTTCTCCTCTTCTCCCCAAATGATCAGCTACTACTTTTTCCCTTTCCTGAAAGGACCTATTTGCATTCTACACCAAAACTTAACACAAAATAATAACAACAATTAAAAATCCCCTTTCTTTGAGAATCATTCTCCATTTGCTCTCTTTCTGGTTGTAGAACTTTAAATCTAGTTCTATCAGGATATTTATAATAAATTAAAGTAGAAAATTCATAAATTTTTATTGAAGCATTTAATCTCTTTTTTGAATTAGGAAATGAATATATGTAGACCACTTCCTCAAGGAAGATCAACTGTAATGGCTTCTTTTCATTTGCATTATGGAATGCTGACAAAATTTCAGCCTCCTCTGTCCTATTTCATTACTCTTCCTCAGTTTTTAACAATATATGCTTTGTCAGCACTCTTTATTTATAGCATATTGCTCTATTCTCTACAACTGTTCTATCCTGCTAAAAATAAAATTGAGAATTTGTCTTGCAAAACTTGGGTATGGGACTTGCTCTGTCTATCTTCTATCCTTTCTCACCTTCCAACAATCCACTTACCGTCATTTCTGTCTTGAAGCTTCTCAAAATAATGTATACCAGTAAAGTATATATTGCTCTTTCCTGACAATTGCTGACTGTTTTAGCTTGATAGAGATTTTCCCTAATTTTATAGACAGCACTAACACAGCCAAAATTTACTTGCCTATGGAATGTTGTAACACAGCTATCACAAATTTCCACTTCATTACTATTAAGACAGAAATGTCATAAAACAGAGTTGTATATTTACCCATACCATAGTGTTAAGAAATTTTTGCTGAAACAAGTGTTGATGCCCTCACCAAGGAAAGCTCCAGGCTCCAAAACTTCTGAATGTTTTGTTGGGTGGTGGGTCAGCTGGCCTCACAAACGCACTTCTGTCACCGTAGTGATGATAACCCTTCCGTGCAAAATAGAAAGGCTTGCTGCAGCAAGACAGGTCAGTCAGCTCTGTAACTAAGGCTAAAAAACAGTTTGAATTTCCCAGTAGTTAGAAAATCAGCCAAAACCATACACCTACAGTTTCAGCCTTTAGCAATTATTATTTGTTTGACAGGAAAGTACTCCTTCTCCTCCAATTTTCTATCAAATTAGTGTTCCCCACACAAAAATAAAGTTGGGGCTTTAACTTTCACTTCGACAATTTGGACAAATTAAGATCTTTGTTTCTTCCAGTTTTCCATTACAGGGAAAGCATAGACTTGTCATCTCACTTGGAAGTAAGTCTTTTATGAATATTCTTTAAATTGTCAACACATCCCTTGAGCTGCAGACAGAGCGAGGTGACTTTCTGACAGTGTTTATAAACGAACAAAATTCAGAGGTACCATTTTTCCATTCCTACCTGGTGCAGCCTGTGTACACATACGAGGGGATAGCACTAAGAACTCATATTTAATTCATTTCCATCAAAATAACAGCCTGCAAGAGTCATGACTTCCTAGGTAGGATATTCCTTTCTGGAAGTGTGACTTTAACAAAGGCATGGGCTTTTTTTTTGCATGCTGCTTGCTTCCAGAGAAGAAATCCTCTCTAGTCACTATCATCATTAACTGCATCCCCAACCTCCCTGAAATTTGAAAATTTTATGAATACTCATTTTATATTTATTACGTGTGATAAAAAGTGTTAAATACTATAGAAAAAAGAACCTCAAAACATATCTACTCAGTAATACCAAAATTGTTTTAAGCAAAATTGTTCTAAAATATACCAGTTGTTTATTTCTAATCTACCGCACCATGTTGTTTTGCTGTGCTTCTTAACCAAGGGATCACGTGCTGGAGATATTTTTTCCAAGGCATATGATTAATGTTAACATCTTTGTTTTATCAATCAGGCTTGTAATCTCATCAAAACCAATACCAAGGTAGCTTGGTAGGATCTATTTTCCCTCAGTCAATGCTGTTAGGCATTAATTGCATTACCTTCCTTAAATTTTTATAAAGCAAGCCTAGGATTAACCACTGTGCTCCGGATCAATATCAGGCTAACAGGCTAGCAATCACCAGGCCCATTGCATTTACTCTTTTTAAATACTGGCACAACATTATCCTCCTGTCTGGCATCTGTACTTCCCCAGATGAGTTATTTTAGTTATTACAAAGAGCAATTCTATAGAAACAACAAAAATGGCATTGCTGAAGTAACTTTAATTTGACATTTTTGGTATAAAACTCTAGAATACATTTTCAAGAAGCCTTAGGCATCTAAATCCATAAACATTAGGAGCTTACATCCAACTTTCTAGCGCTTATAGGTACCCGGAGCTCCTCTTACAGAGCAGGCACAAAAACGAAGTCTGAAAATGTTGTGGTCAAGACCATCAGGGCAAGGCTACATTCAGTGCTCTCACTTGTCGGGCTCATCACGTAGCTGAGGTTTGATTATTTCACAAAAAAAAGAGAAAAAAAGAGGTGCCTCCCTGCCTACTACTGCCTACCCTGCTGAGAAAACATTCCCCATGGGAGATCCCGGTCCATATCCTCCTCCAGCTGAGGAGACTCCAATCCCTATTTCATACCTCCCTGGAGGATTCCCAACTGTTATGCTCGCGGGTATTATGCAACTCCATCTGTTTCTGCTATCACATTTTATATGGATTACGTACGAAGTCACTGAGCAAATAAAAAAAAGGGAAAAGTAAACCTGACTCTCCGGTGTGGGTGGAGGGAAGGGCTACATCTCCAGGCTCTGCTTCTACCACCATTCAGTATTTTGGTAGTGTGCTGTAGCCCGTGAGCTAGTGGTTGAAAAGAGGCTTTTGAAGAGCAATGCAGCTAATTGATTGAAGATATTGTAAACAATTATTGCGGAGCAGATAGTAACCGAAAGCTATTGATTAAAAACATCCAGAAGAAAATTGTTCCTACAATTTCTTAAACTATGTTTGCATAGCTATATTCATACACATATATATTAATGTATTCATATATTCATACACAAACATGCACATATATATATTAGAAAATAAAGACTGCAGTGAAATAAAAATTGCCATCCCTATAGAACGCAAATTGTACTGGAAGTTCTGAAACAAATGAAATATCATTTCATTTTCCTTCTACTTCTGGTTATTATACTGCACTGTGTTATGTAGAAGCAGCACCCATGTATGTTACTAACAAAATAGATGTCATTACAGCACAGATTTAGCATGGTTTGTACATCTAGATAAATGAATCAAAATTATGAAGCAAAAACGAAATGTTGCAGATTCCGAGAAGAAAAGTTTCGACACTATCAAAACGAGAAACTTAGGTAAACCTACTGTAACTGAAGAATGCAGTGATACAGATGGGAGCGAATAACATTTTTAGACCTTGTGAAAAGTTCATACTCTAGTCAAAAAACACTGCATAGAAAATTGATGTAACTCCTTTACTATTTATATCTCTCTTAATACACTTTTTAATTTCAAAAATACTTATTTCTGAGAGGTAAATTGTCTTTTACAAACAATACGGTATTTCAAATCAGTGCAAGTTACTTAACTTTTCCTCTAAAATCTTAATATCAGTGACATAATGACAATCGGTCTTTTATCAGCTCATTTTAAAAAAGCTGGAATATCACTTGCTTATGACGTTCAACTATATAGTGCCCAGCAGATTTCCTTTTTCTCTTTACAAAGCTGTTGAAGCAGTAATACTAGTAAACTAGAGTACACGATACCCATAGCAGCAGTTTCTGTTCATCGCCTTTCTGACTTCACCACTACAAGTAACCATATTCTTAGTCACTGCTAATCTGTGCGTACATTTTCTATATTTTTTTTTTATTGACAGTTCACTGAAACCAGCAGTACTATATATTATATATAGTATAATGACTCTCAACCACATCAGATAATGCCCTGCACTGATAGGAGGAACACGGCATCTCTGAAACTTGTACCTGTTTTCCAACTCCACCTCAGAAAATCTCAAAGAAACACCAGGTGAGTTGGAAGTCTCCCTGATGTGTCTCTCAAAGGAACAGAACTCTGTTTATTTTCTAACAAATGCTCTGTAATCTATCAAAAAGAAAAAAGATTGCATTGTCCCCAACCCTATATAACGATGACAATGAGATGTTTGCATTAAAGTGAATAAGCGGCACAGAAGCAATTTCAACACGCGTGAATACTTTTCCACATTAGTGTGTTAAAATGCCAAATGCTTATCCATCTCACCCACCACTACAACAAATACACATCAATAATGCAAAGAAAAGATCGCAGTATCAAGATTCTCCACAGAAACCCCATGTTAATGAGTTTTTTCTATTAATTCTTAATGCACAATGAACGGCTAGTTTCTCACAGAGCACTTTGCTGGAGCACAGTAGTTGATCTAAGTAAAGTGAACATGATGTCCTGTAGAAGAAGTTGGACGTTTTTCACAAGTGAACATGGAGATGATGAGCTATTTTCTGTGTGATGCCAAACTACAGACAACTACTTACTAAATTAAAAAAAAAAAAAAATTCCCTTCCTCCAAACCAAAATATCAGGTGAAGCCATGTCTAGACCACACTACTCTCCTGTACAATTCAAAAACCAATTACACAATTTAAAAGTATTAGAAAGCAGCAAACAAAAAACCGAAACCCACAAAAAATCCAATAAAAAAAAAAGAAACAAAAATAAGTCATCAAATTAATTTATTTTTATCCACAAAGAAATATAGGCAAGGAAATAGGGAGAGGAGAAAAAAAAAAAAAATCACCACACCACTACTTTTTCCAGAAAGCCTCAGGAATCTCTTCTCAAATCCATATAAAAACAAAAAAAAAGTATAAAACATTTCTTACAAACACTGGTGTAGCTTAAGTTAGCCAAGCCTACTTATCCTAATCCTATATATAACGTATGTACAAGGTCCTGGATCCTTTTAAAAAGAAAATACTCTATTTTTACAACAGTAGCCTAAAAGCTTACTGATAATTATGATCCGTTGCAACTTTAACAAGCTGAGGAAATCAATAAGGCCTAAATAAAAAAGCTCAAACACAGATTAAATATGCTGCAGAACTCAAGTCAGTTATGTTTTGAGGCAGCCATTTTGTACACTGCTCATAGCAGATGAACAGTTTCTCTTGCCAACCCTTAGCTTCCATCCCACTGCGCTCATAACGTCTGCATTTCCACATTTTCACCAGGCTGAGTTCAGTCAGGAAACTGCTGTATTCCATTACGGTCCAATGCAGTTACTCGTGGACTCATTATTGCCTGGTTTTAACTAGCATAATGAGTATTTAACAGATTTTCAGAGCAGGAGCCATTACAAGGAAGCAGTGAGTGCCAGACGTGCAGTTTGAAGTTCCTGCTGTGAATACCAGATCTCTTGGTGCCCTCGTCTTCATTCTCAAATGCTGGCTCACATGCACTCACATTCTGAATGTAAGATACTTTCCCATCCCACATGCAGATAAGATGCAGGAAATAAAACACAACAGTTAATTGCCATCTTTGGCTAACTGGTCCCCTACTCTTTTTTTAAAAGCGTGGCCTGCCTTGGTCAAATTCAGTTTGGATAACTAAAATAACTGCTTTTAATGATCCTTCACTGTCAGTTCGGGGGAAAACAAAACAAAACAAAAAACCTAACTTCTTTCTCAATTAACATTCTCTGTTGCTATAATCCTCCCAGCCTGTCCCAGGTACGTTAGGTACCTTGGGAACAGCCACACTCGGTCGTTTCGCCTTTTCTGGTGATCTGTCCTTGTTGTAAACACATGACAAAACCAAACTTAGATATGATGCTTTGAGATGAAGAATCAGAAAGACTGTTTGTCTTATTTGCTGTGAGTTTTTGAAACCTAGAAATGTTCAAGAGAGGAGATATTTAGGGAAAATTTTCCATCCACCTCCTTTGTGAGAGGGGGCTCTGGGAAACATCATCCCACCGCAAACAAGGCACATCTCAATGTGCTGCAGCCATTTCCTACCTCCAAGGTGACCTTGTCCTTGCAGCACTTCCATCCCAATCCACTGCTCTTTTTTAGGTGTCTGTTCTCACCAAGTTCTGATTATTTTAAAGTTTGGGTATATGAAACTGTTAAATATTATGATCATTATTTTTAGAATACGCTGACTAGCCTTTCTAGAACAGGTCGAGACGAGGCAGAGATTTAAAAAACCTCTCTGGAGGCTCTGCCAGTCACAGGTCTACATGGCCAAACCTTATCTGCATGCTTGATACAAACACATCGACAGTGACAATATTCCATCTGGGCACTCTGTTTACTCAATTTGTCTACTAAAGCCTTTATTTCTTTGAAAATATTTCCATTTGCTTACTGTCAAAAAAACTGCTAGTGAGCTATGGGAATTCAAGATATTTGTAGCTACTCAAACTGATTAACTAGTTCTCAGAATAGTTTGGTAGAGAGCTGTAAAAATCACATTTTCAGTCAACTGAGGACATCTGAACTTCAAGAGATAGTGATATGCCTGAAGTAACGTGTACTAAGGAATAATTCCCTAAGATACAGCAGAGGACTAGTTTAAAATTGCTGAAAAGTACGAAATAAATGCTATTTTGCTAATATGATTTTTGAAATTAAATAGTATTGCAGGAAACATGTCACAGTTTGATTTTAGATTTTGTTACCAGCTCGGAAAAAAAGTTATTAGAAGACAAAATTTCTTAAATACAGCTTCCTGAGTGAGAAGAAGTTTTGTTTGTTTTGTTTTATTTAAGTTCATTTGGACTTTAATATAGGTTCTGGACTTTGGGGAATTCAGAGCTGGAAGGGAGACAGCAAAGAGGAGATAGAGAAGATAAAAAGAAACAACTCATCTTAAACAGTAAGTACACTTCAATGGAAGAAAAACTCAGAAAATTATTATACTTTTTCTCTGAATAAACTCTGCAGAGGAAAAGTCTGTAATTTGAATTCCTTACCTAATAATTGTATACAATTATAAACAGAAACAAGACTGAGATCAAGTTTTCTGCTTTCTTGCCTTTGTTTTGTTTTCTTTTTTTTTTCTTTTCTCCGAAGAGAGAAAGTTTGAGGAGTCCCTCCTTGCAATCTTGGCAGCAACTCTATCTGCAGCCATTGAACCTACAATGGAGCACCAAACAATGTGAAAGAAAGTACAGGCAAATTTTAGCCAGCAATTAGTGGAGTTTATGAGCTCACACAGAATGCTATTCTGCGAATTGATGGAAAAACAACTGTTATTTCTTTCATGAGCAGTTGACATTTGTGAACAACAAGGCACCAGACCATCAGGTGGCTAATTTAAGCATTAACAGTCCTTGGCAGGAAAGACAGCCAGACTGCATGCAGGCATTCATGACAGCATTTCTAAATGTAGGTTTTAGTCTGTAATCCTATAAATGAACATTCTTTTGTGCAATATTTTGACAAATCAAGGGAAAAAATGCCAGGAAAAATCCAGCAGATAGTATGAGTCACACCTTTCCTAAGCCATTTCAGGCATCTGTTACTATCGGACCATATGGATAAAACAGAAGATGCAGGTACCTTTTCCAGTCACAAGTACTCTAAAGATATGCATACGGGTAGAAAATGTTAAAAAAAAAAACAAAACCAAACCACAATTGCATTGTCTGTTAATACTATGTACTATGCCTACAACAGCTTTTCTCTCATCACTGTCACAGTTAATTGTTATTCACTGTTGCTCGATGCACTCTGACATCCAAGTGCCAAAACTAAAACACTTCACTTTTCAAGTTTTTCTTTAGTTTTTGTTGGGTTTGTTTGTTTGTTTGTTTGCTTGTTTGTTTGTTTTTATTGGGGGTGGGAGAGTGCTGTGTGTCCAGTGCTAAGCTCCTCATTTCTCATCTACAATTCAAAATTTTATTCTTTTACTACAAGCTTATTATACTGTTAGAAAATGGATTAGTTCAACAGAACAGGCTGGAATTGTACTTATTTTCCCCATATTAGAAGGTCACTGAATGATGAATGTGAAATAGCTTTGATACCATGGGTTATGGGTTCATTACCTACATTTGCATAAAATAGACATAATAGTCACTGTTCTTTCATTTTATAGCCAAAGAGATATCACCACTAAAAAAAAAAAGTACTTAAAAACCTCACACATACTAAATGCTATAAATAACACTTGCTTACCTCATGTATTTCTATATATGGGTTCCAAAGAGTTGGCAGAGCTAATAAGAATCAAAACCTTGGAGGCAGAGGAGTCCCTGCTGGTACTACATATGTCCAATAGCATTTCGGAGAGAGACACCACAACTAAAATCCCAGTTCTTAAGACAGACATGTGAATCAAGGCACAAATCTTGGGAGGGTTATTAATCTTACTTATAAAAATCAGAAATTAAATTAACATATTAGAGTGCATGAATTGTTTAATATTATTATTTTTGCACTTAAATCATAGTATGAAGTATCAGCTTAAGAGTTTTAAAAGTACCTGCCCGTTTTACTGAATTTTCCCACTGTGGGCATCAGAAACATTTCAGGATTAGACTAGTAATAATTTTTTCAAGCTGTTCTCAAGGTGTAAAAGAATTTCAGCAGCTTCCAAAACCATGAGAATTTAAAAATTAGAGAAAAGTGCCATTTTCAGGCACCTGAAGAGCTATCAAAACTAGAAAGCAAAGCCTAAAATAATATGCCTTTTAAAATGTAAAACCACATACAAGTAAAGAAACCTGTACGTCAGAGTTTGGAGGAACTTGTCACAGTATTTTGAGTAATATCCAAGTCTTATAACAATTTACCAGTACATCTTTGGGGTTTTTTTATATGCATTTTTTCTTAAATAAGTGCCGCTGTTTTGAAAACTTGCTTTGTTTTGCTTTGACCTGGGCTCCAGGCCTTCCATTCACATGCACCCTTTTTGGCCCTGACGCAGGACTCCTCCTGCCTTGGATCCACCAGAAATGTTAACGCTGTCAGAGTTTTTTTTTTTCCTCTTCCTCCCATCTTGAAGGTTTTCAAATACAGTATTTCCCTCCCAACTTCCTTATCAGCAAACCATATGCAGCGCTCGTCATGAAAGCTGTGTTATCACCTCTGGTGCTTCAATGACAGTTCTAAGAGAAATCAGCTTTAAATCAATTACAGCATCAATCAACCTCCATACACTTCAAATTGAACAGGGTTTGAAAATATCCACTGGAAAGAGAGTCTGAAAATATCCAGATGACTATCTTCCTTCTCTCGTTTGCAATGTCTTTTTATCATAATGATAAGCAACAACACTTGAAACAAACGTGTTTGAAATCTGAAACTCACAGCCTGAAAAATGTTACTGTCTCAGGACACTGAAAAAAAAAAAAAAAAGAAAAAAAAAAAAAAAACAAATCAAAACCTAATGCTGCCTGGTTTTTTATCTTCTGTGCTTCTTCCTGTCAAGTGAAATAAAAGTGCAAATCTATACAACATACAAGGAGTATAAAATGCTCTTTCTTTCCCTGTACACCCCTTGCTGTCCTGCACTAAAGGTAATTGCTCGTTAGGCAGGAATTGCTGAAAAACAAGAGAAGAAGCTGCAATAGGTAAGTGCAATTTTAGGCATAAGGATCCAGCCTCTGAATGTGCTCTATTGCAAGCCACTGTGCTCTCATTTGTCCTTTCCAGTCTAGCTAGAAAAAGGGTTGATTTTCTGTTAGAAACCTTTTCCAGATCCAGTATACAAATAGTTTGCCTATACTGACGTGTATTTATTACCTGTTTCTGTTCCAAGTTCATATCGAACATACTGAAATTCTAGTTCTTCATTTTTGCACTAGTAAAACGTATCAATGACTAATTTTGACTTGCATACCCCCAAAGTGTCCCACCACTCTGTGGCACAATGAGACTATTAATTGCATGACCATAGGAATCCTCCAGTCATCCTTCTTTGAGATTGTCGTGCATGGAGTCCAAAACATAACACAGTAAATTCGAAGCACATTTGAAAACTACTATAGTATCAATAAAGTATTGACAAATATCCTGATAGACATATGGAGGACCATTTTAAGCTACTTTGCTTAAGGTGGATTTGTATGTACATTATGCTTAATGAAAATGGGTGAAGTTTTTAAATCAAAATAAATCAAGAAAGATTATACTTCTTCCTCTCTTTATTTTCTCCAGAGGAAGTAATCAAGTTCTATTTTGAAAACTAAAGGATATTACATCAAAATTATTTTACTAGGTGTAATTAGAAAATAATATTGTTTCCAGTTCTCAGTAAATTTAATGTGTTCTTCCTAAAGCATTAATCACAGGTAAATTAATTGTTACTTAAACTTAAAAAAAAAAAAAATCTTCTCAGTACACCAGTAAGTTACATTACTTTATGACAAAAGACTGCAGGTCATCTGCCCACGTATATAATCATAAAAGGCGTTGATAATCAGCAAAAGCACATACAGAGACACTGTAGGAAAAGAAAGGAGACAAAAATGGAGGCCCAAATCTTGGTTTCAGTCTTACAATAAAAGTATTTAAGAATGTTTGCTTTGATAAGAATAGGCTGACTTGAAATATGTGCAAGTATTAGAAATAAAAATGTTGTTTAACAACTTAAGGAAGCTAATACTGGTAACAGCCTGCCATACCTCTCATCCTCAGGGATGAGACACCAGGCCCTGCCTTTGCGCATCATGGTTGGAACTCTGGTTCTAGTCCAAAACAAAATGGCAGGTTCTGTACAAACAGTACAGAAATTTTTATTCATTTTTCTTATGCATGCACAGGTTAGTGCAATTTATTCATACATTTTTACCTATATTTATATGTATGTATGCATTTATTCTGACAGCAGAAGAACCAAGCGGGGGTAGAAATAATGAAGGAGTTTTCAGAAGCAAAAGGATGATTTAAATCCAGTCTTCTGTTTTTCCTTTATTTACAAAAGGAGGTCAACACTGAGCTAAAATATTAATACATCTAGCTGTAAAATCATTCTATAACAAAAAGAACGGCATTGCAAAGTAACTGCAAAACAAAGCCAGTTTTTCCATTTTAACAGCGTCTCTGAGCGAACAATGGGAGATCCCACTCCGGAGAGAAGTACTAACATCAGTTGTGAAGTCCTTTTACTAAGAAATAAGAATGTAAATAAAGTGAGACATGATCTTAGGGTTAGGATGCATAGCTTGCCTGTCCTGCTGTCCAGGTGCAAAGCTGATACCAGTGCTCCCAGTCTCCACTGTTCCTCCTAGCCAGAGGGCGTTAGTGCAGGACGCACCAGAGAGCAACCTCTCCTCCACTCGTGTTCTTTAAAGGGTCAAGAAGTAGCAAGTCAGGACCGTAAAGCTCAGGAGCTGTTTTGGCAGAGCAGTTTAATAGACAGTTTAGTCTCAGTTGATTTAAATCCTTTGGAATTTTGTTCCTAAGAAAAGCCATAGTTAGGAGACTTTGTACAATGGGATAGAAAAGGACTAACCAAGTGGCTTCACTCTGAAGGCACAGGCAGAAGTGGGCAGAATCCAGAAACCATTAAGACCAAGATATTTCTGGGTTTCAGCTAAATCATGAAGAAGCTGGGGGAAGAGAAAAGAGAGCATCTCTGCATCTCACGGTGCCAGGAGGCATGTAGGACAGGGTAAGAGTGCACAAGCCTTGCTCATACCAGCCTGATAATGCCGACTGCATGTCACAACCGGACATGGGAAAGTTCTAGAACATTTAAAGTAGTGATTTAACTCCAAGTAGTTCTGATGCAGGTGTTCAAGACTTCAAGGGAAATCTCTGTCACGTGGTTGGTCTCTGCTATGAATGCCAAGTCTTATAATCATCTTAATAAGCTGATGAAGATTAGAATTAGTTTTGTTTTGTTTTTACCTTTGCTTCTATCAAAGGCAGTTAGAGAACCTTACTTCTACAATGGTTAGAAAACTCCTTTTTAGAAGTGAAAATATAATAGGATGAAAAGAGAATTTGATGTAAGGCTTTGACCAAATCCAGCTGCTAACCCAAACTGAAGGTTTTGTAAATATTCTTCAGCATTTTATTATAATTATTTCATAGAAACACAGGATCATAGAACGGTTTGAGTTGAAAGGGACCTTTAAAGGTCATCTATTCCAACCTCCCTACAAGGAGCAGGGATACCTCCAGCCAGATCAGGTTGCTCAGAGCCTCATCCAGCCTGGCTTTGAATGTTTCCAGGGATGGGGCTTCCACCACCGCTCTGGGCAACCTGTGCCAGTGTTCAACTGGTCTCAGTGTAAAAAAAATTTTTGCTTATGTCCAGCCTGAATCTACCTCCCTCTTTTTTAAAACCATTACCCCTTGTCCTATCACAACAGGCCCTACTGAACAGCCTCTCCCCATCTTTCCTGTAGGCCCCCTTGAGGTACTGCAACGTCACTATCAGGTCTCCCCGGAGCCTTCTCTTCTCCAGGCTGAACAGCCCCAACTCTCAGCCTGTCCTCACAGGAGACGTGCTCCAGCCCTCTGATCATCTTCATGGCCTCATCTGGACTCAATCTGCTTATAAACTGATGGTTACATGATACTTCTAGCAATTAATATTTCATTTGAAATAAGAAATCATACTTTGTGACATGGAATAACTTGAATTTTGTGAGTTTACACATTCCTCTATACAGACCACAAACTTTAGCAGTCTTTTTTTTTTTTTTCATTTAATCTACAGTATTTCTTGGCAGGACTCCCTCGTTTTACCTCTGTGTAACTATGCTGCATGGCACACGTTTCATCCAAGTCAGCGGCAAAGGTAAATGTAGTGTAATAAGCAAAAAACTACATATCTTTACACAGATGCATTAAAAGATCTTATAAAGAGCATTATACCCCTGGGAAAGGTACCATCTATGGTTCATTATCCTAGCAATCTTTCCTTAGTCATAAGTAATATTTAGCAATGTAGCATATTTTGGGCAAATGAGCAAAGCACATAACTGTGTGTTAACATTTAAAGACATTTCCAAGACCATCGCTGCTCAGCACAGGCCACTAACCCCCATTCAGCAGAGCACTTACCAATTCCTGCATAAACCTCAAACCACACAGACATTTAAGAAACTGTAACGTGTATTACCATCAGTTTTGCTTAAAAGCAAGGAAATTGCATACAAAATACTTCAATCATTCCCATGCTTGTAAAATATTCTTCTTCCTGCTCAATGTTATAAACGCTTCTCTCAGGAGTTAATAGTTTTGTTATATTGAAAGTTATTAAAATAAATTATACAGATAGGGAAGTGCACAGAAGAAACTGTTCTGTACCGACAGTGCATGTTGCAATTTTCTTCTACTTCTACAGTCCATTCCACAGCACAATCTTCATTGGAATATGGTTAAACATTTAATGGTTAAATGGTTAAATATGTTTGCCCCTAACTCTCTTGGCTCTGCAAAACCTGAAGTGAAATAGAGAGGCAACTTCTAAGATACACTCTACTTCACGTGCTTGTGTGTGTGTTAGAGAGATGATTAGTTTGGATTAGAAGAAAAAAGTTGCTGCCCTCTACCAAAGACACTGACATCGATGTGCTGTTATCTTATTAGTCTTAATTCTCCCAATAAGTACTAACGCTTAAGAGAAAATACACAGAAGAGAGGAAAACAAGCATGAGATCCACCTCATGGTTTTGAACGGTAACCCATGAACATCAGAACGACCGTTTTGACCTTTTGGAACCCGTTAAAGGACAGAAAAGTCTGTATTTTGATTTGGGGTTTTTTATATAATTTTCTAAAAAGAAAAGAACCAGAAACGGATTGTATATACACAAGTTAGATTATGCTTGGCTCAAAGCTCTCAAGTTTGGAAGTGTTACTGTAATTCAAAGTATGTTTACCAGACTTGTCCTTCCATCCCCCACCCAGATTTTAATATGTTGGACCATCTGGGGTTTGTTGGATTTTTTTTTTCAATTTTTTTTTTTTCTGAAGTTGCTTCTTGGTAAATCAATAGATCTTCAAAATGAAAAAGGTCTAAGAAATTTGCTTTGAAGAATTATATCAGTAAGTTACAAAACATGAATAAAACCAACTTAAAGCACAGAACCTCCCAAAGCCAGTTCTGGGAAGACAAAACCGTACTTAGTTTCTGAGGTTACTGTATAGAAAGCCCTGGAGAATTATGCATTTGCAAATCAGAGAGCATTTGCAGGCCATTTTATGAAGCTGGGTTCTGAGAGAGAGATGTCACCTCGAGGCTCTCTGATATTAACAGCAAATCACTCCTGATAGCATGTTTTGAATCAGAAGCAAGAACATGGTGAGAACATTTTGATCTTATGCTAAATATTCATGTAATGGCCACAGGGGTGAATAGTAACTATTCTCCAATGAAATTATTTTTTGTATATAGGTGTCAATGTCACAGGAGATGAAGATTAATCTTGTCCTTTGGTGCCTACGGAAGCGCATGGATAGGACAGATGAGTTCTTAAAAACTGCCAGCCTTGACTCACAGGTTTTGCCTAATTGTTTGTATTGTCCTGTCATGAACCAGAAATAAGATCTCAGCTCTACTAGATGTTTAAATGCTGGATTGTTATTCCACTTTTGTTTATTTGTTTCAGCAACTATAGTGACCTAATGCCATCTACCTTTCATGTATTTATTTATTTTATATTGAACTAATATCACGTTAGGTAGAAGGCAGAGATTTAAGGAAGCTATGTCAAAAGATTCCACCATAAAATATTTTTTGTTTTCCCCTTCCTCTTGCTTCATAGTATATTTAAACCAAGGAGATCCAGCCTTTGCCAAACAACCACTAGAACCAAAAGTCTTCACCCTGTTTATCTCATACAGCTGTCTTGATGAGTTAAAGGCTGCTACCACAGAAAACATTCTACTAGATTTATTCTAATCTTAGACAGAGATATTTTAGATATGAGATTATTCCAAAACACGATGATCTGAATTGTAATTAAAACCAATATTTAAAGTGTTGTGCAATAATATCTGACTAATGATGACTGTACTAGCACAGAGAGAAAGCAGACTGTAACCTTAAGTTCTTTATCTCTGTAATAGGAATGTATCCTTTCCCGTGATGCCATGGCAGTGACACTGTGGTTTCAGTCAACACCCTGTACGAAGGCTGGAGAGAAAGGGGCTGATCTACAGAGCCTGTACCACTATTCTCTTTCTGTTTACTTTCCTTGATAAGTATTTTGACCACAACTGATATCACCGCAACATGTTAAACACCTAGAGCTGAGAAAAGAGAAACAGTGAATGACAACTGGTGGATTAAGCTGACTTTTATCTCAACTCTTCTGGCAGGTCCCATCACCACGCTGCGGTGAGTGCAGTTCAGATACCAACAGGCAAAACCATACTGCAGGGCTGGAGAAGCCCAGCGTACGCAGAGGAGAAGGGGCATCACCAGGATGGCTGATCTTTGAACTGGCAGCTAACAACTTCTGAACAGAACAACAACCAAGGTCCCTAACATACCTGAGCAAGACTAAAAGGAATCTTTAAATATCTTCTAAGGTGATGTTAAAGAGAATTAAATAAAAGGCTCTGCTCTTGGAACAGCTCATACCCCAAAGCTAGCTCACTTCTATTTCATGCCAAATAAAAGCTGTGTGAATCACATAATAAAATGTTATGGCTGCTGGCACAACTAATTAGAGATGGAGGAGAGCACAACTTCCACCTCAAACAGAAGTGTCACATTAGAAGAAGAAAAGCTGTTAAAATATTGTGATCATTTCTTACAGAAACTAAGAGATGCTAATAAAATATTAATTTCCAGGAATTAAGAAGAGTATGTAGCACTGTAGCATTCCCACTACATGGTAATGTTTGTAAAACACCTTCTGGAGATCAAATTGTGGTGATGGTGGATCAGCACTTCAGATGGCAGACTGCTTAATTTCTCTACTGCTACTTATGGCAACCAGAAAACGAGAAACGTAGCAGTATCTTCATGGGCCAACTAAGTCCATATTAGAAGTCCACCTTTGTACTCAAGTCTTAATCTTCCTTCTACACTTCGGATAATTATACTCCTTTGAGCATTTCAGGAACAAAAATGAATTAAAGGATTACTCAGGATTGCTCAAGATTGATTACCCATTTGAAGAATTACTCAAGACTGCTACTGCAATGTAAGCCCCATTATGTATTATATTTGTGGCTGGCGTATGAAGCACCGTCCTTCTGTAATTTGAGCATATGAAGTCCATACACTACATGTCATGCTGATCTGCACTGCACAAAAAGCCAGGAAATATCCTAATAATGCCATGAAGCAACAGTTATGAATCAAGGAGAAGAAATATAACACTTTTCAAAGAATACTTCTATTCTGAGCACAGGTAATACCATATATGTCTATTAAGTACTTCTACAATCCCATTTAACCTGACAGTTACTGGTGCTACTGCTTAACCTGAATGAAAAACTTGCAGTTCACTTCTCTGAAGCCACATCGATGGTTAGTTTAGGAGAAATGTAAGAACAATAGTACTCAAAGAGTCATAAAAAAAAAAAAAGTTGACAGTGGTCAAAGCATAGCTTCCCTTCACCAAATATCCCTGTGGCCAGTCACTGCTATCAAGACAGACATAGATGTAGGACCCAAGTTTTGGCAAACAAAGATGACAAACAATTCACATCCCATTAATTTTAAACAAAATGAATACTCAATCTAAGCAGTACTTCATTGTGTGACTCAACAGATGACAGCCAAGGTGTCAGTTGTGACCATTGATGTTTGATTATGTCAATTAGCACAAATCCTGTTTTAGAAATACTTACATACACAGTGCAATTCAGCAGAGTTTGAAGATCCAGTTTTGATAAAAGCAGACAGTGATCACACAGGGGTTCGTTTATAATATCCTTGCACATGTCAGTTCTAACTTTTAAAAAGGTCCATTTAGAAGACCTATAAATTATATATATCTACCTGAACTATATGTAATTACTAAACATGTCTTCAAAGTTTGTTTCATTTTGGTCTTTTTAAGGTTCCTCTAAAGTTAGAGTTGCTGTTCCCTACAGAATCCAGGAAACTTTCTGCAAACCAAGCAGTTAGTAAATAAGACTTTCCTCAGTCTTATCTTTTGACATTATGGTTGGAATGGTTTGTTAGGCAAGAGTTACGCTGGCCTGACTCAAGGCAAATTGCGGCACTACCCGGATATACAGTGACACACTTCTGCCTCCGCCAAACCTTATTAACAGCCATGATTGACAAGAAGCTCTTCATCTTAGAAACAAAACTTAACTAGGTTTTCTTCTGTGATGTTTACCCACAGGGAATGCAAAAAAATATGTATTCCTAGTTAGAATTCTTCCTCTTTGCATGTAAGTTTCCCCTAGGTATACATCCTTCTATGTTTATGAACAGAAGTAGGAAGGAAGCATAGTTTACGGTATGCTAGTTTTAAATTGACTCATTTGTGATTTCATTAAAATGCAGAATAAATTTGATATCCCCAGGCAATATTTCCACTGAATTCTTTAGGTTAAGATTCTCTATTTCTCTAAAAATAAAAAGATCCTTTCTAAAGGCTTGCTGATTTTATATATCATTAGAATAGCTGTTGAAAGAGGAAAGGAGGAAAGAAGAAATTCTGTTCCTCAATATTCTTCATTACTTCTTAAAACAGCATATATTTCATGAACCTGAGAAATCTAATCAGAAAGTTAAAGAGCCTCCACTTGCTGAGCACCTATGCAAAATCCACATCAAGTAAATGCCTCTGCATATGTTACACTTTTGACTTCTCTGCCTTTTTCTTCCTTTTCTATTAAATGTATTTACTCTGGATTAGATTTACCTGATTTTTATGCAGTAAAAACGGAAAGAGAAAGCTGTTGATATGAAGTTATATAGAGCAGGAAACCACAATATTCTTCCCTTCACCTCAGGAGTCTCTAAGATATGAATATGAAAATGAGCAAAAGTCCTTGAAAAAGAAATTTCATTAAGGTGAAGGAAATGCTGGCAGCGGTGATCATGATAAAACTATCTCTACTATCGCTTTATTTTTAAAATACTGAGAAGTAACGCATCCTCATTATCATTACCTTTAATTAGGCAAATACTTGCATTCTGAATAGCAGCAGACAATCATAGGGAACTGCTGCTTTGAACTGATCACCATTTTCATACCCGAGAAGGTCCTACAGGGTGGTTTGCTTGGGACAGAAGCAGAGTCTCCCCTACCAACAGCAGCACCTACTTTCTGGAGGAAGCAGCTTCTGGTGAAATCAAAATCAAACCACGCCTTATTTTTCTTCGTGACCTTAAAATACGGAATGCTAGGCTGAGGGTATATATCAATGACATTTAGGTAAGGGAATATGGAAATGAAGCAGCGTATTTGGTGTGTGAGATCATACCCCCTTTTTTCCTCAAACTGAAAGCCTACAGATTCAGGTTGAAAGTGACAGTAAATAAAAACAAAGCTCAGTAATCTTCCACATAGGTACTTGTAAATATTTCCTGAATTCTATGACTGACTGCAGAGAGAGGAAGGAGAAAAAAAAAAAAAAAAAAAGCGCACCTCTATAGTTCAGCATACTACATTCTATGTAAAATTTAATCTTACAAGCTACTTTGGTAATGAACATTAAACTTTGATGAACAATAAAAAGCATTAATGTTCTTCTGGTTAAATATTCGTTAGGCCTAGGTATTTTTTATCTTTTATGACATTTCTAATAATGCCATTCAGGTGTTTTAGCGACCCTATAAGCTATTTTCTGACAATTTCTCAACTGATGCTTGAAAATTTGGCACGCACTGTATGCATCTGAAATGTCAAGATGAAAAATTATTTCAAAATTTTGTCGTGGGAGATTTAGTCACAACCAATTATACTGAGGTTTTACACAGGCAGTAAAAGATAACCCCAGACCTGTACTGCAAGTGATCAAGGGATATCATTATTTGTAAAATAGCTGCTTTTTCAGTTGCAAGCGTGGTAATTAGCCAAAATAGTGACAGGCATATATTCTTGATAGAGTAACCAAGTCTCACAGCAGAGAGTATGGTTTCCCTCAGCTGCAAGATTGTGTTGGACTCCTGTTATGAGCTATTTCTGGCTTACTCTTCCTGACAGCAGTATTCCTTACAACTGCAATGTACCAAACTGTCGAATACATGGATTTTAGTGTGAGCTAAAGTGTGAACTCCAACAAATTTTAATATCTTATTAATAGCTGGACTATTAGTTCAGTATTGGGAGTTGCTTACCAAATGTAAGAATTGTCACTTAGGCAGGAGAAATTACATCTAGCTCATCTGAAGATGTTTTATGGTCAGTAAAGCCACAGAGTAAACAACACAAGACAGTATTTATTCTATTGTATTTACGGTGAAAATATAATATAAATGTAGGGAGAAAAAAAATAAAATAAAAGTTCCTTTATTTTTCCATAATGTTTCCACCTTACAGAGCCATCACTACAGCTATTATTCTGTGAATAAACAATGAAATCTAGTTTTGAAAGTTTAATTCAAGTTTTTGGCTTTGTGACAGAACCAGTTCAGATCTGTGTACTTCAGATAATCTCACTGCTCCTTCAGTAGTTCTCATGTTCCAGTAACAGCAGCCACATCATAAGTGATGTAAGACTTCCACTAAAACTAATTCAGAGAGAGATTAGAGATTTAAACATCAATGCCGCTTTTCTTGGTCTAACTTATTACTAGAAAAAGTGAAATTATCTTTGTGTAGCACTTCTTGGTAGCGTAGGGTACTTAATTATAAATGAGCTATTTCAAATTCCTGACATTTGCATTGCTGCAAAATATTTATTCAGTGAGGACAAAAGGAACAAAGATGAAGGCAGCAGGAAGGTCAAGAAACTGATTCAGAGTTCACTCCCCAATTAATTTGATCTGCTGGGAGTTCAGAACTTTTCTAAAAATTGGAATTAAGGAGGAAACATGCAGCATGACCTAAGTACCTGTGACTGGCCTAATTTAGACCGCAAGAGCTATGGGGACAAACGAATACTTTTCTTTACTGCATCATACAGGAAAGAAATAATGTAAAAGAAGGCAGCATTTCCCAAGCGGCCACCAGAAGATAAGTGTTGCAACAGAGGTTTCTATTAATGCTGTCTTAACTGCCTATCTTCTGAAAAGCCATTTCTCTTTGAAAGAGATGAACAGGCCATTGCAAAGGTAGCTAGCGAGGTAAGGGTACAGACCCGCTGGGAACCCGAGGTTCGAAACAGAAGGCAACGTCGCTAAGTAACAAGCCCTGTTTACCACATTAGGGGTTTTCCTTCACTTTGGTTTTGTGCTGCAAGTGAGGGAAGAAGCCAGCCTCCAAAATTGTTAATCTACAAATAGCCGTGTGCTCTGGCTGGGGTGGCGAGGGGCAGTGTATTGTACTTGATCAGGTTAGAACTGCTCTGAGAACAATATAAATGCAGTGGAAAACAACTACGGGGTACAGAGAGGTGTAAGGAGAGGAATACCTTTCCTCTTATGTCAGCTTCCAATTTCAGCTCAAGTACATACATTTCTTTCCATTAATAAGTACGCACCTTTACTAATTTGTCTACTTAACTTAACAGATTTAGTTCTTCTGTAAATGGATGTTATCCCAGATATTTCAAAAGTATGTAAGACTGAATTTGGCCAAACACATTATCTGGAGTATATCCACAGATCTCGGTTTCTCTCTGTGGTTGCAAACATTGAAAAGCTTGTGCAATTAACTTTTTATATATTGTGCATTGCTCACTTCCAGATCACACAGGGCTAATTAAACATTTTTTAAATTTTGCAAGGTTTCAGCTCTGACTAGTCACACTGAAAAGCATACGTGAAGATTAAATATCTATAGGCAGAATGTGCCTGTCTAATAAGTAGATTAATGATATCAATTTTGATGAAGAAACTCATTCTACCAGCTGACCTTCACTGCAACAACACACAAGACCATGCTTGTATTTCTCACCATTCCCTTGCCTGCACTGGACCTCATATCTCTGCTACTGAACCAGGAAACAACTACTTCCCTCGGCTCAGATCACCAGAAAGGAGCAAAAGGAAGGCTTTAGAGGGAATATATGGGAGAATCTGTTTGGCCACAAGCAGCCTCACCTTTTGTGCTGCAGCTACACGCAAGAGCAGAAAGAAGGAGCACGGGGTTGGCTCATTCTTTTCAGTCCAGAGACGACATCTGTTCAATGCTCGTGGAACGATGGGAACAAAAAGGAAAGAGGAGGGGAAAATAACACGGCGTTCATAATCATTCACATGGGTGGATGGAACATGCTCTGCGCAAAAAGCAGAGGTTCTTTGAAAAAAAGGAGATGCTAAAACGTAAGAAAATACCTAGTATTGTTTCGGTATCTTGGCCAAATTTGGATACAAAGAATAAAGATACTGGTGTATTTCATGGGCAGGAGCAAGAATAGAATATATATACATACTCTCAACATTTTCTAATTGCAGTTTGAATGAAGAAAGTCATGGATCTATTTGGAGAGGGACAGAGGGATAAAGGAATTTGGCAAACACATTTTTGCTTCACTGAGTTTTTAAGGCATCTCAGTAAAAGGCTGCACCATTTATATGTAATACTCAGCCAAACAATGTCTTTTCCCTTAATCTCTCTTTCTCTTCAATACTGGGCATATTTTGTAGACTGAAATAATACAATATTTAGCTTAGCTCATATAACTGACATCGAAATTTCTGCCAATATATTTAAGGCTTAGCAGAAGACAAACAACTGAAAATAGAGTTTGATATGGGAAGGCAGTAAACAACCTCAACCGTAACCCTGCTGCGAGTTCTTCCAGTAACAGATATGAAGCAGAGTTTTTCCCATAAACCTCCAAAGATATTATATTAGATTCTTTTCAAGTCAAACCAATAGTAGTAGTCTACCAAATTATGAACCTGTTTGTGACTGAACTTATCTGCTGATTTGCTACATCGCATGTGGTAGAGCAGACATCTCTTCAAGAGAGCTTGCAGGAACTGAGCCGGATAGACTTCTGACATCTCTAATATTTGCTTAGAAGAGTAAGAGGAAAATTGGTCTGTCTGAACGGTATTCAATCCAAAAAGCAATTTACATAACAAAACAAAGTACATCACTGAATGCACTTTTAAAACAGAAAGGGCACTTGCAAAGTATTCAGCAGCATGTCTATTTAAATTATAACTATATATATATAAAACTTACACCGTGGGCATAGAAACGGATGGTAATTCTCTCTCATTCTCCATCCTTGACCTAATTTCAAGACATTAGATAAGATGTCAGGAAACCATTCCGAAAGATGGTGAACATTTCCACTTCAGGACTTACGTAACATTATTTTTTCAATATTTCACCTGCCTGTCCTATGTCTTCTTAGTTGGAATGTTCCTTATTAGCCTTCACATAACAAGACTGAGTGCCAAAAATGCAAGCACTCTGAATGCTCAAGATATTTCTCTTTTTAAAATGGTAACTATAATTGAATACTACTTGCCTGAGGAGATTAGAGTTGCAATATGTCTTACATATCCTAGTTGATTGGATAATACACTTAATGGAACATACCTGGGAAGATGAACTGCTTATCTGGTCGTAGCATATGTCTCTAGGAAAGATAAGACACTTGACATTTTTTCCTCCCTGGTTGATAGTTCTTGATAATTTCCTTGTTTGTTCATTTGCATATATGAACTATTTTATGGAGTTTGGTACACCCACTTGTCAAGAGCAAAATGCAGAGAGGAGTAGCAAGCCAGCAGCAGCTCTCTGACATGTCTGAGCTGCCCTCACCCCCTTCACCAGCAGGTCTCCACAGATAAAGCAGCAAATCAGAAGACCTTTGGCAGGTCCTGTGCTCTGCAGAAGGGAAAAAACAGCAGGAAAAGCTGCTGCCAAGTGAGATCAATCAGTCTCGGAAGGAGCCTGGCTTGAACTTTAAGCCCTTAACCTGATGATTAAGCATCCTAGCATAAAGTTAAATGTACAGATCCCTTCTTCACCCCGCAGCCCTCTCCTGCTTGTCAGCAAGACATCTCATACTTGCCTACCACAAATAAGACTTCTTGTTAATCATCAGTAATACCTAGAGCTCATGTTTACAAAAACCTGCTTTACAGGCATGAGCAGCAAGGTAGACATTTTCCTACCCCTAGATTTGGAGTGGTAATTTTAATCTCACTCCTAATTTAAATTTGGTATAGAAATTTCAGTGAGAGGTTCACTCCTTTCTGTCAGAGCCCGTTATTGTGCCTTAGACAATAACCATGTCCATAACTGAAATTCTTAGCTATCAGCAGTAGTTGTTACTTAACAGGTCATAATAGATACCTTAGCAAAAATATCTTCTCTTTACAGAAAGTCTCACTATTTGCTCATAATTGTGCTGCGTTAAGAAGTATTGTGCAGGTCCTATGGCAGTATTTTTATTTGGTGGTATGTCACAAACCCTTCCTGAACACATGCCACAGATCAAGTGATGAAGGGACAATGCCCCCTTAGTCCTTTAATTAGATTTCACAGTGGAGGAGGCAGGGAGAGTAAGGAAAACAGTAACCTGTTCTATGCCTTCCACCTCACCATAGCTGACTACAAGCAGAATCACAAATGAGCAACTGGAGGCTGGTCCTCAGCAACTATTTAATTGAGGACAGCGGGATAAACTACCTAACACATCAAGGCAGAATCGCACAGCAGTGGGGTGGATCACATGGACAAGGCTAGCCCCTCATGGGGATACCAATAAAGGAGCATGGTCCGTCACAGGAGGCCATGAAACACCCAACAAACCAGCATCCTTCTGCCTCTGGCCGTAAGAAAAAGTGCAGGTAAAAAACAATTGAGATCCCCAGCAATTTGTTATAGCCTGCAAGCTCTCCTTTGCTGATGCTTAGCTGTCTCAGGAAGAACATTGGCAAAGAGTACCAGGCACAAGCATTTTATTTTATGATCCTTCTTTTCAGCAGACCCTTTTCTTTAATGAACAGAGATGAGAGCTATTGTTCTGTGAAAGGATGCAGTCAGCCCCCCCCTGCAGCTACTTTGAGTCACTGTGTCCCAGAGCTTTAACGAAAGGGGAGGAACAAACTCAGCCCTGGGAACAACAGATAAGGGAGAAATTTCCTTTGGTAGGCCAATCTTTGCTTTGAAAAAGGGCTTTTGGTCCCAAGGAACCAGAGCAGAGTCCAGCTCTGAACAAATGTCTCTGTCTGGTGAATTTATGTGGAGTTTTTGGGTCTGCAGAGTAAAGGCTGTGTCTGTTTGGCTCTGAAAGGTGGGCATGTGGGGGTGCTCATTAACAGAATGGCTCTCTCCCAGGCAATAACGGCAGCATGCGTGGTGAACTGAGGTAGGAAATTTGTTGACACAATAAATACCATTTCTGAAGACATTTGGCAGAGTCACAGCCAAAGTCAGGAAACCAGTCACAAAAAAAACCAGTATCTACATGTCATAAAAGTTTCCTAAAGGAAAGACAGGCAAACCTCAAAAGATACGAGAAAAAAAAAAAAAGGGTCTACAAAGCTACAAAATCCTGAAGATGTGCGGTGCAGCAAAATGCACCAAAGCAAGTCCCAAAGTACCTAAGCTTCTAAGGGTCAGAGAGGGGGACAGGCATCCCCCTTGAAGAACTTAAGGTTCTATGGAAAGATTGATTTGGGAAGGCAAAAAGGCTTTGAAGAAAGATGCTGATAAAAGATGGAGAAAGAAACTGGGTTTTTGGCAAACTCCTTTTTACTTACATTACTGAGGAAAGGGAACAGACGTTTTTTACTGCCAGCCACTTTGCTAGCCAGTAGCTCACAAAGGAATGACTTAATAGATTTAATAGGTGAATCATTTCCTATATTAAGTTACCAATAACTATAAATATAGTTATGACAGATGAAGTTCCATAGGCTTGGTAGCAGGTCACCCTAGGGCCACGTTTTCTCATACTAGCTGGTTCCCAATTTAAAGGTCAGTTTTAAGAGCTCAACTTTAAGAATTCAGAGTCACCATTGGCATGGCAGCAGCAGTTCATGGTTCATGGATGTCACATCACTCAAAATTTCTGACATTGCTTACAACTACAAAAAGTTAAATCAGACTAAAAAAAGCTTATCTGCACCATTTACTTAGCCAGCGTAGTTGTTATCAAAGGCTGAAACCCATTGTGATAAAGAACTGGTATAAATCACCATAATCCCAGAGGAAATTCCACTGTGTTCCCATCAGGTTTGGTGGGAATGGTGTAGGAATTAGATTTATACCACAAAAAAAAAGTTTCCCTTACTGAAAACATTACAATGTGACCAGGGAATGCACTCCTGATCCTTAAAATGCTCTCCCCTTTAAACATGTCAAAATATTTCCTTGCCATTGGCTTCAAGCTATCAAATTTCATAAATACAAGAGTGACAAGCAGACAACAAGATCTGAAATATAATGTCTTTCTACTTTTAATACAGGTCAGTCTCTTAGTGCAGGATAAAGCCTGTGAAAAAAACCTCTTCCTATGTTACTTTTCT
Source organism: Chlamydotis macqueenii (assembly GCF_036417535.1). Lineage (NCBI taxonomy): Eukaryota > Metazoa > Chordata > Aves > Otidiformes > Otididae > Chlamydotis > Chlamydotis macqueenii. The sequence continues at coordinate 5,479,697 of NC_141561.1, read as the reverse complement.
TACTGTCTTTTTTTTTTTTTCTTTTTAATGGTATTCAGTATAGAAATCTAACAAAAGAATTGTCAAGTTCTACAGTCTATATCTAAAAATGCATTTCAATAAATTGAACCTGCAGGTGCAGCGCTTTGAAGAGAGTAACTGTTCCAACTTGGACAAAATGATACAATTTTGTCAGCATCAACAACAACAAAAAAAAACAAAACCAAAAGGAATGGTGAAAAAAAAAAAAAAAAAAGAAAAAAAATGAAAACACCATACTCCCATACCTTATCATAGAATCACAGAATGGTTTGGGTTGGAAGGGACCTTTAAAGGCCATCCAGTCCAACCCCCTTGCAAGGAGCAGGGACATCTCCAACCAGATCAGGTTGCTCAGAGCCCCGTCCAACCTGGCCTGGAATGTTTCCAAGGGTAGCGCATCCACCACCTCTCTGGGCAACCTGGGTCAGTGTGCCACCACCCTCAGTGAATTTTTTTTTTCCTTATTTCCACTCTGAATCCACCTCCCTCTCTTTTAAAACTGTTACCCCTCGTCCTATCACAACAGGCACTGCTAAAGAGTTTCTCTCCATCCTTCCTGTAGGTCCCCTGAGGAATGCTACTCATTGCCAGCCTCCACCTGGACTTTGAGCTGTTGACCACCACTCTCTGAGTGTGGTGATCCAGCACATTCCTTATACACTGAGTGGTCTGCCCGTCAAATCCATGTGTCTCCAGGTTAGAGACAAGGATGTTGTGTGGGACAGTGTCAAATGCTTTGCAGAAGTCCAGGTAGATGACGTCAGTGGCTTGTCCCTTATCCACTGATGCAGTCACCCTGTCATAGAAGGCCACCAAATTGGTCAGGCACGATTTGCCCTTAGTGAAGCCATGTGGCTGTCATCAATCACCTCCTTCCTTTCCATGTGCCTTGGCATGGTTTCCAGGAGAATCTGCTCCATGACCTTGCCAGGTACAGAGGTGAGAATGACTAGTCTGTAGTTCCTCGGGTCTTCTTTGTTCCCCTTTTTAAAAATGGGGGTTATGTTACCCCTCTTCCAGTCGGCGAGAACCTCACCAGGTTGTCACCTTAAATCAGATAATTGCGAACTAAAGACAGGACAGTAAAAGAGAGAGGCAATAGTATTAGAGGGAAGGAGAAATCTATCCTATTATGATATATCTCATTTGGAGTGATATTTGAGAAATTATTCCAGGCATTCTGAAAATGGGGAGTTTGACTGGACTTCTTTCCTGGAAGATTGCTCATTTCTGAACAGAATTGCATTTGTGAACAGAAGATAAAAATTCTTCAAAACCAGTAAAATTGATACACAGCACTGATACTCCTAAACATTTAATGCTAGCATAAAATGGACACAACCACACTTATCCATTTTAAAACCTACAACAAAATTTCACTGTGCAAGCGTAGCCTCTCCTCCTCAACGCAAAGCCTAATTGAAACATAAATTTTAAATGAACCAGCCATGCGGCGCAATAAATAATAAAATAATTATAAAGTTGTTTAAAGCAATTTTGATCTGTGTGTTCGTTTGGAATGGTCAGCTGTATAAGCAACACATGCCAATGCTTGCCAATAAAGCAGTCGGAATATAAAGTGCAATACCCATGAATGCTTTCAGTCTTGACGTATATATTTCCCCGAGACTAAAGTACATAACTGATTTATATTTTCATTCCTTTTGTTTTCCACAATAAATCCTCAAAAATGTCTTCAGGATGAAAGTTCAAGGTCCAGCTGCTCTTGTAATCAACTTTACCTTCCAAAACAGTTGAAACAAATTAGGATAAAGTGATTACCTTGAATTTTACTGTGGTTGAGGAACACGCTGTTCCAAGCATTCCGATTAATTATGGCCCTTTGAGTTTTCCTAGGCCATGCTGTGGTTCAAGTAACCCACATGTTCTAACTAAGGGTATTTTTAAAAGGAGAAATATGCTAAGCTGGGGAAAAAATTACACCTGGAAGGGTGAAAGTAAATGGAAAATAAGCTTAAATAACCACAAAGCTTCTGGTCCTGTGACTGTGAAGCATGTTGCTTGTTTGGCTTCACATCCTTCAGCGACCATAGGCAGGAACATTTATGTTTCTGTTCTGATCTTTAAGAGAAGGATTAGTAAGACTTTGGAGCTGCAGTTTTTATTTTCATCTAGATTCTCCCTTCCTGGTTAAAAACAGTGAGATCACACGGATTCACGTGTCCTGACAGAACTTTTCAAGTAAATTAAACTAATTTGGATGAGCTTACTTGATTAAACAAAATCCTCAAGCCTCAAAATATTTCATTCTTATGGACAGAAAAGATAACGCAAGCTGTGTAAGAGAAGAAATTTGAGCATTTTACTGAGCTGACAAGAAGGTTTCCACTCCCACTGTTTTTCGATAAATGTGCTCAGGATGTAACCTCTATGTTTGCCTGAACATGAATTAGCTCATATTGCCCCTCCCTAATTCAATGGCATGCCATAGTGATAATGCACTTTCCCCAAGAGTTGTTATTAATTAATTTTTTAATGGTCTACCTTTAGTTACATAGTAAAATCTAAGGATTTTTTATAAATTCTCAACATTCACCTAACTGAGCTAGATAAGAAAATGTATTAATGACTTCTGCTGAAAAAGCAGTAAGCCAGCCTCTGAAATCCCATATACATCAAGGTATGGTATGTGGCAGCTCCCATATACCGGTAGTGAGTAAAAATATAAGTTATCTTAATTATAATATTTTAAAATCAATTTTGAAGAACTATTTTAAGCGATTACCTAATCTGAAACCCTAAAAATGAGGGCTGAATAATGTTACACACTAACATGTAGCACATTTCAAGATCTTCCATCCGTTTAGCATGTATCACTGATATTCACATATAATTTATGAAACATTCCTGCACATTATCAGATTAAAGAACACGTCTCTGCTTTTGGTTTTAAAAGACTGCAATGAGAAACATTGAAGGACCTGAGAAATTGCAAAGGTAAAATCACAGACCAGCAATTGCTACAGCAACCAAATCCTACCCACAAAATCCATTTGACTGAGTATTTGTTCTTTTGCTGCTCGCTTGACAAGGTAAACCATACAGTAATAGACCAGGACTCCAGAAACCTCGCCACTTGTCACCTCTGTCCAAAGATCAAAGCTTCACAGCAACACAAAGTTGAGAAAAGTGTTTCAGGGGCTACCTAAAGTGTGCACAGCAATGCCCATAGGAGCACCAGAATGATTTAGGAGCTTACACCTTTGCAAGCAGTTAAGTCTTCAACATGTCTTCAAGATATTTTGGAACACCTTCTCCCTAATGGTATGCACTCAATTCTTGCAGTGGTGCTAGAGTCATCATGTTTAAAGAGATGCACCAAAACGAGGGAAGATGGATGCATGGCCCCTCTTTTCACCACAGCACCTCTCAGCACTTGCTGTCAGCTTGCAGGAAGGACAGACTGTACACTGCTCAGGAACGACAAGCAGCCCTCAGAGGGGGTACAAGTCTTAGCAGAACAATTTTTCATATGTGCCTGTTGGATTATGGGCATTTTGGGACAAATATTTCTTTTGCCTTTATGTTTGCTCGCAAAGTACCTCCCTGACCTTATTGCTGTAAGAAACACCTGCACGCAAACCTCGCCAATCGACACTCACACACTGCTGTTATTTCTGTTTTGAATTTTACACAGTAAATTTCTAACGTACGATGTAAGCTGTTTTTGCAGTAATGTGATTTTAACCTGCCTTTCGAGTTTATTTTTTCCTTGATTAATGGTAAATTACTGTGAATATTCAACGTCTTTTAGCAGTCTACTTCTACATATTAACAACAAGATAATTATAGGTAATTCATTTTAACAAAATTAAAAGCTTTCACATGTGCAACTTTCAGCCCAAAGATGATTTACATTTATTCCAATAAGACTACAGATCATGGAAATGTGCCAATACTTTTCTGATTGCCAGCTTGCTTCCAGAGTTTTACAGGGATTTTATTTTTTTTTTTTTTTAATTTTGAAGTCCTTTTATTAGACTTCCACACTTGAGCAACATCTCAAGCTTTTGAAATGAAGCCCAACATCATCAAAATCAACGCAGGTAATTTCTGGTTTAATGAGGCAGTCCATATCTGGCATTCAGCAAATACCCTTGGTAGACGCTGAAGGGGGAGGAGGGGTTCATAAGTTGCTGGTACTTGCCATGCTGATTTGCAAATGAGCTGGCGCCGGCCCCCTAAGTAACTACTTCACCTTCCTGCGAGACCTTCTGTAATCAGATGTGCACTGGGACAAAGCCACGCTCTGGTTTTACACCTTTTTTAAGTTTCTTTCACCTTTGCCATTCAGTGTGAAGACCTATCCTTGCCATTAATTTTTTTTTTGCACAGCACTTCCCCACTGATTTCAGGTGGATCCATAAAGCGAGCTGCTGATGGGAAAACACAGTGCCAACCGCTGATCCAGTGCCGCGCCGGCCAAGGACAGGGCAGCCTCTGGGTACACACCAGAGTCACCCACATTTCCCACATTTTAATTGACTTGCCAAGAATCTCCACCACCCTGTCTTCCTCTCTGTGAAAGAAATAAATCAGTCATATAAATGATGTGATGAATAAAAGTTGCTTCTGAGGAAAGACTTGGCAGAAAATAATTCTTTAAAGCCCCCAGCTATTTTTACTTTTACCATGTCATTAAGACTCAGGTATTTCTGTCCTGGATTACCTAGACAGAAATACATCCACACCTGCATATGCCATATTCAGTGTATCTTACTTGTTTGGGCTTTGTCGGAGCACAAGATCTGACCTGGGGACCTGCTGCGGTTCAAGAGCAGACCTGGGTTTCTCCCGTTTCACCAAAGCACTGGCTATGACAACACTACAGGATAGCTGGTCTGAAGTTTTCCAGCTCAGCCAGAAAAGATATCATCAGTAAACAAACATATGCAGAGAAATACAGACATGCAATATTCCTACTTCTGCCAAACCAGAACACAGGGGGGAAAAAACCTGCTTTCAAACATATTTCTGCTGAGTAATGTTAAATTGTACTACATAATTCTCAGGAAACAAACCAAATAATCAAACCCAAAACTAAGAATCAGAAGAAGCTGAAGAGTATAACACACAATAGATTCAAAGTGATCAATGAAAAAAATGTAAATATGAAATAATAAATATAATCAACACAGGTTGCTTTAAAATATAATTGAGACAGGTTGCTCAGTAAAACACAGTGTAAGTTTAGACATGTATATAAATCCCAAAAAGATTTCAAAGCTGTACCACTAAGGGTGGTAAATTTGACAGAACAATATTAAAAGTCTATAATCACAGAATTCACAGAATTATTATCAAGATTGGAAAAGACCTAAAAGATCATCCAGTCCAACCATCACCAATACTTCTCAGCTAAATCATATCCCTCAACACAACATCCAAACGTTTCTTTAACACCCCCATAGTCGGTGACTCCACCACCTGCCTGGGCAGTGCATTCCAGTGCCTGACTACCCTTTCCGAGAAGTAATATTTCCTAATGTCCAGCCTGAATCTCCCCTGGCGCAGCTTGAAACCATTGCCTCTAGTTCTATCACCGTCTACACGAGAGAAAAGGCCGACCCCTAGCTCACTACAACCTCCCTTCAGGAAGTTATAGAGAGCTATAAGGTCTCCCCTGAGCCTCCTCTTCTCCAGACTGAACAATCCCAGCTCCCTCAGCCGCTCCTCATAAGGCCTGTGCTCCAGACCCCTCACCAGCTTCGTAGCCCTCCTCTGAACGCGTTCCAGGGCCTCAATGTCTTTCTTGCAGTGAGGGGCCCAAAACTGAACACAGTACTCGAGGTGCGGCCTCACCAGTGCCGAGTACAGAGGGACAATTACCTCCCTGTTCCTGCTAGTAACACTGTTTTTGATGCAAGCCAGGATGCCGTTGGCCTTCTTGGCCGCCCGGGCACACTGTCGGCTCATGCTCAGCCGAGCATCAATCAGTACCCCCAGGTCCGTTTCCTCCACACAGTCCTCCAGCCACTCCGCCCCAAGCCTATAGAGCTGCCTGGGGTTGTTGTGGCCGAAGTGCTGGACTCGGCATTTGGTCTTGCTGAACCAGTAAATAGCTTCAGTTATTTGTACAAATTGGTAGAAGCAAAATAGCTGAGACTTCATTACTGACATTGCAATGTTCTTCAGCTATCAATTAGAAAACTATTTACTTCATCAATAAACAGTTGTCAAGAGACCACTCTTTCTTATGAGTCTCCAATTCTGATGGACTGAATTCTGGGCCAGTTACTGGCTTTTTCGCACATTTTCTGTGTAATGTGTATTTTATTTGTCTCCAGATGCAACAATTGCTTTTAATTCTCATGCTCCACCAAGGCAGCATAACGAGTCAATACTGTACGCTCAAGCCATGACCTTCTCTGGTTACGCATCCTTCCGGTGCAACACCAACTTGGACCTCACTAATCAATTCTAATTGATGCTATTGATTCATTTGGCAAGAAAAGACACAAGCTTCCAAGCCTTGCTAAATAGATCATTTGTGAGAGAATCTCCGAAGGAAAAACGAAGTGGAAACCCATTGTTTGGGAGTGTTAAAACACAATGTGACAAAATCCATTGTGAATCTATCACCTGGAACATTATTGCCTTGGGGGGAAGATTAAGTTCTCTGTCTTCTCTCCACAGAGACCAAGCTTATTTGCTATGTATTGAGCTCTGCATCATGTGTTATTCAAAGCAACTTTGAGGCAAATCACTTATCACTAATTGCTATCTGCTCACTGTGGTAGGATAAGCACACATCAGGTTTTAGGGCACTTTTTCCTTACTTCATTTGTAATTTAAATTGACTCTCAAGTGAATAGGAAACATCTCTTTCTAGTTCAGTGACATGCTCTTAATTATTTTTTGTAGTTACAAGAGCTATAAAAATCAATATTATTATTAAGACAAATACATTTTATGTAAGTCACAGAAAATACTATTACAGGCTATACCCTTTTTAAATGTGTGTTTTACTTACTTAGTATTAAAAAAGCCCTCATATTAAAAGCACAATTCAGTTCATTCACAAATTGCAAGCTACCTAGAAAGTTTTCTAAATGAATTAACTAGACTTTGGGAAAATCCATAAATTCAGGCAACTGAAAATTTGATTTTTTCCAGTGCAGGAAAGTCATGCTTTTTTACTAAAGCAGAATTATCTGCACAAGTTTGACTAAGACACAAGTTGTTTAAGAATCAAGAAAGATCGATACCCACAAAGCATACTTCCGAGATCAAATCTCTACCTCACTCATCAAGTGTCTAAGCAGAACTTAACTAAAAAAAAAAAAAAACCCAGTTCCACTGATATTTCTGCATATTTATACCGTGTCACAATGACAGGCTGGAGAAAAATCATTATCACTCCATTCACTATTAGGAGTTGACTTAATCCACTGTGGTTCTATGGACCAGAGGAAAAACTAGATATATTCTACCCCATGTTCTCAAGAACACGTTGTTCATACACTGCTTTTACACTAACACACCCACAGGATCAAGGAGGCCAAGCTGCACTTAGATTAATCCTGAAGCCTGAAGAAATAATGTTCTGGGAGAGAACCATCTTTGAAAAATATAAGTAAAAGCAAGAGAGGGAAAAAAAAAATATACCACCATAGATTTAAAAAAAAAAAAAAAAACACAAAAAAAACCAACCGAAACAAAAAAAAGTCTTATAATGAATAATAGAAAAGCATAAAAAGTAAACAGTGTGGAGAAAAAGAGAACAGAAAAGGAAGAGCTTTGGGAGACGGGGACTGTCGCTGCAGTGAGGCACCAGGACCTCTCCTAGCCCCTCACCCTGGTCCGTGCTGTCACTGGAGAGGGTCCATCCATGAGGCAGAAGAGCTTCAGAGGAACGATTTAATGTCTTTATTTCTTGGCAAAGTGTGAATCAAAAGTTCCTAACTTCCTGAATAACTGGAGGCTGAAATAAAGAATTACTGTATATCTGGATTTGCTTTCCTGTTTTGTTGCCTTTGTGACATTATCTCCCTCATTCTGTTACAATTTAAATGTAAATCTATTTGGGTTGTTTTATGCTAGTAACTCTACCATCTAGTATTCCGATGCAGAGTCCATTTTAAGCGCTAAGTGCTCCCAAAAGGTATCTGTCCTACTGCCACGTTTTATTATGCTCAAACACCAGTGGAAGAAGGGAGAAGACAAACGCTCGCGCATTATGATGCTCTACATCAAGGTTGTTTCCCTGGTTGTGCAGGAAACTGCACAGCCCTGCAGTTTTGGATAAGCTCTCAATTATAGTGATATAAATGCTCATTAAAAAAAAAAAATAATTTTACTTTTAGGGCCATTAATACTGAAATGTAAGGAATTTGATTTAAGCTACATCCTATTAAAAAACCCAAGTTGTTTAAATGGATTTCTTTAAGCATCCCTTTCATCTCACAAAAATCTCCACCGCAACATCCCTAACCTCATAATTTTCCAGCAATGCATCTTCCAGATAGCTGATATATGGAGGAAGAGCAGCTTGCCTTGAAAGGGTCAGGTCATTCCCCATCGGCCAAGAACTCCTACCATCACAGCCAGCTTTTTATTAGTGATTTTAAAATATCATCAGCCATCAGGGTCAGCGGATAATGTTCAGAGTATCCATTTCAATGGCAAGATGTACAGGGTGATTTCAACAATCTTTTGACTAAGATCTTACGCTTCTTTGGCTAGAGATGACTTCCCTGTCCCACGCAGCATCACTGCAATAGCTGGCTGATCAAAAATAACAGTAATATTTAGTAATATTTACCTGATCAGCAGCATTATTGCTATAGAACACGTAAGACGCAGCTTTTGTTGTTTAACACCAAGTACCACATAAGTATTAACGTGCAAATAGCAAAGCTCATTTGATAAGAACACAAAGTTCTTGGGAATAAGAGACTCTGGATAGAAATCTATTGTTAACAGATAGCTGACTTCTAAAATTTCTCCCTATAATTGAAAATTCAACTGATATTCCCTTTGGTCCACTTTAGGCATACGCTGTGGGGAAAAAAAATGTTTCTGTACCCAATACACAGTACACAGTCACAAAGCACGTTTATAAAAAAAGCTTTTGAGAACACTGAATGTACACCACAGATCGGTAGATAGGGCGACAGTGAAGGAAATCTTTGGATATTTATGCATCTACCTTACCAAAAAAAAGTTGGGAAAATTCATCTTCCTTTTCCCTTAAAATTTGTTCCATGAAGGTCTGTTCAAATCACCAGGTGAGGCAGTGTTACCAAAGGTATCGCAATAACAGCCAATCAGTATGATCAATTTTTAATAAAATGTAAATAACTGCTTAGAGAAGACAAATGAATTATAATTTAGAACAAGAAAACAATTGAGTGCATGGTCTTAAGACTTCCTTAATCAGTATGTTTGGCCCGTATATGAGTTACAATCCCCTAAAGCCAAGTTTATTTCTCAATATAAAATGCCTGTGATCACACGCTGCACTACACTGTGTGGGATGACCAAGACCTGCAGCACTACTCCTGCAAACCAGTTCTGTTTGTATGTTCTTTCTCATCTATAGGATGGCAGATAAACTGATATTTTTCACCCACGTAAATGTTGTTGATGAGACTATTATTAAAATATATTTGGTATTCTGAATTCTTTCCCTCCAACCCAGCGCATCACGCTTTCAAGAAATACTCAGTAAAACAAACAGACTTCTGCAGCCATGTCCTACACGTTGGGTTGAGTTTCTAGCTCACTTTTGTTTAAGTTGGATTTAGGCATTTCAGAGCTCACACATCTCTGAGCAATATCTTCTCATTTGTATGTGTCTGATCTAATTTGATTCCGGTTTTTTTTCCTAAACCTCAGAGGTAAGATATAAATGTCAATACAAATTAAACTCCGGCCAATGTAAATCTCTTTAGTCTTTTATTTCTTTTAAAAAGCAAAAAAAAAGGAGGAAAAGAAAGAAACAAAGAGAGAAGCAGGCTGCAATCTGTTATGACTTCACCTTGAAAATAACCATTCAACTTACAATAAATATTATCCTGAGTTTAAATAGCTATATTGCCTTCCACTAATTGGTAAATGTGAAAATTATCATTAATAGTCTAAGGTGCATACGGAAAAATGCTAGAAAAACTGCAGCTAGTCACCTCAGTCTTCAAATGACAGTCTCCATATGGAAGTATCATCACCAAAATAACACTTGTATATTCTAATTTATCATTTTTAGATAATATACAGTTATGTGTTATTATCTGTCATCAGAGATCAATTAAAAAAAAAGGTGTCCTTGGACGACATTTCGCCTTTGCTAAAATAGCACTGAGAAAGTACGGTATATGTTATAGTCTAAACTCTTGAAAGAGACTTAATTTAGTACAGAAATGCAGTATATTTTACTGGACTAGTTAATTTCTGGAGGAAGAAATCCAACAAACAGATAAGATGTAGAGCTTTTTCAGACAGCTTGTATGTACAATGCTTGCTTTTATTTTCCATCTAGATCAGTCAAACAAGAGGTATTGTCTATGCCTAGAACATACGACAGTTTTCAGCCTTATAACCATAGATTTAGTGAAGATGATGTTATACAGTGACAACGTTGCTTCATTTTACTTCCTCCTCCTCAAAAAAAAAAAAAAAAAAAAAAAAAAAAAAAGAGAAGACTAAAAATATCTTTGGATATCCAGGCATACTTGAGGAGTTCCACAGACTGAGTTATTCAGTGGCATATACAAAGTGTTTGCACTCAAGGCTAATAAGATCATCAGGGGAATAACCACTAACGATTAAAAGCCAGAAAACAAAATTTACAACACTGAATGGCACTCAAGCTGAAATGATCTGGCACATTTAGGAAAGATCGCATACCAATTAACTAGCATATTTAAGGACTTCATGGAAATGTGCAGTTCTGTTTCTTAAAAGGTAATAAATAAATTTCATGTGATTAACAGCTGGTGTATTTGCCTGTGTACATTTTATATGACCTCCTTCTATTTCTCCTTTTTTTTTTTTTTTTTAAAGAATTACTATAGGATCTAACGCAAAACTGAAAGACTAATGAGGAAAATCCATAGTTTCTAAATTAAAAAAAATAATAATAATAGATGAGAGAGAAAGACAACTAATGGGTTGCATTAAGTAAAAGATTCACATTGGTATAGGCATAAAGTAAATTAAGAAATTTACTTCAATTTACTTTAAAAGCAGTGATGTAAATCCATAGGAAAAAAAAAAAATTCAGACTGGAGCTAGGACAGCGCCAAGCAGCACTCATGTAATGGGGAAATGCTGATTACAGAAAGAGTATGAAGGTCATGTTCTAATTGAAGACTAATTGATCCCGGTCCACTGGAATCAATGAACCCTTTACCATTGACTTCAGTGACAGCAAACTGCAAAATGCATCCGCTGTAGCTCCTGCTCTCAGGGCACACACCAAACCTCACAGGCCTGCAACGTTTGCTTCTCACAGCTGAAGCGACGAGTGATGGCAGTGGAAGAAACCCAACCATAAATAACACACTCAGCGTGTCGCACACTATGTAGTCCTTTATGCTTGGTAGTTTGACTTAGTAAAAATCACAGAACTGGGAGCTGCAAACGTCCTGTCAAATCTGGGATATGGTATTCATGTTACAGTTTTAAATGAAGAATCTAAAGAATATTTAAAAAAAAAAAAGAAAAAAAATTCTATATGTAGTACCATAAAAAAAAAAAAAGGTGATGCAGTAAATAAGGAACAATTCATTTGTTTGATATACACAAAAATTCAGAAGCTATCTTTGATGCAAGATGGGCCATTACAAGAAGTGCCTTTTAAATGATGTATTTTTATTTTGGATGTTCCATACATTGGCATGCTCTTCAATGACTTAATGTAGGACTGCTCCAGCTTTCAGAAACTTCAAAGGGAAACAAACTGAGCACAGACATTTAGGAACCGCCTGCTGAAAACAAAGTTAGGTTAACACAGCACTGGACAAGAAACATCTCAATTCCATCAGAATTGATAGTTTTGGAGCTCAGTACATACAAGATGTCAACTTGTGTGTCCATGTTTCAGGTCAGCTCTATATAGCACGGTCCTTGGCATGATGGGTTTGCACGGAAAAGGCTGCAGCGCCCCATGTTCTGATGGAACAGAACTGGTTGAAACAACAGTAAGAAACTTATGAAGGAGTGGGAAAACAACAAGAACAAAATAACCAAACGCAGGCACAATTAGATTCCTAGCACATTAGATTTAGCATTAGATTTCCAGCAGCACATTCCTAAGCTATTTCAAAATATCTGTTCTGGGCTGCTAAGAAACAATCAAAACCATTACAAACCATGAATGTAGTGTTTATACAGAGTCCAATGCTCACCCTCCAAGAGTGTAATCGTTTCTGGAGGGACCAGGGCCTGCAAATGTATGAGCTCTGACTCCAAAACCACAGCCAGATGTTGTAGCCTTATCATTAAAATCACATGGAGAGGCACTGTTTGCAAAACAATTTCATCCCATAATCTCTTGACTGATGCTTGAACACAAGGCCCAGTTTGCCAACTGGCACCGGACTGGGAAGGCTGTTGAGCAAATCGGCGTGTTGCTAGCCATCACTAATGCAGCACGGTCTCCATTCTCCCTTCCCTGTCTCCAGCACAAAGGGGCAAACATCAGGTTTTCTGGAAACAACAAAATCACTTTGGATTTCACCTCCTTCTTCATATTTCCACCACTGTCTCTGAGGTCTTCCTCCCCAGTGAATCACAAATTCTGAATCCGTTACAACATGAGGAGGGCTGTTCCCAATGTGCAGTGTACCAAATCTCTGTATCTGAAAGCAGCCTCAGCCTTCCTGATGCTATTCCACAGCTCTCATTGCTTTACATTGCCTTTCAGCAGCCAGTATTTTCAAGTAGCGTTAAAGCTTTCCCAGGCATCTGGAGTTTATGATTTTACACAACAGCGTCTATGTTTAAGGTCTTATCAGTGAAAGGAAACTACTGTGTGCCTTTGCTATTTTGGTGCGTAACTTTAAAACTACTTTTGTTTTCTTCTTCACAACCTTCAAGTAGCAGTAATACATAAACAGGACCAGTTTGTTCTGGAAAAGCTACCATCCTGCATAAAGTCACTACACTTAATATTGTTTTGGAACAAACTATGGGATCTACTCTCTGGCAGGATTTTCTTTTGTTAAAAATCAATACCCTTACCTTTTCCTAAATGATAGTTCTAAATGATACAAGTGTAGCAAAGCCACTGAAGAGTACAGTTATCCCACAGATAAAGCATTCAAACTATGACTCTAAAAATGAAATACGTTAGTTTCACTGGAATAGGAAGTTTTTTTCTGAATCTAGTACAATTCCCAATGAAACAGATCTCCTGAACTGAAAAACCACCCCATAGTTGAGCACTATTCTACTTGAAAAAATTTGAAAGCAATTCCGTAAAAGGAATTCCTCCATAAACCACATTCCTTCTCCATTAATCCTCATACAGTTACAAAAATTATAACACGATTATTTATTTTTATAAAGATATTTTACTACAGAGATACTATTGTATTAAGAAGTGTAGTGTGATTCTTTTTTTTTTTTTCATTTATTAGGTTCCATTCCTTTGTCCTTTTGTGACAAAGATGCTATATTAAAGGAAACAAATATATAAAAAGATACATGAAGGGAAAAGCCAGAGGTTGACAATACTACAAAATTAAGCTTGCAGTTTACAGCCTAACTTTTTTTTGTTCCCACATTACATTCAAGAAAAGCTGGTTTTCACCAAACTGCTAAGGGTCCTTCTTTTTCCCTCCACACCCCAGAACCAAATTTTATCACCCACAACGATCAGAAGAGCGGGACTCGGGCTTTCAGCCTCAGAGGCTGCAGGCACGGCAGCTGCTGGAAACGGTGACCACCAGCAATTGTCCCCAGCAGAGATGCTCTCAGGGTCTGCAGGGGCACAGCAGCCTCCATGGGCCCAGGCAGCGGCTTGGGAAACTGAACTTGGGAAAGGCAGGATCAAGAAATACTTTAGTTAAAATTAAAAGATGCTAAGTCTTTCATAGCCTAAAAGAAAAACAGCAGAAAGTGAACTGAGGTGCTGAAGCAGGTGAAAAGCCATTTATGATTAATAAGATCTTGTATTTTTCATCTTTCCATAACTTTAATTAAAACACTAAAAAGCAGATATGAAATATAGTCCTTTACTTTGTGAGATTAAGATGAAAGCATGTTACTGCTTTCATTGACTATTCAGTGCCCTAACACCACGCCTCCGCAATAGCTTGTCTTTCAAAAACTGTCCCAGACCACATCAGAAGGGTCTAAACTTGTGTCTCCCATTTCTCTTTCTTCACGCACTGCCCTTTGCACCGTCTTTGAGCAAGGTGCAGCAGGCAATCTCACTCTGCTTGCTGGCACCGCTCCATTTCACATATAAAATATTAATTGGGTCAGCATTATAAAGAGCATTTAGAGTCAAAAAACCACATTCAAGAACCAGTCGGTCAGGACGTTTGGCTAACGACAACTGCCTCACTTGTAGTCCCGCTCCAGCGAATACCAAATACTTCATCTACAGCTGCCACCAGTATTTCCTACATAACCCAATCTGTCACGCACGCTCTGCATAGAAGAGCACGATTCCTTGGAAAGCATGAGTGGCTGGTGGGAACTGCCAGTTTGAGTGGCAGCTGAGCTGCTTGTTGAAGATCTAAAGTCTGGACTTACACTTAAGTGATGGGCATCTGTCTCAACTCTGTGGACGTAACCTCTAATTGTTCCCGTGGCTGGCAGCCCAAGCAGACAAGAAAATAGCCACGGAAATGTTCTGCTCAACCACAGGATACTCCCACCAAACACCAAGCTGTACATGAGGAGTCCGTGCCACGGGTGACGTTGCGAAGCGCAGCATGCCAAGCATGAAATAGTCAGAGAATTTCACTGTCAGTTTGAATTGTTAACCTGTACACCACATGAAACGAGAATTCTGGATACGTGGGTAGAGTCCTGCCCCAGGAGGCAGGCTGGTCTCTACTAGAAGCAGAGGAACAGGTTCAAGTTGTAATTCTGGTAGGAGAAAAAGCAAACAGCTCTTCTCTGGAGGTAACACTCTCCCCACTGCTCCGCTTCTCTAACCAGAGAGACAAGGAGCTTATTAACACTGCGTAATAAAGAGAGATGTGCTAAAAATGTGAAGGTAAAGTTACAGAACACAAACCTGTATTTAGCTCCTATGACCCATTACAGCCCAGTGCTGTGAGCAAAACTTCTCTTTTCTCATTTCAATCTGCTATTACTTCTGTAGCTAGGACACCAGTTTGTGAGAGAAAGCAATTTTTGCAATAACTTTCTTTCCAATTACATAAGCCTTTGCATTTCTTCAACATAAAAAGAATGAGTGTCTTGATTATCCAGGAGAATTTCTTTTGCGAACCTGAGGTTTCTTCGTTGTACTTTGAACACCGACACCTGGGAGATCTGCATACAAAGCGCAGAAAAAATACAGTCCCTCAAGGGAATTTAGATTGCAAATTACCGATGTGCTAATAAGATTCTTTATGTACGAACAGGAATAGAGAAAGGAAGACTACAAGCAATTTCAGTAGGATACATACAGACAAAATTAAATAACGCTGTGGGAGTAATTCTCGGTAAAAGACATACTTTGGGGCATTTTATTTCTCTCCACTTAGTTAAACAAATGAATTGACTAACAGAAAATCAGAATTATGCCCTTTTTAAAATTTAACTAACACTTCATTTTTAAAAAATTGTTTAAACAGTCTGATTAGTCTTAAAGTACCTATGCAATCAAATATGCTATAGCTACAGAAATTCATCCTAGTATATTACGTTAGAAAGTTCTGCAGACATATGAGCTAAAATTTGAAAGCTAAAAATACAAAAATAAGGGAGGAAAGGCTGCTTTTAATTCCATTGAAATCTGTTATATGTGTGGAGTTACTCAAGGTACTGAAAACCAGAAAAAAAAAATCCAAAAGCATATACTTGCCATTTTTCACTCTGGTTTCTCAGCTCTGTTTTTTTCATTTTAGTTTATCAAACCTTCTCCTAATAGCTTTGGCTTTACATTAAGAATGTCTATTCCTGTAATAGCACACGGGCTCAGGATACACTCATTTTTAATTTCTGTGGCATAGGCCAGGTACCTATTTCCAATCTTAAGCAGCACAAACCCTGAAAGTACTTGGTTTTTTGATGAGTATATTGATGAGATAGAAATAATGATGAGAACAAGTTCTGTTTTGATAACTGAAAGGAGTTTTAGACAAAAAAAAAAAAAAAAATATAGAAAAATCACAGCCTGGAGTTGACACCAGGTAGAATCTGGCGCATAAGTTCAAGGGGAGCAGGCCCTCCAAAAACCTGAGATGTTTCATCTTGCTGTATCCAACCTGCTCTGTCTTTTACTTTCAAGTAACATAAAGCATTTTTCTGAATTAAACATTTAAAAAAATGACAGAGATAAAAATCTGACAATTTGGGAGGGGTTTATCAACACAAGTGATTTAGGTTGTCTGCAGAGAGAAAAACAAAAATAATTATTTACAGTGCTGCTCTTTTGATAATTTTTTATTTTAATTGCTTTCTGGAATCACAAGAACATGAAATCAGAAGGGATGGGGAAGTTGACGGCACATTTCAAAACTGAAGTAGTTTTAATTTCTGAACTGATGTTTCAGTCACTAGCTGTTACATAAAATCCAACTTGCAATTCTAAGAGCAGTAAGAAGTCTCTCTTTTAAAAAGGGTTTTCTTCTTTTTCCATAGGACTTCAAATTTTTCCTCCTTGGAACAGTGTAAGAATGAGTCAGAATCTATTTAACTGGAAGTTTAAAAAGAATGGATATATTTTATATGTCACATAAATCAGAGCAAGAGATTAGAGGAGCTCTCTACAATAATTTTTTCCAATTTCCAAGGGCTTGAAAAGATGGAGTTTTCTAACATATAAAGTTGTGAGAAAGCACCTGACTTTTGAGAAAAGGTAGGGTTTTTTTATTCCTGGGACACTTCAGAAGACAAATAACTTCTAATAACATAAGAATGTTAGCATACCATAGCACACTAAACCATGGGCACACAGTCTCTCATAGCCTCAAGAAAACGTTCACAAAAAAAAAAAAAAAAAAAAACACAACAGCCTTCCAATGCTTAGATTTTGTAAATACTTACACTATAAGTATCATTGTACGTATAGTGCATAGAGTTAAATCAGCATTCACCTTTTTGTCGTTCATTTTTGTATCTTAATCTATTAGATATCATCATGATTATAATGATTATTAGTTATCGTCATGGGTGGTGGAACACTGACCCAGGTTGCCCAGAGAGGTGGTGGATGCCCCATCCCTGGAAACATCCCAGGCCAGGTTGGACAGGGCTCTGAGCAACCTGATCCGGTTGGAGATGTCCCTGCTTCTTGCAGGGGGGTTGGGCTGGGTGGGCTTTAAAGGTCCCTTCCAACCCAAACCATTCTGTGATTCTACAACGATTATGACAAAATTACAACTAATTGTTATGGCAAATGTTACTAAACAAACAAAAAAAAAAAACCAACAAAACTACAGCAATATGAAGGGTCAGCCACAATAATCGTAAAGAGATTGTAACAATCCAGCCCCCTATGTTTTGTTAAATTATTCTAATAGGACAACTAAACATGCATTGTGATCAAAGGAATTGACCTCAAAATCCAAGTTTTCTGATGACAATCACTCTCCTTCCAAGTCCTCCCTTTTCACATATAGAATTAGTTCAGGTGCTTTACGTAAAGTTGATCTGCCAGACCCACTTCTCACTAACTTGCTGCACTTAGATGCTCTTCTCTATGTATTTAGGGATGATATGGGCGTATCATCCTTCAAAGTACTGCCCGAGAAAAGTCTGGATTTTTCCCCTTTTTAAAAATCAAAATATGTTATTAAAAAATCCTATTAATTACACTTAAGCACCTGGTATTATTTTCCTGTTTTCCACATGTGTTCAACAGTTTGTATCCTTATACCATTGCTATTATTCAGTCATAACATAACTTAAAAATCAGTATGGAAGAGTGATTTCCCTTAGATAATAGAGTTGCCAGCTAAAGGTTATCCACACTATTACCCACAAATACATATTTTTTGTTTCCTCAGTCAAATACTGCAAATCCTGCTTGTGCTTTCTCTCTAATAAAGAGTAATTATCTTGGTAGAAGGAAGGCATCTTTGCTAGGAAACAGACTTAAAAGACTTGGAAATATCACTTTTCTGAATTCACAGCCTTAACTTAATGCTCAACTGAAGATTTTTTTCTTTCAACTCCCTCCCAAAGCCAGCTCCCTTTTTTATCTTTTCTAGTCTCTGGGGTATCCTCCCATTTCAGCATCCTGTTCTTTTTATACCTCCCTTTTATTTTTTGGAGGGGGGGGTGGGGAAAGCTATGCAGCAGTGAAATTTCAACAGCTACTAAGCACATGAAAGAAAAGAAATAGCAAGCAGCAAATCAAAAGTGAAAGAGTTTTAGTATTTGGCTCCCCAGCTACTGAGGATCAACTGTTGTCATCGTCGGTTGGAAGAGCAAGAATTCGCCAGGGCAGCCAGTGGTGATGAGGAGCCCAAGCTGCCCATTCCCTCTGAGATGTTCAACCGCCGCAGGGAGCTCGCCAACATGAAATCTTGGCAGAAGCTACAGAGGCATGTCAGGAGTCCCATACAAGCTACACAATTGCTCATTTGCCTCCCTTATCTGAGCTCAATATCCCTCTCCCAGTGCAGCCTTACTCTTCTCTACAGGAATGCTGAGAACGTTCACCATTCAAAGGTAGTGATTGACACACCCTCATCCTTCAAACAAAGCTTAGCGTTCACTTTCTCTGACTTTCCACGGGACGGACAGGGACTGTATACGTTATTTAATAGGAATTTTAGAATGAAACAGTAACTCCCCAGGACTCTTCCAAAAAGTACAGGAGATTAAGGAAACCAGAGACTAAAGCTGGAGGTGCTAAAAGTGCCTGTCACAAAAAACAGCAGCTTTGTGCACGCCTGCACGGTTGTTCAGAGAAACCAAATTTCCGAAGTATTTGCCACTCTACTTTGTGTGCAATTTGCTACATAATTAAGAGATCCACAAGCAGCATGACACTGGTTTCGATAGAATTTATCTCAAAACCATTCTTGGACAAAATACCCATTATACCTACTGACAATGCTCTGCCTTCTACATTACAACGTTTGTAAACAATGAGTAGATATAATTAACAGCTGAACACCTAGAAATTAGTTAAAATTAATGTTTGGTTAACACGGCACTGTAGCTGGAGATGATGTATCACTGCACAAGTATTATAGTAGCTATTGTTACAAAAATTCTGTAACGATCAATTTAAAATAACCTTGTAAAGTTTAATTGCTATCTAACATGAGTAATGAATTGAACAAATGTCAGATCCTAGTAAATGTGTCTTTTATCATAAAGGAGTATTTCACATACAATAATTATCCCATTAATGCTAAATGAAACACTTATTGAGTGTATTCAGCATGCACTGTAAGTGGTTGAAATGACCAGGTATACGTAAGAATATCCTGACAGATATAGCTAAAAAAAAAAAAAAAAAAATCACTTTGAAAGGCAAATTATACTTGTTAAATAAAGTTAATATACAGAAGATAATTCTAAATAGAAGTATAGCGTCCTAAGTTCTCTTCAACAGTTTCTGAGCTTAATAAATAAAATAAATAAAAAAAAAAAAAAAAACAGTAGTAACCTCCAGCATCTTCCTAAAGCAAGAAGGCTCTATGCTTCGTTTGGTTTTAGTTCTGTCTTACAAGATAAAGAATGGAGAACAAGTAGTCGCCAATTTATCTAACTTAACAAATCCCAGGCTTGCCAAGTATGCTGTGATGAATAGCTGTAACTACCTTCTGCTCATCTTTTTATCAAAGGACATGACAAAGGAATTTCTAGAGTAAGTTTCAATTTTATTTGTGTTATTTTACAGAAGAAAGCTGAAAGAAGCACTTAAGTTTAGTGTGAAAAATACAATTATAAATTAAAACAAACAGGAAAAGTTATATTTTACATGGAAAATACCTGAGGTTTTAGAAAAGCCTTTAAACAAAGCTCAATGTCATTACGATCACTGAACAATGTCATAACTACAACTTTCTTGCTTTCTTTCTGAAATATGTTTTTATAGATTCTGTCTACCTGGGAAACAGACGTGTAAGTACACTACTCTCTCAATCTGGTAGGCTGAGGAAAGAAGTCCTTTGCTGTCACATGTAAGAGGAAATTAAGATAAATATACAGCTGTACCAATAAGCCACTTCAATATGCTCTGCACAACACCGCTCCAACACTCCTAATGCTCAGACACAAGGACTCCTGCAGTCAAATTACAGGGACACCCTCAAAGCTTCGGTCTCCTCTTCCCGTTCTGTTCCTAAGCTCAAATCCATCACATACGTGCATCTATGTCTGCTACCTTGTAAATAAAACTTTCTAAAAAACTTAAGAAATCTTAAGAGCACGCCTCCTAGTTCATTAGAAATTACGTGCACCAGTAATAACCATTATAATTAAATAATTATCATTAATGATTATCATTAGATGGTCCTTATCCTCGTCCTCTGTACCATGTTAACCAATTGTGCATCGTGATGTAAAAAAGTTTTTCAACTCTTCCAATATATTTTGCACAATATATCACGTAGGTCACCTCATGCTGTGAGGCGCCTTTTGTCTGATACAGGGAGTAAGAGTTGTCCAAGTTAGTAGGCAAATTAATTTACTTCTTATCTGTTACAAACCGCAGCTGTTTCCCAATCATCTCATTAAAGCAGTGGTTCTTCGCTGACAGTTTTAACAACCTTGTATCCCAAAAACTGTCACACGAATCTTGAAGTACATAATGATTACAAGAGAGAAAGAAATATGTTGACTGGAATATTAGTGAATAAAGTTCACTAAATTGTGACTGAATTCCTAACGTGATCGATAGTTCAATTACCACATCATCCTGTCATCAACATGACAGAAGCTTGGCAGTTGTTACAAAGCCATCATCTAACAAATTGCTGTTCCAGAATCACCACAGACTTGAAATCCAGAGGGGGAAAAAAAAAAAAAAAAAAACAACCAAAAAAACCCACCTTAACATGTTTATGTAAATCTATAAACAAATACAGATGGGACAGATACCTGCCAAATATGAAGTCACCACAGGCTCTGCTTCTGCCCACTGTCTCTAACATTCAGTACACTTTGTTCTTGTCTTATATGTGTTTAGACGTTTTGAATACTGTTTTATATGCCGTTTTATAAGGTAAATATAATTGTAACCTTTCAAAGTATGAAATAAAAATAGTTAATCGAAAAACACTGGCCAACTGTCTTACTGATTTTTTCAGGAAAATAAGAAACCTGCCTTAAAACATAATACTGCTTACAGCCATGGTATAGCAGCAAGGTACATTTGTACAAGGATCCTGCGCAAGGAATGGAAATATTCCTTATTTCTCCAGCCAAGTGTCCGTTTTCGCTGCTGCTTTTCCCTGTCTTGGTTCATAGACTTCAGTGCTCTCCTGACAGTTATGCCGCTGACTCAGGCTACGGGTACGGGCAACCAGATATTATCTTTTTTAAAATCCTCAAATATTAAATTTGTTCAACAATTAAGTGAGTGAGACTGGTCACCAAGAGACACAGCCATTCTCAAAGCTATTACTCTGCTGATTCAAGCTCAGAAACTGTTTTAACCTCAGCGGTAGCTCAGCTTCTCTGACTCCCCCATACAGCAACATCACCTGTTTCACACCACGCGTTCTATTAGAACGGTGCTAACACACCACTCACAGCATCCTTTGTTCCTCTGCCCACAACGTTCACTATGTACATCACTTGTAGCACCATTACAAACCTTCTTCAGAATAACCTACCACTACAAGAGAGATTTTTTTTTTCACGTGTGTATGACACTGTGCGCATGTGTGTGTATATATATATCAATCTTTATCCAAATTATCACCTTTAAAAGAAGTTAAAATGCTTTACCTTTTAGCTACATCCACCATGTGATATCTGTGACATCTATTAACAGACAGAACTCCACAAAGATTACATGGCTATGTTTTATTTAATACTGTCTTCTCTGATAGATACTTATCAAGTGTTGATTACATTCTTTATTTCTCCTTATTGTTTAAGAAAAAAAAGGGAAAAACAAAAATAAAAAACAACAAATAAAAAAATTACCCTCACTATTGAACAGAGACAATCTGGAAATAATAAAATATCATATATTTTTCCTCTTCAAAATTTACCTTTCAGACAGATCTATATTCTTTATGTGCTACTTTGCATTTTAAAATCAAGGAAAGGTTATTTTATTGCACTGATTTACATAAGAATTTTCTACTCATGTTACAACATACTTCACAGACTGAAGCTGAAAATACTTATTAAAGATAAGGCTAAAACATTCTATATTCTCTCCCAATTCCTTGGACTTCTCAGAGCAGCCTTAGCATGTGTGAGAATCTGTGTATTTGAAAGTCTCTGGGAAGAGTGTGAGAGCAGTTGTTATTTCATGCCGAAGCTAATATTGCAATATACTGGCCACTTTTTTATGGCCGCAGCTAACCAACCTTTCTTCAGATCCTTCCTGGCTGAGTGATTAAAGAATAACATTTGTAACTGTATAACTTTTTTTTTTTTTCAGTGACATGGATGAAACAGAGCTCATTACAGGTTATACTGTCTCTCAAAATATGAAGTGAAAATTTTGTTAAAACAGCAAAAAGTTTCCAATTGACTCACATGAGAAAAACAAACTATGAAACTCAAGGACCACTGCATTCCACTTAAACATGAAAAAATAGTGAGCTATATGTTACAGGGCACAAAAAAAGCAGAAACATAGAAGAGATTCAAGGTAATTCAAGACTGAGATGAGGAACCGCACTCCTCTTCAGTGAATTAGCCCTTAAATAATAAAAATATAAACAAAAAATACCAAACTTAAGGGCTGCAATTCACATGGATGGGCAGCACTGATTGACAAGTTGGAGGTAAACCAACACTAAATCAAGCTATGCTGCGTACAAGGCAAAGCCTGAGTGCCTCCAGCCTTACACCTGACGATACAGGGCAGGGATCCAGCTTCCTTTCATCTCAAGACAACCTCCATTTGAGCATGGGCACAGGCAGCACCAGCACCAATCCCTCCAGAGCCAGAGTCAGGTTTTACCATGTTTCCACCACTCAAAGCATCGCCCTGGGGAGAGCAGTTGCCTTGGCACGCAGAGGCACTCTGGCAATCAGGCTAAAGCCAGGAAAAGACAGACAGTTGAGGCTATGGCTGGTATTTGCCAAAAAAAAAAAAAAAAAAAAGAAAAAAAAAATAGAGGAAAGAACCAAAATTTACTTTGCAAGAGTTTGCATGGCCTAGCAAAGATCACAGAACCACTTCCTCAGAAGACAAATTCTTCACAGAAGTAACAGGTGACATTAGAGCACAAAAGGAATAGACTATTTGCCTTCAGCAAATGGGGTATTTATTGTTTTTAAATTGTACATTAGCACTCAAGCAACAATGATATTTATACTGCGCATCAAACTGCAAGTGAGCTAAAACTGAGGACGCAGATTAGAGATCTTGTATGCCCTGAGGGAGTATGAGCTCTAAATAGATGCACACAAAGTAAATAAGATACAATGATACCGGGGGAATAATGCCAACTGAGTCAGCATATGAAAAAGCTGCTGTTCAAAAACATCCAATGGATATCAGACTCCAATCGCAAAAGACAGCTCGGAAACTGAGGGATTTAATTAAAAGAGGGACCAATCCTGAAACAAGAGTAAGCACAGAGCTAAGACCCTCTCCAGGAAAAGCACTGATCAGTCCTTTTACAGTACCGTGGTCAGAAAGCAGCAGACGTACCTCCACGCATAGCACCCAAAATGAGCTGGCATACACCAGAATGCTATACCATCATTTTACATTCGTATCTTTAAAAGTTTTCCTCAGAGTAAGCTGAAATATCAACATATCAGTATTAAAAATTCCTGTTTTCCTCCTGCAGCTTTTAAGTTGTAGATATTAACAAAGATGAAATGCCATCTATTCAAATAGAAAGGCAATTTTGACCTTAGCACATTAGCGTAAAAACAAAATGTGTTGTTTTGATATTTACAACATGCCAGAATTAGCTGCAATTCACAATCAGCCACATACCATCCTTGCCGAAACAGCCTTGCAAAAGCCCCTCGGGAGGAGGAGAAAAAAATAAGGAAAAAAAAAAAAAACAACCAAAAAAAAACCCAAAACACCAGTTACCAGTAGAGGATTTACAAACCAAACTTCAAAAGCATTGCATTGAGCACTTGAGCTCTGTAGACGAAGGATTCATGAGGCCCACATTGGAAGCAGACTCTGCATACATGTAAAATCTTTTCCAGCACCAGCTAAAAAGCAGCGGGTGTTTGCCAGAGTTGCTGCAGAGGATGAAATCCGCTACCCGGGTGGCAACGGAGGGTGCCACGTAGATTAGTGAGATATCATTAGCTTGCACAAGCCACACTCCTCCCGATTTGTCCATATACCATCACATTTGTCTGGCAAAATACGACAGAGGACTGCTGTTGTGAGATGGTTTGGCCACGTACAGCTTCTCTGACACAGTTTGTTAGCGAGTCACACTGAGCACTCAGAGCCTGGGCAGTGAGCAAAGCAGACATGCAAAAGAGACTGGTTTTAATTAGTGTCTGAATGGTCAATAACAACAAGCAGTGGCAACACAGCAGGCACTGCAGTGGGATCAGCGACTGGCTGTGCTGTGGGTGGCCGGAAGAGGCCCTGACAGACACCAGAAAAACCACCTACGCTGCTGCCGAGCTTTTTATTTTGTTAGACAGCTCTCAGAAAGGTCCAGTACAGCCTTCAAGGATTTCTAATTTTTTATTTTATTCACTCCTTATTTCAACAAGAAAGATCCTGCACTTCTTTACAGGAATATTAATGATGCAGAAGACCCAACCCTGAACCCTGTGAAAGCCATTACAGTTCACTGAGAACAACTGGGCTGATGCCAGCTCAGTTTATCACATCGCCTTTGTTTGTTTCCCCGAAAACACGATGCTACAGTGAACCAGGGGATGTTAATGTATTTCCATGCCATGCTGCATTTGTTTTTATCGCCAGAACTATGCACTTAATATAGTTGATACCTTCTGCGAGGCTAAGACATCTTAATGAGCTCAGCACAAGCACGCAGAGGCCTACCCCAAAGATCACTGCCTGCTGAGCAGTTCATTGGGGCGGCACGGCTCCCCCTCCAAATATCACCGCTAGCTGCAGACTAACTAATGCAGTTTTAACAAGCTAAAAACATCTTCCTAAAACCAATCTGTCATTACCAATAAGTGACAGTAAAGTGGGCACGTAGTGCAATACGTTTACCCAGGCCATCACATGGTGGATGGAATTAGCTGTGGTACTTGGCACGTTTCTGTGCTGATAATGGTTGGGGGTTTTGCATATACTTTTTATGCTGGTAATTTCAGTTGCTAAAAGAGATCTTACTGTCAACTCGATGCATATATTTTGTGTAAGACAAAAATCCCTTCAACACCTCAGCATTAAGCTGTACCACTAATAGGTCTATGTCTGAGAAGGAGTCCTGCCTACACCTGTGCACCCAAACAGCATTATCCCAGGGAAATCCTCCGATCCCAGCCTTTGAAAGTACCTACAGTACCATCCCAGAGTGATTCCAGGTTAGTACTGCTCTACCAGCCTGCGATGCTGCAGACGGTTCACGTACATACACAGCTTTATCCAAGAGAGGACAGTGCGCTTCCCGAGAGCTGGGATTCGGTCTCAGCCCGGCACCGCACCAGAGCAGCGAGAGATCTGCTCTCAGGTTCAAACCGAACCCACGCATCTACCTCTGCATTTACAAGTGTGAAGCTCCTTACGTGCTATAGACAATTAAAAGTGAGATTGTTATAGAAACATACACACAAACACACACTTATGAGAAGGTTCTTTTGCACTGCTCCCAGATTAGAAAGAAATCTTTAAATTCAAACATTTTTAAAAAGAACTTCTGATGTAGTGCTCCCCTGCACACCCAGAAAAATATGAACACAGCTCAGTAATAAAACAGAGCTCCCCAGCAGAGAAAGCCATATAGAAGCACCTTAAATCCAACACCTCCTTCTCTTTTGAATAACTTTTCCCATCAACTTTCCAAGCAGTAGGTTTTTTTTTTATAAGTTATCAATTCCTTCCCATGCAGGTCATACATGCAAGAAGTCCAAATCTAGATTGTAAAAAATGAAAGTCTGAGGTAATTATGGGTGCTGAATCAGTGCTTTATCTATACAATTGACTCCTCCACAATTTGATACATCTCTTCGCATTCTTCTCCACAATGGAAAACGTAACATTCCCCTTGACTGTGCATGAAGTTTTTCAGCTATTACTGTCATACAAAAATCAGATTGAAAAAGGGAAAATTCTCTTAAAGAATCTCACATTATTTTTTAGGCATTCAAAATTGTAAGTCTGTTGGCAACTAAAATGTGGCCACAAATACAGCTGAGTCATGGAAAAACAGAACAAATACGCCACGATTTATGATTTTACGATTCGCCACAGAAAAGCAACTGAGCTGTCTGGATCGCTTTTCTCTTCCTTCCTAAGCTTGGATCGCTCCCAATTACAGCAAAGTATTTCAATTATTTTGAAAACTAATTCCTTTAAAAAAAAAAAAATACACTGCAGACAGGACCACAAGATAAAGCTGTTTGGCTGTAAGAAAAGGAGGTGAAAAGCTCTCAGCAACACTCTGTGACTAAGTGTCTGGCAGAGCAGGTAGGGGCAGGTGAATCATGAGTGCGAGACTGCATGTGTCACTGGTTGGCAGCAGCCGTTCGTCATCTGGGTTGAGGTATAAAGGTTGCATGGTTTGCATTGACCTGTGCAGGCTGCTAGAAGACTTGGGAACTGATTAGATCCTGTTGCTCCTCTATCTACAGCTTCCCCTCACGAGGCCAAGGGCTCTTCCTCAGCCATTTGTCCCACACAGCCTCCCAAGGCTTCTCAAACACACAGCTGCAGCAGATTTGCACTTCCTACGTTACTGACCTGTGGCTGCATTAGAGATGCTGGCTGTGTAACTACGGTGTGCTCTCATCTTTCTAGGTACTACTTCTGACAGCGACAAACCAAAAAACAAAGACGCTAGGTCTTAAAGGTCAAGGAATAATATATGCGTCATTTCAACCCGTCACAGCTCAAAAAAAAAAAAAAAGCCAACCACCAAATGTCTTTTCTTATAGCTTAGCTTAGTCAAAGTTAACCTTGTTCTACCTTCTGAAGAAACATTTATCCATTTTTCTAGTACTTCTAGATAAATATAAGAAACATTAAATAAAAAGTTTAAATCCATACACATACTGGAATCATATATCGCCATACTTCATAGAAACAGTAAACCAGCCAAGTCCCGTCTTCCAGCATCCTTTTCTGTGGCAGTCTAAAGAACAGTGCTATGAAATGGCTTCTTTTACTATTCCTGCTTATCTGTAGCATTATTGTAAACAATGCTCAGGAACGATGCAGGAGATGCTTGGAGGGCAGCCCTACGCCCAAGCCCAGCACCAGAGTTGTGCTCTCTCCTTCACAAGGAAAAAGGGACATTATGAATGGTCCCTGTACTCATCTCCTGCACAAGCAGGCATTCTACCTTGTTTATATATTAATTCATTCCCCTTCTGAGCGATCTCCCATTTTTCCAGCTTTGGTCACTTGTCCTTGACAAATCAAGGAGAATACTGCAGGAGAAACTCTCATTCATATCTTTAAAAAAGTAGGAGTTTTACAATTTGGGGCTGAATATTCACAGGTATATAAAGTGTATTGCATAATATTTTCTGTCAACAATACCATATGAATTTGTAATAGAAATAATATGTGAAGTATTTATTTATTGACATTTCAGATGACCAAACATTGTTATATCTTGATCTTAATTACATTTTGTATAATTTGGTATCTCAGCAAAGGTTAAGGACCACACCTGATCCCTTTATAAAGCTGTCAGCAGTGTTTCTTCATAGATGAGGATCCTAGGGTTGAATACGAAACTAAAGCTGAATTGTTATGGCACAACCGCAACTAAACACTAGCAAAGGAGTCTGGTTTAGGTCAGTACAAAAAGCTTGCAGAAGGGGAAAAAGTGCACATAGTTAATTCTATATGAAAATATAAATTGATGGTAACTTAAGCCCCAAATAATTAATCCTGCAATATATCTTCTTAAATTTCAGCTCCAATCTCTAACAAACGCTCACCGCGAATGCAGAATTTTCCTCTGTCACACAACCTACGGACAGTTTTGGACAGGTACTTCACAACAGCCTCTTCCTGGGGCCTGGACACAGGACATACGGCTAGAAGGCCAGAGACAAGAACTTCAAGGACCAAACCTTAGCACATGGATAGAGAAGGAACCATTCACCATCTAAACAGCTTCAAAGCCAATCCTGTTTCTTAGGCTGGAGACAGTGGCTGTCCCATATAGAGCAAATTTAAAGATCAAGGATCTTGACATGGTAGATTAAGATCTTCCACACATTTTGCTTGCTGTGTAATTCGATCATTAACAATCTTTGTGTCAGTTCCAGATAAAAAAAAAAAAAAAAAAAACCCAAAACTTTCTTACTGTCTTTTAGAGGCAGCATTTTTTTTTCTCCTGAAATTAAAACCTTTTCAGGTTATTTTTTTTTAATCACAAAAAAATTCTTGCTGCCAGTACTAACAATATATTAATTATTTAATTGAAATAAATGCATCTGTTAATGTGTTTAATTAAGCATACAAAGCTCTTTATTTGATGTTATTTGTACTTAAGATTTGCTGTTTTCCCCAACGTATTTATTATCCAAGGCGTGATTCTGCTAATCTTAGATGTACTCTGGGACTGAAGTACCATTTTATATCAGCATTTCTCAGCTGCTTTTATCATGAATAGATATATTACAAACCATGTTAATGAGCTGTTTAGTATTCATATATTAGACTTTTCCTCATTTTATATGGAAATAATACTATAAAAATTCTAAGGATACTAGTTTTATGTGCATGATAATGATGAGATTCAAAGCAAATAAGAAGGAGGAAATCTGTGGTGGCAGTGAATATGAAATGGATTAGTACATCGTCAATGTGCTTTACATTGGTATAAAATTATTAAGCATGTAATTAAGTAGGATCGATTGCACTGTTTGTTTTTGGGGTAATGTTTTAGCTATTTTAGATGTTTCATCTTTAGGAATTTAATTTCACACTTAATGATCTTCCTGTAATTTCCTCCTCCTGCTAGAAGTCACATAGTCAGGATACGCATGAAATCCACTACATATCAAGAAGCGGTGGCAGGCCAGGCCAAAGTCACTGCAAAGGAATCTAAGAACAAGGTGAATTAAATAATTTTGTAAATACAAAAATAGTTCAGTTCAACTGACCTTATTCATCAGATGCATTCAAATCCCCAGGATTGTTAGCAGGAAAGAAACTATCTAGTTACTTGCAGCAACTGCAGCTTTGACCTGGCTGACCTCAGAGACATCCCCAGAGCAGCCAAAGTGAACTGAGATTTGGCATTACAGGAGCCTAATGAGTAAAACCATCCGCCTTCTGTACAACTACATCTGCATGCAGGTCACAGAAATAAACAGAAAACTAAAAACCCAGCTCTGGGCAAGGTAGAGCAAGAGAAGACTATTCTCTGTCTTGGACAGTGAACATACTACTGTGTTACTGAATAAAAACCCAACTGTGAAAATAAATCTGCTATTAAACTGAATTGTCTTATTTTGAACAGGGAATTGCAAAGCAATGAAACAAAGCACTTGTTATGATGGAAAACCCAACGTCTGAGTAGGTTCCCTTATTAATAGTTTTATACGCTGCTCAAAGCACACGCTGCCCCTGCTGCCCCAGCTCACCAAGGGTTCTCCTGTAGGTAACTTCCCAAGAACCAAAAGCACAGCTATGGCCACCAGCAACACTCTGGATTGAAGGGGGTGAGGAGATTGGAGATAAATCCATTGAAAGGCAAGACAACAATGGGTGCTATATATTTTACTGAAAATACAGTCAGGGGAGATAGATTTCAGTAAGAATAATGTATCTTTATTTTATTATTGTACTGAACAGGTATTATACTATATAAATTCTCTCTTCAGAGTAGAGCAGATATCTTATTTATATTATCCATTATTTTTACGTGTTTTTCGAACTTGAACTTACTATTGACTTTAGGTTATGGAGCACACTTGTAAACTAAATTACCTCTTGCAACAAGAAGCTAAAAAACCAAAGTTGGCAGCACAATAGAGATCTACCTTAGACAACTTTAAAGAGTTAAAAAAAAAAATAATGGAAATATCAAATAGGCCAGCACAGAAGTAGAGCAGAAAACATCAGAATGTGTTAGAAAATGCCATTTCAATATTCTTTATGGTGTGACCATAAAGGCAGAGAAAGATACTCTTTGTAGCTTTGGCTTGCTTATGAATTCAACCAAAGAGAAGAAACACTTCAGAAGTAATTTCATTATAAGATTTAAAGAGGAAAATAAAAATAAAAATAAAAAAAACCAACCAAAAAAACCAAAACCAACAAAAAGACACCACACAAAACCACAACCATTTTTTTCCACCTAGATTTTGTTTCAACACTTAAATAATGAAAAACAAGTTTGCCACACCTTTACTTTAAAGTAATTCACATTATTGCAAATACACCATCAACAGCTATACCATTTAAGAAGCTGTGCCTCTATAATGAGATTACGAATGTCAGATGGTAAAAATTAATTTAGCATTCTCCATGAGGAAATATATACAGAAACTTAGGTCCAGTCCTATAAACTCCTCCTAGTAGAACTAACTTGGAATTATTTCATTTTGGGCATATCCAAGCGTTCCATAAAATTTAAGACCTATTTCTGAGGACACAGCTCACAGTCCTACAAAGCACATGCACACGGACGTTGATGCATCTCTGAATAATGCAAGATGAAGGCGTTAAGCAATGTAGACTTTAAAATGTTTCATCTGGCACAGCCAAGTTTCACCCAGAAGTACTGGGGTATGAGTAAGAGCTGCTAAAACACGGATTTTTTGGATTAGATCTGTACATCTGTAGGTTAACACAAGGAACTAAATCCTGAAGGATACTTCGTGGAACAAAATCTTTTCCATCATTACCTTTTCTGCTTCATTAAAAGGCTAAAATGTATCACAGTTGAACCCAGGTTGCTGGCTACAGTGAGCTACGCTCCTCTGTCGCAGTTAAGCGTTATTCTCTGTGAGCAGAGGCTTTTGTCTTGCATTATTTCTTCGTCCATAGTAAAGCGCCCTCTTTGCTGACTCAAACAACTGTGCCTTTTGTTGCTAATAACACATCTAAATTCTTATTTTAAATCACAGCCCTATTTTCAAAAAGAAAAATTTTACTTTTCTTCCAGAAAGCCATCTGCTTCCTAATGAGAGTTGTTTTCATCAGTAATTTTGAGAAGAAAAATGGTTATTACACTTTAGCACTTTTTAAGTGACAAATAAAGAATACCATCCTGCCCACTACCTAGGTAAACTACATTTCTCCCAGTATAGGATTTACAGGCCAGATGTACCATTATAATTATAAACATTTGTAATGAGCCGCACTGCAATTGGGGCCCACAGCGAAGTAGCATCACCTCAGATAAAAATCTTTCAACAAGAAGTTTCATCCATATGATTGCTGTAATTTATAAATCCCTGCATTATCAAAGTTGCCTTTTTATACAAGCAAAGCCAAAAAGGCTTTTGATGATGCTATATACTTACTTTTTTTTTTTCTAAATATGCTTTTAAATTTTATCAATGCCTAATCAATAGACAATGCTGCGATACAGTAATTTCTCTACCTCCCTTTCACACAAGCTATTCCTGGTAGAGAGTGCGATGATAGTCTAAACAATCAATGCTCTCACAATCATCTTGATATTTGGCTGAATTATCCTGCTTAAGGTGCAGTCCCTATTTTCCAAAATACTCTCGTCTGTGGATGCTGCTTGTTGTACAGCAGTAGCATGACAATACAGAGAGACAAAGGACTGGTAATGGGAAGATAGAAACTGAGACAGAAAATGAAGGAATAAGACTTAGGATATCAGTGAAGAGAAAAGGATGAGACCTATGAGAGGAAAAAGGGAATCTGTTTACGATGAGGATCGAAAAAATAAAGGAACACAGAGGATGAAAAGTAGTTTTCATAGTAGTTCTGTCAGCAGAACTAAGAAAAAAAAGCAAGAAAAGAAAAGTGGGAAAATAATGAATAAAGCAACAGTGAGGATTTGGGCTAAAGAAAAAAAAAGTGGGCAAAAACACACAGCCCGAGTGAAAGGGATAGCTGAAGTACAGGAGGTCCTGAAAGAGTTGCAAGGATGTATGAAAGGAACGTGGAGAAAAGAAAATAAGTAATAAAATTTTTAAGTTTTAAAAGAAAGTGCAAATTAAATGGATTACAAATAAGTGTGCATGGAAATAGGGATAAAAACACCATGGAAAGAAGTTAAGATCAGTACACATCAAACTAAATAAAGTACATATTAAATACAATAAAGAGCTTCTAAAAAAAAAAAAAACGAACAAAACCAGCATTCTGCATCCTTACACCTCTCCACTCCGTCACTTGCCCAATGATCAGCTACTACCCCACTTTTTCAGGCAGACAGGCATTTTTTGCCCTAGTCTGTCTTAGGGACTCACTGGTGCCATGTCTTTCAACCACAGTGCTATTGTTTAGCTCCTCACTGGGGTCTCCTGTGTTGATAGTGCAGGAGACACATCACTCCTGTGACACCAGAGAGGATGGCATCTGCACCTGAAGGATGGCCCACGCCCAAACTGTGATTAAGACTGAAACATCTGTTTCAGAATGTCAAGAATGTCAATGTTGGCGGGGGTAGGGGAGTCATTAGGTTAGGCTTAACAGCCAGGACAACCTTTCCTTCTCTTCTCTCCACATGTGCACTTTTTTTAGGGTATAACTTAGAACTTAGCTAAGAAAATTAAATTGCTTTGGGTTAAAAACTTGAAAACAAAGTCCTGGTCAAAGTATGAATTACTTCTATAGGTTTTTCAAAAGACTGATCTTTTAATTTTCTTTTCTTATGAGTATATATCCCATTAGATCTGCTTCTGTGTAGGAACTGCAATTTTAGCAAGCAATTAATCCATAAATGAGCTGTTTCAGAGTTTTAGATATTGGGCATCATCCTTCAAAGGCTCTATCCTGGCCTTGTATTATACCTACAGGTTTCCACAGACCTTACAGGAGACTCATTTTGGTGGCAATCATTTAACTGAATTCCTTGTGAACCACTCTTGGAAAGCCATGCACCGTTTGGATAATCAGCCATTGACCAAAAAAAAAAAAAAAAAAAAGGCAGTATTTCTAATGACCGTGTCACTGAGAGATACAGTGACCTTTAAGTCCTTCAGTCTTTAACTTCTTGTTCCATACTTTATTCCAAAACAAAATATGCAGCCAGAGAGCTACAGAAATTATATCCACTTGAACCTGGACACCTTGCCAGAGATGCTGAGTTTCTGTGCAGTAACAATACCATTGATTCCCCATGTTGTTCTCAGCTTTCATATAAAGCAGATACTTTGTGATTTTGACACCATCTCCCAAAATTCAAATCTGCAAACAAGTACTTTTTAAAAAACTTGCCCCATGTGGAAGTGCAAAATGAAAGTGCATTTTATGTACTCTGATGGTCACAAACTCCTGCTTTCCTGAATACAAGGGAAAATCTTGTCTAAAGATATTTTCACATTATGAGCTCAAAGCATTTAAAAAGTAAATAAATTCTTCTGTCTTAAACATTTTGTGCACCACACAGATCTCCTGCTACACATTTGCAAGACATGAATCATTACTAGTAAACCAGAAACGAGCTAGCCCTCCAAAAAACTATTGTCCTATAATAAAAGTTAATTATTTATATTTGTAAGTTGCAAATAATTGTTTAAATATCCACATACATAATACATTAACTTCAGAACAATAATAAAAATCTATTGCAAAGTCTTCAGCTACCTTTTAAGGCAATTATGATTGGCTGAAACAGAATTTGGTGTATGGACTATGTAAAGGACATCGTTAAAGAACGTTCAGACTGGAAATCAGAGTAGAAATTAAAAGGAAGAGTTTAGTCTTTAAAATTATTAAAAAAAAAAATTAGTGGAAGCAAGTAATCCTATTCCTCACCAAATTCAAAGATTTACCTAACTGCAGCATGTCACTTCCAAAACAACTCTGTACTTCAGATATCAGAAAACAATGCAGCTCCAAGCAAAAGCCATATACCTTCCTTTTGATTATGGAATCACAGAACGGTTTGGGTTGGAAGGGACCGTTAAAGGCCATCCAGTCCAACCCCCCTGCAAGGAGCAGGGACACCTCCAACCAGATCAGGTTGCTCAGAGCCCCGTCCAACCTGGCCTGGAATGTTTCCAGGGATGGGGCATCCACCACCTCTCTGGGCAACCTGGGACAGTGTGCCACCACCCTCAGTGTAAAAAATTTCTTCCTTACGTCCAGTCTGAATCTGCCTCCTTCTATTTTAAAACCATTGCCCCTTGTCCTATCACAACAGTCCCTGCTGAAGAGTTTCTCCCCATTGTGTTCAGCCCTGTACCAGCATTCCACGTTACACCAGCACATGCACTTGGCTTTCATTCACTGCAAGTTCAGATCTGTATGGGGCTGTACAGACCCAGACCATTTAACACTGGGATCAGACAGAGATAGTCCTGTGTTGGGCTGACTGTGGCCAGACACTCACCCAGCCCTCCTCAACAGCACAGGGGAGAAAAAATGGCCCAGGTCATCAGTTCAAGATAAAGACAAGAGATCTCTCACCAGTTAAAATCACAGGCAAAAGTCTGTTAAAATTAATTTATCTTAGAGCCAGACTGCAGTCTCTGTCGGGAGAACCTGCTCCAGCGTGGGCTCCTCTCCACAGGCCACAGTTTCTTCAGGAAATCTCCCCCTGCTCCTCCATGTCCTCCCCACAGGCCGCGGGGGAAATCTCTGCTCAGGCACCCGCAGCACCTCCACCCCCTCCTCCTCCTCGACCTGGGTGCTCACAGGACTGCTTCTTTCCTCACTCCTCACCGCCTGGCATCCTTTTGCCCTTTCTTCAACACGCTTTGCAAGCTGCCACCAGCCCTGCCCTGAGGCCATGGCGGAACTGGCTGCGTCCGGCATGGCAGAGCCCTGGCCTCCCCTCACATCCCTGGCTGCCAACACCCGGACATGCACAACCGGTACAAGTCCAAATAATATTAGGAAAAAAGCATCACATATCAGGAGTCACAGCCATATGTTTAATCACACCAAGTATTCAAAGTCACTCACGCTCACACAAAACGAGGGAACTAGTTTTATTCACAGAAGGATAATGCACGTATTCTAGCAATTTGACAATATGAGTATGTCTCAGAGGTAATATCACCCTCCGCTGGGAAATTATAAAAAGGAATTGCCTCTAAATGTTCTCTAGGGCCTCAATAGCATGACTTAGTTTCTGTCACAGTCAGCGTATAAGTGCCAAAACGTAATGGTTATTCCCTGGCCCAAGATGAGTGGTCCCCTGCACCCAAAGGTCACATGGCCCAGAGGTAAAAGGAGCAGAGTTAGTGGTGAGAAATGTAGGAACACCAAAGTATGAACCCCCTGAGGCAGACAACAGGGCCTCATCAACACCAGTCCCAAATGCCGTAGTGGAACAACCTGAACTCCTCCAGACCAGCGGCAATGCAGGACTTGTCTCAAGGGGGTGCTTCTCTATAACCTTTCCAAAAGGCTTAAAGGGTATGAGCACCATCGACATTCGTCTTTTCCAGACTGTTTGCTCTAATATTCGGTTAACTATCAGAACATCAGCAATCCCATCACACCCGCAAAATGACCTTTCCTGGAGGGGCCGAGCACAGCAGTTTTCCCAAACGATGGAGTAAGGAGAAAGTCGAGGTCAGAAGCTGAAGCCCAGGTAGCAGTCACGCAGATGTTCACCATGGGATAAGGGGGGCAGACAACAGCAAACTATCTGAACAAGATCAAGCACAGCAGACCTGAGAGGCTGTGTGCCGGAAAATAGGACAGCAAAAACACTGGCCATAATAAATGCATCTTTATACATCTTTTCTTTAACAGTGGTTACCAATCATAGTGGCTTTGCCAGGTTAAACCACAAGGAGATCCTCAGTGGCAAGTGTGTTTTCTTCCAGCTCTACAAAAATAGTATTGGGAAAGGTAAGCCTGCTTCAAAACATTCATCTTGTTTTGTCAGAAGCACTTCTTTTCACCAGCTAACATAAAAGCATGGCGATACTGTATTACTGCATTAATTTTATGTCAACTACAGCAGTTTCATAACATTTGTTGACATTTGTCATTTTGTTGTGGTTTACTTCCTACGAAAGCTGGAGAAGTTAAGTTTTATGCTACTGATACAAAAGATCCTGATTCAGAAAGAAAGTCACTACGCAGTCATCACCTCAAACAAATCAGTCTAAATTAATACGACCACCAACATGGTGGTCTTCTTGCTGAAGAATAGGTGTAAGAAGCCATTTTATTTAGCCAGTTCAATATTAACTGGATAGAGCAAAACTATAAAAAGAGTGAAAACACAAGACAAAATTTTTCCCTCATGTCCAGCGTTTTCTTCGTTTACCTTCAATAACCCCATGGCAGCTCATCTTCAATGCATGCAAGTTATCTATTGATCTGGGATTTCCCAAAGCTACTTATGAGTGGTTTGGGAACCTGGTTTCTACTGAATTTCAATAAATCTACCCATAAATCTACCCATAAAAGAATTAGGAGCTTTAGGAAATTTTATCTTTATTGTTTCATACCACAGGAGCAATACGGCATCCAATTATCTTACCCTTTGCTGGTAAAAGAACTACATTTGAGGCACCCAATTAACAATTTTTAAGCTTGTGAAACTAGCCTCACATAATTAGTATCTAGAGAATGAAAGAAGCTATTTTAGCAAACAAACTGAGACTTAAGGTTTTAAACAATGTATTTCTGGTTTCTGCCTTTCTTTTGCTCCTCCAACTTCAGTTTAATCATGACTATAGAAGATAATATTCCCTCAAAATCCCACAGAAATAGTATTATCAGAGATAAGTCCAACACGTTACAAGGCTGCATCTACTCAAACTTCTAGAGACAGTGACCATTCAAATCCAGGGGTTTGTTAATGGAAACTGTTCTTTCCGTTCAGGATTAGCCAGCTACAAATGAATTGTGTGAGCTGCATGTATGCAAACAGTCATTTGGACACCATTTACGGAAGCTCAAATAGAAGAACAACAGTGCCATGATAACAAAGAAAGTGCAGCTGCGGACAATATGAGAGACAGAATTGCAGTCTAGCAGCGCATAGTGAATTGTTTTCCAAGTTTTGATGCTGCTAAAATAACTGAGCGTCAAGTACTTTCATGTCTTGGTAGCTGGAGATCTCATTGTACTCCATTTTTTCCCCCCATCTTGTAAGATATTAATGATGTTCAAGCAATACTTAGGGTCACGGATGGTTCTAAAAGGTACCCGTGCCACAGCAAAGCACTGCTGCCTGCAACGTGCCGCAGAATGACATGGAAAGAGCTCAGGGTATACTTGTGCCAGACCTCAAGTCTCTCTTCACAGGGCAAGTATCAGGCAGTGGTACAGCATCTTCCTCTGCTTCAGGGCTAAGAGACAATAAACCAGCCCTTGCTGGAACTGCTGCTGCACCAAGCATTAGAAAAACCAAACACAATCAATGTGTACAGTTCCAGAAAGAAACTAAACCAAATAAGCAATTTCGTTTCCTGCTCCTTTGTTTCACCTTCCCTTAGCACAATGCTTTCTGACAGAGAGGAGCCTGTGAACTGAGATTAGAAAACAACATGCAAGCCAGATAATCCTGAAGCTGCAAACACACAAAAAAAAGTCCTTAAGTATTAAATGGATGGAGTCAGTTGCCAGTATACCTTTTACATTTCAACCTTGTTAGTAGGAGGTTGAGGAGGAAACAAGGTAATAATACAACAAATCCAACATCTACATTTCAGAAGTCATTGATATTCCTTGTGCAACTGCGTGGCTTATTTAGAGATGAATATGTTATTCAAAGGTACAACTCCAAAACGCAACACACACTGGTATCCCAAAAAGACAGCGCTGTAAATTGGGTCTTTGAGGCACAATTAGTGAACTTCCCTACTCAAGCCCCTGTAAAAGTGGCTGAAATAGGCAAATGCTTACACCTTAATACCAATACAAGTGCCAAGAATGGTCAAATAAGCAAAAAGACTGAAACAAAACCCAAAAAAAGAAAACCCCAAGAAAAATAATATTAAACTTGCATTTCCAACTGAGTGCCTAAAGCAGGCAATAGTGAACAGACACTAGGTCTAACAAAAGGTTTAACTATTTTTGTTTTCTAAACTCTATGCATTTTAACATTATATTTGACTGTTGTAATTGTCCCACCAAAGTAGTCTGGCAGATGAGTCTACAGACAGCTGTGTGCTTTGTTTGGTTGATTGGTTTTTTTAATTTTTTTTTTTTTCCTTTATCAGTAAGGAAGTCCTCTACACATTTGCATCAACCTCCAGACCAAAAACTATCTATAAAAGTCAAACATGTCTGGCCAGATCCTGGCGTGTCTGATTGCACTCTATCGATTTCAAGTGAACTTGCCGATTTAGGCTACTGAAGAACCTAGCATCATTCGATTAGGTTAAGTAAGTTGATTTTTGAATCCTAACTATTTGCAAAACCCTCATGAACAACCTAGAGACTTACCACCCAAGAAAGCGTAGAAAATACTTGGTCAAGGGTTCTATTAATAAAATGAAAAAAGAAAAAAAAAATTTGTCACGAACAACTCACAAACAGGAGTGCAACAAAATCTGTTCACTAAACTTTTCATTACGAATTACTGAACCAGGTTCCTTGGCACTATAAAAAGCAGCAACTCCACTGAGAGTAGGAAGAACTACAGCTGCTAAGAAACAGAGGCAAACACAAGCAGAGGTGTTTTAGGAATTAATTTCTGGTTTTACAAAGCTATTTGTGAGACCGTTTAGTGGAAGATAGGAAGTAGAAGGGGAATAGACTGGTGATGGAAGCTGTCTGTCTACTCAAGAAGAGCACACGCCACCTCCATCACACTCGACGAAAGCCCATGGAAGCTGTGCCTGCCTAAAGCCCTGCTCCAATCTTTGCCAATGCAAAGGCCGAATTCAACAATAACCAAGAATGACATATTTTTCTCCTTTCTGTCCAATCCTAGATCTCTTTACTAATGCTAACAAAGGGACAAAATTGTATGATTTCAGATAGATTCCTCAGGAAATTACTTGATACAGTCATACCATACGTGTTTGTACAGACTAAGAACTTTCAGGTTCTACTGCAAAACCGGGTTAAAATGCCACCAGGAGAGGGGTCACAAAGATATTTCATTCCTAGAAGTTTTCTGCAAATAGATGGTTGAGTGATGAGACTAATAAGACATCTCATATTCTCACCATGGGAAAAGCTGCAGCATGAGAATTTCTCTCCTTTTAGACACCTTGAAATCTCCATGAGAGAGAAGTTAAGAACTTCCACTTGCAGGAAAAGCTTTGATCAATGCTTGCCCATTATTAGAACCCAGAAAACCCTATTACTAGGCACAAACCCACAGAAAATCAAACTCCATTTGTTTGTGGCTATAAGAACAACTAGCAATATCTGTCAGGCTACATCAAACAATTCATCGTACGTAAGTCAGCAAATAGCTGACAAATAGAGATTGCATTCATCTATAAACAAAGAGGCACACTAAAACTGGAAGGGACTGTGTTCCTGGCATTAACATCACAGAGTCCTCAAATATTTCATAAGAATATTTTTAAGGTAGTTTATAACTCCTTACAGATACCATGATGCAAAATATCAGCAGGAAAATTCAGTAACATTATAATAATTTCTAATGAGAAACAACTTACCCGTGAAGCTCGAATACATACATGTATTTCAAGAAATATTACATTTGACAGCAAAATATGGTGACTAGACAAACACAGAGCCATCAAGACTGAAACACAGTTGTGAATAAATATGTAGGAAAGTTTATCCCAGGATCCCAACGCCGTTGCTTGGTTCTCAGAGTGCTGGGCTGAGTTGAACAGGGCGGACAGGGCACGAGACCGAACACGATTACCATCTCAGCCCATACAGTCAGGTGTTGCCCAGGCACTTCATCAACTAGCAGCTCCTCGGCAAAGGGCTATGTAAGCTGTACATGAATAAAGATTCAAACATCTTCCTGCTCTACAACCAGAAAAAACAATTATGTCACCCTTGACTTAGGGCAGCTTAAGTTACACATCCTACAGAAACTGTTAGCATTTGCAAAGGGGAAGATGTTTCCAAGAGGATCAGGCTGGCTGATGTCAGGAAGAGCGTAGGCTTGCTTTTCAACTCTGTCCCCCTTTCTTCAAGCCATCGCTAAACTCCAAAGGCTATGTTTTTAATGTTTTTAATTTTTGAATGGCATTACCGAACACAGATCATATGGTCTAATACAATTAACATGCAAAGCTCTTGGGAGGAAAACATCTGGGGATCCAGCAAGCTGCTCGATCTGGAACTATGTGCTAAGTATCAGGAGGCAAATTAGAAACTGTGTGTGTGACTGTGTTTGTGCTCTTATCACAATAGTCTTTAGTTGGCAGAAAAATTTTTAACTGCAGATACGAACACTTTATTTGAAACTGTATTGGAGAAGACAGTAATCAGTCACCAGTGCAGTAATAAAATCCTGAATGTACCTAATGCTTCCAACTACAGGATTTTGGTTTTGAGAATCCCGAAGTGTTTCAGAGGCGGTTAATCAGAGCTCACCACAAGCGCGGCGCAGGAAGGTTGCAATCACCAGTGCAATGTTTGCCCAGACAGAAATAGTTTCCAGACATCTCGACTTTCCATCCTTCATTTTAAAGATTAGAGTCCTAAACAGTCTGATGCTTGATACTTTTTTCTTTTAGCAGTAAACCACATTTCTAGCCTTCCTGATTGTCTGTATTGCTTTGATACAAAATACATAGTTCTTCTCTTACATTAAGTGATTATCCTGGGGATAAAGTCAGGAAACTCCCTCATTTTCCTCAGAATGCAGGAAACAAGGGAACATTAAGATTTAATATCACCTCATCAGTAGTCTACAAGACTGATAAGAAAAAGGTCTGTACGGTTGCTACTCTGGTCTTCAGAAGCTCTTAGCCACAGTGCGAAAAAAAAAACCACAAACAAAAAAAACAACAACAACAAAAACCAAACACCCAACAAAAACACACCAAGGTCTTTTATTATAATTAACATGTTTTATTAAAGCTTTCCCTCATTTTATTTTCTTTGCTTCCTTCCCCCTCATAGTTTTTACATCTTCTTTCATTCTTCCCTTTGATGTTTGCATGCTTTTCAGACTTTTATTGAAAACATTTTGCACTATTCATTTCCACCCCACCTCCCCCAGTTTTAGAGAAATAATTTTTTCCTGTGCCTGACTTTGCCTCTGCCCTCTACAGCTCATCTACAGCTCCATGAGAGCATAGGGAACATATGCTCTGGTGACAGTGTTCATTACAAAGTGGCACACGGACAAAACACCTTCCACCTCTTCCATTTCTTTTGTCTCTCACCTACACAGTGAATGTAACCTGTTTCCCTTCATACAAAGATTAAAAAAAAAAAAAAAAGAAATAAGGAATCCGTCCATTCAATTGTATAGTTAGTGTAACTAGAAATGGTACCACTAAAAGGAAGATAAAATAAGAGTGGCTCCTTCTTTACTTACATGTGTCTAAAGACTCATCTGAATCATCAGGACAGTCAGGCTCTCCATCACACAGCCAGAGCTGGGAGACACAAGTCACACGATCACGACACAGAAACTCTGCTACGCCACATAAGTGGTGCTCTGAAAACAAGAATGTGTTAGAACGCAATGATTAAAAATGAAGGAAAACAAAGCGGCACAATGAAAATGAAAAGTGATAACAAAGTGATTCTGAAATCAGAAAACAAAGCAAACAATAGAAACAATGTGAAGTGACAATTTAATGAGATATCTAACGGTAATGCCCTAACACTCAGCTGCAGTGCTTCAGTGGGAGCAACCCATAACTGTTCCAACCAGACAGGAACAGCATTTGCATAAACTGCCCCCGTGAAATAGAATTTTGAGAAATTCTGTTTTTCTCTATTTCACCATGAAGTAAATTTGCCCACTAGCTAGAAATCCACAAGATTTAATTTCATGTTAACACCAGGGAGATACTCTCATTCTCCTGTTCTGCCTCAGAAAATATTTTCAAATATTTGTTTCAAGTAATCAAATTTTCAAATATATATATTTTGTAAGCAAAATTCTTTATATAAACATACATATTTTTAATATTTCTTTAGGTGCTTATTTTAATGACCAAATCCTATCTCAGTTTGACATTAAAATGATTTTATATTTCATCCGACAAAGCTGCAAACAAAGGATTTAGTTATTTAAGGTCAACACAGAAGCACCTTGAAAACAACAGCCTTAAAGAAGGCAATTTTGGAAGCCTGGCACACCCAAACCATCTGCTGGATTCAGCCAAAGTGTGATGTCCTTGAGATCTAGAGTTAATTAACTCAAGACTACTTCATCATTAACTAATGTAAAACTAACATTAACTAAAGCTCACGATGCCTCTGTGCAACATATTATAATCATTTTATTAATATATAAATTCCAGTAGCTCCTTCCACAAGCCTACATTACAGATCGCTGGGAAAAGGTTTCTTGATTATTTTTACAGTGATGCAAGTGAGAACTTCACTGAAGTCAATCCTGTTACTAAAAGACAAATCCAGGTATAAATGAGGAGAGGATTAACCCCAATTCCACCTGTAGACTCATCCACCGGTTTAGTTCACACCAAAAGCCATCAGACAGTGTTCTTTTTTTTTCTTATCACTATTAGCACGCTGTCAGTGCCCCGTACACCACTAATTTCAGCGTCTGCTGAACCGAGCCACTCTCTTGCAAGGTCTTCATCGCTACAACTTGTAATTTAGTGGTTTGACTTTTCAAGAAGCATTATGATAGTAACAACTTAGTCTGGTACGTCAAGTAGCAATTAGCATGATAACAAAAAACCACTGTCCCTCAGAACAACTCAACCGGGTCCCTGAGCAAAATATCTATTTTGTGGACACCACATAGATATTGTGTTGTCTGACCACTGTAAGATGTGTTTCTAAACATGCTTGTAAAGCTGACTGAGCTCCAAAGGAAAACTCTTCTGGCACAGTTCTTGAGACGTTTATGTATTGTTACTCTAGGAAATAACAATGGGAACACTTGGTTAAAAACAACCCATCATTTCTTATGTGCACACCTGATCTTCAAGGTCAGTCCCTAAAACTACCCATGGCTACAGTTTCAAAAGAGTCAAACTTGCAACTATTCTGCAGGTATGTTTCATATTCCTTAACCTAGCTGCATTGCAACTTCTAGAACTCTGTAGGAATCAAGGCATTTTTGTTATATTTTAATTCCTTGCATTTACTACAACAGCAAACAGCGCTCAGTGGTTTAATTCATTTATCTGGATAAAAAAAATAAAAACGAGTGACTGTACAGTTAAAAGTACAACCTCACATGCACATAGCAGAGGTTTTCTTAAATTTTGAGGGGGATGATTAAAGGTCCTGCTTTGATAGCACTTCCTGAAAAAACATCTCGGAAGTCAGAAAGGGAGGGAATTTGGCAAGTTTCAGCATTTCAAAGATATACAGTAGAGTGAGTAAAACCTGTAATAAAGAACCATTTTTTGGGTTTTTTTTGTTTTTTTTTTTTTCTGGTTTTTTTTTGTTTTTTTTTTTTTTTTTTATATAATACTCTTGAAATCCACAATAAAATTTCTGGTTTTTTTTTTTTTTTTTTTTCTGGAAACCTTCTACTACAGTGTCAACTGTCATTTTCTGTGTATAACATATGTCTGTTTGTAACAGGTTGCCCAGAGAGGTGGTGGAAGCCCCATCCCTGGAAACATTGAAGGCCAGGCTGGATGAGGCTCTGAGCAACCTGATCTAGTCGGGGATGTCCCTGCTCCTTGCAGGGGGGTTGGACTGGATGACCTTTGAAGGTCCCTTCCAACCCAAACCATTCTATAATTCTATGATTCTAACAGACCCAGGAATATTCAAACTAGCACAAAACCAGTTATCTACCACATCCACTTACTTATGCCACTCAAGAACAACTGTTTCTCGGAGACGGGTAACTTAGCTAATTAAGATTCATAAAATAAATTATTTCAAATTAGATATTTTAAAATGTTATTTTTTTATATCTTTCTGAACTGACAGCTAAGCAAAAAAGTCAATGAATAAATATAAAAATGTAAAGTT
The DNA here is from genome assembly GCF_036417535.1 of Chlamydotis macqueenii. Taxonomy (NCBI): domain Eukaryota; kingdom Metazoa; phylum Chordata; class Aves; order Otidiformes; family Otididae; genus Chlamydotis; species Chlamydotis macqueenii. The sequence goes on along the minus strand of NC_141561.1, from coordinate 5,435,089 downwards.
GTGAAAACACTTACACAGCCAAGTTTACAAAAGTGACTGGTTCTACAAGAACCTACTCAACTACCTACACACAAGATACCTACAGAACAAGAAATCTTGTTTCTTTCTTAAGTCCTGCCAATAATTGGGTAAAAGGAGAAATCAATGCTGTTATTTATGCCAAAATGTCATATTCTAACTCTAATTATACTGCAGCAAGCAGAGTCCAGCATTAAGAAAATCACATTTGAAGCCGATGAAAAATTATTGGTCTAATTTATAAACAAATCTTACAGTGACATCAATTAAATCATGGTGAAATGTGCAGAACTGCTCTTTTGTAGCTTTTCAGTGCAACGCGTCTATCAAACCCTGTCCGTACATCCTGTGGCTGTCACCAAAGAAACCTCAGCTGTATGAAGCCGGTAAGGAAGGAACAGATCCCCGCTGTACAGTGCCCTTCACATCGCTTCCTTGGAAGTGTAAAATTTAAGGCAGAAAGACAGTCAGTAAAGCCACATCACCATTAATCTAAAGACTTTTCTCCTCTGCACCATTCCCTTATGTTTTATGCTTTTATCAGTAATAAAATCCCCTTTCACTTCTCGATGTCAACTGCCAGTCAAAACTCATCCAAAGGGTGCTACTGCCAGCCGTGATGAACAGGAATCCAGTGGAAACCTCCGAATAACACCACAAATGCCCGAGTAAATGGCATTCAAACGAGGAGCTGTGTGGAACAGGGAAGCGTCCTATCACCGTGCTCAAGGCTAATGAGCGCCCCAACATACTGGTAGGTTGCTGACAGGAAATAAGATCTCAGCCTCTTTTTTTGGAGGAGGAGGAACACGGATACAGTAGTCAACAAGCACTGTGGCGGGAGATCATCCATTGCCTCTCACCACATCAGATTCTTCTAAAGCTGCAGGAGGTCACATAGGTCTACATGAATAAATTTTACATTTGTTCTTATTTTGGGTGAAGATTATGAAAATAGACTACGTAACTGGACATAAACAAGTTCTAAAAAGCTATTTCATACATAGCTCAGTTTTGAGCATGTGTGCTTGGAAAAAAAAAATCTTGTTTTCTACTTTTTTTAAAAAATTAAATATTTTAGCTATTTCCATATAATTAAGTCCCTGGTTTGTATTTTATGCAACAGTGCAGAAATTATGGAGCTCTAAGCTTTTTATATTCTCTATCTCAAGAAAAATCTAGCCGAGTGAAAAAACATTAACTTATAAACCATTTTGAAAAATAGATCTTGTTTGGAAGAAAGCAGCTTAATATTAGCTCAGGGGTTTATTTGCTCTGAAACTGCTTTTTCAAACTGGTTTATTTTGTGTATCTACAGAATTATCTTTATTTCCAGCTGCTATCTTTACAAAATGAATTGGACTAGTTAATCACAAACATGCACTAATTAGTGGTTTATTTAAAAAAAAAAAATAATAAAAAAAACCAAAAAAAACCAAGATGGCCTTACTTTATAACTGAAGAAAACAGTTCTTTTCAGTGACACCTCTGCACAATGTTTCCTTCTGTATGATGTGTACTTTATAGGCAGACTCCCAGCAGATGAGAAAATTCACATATTTGTAACGTACCAGTTCTTTGAGATACAGAGCAGATGGTTAGAAATCATCTCTCTACGGGTAAATGAAAGCTCTGCCTCCCTAAGGAGGTTCTCCTATCCTGTGCTGCAAACACCTGGCAATGCTTCTTAGAAGGAAAGTTGCACAAAAAAAAAAGTGCCTTTGTTTTAAAGTCAATGTTTCTAAAGCCAAAATTGTGGGTTGTTTTTTTTTTTTTTTCCCCAAAAGATGGGCATATTTTTAAGAGGATGAAGCTCAAAATCTCCATTAGGAAATTAAGTACAATTTATGCAATTACATTAGACTTGGAAAATCAAAATTACATTACACTGTTACTAGACAAGGAAAAAAAAGGGGGCAAACAAACGAAAAACCAGCACACAAGACAGTGGCCAATGTCTTTCTACAACAGGAATGCTCTTAGTTTAATAAGGGAGTTGCCTCTGTAAGCAAGCGTTCAGCTCCCAAACGATGAGGGATAAAAGTCACTGTCTGTGATCACATCGATGGGCAGAGGTCAAAGGTAGCTGGATCCTTCTTATTCAAGGGAATACAGTTATGAAAAGCAGGTCAAGAAGGCTCTGGAAAAGAACTATAGAGGAGATAACATTTATATAATTGAGTGCTGCTTCAGTTCTATCATGAGAATGTAAATGTTTCGCTATGAATCTAATTAATATCTGCCTTTGTCAAGGAACCACACAGAGAAGCTGTTGTATTTCTGGAATGTTTTTTCCCTGCAGGTGTCAGCACTCTCCCCGCTTTCTGAAGTCCATTCCTTGAGCATTCTAGGGATCTGCCAGGCTTCTGCTATGGTCTAGGTGACCCCACCATCCCGCTTAGACAGCAGTTACTTGGTGCGCTGTCTTCAGAACACTTCAATCTCCATCTGCTAAAAGCACCTGAGAGACCAAAAAACCAAATCCCCCATATGGCAACACTCTTCAAAGTGAACAAAACTCAGTCGAACAAAGTCTTGAGCCATTATAGCAGGGAATCTGCTCATTAGGCTTTCACTAAATATTCATAAAAACCACACGTGCAAACTAACCCAAAAACCACATTCAGACAGACGCTTCTGAATGATATGACATAGCACTACATGAATGAAAGTTTAAGGATAAAAGTTCATAATAGCATAATTTTTTAAAGCTAGTATAAAAACAGCTTAAGATGTAGTAAGAATGTTTCATGCATCCAATTTCATTAAATTTTGCACTTATTAAAAAAATATATATATACTTTTACCACGGCTGAAGAAGTGAAACAGGAACCTTTGGAATTTTCAATTTCCTCTCTTTTTTCAAGAAAGGAAAAGGGTGAGAAAAGGTGCACATAGAATAGGGAGACGTGTGTGCAAACATGCTTTCCTTTTCAATTTGAGAATGGCAAGATCAAGGAAAGGACCACGAATGCCATGAATAAAAAAAGATAAACACACACAAGTGCTCAGCTGGTTTGTCCCTAACTGTGTACCCAGACAAAACTCCCAGAAAAAAAAAAAACAAAAAAAACAAAAAAAAACGGGGAACTGGATGTTAAAATAGCAATTTTTCAGAAATAAAAGCAGGAAAACTAAGGAAAAGTGGAAAGGCCAATACAACTGTATTTGAGCTCAACAATTTCACTCTGATCCTGGTGACTGCATCACCTGTCCACAGGACCAGGAACTTGCACTGATGACAATGAACCCATTCTGCCATATTTCAGGGATATTATGCAACCAAAAACTTGCACTTTTAAGTTCATAATTAGTTTTGCTTTGATTTTAATTACATTATCTTCATTACAAGAGCTTAAAAACTCAGTACTTCCCCTCCCCCCGTCCCCCCCAAAAGCATGTTTTCCATTTGGGATTTTCTTTGATCTCTCACTGAAACATGGAAGGGTTTGCAGATTAATTTCTGCAAAACTTATTCAACAGCTGAAAAGTATATTCCAGTAGTAATTTATGACAGAATTCATCATATGCTAAAACCTAAATTACTGGAACTGAAAGGGAGATGGGAAAAAAGAGCATGCACAGCACTTCCTATTTATGACTTTTCAGACTTCTCTATAATCCTTTTCCAACCTTTTGAGTTAAATCTACATTTTTAGAGCCCAGCATACAGTACAGCATTTATGTTTCAGCCACGCTAAACTACAGACAGTCCTTGAAATGCCTCTTGCAAAACAGTAAACAGAGTTTTACATTCAGAGCATACAAACCTGTTACCATTTATTTCTGCCCTACCCAGTTCAACACAACGCTGTGTTCCAAGTCAGAGTATGGTTTTACTCAAAGGATCCAAAAATCTCCCTCAAGATCAACCAGATTCATGCTTCTGTGGTGGAAAGCAGCTTAACCAGCTGTGTGTGTGTGTGTGTGTGTTCATACGTATAAAGCATTCCTAAACAGGAATATATATATGATTTATGCTTATTTATTCAGTTCCTGACATATTAGTTATCACTTACTCTGCACTTAATAATCAACTAATTGCTTTATCTACAGGCAAAGCACCATATCTTCAGTTTATGCTATATATCCCTAATGTTACGTGCAAGCTTTTTTCAGTCTGCATATCCTTCCCCCAAGGTCATAGACATCTTGTTTAGAGTCTGGTCAGTCTTTGATTGACATCAGACATCCTCCTCAGCCCATAATCTAGCCAATAAATATTCATGCTCCAATTCCTTATTTACCTCACACAGCTACTATAGTTCTTCATATTTTTCAGATTTGCTCAGTGCTACTGTAGCTTATGGACCAGGCTGAGCAAATACTGTTGGAGATCAATATTAACCAGAAGACTACAAACATGCACCGCTTCGTACAAATCCTGAAGTACTTTTGGAGCTGAGCAGGTGATAAGTCTCAGGTCAGCCTTGTTCCTCTCATTTTTGCTCTTCCTTTGACAACAACATATTTCCATTAAGGGGGCTGACCCCTAGTCCCCTCCTGTGGATTTGAACCAGAGAAGGTTATTATTCAGCCTTAATTTGGCACATTTTATAGACAGAGAAATCTAAGAAATATTCAGATAATGAGAAAGATCCAAATATTCCTGAGACAATTTTTACCTAATCAGCGAAGGGTCACACAGTAATACGTACCTCAGCAAACTATGAAATGACATGATAGTGCTGTTCTCTAATGACACAAAAATACTGCAGAATAGCCAGATCCCTTCTTTAATACAATAGAGAGATACTAATAGAAAAACATTACCTGTAATCTTATCATTTGCCAGTCCCAACTCCAAGCAGCCCTACAGAGAAAGGAAGTTGAAGTCCCAACAAGCTCACTACCAACCAGTTCTTCACAATTATCTTTTACCTCCTTGAAAACCAGCAGAAACTTGCAACCAAGTTCCTCACGGTGCAGTTGTCCTTCTTTCCAAACGGCCAGACTTAGACTGAATGTTAACAGCAGGATGGAGTGTCAAAGTGACCATCACTTATCCCTATGTAGGAAGGATGACAGAACCCATTGCACAGTCAACAACGTGCCCCTTCGGCCACTGACAGCTAGACAGTGCCAGGGTGAACAGCAGTGAAAATGCTGTCATCTGCGGAAAATCCTCAAAAGATTTCCATTGAAACAAGTCTTCTCTCTTTCCCGTGTGAAAGAAGAAAATGTATTTGAAGAAGCCATTTATATGGAACGTGAAAACCTCTGAGCCTCTCCACCTTGGTCTGTATTACCATAATGTGTTTATTATATTATTATTTCATTTGCTCTGGGGCAAGCCTCCTCATCAGGAGTAAATCGTAGCAACAGAAGACTTACATAAATAAAAATTTATTACATAAATAAAAAATTAGTCTTTATAAGGAATGGTGAGGAACTTGGCAGAAACCTTCACAGGACATCCTCTACACTATGCCCTTCCTAGTCCAAGTACATACATTCATAAGCAATACAAATTTTCACATGCAAGAGAACTTCCAGGAGACATAACTTGCATAATACATTTTTTGAACGCATACATGCTTGCTGCTTCTTCAGGAAGCTCAATGGAGAAAAGACTACGGCTTTCAGCTACTCCCAGGATCACATCTCAAAAAGGTCTGCAAGACAAACTCCTGAAAAGCACAGAAGAAACGAGCAGAAGGATTGGGACTGAGAACAAGTCACCCTGAGCTGGTTTCAAACCCAACTCGACGCAGTGCGCCACATACTGTGCCTCTAAGCATGACTTCAAATGAATCTTTTTCATCTACTCTCTGTGTTAGCTGCTTTAACCTAGGCATTTCCAAGTTACACTTTTAACTTTGCTAGCTGTAAAGCTTCCAAATTAAATTGTAATGTTTTCAGGGCAAAACTGCTTAATTTTCTTAAAGTAGGATGGAAATCTAAACTATTATTTAAATAAATGCCATACACACTATTTTGTCTTTTGAAAGCTGCAAACATTCATTACACAGCTTATTACAAGACCTTTGATAAGTCCTTTGGTGAGCAGATGTTCTATCATTGTGAATTTTCACATACAAACATTTTTAGCAAACACTGGCAGATAATTAATTTAGATACATTTCATATATCAAAGGATAATCGATGATGTCGTTTTTAATTCAGTAGTTTTATTACCATGTAAAACAAAACAGAACTATTTCCTCTGAAATTTTTAAACTCTAGTAAAATGACATCTGCCTAAGCAAGGAAGGAAAAGCACTTATTAAACTGCTGCAACTTTTGAAGATAGCAGGAACACTATGGGAATAAAAATGAAAAAAAAACCCCGAAAAAACACAACACAAAAGCTGCCCTGTTTATCATCACATTGAATAAAAGTAAATTTTAAAGTTTTCTTTCAAAATGCAGATAACTTAATATACTCTGTTAGTTCTTTTGGAGGCCTTTCGCCCTTCCCTCCTGCCCATGTGCTTCAGAAACAACTGGGAGTCACCAGCGATGTCACAGAACCTCAAACCATGCGGGACTAGCAGTGATCTCACGAGGTTGCCCAGCCCAGCTCCTTCCACGTGAGGCACAGCCCCATTTCCTAAGGCCTGCCTCCCACGCAGTTAACAACGAAGTTCTTCCATCCTGCAGCGATGTTTGGTCCTCCCTAGCTCATCTATTCCAGTACTCAGCCGCTCTTACAGAGAGCGCGTTTCCCATAAGGGGCAGCCGAGCTGTCATTACAGCAATCAGATAATATTTACCCAGCTCCCAACTGCCGCTTGCAGCTCACTCTTCAGCGCAGGAACACGGGTCTATCTATCTTCTCTGCCCGCTCTTTTGTCGTTCCATTGCCAATCACTGAATACTAACGGCTCCGCTACCCATCATCAGTGTCATGGAGACAGTGGCCGAGTTTGATGGAGAGCAAAGCCGTTTTTTATCCCTCAGTGATTAACGTAACAGGCTGGGGGAGATGTATGGGAGAACTTGTGACTAGCACACAATTTAAGTCCACAAATCTGGATTTAAACAAATTCTCAGAGAAAGCCTTATCAGAAGAAAATAAACAGGATTTAGACTTAGATTAGATATTAGGAAAATTTTTTTTTACACTGAGGGTTGTAGAGCACTGGCCCAGGTTGCCCAGAGAGGCGGTGGATGCCCCATCCCTGGAAACATTCCAGGCCAGGTTGGACGGGGCTCTGAGCAACCTGATCTGGTTGGAGATGTCCCTGCTCCTTGCAGGGGGGTTGGACTGGATGGCCTTTAAAAGGACCCTTCCAACTCAAACCATTCTGTGATTCTATGAGGATATTTTTGCAGCTAGGAAGGAAGCTCTGTCCTGTTATACTCTCGTAGTCAGGAGCGGCAAGCCTGCTGTCACTAAACATAGCTCAGAATGACCCCACTTAAAATGACATGAAATAATGATGAACAGGTTTCGCTAGCAGATGGAAGCCTATTACGTAATTCAATTTTAATGACCAGAGAAGTCTTAGATACAAAGGTTTTGGTTTGTGCAAGAAGAGATTTATATTAAATGAACAGACAAATCTGCCACTGTAAGAAACTACATATGTTTCATACATGTTCATTTTATATTGGAATAATTAATCTACAGGGACATGGGGTTAAAGGTTACAAGATACCCTTATACTGAACTCAATTAAAGAACTAGGAGAAAACCAAGCTAAAATTCCTGTCTAAATACAGCCCAAATAAATAGCTAAAAGGAGAGTTTTATTACCAGGGTTAAAGTATTCCATTCAAATTTGATGCTGCATAACTTTCATACCAAAAATGCTGAGAATAAATATTAAAAGTGTGGCAGTAACATTCATATAAATAATTTTAAAATTTACACCAATCCTACAAATGGTTCCATATTTATGCTGGACCCTACTAAAGTCATATCCATTATTTTAATTAACTCCAATCAACAGCTCTAAGTTAAATTGTAAGAATTAAGTCAACGACATACCAAAGGGTCACCTAATATAGGCTTAATTGCAATTTAACAGTTGGGAAAATAGTTAAAATTGTTATCTTCTGCAGTTCAGGTCTGACTTTCCTGATAGCATGATCCAAGACTGATAATTTAAGGTGTAATTTAGAAATGTATTCGCTGAATAATAATTTTCACACCACTAGAGAACCATGTATTGTGATTTTAGCTGCTGCTATCAGTATGCCTTGAATGTGAATATCTGAGTAGGCAAACATTAGTTAGAGGTAGGAAGATGTAATATTTTTTAAAAAAAGTTACTGCTGGAAAAGTTTAAATGGTATTTACAAGGGCAGCTTGTATTCTGTCTAAAACAGCAATGCTACAAAGAAGGATCATATAAAAACAAATTGATGGGCTTCATATTTGAAGTCCCTTTCTGCTTTGTAAAAATACAGCCAATGTCCATGCATACTGCATCATCTGAACAGGACAGTGTCATCCAGCCATCTACAAGAAAGTTTTGAAACTACCCCTGCTTGGATTTACTATCCTGCACAGGACAGCAGGAGTAGCACTGGGTGAGTTATGTGAGCCTTGAGTAACGGCACGCAGGAGTAACGAGTACCTATGCCCATTTGCTCCTTGGAAACAAGAAGGAAAGTGTCAAAGCTTTGACACTAGGGAGAAGAGTCAAGTTGATCAAAGGATGAGAAGACCATCACAGGCCTCAAGGTATGGACTGATAATAAAAACAAACTTTTATTTTTAAAGCAAGCTAGGAATTGCTCATCTCTGATGAGAGCTTTCTTGCAGGAAGGAGCTCTTGTCTGAGCTTGCGCTCTAGGATCACTGTCAGTTCATCACAAGGCAAACCAAGTACTATGACTCTGAATTATTTAATGTTATATATATATGTTATATATATTATATATATAAACATATATGTTTTATATATATAATGTTATATATATAATCTAAAAAAATATATCTATTTAATGTTTTGAAGCATTAACATCTTTTTTAAAAAAATCAATAATATAAGTTAAGTATTGAGTTATTCAAAGGAAAACCAAAGAACTATTATCCTTCATAAATGTTAATTTGTATTTTTAAAAAATACTGAAGACTGATACGAAAATAGATATTAGGGAAAATAAAGAATTTTTGATACAATGTTAGCAAGCAACTTCATAGAAATAATTTTTAACAGCTTATTGCCAACATATATGAACACTTGACAAACGAAAGGAGCACCACATGGAGGAAACATTTAATTCAAAGGCAGTGTTCGTATGGGAAGAGATATCAGCTGTTGCTTTTTCAGATCACACAAGACAGCCAAGAGGATGGAAACAGTCAATTAGAAAACTAAAGACAGCATCAAGAACAGAATTGATGGTACGCAGGATTCCACACGTGCTGAAACTTTCAGTTGTACGGAAACCAAGGATGAAATAATTCCACAAACTGTCCTGGTATCTGAGGACTGAAGGGTGGCCAAGGCAATCCTAACTTTAAAATTTCCACTGCAGTTATACAAACCAGGCTCATAAACCTGACATGCTGAGTTAGGAGTTAATGGGCACCTGAATAAATACCACATACCACAGCTTTCACAGAGGAAGGTCCCACCTTACGAAAAAAACAGCTGGAGGAGAACCATCACAAATAAAAACTCAAGCTCCTCTTTGCCCCCACTCTCCTCTCCAAAAATCTTTAAATTACTTTTGAGACTTTCCACATGTGGGGAACAATAATAAAAATGCAAGCAATGACTGAGGAGGCAGGAGAGGAAATCAAGAGCTTCATATTCAGGAAACATTGGCCGGCTTTAAATAAAAGCCAAGACAAGACATTCTCAGGCAGTAAGCTGAGGATACAACTTGCAGATATCACTATTTCAGCAGGTCAAAAGGATGATCGATGTTTAACCTTCGTTAGCAACAATCAGATCTCACTCCAGCAGGAGGGGTGCTGAGGATTTTATTAGCAGCTTTGCTAGCTGCCGAGATAGTGCTAAGAAATTACGCCTTGCTTTTACCACACATAAAGGGGAACAAAGACTCTTTGCATTGAGCTACCTTGGCTCTAAATGCTTATTACTGCTTACCTTTCAGTGATTTCATGCATATCGAAGGTGAGCCATGCCATATACTGTAAAATACATAAAATCTTGTAAACTGTGGCTTTCTTAACAGTGCTGCCACAGTCGTTCCCAGCTCCCTCCAGGTGATGTGAAAACATATGCTTGAACACTCTCTGCTGGGACTTATTAAACAAACAGTATGTTCTGTAGATTAAACCATAATTAGGTATGATGTCAGTATTGTAAAAGCACAGTAATTATGCCCCTGTTTGTTCTACTCATTTCCTTAGTAATAAAAACGAGAATTCTCACAAGCTAGCACGAAACTGGTAGTTCACAGTTCAGAAGTTTCCTCTCATCTGATGGCTAAAAATACTTCTGCAAAGCTAACAAAGCCAGCAGGCTCCTCTGCTTTTTATTTATTTATTTTATAATTTAAAGACTTTAAGGGACTTTGGATCAGGCCATAAATAAGGAGCTCTCATATCTCTATGCAGTATAGACCACTTAACACAGTATAAAGTTGCATGCTACTTAACGAACTCCTCCCTTGAGAATCGAATCATAGCAGATGCCTATACAGAAAAAAAAAAAAAAAAAAAAACAACCAATATTAGGAAGCATGTATTTTTAGCAACTTTAATTATATCCTAGCAGCAGGAAAGAAAGAGATCCAGAACCATACAACGAGGCAATTCTCCCTAGAAGACATACGCAGCTTTGGAGCTCAGCAGCAGAATGAATTTTACTTGCGAGTGATTTCGAGTCAGTGAATTACGGAGAAGGCTGTTCCTCTGGTGCCGTGCAAGTTGTTCTCTGCAGCTGCTCTACAGAACCGCAGCGACGGGGCTAAACCACTGAAGCAGACGCAATCCTTACGATTCCTGGGAAACATATGTGTACGTACACGCACTCCAGGACAAGCTGGTTTGCCCTGATCTATGATCACAGTGATAACAACACCTTTTAGTGCTTTTTTATTTATGGGACTATATTTCTAAGTTTCCGCCAGCTGGGGATTCATTGAGAGCAGTCCATGGTACTTTGGGACACCAGCAAAAGCAGTTTTACCTCTCAAATCCACTGCTGATGTAGACTTGAATGCCAATCTAGATTGTGCAGTATTTTTAATACGCATCCTAAGCAACTGATATTCCAGCCATATAATGGTCAAAATAACACGGCATGATCCAGAGAAATGGGGATTTGAAATATCTCAGCTGATGTACTCAAGTAATTTATTTCAATACACTAAAAAAGTCATTTTTCTGGGGCTTAGGCTGAAGGAAAGATGCAGGCAAAACATTCAAATCACTACTTCTACTGATCACGTGCAATCATTTTCTCATTATACCTATTACCTTTGCTGTATGTAAGGCATGATGTATAATACAGATTTCATTTAAGATGTAAGTGAATGAAGAGCTTCATCTCATTCACAAACAAGAGATTTACCTGCTGCAAAGCCTGTATCTCACAGAGCGGTGCAAACAAATGCCAGATTTGATAGAAGCTCAGTTCAGGAAATATTTACATCACAAAGGTAAATGTTTAGTTTGGTGGTTTAGTGCCCTGTTAGTTTGGGGGAATAAAGCCTCATATGTTCTCTATGAAGAGACGTGTCTGTGGAGCTGCTGGAGGGCTCAGTAAGAGCCCACACCACCGCCTCCATCACCGCCCAGCACAGACGCGGCAGCACCCACCCGGAGGCTGCTCTCTGGTTTTTAAGATACCACAGATTTTAAACCTGTAATAGGAAATTACTACTGTAGCAAGCAACAGAGCATCCTGTGCATGTTGCATTTTCAGGGTAGATGTAATCAGTGTAGACAAAATTATACCCACACTAGAGACTTGGTATTGTAGAAATAAATAACTGGTGAAAGAAACCCTTGCTCAGAACGACACCGCTTTATAGAACAGCATTTAAATGCATGAGTTTTACAACCCCTATTAAAGTAAGCGTTAATAAAACCTACACACTTAAAGCGTATGAACATACACTCTTGTGGGTGTATTTATTTCAGCTTTGAAAACCAGGACCAAAAGTAAATACTCCCCAGGCACGCAGACCACTCACACCAGAACACCCACGAAGAAGGTGATGCAGGAGGCGTTTGCCGCGGCACAGCTTTGGTGTCACGCTTCCTCCCAGGTGCCGCGATGCGAGGTCCAGAGCGCTTCAATAGTCATCACCATTTGGGGCTGTCTTCAGGGGAAGTACCCATGGAAATTCCTTATCTGAGCTTCAGTGGAAGTACCCACGGAGATTCATTATCCTTAAGTGAAATGTAAAGAATTTAAAGCCTGGCAATCAATAACCCAGGCAGAGACCTCTTGCATTATGGGTCCTAACCTTTTACTGTGCCATTAACACATCCTTGTGCACTTCAACACTTCAAGATGGAACCTTGACGTACTTTTTAAAAATCCAGGAGGATTATAATGCTGACTGTGAGTTCTTAGCAAATGAAGCTGTGCTCACTCAAGAATATTTTTTGTCTAAAACTCTGCCAGGAACACATGCTCTGCCATATTCCATGTGATACCCTTTGTACGTTACTGCTGGGGCCAGCTGAAGTACCGGCTCCTAAAAACTAACTCTCACAAAGATTTCCCCCCCCCCCTTTTTTTTTTTTTAAAAGCCAAATTAGAACTTAATTTATGCTAATAAAATAACATACTGCATTAACTGTCATCCTTTGAAGGCTTGTGTAATAAATATTTAAAATATTTTATTTGTTAAAAATAATTGCAACCGCTCATATTGCAGCACAACAGTCAAAAATTACTAACACTAGTTTCACTTACTGTGTTTGCAGAACAAATACAAGCCTGAATTAGGGCTCAGGGAATGGAATATTTAGATTGTACAATCTAAATATATCTCCCAGGGAAAAAACAATTAATTATCTTTGTTACTGCCACTACTGCTGAGAACAGCTGCAGCTCCTGGCTTGCCAAGTTCACGTCATTGAGGTTTATTCCTATTAATATCAATTAAGATCTAAACTGTTTGTCTCTTCAATAATGATGCTCAAGTAGATTTAAAGTGTCATTTCACAGAAAGTAGACCTGTAGCAGAATGGCAACACCTATTCTTTCTTATCTTAAAAAAGAGTAGAAAAATCTAGATATGGCTCACCAAAATGTGTCCAAGCACCAGTAACTAAGGCTCAGTAATTCCTAAGACAGCACCAAAGATCTGCATATTTACTTCCATTTAAGAAGTGTGGTAAAAACCTTGTTCCTTAATTGAATGGGAGACCCTATTACCCTATCACGTACGGATTGCAATTAAACCAGCCAATGTATGAAATACATTGTCTGACTTCACCGAGAGGCTTACTTCACCATCACGGCTGGAGCTCGCTCCTCCTTGCCATCTCAGCCACACCCCGCATCCACCTAACCCATGGCAGAGAAATTTATCTTCTCCCCATAAGAGAAGTCCACGCTTTCCCCCACACAGCTTCAACATTTGTTCCTACGACTGTTTTACGTACTTTGAATATATTTCTCATGAAGCCGTTGTGGGCTTAGAATAAAGTGCAATTATTACCTTGCAACTAGTGTCTTTAAACTATAAGCAAAAAATTTCAGATGGCATAAGACTGACGTTGATCGAACCAATTCTAACTAAACTGAGGCTTAGGATTTAATAAGTTAATAATTTGTCATCATTTTCTTTCTATTAGACTGATAAGAATACAGGACATTATTTTTCCCCATCCAATCCCACTCTGTTTCAAAGACATTTTTAAACAAATTTTTTTTTAGATTAATTTTCTACAGTAAAGAAATATATTTTTTTTTCTCTTATTTGCTACCTACTAATGATAACTATCATAAATACAAAGAAAGTTTAAACAACAACAAGCATTCAAACACTGGAAGATACAAATAAAATCTTCGGTATTTTTTCTTATAAGGGCAATTTGACAAGAAAAATAAACCATGTGTTTCATTTTGAAAAAAATCACATGTTCTTATACTGCAGGTAGAAGACATGAATATTGAAGAAGACCTAAGGTGATGAACGCGGCTGAATACACAGTGGAAGACTTTTTTTTAACCTCACACCACCTGTATAAAGTTATTTTAATGTGTGTCTCAAGGGATCATCAAAATGACTGGATATTTTAAAGTATTTTGGAAATCTGCCTTTTGAGGAAATAGAAAGAAGAGGACATTGTAATAGGCAAACAGTTGATCAAAACATTCACAATTTCGAAGGCCAAGATAAAAATCAGAATAAAAACAGGGTAAGATGCTCTAGTTGCACAACACTGTTTATTGCTTTGCTAAACGGACCGAGAACTTTTTTAGCGTTATTATTAGAACATGACAGAGAAGATGGCAAGCCAAACACAGGCAGTCATTACTTTCCCAAAATCTCTAGCCTGCTTTCAGCAGGCACTGGCGGGAGCGGCGCGAGGCCTCCTGAGGACGTGCCAGGTCGGCTGTACCTCATGGCACGAGAGGCTGAAGACTCAAAGCTCTATTCAGGTCTATCCACACCAACCTCATCATCCCTGTGGACTGAGGCGTAAACATGCAAACCATGTTACGCTTCACAAAAGAAATTATTTTTAAACTGTCTTAGCCATTGGCCATCTTACATTTGCCCATCAAATCACTTTTTCCCTTCCTACCTCCTGCCATGCTGATGGAGATCCACATCAGAACAGCACTTTACTCCAGCCCGGACCTCGGGCAGCACTCTCCCTTGCCTTTGTTCCATCAGAAGTATCACACTGTGAACCCATTTTCTCTAAAAGGGGCATGACACTAGCAGTCTGAGGAGCGAGGGGGTAGAGCCAGGTCCACGGTTTCCCTCATTGGGCAGATGCGTGACCAGTTTAACCTCCCATGGAGATCTATCTGCCGTTCCAAATGAATTTTCCCTTCTGCAGCAGAAGTACTTGTGTATTTGTGAGCACTAGGGAAGGAAAGTAAAACCTCTTATGCTTTACAAATATGAACGACTTACGAATCCATGTTGCCACAGAACTGTTCCAAACTCCACCGATTTTTACCTCAGAAAAATTAAGGCTTTTATAGGACACTTGCATGAAAACTGCTTTTCATAGTTTTACTCCCCTACTGTGCCTGACCTCAGCAAGGATGACGATGACGTTGTTTGGTCCTCATGGTTTTCTGCGTTGGCCCAAACACGTCACTGGACGCCATCTCGCCTCTCGTTTCTACCAAGGGATATTACTTAATGATGCCCCAGAACAGATGCTGAGAGGAAAGAAGTCTCTCATTTGAAGAGGGAAAGGCCAACAGCACCATGGGACTGTTGTTAAGGAATCAAAACCAAGATGAAATGATGTTGGAGATAAGAGGGACAAGAGAGAGATGAAAAGAGAGACAAGTAAAAAAATATTAAAAATTGTCATGATGAAGGCAAAACAAAGAGCAGCCCAAGGAGTTACCAGCTTGTGTGAAACATCTTTTATACGCTTCGAAAGCAAACCTCTGCACATCTAAAATCCGCAGAGGAATCAGGTGTGTCAGAAGGAACCTTTTATCAATGCTACACTAAGTTTGCATCAAGTAGACTGAGAAAATAACCTTTGAAACTGAAGTCCTATTCATCATTCAAAACCAAATGCAGTATCGCTCCTGTTTAACTCAATACTGCTTCTAATAAAGTGGTTTAGACTCACTTTATTGGCTTACAAGTTCATTTTTATTCCGATCAGATTCACTGACAGACACCGTTGTGCTTCCTCGTCTTGTCAAAAGAACACAGGACCAAGACAATCTCAAGGCTGACATTTCAGTACATTTATCATTCAAAAGCAAACATTTTATTTTTAAAAATTATATTTTTAAAAAATATCCCAACTAGCATCCTGTGACAAGTAAAAATCCTCCTAAGTTTTTCTAATCATGGTTTGGTCAAACATCACCAACATAAAAGAGATCACTTCATGAAAAATTCCTATTTTTCCCCGACCCTGAAGGTAACTGCTTTAAGTACTACATAAATTAAAATTCAGCAACACTGAACTTAACCTAGATAGTTACTTTACATAACTCAGAAGTGATGAATAACAGAAAAATCCTCAGAATTGCACAGGTTATGAGAAAGTCATTTTATAAGCGTTCCAAAAGTGACGACCTCTTTGAATAAACTCAAGTTAAGTTGCATTTCTTTTTTCTTACCGGATGCAGGTTAACATTTCCCACTTTCTGCAGTTCCTATTACTTTTCAAATATTTCATGAGAAATTCTGTTATTATCTTTCAGAATTTTTGGCGATGGATTTACCTCCTCTAGGCTGCAGTGATTTCATCGACCCAGCCAGACGTGTCTTCTCTCAGTTTTCTGGTGTGCTTTCCCCAGGACAGAAGCACACTAAGCTCTATTTCTACTTGTAGTAATGCTACACTGGTATCATCCAACTATATTTGTACATACAAAACTAATTCATGCTTAACAAGAAGTATAACTTTTCCTTAAGCATCAGTACACTTACATAAATAATTTAGAAATCCAGCTTGCTGAAATGTGATCTTGGGAACGAAGATCACCAAGAGAAGAGATCAAGTGAAATTCAGTTATCTAGCAGAACGAAACGAAGGGTGGTGGGAATATCTTCACCATCTATGAAGATGTTAGAAGAGATACAGGAAAAAGGAGTGTTTACACAGCTGTCCTTATGCATTAGTGTCTAAATCAGCCATGATTTAATGTAAAGAAGGTTAGAAAAAGCTAGATTTTTTTAAGAGACTTTCCCTAATGATCAATAAAGGCATAAGATAAATAAATAAAAAATTACAGTGGAACCTAAAGAAAGTTAAGAATGGGATATAAAGCTGTTATATATAATCCATTCCCAACATTCCATAAAGCACAGATAGCATGACCAAAACCTAGTCCGTACTAATGAACATGTTTACAGTTTAATTTAATGTGTTTACTCACAGTTGGTATCAATAGCATTTTTTTCACTGTGTTATGAAGACCAGAAGCTGGCATCAGCCAACTTGCACTTAAAAACAGCAGCCAAAAGGAAAATATAATCTTACCGTGCCGTACCTCTTTAAAAATCTCTGTCCTCCACTTAATTGCAATGACCCTAAAGTAATAAGCATTTCCTGGCACAGACAAAAATATTCTTTTTTGACAAGGACAGAATATATTTGTTTCCCAAATTAGGTGGAACCCTACAGATGTTGGCATTAAGTGTACTGATGGGAATCATGATCATCTGTCAGAAAAATGTATAAATCCCTTGGGCTCTCTAACAAGTTGACGGCGTTCCTGTGAAATATTAACTAGGCACAATGCAGACATTGACATTTAACTCTGCATTTCCATTGGATTTTTTTGCGACTCATCATTGCTCTCTCCAGTTTTCTGAGGCTCTGTATTTTATAGAAATGACCATATGTTTAGATTTGTATTTGATAACATAATTGCAAGACCGCAGTGAGCGCGCAGCTAGAGCTCTGCGTGTTGGCTGCGTTGTGGCCGCAGAAGTGAAGAAACCTTCTGCAATGCAGTGAACGCTACGTCAACAGTTTCCAAATCTGAGCTAGGAAACGGGTATTTATATTGCCAGCTACAGTAGAAGCAAGAAACCAGGCAGCCCTTAATAGAAATTAGGTCCTGTATTACTTTTACAAAGTAATAGAGGAAACAGAAAATTTGCGTCTGTCCAAGTCGCTGGTTTCTGTGGAGAAAAGGAGTTGGCCTTTCTGTAATCCAACATTGTTTACAATACAGCAATATGCTAAGACAGAAACTTCATGAATGTTTTATGAAGTTGTAGGTGGTAGAAAACTGCTTCTCGCTCAAAAGAGCAAAATCAGAGTTAGAATCCTTTTCCTGTTAAGAATTCCTTCATGAACCCAAGGACCCTCTTAATTAAAAGTTTCACTAGAAGCGGTATGCTTTCCACACACACACAAGATGTTTCACTTTTTGACAAACAGGCTTTTTTTTCTGATTAAGTCTACTTAATTGAAAAAATTTCCAACCAGCAACTTCTGAGACACTCCAACAAGAACGCGCTCGAGGCACAGCAGCACAAGAGGCGCAGGGGGGATTTAATAACAACGGCAAGTGTCTGTCCTGCTGTCTCATGTGCAATTCATTAGATCGTCTCCCAGAAGATAACAAGTCATCAAACGCAGGACAATATTTCACTCTTGAATCACAACATAGCTTTCTAAGGCTTTCAGCTCTTGACAATCCGTAGCTGAGGATGTAAATGGAGTTTTTTTTCCAAGGCGCTGAAGAAGCCCTGAGCACTTTTGCTCTCATCAGGTTGATCTCCAAACTATGAAAGTCAAATAAAGTAACTGAAATGGAGATACTCACGGAAACCCTTGACTGAAGCTGCACAGTGCTCCCCATCAGCTTCCAGCCCTCATCCAGCTGCCTGCAGAGAGGCACGGGTGAAACCCTGGCCGTAAAGAGGAATCCCACTGAAACGGCGATGTATGATTCCACACAAAAATTGAGTGCTTGGATAAATCTGTAGTATTTACTTGGCCAAAACTCCTACTGGGGTGATTCTTTTCTCAGTGTAAGATCCACAGCTCCACCCTAGTGCCAAGCCTTTTTTGTAAGGACCAGTTATACATTTACAAGCCACAGAAAGAGTAAACATTATAGAGATAATAAATAAATAAATAAAGCACAAGTGGCCAGAGAAGCAAATAGAAGCTATTCCTTCACAACCTACAGGAAACGCTTTGGCCATGGAAAGGCTTGCCAAAGTTGGGATGACAGCATCAGGCGGGTCTGCGGCTATGGCACGCTGTCCTGCCAGCCTGTATGAGCTGGGGACCCTCGGGCAGCTCTGAGCTGTGCTGGAGACATGGGCTGGCACATCAGGTTCTCCCAAACAGGAGGTGGGTCCATGTGTACTTGTGGTTCAAACTTTTACTTGAATTGCTTTTCTTTTTCTGTATTTTAATTTTTTTAAAACTCTTCATAAGCTTTAAGATAACAACTGAAACCAAAGCAAGCATTTAACTTTACTGTGTTTTAAAAAATTTCTTTATACACCAAACTAAGAAATGCTGATTTCTTTCAAATGCTACAGAAAGCCAAAACTTCAAAATCTTTCATGGAGCAAAACTTCTGTCCTCTGCATTCTTCTAATCAGAATATTAAAGTAATTAAAACTCATCCAATGGAGCTAATTATCATTTCAATAGAAGCAGAGCCAAGATTCAAAAAGGGAAGTTCTATTAAAAAAAAAAAACCCAAACATACAATAAACAAAAACTTGTACTCTCTAGAAAAAGCATAATGGCTATGTAGATGTATATTAGTTCTTGGATGCAAAAAGCAAAGCTTGATTACAGCAGCAGAGAAAGCTACCCTGATTACCCTAATTAAAAATTTGCCAAGTTATTTATAGTATAATACAAGAAATGACATTCATTATCCTATAAACTATTCAACAAACCATTAAGCAGTATAATAAAATCAATTGGCAAAAAGAGGTGCAATTATATTTATACTGATGTAAACTCCTTAGTGAACTAAACCCAAAGCATCACTCTGTCCCCGCATTCTTTATACAACCAGTGCAAAGGTGTTTGAGAGATTTGGAAACACAAAAGTATCTCTTAATTAACTGATTAAACAACCGTTAGCATGCTAACTTCCAATTCAGTAGTCAATCGCCAAATACACATCAGGTTTGAAGAGCATGCAGAGCACTGAGTTCAGAAGAAAAAGAAATTTAAAAAAGAAGTTACCGCTCAACAAAATATAAATAAAAGCTAAAAACTATTTTACCACCTTCTAAAATGTGTTGATTTATTCTTAATTAACTGATGAAGCAGCATTCTGAAGTCTTTCTATCACTACATACACAATTAACTCATAAGTAATCAAGGAAATTAGAAGAAAATTAGAAACAGGATTGTCATAAAGTGTTGATCATCTACACCTGCAATACACATCTGCTGGAATTTAACTTACATTAGGAAACAACTGGACCAGTGTACCTTTTTTACTTTTAAAAAAAAAATATTTTAAGCACAATGTCATCCACAATCTGAAATGTTTCAGTTAAAGAAAATAATTGCCCTGTAGGTCAACCTTTCTGACTCACGGTAACAGTAAGAACCAATTTAGATGAACTGGAACACATTTCACAAAGGTAGAAGTGAACACGCCATAATTTGCCAACGCCTTCTCGGTGCCAATCCTACTTAAGCCCATTTAGAGAGGCATTACACTACTACCCTGCCAGTTCTACCACCCTATCAATTTCTCAAGCTAGAAAATAGAAGTTCATCACCCTCATCTCCATCAGCATGTCCTACACCAGCTCCCATACCCAGACTGGGACAGACCTTCAGCTACATCCGCTGCGAGCCCCTCCCTGCCAGGGTTTGCTTTCACGCCAGCTACGCTGAAGAATCATCTCTCATTGATTCTTTGGCATGAAGTGCAATAAAATATGTATTATTTTAATTTCCAACTCAAAGGTTGGTTAAGCACCTGTAAAAACAAAACGAAGTTCTGTGGGTTTGCCAACACACATATATTTTGGAGAAGCAATTAATGTCTTTGAGGTGGTTTGTTAGTGCAAGGGGAACTCGGTGCTTTGATCTCATTAGTGAGAATGAATCACCACTGGAATTCACCAGGGTAAATGAAACCAGGAGACTAAGCTCACATCCATCTCTCCTATAGCAGAAAAACAGGAGACTATAACTAGGACTTCTCCACAATGATGTGCATTATTGCACAGATTCACCCCTTCATCACCTAAAATGACAAATAAAATACAAACATAGCTGTATTTTATTATTTCTAAGTAGCCTGTCTTTTCCTCCTTTGTTCCATGAGATCTTTGACAACTCCCATTTCAAAGAGCAAGTATAGGAAATGTTTGTATCACACCTTACACCTGCTTATCCTCTGAATAAGCACTCCAAACACATATTATTAAAAACCCAACCCTCTTTCACATATTTGCTAGAGACTTCGAGATGAGCATTATCTCAAGTGTAAGCTCAATTTATGAAATCCATTATCTACACAAAAAAAAAAAAAATCTAAATACCCTGTATTGAGGCTATAAGGCACCCACAAAGGCTGGTTCTCCCCACCTTCCACTGTGCCCTTCTGCGTGTGCCGCGTGCCGTACCAACAGCCGGCATTGGCCGGCGGCAGGGCTTAGATGCGGAGCTAAGTAGAAGGATGACTGCAAATCTGCAGCCGAAGCTCACAGAAACAGCTGTTTTCTCACTGGTAATGTAGAAATGAAGTTTCACATCACTTTCTCTCTCACGAGAAATATGAGTAATGAAAAAATCCAGTTCGTCCCCTTGCTTTCGGTCCCCAGCTGAGGAGAGGGACATCTGTTTGGGCTGAACACCCCCCACCAGCTGACAGCCTTAAAAATGCTCAGAGGAGCAAACACCAAATAGCAAATTTTGATGTTTTCTTTCTCTGTTATTAATATTTCTTCCCTTACAATAGGATTTTTTTTTTATTCCCAGTGTACACTGAAGAGTCAGCATGAAGAATTTGTACTCAGATGGGAAAAAACCTCCAAATCTAAGAGCAACAAGTCTACACATTTAGTTGTGATGTCCTTCAGGTTTATAAAGTAACAACCATGCATACACTTACTAGCAGATCAGTAATTAGAAGAGGGAACCATTCATTATAAGAAATGGAGGCACAAGATTTCAAAACCAGCTGTAGGGTTACAAGTGAAAACCAGCAGACAGCTTCAAACCTGCCTGAAACCCCCAGTTGAAGGTGGCTGCTACTCAGCTCCAGCCAGCAGTTCCCCCCTTTCCTCACTGCCAAGACGACTCAGTTCCAGGGATTCAGTTATAATTCCATTTTCCTTCCACAGAAGTTATGGATTTTCCACTAGGAATTACTGAGAAAGTCCTTCTATTTATTTATATGCACACGTTTATATTACAGCTGAGGGCAGGTGACACAGGCTGGAGTAGTTTGGTCAGAAGGGACCTGCAACGATTGTCAAGCCCAACTGCAGAACAACATCACCGTGAGCAGCTGCCTTAAATTTCCACGACGCACAGCCGGTGACGTACTCAGAGGAGCAGGATTTGGCCCTTTGGAGTGAATCAGTGAGGCTCTGTATTTCTTGCCATGCATTTTCCTGCACGTATTTCAGCTTCACATCATCTCATGCGCTGACAGCACTATTAATCTCAGCTGAAGAAATACAAGGCAATTGAAATATTAACTTCTTCCTTAAGCCTTCTGGAAATTTTGAGCAGTGCCATTTCGGAAAGGAGAGCAGTTCAACCTCACTCGCTTTTCCTCCCACCAGCTTCAAACGTAAATGTTTAATATCCACAGTGAATACAAGTGAATTTAACGGCTTTATCTGACTAAACTTTACAGGGCAGATACTATTGCCTTTTTAAAAGGCCTACTTATTTTTTTTTTTTTATAATACAGGAAAATGTAAGGAACCATGTGCAAGGAAACAAGTCCTCCATCTACAGAAGCTAAGGCACATCTCTTGTTTAAGCAAAACACTAGAGTGGTAGCAAACATTTTACTTCTAAGAAATGTCAATGGTGTTTTGTTTAGTATCACTGAGAAAAAAGA
Source organism: Chlamydotis macqueenii (assembly GCF_036417535.1). Classification (NCBI taxonomy): domain Eukaryota; kingdom Metazoa; phylum Chordata; class Aves; order Otidiformes; family Otididae; genus Chlamydotis; species Chlamydotis macqueenii. The sequence continues at coordinate 5,412,494 of NC_141561.1, read as the reverse complement.
TGAAGGTGAGGATGAAGAGGAGGCATGTGGGATGTGATAAATTCAGTGTGGAAACATATTCAAAGCTAAAAACCTCACTCTTCTCCAAATCCTGCTTTCACAATCCAGCAGACGCTCACTATTTCTGCCCCACACAAACTTCACGTCTTGTTTTCAAACAACTGATGACCTGTTTGCGATGGCAGCTCTTTGCCATGAGCCACAAAAGGATACTGCAATGTTTTCTCAAACAAGACTCAGGAAAGGACTTTTATGAACACTAAAATTCAGATGAAACCCCCACAGTGCTCCTAGCACACATTCCTCCCACCTGCCAAAGCTGAGCCTGCCTCCCCTTTTTTAATAACTTGGGTGCACAAGGACAAAGTCAGGCAAAAACATGTTTTCCTCTCTTTTATAATCCTACCAGAGGTTACTTCTCTTATCGCATGTATTCCATGTCTGCTGAATATTATTCCCTTTCTGCTTTTCTCTTTTGTAGGTTATTTCAATTTTTATTTAAGTAGAAGCTAAGGATGAACAGCTGTTTGGGTTTTGTTGGGTTTTTTTTTTCTTCTTCTTCTTCTCCAAAAGAAGCCAGCTCTTGTTAGACATCCTTATAAAGTGCCCACATTTTTCTGAAGGCTTGGTTTGGTAATGGGAACAGCCAGGGGCTGAAGTTCCTCAAAAATGTAGACTCTAAATTACCTGCTGCTGTCTCTAAGCTTTCTAAAGAGATAAAGAAAATGAAGACAGGGAAAATATTTGATCTTTCATGTTATCTCCTGGTAGAAATTCCTTCCTATCTTTTAAACACATTTAAGGCAAGTCCTGGAAGTAAAAGCACATACGTAGGTGAAAATAATTGTATGATACTGCAGAAGATCTGGCTTTGAAGAAAATTGGAATTCTTCAGTGTTTAAATAGTACAGGTGCTACATTTTGCTTGGTTTTAATGTTCTGCAAAACTTGTATGTGTGTAGTGAGATTTAGTCAAAGCCACGGAAGAAGGTTATTTACTTGCATGGAATTGTTGATACGTGGAAGATTTAAAGGCTGAATGAGTCAATGGCATTTTGCCACCAACTTCAAAAGGCTTGGGATCTTCCCTTTAGCAAAATTACACAGAAAAGAACTACAGAGTTGTTATTTTTGTAAAACTTTCATAAGATCAGCATAAAATAAGCAAAGAGCTTTGCTCAAGATGACAGTAACACTTGCCAACTTTCAGTGCAAGAACAGTAGTGTCCCGTTTCCAGCGGGTTTATTTGTAAAGGTACATTAGAACAGAGCAAATGGATCCATCCTTACCTTGTGTGCTTACTGAGCTCCTGACATCACCACTGTCTTAATTAATAGAATGGCACTTAATCATTACAGATGGGTGAAAAAGCCAACTGACTTTCTTATTTCATTTTAGTAAGGTTAAAAAAAAAAAAAAGCTTAAAAAAGGGATAATAGATGAAAAGTAAATGCCTTATGCTCTCCAAATTAAGAATAACAAGATTAACAGTACTGGAACATTTGAGAAATCAGTCACCAAGAAAAAAGAAAACAAACAAACAAAAAAACCTCAAACAAATAAAGAGATCTGGCCCCTTGGATTGTTACAAGCTTTATGAAACCACAGATGTGAGAAGGGTAAATTCACTCACATTCAGTCAAGTGCATCAGCTTCTGATTCATGCTGCCAGCACTGCTCACACTCAGAGAGAAACAAAACCATGCTGAACCAGTAACGTCATGCCCAGAGCCAGAAGATGCTGCATTATGCAGTCTCCATCACTGCTAGCAATATCAGAGGCACTCCAAAAAGAGTCCAGAGCAGTGGAGATGGCAATCCCCAGCTAAGGGAGCAGGTTTCTGTGCAGCACACAGGGACACCTGAACAACTCCAATGCTGGTGCTCCAAAGGATGCACACTGCAGAAATACCGACCTGGGATTAAAGTTAATGAAAAATGCTACCCATGCAGGCTTGGAGTCTTGCTCCTTCTGAAGCAGGTTCTTCTCATTTAATACATTGGTATGTCCCTGCATCCACACAATAGTTGCAGAATGGAGCCTTCTCCTCAAGGATGGTATCAACATCCGTTAGATAAATAACAAAAAAAGCTTTACTATTTTCCTTTCAAATCATGCTGAAGGGCCATTTCTGTAGTAGACAAATGGTTAGAGCGTGCATACCAAAGCAATTGACAGACATCTCAAACTACTCAACTAGGGAAGACTTTTCACCCAAAATTTCCATTTCCAGGGGAGAATCCAAATTAGGGCTGTTAGGTATGGACTCCACACTCATCTTCTGAAACCATGTCACCACTGAACCAGTAACACAAGCTGCCCCAAGATGAAAGACAGCATTTGCACCAAGGAGCCCATCAAACCACAGACTGTCTGTCAGGACTGGGCTCCAACCTCAGCTTCTATGAGGGCTCAGAGCATTTTTCATTGAACAATTATTGAACGACAATAAAAACAATGCCACAATTACCTTGAAAACTCTAATTTGTTTTCCAGCTACACTTCATCATCATCTTTCCAGAAGGATGCTCAAACGTCCCTCAGAAAAGTTAATGGAAAAGTTGAATAAGCCTGTAAAATCTCTCTCCAGAAACCAACAAGAACTGATTTCCAAAGAAAATATTTTGTTAAAGATAGAAGAGAACAACTCACTTGGACACGACATTTATGGACTTCTGGCAAAAAGATACTTGGTTAGTCCTTTCAGACATTAAATTTAATATAAAACACTAGCAGTAGCTAACTGTAATGAAGTAAAACTCAGCAAATACTATGACTTTCTAGACATAAGGAAGAAATTTTTATGCTGAAGGTGGTGGAACACTGGAACAGGTTGCTCAGAGAGGTGGTTGATGCTCCATCCCTGGAAGCATTTAAGGCCAGGTTTGATGAGGCTCTGAGCAACCTGATCTGGTTGGAGATGTCCCTGCTCCTTGCAGGGGGGTTGGACTGGATGGCCTTTAAAGGTCCCTTTCAACCCTAACCACTCTGTGATTCTATGAAATACAGCACATGTGTTATGTCCTTTTTTTTTCCTCCTTCATCTTTCACTCACTGCAGTTTTTATATAACAAAACTTAAGTTGAAAATACCAACAAGCCATCTAGGCTTACAAATCGCTTGTAGTAAGTCACCACTGAGTCTACGGTTCTATGAAGTTATTCTGCTCCTTACTAAAAGTCACTTTCCTTTACAATTAAGCCTTGGGAAACAAATTTTGTAAGCAAATTATGTCCTACTTATTACAGCAGCACACTGCTGACCCATCTCCTACAGCTTATCATAACGGCGAACCATGTGCAACATGTAACACTTCTGAACAACGTGCGGATTCTGTAGTAACATCAGGACTGCTGTAATCAGCAAATGGAAATGCAGTCCCTTGCACTACGTTCTATTCCCCAAGGACTAGACGATGAAAGATGCTGGTAGCTGCTGAAAGGAGAAAAGCTCAATGAATTACACAAGCTGCATTAAAGCAGCTTTCACATTAGCTCCACAACCAAGGGACAAAGGTTTTGAGGTGGGAAACGATTTTAAAACACAGAATTATCATAAATTCCAATATATAGGGAGGTACAGATTATTCCCCATTGCCAGGCTCTTGTTACATTAACTGCAGCTGAAGACTCGGTGTTCTGCATTCAAAATCTTGAGATTTAGACCAGATATAAGGAAGAATTTTTTTTTTTTTTTTTTACACTGAGGGTGGTGGAACAGTGGCCCAGGTTGCCCAGAGAGGTGGTGGAAGCCCCATCCCTGGAAACATTCAAGGCCAGGTTGGACGGGGCTCTGAGCAACCTGATCTGGCTGGAGATGTCCCTGCTCCTTGCAGGGCGATTGGACTGGACAGCCTTTAACAGTCCTTTCCAACCCATTCTATATTTCTCACTTGCTTATAGGCTTTTACCAGGCTCAAACATGAGCTACATGCAAGAAAGAAACAACTTCAAGAGAAGCAGAGACAAAAACTATTACGTTGGTACAACAATCTTGGCATCATTTTGTCCATTCAGTTTGGTTTTTTTAAAAACATATTTCACTTGGCCTTTTTGTAACTGTTTTTTAGAAAATAATTTTTTAAATGGTTTTAACAGTTTAGCTATGCGACAGTGGCTGGTAGGAAATCCAGTTAAAGAAGTTTTCTAACCTGCATCATCTTATCATCCTGTTTGTAAATGCCACTTGATACAGGCCAGATAATCAGGATTTTAATTAACAGCTAATTAGAGACACAGGCCTTCTCTTGGAGACTTCCAATGATCTCTAGACATCCCTAAGGTGGTTATCACATGCTTTACAACAACTATTTTGTACAAATTGTAGTGATCCTTTCTCACTTTTAAAGTTCCACCTTGGTTTTCTTGGGTACATAACTCACACTAATTACAACAGATAAGTAAGTTCAGAACTGGCCTAAAAATCAGGTTACTTCAAATTAAAGTATGTGCAGAAGTTTGGGGTTTTTCCCTAAAATTTAAATAAATTCAGTTTGATAAACTTCCATTTTTCAAATAAATAAAAATATGACTACATTTGAAGGATGTTTCTTTATCCACAGTGCACAAAATTGAAACATCTTTGAACTTTTCAGGTATTTTGGTGAGGGAATTCCCCCATTACATCTGTTTAAAAGTGTGTGTATGCGTGTATATATAAATACATATATATACATACACACACATAAAAAAAATATAAAGCAGTTGAACTTCTTAAAAAAAAGAGCTTGATACAAAACTCACCTTCTCCCTTGGGCAAACACATTTTTTCTTAGCCCTGCCCCACAAAGCCCAGTGCTGAATAGCGCAGGTAGAAGAAGAGAAGAGCAATTTAGATTGTTCTGGGACTCCAGGGAACACTACAACAGCCCGAGACGTAACCCTGGGATTTTAAGTTGCACAGTAGCACTGCGGCTGCCTGTCAGCCTCAAACACCACACAGCGCTTCTCAATTCTTATTAAGAAGGAATCCACTGTGTGACGCTGATTAGACTGATACGTTTTGCTGACACTGCCAGAAACATTTATTTTAATAGCATGGACTAAGTAGCTGAGGCAAATTTAAGTTTGACCTTGAAGAAAAAAATATTACACAACAGCTAGACTCAGTATGCAGGGATATGTACAGAAGTACGGGGAAATTAAAGCAGTTTCCCTATCAACCAAAATATTCAGCCACGGGAGTCAACATAATTCTCCCTTATCGCACCAAATTCAGGATGGTGCCCCATGTATGTTCCAGATTGACTCAACAATGCTCTTTCAGCATCATCTTTGTCTTCTACCTTTCCCTCTTCTCCAAAATAAAAGGAAATGCAAGCAAGATCTTCGCTGGAAATTTGTATAGTTATCATCTGGGTGTATGGATACAGCATACGGTGCCTGAAGCTAAGAAATACTCCACCTTTGCTTTTCAACCAGGCTGCATCAAGCCTCAGAAACCGGAGAACTGGTACAACCCAGACAGACAAATCACTTCCAAGTAGAGAGTCAACCCCATTTTTCTACCCATTTATATCCAAGTACCTAAATGATTCTCCTCTGCTTTACCAGGCATACAGTCTGGCTTGGCAAAAGCGCTCTGACACAGCAGAGTAACATACACAGATATTTTTCAATCTATGTTATTTATGTTTGATACAGTTTGTTCCAAACGACAGAAAGACAGTATTTTTTTTTTTCATAAGGAGCCTTATCAATACACAGGGAAACTTCAGAGCCAGCTCCATGTCATACAAAATCCACCGTGCTTTAACAGCCGACTTCAAGGAAACTATCAAGAAGCATTTCTGAGGTTGCAAACCTAATCAGCTCTGTAAGGCTTTGTAAGCCACTGAGATAAGCCAGGGTCAACACCAGCTCTAGTCCAAGTTTCCCTGGTGACACGTGAACAGGTCTTCCATAAAAATAAGCCATCCCCTTGTATCCCCAGCCCATCTCACCCCACACATCCACTTTCTCTCCTCCTCGACCCTGAGCGAGCAAATAGCAAATTTCTCCTATCAACAGACCTGAACAAGAAGTTACTTCTCTTGAACAGGGAAAATAATCTTTTCTCTTCCCCCGGTTCAACCCAAGACCTGTTTTCAGGAATAATAATGTGGGTAGAATCAGAACATTAAATTCTCACCAGAACAGCTCTCACACCAGAGATCACCGCAGCCCCCTTGGTTTTTGGTCCTAGGGCATGAACACTGGAGTCCTACCCCAGGGACAATAGCCCTTGCTTTACCTTTCACGTAGTCACAAAATTTGCTATTTTTTCAGAGTAATCACTGCCCCAAGGCTTCTGTGAAGAAGCATCCTTTCCCATGCCAGTTCCCAGACCCCTACCAGCCTCCCCCTCACTAAGCATAAAAATCCCCACTCTTTCGCCAGACCCCAAGCCACCCTTAGTTAAGATGGCTCTCTCCTTTCACCCCCAAACTGCCTACTTTACCTAAAAGGCATTAAACTTCTGCTACTCACCCTGTTCACTCTGAACAACTCTGTATTTCTGATAATTCATTCTTCTCACATTACTCCCAGAAGCTGTTTTCTCTTAGAGCACCATAAAAACTGCTGCTTTTCCCCTCCCACCCTTGCCTTTCCAGTCCTTACAGGGTCCAGGTGTTTTCCACCAAGTCCAATGAGGAGAGGGATTAATCACAGCTGACCTGAGCTCTCCTTCTCTTTAATCACACCTGACCTGAACTTTTACCATCTTTAAAAAATGTGAAATCCTGCAGGATGCTATGTAACTTTATCTGTGGTCTTTTAAAAACTGTATGATAGAGCATAAATACACATAAAATAAATAAAAAAAAGAAAAAAATTGAACTAGTTGCTGTATTGCAATGGTATGCGTTTCTAGATTATGAGACCGTTAGAGGAAATCACTACTTTTTGCAGTGTTTTGCTGAGAACATGCAGTGCCCTCTCACCCTGCTCCCTCACCCCGGCCAGGAGTAGCCCTCGGGGCCTTCCTGGAAGGAGAAAGGGCAAATAAACAACTTCGCTGGCACGATCCCAGTACCCGTATGTTCTGTAATGGTGTGAGCCCAGTACCCGCATGTTTTATAAAAGCAGGAGGAGGCTTGTATCCACTTTGAGCCTTCTCTTCAAGACGAGAGAGAAGCTTCTGCAGATCTGTAGATGCCTGGGTAACCTGCAGCCAGAAAATCAGCAGATGAAGGGTGGCTGTTGGATCTCAGTTCTAGACTGAGTACTTAAACACTTCATAAATCTCACATTAGTGTCTGGGTCTTGTGGGGAGGATCCAGTGATGGAGTTTATAAAGTTATAATCACTGCCATCAGATGAAGCTTGGAAGAAAATGATAGATATGTTCAGGCTCACCTGCCAGAGGAGCAATTAAAGAACAAAACAAACAGAACTGGAAATGTTATTAATAAACGGTTTTAAAATAAAATTGATTCTAAGTTCATGCAATGTTCCTGTCATATTACCTAATGCACTGCCTGTCTTGCGTTTTTCTTAGCCCAAGCAAAACATTTTTAAGTAACTCGTCAAAGTTACACATCATCAGGACGGGACATCCAGGTTCTGAAAATTTAAAAAGCAGCAGGTTGCTGGAATCCCTGGTTAAAGACTGATTTTCCAGTATTGTTTTTGACATCACTTTTTCTTCATGCGTATTGATACTCCCAACAAATTACTTTTACACCACCGTCTGTCGATCCATAGAGATTACAGATGGACATCTCAGATTAGCAGTTGGAGACATTGTTTTCTTCTTTTTGTATTTTTCTGTTTTTTTACACATGAACATGAACAGTGATTATGGTCATAGTTTGTTTTTTGGTTTTTGTTTTTCTTTTTTCCCCATGTACTTTGTATTTTTCCAGAAGAATAGCAAATATCATACACAAAGTAGAACGTAGTGAACAGGTTACACTGTGACATCATAATTTTGTATCATATTTGCATATTGATGGTGCTGATGGGAAGAACAAATTGAAAGCAGTTATTAGAACGTGCAAGCTGAATTTTCTTGCATAAGCCATTTTCATATCACGTCACCATAAAAAAAATTGTGATGAATGTTCCCCCTGAAGCTGACAAGTTACAAGGGCTTGTAACAAGGGAACAATAACTCCAAGATTCATAAAAACGGTAATTACTTTATCAACCTTCTAGTCACATTGCAGACACATACACTGAATCACTCCAAAATAACACTGACATAAAAATTAGACTTTATGTTGATATTACACTTCTCACCCGAGGTTTCCTTTTAAAAAAAGAAGTGGGTTTAATATATTACTAATTACTCTGAAATTAAAAAATCAGGTTTATCTCATATATCTTTAAAAATCGAGTTAAGGCTGGATGGAATAGGGAGAAAAGGGAGTAGACACAAGAAGTACTCAGGTTTAAGGATGACATTGCCAAGGAGTAAGTTACTATATATTTTCTCTAGGAATAGCAAAGGTTAAGAAGTTGACAGCTCCTTGAGACACCATCTTCTTGGACAGCCTCCCAGGACGGAGAGCGGAGACAAGAGTACACCATAAACCCAATTAGCTTAAAATGGAGTTTGATTAATTAATAAAAGATATTCTGTGGTCATGGCACGATCCGGGAAGACTTCCCCCGTTCCACATCTCCTCAGCTTCATCCATCACATCAGCTGTGAATGAGATCCACAAATGGGTACAAAGAAATCCTAAACCCACATTTTATTTCTCATATGAAACTGCCCAAAATATCTACAACTGTGCAGGTACTGAAATGACCAGAAATAGCTACATGCGTTAAAAAAATTGATATCCTTGTCTGCAGTGGTAGCCCTGCAACGCCTTTTCAGAGCACATCTGGAACCTACAGAGAAGATAGCTGAGAAAAGTAGTGCAATCTGCAATAAAGACGACAAAATGCTAATTGTGATCACGGAGTTTATTACTGAGCAAGGTGGGGATCCCTGCACTCAGTCCCCAAGCCCTCTTTAACTGTATAACATCCGCAAAGTGGCAGGGTCCTGCTGACACCTTTGCGTTCCCGTCCCAATTGATTCCTCGCCCAAGAGAGCAGCGCAGCCCCTCACTGCGGGCGGGAGTGCCGCCGCCTCCACTTCCAGCACTTAACTCTCCTCAGGCAGTCGATACGGATGGCAAGCGTTTCCCTGGGAATGTGGAGAGTAAAAGATGCTGGGGTGCTTTGCTACCACTGTGCTGAGCTGTACAGCACTCAGGTCCTTTCCAAAGATCTAATAGTCAGTCCTCTGCAGTGTTCAATGTCTTCACCAGCATCCCTGTGAGATAAATAATATTACCATCGAGGATGGGCAGCAGAAGTATTTAATTTGCCTGCTTGGAGCTAAGTGGATAAACAGCATTTGTTCTGGGTTTTTTTTAAATAATAGAACGCAGCCGGAGGGCTGAAAGGAGGTGCTGCTTACTTCTTACTCATTCCTTTTGCTCACTATGTGCTGCTGGAGCAACCTGGAGGGCTATGAACATCACTGGGCTAGAAATTAAAAAAAAAAAAAAAAATTTCTTCCCTCCAATTTATTTTTTCCCAATAATTTAACATGCATTTGTCTAATCTAGCAAACCAATGTTTACCTTTTTATAGATTATTAGGTTTACGCTTTAATAAAATATAGCTTTAGAGAATGGAAGATTCATGGTGGGTTTTTGATGTTGTCACTTAAAACATTGTCGGTCAATTCTCCATTAAGGAAACACCGAGCCTTGAGGTAGAGATTTTGTCTGGGGAGGAGAGAATGGGATTAAACGTTATTTCAGTGCATAATGTCCATTGAAATTCATGGGATTAGATATGTATGGGATTAAAATGTATAAAATTAGAAATGTAAAGACGATTACAATTTTTAAAGGTTACTTACAAGACCAAGGCAGAAAACCATTCTCAAAATAATGCTGCAATTTTTCTGTCTTGAGTATAAAGTCACCTTGCCTGTTCTCTCTGTGTGAGCTTGAACTACTTGTTTTTAAGCTATTCGTCACATTATTTTAATTTCTAATCAGTCCTTATGCCAGGGCAAAAATATAGCTGGACATTTTAGCATTCTAAGAAGAGTCTCTTACAGATCTTCCCTGTGAGTTTCCAGGCTCAATCTCGTCTGAAGAGAGGCAACAGCTCAGCCTTTGTTCCAGTTTGGTCCTTGACCTCCCTGTTTACAGTGCTAATGGGGACAGCAGTTACTCAGAATCAAGATGGCATTTTTGAGATGTGAATAATCACACAAGAAACTAGACGGAAACAGTCAGTGTATTCACATCGCCGGCCCAACTCAGCTGTGAGCTAGTTACGATGTTCCGCCACTGCTACTGATCTGTGTAGGAACAAAGACAGTGACCTATAGGAAATATAATCTGTATCCCATTACCAACTCCCTGAGACATTTTTTCCTTCTAAAGCCCACATTTTTCAATGACATCCTTCTCAAAAGACCCTCTTTCATGTCTCTTTTATCATTCTGACCTTGTTCTAGTGGGAATTTCAAGTCTGTCCTTTGAGACATGCGAATGATGCAAAATTTTGCTCTTCTCTTGCTGCACAAAGATCCAAAGAGTAGAGCTCCAGCTCGCGATGAGGCCTATGTGACCACCGTGTGCTCCTGGTCACGGTGCACAGGCTGCTCGCTCACCTTGCAGGGTCACGGCTGGTCTCTGATCAAGAAAATGCAATATAGAAAGATTTGACCTATTAAAGGTATTAGCTACAAACTGTATTTACAGAACTTGTTTTTGCAGAATTGTAAATTATCCTGTTTGACAATATAGTCTTCACAAGTGGAAAAACGTGACATTCACAAACAACTGTCTCAGTGTTTTTCTTGGCAACTGGTCACAGATAATGATCGTGGAGGTTTTAATGCACCTCTTCAAGAATTCCCTGCAATGCTACTTGAGCGAGCATAAAACACTCTTCAACACAGTTGAACCACTGTGGCCTGGACTTCCTTAATTATGTTGGAATTAGATCAAGATTTCCCCAAAGCACAGCTGTGACTCAAAGGCACTCAGGTTTGCCCAGCTAATGGGGTCAAAACCTCTGCAAACACCAGGTTCACAGGTACCGTGACTCAAGAGCTGTGGCCTTAAGCACAACGCACTCAGCAGAGTTGTAATTATAACACTTAAAACTATTCAGAAGACCAAAACCATGCATTAAGCTAAAATGGAAAGTATAAAATGCTGTATGGAGAGTAGATTGTTTGCTAGAGCTCATGGTTTTAAGCTTCCCAATTCATAAAATTCAGCACTTATCACTGTACTTTGAACTAACTTTTACAAAAAGACTGATACTTTTTGTATCTTGGTGCCAGTAAAATACAGGCAAAGAGAGAAGAGTATCTGAGTAGATGACTAAGGATATGTTAATCTGAATTTCTGATGCCACACCCCTCACTATTTTTTATTATGGCTTTGAAAAGCAAGATCCTTGATTAGTGGAGGACTTTCACAACCAGTGTTAGGGTCCTATTCAATGACTGGAGCATAAGAATAATTCCAGGATGAGGAGTCACAAGACTTGTAAAGAAGAAGAGATTATTGGTTTTGGAGCTTCGGTTTTGGAGCTTTGATCAATAAGTACTAAAATATCCCAGAAAACTCAGAAACCACTACCCTATAGGTTGATGGAACCATGGCCTCTTCTAACTTGATTCACAGTCTTAATAAGTTCAGTCATCTGTTCTTCTGAGTCTCACGTGGATGTAGATAAATGTCTTATTTTGATTTATCAGCCAAGAAATGCCAGAAGGGTAACATGTACAGCACATGCAGTAATCGTTTCCTTATAACAATGCTAAGGTTACACAAATAAGAACTATCATTTACAGGTTTCTGAATTTCACAGATGAAGAGAGGAAAGCCATTCTGCCCACTACAGTTTTTAACAGGCTTGTGAGATGTATATAAAAATCTTAAACAGTTTCCACAAGAAAAGAAAGAGCTTCTGCTTCATCCTCAATTTCCCTTCAATTTCAATATATTTAATTTTCAGGTTAAGTTTATACAACAAAAAGTGACATCACTGAAATGCTATTAGCCACCTGACTTTCTAAGCAGAGCCGTAGCCATGAAAGATTATTGGAAATCATGAGGTTAAAGCACTGCAGTACATGTAGAAAATGTAGGAAGTAAGGTCAAACTTGCAAGAAAATTCACACGATAAGAAAGAATTGCTTTGATGATTTTTAGAACATCATAGTCCCACTATATTGGGTCATACAAGCCTGAATCTTTTTTAAAGTTATAATAAATTGAAAAATCCAATTTCTTGGATGAAATATTTTTATTTTTGAGTCAAACTCAAGCTTGATTGAAATGTACTGACAGGATTTGCAAACTAAGCCAAGTCTGTAAAGCAATCAGAAAATTCTGATGTAGGTGGCTGGAATAGTCTCATATGTGATCTCCCAGTTTCCAACATAAAGTTTCCCAGCGAAGTACGAGGGAGGGGAGCTCAGGTGATCAGCATAACTGGTATATTAGTTCTGGTGGAACTAATGTATTTAGTTGCGAAAACTAAATAGGACAGATTTAAAAGTGTATTTGAAAACTATTTAAAAACCCCTAAAAGCTCTGTTTCTGATGAGAGGAGGTTGAAATAACATTTCAAACTTTCAAGTAACTTTTAGGAATTCATCTATTCTTCCTATCAATCAGTAATTTGTTAGCTGCTATGCAAACTCTCATTTCAGCAGATAATAGTGATTACACCAGTCATTTGGGTCTGGTGAAATAAAATTCTCGCATCTATTTCACTGAGCCAGATCCAGGAGCGACACATGACCCGGACACCTCGCTTTCTCTAGTCCACCAAGATAATACAAACAAATTATTTGTTGCAGAATACACTTTTGGGAAGCCTGTCAGTACACTGCATCGTGCAGACACCAGCGTATAAAATTTCATACCACTATTTGTTTTAAATCCAGCAGTTCCCTGGAAACTAAATGGGCGATCTAACATTTTGCCTTCTAGTGTCTACTGATGCTCTTTGAGGATTTCTGGATGTCAGCACACAACCAGCATAATCAGACTTTTTCCCGAGAAACAGAAGTATTTTTCCTCTGTCTCCTCTGGTCAGAATCTGATTATCAGGCCAGGGATTCGGTGTTACTTTATTGTCTGGCAGCTTTAAAATAGAATTGAGATATTACATATCCATTTCCTTGATACCCTTTGCAAGATTTTGTCTTTGAGAGCGTGTGAAGCTGCATTTCCTTTGGATCTCCCGCCACAAAGTGCTCTGACCCCTCTCTGCAGCAGCCTCTGTGCCCTCTGGCCTTGAAAGGAGGCTGCGGCACGGCGTCCTGTGGCCCAGCCTGCAGAGCCCTCGAGGCCAGACCTGCAGGAAAAAAATACTTTGCAGGTTTAGGACCATCCCCACAGAATTGGGGATGGGATGTTAAAACAGAGAGGAGAGAGCTGGGCTGGGAAGGAATTTAGACGGCAGGCTATTTCTGGGTGAAGTGAACTGGAAAGAGCTTTTGTTTCTGTTCACAGTTGGCAGAGTCGCAGCTCGCTGACAGAGAAACCCCAGAGCAGGAGAGGAGATTTTGGATGGAGGCAAAGCTCATGCAGAACGCTTGTTTTTCCACAAAGATGTTCTTGCAGAGAGAGGGGTAAAGGGGATCGTCCTCCATGGTGAACCTCGCGTACTCACTCCTGCAAGTCTGGCATGTGCTGTAACTCTGGTATGATATTGTCCCGTTCTCTGTATTATTTTAGGAAGGTGCAAAAAACAGTTGAGAACGTGGAGGACTTACTCCAGAACTACACAGTGGTTGCTATCGTCTCCCCTGCTTTACGTGGAGCTGAGGTCCAGCACATACATCATGTCGCAGGAAACGATGTGCTCACACTGCAGCCTCATGCCCACACCCTGCAATGGCACTTCGGGAGGTAAAAAAGACAACTTGAAGTGTGGTTTGACTCTACTGGTATCTTTATCTTTATACAGCCCACCAAAAGATAAAGAAGATTTAAATAAATCTTTCATGTCATCAAAGAAATCCTGGTATCATTAGTCATTTGCCTGGACAAAAAATATCTACATATTGCTTGAGGGGAGCTTTTCTGCTCTTTTATCATATCTGTAATAACAATTACTTCCAAAAGTTCAGAGAAATTAAAACTTATCCAAGTTTGTGGCAGGTATGACATATACACCTTTCACAACAGGATTAACACAGGATCTTCACTGCTTTTTACCCTTAAAATTGTTTTAAATTGGCTTGTTGGGACCAAACCAAATTTCCCCAACCTGTGTCTCCAATTCTGCTGCAGCTCTGGAGAAGAGACAGCTGGCAAACTCTACAGAATCACTGCCGTGTCCACAGCCTTTCTGGAAGGCTTGAAGCCAACTTCACTGCTAGAAACCCCACCTACTCCTTAGGTACGGAATTTTAATCAGTGCAAAATCATCCCCACATGGTGCAGACACGCTCCGCATAAGAAATCGCCGGTGCAGGAGGTGCGTTGGGGTGGACGGGGGACAGAAAGGGCTGTACACCTCCCTACGCTTAATTATTCCCAAGAGGGTGAGTCTTTCAGGGAAGAGGCTGGGATATTTCTCATAGCTTTATTATTCCCCAAGGTACCCAGGGAGGGGAAGCTCGCATGCAAAGACGATCAATCTGTGGGCTTAGCCTTAAATTGCCTGTCACGCTGCATAGGTAATGCTCCAGTTGCTGGCATCTCTTGGCGTTAAACTCTGTCGTATGCTGATGCACATTGCTGCAGAAGGATTTCCTTAAGTTCTCCTTAGGGTAGAACATTACACTTTCCCCTTAAATCCCCTGATTCTAGATGCATCTCATGCAAGTATTATTTTTTTTAATCCAACTGCATTCTCTCTTTAAATTTCAGTTATACAACCACTCCCAACCCCTGTCATTTCATGCACTCAGACACCTGCACCAGTGCAGAACGAGCTCTGTACTGATACAAATCTGCTATGAACTCGCAAAGGCAGATTTTCTTATTAAACAGCAGCTGTATTTGATGACCTGGAGGGAACAGAAGTATCGACTACTGTCCCTACCAACCGCACCCTCAAGCACACAGGAGAAAGGCGATCGATGGCTCTCCTCCCAGAAAATTCACTAAGAGTCACGAAAGTATGAGGAGGACAAGTAACTGTACCGGAAGGAAACTCAACTGCTTCTACAATGTCACCAACAACTTTTAAAATGAGCAAATTTGAATCAATAATAAACTAACGTGAGAAGATAGAAAAATAGAATAATAATGTGACACCTGAGTGAAGGTGGTCGCTAACGTAACATAGTGGCAAGCATCACAGAAAGATTAGCAGAAAAAGCCTACGCAACACAGCTAAGGAGCTACAGAAGTGTGAGACCTCTTGGTGTGGAAGAGTTGATGACAGACAACATCTATTTTTGTTTCTGTAAGACAAAAAACAACGTCAAGCATTGAAAAGCCTACTAAAAATGGCAAAGTGATAAACTAAGCATGAGATTCCCATGAGCCTTTATGCCAGCTTCAGATATTGCACATAAAAAAAAAAAAAAGGCTGCTGAAAGAGGTGATTGGTGTCTGTCACACTGGAAAAGCCAATTTAATAACAAGTAGAAGAAATAATAAATACTTAAAAAAAAAATTCAGATCCTGGATCAATCTTCTAAGTTTAGATTTAAGGTGCAAAAACTTAGCTCTGATACACATAACTAAATAGAAAGTTGAAATTCATTTTAAATACAAGCTGTTAAAGATGTGGCTACAATAAAGTTTTATTATACATGCCAGTAACTAATTACAGTGTACAAAACTCTCTAAACATAATTCCCCCAGCACTAATATGCAGAACACTCAAGGAGAATTCCTGATTTAGATGCTCTCTTTGTTGATTTGTATTTCCAAATAAGACCACAGAAACGCATGAGAAATGGACCCTTGTTGGAAGCAGAGGGCATCTGAACAAATTCTCCTTACTTAGAGGCGGCTTCTGAAAAAAAGTCACTTACTTTTCAAAATTTTGGATTATTGTGATCTTCTACCATGATCTCGTCTAGCACTAAGATATCTTGTAATGAGGGACTAGAAAGCTTCTACACTAAACAAGAGGTAACACACTTAGATACTTTTTTGGAAATAGTTGGAGAAGCAAAAGCTTCATTATCATCTGCAGTGAAAAGCTCTATCCTATGACGATACGATCTCTGTTTATATAGAGAAAAAGTGAGCTATGATCCATCAGGGCAGTAAAAAGACACTTCACCTGTTGATTCCTCAAGCAAACTCTGTGAAAACAGTGGTAAGACATTTTAAGCGGAGGGTCTTCATCCAAGAGATCTGCTTTTGTGTTGTGTTGGAACCAAACATGTCCGACTTTGGGATGCAGGGCAGGTACATACGTTCTGGCAGCCTTTTAATCAAATCTCTTCTCTGGCACAGAGGCAGTTCTGGTGTGTGACAGTAATGTAGATTTATGGAAGATAATAAGGTGATCAGCTGCCCTGCAGAGTCATTATTTTGTTTCATTCAAAAAACCAAGACACTAAGACTAAACTGATGGGTTGATGTACGCAACGGCATCGGGTGCCTGCTTCATAGTTCAGTGAAGTTAATGGAAAAACTCCCACTGCCTTCACTTGTGAATCAACCAGCAAGTTTAAAAAGAAACAATAACTTAGGAAAGAAAAAAAACCTAGTGCTAAGTAACTACCAGAACAGTAACTGTTTTATAAATATCTAGATTGTTAAAATATTTCTTCTGACAACATTCTTGTCCCTTTGTGTTCCCTAGGTTTCAATATTCTAGCAAATTTGTTTAAGACAAGATTAATCACTTAAGCAGTGAATTTAAAATTAATATCCCAGAATATGAATAGATTATTATTAGGACATGAATTTTAAATTTATAATCATGTTTATGCAAAAATAATTATTAATTTTACTCACTCATCTACCTCTTGATAATAATCTCATCCTAATAATAAACTCTGTCAGATCAATAGAAATTCTTTCTTTGACTTCACCAGGTGCAGGAGCAGACACCTAACGAGAATAAAATGTACTACATGATGCAGTGAATCCAAGTAAACCGCTTGTGTTTCAAATATCAAGCTACAAAAACATACAACATTCTCACACAGTAACTGTCCTCTGCAAAAAAATGCCTTAGAAAAGACTCTAGAGCAATGCGTACTGATGACTAAATCACAGGGCAGGAATTAAAGAAGATGCAGTTACACACACACACGTTCTCATCTTTTCTGTTAGTGTGTCAGGAAATATTCAAGTCAGTAACAAATGCTGTAGCAGCTTTGAGACAAAGCCTTGTGTTGAAATCACAGCTAGACACAACACTTTACGTCCTTCCTCTTTTCTGGTTATTAGGTCAGAGGCATTTTCAGGAAAGTTGACATTTGCAGTTTTTAAATTAATATTTCCAAAACTTCCTTTCATGCACTGCAAATTGCTTATGATGAAATAGCTGTAAATATCAGAAGGATCCATCTGGGTTCACAAATACAAAACTGTGGTTTTCACCAAATAGAGTATCAGCTAAAAAAATATCCTTCATTCAACCACAAGCAAAATATCACGGTCAAAGGCAGGTCAAGTTGAAATGAATATACTTTTCCGCCAGCACACAGACCAGCCAGAAAACAAGACGTATCATGTTGTGGAAGTATTATCACCAAGCAAGGCCTCTGAGCTGAGCTCTTCTCCACTCCCACCTCTCTTTGCAACAGGAGTTGCTCGGAGGAAGCATTTCCATTGCTCCTTTTTACACAGAGTACCTCGATCCTGAGCCTTTGCAACACAGCATGATCTAATAACAGGTGTTATCAGAGAAAACACGGTTAAGTTTCCGATTTTCTTCTAATGGGGTTCACGTGATCCTCACAAAAACCTGCCCAACTATCAGAGCTCCAATGCCGATCCAGTGCATAGGCTGCATGTACTAGAACCAGCGCAACAAATATCCAAAGTACTCGTTGATGAAGTAGGTGTTACAGTAGTTGCTTTTTCTACTGACCCATTTCCGTACTGAACGGCAAAGTTGAATCCTTTCAATCTACCAAGTCCAAATTGTGTGGTTTTTTTTCTAAGAGATTGATTAATTTTTGTAGACTTAATTGGGTAGGTAAGACAAAGTAAAGACACCGAAGTAAATGAAATAAAAGGGCACTGGGATGGCTAATGGTGCTTATGATCTCACTGCCAGAGTTGTACCTATTTACCTCTTGACATTTTGTCCCAGGTCTTAGCCAACAGTTTGATGAGCAGGGAGAGTCACACCAAGCAAGGGCACAACCGCAGCGCTGCGAGACCACACGAGAGCTTGCTAAGCTAGAGTTGAAGAGCCATCCTTCTTTTATTCACCCTTTCTCTCAACTACTGCCCATAGCTTCTTCTGGGGGAAAAATTCCACTGGAGAACATCTTTGATGGACAAAAGGCGCTGAATGCACTGCAATGAGAAATATTTTGCTTCTTTCTTTGCAAATGTAAATGGTAGTAAATATTTGGGATTGACGTATGCCACCTTAACTTATTCTTTTACATACAGTCTTCAGCATCAGCAAAACTCTGCTGTTGATACGTAAATAATTTGCTTTGTGCAACAAGTCATACGACAACAAGTATGAAGTTTCTCATATTCCTCATAGCAATGTTACCTAGAGAGGCAGAATATTTTTTCTCCACCTTCATTAGGCTTTTGAGCCCAATCCTGCCATTGATCAGCTCACCAAACTCCAAGTGACTTCAACACGAGTTCATATATAGCTCACCGGAAAAGTGGGATTTATTAACACGCTGCCAGAGCTCACAGACTGCTGCTGCTACCTTATTGATCGGATCCTGGGAAATGGCATGTCTACCCAGGGAGATTACGGATATAATCAAGTGAGGGGGATCAGACTGACCGATATTTTGACAAATTTCATATTGCTTGTTATTTTCCTGGTGCTGCATGTGGGGAAACAGAGGTACTAACAATGCAGGAGGGAAATAATCTCTTAAAAGCGAATATAAAATGAACTCACAAAAACCAAGTGTCGTTTACCCTAGGCAAGAAAAGATTTTATCTGGGTCTTATCAACAGTGCTTTTCAACGTCTGAAGTCCTCACAAAAGATCTTCTTGGGTTGGGTTCGTTGTTTTTTTTTTTTTTTTCCCCACTTAGCTTTAACCTTTCCAGCCAATCTAGCCCTACAAATTTTTCTTCTGATAAAAAATCCCAGCAGACACTGTCCTGGGGTCCACCTAATCGTTCTAGGATTTAGAAACCAAGTGCGCTTTCCCATTTGATGTGCCTGGGCTCAAGGCTTCAGGTGGACTTTAATCAAATGCACATTGCCCTTTGCTTGATCTGAACAATCAGCTCAGAAAATTTCTCATTATGGCTTTTGTAAGAAGAAATAATAGCCTGTCTTCTTGCAAGCAAACACAATTTGAATGAACAAAATTAATGGCTGTTTCTCTTAATTTTTTCCTCCTACTGATGTGATAGGTTATATACGAGGTGTAATTACAATAATGTCAAAGTCGCTATTGAAAGAGTTAATTTGCTAGGAAAAATCCCCACCAGTAAAAAAAAATAATAATCTATGGTATGCAGATGAACTATTCACTTGGTAGCTCTTCTGTGATCAAAATGAAACTAAGCTGAACTGCTGAAACAATAAAAGTAAATTGTTACTTGGGGTTTGCAAACCTCAATTAAATAAATATTATGCAGTAAACAACATTCTGGATTTTAATTAGGATAAAACAACTGAAAAAGGAGTTACCAACCATTTGTGTTTATCTCACAGTAACCTTCAACTACTTTTTTACAGGAGTGTGCTGGAGCACCTCTCCTGTGAGGACCGGCTGAGAGAGCTGGGGCTGTTCAGCCTGGAGAAGACGAGGCTCCAGGGAGACCTGAGAGAGGCCTTCCAGTACCTAAAGGGGGCCTACAAGAAAGATGGGGAGAAACTCTTCAGCAGGGCCTGTTGAATGGGGTAATGGTTTAAAAACAGAGGAAGGTAGATTCAAATTAGATATTAGGAAGAAATTTTTTACACTGAGGGTGGTGGAACGCTGGGCCAGTTTGCCCAGAGAGGTGGTGGATGCCCCATCCCTGGAGACATTCAAGGCCAGGTTGGATGAGGCTCTGAGCAACCTGATCTGGTTGGAGATGTCCCTGCTCCTTGCAGGCGGGTTGGGCTAGACAGTCTTTAAAGGTCCCTTCCAACCCAAACATTCTGTGATTCTATGAATCCATGACAAAACAAAGAATTTTAGCTTAAAAAACCACACAAACTCCAGTTTTACTTTCATCAGCATCAGAAAGTCATCTTAATATCTATTTCACCTTCTGAAAAGTTTCTATAAAACTTTAAATTAGATAAATATGGGTATTGATGGTGGTTTTCTGGTCCCAGCTTTTCAATTACTTTTAAGAAAGTAAAGCATTTTGAAAATAATGTGATCAATTTGTTGCACTTGCTCTAACAAGACGAAACAGCCATCTAATTATCCAACCAAACAAAAATGAATGCTGACTGGGGGGTAACTAATTTTAAATGGCAGGTACCAGGATGGAGAATCATGCCTCATTCTGCATTTTTTCCTGGTAGGTTTAATGCAACGCAATCCGGTATTTACATTAGCCATTTGCATTTTCTATAATGCTGCGTGCTCTGTAACAGCGTTTAATTCCTTGCTGAGTTACCAGATTCCAGCATGTCCTGCAATGGAGCTACAGCGGATTTCTACAGAAACTGAAGACACAAGCCACGCTCTCATTCCTCACCAGTTCATTCCAGCTCTGCAACTGGGTTCCTACAGCAAACCCCAGTTGACTTTTTCATCCCAGAGCGCAGTACGTAACAGAGAAGCAGAAACTCTAACGTGCATGTCTATGGCTTAAAGGAAAATAAGATGCCTTGCTACTTCTTCAAGTGGTGCAGTTAACACACCCAGCGACGTGCCCTTTGAGTGAGCTAATTACCTCCACGGGAGCAGCAGGAACAGCGGCACATACATCACGCGTGCGTCCATGGGGCCATAGAAGCGCCGGTTGACTGGCCGCACCGGGGCACTTACAGCACTGAGTGCTGCATTACTCATGGATGCCACTGCATCTGTGCTCCTGCGTCCCGATCATTATTTTTAAAGGCGCTGTCTGAGAATGGCTAAAGGAAAAAAAAATAAAATGCCAAGCAAGTTGCCTTGCTCTTGATGGAGCCCCAGAGGTGGCTGACGGCTGACAGCAGGTCTCTCCCCAAGGTGACAGTCACCTCTCTGGGTGCTTCATAACCTGAGGAGGGCTGAAGCACCAAAATTTCCAGGGTATTCTGTTTCATCTGGGAGCTCTGGCAGCAGGAGACGGGACACAAATCTCTCCCCTGCCTCCAGCAGGCTGAAGAACATCACCTTGGCAAAAAAAAAAAAAAAAAGTATTTATGTACGTGAAGTGTCAATTAATGCCCATTAAGCTGTCTTCAAAATGCTGCAATTCTAGCCTTCTTATAAATATTGTTCCATTATTCAGCAGCAAGACAACACATTTTCATTGGAGACAAAATTATTGGTCTAAAAATGAAAAGTTAAGCGAGTAAAGAAATAGCAGTGACATTTCTAGGGGCTGACATTTCTGCACAACACGGTGAGCTATTAATTTGCTAATTACTCACATAACACAATTTCAGTGGGTAGTTTAAGAAACAATTTAAATTGAACCAGAAGATTAAAAAATTTGGCCTAAAGGCTTGGATTTTTACCTTCACTTTACACTACAATCTCTAAAGTAAACGAAAAGGCCCCATTTTTCTGTGGCTTACTCAAGAGGAGAGCTGAGAACCTTGATGGTCAGACCTTGCACTGCCTTGGAGAAGAGTCACAACTGCCATACGTTCTGTTACCTGCAGAATTGGTGGAGTTTGACTTACTTTTCTATCCCTGAAAATACCACCTGTGTCCAGAAACAACTGGGTTTTGCCATTTCTTTCTCTACTTTTCAGCATGCTGTTGAAATACCCCTATTCTCACCTGCAACAAGGCAATTGCTAGGGTGCTCTCAGCTTTCTGCACAAGGAGCTTGGGAAGGGATCGTTTTATATCACACATGTAGGTGTCAATACCTTCTGCTGCTGCTTCTTTAGGTGATGATTCCCTAAACCACCTCTTAATTCCACTTTATTAAGGAGACAACGTCTTACGAAATGTCGTTACACCCGACCTCTTCTGCCAGGCAATTTTCACCAACCCGACATCCTGATAAAAAGGGTTTGGGTAGGAAAATAAATGACTTTTTTTTTTTTTCACTACCAATCTGGAAATGATGGATTTTTTTTTTCCCCCAAGAAAATGACAGAATGGCCTGCAGACAGCAGGCCAAAACCTCAAGTCAGATTTCCAATGCAATCTCCAGCCGTTCCTTGGCCAAGACTGACAGTCCATCTCTGATGAGCCAAGTCAACACTACCGTCAAGCTTCGGCTGACGGCAGTCCTCTTGGCTCTCCTTTCATTCCCTACTTCTTATCTGCTCCCCTAAACCTCTTAGTATCCTTGTTAGCTTTTTTTCCCCGCTGCTTATGGAAAGCCAGATCCCTAAAATAGGGTTCTTGTCCCAGTTTTAAATATCCCAGCAGGGACAAAGACTTGGCCACCCCCAAGACCTCAGCAGTTTCATTCTGTGTTACCCAGGGGACAATTGCTGAAGGTCAAAAGGAAAATGTTCCCTTACAAACATATAGCCTTCACTTCCACATAACCGATAGCTTCCAGGTTCACAGCAGAAAGATTGGCAGTTCTGTGATGTGGAACATCAAGCTAAATCCAACTTAATTCATTTAAAAGAAAATCTATCTTTTAATGCATCGGTTGGTGGATTTTTTTATCAGCGTAACACAAAGCCCACAGCATAGCCAAACTCCGAAGTGACATTGGGGATATTTCCTTCTCTACTTTTTCCCAGTTTCTCAATATTTGTTTGGATAATGTGTGTAAAAAATAAATGAAGAAAACAGCACAGGAAGATTAGGCAGCTCCAAGTTACCTGGCAGTACATTACATTGCACGCTCTCTGGAAAACAGCTCCTCTCAAGTTCTCCAATGGTACTAAGCATTAGAAAAATAAAATCCATGTTTGGATGATTTTGAGCTCTCTAATTATCATTTTGCTATTTCTACATGTCTCTTGAGGAATGCCGTATCCTGTGTAAATTATTTTCCTCCACCAGCAGCCGTCTCGCATGCCTTGGGGATGCTCACGCCCACGTTCACCTAGCCATAGGCGCCTCTGAGTCTCCAGTGAATGTACCCCGTGCCGGCATGCAGGCAGAAAGCAATCAGTCATCTTTGATTGCTGTAAGGACCATTTTTGACCAATTTCCCTAATTATATTCCTTAGTGGAAAGCTCACCTAAGTGTATATAGATGCATCTACATGTGTGTGTATACACTAGTTAGATAAAGTTCACACATTATGAAAGCTTAATGAGTTTTCTTGTGCTCATCCTCAGCCTCATCGTCTACATTCTCTTTCTGTAGACACATGTTTAGGGGATAGCAGAGAATGGGATGTATATGACTAAAACCTCCTCTGTTCAAGCTATGTTCAGCCGGCTTAGGATGCCTCCACTGCTGCAAATTCGAGCTTAAACACAATTCTTTCCTAAGGTACCACAAAGAAGAGATGTAGAGAGCTGCTATGAGATGGCTAATGTCTTTTCCCCAGGCTTCTTTTTTTTTTTTTTTGCAGCCAAGCAGAAACTCACAAAAAGACATCTCAGCCAAAAACTCCCTGTTTAGAGTCCTGGAAGGCTGAGAAGAGCAGCCTCTGCAGAGCAGGATGCACAAACCTTGTTTATGGAGACGCAAAGGAAAGTAGGCGAGCTTCACATCAAATGTGTATAAACAAACTGGTGGATAAAACAACGTATTTACAAAATCTAACCTATGAAAAATTTATGTTTAAGACAAACACTGTGATCTCATACGTGAAACAGGAAGGATGGGTGCCTACGGGTATGGAGAACCAGAAAAGATGAGAGTGTGAATCTGGGAGAGCGCCAGTACAAATTTATAGGAAATCACTGAAAGCTCACAAGGCTGCACGTAAAAATTGACTTTCCCCCTCAGTCTCTCAGTAGATCTTGCAGTGACATCTTATTGCTGCTAAGTGAACAAAGAAGCCCTGAATATATGGTTAAATCACACACAATAGCAAACATTAATTAATTGATATTTGAATAGCGTACTGAGAGTGTAACAATTGTACAAGCGGGATTTGGGGAGCATTCACTCAAATCTGACATCTTTGCTATTCTCAGCTCTCTTTCAGCTCCCCGGTGCGGTGAGAGCTGTGATTTTAGCAATACACAGTGCCTGATGTACTAGCTCCCGTGGCTGGGAGGTTAAGGTGGGGATCGCGGTGGCTTTGTTTCCCTTGTCACTGCTAGAAGTACTCGTGCTCTTTGAGCACAATGAGAGGACACATTTTACTTTTGAAAGTCTCAAGGCATGTATATTTTTATTCAATTTTTCTGAAAGGTCAGTACCATTCAGATCACTTATCAATGATACTTCCTTGCCTACGTATCATTTTTATATTGAGGCATCGGTTTTCCTGGTTCAACAGTCAGGTCCTAATAAAAGAGGATGACATGTATTAGAAGTAAAGAAAAATAGCTGTAATAATAGCACTCCAGTCCCACTTACTTGTCTCTTAACCTCTTTCTTTCAAAGGCTCCCACGCTGCCGTGCTCAGAAGAAACTTACCATTGAATTATCTACCAGAAACCTGTTGGCATCTATTGCCGCTTTGGTGCAGCAGCGGTACGGGGCAACAATAACAAATAACTCCTCTCAGACTCCTGCCCCTCTTCCATCTCAAACTACAGGTCTAGAAATAAGACCTGTTGCAGACACGGAATATTTTTTAAATTAAGTTCACAGTTTCTGAGCTCCAACTGACAGCTCAGTCCCCCCAGGACTGCGGCGCTCATCCACTGCCCCCCCCCCACCCTGCTCCTTCCAGGCGTTGTTCTGGGGAAGCAGCTCTACAAAATTCTCACTGATCATGAAAGGCAAATAAACTCAATCCCAGAAGTAAAGGCAAAAGCATCAATACGGTTTTCTCTAGCAGCCCACTGCTATTTATACAGGTGACTGTGAACATTCACACATCAAAAAAGTGGTATTTTGGCATATCTTCCAGGAGCAATTGTCTCCCTAATGGATAGCACGGTAAATATGCTGCCCCTGATGAGGAGAAGATGCGTGAATCATTACAGCAATAGTCTGTAATGAAAAGGATGTAGATTCAGCTCCCTGTCAGATTTCCCGATACGAGATTTTTTTAGAAATCTCACAGGTACCTTTGGATTTCAGTAGAAGGATCTTGTGGCTTTTAATGCCACAATTAAAATTTCTGTGCTTTTCCTAACTTCACAGAGGAATTATCAAGATTGATACATTAAAGAACGAGGGATTCATTAGGGAGCTGGCAGCACACAGCTTTGGTATCTAAAGTGGACGGAAATTGGAACTGGGTGAATAAAGCCTCCGACCTAAAAATGAACTAGTTCCACAAATGATGGGTTCAACGGGTGAAAAACCTGAACTGGTTCCAAAAGTGATGGGTTCAACGGGTGAACTGGGTGAACAAAGCCTCCGACCTAAAATTGAACTGGTTCCACAAATTATGATGTCCCCCAAATCCCCTCTGAGAGGGGCTTAGAAAACTTCCCAGCAGAGGATGGTTGCATCTTTCTCTCTGCATGGCCTGATGGCAGGGCTTCCTTCACTCTTGCTGCCTTCACAGCAGAGGTGGGACAAATACATTCATCCAGTGGCTTTCATGGACAGGCAAGACAATTTCACATATATGTGTCTGGTTTTCTTTTAAAGCACACATTGTGCTGATCTTGCACCCCAGGCATTTGCAATGCAATCTGTGCTATCTCATTTCTAAGATTAAGCAGTTAAATAGTCTTGGCTTGGTTCTTCTTAATCACACTAACACCACTTTTACAATGATCGGGGCTGAAAGGTTTAGTGTAAGGACGATCGCCCTCTTCCTCTACTACCAGCACATGCTGAGCCAGTGCATTTAATAAGAAAATCATCGTAGGCTTCAGAAAGAGTAAGATCAGGGTTAGGCTCCTGTTGACATGGAAATACTCAGAAATGTCTATTGAGAAGTGTCCCAAGCACTGAAGTTCTCTGAAAATTCTCATTCATGTCTTAATGAAGACACTGCCACAAGTCAGAAGTTGGAGCTTTTCTGTTGAATGTTAGTGCAAAGAATAAATAAGAATTAAGATCGATTAGAGTCATTTTGGCACCAAAAAAGCTAGTGTACTACATGTCCTTGCCAGTGCTCCCTCGTGCATACGATAGGAATAGCTGCAGGGAGTGGAGAAGCAGTAACTTTTTGAAAGTACTGTATCTACTACAGAAGCACCACATTAAGCAGACCATTTCCAATGAATCCCAAATGATCATGTTCCTTAGCTTTTTGTGAAAGCAGAATAGCATATAAAATGTACATTGCACAGCATGACTTGTACTACTGCCCTAAACCATGAAAGAAGTCAAATCACATCTCCAGATTAAACATTCACAGGAAAAAAAAATATCTGAGCAAAAGAAACTTTGTTCTGTAAAATTGCAGTTGAACAGAACTGGGAAGACTGATTTCTTTACACAAGAGCATGAAGTACATGTATTTTAAAATCAGCTAATATCTGCTTTAGAGATGTTTAAAACAGAAAATACTGTATTTTGCTATTACTTTAGATAAACAGTGGATGATAAGTCTGGAGACTTTGTTCAGTGTGGAATAGGATATTAAAGAGCAAATATGTCAGTTATTTTATTAAATCAAAATCACAACATTTACACATTAGCTTTTTTTTTCCTTAACCTGAGAGTCAGTGCCTTATATAAACAATGTTCTTCATAAGTAAGTGACTACGGGAGCTGATGCTGAAAGAAGCAGATGTAATCTCTAAGGCTTTGCTTAGATGCAGGAACCTGTTAGCAGTTCCCAGTTCCTAGCATGGTTATGGCAGGATGAAGTCAAGATGCAGTCTCCTCTATCCCCTGCCATGCGTCCTCTGGGTTGCAAGAAACTCTCACCAGTTGGCCCAGAAGGATCTCCAGCTTGGACACCTGTTGAGAAACTTTGTTCTTTGGTAAACGTTAGGTATTTCTGCTTTTTACAGAGACAAATCAATGTGTCAGACATCAAGAGCTTCACAAACAACGCTTTGAACCAGTAAAAAGATTGAGTTCACTAAACGGAATATGACAAATGTCATCGTTGACTGGAACAATTACTGGTTTTCCTCATACCTTTATAAAAAGTGCCATCTCATAGCTAGGAGAAGAATTTTTTTGTCATGTAGTTGAGCCAGAAAAAAAAGTAAAGAGTGGATTTAAACTGGAATAGTCACTTGTTTTTACTAGTGCATCCCTGTATAAATTTTGCACATGGTGAGCATCAGGATGCTCTTGACTATCGTGTGCTTATTGCTAGTTCTTTTTGTTCATTTATATGAAAGTAAAAATGAACCAAAATATTATCTAACTCACCGGGGAGTTATGAAGTGTCACTGTTATTGATAACAACAGGAAATGAGATCTGCGCCCGTTCCCCTTGCTCAGCATTGATGTGGTAAAATCATAAAGCAACTGGAAAATGCAGCGCCTCTGTTTCTAAGTGTAAGGCAAGGGACCAGTTTCAGTGCCATGCCATCCCAGTCTGACACCTCTGTGACTCCAGTAACTTCAACTGAATCATAGTGGCAAAGTGAATCAAGATCCCTGCAGCAACTCGTCCTTCTTCATTTCCAGTTCGCCAAAGAACTTTGTCTACGGCAGTTCAGCAATACATTTTTACATGTCTTTGTCTTTAATAAAACGCTTCAGTGTCTGCTGAGCTGTGGTCCAGACACATCACCATATAGCAAAGATGTAAGTACTCCAGTTAATCAAATCTGAGGCCACAGCCAGCATGCTACATTGGATGGACCACAGCCTACGGCAAATACTTCATGAGAAGGTGGGCTTCGCAAAAGCACATTTAAATTTGGTTTTAGGTAAGAAGTCATGTTTTTACTGTGGAAATCTGTGACAAATTTACCTACAAAGATATCTTTTATTGTATTTTTGATGAGTTATAGACCTTTCCTAGTAGAAGTCCAGGAGCAGGATTCTCTGTGAAGGGGAAATAGTGCCGACTACCAGCATGGCCCAGCACAACCCATTAGCCTCTCCCACCTGGACACCTCAAGGTGACAGGAAAGCCCCTGTCAGCCCTTCCCTTATTATTTCCTTGACTCATTTGCCTCATGATCTTCCCTCGAGATGCAAGCCCACGAACAGAAGAGGACACTTTGCTTCCAGGCAGAGCTACAATTGTTCCTATCAAGCTTACATCTTGACCACAAAAAAAAAATCCCATTTATTCCAAATCCTGCCAGAGGACTCCAGCCTTCACCTTCAACTTGAGAGGGTTCCTCATGGATCCCTCAAACTGTTCTGAAGCCTATTGCCTGAATACCTCTACCAGGATGATACAGCAATGGCATGAGCCTAGGTCTGTGCAAATGCTGCCGTCCTGCTACAGAGGCATCAGTACCACATGGCAGAAAAGCAAGCAACTTGCTTCAAGTAACGTTAAAAAAAAACCCAACAAACTACAAGCTTGGAGAACTGTGCTGCCAGACAGCTCTGTGAACACAGCTTTTACCCTTCGTGTAAGCAACAGAAACCTTTGCAGCTGCAGAAATGAATCAAGAAATACGGATAAAATGGAACAAGCACTAGAGCTTGAAGAAGTTCTCGAGTGCCGTCTGGTTCTTAAGCACAACCAGTCCGGCGGGTGCACAGGTACTGCGTTGGGCTGTTTTCAATTAGCAGGGTCCTCACATCACAACTACCAGCATCATCTTGAACTAATTGCTGAAAACGGTACAACATGGACTAAGTGCAGCAGTCTCGCCCTCTTGTAAAGCATTCGGTGCCCACGGATGACTTCGGATTGACACAAGTGAGGGGAAAGCGGCAGGTGCAGGAGTGCTGGTACTGCCCCGGTGCCCTGGCCCAATGCCGGGCTGCAGCACGTCCTCCTGCAGCATCCCCGACAGCCTCTGCCTCGCATGAGTGGGTTTTGGGGGCGAGCTTCCGTGCCACTGACAACGCCAGCAGCACAAGGCTCTCGGAGGACGTTGTGCTGGAACTCAACAGCTTGTTGTTCTGCAAACTGTTTGGCCACGTCGTTGGCATGAAAGGGAAGCAGCGATGTTGCTTCTAGCTGTACTTCAGCCTTTTGAAATAAAATATTGCCTTTTTTCTTTTAAATCCAAATCCCCTCAATGAGCCCTCATTTTTTCACTTTCCATCAAAACCACAATGTTCACAGTGACTCATGCATGAAAGATTGCTAGCAAACTCATGCAATGCTTGTGTAGGTATACTTGATGAGTGAGGCTAGAGATTTCCAATTTGTGAAGTTATTATTCCATAAGCACAGTTTGCCATGTAGCAACTGTAAAACTCAGAAATTTCATTCAGGGAAGATTTGATACTGATCTTCATCACATTTCCATTTTGGCAGAGATTTTTAAGGACCGTACCAGTTACCTTCTCGCAGTTGCAGTACCAGAGCTCCACCTATAACGAAGTGAATCCCTCCTGTCTTTGCAAAAGCACATGTGAATCTGGCTTCCACAGTAATCCTTGAAAAAATGGATACAGACTATGCAGTGTTAATAAGGCAATTATCACGCAAGTGGCACAATTTTTTCTGTGATTTCCTAATTAACATGACTATCAACTGTTTATTAATAAAGCAGTTCCCCATGCTTTGACTTGCAGCATATTGTAAACAAATTTAAGATGCCATTTCCTGCTTCGTCATTTACATCACACTGTTAATTCACACTTATATTTGTTTTTCCTATTTGTTAGTGCATTTCACAGAAAATTGTACATCATGATGTGGAAGAAAAGCAGCATCAGAAACAAATCCACAAAAGCAGATTGGTGGATTATTTCCTATTAAATTATGCACCCAGGGAATTTTTTTACAGTACGTGAAACTACTTGCGGTAATCTGGACAAACTACCTCCTCCTGCATCAGTATTTTATTTGTCTTTCTCCAGCAGATGCTACTGACAGTCTACTAAATGGTGCACTGCTTAATAAATTTAGTAGAGGAAAAAGAACATTTGTTTTCATACAAATTAGATCATGCATGAAGCTATGTTAATTGCAGCGTTTGGGGAAAAAAAAGTTTAGTCCAGTAAAAGAGTGGGGAAATAAGATTCCTGCTTTTTCTGATGTTAACACCAAGCAACTTCCAACGCAACACATTCTTCTGATTTGCTGTTTCCTGTAAATGCCATCCCATGGCTAAATTTTCCAGAGCCAGCAATTTAACTATCCAGCCCTTTGAAATTACATCTCGTCGGTGGTGCAGCTGTCTGCGACCAAGCACAGTATGCATATGCAGCTTTACACTAAGTGGTGTTTCTCTATTAAAAAAAAAAACAACAACAACACACCTTTGCACATTCCTTTCTGACTGACTGTTTAATGTGAGAAAATATTTCTGACTGAACTTCTGTTGAAGGTGGTGCGAGCATTTAAAGGCTGGGGAAATTGTTTCCCCTAGTATAGAGCCTGCACCATCACAGGCTGACTAATGAGTCAGAGAGTGCTGAAACCCTCAGGTCCCATAAACATCCACTAATGAGATGAAACAAGATCTAAAGTGCTCAAATGTTGATAAGTACAGAATGTAGCTCACGATGTACTCTTCACAAATTAGTGAAGGGTTGCTATGGCTCCTTAATGAAATGTTATTATGTTTTAAAACTGAAACCAGACATCTGGGGGAGGTGGGGGGCTGGGAGGAAATGGAAGCGAGTGTTTGAACACCGTTGTCTAGGCTTCCTTTCATCAGCCAGCTGAATTTGCTTACTTGTCCTGAATGAGTGGATCCATTTCTTCAGCTGGTGCAGTGCCTTGCAATAAAGCAGCACAGTGTGTGCCGTCTTCCGCTCTCTGGGAAGTAGAAATCTCTGGTATGGGAGAGGAGGCTTCTGTAGGAAGGACTGTATGAGCAGTGAAAGTCTCCTGTCCTCCCTCAGCGACAAAGACCATCCAAAGGATTCGTCAAAAGCGAACACGCCAATATATTCAGCGCATTTGCAAAATGACAGTCAGATCTCAAAAAAATTTAAGTCCCAAAGTGTTAGGAATCACTTCCTTCAAGCGAAACTTGGATGTGAAATTATTTATTTAAAATCACAGAATCATAGAATGGTTAGGGTTGGAAGGGACCTTCAAAGGTCATCTAGTCCAACCCCCCTGCAAGGAGCAGGGACATCCCTGACTAGATCAGGTTGCTCAGAGCCTCATCCAGCCTGGCCTTGAATGTTTCCAGGGATGGGGCATCCACCACCTCTCTGGGCAACCTGTTCTGGTGTTCCACAACTTGCATTGTAAAAATTTTTTTCCTAATATCCAATCTAAATCTACCCCCCTCTATTTTAAAACCATTGCCCCTCGTCCTATCACAACAGGCCCTACTGAACAGCCTCTCCCCATCTTTCCTGTAGGCCCCCTTGAGGTACTGGAAGGCTGCTATAAGGTCTCCCCGGAGCCTCCTCTTCTCCAGGCTGAACAGCCCCAACTCTCTCAGCCTGTCCTCATAAGAGAGGTGCTCCAGCCCTCTTATCATCTTTGTGGCCCTCCTCTGGACCTTCTCCAGCTGGTCCATGTCCTTCTTGTGTTGGGGGCTCCAGAACTGGACACAGTACTCCAGGTGGGGTCTCACCAGGGCAGAGTAGAGGGGGAGAATCACCTCCCTCGACCTGCTGGCCACGCTCCTCTTGATGCAGCCCAGGATGCGGTTGGCCTTCTGGGCCGCAAGGGCGCATTGCCTGCTCATGTTGAACTTCTTGTCCGGCAGCACTCCCAAGTCCTTCTCCTCAGGGCTGCTCTCAATCCATTCCCTGCCCAGCCTGGATTTGTGCCTGGGATTGCCATGACCCAGGTGCAGGACCTTGCACTTGGCCTGGTTGAACTTCATGAGGTTGGCACAGGCCCACCTGTCCAGCCTGTCAAGGTCCCTGTGGATGGCATCCCTCCCTTCCAGCGTGTCGACGGCACCACACAGCTTGGTGTCATCGGCGAACTTGCTGAGGGTGCACTCTATCCCACTGTCCATGTGAAAACGTATCAATTTATTTCCTTACCAACCTTGATATACATGTAGATATAGATAGATAGACATGTAGGTAGGTCAGTAGATAGATAGATAGATAGATAGATAGATATTCTGGCATACACATACATGCACACATACATATATACACAAAATCTGAGTGAAAGACAAGGATGATTCCCACTCAAACTACAGCAAGCCCTAGAATTTGCTACCTGCTACCAAACACTGCCTTTTTAAACAGTGCCCAGTGCACACACAGCTATTTCCCCCGAGTCACAGAGCAATCACTGTGTTACAAGCTTCAATAAGAAGGAAATACTCCAGCTCTGGCATTGGAGGAGACTCTGAAATCACTCGCCTGGAGAGTAACGGGTTAAACTAAACTGGGGAGATATGAAGAAGCACACTTCCTCCAGTGACTCTTGAAAACATTTCTCTAAATGCATCCTTTTAAACTTTGCTTTCAGAGGATGAAGTGAGGGAGGGCCGCGCTGACAAAGATTAAATGAGCTGACATTCACTCCCCAGCACTCGGGGACGCAGCAGCCTGCTGCTGGCACTGCATATCAACGCCGCGCGTAGGCTGCAGGCGCAGGCCCAAGGGTGGCTTTGAGAACTGATTCTCTTTTTCCTAACAAGCAAACATGCAAATATATATCCATATGAAATTTGCTTCAACTTAAATCAGTTCCATCAAATTAATTTAATTCTCCTTCTCATCTTTTCCGCCTTACCTGTGGCAGCACTTCCAGGCCAAACGCTCTCTCCCTCACAGGGACGTGACTTGAGATCCTGCATCGCTATCGCCTTTCCAGGATCCCTATTTTCGAGACTAAGGATAGTTTAAATATTTCACACTACCTTCTGCTGGCAATTCTGGCTCTTGAGGGAAAAATTTTAAAAATGGAGAGGTGAGCCGTACAGTTCAGATGCCCGACAGCTGCTCCTGGGCTTGGCAGGCCTACAAACGACACTGTGGGGCCCGCACACCCAGCTAATGGCAATCAGCCCAAACTGCAAGACCAGGTTCGAATACTTTCACATCAATCATTCTGGCTGCTGAATCAATTGAAACGATACATCAGAGCAGAGGCCTGATCCTCTTATTATTCAGTGAGATATTTCTTACATTAATTACTGAACTTCCCCTACAAATACTTGAGCTGGATGCAAAACAAGGAGATGACCTTGTGTGGCCCATGATTCCTGCACATTGTTTTAGGGTACTCTGGTGACTTCTTCTGACCTTAAAAACCTGAGTGTGACTTTATCATTTAAATGTAAATCATAGAAACATAGAATAATTTAGGTTGGGAAAGACCTTTAATAGCATTGAGTCCAACCATAAAGCAAACACTGCCAAGTCCACCACTAAACTATGTCCCTAAGCACCACGTCTACACGCCTTTTCGATACCTCCAGGGATGGTGACTCCACCACTTCTCTGGGCAGCCTGTCCCAGTGCTTAATAACCCTTTCAGTGAAGAAATTTTTCCTAATGTGAAATTGAAAAACCTGTCATCCACCCTACCGAATAGAATCTATCTCTTAATTCATGGGCAGGAGCCCAACACCCCGGCATCCGAGGTAACTCAGCATTTGCAGGAAGAGTAACATATCAAGATCACAACAGCAGTGGATCCGATGAGATTTGAACACATAGCTTCCTCGGGGATAAGTTCTGCATGAAAACAAGCACTTCAGTACGCAGAGCAAGGAATAAATCTGGCAACTCAAACTAATCATCACTGTAAAAATAATAGATTGGACTAAAGTCAGCTTTGCTCTTTATTAATTATACTATTTTCTTCCTCTAATTACACTGTTCAAGTCACATAGTGTTAAGTATGCATTTACAAACTATCTGGAAAGAAAGTTTATGTGTGTGTATATATCCACGTAGATGGTCTAATTATTTTTAAATAATTCAAATACTGATCTGAACAACCTGGTACTGGAAAACCCAGGTTGATGATACAGTTTTGTAATCAATATTCTCAGAGTAATTACTT
Source organism: Chlamydotis macqueenii (assembly GCF_036417535.1). Lineage (NCBI taxonomy): Eukaryota > Metazoa > Chordata > Aves > Otidiformes > Otididae > Chlamydotis > Chlamydotis macqueenii. The sequence continues at coordinate 5,378,291 of NC_141561.1, read as the reverse complement.
TAGAGTTCCACCAAAAAAAAACCAAAAACAAAACATCCACCAACATTAAAAGACTCAAAGTGATTTCAAAGTAAATGATCTAGATGATATATTATGTGATTTCTGTTTATTACTACCTACTTTATCTGATGTTTAATACCAACATAGAGGTCTCAGGACAAGATTTCCAACCAATTTGGTCTTCTTCCATTTGGCAAACACTGTGTTTAACAGAGCTTGAAATTAAACCAGCTTTTTTGGTTACTTCCTGCTTTGCAAAATTCCAGCAGTGATGACAGGCTCTCCTCTTCACAGGCAGAGAATGCCCAAAAGAAAAAAGCATACTACTGTCGCTCTCACACATACGGCTGAAACTTTCTGTGAGGTTCAAGTCCATGAACGAGGTCAGTGGGAGCTACCACTGTAAAAATGGATAAAACATAATACTATACTTTGATTTTTGCTTTAAGTAGAAATGATTGTGATTTATCTATTTGACCCTCTATGCTGGGACAAATGCAAGTGAAAAATGGTCACTATAAATGGCAAGGCAGTAGATGTAGTTACCACCTCACTTGGAATCTGACAATATTGTCTTGGAAATCCCTGTCTCACTCGATTAAGAGCACATGTAACTTAATTAAAGAGATTTCTTCAACTCTTATTGAGTGTTTCAGTCAGTCAAATAAATGCACTCACATATCTGTTTAAGTTTGTCTCCCTCTTCTTAAGGGTGCTTGATCTTTTCCTGCATCTCAGAATCTGTTTAGACAATCTAATCTGCTCAGAGAGAAGAGCAGTTACACAAGTTATGTTTTGAAACGTCTCAGAAACACTTGTCAGCCACAACTTGGGCTTTTTCTTGTCCATTTGGAAGATTACATATGTATTTAAGTTGGAAGTTACTCATGCTGAGTGCTTAATAGATTAGTCTTCATCCAGACTTTTCATTTTCACTTCAAAAGTAACACTAATATCTGCATATACATACCAGCTACAACTACAAAGGCTATTTCAATTTGATTTACAGTCTGGCAATAGGAAAAGTATTTTGCTAATTTTTCCATTTGTTTACTCTAGGCCATCTGTTAATTCTGCATGAGTACTTCATTCCACTGCTTCCTACACCGCAAATGCCTCCCCCTTTTCCAGTATACCCTGTGGTTTAGTGTCGCAAAGCGCCTGGGTTTTGCCAGAACCATCCCTCATGGAAAACATTCAGAGTCACTGAATTGACCAGCTGTGCTCTTTCAAATCATAGAAATCTGCTGCAGGGCAGTGACAGATTGACATCGTCCAAGATTTATGCTCTATTTTCCAAACATTTTCTGGGAGATCATGACCTTGTTGTGCATTTTCTTGGGGGAAAAACTTACAACTATTAACTTCACACGATATGCAAATACATAGATCAATGTTCCTCTCAGCAGATGATTGCCAGACTAGTCAATGACTGCTTTTTTGGGGGGGAAAAAGATACCATCAACTCTCTACTTTCCTGAAAATCTCCTCATAAATGTCTCTGATGGCAGATCGTTAAATGCTGAGCTGTGGCATTTCCCTGAAGATATAATTATAAAGCTGTGGGAGGAAAAGAGACTCTTTAGACCACACTCTTCTTTCTTTTATGACTATGTAGTTCAGTGGCTAATGTGTATATTGAATTTAATTTAATCACTTCTGTTATTTCTACTAGTTAGATAGCAGCCATTTCATTCAGACATATTATTAAATTATTTATACAGGACCTTCTACTAGCTCAATTTCATTAAGATGGAGTTAAAAGCTTATCAGCTCAAACATAGCAGGACTGTCTGAGGTCATGGTAAGAAAGCTGCAGAAGAAGATTAAATGTCCATGCCAGTATGCATATGCATATCCATGAGCCAGATGCCTAAAAACCCAGCGCCACTGGAGATCCATCTCATGCAGGCAGAGGAATTTGCAGAGCAACGCGATGGGGAGCCAGAGCCGAGCCACTCCCCAGGGTTCATTGGATTTATCGACCAGGTCTCCACTGGCACAGCAGATGAGACACTCTGGCTGCATGTAGATGCTGACATTTAAGTTCATCTCATATTGAATACCAGTGAAAGAGCCTGAAGTTGAGTCACTGCTTAAGAAATTTTGAAAAGTTTTTTTTCCTGGAAAAGAGTCTACTCTTTTCACTGAATCTTTCTGAACTTCTTGTTCCTCAATGTTAACTTGAACAGTGTTTGAATCCAGGAGGAGTGTTTGGCTGATACCACTGCATTCATTTTTGCTAGGGACATCACAGTCCCGTGTTAGAAGCTTCAAAAAGAAGACAGGGATGCTAATCAATTCCACCCACCTGTTCCACACAATTAATATAATGCAGGATCACTAATCTCACCTATTTAGCTTTCCATGACAATTTTCCCAGACTTTCCCTACATAATCCATGCTATTGCCTACTTTCACTCACTCTTACTTGGACTCACACCGCCCAGAGGCAGACCCCATCCTTGGCACTTGTGGCTGAGCAAAATGAAAGCCTCTTTTCTAAGCAGAGCACAGTGTGATCAGCTCTCTTCAGCACTGATATCACTACATGCAACTACCCAAACTTAAGATTTCTTCCAAAATTACCTCCTTTTTAAGTGCTTAACTAGGAATTGGCTAAACTCCACTCACAATGATTTCATAGCCATCAGTTTATTTTCACTATATGAGAGATTCAGTATTACCTGCATCGCAGACGCATTCTTCCTGTCACACACGCATTGATTTGACAAAATACATGTGCAAATATCTCCAGAAATGTGAACTTTGTGTATCAAGCTTCAGTCCACAGATCGTGGAGCTGGGCAATGATATTATTATGGAGTCAACCTCTTTTCATTCCCAAACATGGTATTACTGAAGTCTCCAGTTACACTCAGTTACCTAACAGGAACAAAATCTACAGCACTGTGTTTTGGGTTTCAAAGACTGAGATGTTTCCTAGCCATTTAGCTGACTGGGCATGTGGTTAGTTTCCATGATCTTTATGTACTATAAATTATAGTAAGTACTATTTTTACAACAGCGAGCTGCGACTATCTTCTTTCAAAAATCTGGCCATCTCCCACAGCTGCTGTGGAAAGAGCTCAAAAGTTCTTCTTGTTAAATTATACCAAAATGTGTCATGTAATACACATAGTCAAAAGAGATTATAAGATCAAGGGACATGTGAAAGAGAAAGATAGGAAGAGAATAAGGGCTTATCTACCCCAAGTTGTTATTTGACTTAGCATGATTTTAAATTAATCTAGCTAAACTGGTGAAAAGACTTTGTAAACCTTATAAACCATTTTTTACCGTGGTTTAGATCAATTTAAAAAAAAAAAAAAAAAACAGATAAAAGTCTTGGACACAGGAACTTGTTACCATGAGTAACAGATTTCTGCACCACAGGCAATCTGCAGAAGAGTGGAATATGTCATATAAACTGAAATAACACTGCCTGTAGAGATGCTTGTTTTAATTTATCTGAATCACCTAATCCTGTATGAAATGGAGACCTCCTGTAAAAAGAGACTTGGAGAGACGAAGGAAAGAAGGCGCAAGAAAAGAGCATGGATAGTGTTTCAAATTATACACTACATGCATTGAGGTCAGGAGATAAACAGTCATGTAACACAAATTTATAGCTCTGCTGAGGGCTCTTCATAACATCATAACACCAGAAGAACAAAGCTGGAGTGTTTTCTTGCCAAAATGGGATTTTCTAGCACTTTGCTGATTGCTTGTTTTTACAGAACAATTGGTTTATTTGACTAGTTTCAGCCTTTCTGCATTGCAGCTTCTGAACCTAACCTGCAGAAACAATAGCGTTTGAAAACTTAGTTAAATATTGCCAACCACATCAGAGATCACCGCAGTCAGCTGAAAAATCACTATTAACCTCGGTGATTCTTTGTGTATGTGCTTGCTGCGCTCCAGGGTCTGACATGTAAAGATGTCACTTTATAAAACACTTTGGAAGATCAGAAAAAAGAGGTGTGAGAATTGAGCAGGTCTCCATCCCAAAGACAGCGTCTTCAAGTTACAGATAATCATAATTACTGTTAGAGGTGGACAAAAGTAATCAGTTACTTATTGAATGATCAAAAGTCTGTAATTCTTTGTAAAGTGTCACTAAGATTGTATTAAAATCATACTAATAGTATTAAGAACAACTGAGCAGTTCAGCTCAGAAGAAACTCAATAGCATACACGGCATGCACAAATATCTCAGACCTCTGGATGTTTGCTGTTGATTTCTTCTGCTACTTATCCTCTTAATTCAAAAGTAATACTGATTTACAAAATTTACCAGCTCAGGTGGCTGGTGTCCTTTCTGCTTTCTAATAGCACAATAAGTTGGAGGAATTAGAAACAATTTCCATTATACAAGAGGGCAATGCCAACATCTGCCACTGCAAGTTTTTCTAAGCAACCTCTATCCCCTCTTTGCCACAAAACTGCATTAAAAAAATTAATCACTAGGAATCCCATCAGAGCAGATTATGTCATCACAAAAAAGTTTGCAAATATTTTTTCTAACATCCCCCTCACTACGTCTCTAGCCCTGACCCCAGTTCTCCAGGGAGTTCAACCTGACTCCTTTGAAAAAAGCGTTGCATATAATTTTTTTTTAAAAGCAAGTGAAATGTTATGGTCTGGCTCCCCGCCACAAAAGCAGAGACATTGAAAATTAAAAATTACATTCCTGGCTTTTATTCACACTACTAGTTTCTTTCTTGATCTTATGCAGCACACTTGTTTTGTCACTGACCTTTCTGATGCTGTAAGAAGAAGGAAAGGTTTGACACAATAAATCATAATGTCACTTTTGGTGTAATTGTATAATACCAGACTTTTTTTTTCTTTAATCAAGGTGAAATATAGGGCTACCCTCTCTTTAGTAGGTTTAAATAAACCCTAAATCCCAGTAAAAATTAATTTTCTTGTCCTAATCGAATCCCTCATTGATCTAGGCTTGTTCATGGCTGAATTTAGTTTGGCTCGCTAATACGCAGAAAACTGGGTGCAGGGTACATCAGAAAATTAGCTAAAACTTTGCACCGCTCCAGCCCACCCTGTCCTGTTTAGCTGCAGCAAAATGTATTTTTAAATAAACCACTTACGTATTTACAGCTAAAATCATACTCAGCACGCTTACTCCAGCCCGTTTTGAAGCTATCTGAACCTTATTTCTGAGTCATAGCCCTGTTAACTTCCAGCAGGATTTCACCTTTATGGGGTTAAATGAATTGGTGGAAGGGTTGGGACCAGGACTAAATGCTGTTTGTCCTTTAACATCTTTGTAAGTGTTTTATCCCATGAATATTTCATATTGAAGAAAAGCTTTGTTTGTGCATGCCAGGAAATAAAGGTCTCAAGGATCTGCCACCTAGCCAAGAAAAAAAGAAAATCTATCAGAACTCCTCACAAGGGAGAAAAGAGGGAAAAATTTAGCCCCAGGAGCAGGAGGCTGAATGACACTTGAAACCACTTTCATCCTCCCAAACGTACGTCTTCAGCTGGCAGAAGAGCGTGCCGCCGCCGCTCCACCACGAAAGCCGAAGAAGATCAATAGTAAGTGGGCAACAAAAACGATTGATATGTTTAGGCGACTCTTGGTGCTTGTTTGTACGCAAGTTTTCAAAATTGAGTCTCTGTGTTTAAACTTTGTGTGTTTGTTTAATTATTAAAAGATAAGCAGCAAGAGGTAAACATTCCCTATCAACTGCCCAAGGAATTCCTATAGGTACTGGGATCAAAATCTTGGGAAAAATGGTCAAGAAGACAATCCTAAAAATCCAAAGCAACCAGGGGCAGATAGAAAAGAGGAGCAGCGCTAACAGCTGACTTGCACCACAGTCACAGAGAGTTATTCACAAATTCACTCAAAGGGTCCAGATTATGACCCCTTTTGCACAGATAAATCTGGCTTTACTTCCTCAAATTTACTGAAGTGAGTTGGTTTATCTTCCAGCCTGTGCAGAGACAGAAGACTGCACTGCAATTCAAACTTTGGCTCGTATGGGTTTAATCAAAGTCCATCTTCTGATGGTGTGTGTGAGACAGACCAATGCTGAGGATTTACACTTTACTGTCCTTCAAAGGATTCAAAACTCCCAACAAATTCTTAACTGATTAACTTTTAGAGAATATTTCTAATGGCACCAAACACAAATATTATTTCAAGGGCAATGGAGTATTATTATTTTTTTTTCCCGCCAAGGAGAAGTAAATAATAGTGAAAAGATATAGATGTCAGATTGCCTTCATCCTAGGTTAGAAATTATCTTTTAATGCAGCCTTCTTACACACCTCCTTCAGGGCTGAAATCAGCTGCATGCATGGGAAAGGGCGTTTGGTACTGAACAGTGATTCCAGGTCTCATTAATTTGATCCTGCTGCAATACTTAAATGCTACTACAGTATTCTCACATTACTTCCCCAATAAATATAAAATAAATATATCTATACTTATTAGAAAGGGGATGTGAACATTTATTTCACATTTTTGGAAAGCTATTTATATAGTTGCAAAACCAACAACCTTCATCATTTGTTTTAATTCATAATGTGTGTTGCGGCCTTGATATTTGTAGGTACAGGTTTTTTTGCAAGAAAATGTGAATTATATTTACCAGCCAGGAGTGGAATATATAAGAAGAAATTTATAAATTAAGCACCGTAGTTTGTGGTTTGAGGAAGTCAGAGCTAAAATGAAATTACGTTTAGATTCATGGATCAGAAATACGTCCTGATTCACTACAGCATATCAAAATGGAATCAACAGATGGCAGAGCACTACTGGTTTGGGTTCTTTTTTTTTTTTGTGTTGTTTTTTTTTTTTTTAGCACACATTTATCTACATTAGATTTATAAGATAACAGTGTCAGAACTTAACAAGGATTTGGGAATAAATGTGTTTTTAAAATGTAGCAATTAGAATATGTAAGACAGAAGAACAAGGTTAACCCATGTGTCTAGTGAGTAGAAGAAGAAACTTAGATATTGGGCTCACTCCATCCTGGAAGGTAGAGAGATTCAGATGAGTGTAAGTAGCAACACGAGATTGACTTTTATATCAAAAACACTGATAAATGAGCAGAGAAGAAACCTGAAGCCTAGCCTAATTATTGTCCACATTTCCCTAATTCAGGGAAATTCTATATTTGCTATATATAGAAAATTTCCTAATGTTAGCAAGACAGAGACTGTCATACTTGCAGTTCAGCAAGTGTCTGCGTGAGGTTAAAAAAACTGAAGTAAACCTGAAATCCTGAACCTGAGAAGCTCACAAAAGTTACACGGCATCATGAATTCAGAGAGAATAAACCGTGGCACTTCAGAAAGCTTTTACCAGAGTTAAATCCCTCAGCTGATAGCTTTGGGGGAAAAAAAAAAAAAAAAAAAAAAAAAAGGGTGAGAAACCCACCTGCTTTGAACAAACTCGCTACCAGGGAGGGAAGTGCAGGTAAACTGACCTGCTCAGTAGGAACGAACCAAGGAGGGTAACGAAGAAAACCACTTTTTGTCTCCATCTATTGGTCCAAAGTCAATTTAGCTGCTCTTTGGGTATGTATTTCGCAATACTATTCCAGAAAAGACATCTGTGTAGCGAATACCCCAACATTCCCATCTTTTCTATCTTGTGATAAGCCTTTTTGATGCCCTGGAGCACATTCTCCATCTGCCTGATAAAAGCCTTTTTGTACAGAATGCAGGTGTCCAACTTCATTATTTGCTCGTAAGGCTGCAATAATGCAGCAGCCTCTGACAAACCGCTTTCCTCACCGAGAAATAAAGTATGTGCCTTTGCAAAAGCAGAATATTACAGACGGTATCATAAACTGAAGAGGTAATTTGGGTTTTTAACTAAGCACAGGAGTTAGAATAGCATATTGACAGTATCATCTTGATTTCTGGTGACCTGGAAACCGGAATCGTTTTTTTTTCGGTATAATAAACATAAATGTAAAGGTCTGAACTGAAAAGAACTAATGTTTTAGGAATTCTTCAGTCAGGAAAAAGCATTAGCACTTCAGGAGGGAAGGCGCAAAGGGAATCAGTAGCTATTTAAATGTGAGCAGCATCCTTTTGGTTTTTTTTCCTTATTTTTCAGCATTAGCATCCACAACAAAACCACCTGTATGTAAGTTAATATTGGCATACTGTCCCTGCTCAGAAAGCGTTCCTGCTGCGTTACAGAAGGCAGCTGGGTGGCACAGTAAATGTGTCGCTCGCTATTTAACATCTCTGTGACCTGGATTTAAATTCAGAGCCGCACAAAATGAGACTTCAGTTCCCTCGGAAGGCTATTAAGGCACACACAGAAAGACTTGTGAGGCATCCAAAGCCAGCGGGAACGCGCTCCCCACGCTCGTCCCTGCGGACGCACACCCTCAGAGGCCGCAGGGGAAGGGGGAACTGGATAATTTTTATTAAAAGGATGCCTTCAGTTTGGAAGAAAGGCACCCAACTACTGTGAATAAATCTTCTGTGTATTTAAAAGTTTACCCACAGTGCTTTAACCGCCTCGTGAGAAAAGGCGCTTCATATGTCGCTGCCCATCCTAGTGCCTCTCCAGAGAGCTTTATAGGTCCAGTTGTTTTCCTATCCACAAAGAATAAAAAGGAGAGCTGTGAAAAATTCAAAAATGTTATATTCTTTCCCCTAAAGCATCCCTATCCACTGTCTACTGCATAATACTCCCAGCCTGGCTGATACATCTGCATATGAGACAGAATTGCCTGCCTTACCTTTACGAGGTAAGACAAGCGCTTATGATGAGGCTTATCTTTAAATTAAGCTCAGAACTCTCCTTTTTTTTATTAGTTTTACATCCACCACCTCACAAAGATTAAAACCTCAGCGTCAGCATGAGTCAGTTTTTCTTTTTTTCTTTTCTGGGCCTATTTACCACCTTTTTGAAGACCTGGGCTCCAACACACAGGTGAGTTGGCATCTCTTTACCCTCCCAGTGATGTGAACGCAGCTCCTCTCACCCATCCCCTGTGCCATCCATCCCCTTCCCAGTCTGAGGACACAGTTTAACCTTCATCCCACGCCAGCCGGGATCCCTGCAGCGACCCTGCCCTGCCCCTGCTGCCAGCTCCAAACTCCCATCCTCTGCAGCCAACCGCATGCAGCAGTTGCCCCAGCTGAAATCTTCTCCTTTTTAAAAAAAATTCTTTTTTCTTACTTTTTTTTTTTTTTTAATGGATCCAAACAGATCGATTCCTTGGTCCTCTGACTGCCACACAGGAGCCCATTGCGGTGCTGGCACAGAGAAGGAGGAGGTACAAAGGTACTGTCTACATACACTTAGATTATCCTGCACAAACCCTAGACGTGAACCTCAGACACTCAGCTGAAAGCAGAGCTGCTTGTGAAGTTCCCAGGTAAAAAAAGTTTACATACAGTTTTGATTTTTGCCATCGTTTCCTTGAAACATGGAAACAAACAATTTAGTTTCAGGTAGCTGAAGTTCAACCAAAGCATCTCAATTTGTCAGTCTAAATCAAATCATTCAATATTAATGTATACCTGTCTGAATCACCAAGAGGTCTTTTCATTTTCATTAAAAAATAAAATATTGTGAAGGGTTTCTAAATATAGTGCAGAGAATGAACTGTGTTGTGAGGAATACTGAGAGGTTCTTGAGCAGGGAGCATTAAAAACAGCTGTATTTTTCATAGAATCATAGAATCATAGAATGGTTAGGGCTGGAAGGGACCTTCAAAGGTCATCGAGTCCAACCCTCCTGCAAGGAGCAGGGACATCTCCAACTAGATCAGGTTGCTCAGAGCCCCGTCCAACCTGGCCTTGAACGTTTCCAGGGATGGGGCCTCCACCACCTTTCTGGGCAACCTGTTCCAGTGTTCTATAACTCGCATCGTAAAAAATTTTTTCCTAATTTCTAATCTAAATCTACCTCCCTCTGTTTTAAAACCATTACCTCTCGTCCTATTGCAAGTATATATTTCAGTATACTTTTATGAGTGGTTCTACTCTTCTATTGGGAGAGTCAAAAGAGAAATTTAAGCAGGATTTGCTAACATGTGCCAGACCAAAATTAATTCTTTACAATCCCCCTGGACCCCTTGATGTCTGTATCTCGCAAGAGACCAACAGCCCTGCCGGCTATCGCTCCCTGCCTTATTGCTGCCCTGCCCCGACGCAGGGCCGGCACGCTGTCCATTTTTAGTGCAACCATCTTTCCCCAAAGCGCCTTGTCATTATTTTTCTTATCATACAAAGTGTCTCCAGCAGCTCAGACAGGTTCCAGTGCAATCTGAGCTCTGGGAGCCGGAGACCAGGCCGCGCCACAGCGGTCCTTGCTCCCCACGCCTAGGGATGAAGATGCTACCCGCACTGCCCGTTTCACTCCCGCTCTCCCTCACGCCTTTCCTATTTTATTTCACTAACTGGTTCAGTATGCTATACAAAAGAACAGCTCTTGACAAGAGACTCACTCTTCAACCTATGGTCACACCAGGCGTTTTCTGCTGGCAGCAGGAGATCCCACACCCCATGGACCTCATGAGGCTCCTGCATCGCTCCATACTTTAAGTTTATACACATATGGAGTTAAACCCACATACTTGTCTATTTACATCCTCATTTTATCTGTATTTCGTCACTGTCAACAAGAGATATATGTGCTAAAACACCTACAAGCCCCAGGTTTCATCAAGGATCTCCTTCTGGCAGAGTTTTCTTTATTTATTTCATTTCCCTGTAGAGAACTCTCATTGGGATGTTATCCACTGCTTTATTCAATTCCAGGACTCTCCGGGACTAGGGAGAACTACAAATCGAATGTTTCAGAATAAATCAAAGCATAAAATTACATTGTCTCTGGCAAGAAAAAGATTTGATTATCCGCATTTCCATACAAAGAAATTACAGGAGAACCTGCATCCGAGTTTAAAAGCCTGACTTGTTCTCAATTGAAATGTAGCAAGCAAACCGATACATCCCTCCAATCTTATCCTGACAGGAATCAGTTTGAACTGATTTGTCCCCTCCCTGGTGACAGGGAGTGAATGCAGAGCGCTTGGTATTGCAGATGTAGGCTATTTCAGTCCGTGCAGCAAATCGGCAGGGATTTTATGTGCGGCAGGAGTTGAAGTGTGCATCTCTCCCAAATGATGGGGAAATCACTCCCCATGAAGGTGAGGCTGTAGAAGGAATCAAAGTACAGTACAAAGCACACTATAAATAAAGGTCAGCCTCTCTATATATTTTCTCCAGAGAAAGACTAAGCTTGGAGACATGCTGAAAACAGATAATTGCATTGTCTGATGCATATTTGTAGTCTATAAAAACTTGCATTTCAAAAATATCATTAAAGCTAAAAATGGGCTATATAAGGATTAGCTATAAAAGTCAGTAGTTAATGATTCACCATAATACATGATTTAGCTGTAAGCTAGGAAAACATAAAAATAGCTCAAGAAACTAATTTCTTATGCTGTTTCAGGCATACAGATGATTTAAACTCAGACATTTCCATATTTTTTAGATCACTAAGCAATGGCATCTGATGAGAAACCGATCTGTTTAGACATTCTCTTTCTAGGGTAAATAATGACACTTTATGGCATCCTAGAGAAGATTGTGTAGTTCCATAACTGGTAATTTTGTACAGCTTGCATGAGGTCTGTGTCATCTCACAAATTTCACAAAGCAACTGCTCTGACTGGGGTGCTGTAATTGATTAGACAGTATCGCCGGGATAGAGAAACGAGCACACTATCAATTACATTGATAGAAAATTGGTGGGACCAAGGAGCGATTTATAGCAAACACAACCGAACCCCTGACGGCAGGGTCAAGTACAATACTCATGTCTTAAGCTCACTGTTGAGTTACAGATCACGTAAGAAGTCATTCTGGATAGACTGTGCCAGCAGATCGGCCTTGGATAATCTCCAGCAGGACAGCACAGCTTTCCAATGCGTATCGAAGGGAAAAGCCAGAGCTCAGCGTTGAAATGCCTGAGTCTTATTCCATGAAGCTGAGTCTCAGCTTGTTTCCCTGTCTCTCTGCAAGCGATGCCGGCCTGACACCACCTCTACTATTGGCATCTTTACTCTCCTGTTCACTTCCTTTGGATGGTACAGCCCTCACTGACAGGACGAACTCCTGCAAACCCAAGATCTGCTTTTAAATTCCCTAGTATCGCTCTCTGTGGTGAATGAGAACTGCCGTTGAGTTCGGATCTTGTCACATTTACCTCTGTGGAGTGCTTGTGATTTCACGGGCTCAGGTGATGAGGCTCATACAGTAAGAGAGGGTCTATCCTGCCCTTATTCTTTCCCCACAGCAGCTCAAGTCCTGTAAGGATTCTTCCTGCTTCTCAGCTACAGGAAAGAGAAGACTCGACGGTGATATAGCAACAAACTTTCAGTTCTCCTCATGTATTTTGGATGAAGTCTTTATCTAGATCCAGTTTTTACCTGGCTTCAGTGTGGAAAAGAATAAGCTTTTTGCCTAGTCTTCTGAAATGTCACCATCTATTACCATCAGTGGTACAGGAACGAAAGATTTCCTACACAAATAAAAATGTACAGCCTGATTCACATCTAACCTTTCCGACAGAAACACTGCTACGTCCGTCAGACCACGGCCCCAGACTCCTTCCCTTCCCATTGCTGGGAGCCCTGCTCTTGCAGAAGCCATAAAACAACTAATGAGCAGAACTCTGCTGATAAACTAGTGAAGAACAAGCCTAGTGAAGAAAATTACTATGCTTTACATATATATATATATATAAAATGTGCATATATAATTTGATATCTATACACTTCATGTATATGTATGCGTACTTTATACTGGTGCATCTCAGACCAATGTCAGCAGAAGCCGTTCCAGTTCTTGATCTCAGACCCCAGTGTTTTTGTAAACACCACAAAATCACTGAAAGTGCCTGCAATATCAAATTCCTACGCCAAAATCTTTTATGTAGCTTCAGAGCTTCCCATAAAGACATTAAGCACAGTTATAAAAAACAACAGTCTTCCAGGAACGCCACTACAATGACTTTTTTCTGACAACAGTCATCAGAAAATCTCTTTTGTGGTAAAGTATGTAAATGACATACAGTTGCTAGGAGATAAAAAACTATGTGAACTTGTGAAAACATTGCAATCTGTTGCCTTTGAATCTGCAAGGTCAGCTGTATTTTTCATGATGATAACTTATTTATTTTGTCTCCATGCTAAAAATGACTTTCTATGCAGGTTACCTCTTTACTTAATACTAGCTGACCTACTGTACCTATAAATTGGTATTTATTACGAGGCTGGTTAACTTCCTCACAGAGTTTACAGCCTTTTAATTACGTTTTGTCAGACTAATTAATAAATACACCGTACACGACTTCCTTCTGCTGCAACAAGCAAAGGGTCTATATTCAACACTTCTGTATCCATTTATTTATTTAAGCATTTCATTAAAGGCTAGATATGTCTCTTTTTTTAACAAAAAATGTTGTAACATGAGAAAGAAAGTGTGGTTTACTGCCCAATTAACAAATCTAGTAGCTTACTCTGTCACTCAATGAATGATAATATATTGCTCATAAATCAGGAAGAGAACTACTTAGGCACAGACCTCGTAATCAATGCGACGAGGATTGGCCGCTCTCCATGTAATCCAGCGCTAAATGTGCAGCATGATTTTATTCCAGTAACGCATTAACAGAATGTACAACCATTCTGACTTTTGTAAATGGCCCAACGGCGTCACAGCGAAAAGCATTTGTCCAATTTTTAAAATAAATGTATCCCGAAGACGAATGCGTTGAGCAATTTTAATGATGAACTAGCAAGACGAACTCGCTATGGCCTATCAGTGCTTTTTCATCCCTGAATTTCAGACGGGCTCTCCACCAACCAAGGTGCACTGGCTAAGGTTCAGTTTTCATATGGACCTTAATCGTTCTGCGTTTCCATGGGTATTCCTGGGATTCCTTTACTTCTGCATCTGTAGAGGAGGGTACTGCTTCCACGGGCAGCATCAGTTGTATTATTTGAATATAAAGAGTGCCAAAACGCTGCAGGTTGTCAGGGCAGTGGTCAGAGGCTTTATAATACCATTGTGCCAGGAAGCTCGGAATAAAAGCAGGACTTTTCCCACTTCCATCCCCACTAACGACCTCCAGGCATTGTCCTGGTCCAAGGATTTGCCACTCTGCTGTGGAAAGATGGCAACATTTCACTTCTTGGACATAGCCATAAAGCTCTTATAATGTAAAGTTATGTTCTGAATGTTCAGAGGGTGTTGAACAGAGTGAGTGCTAAAAGCATCTCGCGAGAAACAAAACAGAAATGCGCTAAAAGACTTTTCAAATATCTCGACAGAAAGCAAAGGGCAAGATGCATAGCTTATGTCACTTTTTGGTCAACAACTCATTTTTGCTGACGCAGACGCTACAAAGAAGCGAAGGAACTGGAGACCCCAGTAAAATGACATGTGGTCCTGATATGTCAAACTTAAAAGCCTGGTAAATCCAGAATTTTTTTTTCTAAAGTGAGCTCACTTATTTGCTAAGCAGCTTTGCCTGAGCTTTCACAGCCAGAGCTGCGGAGGAACAGTAACTGAATTATGAAAGATCCTCCTGGGATATTTGAAAGGGTGAGAAGGTTCCAGAGAAGTGGAAGAATAAATCCTAATTCTCATCCAAAAGAGAGAGAATGGGATAATCACAAAAATATTAGCAGGATAAGCATGTTGAATAACAGCCAGGGGATCTTTACCAACGTCATCCTAAGTAGGATTGAGAAAACTCTGAAATTAATATTACATGGATTAGTACAGTTTCAGGATGAAATGGTGTTTACGTACAAAATCTTTCCGATCGCATGAAATGGAGAAATAGAGGGATTTTGTGTGACCTTTTTTGTAGAAGTTTTTTCACTTTTTTTCACAGCAGATAGAATGTTCGAGATGCGCAATAATGGAAAATTTCTGAAACAAGAGAAAACAGGTTTGACTGTGTTCTGCTGTACTGTCCACACATGTACTGAAGCAGATAATTTAGATTATTTTAGAAATACAGTGGAAATATATATTTTTTTTCCTACTTTCCTCTCTTCCAGGAAGAAGTAATGCATTTCCTAGGGGAAACAGCTGGTGTACTGCCAGGGTGATCTTGGCACTACCAGTAAAGAACAATCAATGCCTGTTTTTGTAAGAAATAATGGGAAACAGGAAGGCAGAGGAAAAGAGATGTATCTGAAATAGATCTGAAAGAAAGGAAATATTAACAAAGAAAATAGATACTATTTAAAAAAAAAAAAAAAAAAAAGATCATTTTTGAGATGCCAGGAAATGGAATCAGAGAAATTTCTCAACAACGTCTCTACCACTGATGAAGGACTGAACCTTCCTTCTGCAGCAGGGGAGCTGTCACTCAGACATACGATCTCATCGGACTAAAGACAAACCAGAGCTTTTACAGTTGTTCCAGCTGTACCCAAAGAAGACTTTAGTTAGTCGGGAAGGCACAATTTCACTGGGGTTTAGTAAAATATTGCTATTGCTCCAGATTGTGTCTTGTGAAAATTACCATCTCTCCCTAGCCACTGTCAGTATAGGAACTAAACACATGGAAAAGAAGAATTATGAAAGACTGATCGTTTAGTGAAGTAGGAAAACAGTAACTCATCATCAGTGGCCAAACATTTATGAGATGCAATACAATCTTTCTGAAGTGTTTTAACGGCTCCAGCATGGTTGGAGTGTTGGGGAATCATAGAATGGAATGACCATACTAACAGCAATACGCAGGTATCTGGCCTCGTCTCATCTCAGGCTTCGTTACAAGCTCTAGTCGAGAGGACATCATCACGAATTGCAATGGAACAGCCCAACCAGTATATTAATTCAGAAAACTAAAAGTGTTCTTGGAAATGAGGTGAGCCTTCATTTGTCTTCTCCAGACTATCTGTGCCAGGCTCCCTTCTCTTATCCCTGCGAATGTGTCACCCCGCTGCCTCTGAAGTGTCTTTGCTCTCCATTTGCTATATTTGATGGACATTGGTGTAGGATGGAGGCAAGGTATTAGCTTTCTGCCTTGGACTGTTTTTTTTATTAACCAAGGCATGTAAACAACATAAGCCAGGATGGGTGGTTGATTCAGGCATTGGTGTTAATCGCCTGCAGTCTCCAGCCTTGCGACTGTATCCCTGTGAGAGGAATATGCCAGACTGAACGTATTTGGAATAGTCTTCTTGTTTTAATGGGACAGCCAAGGTAAAACAAATCTAGGCAGAATGGTAAGACCGGAACAAAAATCCACCAAATCTATTTTAATGCTTCCCATTGAGAATATCATGAACATCAAAACCAGCGGCACCACACGGATGACATCTGGGTCGATGGCTTTCAGCAAGTTCTCGTTGGAAGTGCCTTTGCCAGCACACCATCTGAGGAATCCAATTCACAAATGCCATCGTTTGCAACACTCATAACTGATCGCACTACAGGCACCTGGGGCACAGATGAAAATTAAAATAATGAGAAAAGACTCCTTAGACTTTCAGAACTTGTCCATCTTAATGACCACCAAAGTGACTGTAAGATTCGTGACCTCATCTGATTTCACAAAACCATCTTTGCCTAAGTGCAAAATATAAAGATGCAATTTTTGTTTCCCTTCATTTTTTCCACTTAATAATTTCACTTCTAAGATTTAAATTGTTATTATGTTTAAAATCACAAAGCCTTGCAAAGTTTTATGTTACTATTGTAATTTTCTAATTAGGCCATTCACACCAGTGAAGTTTTTTCCTTACTGAACCTACCTTCCAGAGCAGGTCTGAGTTGTTTTTCTTTTTCCTATTTTTAAACAAAAGGCAGATTTAATACTTTACCTAAACAGACTAATTAGTTGGTTAGATGCTTGCAGGCTGACTGCTGAAGGAATAAGTAGATTGCATTTCATTAATCAAAATCAGCTTTAAAACCCTATTACTCATAAAACATTTACGTTTTACAAATCAGCTGATATATTCACAGACTATCCATTAGAGGTTTGCTTGTGCTTATCTAGGATTCGGCTTCTTACCAAGGCTGCTGTGTATCTAATGAGCACAATGTGTTCCAGTGACCTCCGCCACGTAAAAATGCTGCCCCTGTTTAGACACAAATTGCTTTTCTCCATTTCACTTGGTGAACATGAAAGTGGTTAACACACTATTGGGCCATGTATAATTTAACGTTGTATTTATTATTCTCCTGTTCTGCTTCTATGGACTTGGGGTGGAAAACTTCAAAATTTATGCACTGAGCTCAAAGATCGCGCTAGAACAAAAGCCGTAATAGAGCATATTAAGGAAGAGAAAGTTGCTTTGAACAGTGGTTATGGACTAAAACAGATGAAACTTTGGAACCATGAGAAAAAAAAAATTGCCGAAGGATTTAAACAGAAGTCTTTCATGAGCTGAACTGTTACACCAAATATTTCCAAACAGCAGGGGCAGAAAAGGCATGGCTTTAAAGAGCACAACAGTCAAATTGCAGTCACCAAAGTATCGACTGAATTTCTTGTTTGCTTACTCACAGCAGTGCAGTGCTCTGCCTTAGACTTCCCGGGAGCTGTTTCCCAAATTGCTCAATCTCTCTAAATCTCTAAAATGAGAATAATAACAATTCTTATCTCCCACTCTAAAACGCTCTGAAGGTCTCTTCCAGGTGTTTGTGCAAAGACTTCCACAGTGGCTCTGAGCTCAATTGCAGTCTCTGGACATTGTTGAAATTTAAATAAAATTATTACTAGCGACTATTACTTGTGATCACCATCTCACAAAACTTAACCATCAGCTGCCATTTGAATGGTCGGTTTGAACATGGCAATTGTAATTCACTCTATTCCAGAAGTGATTTCTATCTATAATTTATATGGCTATAAAATTTAAATGGCTAAGCCCTTCCTCCTCCGAGTTTGTGATTCACCTGAAATGAAAAGACGTAGCATGCCTGACATTGGAAGGATGTTGTTTCACCTACATAATGGACTTCTTCCCTTCTTTCCATCCTTCCAGGACACAGGTTTCCAAGGATTTGATTCCACTCCTGAGGAGATGGGCTGCTGCTTTCAAAGGGTGAAGGAGGAAGCAGCGTGGGCTTTATCCACAAAGCAGAGGCCGAACTAACCAGTTAAATGTTATATCCTACTGCTACCGGATATATGTACAGTTTCTCTGAAAGCCAAGCAAACCCTGAATTCATTACAATATCACGAGCTTTAAATAAATTAGCACCCAGCTTGTGTCAGGACTCGCTGCGTGCTGAGCAATTTGCATTCTGTACTTCCAGGGATGTTTCTTCTCTGCAACTCTCCTGTCGGCAGAAATCAAATCAGGACATGAAGGCTTTCACCTAATTCTGATTCTTTACATCTTTTACTTGAACTTTGCTTAAAACTGGTATGAAAATTGTGAATTGAAGTTTTAATAAAAGTTGATATTAATAAAGGCAGGAATTAAATAAGCCCAGTGTGACAGAACACCCGTCAGACTGGACTGGATCTGGCTGTCCTAATGGCCTGGGTTAATTACCAGTCCCCCTTTCCCTGGGCAGGCTGGCTTGCACATTGAGAATCGCCGAGCCTGTCACTTGCCAACAGCAGGGAAATCACAACAATTAAACGCAGGGCTGAATCCTGCAGTATGAATGTAATTGTGGACTCCTGGACCATTTCTGAGGCATACACCGGTGCAGTCTCAATGGGTGAAGTATATTATCCTCTTTCAACCAGGTATATTTTCTCTCAAAGCAACCCTGGCATACTCCAGATGTAATTTAAAACTGAACATGCCTGACGTTACTTGCTGCCGAGTTTTTGTATTTATTACACTCAGGTTTTCCCCACTTCAAATGCTTTTTACTTGCCTCACCGCTGGCTGTATTAACTCAGTGCAGTCTTGCAGAGAGGAAGGAAAAATGCACAAAGGGTTTTTTCCTGCAGGTACCCTGTAGATACCCTCACACATGCACAAGCACGCCAATCCTCTCCGCCCTCTGTGTTTCTTAAAAAGAACTTTACAGTTCCTATGAACTTCTGGAATTATGTCACTGAAGAAAATTACCTCCTAATTATGAAGAAAGAAACAAGACAAGGAAATAATATAAATAAAATAAATTAATGGTTATTCTTTCTGTTAATTTAGGGCCTGCATTTTAGTAAGAAAATCTCAAAATAAATAAAATAGTTCTTTCTTAACTTTAAAAATAAAACCAATTCTCCTAGCATATGACCAAATGACCAAAGTACAAAATATTGCAGGTAAGCCTCAGTGTTTTTTGATGACTTATCTGGGACACCGTGCCCAGCATTTCATTGATGAAAGAACCACAAGTTTCCAAGAAGACAGACATGTCCTCAATTATTACTAATTTTAGGGATAAAAACCGTGCAAGCCTTCCACATTAAAAAAACAAAGGTATTTAGCGTGATGACTGGTTTCACAGCCAGCCCTATGTTTCTAATTTCATCTCAATCCCTGTGTGCTGTGCGTGCCTTCTGCCCCTCTGGTCTTCACCTGCCAGAGGTGAATTAGGAAAGGAGGGCGCATTTTCATGCCCCCTCTCCAAAAACCCAATAGGCACTGAATAGCAGAACTGTCAGGTTTTGGTATCGTGCTGCTACTATCGATGAGGTTTTCCCATGAAACTAAGACGTCTCCACGACTCTTAAGTCTGGAGGTTTTGAGGAAATGTTTTCTGATTTATCTCAGTTTGAATTTAATTGAATTCGGTTATTTATAAACTCCCTTAGTCTCCACCCTACGGTACACTACTGTACCGCGGGTCTGTTGATTAAAGATCCATCTGTTCCACAGCAAGGTCATCTCACCCACGAAAGCTATTTATGTATGGGATGCAAGCTCAGGATGTATTGATCCATAGGATGAAGAGAGATCATAGGGCAAAATGCCCTGACTATTTTTAGTTGGATTAATTTTTTTCCCCCCTATCAGATAAAAGGAAATGACTGCTTTAATGCATTGTGCTGGCTCCTTTACTTTTCAAAGGAAAAGCCATATATGTCGGCCGTTTCGCCGTCAATTTTATTATACTACAGGCTTTACGTTAGCGACATCAAGACAGGATCTGAATGCTGGCCATAAGGTCAGATTGACGGTCCACACTCGGCGTGCTCGGAGGCTCTGAAATCACCAGGGTGCCAATGTGACTTTGGGACAGATAATGCCAAAACGTAAAATACCCGATCTGTCCGGCACTGCGCTTCTTGCGAACCACTGGTACGGGTTTTCATGGCTATGAAGTCCAGCGCTGGAGTTAAACAGGGGCAAATATTTCTAGCCCCTAACACTTTCAGCCCTGGACAATCAGAGATGGCTTGGCTCGTGGTGTTTAAATGGTATCTAAATACAACTTGCAAAAGCTACCCAGCCATAGGGTGAAGCTGTCTAATAGAAAAAATATATTTAGCAGAAAGCTTCAGTTCTCCCATTTACCTTCTGTTCACAAATAAAAAATATTTCAATTTATTTCCTGAAGCATTTCCATAAAATATTAAAACAACCACTGGCGTCAATTTTTCTCCCATTGCATAAAAAAAAAAATTGCAACTCTATACAACTCCGGTTAGAAAGCTTTTATTGCATTTATTTCCATAAGATAAAATCAGAATCTGCTCTCTTTTACAAATCTGATTGCTTTTGCCTTCTGGTCTGCTTTATCTCTTTAATGTTTATTCTTCCAGTCAGCACTTTTGCAGCACTGATTACTTCAGCTTTTTTCCCCATTAGACAAAACTTTTTCACAAGTCACAAGCTCGGAGCTGGGCTTAGCGCTAGTACCCATTCTTATCTGCGTCATGGAGGGCTGTGCCGCCTTCCACTCACAAGTGATGTATTTCTTAAATATCTCCTCGTATTTGGCATTCATATTTAGAACAGCATTCTCACTTTTCTCTCTCACGTGCTTAAATATCACTTAGTTTTGATGGGCGAGCGAGAGGTGGGTACCGCAGCCACCCCACAAACCTGCTTGTTTGGGGTTAAGTCTTCGCTCTCTGAACACCTGTGCTGTTTCTTATGAAGCCACCAGCTGACATGAGCCAAAGATTAACCTGAAAAAGCAGTCTTTGGGAGCAGCTCTGCCATGGACCAGTCAGAAGGAGGAGATACAGAGAAATTTTCAGGCGGGAGGAATGGAGAGAGATTGTATTGTTAGCCCTGGGGCCGACATGTTTCTAGGCTTTCAGGCAGGTAACGTTGAAGTTTGTTGCAGATATTGTTTTATGCTCTGCAGAAAACACAGCAGAGGTTTAGATTTCCTACAAGTATCTTGTTTTAGAGAAGCAGTAAATACTGTTTGAACCCACACAAAGAAAGAAGTAAAAGAGAAATGACTATCAACAGTGCTACACTTCAGTATTTCAGTCTGGGGATGGGAGATACGCAACTAAAGATGGTGTCGTCTTCTTACTGGAGGCTGCGTGCGGATGCTCTGTGTCTCAGAATCATAAAACCCCACCACTTTCCCACAGCTTACGTCCACAGAGAGGCCGGGACACATGAAAAAATACTGCAATTGCGTTCAATATAAATATGCAGGCTTTTTGGCCAGGAAGTGGTGAAGCAGATTTCTTCTTCCTACTTGTCCTGAACTTGATCTGTACTGCAGCTATTTAGGGAAACTCTTTTTGTGATCAAAGGTAAATTGTCTTTTCTGTCATTAGCCCCAACTGAAATTAAAAATAAAAGTTCTCTAGATGTTAAGAACTAAACCATCTGTGCTCTTTATGCTTATGGCAAGCCACTGTTCTCTCTGCTCAGAGGAGGGACATGGGAGCTGCTGTCTGATCCCTGTTGAGCTTGTAGAAAAAAGGATGGAGAAGGATGGAGTGGCTGGTGCCCACTCAGCAGATGCAGCGGGGACTGAAGGTACTCGACACAAATCAGAGTGGTCCCCAAGTTGCGATAACCACAGTTCATCTAGGAACGGGCTAAGAAAAAAGTAAGAAATAGGAAACCTTCCATCATGCTGCATGTCTCTTCAACGCCAAGGCAACAGAAGAGCTCGCTTTGTTTTGTGAGTATAAAAGTGCCTGACATCAAGCAGCTGAGCATTCACAAAGGGAAAGCCAAAGAGCATTCAAACACTCTGCTAAGTTATGTATAACAGAGCCTTCTACATTCATTACAGGACACCTTTTCCCATGCATCTGTTTTCCTTATTAGTATAATGAATCCTTAGTTTAAAAAAAAACACAGAACAATCCAAGTACATGGCTTCCTTCGCACTTGCAGTGTTAAAACCACCGTAGCCCGTGTACGTTGAGTATCAAAGCTCTCGCTGTTCTCTGTGAATACATCTCAGAAATCATCCCTTGGATCACACAGCCAGTGATCTTGACGCAGAAGAAACACCGTCTTTGACGGATGTTCTCATTTGTTTTCATTTTCTCCTTTGTGCGCGAAAGAGCTGGTGCTTATAGACGGCATACACCAAGTCGTGTTTGACTTTCTGTACTGTCGGCTTTGAAGCTCCCGTTCATACAACAGCCTTACAAAAGGAGAAAAGTCACTTTGACAAGATTATGCATAAGCAAATCAGAACAAATAAATGAAAGTGGTGAAGGATACCTCACAGCCCACACCTCTTTGCCAGAATCAAACTTAGGTCTATCCTGTTGTTCAGTACAGCTCCATTAAAGTTATTCTGTTTATTTATGTCTTCCAGCCCAATTTTGAACCCAAAGGGATGAAACGATTGTATGAGTCTCCCTGCACGGTATTTCAGTCTGTGGCTGGATGAGGCTGCAGCACACATGTGAGGCAGGTGAGATAGCAGAGGCAGAAAGGAGCCCAGGACTTGTGAAGGAACTTGGGGTGAGCATGGAAATGCTTTGAGCTACGCTGTGCTGGTCCTTCTTGGTGAGGAAGGTTCTCCTGTCACTGTGAATCCAGAGCAAAGGGCTGCCTCAACTAGATGGGTATATGCGTACACGGTTTATAAAATCCCTTAGGAATTAGCTTCTGCAAAACTTAGCCAAATTCCCTCAGCAAAATCTACAAAAATAGGAAGA
This sequence comes from Chlamydotis macqueenii, assembly GCF_036417535.1. NCBI lineage: Eukaryota > Metazoa > Chordata > Aves > Otidiformes > Otididae > Chlamydotis > Chlamydotis macqueenii. Next base: position 5,355,238 of record NC_141561.1, on the reverse strand, counting down.
GTTGATTTTTCTGATAATTGCAAAATGAAAAAATAGATATGTTTTCTGCTACAGATTGTGCCAGAACCTGCAATCTGCTCATAGGAAGCATGAAGTCATAGAATGGAAAGTTCTGTTATTGTATCTGCATTGCCCTCTTTCTGTCAAAACATTTCTGAGCCACTATGAATTTACTAAAGTCTAAATTCTTGCTCCTTTATTATCGGCCATGAAGAGTTTAGCTTCATTATGCAACTGTAATTTCACCTAATTTTTTGAGACTTCAACATAATTTTGTTCATGCAGAACAAGAAAAATTATTGAAAATGACAACATTTTAGTTGGGTTGAATGAGCTTATCTCCATCGCTCTGCTGGAGTCACCATTTCTGCTGCCTAGTGTGGAAACCTACCTGGTTTCTGTCTAAATACAAAGGGAAGGATCATTTACTCTTGGTTTTGTGTATGCATTTTAGGTAAAATAACATGAAGCATTCTAGCAACGCTCAGATCTTTTCAAAGTTCATTTCCATATGAGCTTATTTACTGTTAGCATAAGCAAAAAAAAAAACCTTACATAAATCTTCTAATAACTTCTAAGAAAATATTTTAAGTGTTTTCAGGGAAAAAAAAAAAGAATCTGCAATGTTTAAAAAAAATAATGACTGTAATCTGTTATTTATGGGGACACTTAAATTTCAGGTAAGCCTGGGGCCCACTCAGCTTGTTTAAGGGATGGTCTAGGTATGCAGGGCAAAAAGCACAAGACTGCCTTGATCTATCTTTTGGCTAGTTCTGCAGGACGCTTTTAAGGTAAAGACAGCTCCACTGTCCCAGCAAAGGACGCAGATTTGGCCAAAAAAGGACTGTGGCCTACATTTTGACTGAAACCTGGCCTTCAATCTTGAGCCTGCAGCTGTGACAAGTTCATTCATAAAGATGAGCATGAGCTGATTAACACAGACACCTCTTCCGACGTCAATGGAGTGATTTTTATGGGTGAAAGCCTGCCACGAGCAATGCTGCACAAGCGCCCTCTTCCCAAAGTCTTGGTGCAGTGTTATTAAACACCCGCATTGCACAAGAGCAATTCGGCAGCAGAGGGCATTTGTCAAAGGGGGATCAGCTTCAGCCAAACGAATCGCCTGTTGAACCGATCCCCCAACAACTTGCAGTGGGTCTGTGGTGACCACCTCAGCCCTCCGCTGCTGGCACCCCAAAAACACAGCTGGTCGTTTTAGTAGCTAACCCACCCAGTTCCAGCTTTTTGGAACACATAGGTGCACAATGTTCTAACACTTCCCAGTGAATAAAGGGAAATACTAGAAACAGGATTCAGAATACTCCCTAAAGTCTTAATGGTTGTTGTTTTATTTTTAACTTGTCCATTAGCAGCTCTTAAAAACTCCTGAGGCTTCATATGCAAAAAAAACTGTAAACATGCCCCTACAGACAAAATGTTAAAACATTTTGAGCTGGCAAAAAGTCAGGAAGGCAAAAGAGATAGGTTATGATGTGCCCTTCCACTTCTGCATATTCACTTTGGTTACATAGGCAGGAGGACATTTGTTTCAGGGTAAAAGGAAAGAGCAAAAAATAGTAAAGTAGGCCATGATGTACAAAGCAAGATAAACCACCTCAGTTTAATGAAGACTCTAGAAAACTTGGGAACTACCTTACAGAAAGGAGGCAAATGAAGCCAAACTGTTGCTCCCAGACTCTCTGTGCTAGGCGTGCCTTTCCCTGCCTCCTCTCCCAACGGTTATAAGCAATGCTTCCCCAGCTGCAATACATCTTTTACTTTTTCTTCTGAAGAAGACAGACAATACATTTTGAGTAGCTGAACTCTAGAATTTTAACTCCATTCGTCTGCTCTTGTTTTTGAACGAATATATTTTGTGTGAGCATCATCTATGACTATGCTGGCAAATTGAGACAAATTACTATAGCAGCCAACAGAAGGGCAGGGATATTGGACTTTCTTTTTTCCATATCCTGCACCTCTGCAGAATGCATCGGAAAATGCAGTAAGAGCTAATTTAAGTGTACATATCATGCTAGGTGAGTTGTATTTACATTTTATACAATTATTCTGCTATTACTATTACAGCAAAGTCATTTGTTGTTTATTGTTTTGTAGATTTGATAATGTACCATTTGTATGATCTTGTTTTTATATAAATGTAACAGACTTTAATTTTAATGGAGTAAAGATGTTCTTAATATGAACTCTCTTCCCTCTCAAAAAATGTAAAACAGGGACTGTATTTGTTTTGCCCATTGGAACTGTTTTAAGTCGTTTTACAAAAAAAAAAAGCACGAATGCTCTGTTTTAGGCCTCAAACAGCAAGCCAGCACTGTAAGAGTTGGACCTGGCTTTCCTTAGCCTATCGGTCTGGCAAAAAGCATCAGTCTACTGTCCTCTCCTTCACCTGAACTCTGGCAGCTCAGGATTTCAAATACTAAACTTTTCCCAAGAATTTAATGCTTTTTCACCCTTCCGTGGACTGACACAGGAATTCACACTCTCCAAACCTGCACGTGTAGGTGCCAGTGACTGCCAAGTACAACATGAGAGATGTCTGGTGAGGTGCCCTTACACGTGTCTGAAAAACACCCGCTGCAAGGTGAGGACAAGGAGAAAACTAAGCCTTCGACCTTGCTCAGAACCAGTCATTTCTCCAGCTCAAGTAGCCCGTTGCTGGCTTTCATGACCCAAAGACATCTGCAGAGTAACCATCACGCCTCCACCGCTCCTCCTCTCTTGCCCTCAGATGAAGGCTGCTCTTCCTGCAGGCCTCCCAAAGCTCCCCGAGCAGAGACACTTAAATGTCCTCTGCAATTATTTTGACTGCATTATAAAAAACTGCTACATTGCAGGAATGCAAGTTTGGCCTCTCAAGTCCATTATGCGTTGACTGTGGAATAGTTGCCAGCAGTCAGCATTTGCAAGCAATTAATATAAAGCACCGTGAGGTTCGAGATACCATTACTCTTCCTTCATTAGCCTTATATACTTGCTTTTGACAAGTCTGTGGTTGGCAAAATCTGACTTTTAAGAGCTTCTACGGTCTGCAATTTTACCTTCTAGTACGTTGAAATTTCCAAAGTGCATATTGAAAAAACAATACATCAATAACAAGGAGCATCTTAGCTATCCTGAAGGGATTACTTAGTGAGCATGGAGGAGCTCACAGGCCGCATGGCAAAACCTGACGCACACAATTAGGACAGTCCTGGAGTATTATGCTGGTAGGAAATACAAAAATGTCACCTCTCACAGAGATGGATGGTTCTAAAGAGAGCAGTGAAATCTAGAAAGGTAAAAAATCAAATAAAGATGTTCCTACTAGTATTTCCCATATATATTTCCTATATATACGTTCCTATACATGAAGTAGAGATTCACAAGTGTACATGTACACGAGCCCACCATTAGTGAAGTGGAAACATGTCTTTGGGAAGAAAGAAAGACACAGCAAGAAATGACAGAGAACACACACTTGTTCAGTATTCAGAGAAACACAGAATCATAGAACAATCTGTGTTGGAAGAGACCTTAAAGATCATCCAGTTCCAACCCCCCTGCCACGGAGCAGGGACACCTTCCACCGGATGAGTTCACTCAAAGCCCCATAAACCTGGCCTTGAACACTTCCAGGGATGGGGCAACCACAGCTTCTCTGGGCAACATGTGCCAGTGCCTCACCATGCTCACAGTAAAGAGTTTCTTCCTTATGTCTAATCTAAATCTAGCCTCTTTCAGTTTAAAGCCATTACCCCTTGTCCTGTCACAACAGGCCCTACTAAAAAGTTTCTCCCCATCTTTCCTGTTGGCCCCATTTAGGTACTGGAAGGCCGCTATCAGGTCTCCCCGGAGCCTCCTCTTCTCCAGGCTGAACAGCCCCAACTCTCTCAGCCTGGCCTCATAGGAGAGGTGCTCCAGCCCTCTCATCATCTTTGTGGCCTCCTCTGGACTCGCTCCAACAGCTCCACGTCCTTCTTATGTTGGGGGCTTCAGAGCTGGGTGCAGTACTGCAGGTGGGGTCATCCCCATCCCAAGCCATGGCCACAGCAGATAAAAGCAACAAAAGATGCCAATAAATGCTATGTTCACTCAAAGCTTGTAATTCTGGGAGTATTATGCTTATGTTCTTGTTAACCTTCTAGAACCAGTGTGTCATGATTAATTATTAATTATAATTGGTTGAAATACGTCCTTCGGGGAGTGCAAATACTGTAAAAACCCTATTCTAATCAGCACACTCATTCTTTGAAGTACACGATTATTTAAGATAAGAATTTATGGTATAATTTATAGGTCACCTTGCAAGTGGATATAAGATATTTTATTAGTTTATTTTTATTAAGTAATGAAGGCATTGGTTCCAACAGATAATGCAAGTGGCTCTGTAGCAATGGGCAGTCATTATTTCAGTGTCAATATTCATCAAGTGTGATGGCTCACAGAGAGGTGCTGCAGATACACAAGGAAAACAAACGAATAACAGCTAGTTTAGGAATCTGAATTTACTGTCCCATCTTTTACTTAAAGGAAACTCTTTCTAAAAAGGAAAGCAGAATACTCAAAGACTTGCAAATCAGAAGAATTCAAAGTCTTATTTATTTTTTAACCACTCTATCCTTTAAGTAAAAGGCATCCTTTAAATCAAAGGCTTTAAGGCTGCAAAGGCTGACCCTGGGCATGGTGATGCAGAATGGAGCATCGCGCAGAAAGAGCAAGGAGGAGTGAGCGAGATGCTCCTCATCTGATTGACAGCAGGGGCAACAGTGACGTGTGACCTTGAAATAATGTCCAGAAAGCTCAAATTGCTGAAGGAGCAAAGCATAGCCCCTGAATGTTACAGTGTGTCTCTGAGCTGCTTCATAACACAGTTATTGACAGATAAGAGCATTTTTACATACAAAATTACTCCTTCCTGTTCTTCCTCAAAGACTTCATGAGAATCTGAGCTACTGCTTTATACTTACCTACATCCATCCTGCTGCCATCTGCCCCCATGGCCATTTCTGTCCCATCCTTTCCTCTGCAATAAGCTTTTGCCTGACAACATGGCTCTGTTTATTTCTTAAAATTAACCCGGTGGTCTAGCGGGTGTTTATCATTACCGACTGACGGTTTATCATAATTCTTCATTTCCTTTTTGAAACATGCTTAAGTGCTCTACAGATTTTGCAAAGAGGGATCACATCACCACAATACGGCCCTGATAGCGAGCTACTTGGCAGCCTCTTAACTGGCACGGCAACACCATGCGATGCTGACAACAACAACAACTGTCTGTAGATGTTCCTGATGGCTCTATGTAGGCAGAACAACAGGAGGAGTTATTTTTGGCTTCCCCCTGCAAATGTGTTTGTATTATTATGTTCTCCTTTGAGGTGCAGACAGATTATGATCAAAGATGATGTCAGGCGATGTCTTCCTTTATATATCTTTCCATTTCATCACTTATAATAGAGATGTCCATTTGTCCACAGTTGAACAGGGTTTTGTTGAATCCCACTCAGGCTGATCAAACTTAGTCTGAAGAGAAGTATTACGGATAATAGATCACTGCCTCCTTCCCCATCCCCGAAGAACTTGATGTTTGAGATAAGAGATTCTCCTCATCTCATCTTAATAATACTTAGCACTTTACAAGCTCTGCTTCAAAGCGTTATACAGACATGAATTGTCACAAAGCCCCACTGAGATAGGAAGGCATTATCTTCATGTAAAAGATTTTTAAAAAAATAACCCAAACCCAGAGAGCATTAGTGACATCTCACGATGGACAGAAACTCTGGGTCAGAGCTGGAATTAGATAGCAGAGGTTCTTTGCTGCCAGTTTAATCTCTAAATATAATTTTATCCCATCTACCTCCTTTGGATATTAACTATTTATAGAAGTATTGTCTCCTCCTCTCTCTACTCAGATTCTTCATTTTCAGTGTTACTAGCACAATAATTACACAAAATTGAACTATTAGCACCAATTTCTATACAAATCTATAAACTGGGAAGCATAGCTTCAGTGTCACATTGTCTAGAAGAGAAAAAAAGGCACAATTTAATTGAATACGACTTTTCTTCTTTATCTAATTCATTTCATAACAACCTTGTGCCACTGGTAATATTTCTTCTCTTTAACGGGTGGATGAAGTGCCGGTTCCTCTGATCCCATCTCCTTTGCGCTCTCCTCTTGCAGCAGTAACCTCGTGTGTGATTGAGATCACCCAGCCAAACCACAACGGCAGTCCCCGGGGACCGGCAGGACAACGGAGGAGCTCCAGGCTCTCACTCCCACAGCCGACCCCGTTGGCAGTGCCTTGCATCTGGTGCCCTGCCTTGGCCACCAAATTTCTTGGCAGTAGGGAAGAGAGCAAAAGGATGATACAATTCCCCAGCCATCTGGCCACGGTGCCGGTTTTCTTAACCTTGTATATGCTAAATAGTGTAATAAATTTTGAAATAAGGCTTTGAGCTGGCTCAAGGGATCCTTTATGATGACAGGAGGAGTCTGTTATGAACAAACATTACCCGCTGCATCTCACATATCTCCGAGGGTACCTGCACCCTGCTATTTTAGCTTTAGGTTTCCTAGGTAAATATCTCTTTTTGTAAACTTTTTTTTTGTTCTGTAACCCTGCTCTGCGCACTCAGAGCAATGGCTGTAAAATAAATACATCAGTTTGGGAGCTGTAACCGCATCATACACAGAGAGCAGCCTTCTTAGGGAGCCAGGAAACTTGAAAGTAATTTCTGCTCTCCCCACTGATCTGACCCTTTTACTTGAGGAGATGAGAAAGCAAGCAAAATGCATTCCCCTGCGCGGTGAGACTCTTATTTCGGGCCAAGGTAAGCGAGAAAGCTGTGCTGTGAATTCCTCCGACTCATCAGCGCCGGAGCCTGCTCACCACGGGCTCGGCAGCATCCCCGGAGTGGTGGCAGCGATGCCGTGCTCTTGGCTGTGAGTTTTCACGTCACCAGGATGTCTGGGTTAGAAACTGTCTCCTAACATTTGTCCACAACAGCTTTGGTTGGAGCTTCTGGGTGCTACCTTAATGCTATTCAGTCTATTCAGAGTATTGGATCGGACAAAGAAAGAGAAGATGGAAGCAGTGATACCAGTCCCTCCCAGTGACTCCCAGTCCTGCTTATCTACTCCACAACACGCCCTTCTGAGAAACCACCCAAACCAGCCAGCTCATTTTCCAAGAAGATTCTTCTTCTAGAGCAACTGAAGGCAAAAAAAAAAAAAGAGCATTCCATTCTTTTCACTATTGATTCAATATCTATTTTAATCGAAATAGAAATTACCCAAAATCAGAGGACAAACTCATTTAAAGTCTTTTTTTTTGTGGTGAAGTGCATGGGTACAGTCTTGCTCACAAAGTCCTTTACAGAATTGCCGGTCTGAACTTTCTAATGAAAACATTTTGTTCTTTCCACCACGCTGCACAGCCCCTAAATTAATTCTCCGCTGTAATTATATTTGTAAATTGTCTTGAGTTAAGTTTGCAAACAAAATCTACCGAGAAGGGAGGAAAAAACACATCTGCAAGCTCAGGAGTGTTCCGTATGGGTTTTTCCTTCCTTCTTTCTTTTTTTTTTATTCTTTGGTTTTCATTATCGAATTCAAAACTACTTTTCATTGCTACAGTACTTCACAATAAATTGCAATTAATTAACCTTTGAGAAAACCTGTAAGTTGCTGTTATAAGCTTCTTTTTCCCTGGTCTGTTTTTCTTATAAGACTGTTTTGGGGAGATGTTAGGCTAAGGAAGGATTAAAAAATCCCTGATACCAAGACTGAATACTAATTCATTTGAGGTTTCATCTGAATTTCCCAGCTTAAGCTGCTGTCCCTCCTCTTTCTGAAAGCATCTTAACTCCAGAAAGCAAAATCATGAAGAAAAATAAAGGAAATAAATTATTATTGTTCATTTACTGTATCTTTCCATATACGTTATGGGTTCGCAGTATTTCCATAACTGCTCTTTTCTAGAGAAAGAACCTAACCAACAAATACAGGCTTGATGGAAACCTGGCTGGGAGCAGAGATTGGAGGGAATCGGTGCCATCTAACCACTATAGAGTCCACGGGAAGAAATCCTGCTCAACGCAGAGCCCAACAAGAGGCCGTGTGAAAGTGGGACACGACGACCTTTCATCACATCCATACTGCAGTGCACTGGGCTGCTCTGCAGCAGCATTGCCTGTAGATCCCCCAAACCCACACTTTTCTAAACATCAAGTATTTTGCCCGTAGGAGGCCTGCTGAGGTCCCCCAGAGCTAAGCTGTGTGCACAGCTGTCGTAGTTGAGCCCCGATCAGGACCAGACTACTCAGTCTCTCTCTCGCTCCCCCCACCCTCTGAGAGAACAGGGAGAGAAAATATAAGAAAAACGGCTCGAGGTTTGAGATAAGGACAGGGAGAAATCCTTAAAGTTACCGTCACGGGCAAAACAGACTCGACTTGGGGAAAACTATTCATTTATTACTACAAATAGCAGGATAATGAGACAGAGAACAAGATAACCTCCATCCACCCCTCCCTCTTCCCAAGCTTAACATTATCTCTACTACCTTCCACCCCCCCGAGCGGCACAGGGGGGGAAGAGGGAATGGGGGTTGCAGTCAGTTCATCATACGTTGTTTTACGCCGCTGCTTCATGGTCGGGGGAAGAACTCCTCACATTCCTCCTCTGCTCCATCGTGGGGTCCCTCCCACGGGCCACAGTCCTTCGTGGAACTGCTCCGGCGTGGGTCATCTCTTCCACGGGTGCAGTCCCTCTAGAACAGCTGCCCCAGCGGGCCCTCCACGGGCCACAGCTGCCTTCAGGCATCCACCTCCCCCGGTACGGGGTCCTTCACGGGCTCCAAGTGGATCTCTGCTCCTCCGTGGACCTCCATGGGCTGCAGGGGGACAACCTGCTCCACCATGGTCGTCACCACAGGCTGCAGGGGAATCTTGGCCAGGAGCCTCATTACTCCTCCCCCTCCTTCTTCACTGACCTTGGCGTCTGCAGCCGTTCCTCACAACAGGCTGGTAGATGTCTCTCAGGATCTTTTTTACATCTTATTCACTTCTCATCTCCTCTCCACTTCTTGCAGCTGGGCTGGACCGAGTTGGGCCCAGTTGGCCACCTGGCGAGAGGCCAGAGGGTGAGGCCTGCAAGGCCCATGAGGCTCGCGCCTCCCCCTCTGCACCTCTGCCCCCGCTCAGCTTCTTCACATCTTTTCTCCTCTTTTTTTTTTTTTTTCTGTTTTCCCCTTCTTAAATATGTTATCGCAGAGGCGTTATCACGGAACATTCTGCTACCAATCGGCTCGGCCTTGGCCAGCAGCAGGTCCGCCCTAGGCCCGGCCGAGTCCACTGAACAAAGGGGAGCGACTTCTAGCAGTTTCCTACAGAAGCTGCCACCTTAGGCCCCCCCTCACTAACAAAACCACGACAACAGCCCAGTGCAGTGCTTCCACCCTGGGCACATGCCGAGAGAAAACAGCTCAGGTTTAAGGCAGGCGGAGTCCTTCGCAGCGAAGAGGAGAAGCGTGATTAATCCTGTAACGGGTGTTCTTCTACAAACCCTAATGACGACTGGCATTAGCTGGCATCATTACTTACTTCTGCTGTCTGTGACACTCCTCTGGGGAAAAAACGCTCCCGTTCTTTTCTCTAAGGGCTCAAACCTGCACGTGTGTGGTCCCCAGCAGTGACCACACATGTCAAAAGGTGCACGGGATTTTCTGCAGTGTTGGGGCGATGTACTAGCACATCTGGACTCCAGTATTCCCACACATCCTCTGCACTGGTCTGTCAACAGACTAAGCTTAGGAAAACCATTTAATCAGAATGGGAGTCACAGGAAAATGATCTGTTTTCTACACTAAGATGGCAAGTGAGCACACTTCTCATTTGTCTTTCTGAAAGAGATCCTGGCTTGCTGCAGAGCAACGAGAGCTTAAGAGCTCCCAGACATGTTTTTATGTAAATCAGACCTCATGCATTATTTGAAGATACATTTTGGAATGCAATTTATCAGTGGGCCATTTTTTTTCTTAAAGTTGAGAGTCTATTTCATGGAAGACTGGCTTTGGTCAAAACCTTTCTATGTATCTCAAATTCTACTACTCTTTTAGCCCCCCTAATATGAACAGAAGGAGATGAAGGCTCATTAACAAGCATAAAGAAATTACATGAGACAAGGCTATCAGTTTTAAATTCACCAGCCATTTCACCTAACCTTTTAAACTAGGGTAGCCTGCAAAGCATGCTTCAAAACCCAGGGGAAAACAGTTGCTAGGCATTCACAGATGCGCAAAGGGAAAGGATTCCTTTACCCATGATGGCTGGCATGAGGACTATCCATCATCGCAGCTGTCCGTGACACCTCCACGGGGCTTCCCAAGGGTGTGGAAGAGCTAGGACACGGACCCCAAAGCGGTCTCCAAGGAGTCCGTCTGTGAACCACTTCACATCTCAGCCATGCCCCCTGGCTTGGAGACACCATTGCACAACATAAGGTACCAGTAACAAACTCCAGGAATAATCTAAATGGGAGAGAGAAGTGGGTAAAAGTCCATGGAGCTGAAGCACCAGAGATACATGGAGCGCAACTAAGGGCATAGAAATAGTGCTTCTTTATGCACTGGCATAGAGGAAGACAGTAAAAAAGCAGCTTTAATTTTTCTAACAGCTGGCCTGACCTTGTCAATGTATTTGCATTGCAGCAACAATTAAAAGCTCTGGTTTGGGATTAGGACAGGAGTAGGCTAAGTGCTGTACAAACAGCGATCCCAGACAGACAGTCCCCACAACAATGATTTCATAACCAAAGCATAAGGTGAGGCAGAGACAACAGATGGGTACAACAAGAGGTAAAAGGCGCACACCACGACAGCGAAATGATGATGATCAGCGCCACAGTCAGCATCTCCAGCACACACATGCATGGCTGTTATTCGGGATGCTGTAAGCACCACATCAGAGGAAAACGCGAGGAAAGGACCTGAGTGTGAACATCTAATTGTGGCAGGACCTCTCCAGAGCAGCCAGGAAAAAAGTGGAGAATTGCTTTAAGGAAAACTACATAAGCATTGTGGGGAATGATACATAACTAAAGACAGAGGTGGTGGCAAAAGAGATAATGACAGCACGTGGGTAGCAGGAGAACCCCTTAAGATGAAGAGTTGGTATCTGGTGACCTCATTTTCCTCCACTGACAGGACGTCTTCTTCCAGACACACCAGCCCCTGCTATTTGATGTCTTTTATCCATGAGGTTTTCAGCGGAAAATGCACACTGCTTTCAGGAGAAAGTTGCCACTAATAATAGAAAAGAGAACCTAACTGCTCTGGTATATTGGTTGTCGTTCTTTGAGACTCACATAACACCTGACTAAAAATCCATCTAATAGCGACGCATTTTCGTCCAAAGGAGACTCTACTTCCGTATAATGAGTGCAACTGTGGTTAGACCTCAGCCTGTCAATATGGTCTTTCAAAAAGGTATTTCCAAAGGCTGTTTTCAGACTGAAGCCTTTGGCACTTAACGCATATATGCCTTTCTGTAGATTTTTTTCCAATTGTAGTTCCACAATGCAGCCTTCAGATGTATAAATCATGCGATCATCTGCACGCATCAGGGGGGAGCTGATTCCAGCTTCTGTTTTGCAAGGGACTGCAATTATGATCTTGCGGGAAGAATCTACATTTTACTGTTTTTAAGTAAATAACATAATCTTTACCAATAATAGCCACTCTGTTATCTTGCACACATAAAAATATCACATGTACTACAGAAAATAGAACCACCCATCCAGTGACTCAAGTTGGGTAGCCTCTAGGGCTAGTCTGGAAGAAGGTGATGCCCATCTCTTACATATTTCACCATCATACGCATCATATATGTGTTCTTATAGGGACCTTTCTAACTGCCTTTGCTCAACCAGCACCTAATCTCCTGCATGTTTCTCTAACACCCTTCTAATCTGCATTTATAGCCAACGGGATGACACCTAATGTCTTCAAATGTCAAGTTTTCTGCATATTATGGAAAAGCAGGTACCTCTGCACAGGTAACTTCTCACAAACCCTGGGGAAGAAGTCCAACACACAGTTTGATGAGAGGTGGGAAAACCACACTGACATCCACAGACATCGGCAGCTTCTCCAGCAGCACATCCTTAAGAGCACATCCCAAGAGCAGAACTGCTCTGTCGACACCTGGGCCATGGCAAAGGAAGGACTACTTCCAATCTTAAAAATCACTGTAATGGTGGTGTCAAAACCAGGCAGAGAGAGAACCTTGGTTTGAGGTTGAAAATGTCTCTTCCCAATAGCAGGCAGTTTGGGAGCATGACTTTCCGTGGCCTCTCGCTGCTACAATACTGTACTGACATCAACCGAGATGTTTGGTCCAATGTGAAATGCTAAGGGTTTAGATTTTACTTCTGACAAAGCAGCATTTAGCTTTTGATAACATAGATGTAATTTCACAAGTCTTTTCTATTTGTAAGAGTGTGAATACAAAGCAGTGCTTCATGTAGTGCTCATCTCTAATAGCGAAAAAGAAGAAGAATCATCCAGCAGGATAATGCCCGGTTTCTGTCCCACCTCTTTACTCAGCCACCTACTATCACCAGCCCATGGGTGACCTTGTGGCTGTCCACAGCCAGGTTCACTCCCCACCCCGTGCTCCGATGCCCCCCCCAGCCCAGCGCACGGGGCAGGCAGTCAATCACGCCTCCCCGCTGCCGAGCCCGACCTGCCACAGAAGAGGAACTGACTGACTCTTCATCCCAGAGGTCATGTGTCCAAACCCTCCTCTTAGCGAGAACGGAGCCCCGAGAAGATGCGTGGCCAGAGGTCAAAGCACAGGGCTGGAAATCTGAAGGCTCTTATCTATAGATCTGCCACGTACCTTGGGGGAGTGTTGTAATTTTGTAGCTCTGCAGCGTGGTTCTGCAGAAACTGAAAAAAACGCCACGTGTTTGCTCCGAGAGCCACTCACCACAACACCCTCAACTTCAGCACAAAGAGCACCGAGGTCCAGGTGAAGAGACCATGAGTTATCATCTCAGCTCTCCTATTGACTGCCTGTAATATTTCTCTGCTCTCTGTAATTCTTAATGACCAAGGTCCCTAATCCCTACCAGGGGACAGATAACTGTAATTTACCAAGTGTGCAGCTACGGTGACAGAGGCTGGGCAGGTCGTGGCAGGCAGACCTGGGAGCGGAGTCCACACTTCTGCTAGACACACTTGCCTCTTACCCGTTTGGTCTTTCCAGAGCAGATAGAAAATTAAAAGATCACTGAAGGGCCACCTAACTGGCTGGCAGGTCACCTAATGATCACAAAATGAGATCACAGAAGGAGACTTATGAATCTGGGAGTTTTTTTTGCATTTCGGATATTAGGCACTGTACTTGACATCCAAGATTTTAATACTCATTCACAACTATTTATATAAGCTGGAACAACATAAACTGTGAGTTTTCTTGCACTGAAAATCCCAGAGGACAAAAGAAGGACAAATTAGCAAATGTTGGCTAATCACCTAATTAGCGAAAAATTGTATTTGAATTAATTTGATGAACCAGGAGAGGTGTCAAAAGGAGACAAAACTGCAAAATGAGTGACACGCAGGTGAAACTGGAAGTTTACGGATCTTAGGACATGCTGAAGAACTTGTCCTATGCCATGGCTGATGAAACTGGGGAGGACAGCACATAAGTTTTTATTCTGTTTATAGCAAGTGGAAGCCTACATAGGGTGGCTTTAGAGCAGTTACAATTCAACCTAAAAACTGCATCTTTACAGTTAAGATGTCTCTTTCTTGAACAGAAAACAATAAAACTATTTGGAGAAATCAGGGTTCTCAGAAGCTTTGCATGTTTGAACGCAAAGGCTTCAGTCCAAGCAATCAGGCTGTAACAGGCATTGCCACCAAACAGATAATTCCTGAGTTCGATAAGAAATATTTTTTTTTAATTAACTTGTGAGTACTTCTCTTATTTGCAGAATTTTGTAATAGAGAACTCATGAAGTTTTAAGCAGAAACAAGGGCGTCACACGAAGCATTAGCAGGATGCAATGCAGAATGCCGTGACCCATTCTGTGTATGTTGGTTTGAAAACGTACAGTGAAGTCCTGGTAGAATGATTAAGGAGGAGGAAATTAAAACGAGCTTGGTCTGTTTAGCCTAGCAAAATGAAGTCTGAGAGGGGATACAATTATTCTTGATAGGTACATTTGGAAGCAAACAGCAGGGAGGAAGAAGAATTATTTAACTTTAAAGGCGGATGCTCATACAAGATCAAGCGGCTATAAATTGTTCATGAATAAATTTAGACTGGAATTTAGAAGATTTCTCACAATTTGCAGACCTCCTAAAGAAGCCAGGATAGGCAAACTGATTTGAAAGGAAGCTTGATATGTTGCTGGAAAAAAATAAGAAAGAACAGGTATGATTTGGATGTAGAAATTAAAGTTCTCAACACAGGATTCAGGAGTTTGATTTGCTGTGATTGTTCAGATTTGGCTAAAGGAGACTTGACAGCCTTGTGTGACCTTTCACCTGCAAGTCCCTGATAGTCTGATCTTGTCGACCATAGAAGACAGCTGGACTGAGCGTTAAATGCTCAGGATGAAGAAAGTTTTCAAGGTGAAACGCTGCTTCTCAGAGCAAAGCGGCAGGTTAGTTTGAGGAGTGATGCATGCTGGGATTTGGTATCTGTGCCTTCTGTCTCTGTAAATACATGGTTTTCTCTATCGTGTAAGAAATTCTCCTGCTTTTAGTGATAAACAAAGGCAAAGTGAACAGTTGAATAGTGGTCATTTGTGGATCAAATGTAGAGGAGTTTTTTATGGTTACATGCACACTTGACAAACATGTTACTCAATATTTGGAGCAGAATAATATTGGTGAATGTTACGTTTGCCACCAGCACACTGCATGATCTAAAAGCTCATTTACTTTGACCCTGAGCTTTACTCCTTCCTCATTTTCAGATACAACTTATATATGAAAAATAGTTTTCCTTCTACAAAAACATCTGCATGTATAATGTTCGCTGTAAGTACTTCTAAGCAACCCCATTTTTAAAATGTTTTGACAAGCCCTTTGAATACCTCCTGTAAAGACTTTTGTGTGTTAGAGAACCACTAAGGTTTTCCCAAAGGCTGTCCACAACACAAACTAAAAAATTAAACTATAAAAGGGATGCTTTCGCAGAAATTCAAATTTTTAAAAGATCAGTAACAAGTTTTGATCTCATGATTTACACATTTGTTTAAACTTACGCGTCTTCTAATATTCCCACATCTCTTCTAAGTAAGTCCAGCACATTTCGCCAAAATACCTTTGAATATTACTGCATACCTCTGCACTAAGGCATTTCAAAATGGGACATTGCCACATCAAGGATTTTAGTGCAATCCATCAATCTCACCACATTATGAACATCAGTAATGACAGAAAAACCTTCCTGGAATTTTTCTTGCTTATTTGGAGAGCGGAATTGATGAATATCATGATCTGTTTGAGCACAACGTTCAGGAATTGATTAAGGCGAGGAGACAGAGAAGGCTGACTCAGGTACGCGATACCTCCTGCTAACCTCTGGAGGGGCTCAAGGACTGATACTCAGCTGGTGGAAATCCTGGTAGCGCTACAGAAATTGATGGATTATTCTAATTTATATGACATGAGATCCCTTCATGATCAATCCTGAATGGAGGAGAAAAAAAACTTAGGAAGAGGGAAAGTGACATTGACTTTGTGCTGTCCTGCTCTCCTCCAGCAAGAATGTGGGTCGCACTGGTCTGAAGGAGCCTCCTACGTGAGCGTGTGTGCGGGATGTAACACCCATCCGTCTTCCCAGGTTTACACAGTCATCCTCTGGAAATCTTGTTTGTGCATTTCTTCCCTCTTTTATTCCTTCAGCTTATTTAAAAAACGCGGAGGCACCTAATGACAGAGATAACTCTCCTGTAATCTCCGCAGCACGTTCAGTAGCTATCAATGTCAGCCTGTGCGTGTTCAAGGTCTGCGGTGCAGTGATTGAATAATATGTATGGAAACATGATCTAAATATGAAATTATCTGTCTATCTACCTGAGAAGTTAAGTGTTAACGTGTTGATAGCACAATCTGACTTTTGCACCTATTAATATATGATATCATTATATGCCATGATTTAAAAATGTAGGCATGCCTGCATGTTTTATTTACAGAGGTCTGGAAAATGTACAGACTTCTACTATTTTCAGTACTGTAAAGCAGATAGTATAGTCTATTAATTTAGAACAGAGTAAAACAAAAGGGGAAAAAAAAGTTACAGTTCTAACTTTCACTTCAAATGAGGTATTGACAGATGTCAGTCTCTCATCTGGGATACAGAAGAAAATATACTCAACATCATTTACTATCTACTGCAGAAGAAGAAGCAAATTAAGTGCAGCAGTAACAACATCAAAACTACAACAGTTTCCAAGAACTTATCATTACAGAAAGTACATCCCTTTCAAGTGTCAGCCCTCCAGCACTCCAGGTCCTCCTATCAATTGTTCTCACTAACCTCCGATCCTCCTGGATTCAACAGCACACTGAAGAAAGCCAATTAAGTAACAACAGATCTACAGATTATTTTTTTCCTGCCATCATGTTGAAGATGTGACATCATATCATCATTATCTAAATACGTAAGATGAAGAGCCTCATCTCCTTGGCTCTGTACATTTAATGGAGAGTAGAGAGGTTCCTACAAAAGCCAGTGGCCTCAACTTCTCTAGGGAGGGTGATGACAAGGTAGAAAATATGAGTGGTGGTGTGCCTGCGTGAGGAGGAGCAGATACACTGGGTTTTATTTTTCTACCCAATTCTATTTCACCTTTTCGATATCATTAATATTAAGTACCTATTAAAGCAACAGGTAGGAGTTGAGACTTACTTTAAAACAACAATTTAAATAGTTTTGCTCATTCTATGTCATTATTAATTACTCTTAAAGAGTTGTACTTGAAGTTGCCATTATCAAGCTTACACGAAGCCCTAGGCACGCAGCAGGATGCATGGCCTTTCACCAGCCCCTAAGTCAAAGGCCTGTGGTCACTGTCCCTGCTAACGGGAGGCAGATGAACCCATACAGCTCTGGCCAGGACAGTCATCGCCGGGACACAGCCGCTCATCGAGGAACGGACATCCTGCATCCGAACGCAAAGCTCACCTTGTGCTGAGCTTATCCTTACAGCACGTCCCTACGCATCACGTAGGGATCATGCCTGTGTCATCAGTAGTAAACATGAGTTGTGAAAAAACCCGCTCAGAATAAGCACAATTCACCACATTTTGAGAGATGAATAGGTAGAAAATAGCAGCTAAATACTTAAAGCAGGATCAGGATTCATCAAGACAGCGAGAGCTACACAGCTGACCGCTGCAAACCGCTGATGACATTTACCACATGGTGTTTAGAGAAATACTGGGAAAAAACTAATTGAACTGAACAAGAAAATGACTGGTTAAATACATAGTTACTGTACAGAAAAAATATCCACCTTCATATAATGGAATCTTTTTTGCAGACTTAAGCATCTCTGCCTGAGATGATGCTTCTTCCACAAAGAGAATTCATGGTCTTATTTACTCGCTGAAGAAGAAAACATCTCTCAGCACTTCTTTGTTATGGCACATACAGAACGTCCTCAATGTGGTCAGAAAGAGAAAGGCTCCGTTTTGGAGAGGGCGCAGGAGCAAAACATGGGGACCTGGTGCAGCGACAGCCGTTCCTGTGTCCCATCCCTCCCCAGCTCCCACTCATCAGCTGCAGGTAAAATCCAGTTCTGCCGGCGCTGTGTTTGCCCTAAGCTGTCCCTGCTGCCTTGAAGTTGAGGAGGGAGAGGACCAACAACAGGCTGTGCAACAAGTGATGCTCAACCATGCTCGCTGCTCTGCCGACGTAACCCGGAGCAAAATCAGGGGAATGCTAAATCGCCGTTTGCCGGTTCCGGCTGGATTGCTATTTAAGTGAGCACTTGTGGGGTATCAAATCTGAGGGGGTTTTGTCTCACGTTATCATCCAAGCATAACTACTCAGTAGCACAAAACCTGTGCTCAGAAGTTGGATCTGTTCACAGGATACCAGCTCTCGGGAGATGGTCTCTTGAAAAAGCAGCGGCTACCTGACTCTGAGCAATTCATCAGTTATTGCAATGCCACAAACTCCCTTCCATCACTAAAACGCTGCCGTGACACACGGCTAGAAACTGCGTGCTTTTCAGCAGACTATTAATATTGTATCACAGACAAAAAAAAAAGCATTAATCTAGAAATGGTTTAAAATGGGTAGGACTATGGGATCTGAACTAATGATTCATAAAATCATTTGCAGCTATTAGTCTACAAGGATAAGTGCTGCTAGTGCTTTTATATCAGCGCTTGGTGTGGCACCATCCATTTAAAATCAATCTCCTACACTGTGATGGATTTATGCGTGCTGTGGAACCCACAGCAGCCTTGTCAGGATTTTAAACTCTAGATTGCTATATACAATTACAGGTGTCACAATATGAAATAACAATCAAAGTCACTTAAAGGAAAACTCTGAAAATTCCCATGCGGGAAGGCAGTTGTTTAATATTCCTGTATCATACGGTGATTATTTCACTTGATGGAAGTGATATATTTTTACATAACGTGATCTAAGGTTATAACTCTCGTGAAAATGACTTGCAATCCCTGAGGACAAGGAAAAGTAAGAAGGATATTTTTAATGGGCAGATGTCATTTCTACGAACATTTCACCAGCTGTTAATGCAAAATCTTTCAGTTGGACTCTATCTTGAAAAATCAGTTGAAAATACCTTAGTTGGCATATATTGTCATTCTTAACTTTTTTCTTGAGGAGCAAAAAGACAAAAATATGCAGTGCTAGGCATATCTGGAAGAGTTCCTATTATGTAGGTGAAAACAGTCACCAAGCTGAAGGGAGTGAGTTGGTTTAAGGACGAGCCTCTCGGAGGATGCGCCGAGCTCCCTCCGGGTGGAGGCTGGGTCTCCGAGACCTCATTTGCTCCCTCTCCCCAGTGCAACCTGAGAGCAGTAGTTCATTTCTATTTGTATAATGAATCAGATAAAATGATTGAGGTGTTGGGAGACTCGGGAGCCCAAGAGATTGCTAACTTGATGAAGACTTTATTTTTAAGTCACTAATTGACATCCAATCATGGGAAGAGTAATGAAGACATCACAGTTGTCTGGAGACCGCATGGGGCTGACAGACACGTTCACTCAATTTTCTGTAGGACAGAGGTGCAAGAGACAAAGCAGGAGTACAATAGGCATTGTTATAGGGGACAAGGGCAACCTTTCCAGCAGAGGAATTGAAGGGGCAGAGAGACATGAATCATTTCAGGCTTTCAATGCGATGGCCAACCAACAGCCAAGGGGAATCACTCGTCTTACAGTGAGAGCACTCAACTCCCTTCTTAGAAGGGCAAGGGCCCTCACAGGGGTTTGGGTTTTTTGGACTGTTCCTATGCCCTGGCACTCCCTTGTGATGAGTACACTGAAAAAAAAAAATCTCCAGTGAAGACAGGGAGTGTATGTCTGACAGTATAAAAACGGTAAATATGGTTTCCGAGAACTTTAATTTAGCAATGTTTAAACTTAATGGAATTATTTGTATTGTACAATTAATTATGCTAAACTGCCTAAGCCTTGAATGAATGTACTTTGCCTTTTAATCTAAATAAAACATAGGCATAGCAAACCAGCAACAATGGAGAAGTCCATAGCTGATGCCAAGACAAGCAGAATTTGAGTCACATGACTTTTCAGGAGCAACACTGAAAAAACAAACAAACCAGAAAAAAAAACCTCCAAAGTGCTAAGAAACAAGAAAGTACGTAAGACATTTTCTACGAATATAGAGCACGTTGTTATTCAGTCACCAGGAGAAGTAAGTGGACTCTACTGGACACTTCGAGCCGCCTGGGAAGTTCTTTCCACCATCAGTTAAAGAAGAAGTAAGGAAACCAAGGATTCTTTTGAGGTTCATTATCTTTGTCCCTTACAACGTTGCCCAGTGAAGGAAACCCAAGAGGACAGAGTTATCGAGCTGCCTGTTTTAACCAGCTGGTTTGCCAGGAATGAACCACCACTAATTCAGAGCTTGGCTGCATGATAACAAAGGACTCAATATTTACCTTGGGGCATATGAAAGATTTGGGAAGTCTCGCCTTTTTTTTTGCGTGGGAGGAATCAATCAGTATGTGCAGGTCTGTATCCGATTTTAAATTACAGAAGAGCTATATACACATACAACCTCATTAGCCTTTTACAAGAGTAACTGTCATTTTTATTCTAATATTATGACTGTAATGCTGTGGCTGGTTAATGCCTCTGATATTTAATCACAGAGTACAAACCATAATTGTTCTACTTCTCATACACCTCTGACCTCTATCCTCCAGATGATAAACTGTGTAACTGGCTTTCAAAATACATAACTGTCTGCAGATTTTCACATACATTTACTTACAACAAATATTTGAAAATATTCTAAGAACTTGCATTAAACACTTCTATTAAGACAAAAAATTTGTAAGATTTTGAGCAATACATGAAGACATTACTTCAAAAATTTTAAGACTGTTGGTAAAGACATAGAAATGTCATTTGCATATTGAATTGTCCATTTTTATACAGGAACTTAGGAGATGACATTAAAATGCCCTCTAGTTGCTCTAAACCAGGTTATCAATAGGTTTAATCTGAAATGTTAAAATGAAGTAAAGTTCATTTTCTTGGATCTTGGATCTTACAACCAGTATTGATTCAGTTTTTGTGTAAAAAAAACCTGCCCAACATCTCATTCACTTGATAGGTCCTTGGAGGCATAATATTGTTCCTTCTGCTATCATGGACCATTGCCTTCAAATGCTGTAACATCTGTGGTCCATGATTACCGGCTTCTCGGGCCAAATTAGTCCCTGGTGTAACTTCACCAAAACTGATCATATTATGCCAGGGTGAGCCTGACCCTTTGCCTTGCCACATTTCTGCTCAGAAGTTATCATGAGAATGGTGCAATCCTTCACCTAACTTTTTTCTTCCTAAATAAATACCTCTAGAAAATTGAAATGACCTGGAGAGAAACATTTAAGTAAAATGCAGGATTATTATTATTATTATTATTATCATTATTATTATTATCCTTTTGTATATAACTCCCAGTATTCTGTATGGGAACAGCCAGTATTCTTTTTTCCCATCTCGGAACGTAAAGCAAAAAGAAGTTTAAGACTAATTGGAACTTGATATTTCTTTAATTCTTTTGGAAAGAAGCCTAATACTCCAGCTGTGCTTTCAAGTGTGGATTCTTTGGGAGACAAAATGAAGCGCAGAAATCCAGATGGGAAAGAAGAAGAGATGCTTCACACGTCCTTGGGGAGTCTTACACGTCTCTTCAAAGAATTCTTTGGAAAAAGGGCTATATTTGGAACCATAGAATAATTTAGGTTGTAAGGACCTCAGGAGGTCCAACCCCCTGCCCATACGAGGGCTGACTTCAACAGTAGATCAGGTTGGGGATCTTTGTCCCCGCCATTCAATCCTATCCTAAGGTTAGCACTACAGATAGCCGATGTATAGGAGGAAACCTTAATGGGCTTGTAATTGTCATTACTTGATTTATAGCAATGGCTGGCTCATCAAGAGGGATATTTTCCACAGCTGGAAAAGTGGCAGAAAATGTGAGTTATCGCAAAGCTGAAATGCAAAATCTGTGCCACGGCTGCAACGAGAATGGCCGGCCCGTGGTGGAGAGCAGGACAGAAGAAACACTGCCCAGGGCCAAGCACAGCCTTGATTGGTACACAACAGGAGAAAGCACAAGAAGCTGAAGAAAGCAGCATTTATCCCAAGGAGGAAGAAAAAAATGAGATAAATAAAACATGGCAGAGTGGTGAAATTTGTCAGAAATGGCAAAGAAGGATCACAGAGGAAGAAGAAAAATCTGAGTGAAATCGTGAGAAACAGATTCTGTGCCACACAAGATGAACTGACTGCAAGTTTCTCATCAGTCCTGTTTCCTACAGATTTACAGCATCAAAGAAGAAAAGGGAAAGAGGGAAACCCAAGATGTAATTAATATGATTAATCTAAATATATCTATTTATATATTTATATCTATATATATTGCAAAATATGCCAGACTAAAGTGCCATCACAGGCCACGCTAAATCTACCCAACACAGAGACCCAACTACACCTCTTAAGGAAGTAATTTGTGTAGACATGCCCAACCAAACAGATACCAAAAGAAAGATAAAAACCTTTGCACAGGAAGAATATGAAGGTGAGTAAACAGCAAGGAAGGAACCAGACTCAGATCGGCCAGGACTTTGCAGAGAAGCTACGAGATGCCACTGGCGCACTGCGACTCAGAGAGGAGAAGATTTCTGGCTGCAGACAAACTGTCTCTGTTGCCATAGGCATTGAGAAAATGTCCCTTCTCCTTCTACCAAATGATTTTGAATGGAGTTACAAACGAGCCGTAGTGATGAAAAAATCAGACTGATAATCAATAAGGCTCTTTCTTAGCGGGCACAGGAGAAAGGCTTATAAAATTCACTCATACTGCAGTTTATTGTACCATAAATTATCATAATGATTTTTGTTTCAAACAAATACGTACTAAACGTTGCAAACCATGTAGTATTTGAGAAATAAATTCTGCCAGTAAATATTCCCCACCTTATTTCCAGTAGATACAATTTGTAATCGCTATTACTGCTATAAGATTCAGGGGTGTCTCTCCCAGCTACTCTGATATTTTAATTCTTATTAACATAAATGATCAGTGCTCACAATCACTGACAAGACACCAGTGCTCTTAAGAGTGCTCCTGTTCCGTGTATATTATTCAATGCTGTCAGATACTTTCATAGAGGATTGATAATTATTGCACCTTTGTACCGATGGATAAAAGTAAGCTATGATTGACTAGGAATTAGAGATTTATTTATTAAATCAGGCTACTGAAATTCCATGACTCATTTTTTTTTCACAGTATGCAGAAAATAATTTATCAGTCACACAATCTTGTCTTTTTAATATCTGTAGCATAATTTAACTTTCATTGTTAGCAGGAATCTTCAAGAGCAGTTTATGACATTGGCTAGCTACAGCTTGAAATAAAACTGCTTAATAATTTGTTAGAATTTACATATTTTTTTTTCTAAAAATAGAATATATGCTATATAATATGTAGATAATACGTCCTGGAATAAGTAACTTAGGGAGAAGAAAGGGGAATAAAAGAGAAGAGACTTTCATTTCAAAGAAAAAAAATGGAAAAAGTCAGCTTCTTAAAGATAGATGTAGAACAGAGATTCACAACTTCCTCAAGACTTTTTTTAACTGATGCTTCCATGAATAAGAAAAGGGGGCATAGAAGAAATGAGACAGATGTTGAAAATTCAAAAGACTTCCAAACAGCAACAGCTCTGCCACTTGCTTTAGTACATGCTCTTGATTATTTTTGACTACTCTGAAATGATTGCACCTTTTAATATTGTTTTTTAAACCTAATTTCTTTGGCAGCAAGTAAGAGTTAACAGAACAATTCTTACAAAAACATTATGCATTTGCTTAAAATACAGAACTTTTTCATGACAAGCCGTTTGTCATACTTTTGGCAAGGTTATACATGATTGCCTTTTTATTTTTGGCTGTTACAGAGGCTAATAGCATACTAAAAATCTTCTTTCATGTACAAATTAATTGTGTCCTTTTGCAATTCATATTAGCCTGCCTTACTTTCCATTTTGAGGCTTTTAAAAGGGTTATATGGAACCAATGGATGTTCTCATTTATTGCGCACACCACTTCAATTACCCACTTTCCACAAGTTGAAAGCAGAAAGACTATAAATGCTGGATACAGCCCATTGTCAACATGCTGTAATTTGGCAGGAAAAAAAAAAAAATTAAAGTTCTCTTCAAAATAAAAAAAAATATATATTTAAACTCTCAAAATGCTTTGCAGATTGTTGGTAAATTATTTTTATATTTAGTAACTACAAAGAGGCATGTGCTGCTTACTGACAGAACTGCATGTTAGTGGCTTGCAAAGCTTTGGGTTTCACTCTTCTTTCTGAGAAAAATATATTATCCGCTCTTCCCTCGCCTTTACCTGGAGTTCAGCATTATCCTTTCTGCACATCATTCTTTGCAAAGGGAAAAAGATTTTTCATTTGCACGTTCAAATGCCTATGTCAAGCTGGAGCCTTGTTAAGCCCGGCTGAACAGCGCTTGTTGACCATGTCATGTTGGGTGCAAATGTGACATTGGCCGCAGAGCCGAGCACGGCCGTTCAGGATGCTGAGCTGGGAGATCTCATGGACAGGTTGAGCTCACATCGTTACATTTGGGCTTGGTATACGGAGACTGTTGTTATGTCACGAGATTTCTGGAAGAGCCTATGGTATCTCAGCAAACATGGGAGATGGGATCAAACAGCACAACAAACAAGTTGGCCACCGCAAGCAATTTTGAAATCCTGAAATTTTGATAATACAGCTTGGCCCCTCTAAAACACCAGCAGGAACGTGCAATCGTTAAACCTGTCCGCAGACCTGGCGGCTTCGCAGGCTCACTCCTAGCACTGCCAAGCACTAAGTTGTTATGAAGCAGAGTGAAACCACCCTTTAACTCACACCGGTCATTGAAATACTGCACCGTTGTAAACACAGCGAGAAAAGCTAACAAGGAAAAAAATCTATATTTAAAAGGCATTTATTCTCCTTGGATTTAAAACACCAATTCTTCAGGCATTCTGACTACAGTAAAAAAGAAAATTCAATATTTTTTTTCAATTCCTTTCTGGTTTTTTTCCTAAATAATACCTTCTTGTGTTCTAAACAATATTATTAATTTTTCAGCATTTGGTTAAAAATTTATTCTGTGTTCCATAAAACCAGGTAGACTAAGCCGCAGAGATGAAGAAAGCTGCTTTCCATCCAGCCACTATTGCTGCAAATGCATCAGCAGGAAATTTGGGAAACTGGATTCATGTGGGTAGAAGGAGCCGTTGCCTATCAACCCTGGTAACGATGTGTCAGGGTGTGCGATCCTGAGTAACAGACAAGTGCGGTTTCAAGTACTGCTACATTATTATCAGCTAGCACTGGGTTTTCTCATTTTCTATTCTCTGGAAATTAAAAAAAAAAAAATATGTAATCAAAATACATATACATATTACTTACTTTTCTTGTTTTTACCTTCACCAAAAAAAAAATATGTTTTGTACAAGAATGTTGACATTTTTAAGGAAGGGAAAAAAATAATTTTCTGTTTCTTTCCCTCTTAGCATTTCATGCTTTGTGCCATTTGATAATATACATGACTAGGTTTAATACTCCATCGTTTCCCAAATCCAATTTGACTACCTAACAGGGTTTAATTTACATGATGATACAATTTCTCACACCAGAAAGCATAGTAACCCTTCTTCTTTGGAGGTTAATGGCGATCTAGCTTAAAGCCTGAAAGATAATTACAAGGAATGTGCTCCAGGTGACAAAGTACTTTTGACAATCCCAGACTGTTGATAGCTTTTTAATTATACTTCTTCCCACCACAGGAAACAGTATGCTTTCTCCTAAATAGTTGGAAGGCATTGCAGGTTTATTTATTTATTTTTCAGTAAATTGCTATGCACTGTAATCAATATTTTAAGTGACTGTTACCCCAGGCTCTGCTCTCTTTCTTTCTTTTATTCGGAGAAGAGATTAAACTTTGGGTTAATTTTTTTTTTCCATATGAAATGAAATACAAAAGAGCATCCAGAGAAGAATACAAACATTTATTGACTTGCTTCTTCTCTGCAGCACCCATTTGATATTTTGTGACATTTAGAAATTGAAACTTTGCAGGATTTTTAGGTGCGAGCTTTGCTAACAGAGAAGGTCAGGCTCTTAAGCAAGAAGGCAGTTTATGATTATTAAATATGACCAACTAAGGAGGAAAAAAAATCCCATAGCTGGTTTTGCATATTACTGTGCTTTCTGAATATTTTTCTGCTTTACTCTGTGGATAAAAAAAAAAGGCTGTTTTGGTCAAGAGAGGAAAGTAATTGTTGTAAATGAATGTGGGACGCGGCAGGAGTAATAGTGTGCCGGGGCACCCTTTTCCCATTTACTTTATATGCAAGAGTTGATTGTTTTTTATGCCATTGAAATTAGTTTCCCACTAGTATTTATGTGTCTTACAACAAATTGTTTGTCACTTTCCCTGATTAAATGCGCTCTTAATAACATCCAACTTTAAAAGTCTTTTCAATTTGGAGCCCACAGTTCAATCATGCCATCTGCCCATCCCAGCACCTCTTACTGGTCCTTAAATAAACACTTCGATTATTTACAAACAACGGCAGAAAAGTAAAAAATGAGACCTGGATGTAAGTGCTTCTAAAAAAAGAGGTCTTAGAAGAGAACCAAAAATGCAGAAGAACAGTAATTGGTGTAGAAATTAATTAAAAGAGTAACACTACCTGCCTCCCAAACGTTCATTCCCTGCATGATGCTATTGGTACGCACACAGAAAACAAAGTCCTCTCCCAGAGCACAGAGGAACTGAATGAAATCAAGCTCACGTAAACGTCTGAATGGCCAGGTTTACGCCAAGGACTTTCTTACTTTTGGCTTTTTTTAAGTCCCATCTCCTGTTTAGCTCAGGCTTAGATGAATTTCCAAGCCTTTGAAGAAATACATCATTTTAAGACAATGGTAGGAGTTCTTAAATCTGGAAGAGTACAGCTGAACCTAGTTTCCTTCTATTAATTGTCAATCCATGTAATTAATCCCTGGGGTACCACTGAGTACCTGAGACCAGCGGGATACAGGGGTGTTTTCAGGGCTTTACAAGGAAGCCGGGCAGCTCCTGTGCCCTTGTCCCCGTGCTGGGCCAGCTTTGCACTGCGCAGCCTCGGCGGCAGCAATCACAGCTCTGCAGCTCTGCTAGCAAAGCCCCTAAACATCACAGTAAGTTATCCTAGTTTTGCTGTTCATTTTTCTCTCTTTTTTTTTTTTTCCCCCCAAATATAGCTCATATTGGCTCACTGAGTGAAATAAGTGCTCCTGAAAAAAAAATGTAAACAAATTTAAAAACCTCAACCTCTCCTCAAAAAAAACAACACTGATCTGGACCAGCTCCCCTTATGCAAGGATTGCATAGGATCAGCTTAAAGAAGCCACAGTGTCTGTTTTCACAGACAAAGCAAACAGAGAAGAAAGACTTAGGCATAGCAAAAATTTAGGAAGAATAATGTTTGTTGATAAACAAATAGCTTAAGATACTCTACCCTTACAAAAGCTGGACTGGAATGAACTCCCTCAGCAAACTTTAAGGCATATCTTTGCTAAGGATTTACCATATATTTACATTCTTGTCATCAATGACCTTTTATTTTATTGTGTGATGTTTGCCCTTATTAAAGCCCAGTGACAGTGGAGGGTAGTATTTTAAAAGCACATCATAGTTAAAAACACCCAGTATTTCCATTTCTTAAAAAAAAAAAAAAAGGAGCTTTGCATAGAGCACTGATCATACTTTGAAAGATGTGTTATTGCCTAGAGTGTAGTTACAAGGGAGTAGTGCATTATCACTGATGCTACATTTTAACCTGAAAATAATAAAAAACCCTCTGTAAATAGATTGCAGCTACACCGAGTTACTGCACTCCCTGTGAAACCCTGCTGTGTGTGGTGGCGGTGGAAATCTGAGTGGTCTTATTCTGTCTGATTTATTTGAAGTTTCAAGGACAGACTGAAATAGCGAATGGCATCTTTTTCCCAGTATAGACGTATATAGGTTAATAGATAGATAGAGCAATTGGGACTGGAACACATTATGTAAGTTAAAAAAGTACTGAGTGTGGGGTTTTTTCAGGGCCTCACAAAAAGCTCTGTACAGACGGCTGATACTGGAGTTCACATTTCCCTCCTGACTCCACACATCAGAGTAGCACCTCTGCCGTAGGTGAGGCTTAAATTAGTTTCCACTAATTTGCAATAACTAGAGTAAATGAGATCAAGTTTAGGCCAGGACACTGAATCCCATTTCTCTTCTCCTCAGGTATCCCTCTGATCCTGCAGCAAGCTTTTTTATCACTAGGGAATCTCAACACAAACTAAATGCATTATGTGAATTTCAGGAGCTGCAAGTTTGGATTTGGATTTGGTTTTGGTTTTCCTTAACCAGTGCAATCTAAAAGCATAAAGACAGAATTATGAGCATTTTCTAAAAACTTTCCAGTTCCCCCTTTCCTCTGCGCTACCTTTAGATATTCTTTCCTCTTCACAGATCACTGTCAAACTCTTTGATGTGGTCATCACAGGCATTACATCTGATTTACTTCCCTTCCACAGTTTATTTTCTACACAGGTCAACGTTTCCACTTTTTTTTTTTTTCCTGTCACATTAACATCATGTTTTCAATGAACTTAATGACAGTATATGCAATGTATGATTTTGTTGCATCAAAAACCCCTTCTAAAACAGACTTAAAATATAATGGCTTTCCATGTCACTTCTTCTGACACCAAGCAGTTGTGAAATCTGCACGGGACATTTTTATTCTCTCTAGCCAGCTGTATAGTTAATAATATAGTTAAAAAGCTACACAAAGAGCCTGGGTCAAAATAGTATGCAGTGAATTGTAAGAATAATACAGATTTCTACCCGCAACAGTGATTTTAATTTAAGGTATTGGTATAGCTGCTTTGTATTATTTACACCAATAATAAAATTTGCATTACATTAAAAGATTCTTAAGATTCAGCCATTGACTCAAGGTCCTGCAGCAGGCTGGACATTCAGCTCCAGCGCAGCCTTCCCCTTGGAGACCAGCTTTTCCTCCGACCACTGCCGACTTCAAGCTTTGCTTCCTAAGGGTTCAGACAGGCAACAACCTACTCAGCACAGCTTTACCAGGTATTCCGACTTTAATTTGTGACGGTGAGGGCTAGGAGCTGTATCTGTTATTACAAACACTGCAAGATATAGCTGTGGTCTTACCGAAAATAAAGAAGCTTTTTTGGCGGGTGACCGGACAGGGAAGGGCATCGGAAAGCAAGTATTTGGTGCAGGAAAGCTGAAGAAACAGAACCCTTCTCACCCAACACGTCCATGATAAGAGGCAGTCATGCAAACTTTAATAAAGGCCAATCATTCCTGTTTCAAATGTAAGGATCACATCTGCTGAGCCACGATCCTTACGTCTGCACAAATCCATGTTTCAATCAAACTGCACCCTTTTCTCTTTTTTTCCCCTGCCATGTGCATAATGATCCGGTGACAGCTGAGAAGAGGACGAGCTGACATGTTCATCGCTGTGAAGGATGGCCTCCCGTCATCTCAGCTGTGACAGAACGGTCACAGCCTGAAAGGCTCTAATGAATAGAGAAGGATGTATTTTGTCCTTCCTCTGTGAAAAGTTGGAATAATGCCTTTTTTCCCACTTAATATAGCAATGTAATATTACAATAAGCAATACTGCATTAATCTTTTCCTCAAGATATTATCTATTTTTATGAAACTGAAGAGTTTAGTAAAACAAAAGCATCAGGCTGCTCCTTATCACAGAGGAAATGTCTAGGATAAATATGTCAAAACACAATCTTCACCCACGCTACCCAACGAGGCCAAGTAAAACCTGCAATGCTCCCCCTTGCAAATGGCAAATGTAAACACCAGCTTGTTTTCCAGGATCCCCTTCCTCCAGCTATCAAAGCCAGGAAAAGGTCAATTGTCAAGGTACGATCCAGTAATACATCTTGTCCTTCCAACAAGAAGGATTTATTTTCTTCCATGACAGCGAACGAGAAACAGGAGCACCGAGCTAAAACTTCTCAAATTGACAGTAACTATGACTTTTATGGGTGCTTGAAGAACATGATCTGTACACCTGTAGAAGCTAGGAAAGATTCTGTAACTCATTTGGTACCGCAGAACGTCATCCTTCTCCAGATGGAGCGGATCCTGTTTGACCTTACGTATATAGTATCATAAATGTGCATTTGTATACATACATATGCATTTTGGTTTACATGTTTTATAAGTATAGTGTACAGATATTGTACATATCATCACTGTTAATGACTCATCATGTGTAGTTCCACATGTAAATCATGATTAATTAGTGACTGTAGGGGTTGAAAGGACAGTAGCACTTAAAACTCTATATTGCCTGATAAAGCAGATAATTGATTCTCTCTTCAACTATGGGAAGGTTCTGAAATGTTTTTAGATGTACAATCTCTTATACTTTTGGTTTTTCAATTAAGTAGCAATTCAGCCTAAACGCTACAATGAGTGTAGATGCAAGTCTGACACGGCCAATCATTTTTCTTCTTCTTGATCAAAAAACCTCAATTTACATAGCACATTCAGCACAATGTTACAAATATATAATGTTGGAAGTGTTCTATTAAATTGCTTGGTTGGTATAATTTGGATTCAGAATAGTATAATTTTAGTTAAATTGGATATGAAGCACAGAACTAATACCCTGAATAACATAGATACTGAAGTTCTGGACAAGCCCTAAATTTTCAAAATGTGCATAAATTAACATTCTAAAAAAAATAAATGAGTCCAAATAATTTATTTTAAATTAGGCCTGTCCTTCTTGTGTTATATCATCTTGTAAATGGAAAATAAACAACAATAAAAATTTCAAATTGAAATCAAGAAACGTTTCCAAAAAAAAAAACCCAGTCAAATGGGATGTTTCAGCACTGATTCATAGACAAACTTCCAAGCACTTCCATCTGAAACAGTGTCCCAATATGGGACAAATTCACAATAAATTCACACAGCCTGACGGAGGGAGCAGAGGTGGTGATTTGGTGGCTTCTCTGCCAAGTTCCCGGTGGATTGGGACGCGGGTGTCCCCTTTGCACTTCTGCTTCTCCCCGTGCAGTTTGACGTCCCACAAATTCGAGCTCTGTAGCCCTAGGTCTCGGCATAGACGCTGTTTATTTTTTCTTGGGCACTGCAAAACCAGTTCAAGTACAGCTTGAACTACCTGCTGCAGTGTGATTTCCAGCTGTTATTTCTAAAAGAAGGCAACATTAGCTTTTTATGTGGAACACATGACAACTCCTCCGGGCTGCAAAATAGCTTCCTAACCCTCTCTCTGTAGCTAGCAGCGTGTTAACGATGTGCAAGCATCTTTCCTAAAGTCTTGCTGAGGCAACCCAAGAGGACCGAACGAGCGCTGCGATTCTCCACAAATCTAACTAATAACACCTCGCACGGCCCTCTGCCAATCGTGCCTCTGAGTAACAGGTTTTTATTCAAAATCGACCGAGGGGAAAAAGAAAAAAAAAACCCTGCAATTGTGGAACTGAACTCCCAGTTTTTGCCTGTGAAATTGTGAAAGTTTGCAAGTGTGCAGGTTTAAATGGAGAGATATTGAACCAGAGCTGCTGCCGAGGCAGAGGACCAAAGATCAAGCCCGAATTGCAGGTCTCCAATACGTGAGCCTGAACTGCTCCAGGGCATGCTGCAAAGGTCATTATAGAAATGAATTCAACTATTCCACTCCTAGTATCTATAAAAGATGCTTTTAGAGCAGCTTTCAGTAGTGGAGTGAAATTAAATTGAATTAATTATACCATTTATTTGGGATACAATGAATTTAATTTTTTTTACAGTTCTTATGCTTACTAGTTTTTCTCATTTAACATATTCCAGGGCATTCAGTGCAGATGGTAGGCTCTTCATCACGCAAACAGTACTACAAATTCACATTGTGCTTTAAAACACAAACCATTATCTGATGATTTAAAGATCTGAAAATCCAGGCCCTCTGTCTTGCAGCCGCTTCCAGGGGCCAAATGCAAGGAATTTCAGTGGGAATGCAGGTATAGTGGACCACTGTGAAATAAGGCTCAAGCACTACAGTACACATCACTGCTTCAAGAGTGTGAAAAGATGGTAAGCAGCTAAAGGTATGAAACAAAATCCTGAAATTTTATTTTGCAAGAAATCCTGGAAAACATGAGGGCTTTTCCTACAAAGAAATTACTTGCAGATGTCATTTTTAAGAAGGGAATTAAAAAGAAGAGAGGATGAGGGCAATATACTGCTCAATGTGTAAATGACTTATGCATGCTCTAGCAACTTGGGATCACATAAAAGGTGAAATTAAAGAGTTAAATTGCTTCCAGACTTATCCATACAGTCTAAATAGACCATGCATCCTCTGTGTTGAAAATGCCAGGGATTACACAGAATAGAAATGAATTAATCTTAATTTGTATCTGCAAAATAACTCTACCTGAAAGTGTTGTACGGAGGAGCCGGGCTGGATGCTGCTACAGCAAACTACCCGCAGGCTGCCTGCCTCGCTGCCTCAGCTGGTGAGGGGCTGTGCTGCAAACCTGCAGCAATTCCAAAGGAGTTTTAGGAAAACTCACAGACAGGTTGGCAAGTCACTGATTTTTGCTGGAAGATAAACTCTGATGTTTAGTCACTCTGTTGTCTAAATTGGAAGAATTATTCCCTCCTCTAAGCACCTCCGTGGAGAAGACAGCAGCCAGAGAACGCAAGGGTGATGCTCTTCTGCTGATCCGCAAGGAAATCTGTGAGCAAGCTGGCAGAAAACAACCAATTCTGTCGGAATTCCATCACCGTTTTGTTGAAATCACATTATTGCTGTTTCCATTCTGACAATTCAGTCATCTTCTGCCACCACAAAACACCCAAAGTGAGTAAATTCCCAGCTGCGTTTGCGGGCACTTGGTAATCTGTATGACTTGGAAGTTACCTTTTGGGATCACACTGCTGCTGTTTTAGTACGGTGATTAATTTAAAGTAACGAATGTGCTCAGCAACAAGCGTTTGGCATTATGAGAAACTACTACTGGCCGTCAGGCTTGTGATAGTGAAGATTTTGGGTTTTTTGAGTTAGTCCTTCACTAGGCGGAATATTGTGAATTAGACGGGGCAGCTTTCTCAGGCTATGTTCTGCACGTACAATGCAATATGGCAATTTCTCCATCAATATTAACATTCTACATCAGTCAATGATTGGGTATTTTCTGGATTTACTAATCAACAAGCTGACTCAAGGCCAGGACTCAATTTGGTTCATAAATTCTTTTTTTAAAGGAGAATGTAATTTTGTCTCTATCTTTGTTAACCTCTAGCTTCCCTAATCCTTCTCGATGGAATGATTTTTTTACCATTATTTGCAAAATATCGGTAAACAACCTATCTGTACAGAAAAGAGAGAAAGTATCTTTTAACAGGACACGTGAACTGTCAAAAAAAAAGTTACTTTGCATGAAAAACCATCCTGCAAACATGGTATGATCCGGTACAGAAAGTCCACACACAAGGGCAAATTGTAAAACTGCAAATTTGAACATTCCTATTATATGGGTTTTTTTGTGTATGACAGAAACTAATATTTTATGATATTTCACCTTTTTTTTTTACATGGTTATAAAAATTACTGAAGGCAACAGATGACCATAACCTTCAGTGCACTTTAAATTTCAGAAAATTTTGAAAATCTTTGTGTTCGTGATATTATATCCCAAATTTTGATAATATTATATAATATAAAAGTTTGGTAACTACTACACCGAAGTCTTCAGGCTTTGAAAATCACAGGTTTAACACCACCCAGAATTGGTGTGGTTACATACACAGGCGCATGAGGTGGTGAGGCAGGTGAGAGATAATGTCTTTTTAAAATCTGATTAAGAGCCAAAATTGTGGAAGTCAACAGGAGATATAATGGAGATAGTGGTACAAAAGCAGCAATAACCATTACTGTTAAGGGCTTAGTAGGAACGATACAAAACTCTCTTCTCTTCCCGCACTCCCTACAAAGACGTGCAAAGAACCTTTGGCATAGCATGGCAAATTAAGCCTGTTAACAAGTATGTATCTTAGCTTTTCTTTCTAATTAAATGGAAAAAGCTTTCCTCAGGAAGCAAAGAGCACAAAAATGCAAATGGAAAGAACTGACAAATCAAGCTAATACCCTGTTTCCACAAACATCAAAGAGTTTCCTAAGTGACATTTTGTACACTATTGAGATTGTGTGCTGGTTACAACAAGAGTTTTATTACTGTTTCTTGCTCTGTTTTAGGTACAAATCTAACACTACCTTTAATGAAGTCTGGAAAGTCAACAGACCTAACTTGTAACCAACCTGGCTCAGCCATTTATTAGATCTCTGATAAAGTAAGTAAAAAATTTCAGCTAGAAGAATAATCTTATACATGGGGTTTCCTACAGAGTATTTCATTCCCTATTTACAGTAATGCTCATTCTTACAGATATCTAATTGGTATTTTTGCACCATTGGAACAACAATTCTGTCCATTTCAGTTTTAAACTCTTAATTTAGCAACTTCTAGTTTCTAGCTGTAAGTAAAACTCTTAAAAGCTGACGACATCATGTCACTGATACCTGCTCTTTAGGAAGTACCTTTTTATGGTTAAACATTAAATAATGGAATTGTAAAACTCCAAATTCAACTTCAAAGTACTATTTAAAATACATCATGCACTTTGTAAGGTTCTTCAGTATTTTGTTAACAGCCACTGTCCTGTTTGATCTCCATCCCATACACAAGCAAAACAGACTAGTTCCAGCCTTCAAAGCATTCTGCTACACACGCACCATACCACAACCCCTGCATACTAATAATCAGCTTTGATTGACAGTTCTTTAAATTAATGGCATTTGGACAACAGTAGAGAAGATGATCAAGTTTAAAAACAACATAAAAATTAACTGGCAGAAAGTTCAGCCTGCTGTAAAAACCCCTAAGTGCCTCATAATGGCCCGTATACGCTTCTGTGCTTCTGCTGGTGTTGGAGCTAACCAGCATGTTAATTTATAGACCATTTTGCAGCATGGTATTTTGGCCAAGATCTCTCTCTTTATGGCTTTCCTTCCATAGCATCTCTTATTTACCATTTAATGAAATGTCTGTAATGTCTGACAACCAGAGGCCACTGGGAACTTTTCTACTGCCACCAAGAATTTCCTCAGGAGCATCACCTTTGATACAAAGGTAGAGAAGAAGGAGTAGAGCAAGATCTTTCTTGCAGCAGCAGACCACCACCACTTGAGATACAACAACCACCCTATTACTACTAGCAGCGCAGGGTCTGCGACACGCACCTGAGGAGGTTTAATGTTACTTTAGCTCTGCTGAGTTTGCAAGACTCGGCATTCAGCATCTCCCCTTTTATCTAGTCTTGAATTCTACACAGAAAACAACTAAATACCAACGAGCCCCAACACAAGGACCTCTCCAGTGTTCAACAGGATGGATCCATTTCTGCAACGCAACTCTGCTTCTGCTGCGTGAGTGCTGTTTCACATTCGTCCTTCCCCAGAGGCACGTGGCTGTCCATGCTGCTGACAGCATCGATCGCAGTCGCAGGAGATACTTAGTTCATCACTCCAAGCTGAGCTACTGCACGAGTCCTTTGCTAAAGCTGCTGGGGTCTGATCACAAATATGATAAGAAGCAAACTGGAAGAAATGGTGTACACAGATAGTTCAGCGAGAAGTCAGGGTTTTCTTCAAGCCTGTTGGACAAATCGGGAGGAATAGCTTCCACTTTTTTTTTTTTTTTAAACTAAGTTTTCATCTAGTTCATTGCTATTCCTAACCAATTCAGCCTTCAGAATTTTATAAGCAATTTAAACTCTGCAAGGTCACAATTTCCTAAAGGGATTTTAATTTTTAAAATTTTACAGATAGTTATTCAGTTCAGACCTGTGAGTTCATAAACAATTTCTGAAATACATGGTTTACAGCTGTATTCTAATTGTAGAAAGATGAAAGAGGAACGGGCCTGACTTTTTTTTTTCCCTAGCTTCAGGCAGAGTATTTTTCCTTTGAGCTATACATTTCAGCCTTTCTAAAAGCACCTAAAAGGTAAGAGAGCTAATATAAACAAGATTTTCTTCCTACAACTCAAATAGCAAATCTTTCCACCTGCTGCCAGATGTGTTATATTAAAGTTTACAGGCATTTTGAAAATATAACATCTCTCTCCTTTCCTTCACACCACCAGGCACCTGGATTCATTTTTTTAATTCCAAGTGCTTTTGGTTGAAGGTGTAGGTGTGAGCGGTGATGAAGAGCATTAGCACTGCATGATTCCTAGAGAAGTTTACAAGCACGCTTACTCCAGTTACACTCCACATCTCTTCCATCTTTATTGTATTTAAAAGTAATGCTGACCGGGAGATAAATGATCAAAGAATAAATCCATTAAAACATACTCATAGTATCTACAGTCATTCCATTTTTTAATGTTTTTATTATTTTTGCTGAACTGGTAATATCTTAATTAACGAGGAACATTTACAAAATTCTCCTTGGGTTCAATTTGCCCTAACAGGAATGCCATTACTCCGTTATTGCTCACCAGGGATGACATCCAACAGGCCGAGGCACCATTCCCCTCTAAAGAGACCTGACCACGGTGATTTACGGTCTTTAACGATAAATAATCTTTCACTACTTCTACTTTTCTTGGCCAACTGTATCCAAGTTCTTACATGTGACATCATTTAACTTCCATTAAATGGAAACGTGTGTTGCTTTTGCCAGCAGACTTTGCAGGTCTATCTCCTGTTTGGCATAGAGGCTGATAACACAGAATTGGGCATTTCCGTTGTGAAACATACTCACTTATGAGCATAACCTCTCTTTTCTATAATAAACACCACAGAGAAAGTATCTTCATACAGAGCACTTTAAAAAGTGCTTCCTCTAAAATTATTTTCATTTATCCCAGCCCACCAGCTTCCTTGGTTTTGTACTCAAAATGACCGATCCATTTTGAATTTGAGCATGTATTCCAATCTCTCCCTGTCATATTCATCCAAAATTTCTATTTTTTTCACCTTTTTGCAGCCGTTTCCAACCCCACGACCTCCACAGCTGAAATAAGAATTAGTGATCTAACCTATTTAATTTGTCTTCCAGAACTCCTAAGAACTTGAATTTTTCCTAAAGAAATTCTGTGCTCCGTAATTATGGCACTTTCTTTTAATGGTAATCCAATACTCTGTATTTTTAACTGTATATTATATGCATATTACTGTGTGCGTTAAAAATACATGCGTAGTAAGATACTGTCAGCACTTCTGGAGTGAGTCACCAACTCCACAGTTGCTGTTCTGAAATAATATATTAAAGCTCCAGTTTTTCCAGCTTTGTCCAAGCAGACCACTGCTCCTATGCTGAAATCCCTTCACTTTAACAGGTACCATGCACATATTCCCATCAGGGGCAGACCGCAAAACACAGTCTCAGTCTGGCTGCCTTTCAAGCTCTCATGAAGCCGTAGAAGTGAAAATTGAAAGAAGTAGAAAAAATGACACTGTTGATACCCTGGGCGCAGATATAACACCTGAAAGTATGTGTGGAGTATTGTAAAAATATAATTAATTAAGTGGATTTCAGGCTGATGGTGTCTCCTAAAATAGTCAGAGTATCTCCTCCTCTACCAAGAGCAAGCGGCTGTCCTGGTTTCCTTTCCAACAAACTCCCTTCCTTGCAATGAAGAACAAGTTGAAGGCAAAGACTACATTTGCCCCACTGTCTTCTTCCTACAGAGGAAGAAATACATCACACGATAAAAGTCAATGAGCCTGCGTAACACGCAGCCAGTGCTAGCGCTGTCTCGGGGGGGCTTATGATTGACTGAGGCAATCGGAGATGTTGATGGTATAAGCTTATACAGTCCACCAGGAATATTTACTCTCCATTTGATATCTGCCACAAAAGCCTTAAAACCTGTTTGTTGAATGTCACTGTTTCAGTTCATCAACACCCAACACAATGATCAAACTTTATTCAGTGGGGACTTGATATTTCCTCCGCCTTTCCTCTGCTAAGCAGCATGGGTTAATAAACTGTGAAATTGCTCATGACATCCTTTCTAGGAATAATAATCTCTTTGCCTTTTAAAACTTTTAGTTTGAAAATTGAGCACAATTATTTAAATAAATCAATATTCACTTGGAGGCGTAGTATTTCCAACCAGGTTTAAATATTCCTTATTTTTCAGTTTCCTTCTAAGTCATCAAACTTATTAGAAACTATCTAACACAGACTGTTTCAGTAGCTGCTGCCTTAAAAATAAATGCACTCTTTCAATTTCTACAATTAAAATTTAAAGATTTAGACTCCAAATAAGCTAAATAGAACCATTAAAATATCTCTTGGTCTTTATGAAGCTCCATGATACCAGTGATTAAAAACAAAAAGAATTTAGAAGATCAAGCATTATTGTTTTATTTACAAAGTTTCCTTTATTATTTGCAGTGATCGTTTCGGGAAATCTGGAATTAAAACTCCAGTATTCTTCAACATTTACCGAAACCAGAATTACGTGGCCAAGACGAGGGCTGCCCTTGCGGGTGCCTCGGTTGTGTTTTAGTCACCCAACCCCTCTGTCACTCCTTCGCACGCTGTATCAAAATAATGTTATTAATAGCACACGTCTCGCTTGTGCCGTCGCTGCCATTCGTTTTTACCTTGGGACGCAGTAGCTACAAGCAGGGGTTGCTGTCAGTGGCCCCATTCTCCGATGCTATTTTGGTGCACGCTGGTGCTGATGCTGTACCTTAACGCCAGAAGAAAGGTGCAGGGTTCACTGCCCACCACCTGCTTTTTGCTTTCCTGGACTGGAAGGGTTCCTATCAATCACCATATGCAGGCAGACAAATGGGAATACAATTGACTCTCCACGAAAAAAAGATTGATTTATCTCAATGTAACAAGCATGTATGAACCACTTTGTAAACCTGGGCCAACTTAGGCATAGTTACCAGTGAAAAAAAAAATGCTGGAGGCTTCAAAAGAGACTCCCAAGAGGTTTTATGAGAGGATAGATGCCTGCTTCAAAGCAGTGACAGAAAGGCCCAGCAAACAGCTTGGAAGCACTGGCACTTGGCTGATCCTGCTCCCAGGAGACCCAGATCCAGAACCACCACGACCCAGAACCAGCTCAACCACCAGCAAGTGAGAGAGATGGGGCCAGCTAAGTCTGAAGGTCCTGAAGTCTCAGTCCCCAGCTCCTACCCCGCTCTGGAGCCCAGACTTGGCACGTCCCTGCCCCACAGGAGCCCCCCGCGTACCGCAGGGCTTTGCGCGTGCCAAAAGCACGCTGTGGCTGTACCTCGCCTGGGGAGAAGCCTTGAAAAGAAAAGGTAAGGAGACCCCAGGGGCCGTGCTAATTGATTTTCCATATAAACAACTGAGCCTATTAAATAAGCAACTCAATGGTTTTATGAAGTTAGTAGCTAAATGCTCAGAAGGAATTACACTTAAGTCCTGGGTAACTCTTAAATCTATATATGCTGCTTATGCTGCAAACTAACATATGCTAGTCAGGAATAACTACAGTAAATAAAAATATTTAATTCCTGCATTTATGTGTAACTAAAGCAAATGGAACTATTTGTCATAACAAAACTACATGTTTCAGAATAAACAAATCCAACTGCTTATATTTTAGGCTTACTGGGGGAAGCATTTCAATAAAAGACACACTGCTTTTATACACTTAGCATATATACAAACTACATTTTTGCACGTGCAAAAACTTTCAAATTAAGCGAAATGTAGTCTGCCAGCAAGGAGACAAGTGCCAGCCCGATCCCAGGCTCTGTGATGCCCAGAGATCTCTGGAGCGCAGAGGTATTCTGTATTTATTCCCCCAAGCAAACCTCAAGAACTGGGGAGTCTTCACCAACAGCTCCATCTACTCACTGCAAACACAGTCACACCAAACTGCTTTACTTCCCAGTCCTTTTCCTCCTTTCAGTCTTTTTCATCCCCATAATTTTCTAGACTCTCAACATCTGCCATTGTAGTTTTCTATGCTTTGCAATTTTTATTGTTCTCAGCATCCAAGATTCTCTTGGATAAACTACAAACTCACAGTCTACAAAACCCATTGCTCAGCACGGTGTTTTCCTACCAAATACTTTTATTCATGTTTGTTTATTTAATACAGGTGCAATTTTGAGGAATAGCTACAACCTCCCGATATCTGCTATAGTCTGGAGCTCCGTCTGTGCCTGCACTGGGAATTAGCGTGATGCCACGGGGCGGGTGCCACTGCTGACCTGAACTGAAACCCATCACCAACACACCCCAAGTGAGGGCCAGCCCTGTTCTCAAACACTGGGAAAATACTACCTTTCTCACCCGAATTAAAGAAAGAATAAAGGAACAAATAGAAGTAAAATATGCAAATACTAATAACTCACACAGGTAACGCTTTGCTGAGATCCCATGTTTCACCGCTCTCTCAATACGACTAAACTTCCACAACTATTTTTCCTGCATCGTCATGACTTGGAAGACAAACACATTTCAGAACTGCAAGTCATGCACAAGAAATGAATACGAAAAGCAAAATGTTTCTTCATTTCAATGCTAATAATATTTCTAATAAATGTTTTCATCTGAAGTATCTCTAGATATTAACTTTTATACAAAACTCATAATATTATGAATTACAAATTAATGCAATAACTTACAAACACCTACCTTAGTTAATTTCTAGTGTATTAGCAGTTTTGCATTACTTGAATTGTTTCACCGACTGCAACAGCAACAGGCTAGGATTATAATTTTTTAAAAATACTGCGGTATTGGATTTTGAAGAACTAAAACTGAATGAAGCATCTTGGGAATACCGATGAGACTGCTGCTTGGTCACTTCCTGTGGATAGTCTCTTTGCATTGTAGGCAGATGGAGGATGCAATTTTCACTGGACTCAATAAATTCATATAAGAATACTGATTTAAGCAGAATGTGAATTTCTGGTATCTATAGGGGTTTGCCCACCATTGCTCTCAACACTTTTCAAGGATGATGCTCTTAAGCAATCATTCTTAATTTGACAGGTGTGGTCTTGTATTTTCTAGTAAATGCTGTAATTTACAGGTCTTTGTATTCCTGGCAAAGAAAGGTTGCACAAATATTGAACAGAACTTTTTATTTTTTCAGTTGCTTAGTCCAAAAATGGGAGGAAATACATATTTTCTATTTGAAAACTGCTATTATAGGACCAGCACTAAAGCAAAAATTGTGATAATACGTCAACTTTAGTATGTCAGCGATAAAATCCAAATTCTGTTCTCCTTTGAAGTCCTGCAGTACCTAATTGACTGGAATGGCAGAATAACATCCATGAAGAGAAGCATAAAAAATAGGGATTTAAATTACAGTTTAATTTATTACAAATTCTATTTTCTTTAACAGTCTATAAACTCTGGCAAAAATTCTACAACTTTGGCTTTATACATTTTTTAAATTAGTTTTTAGAAAGATTGCATTACATAGAAATTCTAATGAATTATTTTTTGGTTGGTCTCCTCCTCTGTTACCTATCCCAGATTTTCTGGTCATTAGGATTTTCTCATGCATGTCGGACCTTTCATTTTTAATGCTTAAAATGATCAAGGAGCCTGATGTTTTGTCATTTATTTTAAAATGAAGATGACCGTGAAAACTAGCTCAGTTAGTCATTTCTGTATAGTAGTCCCTTATCATTAAAGCAGCAACATTTTCCCAACCTCCATAATTAACCTTTTTGCACAACCGAAAGCCATAGCAATCTATCCTTTGAAAGCCCTTCTGGGTCTACTTAGCAGACTTCTCACAACTAAACAGAAATAAGCCAGCAAAGATGAAAAAAAAAACCCCGACCAGAACCACCCTGCTTAGAATAAAATTAGGTACTTTGTTCTATATCAGTCATAAAAAATATCACAAATCAGAATTAAAACCTCATTTAACTTTCTTCCCTCTCCTCCCAGGTCATAAATGCCTTGCTTTATTTTTTATCTCCATGCACCCATCAGTTACTGGTAAAATGTGTATTATCAATTGCTTTCAGCATAAGATTATTTCCCCTTTTATGCAATTGTTTGCTTCTACTCACTATTCAAAAATCAATTTTTATTGATCCAGTCAGCGGCTGGCACATTATTTCCAACAAAAGGGAAAACTATGCCATGCAAATTCAGGGCACTACAGGGAAGCAAGTTCCATCACCGTATCTGCTTTTTTTTTTTTTCTGAAAATATATCTTGTATTTTTCTGCTTAAAAAAAGGAGAGAAGATGGCAATAAACATAGGTATACTTTGTAAAACTGGATGCAACACTACAGGAAAAATTGCAGCCGGAGAACTTTGGCTTATGTTGACAAGCGTTAAAGGAACAGTGCTGATTTACCGCAAGAGCTTGCCTCTCACGTACAAAGACAGGACAATATCACCAGCAAAGTTTTATTTATCATTTCAGAGCTACTTGGTGTCTGGGACTGCAGAAGTCCTCATAAATGACAAAGCTGAGACTCACGCCAGGCAGCCCACGTGCATGTCGATAAGGCGCTCTGCTACCGCCACGCACGCTACAGAAAGCCTCTTTTGGGAGATTTCAGTGTTAAAATTATCAGAATTATTTTAAATTTTGCTCTTGGAAAACAAGCCACTGCACATGAAATACTTATCCTGTACATAAAAGGGCCGCTATTGAAAAATTCCTATTTGAAGACCTATCTCTTTCTTATAGTTTGACTGTGAGCCTCTGTTTTTGTCGTTGCAGGGAATGGAAATATCTGATGTATAAATTTGCCACAGTGGCAGAGATGAAACCCCTGTTTGTAGGAGGAAAGGGAATTAAGGTCTTGGCAGAAGGCACTTTGTTTGTTTGTTGTTTGCCGTTCTCATTTTTCTGGCAGCTATCTGAAGCAGCTGAAGAGTTTTGAACGATGGAATAAATCTCAGTAGAGAGATAGTGAGCAAAAGCAGGTGAAGGGAACAAAGCTGAAATTTAATCACATTATTATAATCAAATATGTATTCACAATTGTATACAACATATTATAAAAACACACAATGAGCTAAACTGAGATTTCAGCAGTGTAAATAGCAGAGAAAATGCATTGATCTCAGGAGAGTACTTCTGGCTTCTCACTGGTATAACCAAGAAGAATTTTGAACAACATATGCTAATTATATACAATATAATCCAGCAATCTGTACAGCCACCGCTGAAACTCAACTTTGATCATCCTGCCAGAAGGCTCATTGGTCTGCAACTTTACTGCAGAAAGAAATATCACCCTCTTGTTTTGGTCAGGGAGCAAGTCAAACTTTCAGTCTTATTAAAACACAAAACATCAATACAGATGTAATAAAATAGCTACATTCTAGTGTGCCTTCCCGACTCAGTTTGTGGATGAAGTATGATTTCATAACATAAAGACTCATTGGAACCACAAAGAAAAATATCCTGCAAATTTATTTTTCCATTCGCAATATTGCATAATTTGCTGTTCGATTAGTAGAAGCATATAATTAAAAACAAATCCCAGGTAATTAAATCAGGAAGTGATTTATTTCTAAATGGTATTCCTCATGGTTACAAAGTCAGCAACAAAACTCAGCCTACATTTAGAGAGAATGCTTATAAGAAAAAATACCCATAAAAACACCCATTAAAAAAAAAAATAATAATTCTTTTTTTTTTTTTTTACTTTTCCTATACAAGTTGTAGGGTTCATCGTAGCTATAATATGCATTCAATCACAG
Organism: Chlamydotis macqueenii; assembly: GCF_036417535.1. NCBI lineage: Eukaryota > Metazoa > Chordata > Aves > Otidiformes > Otididae > Chlamydotis > Chlamydotis macqueenii. Next base: position 5,311,575 of record NC_141561.1, on the reverse strand, counting down.
TTTATCAACCTCTTCTCTTTAATGAGCACAAATAGCCCAAAAAGATTAATACTGTACCAGTCATCTTTATCTCCTCGGTCCCAAACTGGCTTTTATTGCATTTAGTAAAATTGAGTGTCTTGTCTCTTTTTCATCTATTCTAACTGAAATCACTGAGGTTTCACTGATGCATGAAGTACTTCAAAATCAAATTATTCTTACCTCTAGTAAAGAGAAAGGACATTTTTGCCTCGTTACGGGGGACTCCTGTTCAATCCCATGGGAAGCCTCTCCCTGCCTCGCAGGGCTAAAAGCCCAGTAAACGCCACGGAAAACTGTCCCACTGCTTTTTCAGCTCTCTGGATTCGGTTTTTAAGGCATAACTGAAATCCAAATACTGACTCTAATTTTCATGTTCCCGGATCCTATCCAAGACAAAGGTTTTAATTCAACACCTGTTGACGTTGGTGAGCATTACTATTTCCCCTACAGGTAACTACACAGAAAATATCTAAATATCTCTTCTCCTATATGCCTTTTAACATCTACGCAATGAACTCTTTCTCAAAATCACCTGGTTTGAACCTGAGGTTACGAGTCAACCACAATACATACGATCATTTGTTGCTCCTGCCACCTTCCCTTTTTTCCTCACTTGAAAAATTGATCATCCTAATACCAAAGAAAGTTTGTATTAACATAAATCTATTCCACTTAAGCACTGGCTTGGACAACGAATTATTAAGTCTTGACAAAAAGAATATTTATGAGATACAGAAGAGCCTTTTGACATAGAGAAATCAATATTTTTTCTTCCTCAGAATTCTCGGAATCATCAAAAAGATAATATTTATCTAGGAAAAAACCCTAAGGCAATGACAAGCACAGTATCATATTTTTCTTAAGTCACTGCAATAAAATAAACAAGAAATTAAATCTAATGAAAGAGCCTATCATATGTCACAAGGACATATTATTTTATATACTAGAAAAAAAGGGAAGAGTTCACACATTTCCAGAGGAGACAGTGCCACCCACACTGAGTGTTGGGTGAGTTGCACCCACACCCACAATTTTAAAAAAATACTTTGTAATGGGGCATGCAAAGCTTCTATTATAGGATTTACGTCACTGTGTTTTCTCAATGGACGCAGGCACGAATCCCCACTGTTAGCAGTACACAAAATAACCTAAAAACCTCTCGCTCTACCAGCAAAACCTCCTCTAAAATGCACTGCCTTAAGCACAGCCTGTTACCTACAATCTGGTCTTACTTCAAACTCGGGAAGCCGCAGCGCTGGTTCCGCACCTATCGACAACCTGTGCTCCTCCACTGTACCTGTTCTGTTAGGTGAGGGTGGGGAAATTAGATGTCTTCAGGGATAATTTGATATCATCTAGTGATGACTTACATGAAAAATTGCACCCCAGGATTTGAGGACTTGCCCCTCCTTCACCTTCAATAAGACACTTACAATTTTTTCAAAACCCAGCTGTGCTTTCCTTCCCTGATTTCAGTTATCAAAAGCTCTGAAACAGAAACAATATTACTTTTTCCATACTTATTTTTAAAGGTTAATTAATGTTTGTACAATACCTTGTAACATGCTTTGATGACTAAATTCCATTATTATCGATTTCCTCATACATCAGTGCACAAACTAGCATGATTGGCAGTTTTTGCTTCCAACTGACACAATACTGGAATCAAAGGGTATTGATGGTCATGGTCGAGAGGCTGTAGGAGAACCACACAAATTACCTTCCTAAAGTAACACTGACCCTAGCCAGCGCTATTGATCTTCCATTACATTCACAGAATCCCAGGATGGTTTGGGTTGGAAGGGATGGTTAAAGACCACCCAGTCCAACCCCCCTGCAAGGAGCAGGGACATCTCCAACCAGATCAGGTTGCTCAGAGCCCCGTCCAACCTGGCCTGGAACGTTTCCAGGGATGGGGCATCCACCACCTGTCTGGGCAACCTGGGCCAGTGTTCCTCCACCCTCAGTGTAAAAAATGTTTTCTTTATATCCAGTCTAAGTCTACCTCCCTTTATTTTAAAACCACTACCCCGCATTCTATCACAACAGACCCTGCTCAAGAGTTTCTCCCCATCTTTCCTATTCACCTGTTAAACATCAGAGGTGGAAAAAAATACAAAGTTTCCTCACTTCTCATTCATTTTGCTCTTATTTCCTTTTGCCTATTATATAGCTTAACAATTTTTAAAAGTACCAGGTACCCAGATTACAGCCATTTTTCAAACTCATTGATTTATATATCCAGGTGAATTTAAGTATGAATTTTCTTTGGGAGACCCTGGCTTCTGCAAAATGAAGACCGCTCCCCAGGCAGGAAAGGGCGGAGGAGAAGCCCACTGCAAGGAGTCACCTACCAGCAAGGGAAAGGGCCCTTCTGGGCAATGACAAGGGAAACCTAAGATCAGACAGCCTGTGATATTTGTAGTGTTTGAAGGGAAAGAAAATTAATTTATCCTGTTTTCACACACCAGAGTGAAAACGTCCAATTGCTCTACTTATGACACCTTGATTTTATTCCTAGATTCACCACTCGCCATATTTCTAACCTGGGATAAATGGGGACAGAACCCTGTTTCTAGCACTTATAAAGGGACATAATCAAGCCTCTCTTCATGGGATATTAAAACTAGTTGCAATGTGTAATTATTTTTTAAAGAAAAAAAACCCAGAGGTCTCCCAGTGAAAGGCATTAGATACCAGAAAGCATTATTATTTTTACAGTATTTGAGCGCATTCATCTGGCATTGCCTTGCCTTTCCGACAAGAAAAGCCCAGAGGAGCTCAGCTGACCTCAGCGTTATACATTTCCCTCTTATGCTCTGTGCCTCTGTTCAGGTCCGTTACGTAATTTAAGTGCTAGTTTTCATTGTTCAAAGGAAACTATACTTCTGAGATGCCTCTGATAGGAGATTATTTTCATTTCATTTTGTGGTAGTTTGAATTCTGGTCAATCTTTTGTGTCTTTTCTGTTCAGTGCCAGCTGCTTTGTACATTAGCTGGTAGCGAGTTCTACATTCCAGTGTTACGGAAAGGGACTGTAGGAAAAGATCATCGTCCTTTTGTACTGCAAAAGGAACGGTATTTCATTTGAGACAGAAAGAATACACTTTAAAGCCAAGCGTCCGTTGATACTGTAGCAAAACATCCACTTTTCTTTTTAGTCATGTACAAACCAAGCCCGTGGGAACATGCAGTACTTTGCATAAGAGGCCAGTAAATAATTGGGCACTGGTTTATGCCAGGCCAACTTAATGCCACGCTATTAATATTAAAAATATTGCTACTGTGTTCACCAAGAGACTGAAGAAGTAACAAAAGTATAAATGGTCTAAAAGCCGTTCTAAAAAAATTAAAAATAAAACATAATGAAAGATTCCTTTCAACTGAATGTGGAGTTGGATAACAATGCACCTGGAAGAGACGCCAGAGAAAAGGAGGTTGTGGTGGTGTTATTTTTTTTTTTTACTCTGTGCCCTGCTCTCTCTTTGAAGGAGGAGTATTTTTCTTTGTATGACACGGGTAAATGTTCACAGTGAGCATATGTTTGTAACTTCAAATACGTTCAAAGCAGAGTCTCGCTAACTTCAAAAGGGTTATTCTGGCCATGACACTAAAACACACACTAGCTGACAGCCAGGCACCTACCCAGGGTAGCAGGTTACCCGAGCAAGGTCGCTCCCATTCATTTCATGAACATTCCCGAAGTTGCTATAGGGTACAGCTGCTCTGTGCCCATTTGGAGCTTTAAAAACCTTCCCTGTGAGATCACTCAGAGTTGCTATCTACTAAACAGTTTTCAAAATCCAGCTTTGAATCAGAAAACCCACATGCACAGAAGAGGTCCATGGAGAGAAATATCTGAAATGCTGACCTTCTTATTCCATCTGCAAACCAAGACTTGCACGATAGCAACAACTCCAAAATAAGTATTTGATTAATAATATCCTGAAAGTCAAATTTGTGTTCTTTAAACACTCTGATGGAGGCACAAAAAAAAATCCCCTCTGCCTCCTTTTCCAGAATTTCATATAAAGAGGGGAAAAAAACCACAAACACTTTTGGATGTGCGATTTTGAGGCTATGATTAAATAGTAAGACATATCTTCTTGAGTTTGTAAAACACTGCCATTTATACATCACAACTCTTTCTCTTTAGATGTCACTACTTTCAGACACTACTCACACAAAGCTTGACAGTGAAGCACGCTCAGATCTGAAGAAGAAGCAAGAGGGTCTTGGTGGCCCTGGCAAATCCAAGGATGCTTCAATGCATCTGAGCCAGCCACGACCCCTTTTCTCTGCCTCCTGTCCCAAAGGCACGAGTGTGTGAAAAATATTTATGTAGAAATTGCCTTTTCCCATCTAACTTGTTTTGCCTAACATCACTGCTGTTTTGCTAACAAGGTTTAACCAAACTGGTCTGTAACATTAATACATTTGGATGTTATTGTCGAGAACTTTTTGCTTGGGCCATAGATGCTGTAGATGAAGAAAATACCCAAAGAATGAAATCCCACCATTCATCTGCATACACTTAATCATAGCTGTCTTATTTAGGCTAAAAATACGATGCAAGGATGAAAGTAGAAAGCTGTGTAACTTTTTTTTTTTTCTGAGTTTGCTTTACTTTGCATTAGAAATCGTGCTTCTACAGCACAGACTTTGGCTGGCAGGATGGGGACCTGCACGCTTTAGGGACAGCAGCCTCCCAGATGTTCAGAGAGGGTGCAGCTACTCTCGGTATCGCCCAGCACCCCTTTTGGGATCCATCTGATATTCAACAATACCTAAGATTACACAGTACAAGCACCTGAAAGGAATAAGTTTTTTCCTGAAAGTTTTTCTAAAAATGGTAAAAATAAATGTTTTCTGTTCTCTCATGAAATGCAATCCCGTGGTGATTAACATGACCGTTCCGAGCACGGTCAGCAAAGCTGGTCTAAGGGTACCAGACTGTAAGCATTTCTACTTTGGGAATGTGAAGAGGAGTGAATATCGTTACATGAAAACATTTACTAAAGTTGTGAACTCCAAAGATTTGGGGGTAAGAAGCACTCGTTTTGCATCAGTGAAACCCAGCAGCTTCCCTAAGCTACCCTTAATTTACACATGGGGAACTGAAGGAAGAATCAGGATTCACCGGGATTGTGCAGAAATTGTCTTGGCTCTCACATCTGGAGTGTAAGAACGCACAAGATTCATGCCACCCCCAGCACGAACATCCCACCCCACAAAATGGCATGGGTCAGACGCTGCACCCTCTTGCTACCTGCTCCTGCTTTCCAGGCTGAAAGTTAGAGCTTGCATCTTCATTCAGTGTCTGGAAATAACAGTTAAAATGAGAGCTTTTATTTTTATCAGCCCCAGACAGTACAACTGCCCTAAAGCAAAAACATGTAATGCAGGTCACAAAGTGCTGACAGACTTCTGTAACCAAATGTGACCCTTGCTATTAAAAATAATCATCACATTTTTGCATGCCACTTTGTAAGTCGTATGTTAACAAGCAGATGTATACACAGTGTGTCTGATTTGATGGTAAACTGACAAACATTTCAGTAATGTGACATAAACATCCTACTTTCATACGAAACTGACTGCAGAAAAGTTGTAAGTGTTCTTAATGGTGAGCCACTCTGCTTCAGGAATGTTTTTAAAGGATTTGCATAATGATAATAAAATAAGAAATGAAAATATTCCTCATTCATTCTACAACATGCCTGCAGATGTGGCAGCTCCTGATCTTCTCTCTAGTTAAGACAAATCCTCTGGCTTTAGTTGTTTTATTACAATAACGAGTACAGTTGCCACGACATGGGATCCCATTTTCTCCCATCCCCTCCTGAATACTGACGGCAAGGCTGTATTTTATAAACACTTCCCAATTATTTCCCTTGGGCGGGATGAGACACACACTGGTGAGCACTTAGAAGTTCAGCATTTTCTCCGAGATCTGCAGCGAGTGCCTGCGTGAAAGCTCTCTCTGCAGGGCACTGCGTATTTGAAACACAGATTTCCTCGGCTCCCCGCAGGATCTCACAAATACATCTCACGAGGAATTCAGCTCTCCACAAATTTACAATGCTTACATTTGCCTACGAGGTCCTCCAAGTGCCCCGGCGCTGGTAGTGGGTCACATAAAGAAGAAACCCTTAGCTATCTAATTACAACACGGAGGAGCATATGTCTCTGAAAGCCCTATGCGAACACTCCACTCCTTGAATTTTTTAATAACATAATCATCTGTCGCAATGAATAATAATATCATGTTATGTTGACAATGACCCTTAAGGGAAAATAGTCATTTGAATCTATATGACACCCCGTGTTCGCTCCATCCGTACCAGAGAAGGAAACGATACGCACACCCCACGTATGCATTTCGGCAATGCGACTTCATCTAAGCCTCGTGTACCTAAAAGAAAATTTGCATCTGGAAAAACATTGTATACCAGAGAGAAAAAAAAAAAACAAACTAACATGCTGACACCAATCTTATTTTGCATCAGTAATTTACATTGTTTTTGCACTGCAAGGTGATTTGATGAGCCAAAATAAAGTATTTTAATAAGTCTTCTCATGAAAGTTAAAGCCAGTGAAATCCATTTCTTTCTTTCGCAATTCAAGTACTCCAAGAGCAGTCAGACCCACCTGAGAGCTAAGTGTCCTTGATGCTCCATTCAGACATCTCTAACTGCAATAAGTGCTAAAGCCCATTTATTGTCAAGACTTAGAAAGAAATTGTCTGGGAACGTAAGGAAATCTTACAACCACCCAGTCAGGTCACATACTCCCACTGTTTTGAAAGGTAATGTGCATCTTGCTAAGAGAAGTGATCTGCAACAAAAAACAAACCATTTTTTTCAGCTAAAAAAAAAAAAAAACCATAGAAAAATTGGACCAGATTGTAATGCGTACCCTTATCTGCAGAAAAACTACGTGCCAGAAGAAAGAGAGGATCTAAATGTAGAGATCTCTGTTAGAGCACCTGAGTTTCCAATAAAAAAAAAAGATCAGCACTATTACCATATCCCAATTTGGGATTAATTTTTTAGGCTTGCTAATTACCTTGGAGCATTCGGTAGCCAGAGTTCAGACCTCACGTTTGATTCTTGCAGAGATGAGTAGCAATTGTACATTCAGAACAAGTGCAGCATATGCACTAATTTATCTTCATTACCAGTCTGTTTTCAATGACCAGAACAGTTGCAACACGCCAGATTTTGGTGTTATTTATGATACTCATGACAGCCCAGATATGCAAGTAAATACTCACACCCGTGTCACTATGACATCGCTAACGTCGTTTCTTCAATTGTAAAATGGGAATAATAATGCTTAGCAGTCCACATTGCTCATTTAATGGAATAATTAACTAGAGACAATTTATGTTCCAATTTAGATCCCTCTTATAACTACAGCAGAAATAAGAGAATTTCACAGCGAGTAAGTCACGGCACGGTGCCTTCGAGGCGATTAAGTGTCCCCAGCACCTGCTGGGGAACAGTGCCACAACAGAGGGGCCACTGCTCAGGTTGTGACTGCAAATCTGAACATCAAAAAAGTTTTAAAAAATGCTAAGCCACATTAGTTAGCAAGGGAAGTTTTTCACATTTCTATGTGTTCAACCAGCAGAGGCTAAAATTTATGCAGATTAGAATGTTTCATGTGGACTCAACTCATCTTGCAAGCTCTACAAAGCTCAGCCTTTATTGGACACTTTGAAGTGCTTCACACTAATCAACAAGTTATCTGTAATCAATTGTATTTCCAAAAGTCTCTACGGAGTTACACATCTCTAAAAATATAGCTTTTGCCTTGAGAGGACCTTTTTTTTTTTTTAACCATATAGTGCAGTAAGGAGAGGTGTATCAGTGGCAGGAGAGGCTGCAGACCCCAGAAGGGCTTTGTGCGACTCACGGCGGGCTACGGCAAAACGCGCGTTACAGTGAATTCACCCTAACGACAGCCTATGAAAATATGGTACTTAGTGGATGAAGGTTACTGATCAACATTACTTCTGCTTCGGCTTTCAAGATCACCATGACATACATTAAAGAACATTTCCATGCACATTTTCTTTGTACTAACAGTCAGTGGAGTACTTTGCTGAGGGTAAAGCGGAACTCAGTCATTTAATGATTTATGGTTCAGATTATTTGTGAGCCATTTACAGCTATGAACTTTAATACAGGAGTTTAGGCTGTTTAGCTTTTTTATACGTGCAGGAATTTAGATTAGTGTAGCTTGGGAAGACTGAACCAATTTAGTTAAGAACAGGAATTGACCTAAAGTGCTGTCAAAACTTAAAACCTGAACTTCTTTAATCTTTTAGATGAACATACCAATTTAATGAAAAGTGGCATTCTTCTGAACTTCCATATTGCATTTATGGCAAAAAAAAAAGAAAATAAAACCTGTTCATATGAGATTACAAGTCCAAAATGAGTAAACTAGAGGAACAGTAGTTTTCATATGGATGGGGTAAGGCTACCACTCACTAAACAGCACAATTTTATACAATTATTTTGGATTATTGGAGACATTACAAAGATATATTTTTACTGGTTATATTTTAATATTTTTTTCCATGGCTACTAGAATAGTAAACTACAACAGGGATATTTAAACAAAAGAACAAACACTTTCAAACCGATACATTCTGTAATTAGACATATTAAATATGAGACAAATGAATTTCCAACTTCTTTCTAACATAAAACAAGGAAAAGCAAGAAGTCAAAACAAGCAACAGTCGAAAGCCAGACTGTTCCAGAAGAACATAACGCTGATATTTCTTAACCTCTACAGACTTCCAGAGAAACATTTATTAACATTTCCTCCTCTCACTAGCTCTCTTGCCCTGGAAGGACAGTTGGCATTTGCAGACATTTTTCCACACCACTGTCCGTTCCCAGAGAGGCATTTCCTCCTCTCAAACCTTGTGGTCCCTAAAGCAGCCCTTGCAACAAAGCAGAATTGTCATCTCTGAGCTTTTCAGCATCTTACAGTGATTTGCTGACCCTGCCAAGCGCTATTTCAGAAGAGTTTGTTCTTATTCTCAAATTTCTCTTTTCATTTTCCCCCATTAAACCTCAAGTAATTAAGTTGGACCACCCACTGGTCTACCTAGAAAGCTGGACAGACTCTAATTTTCTCTTCTACTCCTGCCTCCTGAACAAACAGTTCATTTTTTCTGTATTTTTCCATGTTACGCCTGTAATTTGCTCTGCCAGCAATACAGACTGGGTGTACCTGTACAGCTGCAAGACACATTTTTGGACCAATTTCTGCTTACTGATATAGTAACCAAAATAGCCTTGTCCTTCACTGATAAGCCAGATTTCCTCCTGAACAGGTAGGATTTGTCCATAACCTTTCTAAAGAGTCATTTGGACCTGCTCAGGGCCCTGATTACACCCCTCATTGCTGCATTAAACCCCCATAATTCATACCTCTCAGTCTTCAGCATTCATAAGCACTGCAAAAGCTCAGTGTCTGCGAGACTCAACTTTCATTCTGGTTTCACTGGGACTCTTACTTCCTCACAGGCTACCTCTGCCCCACCATGTTTCTTTTCTGTCTGCAATAATCAAAGCAGGAATTAACCCGAGTAACCTGGCTTTATCGTAGTCTCTTCAGTGCATCTGCACAGCTCTGGTCTGACTTCAGAGGAAGTGCAGGGAACTTTGCAATTTTGATGATCAAACTACTTATTCTGGTACCTAAGCATAAGTTTATACACTAAGCTTTAGAGTAGGTTTCTGAAAAAAAAATCAAGGCTCTAAGTCAACTGAACTAGGCAGTAAACCAAGCAATCTAGGTTAGTGCAGGAACAGGCAGGCCGGCTTGGGGTGTGAAGACAGAGCCCTATACTGTCCATAGGGGAAAAAGAAGGGGGGGGGGGGGGGAAGTTTGAAATGTAAAACTCCATGAGATTTACTATATAAGAGCAAAGGGGATAACTTTGTAATTACCATAAAAGATAACAATGGCTCCAAAAGCCATTTGGTATGAAAACAGAAGCACAAACATCATTAAAAATATGCGTTATTATGCTCAAAGCAACAGAACAACTTTCCAGAGTAACATACATACGGATATGAGTTTCCTTTGGATTTAAAATTAACTACTTGATAGATTGAGGGGAATAATCTGTCGTAGAGATCTTTTGAACAAGGCACATGTGCCCTGTCATACTTTAATTGTACATCTCTGTGTTTTAGAAACACAACTGACCTTCTACATACTACGAATCCATTGATTTTCAATAATTCTTAGTGCTCAGCAGGATCCTTGATTCTCAGAGCAAGTCAACAGAGTATTTGTAAATCTGTCTCTTAAGCTGTAAGTGCCTTAACAAAAGGCACCTGAGCTCTTCTTTAGCAAATTTATCTTTTGAAAATTTAACAAAGTTACATGTACACCTGTGACTGTAGTGCTCTATCCTTGCAAAAAGCTAGATAGTCACCCAATTTCTTCAATAAATATGAAGAGAACTTTATTTTTATCATTTTAGGACCATAGAGTGGCTTAAACGCAAGGGTTCTTTGTAATGAAGCAAAGATGGAGTCAAAAAAATTAAATAAGTCCAGCCATATGCATTAGTTTCTTGAATTATACTGAAATATTCCTCAGTGTCTTTGGCCACACACAATGCAAAGGAAAAATAACATCTCAAAAAAGTTCTTTTTCTCCTTGTTGGCTATGATCTGGCTAATGGAGATGTCTATCAGCAAGATCTGATTTTGCCTCCAAGTTCTTCTTGTTCCAACCTTGGGTCTCCCTTGAGTTAGAAGGGCACCACACCCCAATTGCAGGATCGCTCTTACAGAGACTAGGATAACTAGAAAGAGCTTTCCTTAAGATCAAGATGTCAAAATACTCCCCTTGGTTTTCTCATTTGGCTTACTACTCCCTCCATTGCTTTTGTCAATCTATTGTTTGTCTACCCCTTGGTTTGATTCACCTTCCATGACATATCTCCTTAGTTTTTAGTCTTCTAAATAAAAGTATTTCACAGAAAAAAAAAAAAAAAAAAAAAAAGAAAAATTGTTGGCTCTGAAGACTGGGTATGGTGGTTTTTTGAACGATGCTCAGCTCTTTTTGCACCGTTATATTGTTTCAGTTTTTGGTTGTGGGTTTTTTGTTTGGTTGGTTTTTTGGGTTTGTTTTTGGTTTGGTTTGGTTTTGGTTTTTTTTAAGTTTTAATAATCTGCAGGTTTTTAAACATACCTAGCAGTTATTTTCTGTAATCTTATGTTCACAGTGCTGGAGCAAATACTCTGCAGTGAATATCACACACATTATACTCTCCCAGCTAAAACGGAAATAAATGAGATAAGAAGAGCCAAGACTGGTTTGAAGCTAAAGCACAGGTATATGCATCAACATAGAAATTCTCCAGTTGATGACAGTGCACACTGCTGTCTCATCAGTAAACACATCCCAGCAGTCACTTTTCCTTTATTAACAAAACAGTACTCTCTTCCACCAATTAAGAACATTGTTATACATTTCTTTTTAAACACTACTTACCTACTTAGTATTAATATTGTGACATGGAAAAACATTATTTTTAAAAATCGCAACAACACTACTGATTTTCCCCTCCCTTCTTTAACAGCAGCATGAATTATTCTTCAGCAGGCAGCAAATGACATCAATTAGGAAGAGAAGCAAGATGTGCCACTATAAAAGGACATTATCTCCCCTTGGCTAAAATGACCTTTTTAAAACCAAGGTAAAACTTTTAATTAAATTCTGAGTTGCTTCTAGGTCTTAAAACCAGGAACTTGTCATTAAATTGAGGTAATTATGAAGTACCAAACATTCCAGAGTTAAAAAATAGGTTACATACATCACATTGATTCATATCGGTTATATAAATTTGTATAACAAGCAGATTGATATAAGCATATTTTATTTAAAAAGAGAGGGATTAAATCCATGTCCATTTGTTTGTCACATTTTATTCATAAACCAATATAAGTTGTGCAACATCTATTTTATTTGTTTGTGTACAAAACAGGCGTTCATTTATGACAAATTGATTAATGTATATAATACACTGGCTTGCAGTTGCAGAATATTAGATGTAGCAGAATTGCTTTTTCTCATTTTCAGAATTACTTTTTCTAAGTCATTCATTTGTGGATAGCCATACTAGATGGATTTAGACATATAAAATTCTATTTGCTTTTAACTCTGAGCAACAACTGTCGACAGGACTTTTGTATGTAGCTGGGCTCTTTCAGTACTTAAAAAAACAAACAAACAAACATTCTTGTACTTACATGACTTAAAGGCAGCCATAACAGAACTTGAATATTAACCTCATGCTTGCATATTTAGGGATAGCTGAGCAGTGAAATGTGGAAAAAATAGTTAAGCTCACAAGACAGACATACATAAAACAACACTTCCATGACAGGTACGTGTTGCAGATTTTATTCACAGTTATTCAATCTTAATATTAGAAACACTTCCATAAGAACGTTGTGGCTGGCTTAATGATGCACACTTCAGGCAATCTTTGAATCTCAGGTCATTCTCCTCATTCTCCGGGCACAGACTGATGGCTGGGAAGGGTACTTGGCAGAATGAAGGAAGCAAGGGGAGGGCTTCTCCTCTCTCTCCAACATGGCCAAACAGCACAGACCACAGCAGCCTACAGCCACAACACAGGTATATTTTACAGAATAAGCTGTTTCCACCACAGCCTGCTTGCTCCATCTGTATTATAGTTGATCATGGTCATTGTAGAAAAGAACAAACACAAAAAACACAAACAATGCATTTTATTTATGAACCCAGGGCCAGACTGCCAGGCGTCATACAACAAGTGCGCTGCCCAGCCAGTGAGGCAATTCCAGGGTTGGCAGCAGAGCTGAGGTCCATTGGAGCTCCATCTGCTGACACGGACAACAAAGTCGGCCAAAGCTCATGTGGAATTATCATATCCGTAATTTGCACAGATCTTTCATCTCTGGCAGAGAGCCGTCAAAAATCTGAGCTAGTGACTAGTCATGGAGAAGAGAGCAAGAGCAACTTTTCCCAGTGGGAGATGGTTTGTGGAGAACTACAAGGAGGGGAAAAAAAAAAAATGGAGGAGAGTCTCCCCACAAAATAACTGCAGATTTCCTTTGTCAACGCCTTTCCCATGGATTTCAACATGAGAAGGGAATATATGGGTCTATGTATGTGTTTTTAATATACATGTATTTAACATATACTTGCTGAGGACCACAGCAAAGAGTTTGCATAACCGCACACAAGAGTGCTTCATTGGAAAAAGCCATACAGTCACTGGTTTGAGCTTCAATATTGAGTCTCAATTCTAGTTCAAAGGCAGCAGTTTCTTATGCAAGGGCTATTGGTTTCCAGTACTGGCACCAGTGAACTTCACTCTGTGTACTCCTGACAAAGTTTTGGACTCTGATAGTGCCAGAAGGGTCTAGAAATTTACTATGCTTTTAAAACACTACTGTTTACTCTTTGCTATGCAAGATCGGAAAGTATTCCCATTTTAAATGCAGAAAAGGAAGATAAAACACTAACTTCAGGCTAGCAGAGGCTTTTGAAAGGTTACAGCACACTTGGCAGAAGTGATGGAAATCCGTGTCAAATCAATAGGTGCAACTGATTACCTGCTATCATTGATGATGTTGATAGCACTGCTTCAGAACAGAAACTTGAAAGCTCTTGTTTGATGATAGGTTAAAGACGTTGCATTCACATCTCACTTCAATTACATTGCAGGGGTAAGAAATTAAATAGGCATTAGTCAGTCAACATTATTATCTCTGAATTAAGACAGAAAGACAGAAATAACTAATATAAACACATATTTTAGTAAGGCAAACACTGCATTACACAATGGATTTACAATTACGTACATTAAAAATAAGATTAATAAAGATAACAAAGCCTTCTTTCACGAGTTCCAATGTTCTACGTGTTCGGAAGAATGGCATGTTTGAAAATACGATACCGGACCAATTAATGTCCATTTAATCTTCTCAAATGTTGCATTTGCTTTTAAATGGAAATGTATTTGCTGAAACACAAGAGCTCTAGTGACTCCAGTGCACTCCTAACCAGAACAAATCCATCTACCCCGAAGCCCAAATATTAAAAAAAAAAAAGAAAAAAATCAATGCATTTTAACACAAGCCAATAAAGTTACATCTGAGATGAAATATCCTTATTATAACCAATACATTTCCCCTGGAATGTATGTAACATTACTGAAGCAAACCTACAGTCATGGGAACTCAAAGTTAAAACTGGTTAAAAGGCTAAAGAAAAAAAAAAACAGACAAAATCAAATACTACCAGCACTCTAACCCTTATTATGTATCAGAAAACATACAATACTTCTGTTTCTTCATCAAACACTCTAACCTCACTCATCTTGTACAATTTAGCACAGTGTCAACAACTCCATGTCCCTGCCCAAAAGATATCTTAGGTCATAGCAATCTCATTTTAGTCAGACAATAGATTCCTTAATACAGAAAGAAAGATGAAGTGTGAAAAGCATCGCACTAGTTCCTTTTTAAATTTCTCTTTCTATTCATCTATGCATTTTAGGAATTTAATTAAAAAAAAAAAAGTCTTCCAACTCATGTCTGTATTGCCTGGATGCTATGGCTTTTGTGGACTTTCCCATGATGGGGCAAGGAAAAGACTGAGTCCCATGAGAAACAACGACTTGGCAGAAGAGCAGGCAGATGTTGCCGGTAGCTCCCTCTCACATCCAACCATGCAGCAGTATCGACTGAAAAACAGTACGTGCCTGATATCTGCACATACCGCCTTGCCACTTTGTGCAAGGTGCCACTCTTGCATCCTAGAAAATGTCATACACACTTTATATATGTTTTGGGTTTTTTTAAGACTAGGTTTTACAAAAAAAAAAAAATCCATTACCCTTTGCATGTTTCCCCCTTCACAAGTGACCCAAGATACAGAAACTCTACTACCAAGATCATATCTATATATAGCTATATATTTTTGCCTGATTCGATCATCCTGGTTTGACGGGACTAAAATTTTAAGTTCCTGAAACAATATGTACTCCCTCTAGTGTTCAAAAATCCACTCCAAACAGTGAATAAAGTGCACAGAATCAGAGCAAAGTCATATTCAGTTTTAAACTAAAGGCATATAAAAACTGATGTATGGCTTGAGAACTAATAGACACTGAATTAAATCTCACTCATTCACATTTCAAAGAGGAGCTAAAAATTTATGAAGAGTTAAGGCTGAATACGGACCTGGTCAGGAAAAGACTCATGAAACACTCCTCTCTTCCTAGTTACACTGCTAAATTTCCATTTGGTCAGAAATCAGTACATTTAAACCGATACACCAGTCAAGCAATTTGTCTCTAAGAAAAAAACAGCTACCACTATAAATTCACAATAAGATTAAAATCAATTATTCTAATCAAAGTTTTCTGTTTGTTGGTTTAAATCACAACTAAATCACTTTGACTTAAGTTAATTCACCTTACTGAACCCTGTAATCTCTACTTCAATGACAAAGCTGTCACGGACTTCAAGAGGACAGTTTAGGAGGATTCCCTTGGGCTACATCAACCAAACTCTTGCTTGGTTTTGCCAGAATCATGCTTAAATAATTATTTGCCACTTTTTTTTTTTAATAGAGTGACATCGAACAGCATCAAGAATCGCACAACCTCGTGCTGCAAGACTAAGGAAACATACAGTCCCACGTTTTCCCCGTGTCACCCCATGTCCCATGTTTAACCAGCCCTGGTTGAAAGCTAACTTTGTTTCTTCTCCAGCAGCAGTAAAATCCAGATCCAGCAGCACGTACACAGCGCTGTCTGAACCCTTGTGAAGCTCTGTTTACATCAAATCAGGCCCCATCTGTCCCCTCGCAGAGAATATATTGGCAGATCAGGCTCTAAGAGTTTTCTGCACTTGAACTGTTCTTTTCTGGGGCATAATTACAAATGCAGCATTTTTAATAAAAAGCTGGCTAATGTTTTACTGCCATTGCGGTGAAAGAGAAAGATCATGCATTCATTATTCACAACTCTCTGAAGTCATAGCTGGATTTTGCCAACACATTAATTCTCACTATTTTTGTGAGGAAAAAGAAAAGATCTTTGGAGGAGAACCAAAGTAGTGAGCATACACAACAAGCACACATGCAAATCCAAATCAGAAAATGTTTTCAGCTAAAAAAATGGCTGCATATAAAAATAGAAAGGCAATTTAAACAATCAAATTAAATAATGCAATTAAAACAAACAAATTCATACATTCCCATGAGTGTCTTGATGAGCTCTAAATGTAGGGCCAAGTTAACTGAAACAGCAGAATTATAACAGAAAAACGTAATGATCCTTGCCCACCCCCCGCAAATGGCCATTTCACTAGATATCCCATCTTTATATATTTGCACTATTCCTTTCCTAATAGCCATTTTGGAGCATCCAAAGGGCTTTTGTAAGTGGTTACATCTTTCCGGGAACCACATGTAGTTCTGATAAACATTGATGTAATAAAATCAGACTCTACCACCCATAATGAGGCAATTATCTTGCAAGCTAAAAATAAAGATGAAAAATCCAATTAAACAACTTTATTCTTACTAATACTGACCAGTTGTTTTTTTTCCTGCACCTTTTACTTGGAAAACATGCACAAGTTATCATGTAATTCACACCCAGAAACATGGTTATGCTGTTGTATAGATATATATTTGGAACCTAATTTCAGACCTTATGGAGACACCTTTAAGAAAAAATGGAGCCCTAATTCAATAAATACTGTTTTTTACATTTTCTTCAACTCTTCTGGGAAGCATCAGCAACAACAGCATTACCATATCCTCAAGGCAGTCAAGAAATCAGTAGCTTATTACCTATGATCATGCCAAATTGCAGATGAATTACGTAATTCATCTTTACAGGTCACATTATGGTGACTACACTCGCATGGGGTGAATATCAACAGAAAACTGTCCCCATGGTTACGCCTTGATTAATTCCTGTATTATTTGTAGACCTGTAGCATAAGCAGCTGCTGGGCAGAAACCCAATGTAAACAAGGTACCCTGCTTAACTGGGATATCCTATTGAATTATCTTTTATTGTACCAGCAGAAGGCTATTAATAGTGACATTGTCAATAAGCTGGATTTTTAAAGTGAACTAGAAATCACCACAGTGGGAATCAACACCTAGAAGTTATTGCTATACCACTGAAAAAAAAGAAAGAAAAAGAAATACACACATAGTTATTAGACATATTCTTAAAGGGAGACTTCTTTCCCCCTATATGATTTTCTACAACTGCACTCGCACTTTTAGGTCTTAAGATTTGCTCAGGCAACTTCAAGGGTTGTGCTTACCTTGCAAGGAAATTCTAGACTGATGGCCACAAGCATAACATATTAAATGCAACACTAGTAAGAATTAAAGACTATAATGGGAAATAAATGGCTATCCGCAGAGAGAACCACATGGCAGAGAAGAGGTGCATCAACCCACTCCGATGCCAGACTGGTCCAGGAGCAACGGCACAACAGTAAATACGGAATGGGGTTTGGTTCACACAGAGCTTTCCAATTATAAAACTACGGGTGAGGTATTAGAAAGGGATGCTTTTTAAAACTAGTTTAAAATACATAAGGCAAGAACATGTGAAGATAGGGCTCCTGCTGCAGAGACACCAATACTCTCAAAAACATCTGCAGCATCAAAAGGAAAAGTGGGGAGGGGTAAGGGACAAGCAGAGATAAAATAAGAACAAAAATAAAAAAAAAAACACAAATAAAGTAAATCTGGTGGATGTCGTCCTAGTCTTTCAGCAGATTTTGCCCTGCATCTATGCAGAATCAGATGTATGGATTTGGGCCAAGAAACACACAGTTATGATTTTATTGAACAATCTTTACTGAAGGAGAGGGGTTGTTAAACTTTCACTTAGAGCTTTTTTTAAAAGGTAGTTTAGCAAAAAGGTTGAAGCTCTAGGGATGGTTATTGCAAGATAAATGTGAGAGTTTTACAGATCCAGAGTGAATCTGCGTATGTAGAACAAGGAGAACGAAAACATTCTCGAGAAATTAAGGACATCTACTTTTCACCTGTCCTTTTATTCCCCAGAACCACCTATGTCACCCTAACCTTTTTTTTTTTTTTTTACTTCCAAGATTAAGGACTCTTCGGGGCACTTCACCCACTGAAAGCATTTGAGTCAGACCTCTCTTCCTTCCCTTTTATCATGCTAATAAAAGCCTTTTTTTTTTTCTATAAACACCTACTCAAACTGTTTTCCAGTCTGTTCACCTTTGCAATCCCCTCCCCACTTCATCACCAGTTAATAGGTGGCATTTGAAGCCTGGCACTTCCTCAGCACATGGAGTGGGTGTCCCGATCTGTTCTGAAGAGAAATTTTGATTTATCTGCTTGCTCTCTTCCTAAACACATCCCTTTCCCTACACCAGACAACCCCCGAATCAAAAATACATTCAATATGCATTTCATAATTTTTTTTTTGCAACTCATTCTCCACTTAGTTTTGCAAGTTCAAGAAAAATCAGCTTGCAAAGGCAAATTAAGTAAAAAAATGTATTATTCTTGAGAATGCAATTGTTATATAACCCCTCATTTATAAGATTATTCACTGAATAATGACTTGGGAATGTCTTGTGAAGATGAGTTTTACATGTCTATTAGTTTCTACACCCTCACCAATCCTAAGCCATTCCCTCATAGACCTGTAATAGCAGATTTACGTTTCGATTTTGTTAGTCCTAGCCTACAACACAAGAGGAAAAGGAAATAATTTTTAATCCCTTCTGTCTAGCTAGGAAGAAAAGGAAATAATACAACTGAGGCATAAGTGAACTTGTTCCAGAGCCCAAGCTACCTGCCTGCGTTGAGTAGAGCGGACATCAGGAGACCATGGGGAAGATCGGTTTCGAAGCAGGTTGCAGAAATAAGGATACCAGGTGGGAGGATAGCAATTTTTCACCAGATAGCACAACTCCACATTTATTACTAGAGAGGGCTTAAGGGTTCAGCAAAGGGAAAGACAAGAGCTCCCCCAGGAGCCTGGCTTCGGGCTTGCCTGAATGGGTCAAGCTGGCACAAGCAGCTCTGGAGAGAGCTCTGCCTGACACAGTAACACGTCTCAAACACCACCTCACCTTGAAAAAGTGGCGGAGCTAGGGCTTTTTTTAGATTTATTCTGGCCTTGGAAGGAATCGAAACAAACTCAGTTTCCAGGCAGGCAGATTGCCTCTCCTGGTGGCAGTGGCCAGTTTTCTTGCCTGAAAACAAGTTATAAATAGCAATTTTATTCATGCATCAACAGCAGATATTCAAACAGGTCCTAAAGAAAGTGACTGTAAACCAAGCCAAAGTGATACACACAAATCCATACCATTCCTAAAATAACCTCTCTTTTGTAGCTCTTATCCTGGGAGCAGCTGCATCCTCCTGGTACAGCAGAAATGTCAAAGGCATCCTTCTCTTTATCCATTTGGATGAACTCGCTAAGAGAAGCCGTGCTGCTGGAGCAAATCAGGTACAGTTTCAAACAGAGATTAAGTGACTTTCTCAAGTTGGAAAGAACACTGGAATAAGGGGAATGAAAGAGAGGAAAGATTAAAAGGAAGGTGAAGAGGTGACCTCCTTTGATGAAAAAATGAACAGGTTAAAAAAATATGAAAAAAGCACATCCACAACCCAAAAGCTGAAGCTTTTCCAATGGTATTCAGAAAAACTCCAAATAGGAACAGATTGTTAAGATTCCTGGAATTAAGAGACATGATTTTTGTTAAATACTGTTTAGTGATAGATAATATTTTACATGTATTTTGGGTGAATGTTTTTCCTTTCAGGTTTTAGGGGAAAAAAAAAGAGGATATTTTTAAAAGCTTATCTATTAGTACACACTCTGTATGAGACAGATTTATGAAAATGATTTTCTAGTTAAACAAAAATCAACAGATGGCAGTCTATAGGCAAGTGTCTTTTCCTCGCTTAATATATGGCTCTGACTGAAAATTATTGTGTGATTTGAAGAGTTTGCCATTTGAACACGACTACTCCTTAAAAGTTGCGTGAGACGTTTAAGTTGTGTTGTCCCTAACAATGACAAATGAAAAAGATACGCACATAAGCCAAAAAATCCAACTGAACTGATTTCAGAGGTACAAAGCACTGTATGTTGTTACATGCAGCCATTGAGTATTTGTTACTATTTTACATTAATGACAAATTTTCTAATTATTTTCTGTTAACATGATAATTTAACTCAAGCCGACCCAAAGACTTACTGGCCGCAGTTACATGCGTGACTTTGCACAGGGACTCACAGGATTATTACTTCCTAAGTGTGAAATGCTGTAACTTCACTTGCTTCACACTCTGTATCAAGTTTTTAAATAAATAAACAAACAAACTGGTAAACTGAGCTGCACAGACTGTATCTCAAGGATGAAAAGCAGAAGTGAGTCTTCCTCTCCACAGCCAAAACGGTTTAGCAGCCTTAATGCACTTTTTACATGATGAGCACAACCTTCATCTTTACCTTCTCTAACCCTTGGCTGGAAAACAAGATTGGCTGGGTCTGACTTCTGAAATCCTCTGTGTTGGAGCAGTGTGAGCTTTGTTCCAGGCTACATAGCAGACATGATTTCAGCAGCATTTCCCAGCCGAGGAACTGTCGGAGGTGACTTTGGCCTCCGCAGCACTGGCATAACCCATTCCATGCGACAATTCCTCTAAAAGAGTATTTCAGGCCCTGCTTTGATCCAAGTGGGAATTTTTAAACTAGCACTAAATTACCTTTTCCCCCTCCCTTCTCTCCGTTTTTTGGGGGTAAACAATTATCACAATAACTCATCAATATGTTCTTAGTTGATTATCATGGATAACAGATGACAACGTTGCCATTCCAGAGAGCAGACTGCCATGTAATTGCATGTTTTTCGTCCTTGTGCAAATAAGGCAGAGTTTACTGTAGGCTGATTTTTCTATGTGTAATATCTGGATTAGCAATTAACATTTTAATTAAAGATGGATTAACCAATATTAGGAAAATTATGTCTGGAACTGTTCAATTTAAAAACCACTATGTATATACACAGATAAACATATCTTTAAGTGAAATTCATTTTCTGGTCTCTGTAAAAAATGATACGATTTAAAACTTTGAGAGACAGCATAATAAATTGATATTATTATACATGGAGATTGCTACTGAACAAGTATAATACATGGAATTTTTTTTCAGAAGCTGTATAATTACCATTAAATTAAGTGTTAGATGTTCATTTAGTGAAAGTTCTGACTGCAGTTCAAGAAGCTCTGCCTATAGACTACTTCAACCTAGCTATGTTTAAACAGAGCATAATGGCGAAGGAGGACACACTGTTCTAAATGTAAATTGTATTAGCAACAACATATTGAGATTTCTGTACTTCTTGTTCCATTTGCAGATTTTTTTTTTTTTGCCATGAGAATAACTCACAGCGTGTTTTCCGTTCTTGTAGCAATCTTTGTAGAGAGAAATCAGAATCCGTACCATGTGCCTTTCACTCTGCATCTGGTCTCCTTTTGTCGATGCATCCAGGGTGCTGGGTTTGCTTTTCCTGTTGCGTGGGTTTTTTTGGGGGGATACCTGCTAACCTGCATCTCACCTTCTTTCCGAAGAGGACAAAATTATGATCAGGGAATAAGTGGTACTAATGGCCAAGCAAGCCAAACAGAGAATAGGAAAAATATGATGCATGGAATACATGAAGCTATTCACCAGTCATTAAAATCATACAGAAATGGCACTTTCAGTTCAGTCACAAAAAAACTGTGACAAGCACACTTATGGCAAACAGTATTATCAGAACCTTCAAAAACCTTAAATGTTCTCATCAGCATCTTTTGAACCAATTTGGATACAGTTGAATGATTTTGCATTTATAAAAATTTAGTATATTTGAAGGCCTAGTAAATAGCATAATAAATGCAATGAAGCATTGATTTATATAGCCAGCCTTTCTACTCATTAGTAGCAAGGTATTTTAGCGTACAATAAAACACTCAAAAAAATAAATCCAGATCTCTATAGTGCAATGTTTCTAAAGCAGCAGCAAACAAAATTCTTTTAAGCCAATTAACTTTAAAACCTCAAAGCATTCTAGGGTTGAATCCATAGTTCCTGAGCATCTCCCTGGATTTAATTTCACTGAGATGAGTGGTGATAAAGTTTGTTTCCAACAGGTAGTGAGGTGGCAGAGCACTCACGGGCGGGTAGAGGCACATGTCAGGTGAGAAGTGACTGCAATAATTGGCAGCTAAGCAAAGAAGAAAACTGAACAGCTATGGAAAGGGAATAAGCTGCTTCATCCAGGCCAGTGTTCAAGGCAGCATTTATATAGGTCATGTCAGATTTGAGTATGACTCCTTTCTGCACGTCAGAGTCATACATTTAAAAACTCACTTGCAAAGCATGGAAGGAAGAGGAGGCTGAACAATGAAGTTATCCATGTCTACAAAGCAACTGGAAAACACTGAGGCAGCAGAAATACATTTTAGAGCTGCTCATTTGAATCTAAACATGACATTTCGCTATTTCATAGGTGAGCAACAACAGAGAAATAATCACAGTAGTGACTGCTTACTCTGCCACCATCCTTCCTAAAGGCTGGCCCAACTTTTTTATGGAATAAAACCATTAAATAGTGGCTCAGAATTTTGGTTTTGGGTTTTTTGGTTTTGTGGTTTTTTTGTTTGTTTGTTTTTGTTTTGTTTGTTTGTGGGTTTTTTTTAAGATACTTGTATCAATGTTATTCTGAATCATATTGAGGTTCCAAAGCCTTGGGCTTGGAACTACCTTACTCACATTTAACTGTGCAGAAGTTGGTATTAGACAAGAACAGAGCCAGGATTTAAAGGTAGGGATGGGGTGAACTGGTTTCTGAGAGGACAGGTTTCTTTCTCTCCTACCCAGGGAGCCTACGTGACTCGGGCAGGCAGCAGTGGTAAAGCAAATATAACCTCAGTGCCGGTCAAGTGTCCTCACTGCTGACACCTTTTGCGTTGCAGGCAACAGAAGCAGCCCCTAGCTTCTACACCAGCATTTGCCTCTATAGTAACCTCTCAGACTCACACTGGAAGTCTTTCTGAGAAATGTAACTGCACGATTTAACATCTTTTGAGGTACTGAGAGACATTACACACAGCACAGTTGTAGACTGCAGGCAGCTCCTCTGAAAAGGCAAGTCATTGCACTTACCTACACGGTTGTATCGTAATGGGAACATTTGTACTCCTACCAGTTGCCACAGTATATAATAAATCATTTCCATCCATTGAGAAGTTCTCCAATGTGAATTTAAGAAACACAGGCCCCATACATTTCCACTGTAAACATGGTAGTGTATGCACCTGTTATTTCTGTAAATCTTTTGACTTAGTCCTTCGAGCATCCTTTGAAACCATCATAGAGTTAACACCTTGTTGGTTCTTCAACTTGTAAAACCATGCATTGCTATTAACATTGCAGAAATAAAAGCAGAAAGAAACAGTGCGGACTGTCAAAACCTCAGCTGCATTATTGGGAAGACAGAAATGCAGAGTGATGGTCATAAATTCCACTAAAAGGGAAGTTTTAAAACGCACTCAGAGAAGTTGCTGTAATATTTAAGGGGAGAGAGGGTATTTCGAAGTGCGCTGCCTGAAACTGAGCTGTCATAGCAACAACCTCATTAAAGCCCTCCTCTTGGGAGCGCTAACCTGTATTCCGACTGTAGGAAAGATGTCATTTATAATGGGGCTTAATTCAGTTAAGAGTCAAAGTACAGTAGACTTGCAGAAAAGTGAAATTGCTAATTTAAGGAATTCACAAAGGAGCATGAACATCGTGTCAAACGGCTGTGAAAAATTCGGCTTTTGCCCTCGTCATCTTCCATTCCCTGAAACCACTACCTGTATTTCAGTCTTTTATGCCTATGATTTGCAAGTTATTGGCAATTCCTCTGTCCTCCTCATCACTCCTCTAACTAGGGTTGTTCAGGATGTGGCTCTTGTTTTCTTATCTTTTGTTACCTCTACATACAAGGCATCACCACGCTATCTACTCACTCCAGTTTCCTCTGGCTCTCATACTGAGAGTTGCTGCCCCAGCAACCCACAGCCAGGACTGCAGCTGGATCTGCTCCGTTCCCCTACTCTGCCGTCCTTAGGGCTCTTCCTCCTCTGTCTGTCCTTCCCCCAGAAACCCCACAAAATGAATATTCAAATAAAGACTTCCAATCTTAGGAAAAAAAAAAAAAAAAAAACACATCCGTCAATGTCCAGTGCTGCCTTGATACGATACTTGTCACTTCTGTAACAAACTGGCTATGCAGAAACTGAATATATTAATGCATATTTGGATTTCACTTTTAACGATCTATGATTTAATAACTTTAATTGACAGCAATAATACATAAGTACAGTACATTTTGGAAGGGCCTTTCAGCTTTTAAAGGAGTAGAGATCATTGCAAATGAAAAATGAAATAAAACTGCACTGCTTAGTAAATGAGTCGTTAACCTCTCAACCTGGGAGCTACCAATGGAAGCCTGACCAGAGGGACTGCAAGAGCTCCAGCAGCTGCAAGAGATGCAATAAAGTTAATTCAGAAGTTCTGGATTTCCTTTAGTTGTCTTTTCAACTATTCCAAACTTAGTCGCCATCTCCCCAAAACACGATCGCTTGACTTAGCATTAATGTGTCACCAGACAGGTTTACGTTTATTCCTCTCTGTGGTAGAATAGAGTAGAATCATTAAGGTTGGAAAATACCTCCAAGATCATCAAAAGTCCAACCATCAACACAGCACCACTGTGTCTACTAAACCATGACCCAAAGCACCACGTCTACACATTCTCTGAACACCTCCAGGGATGGCGACTCCATCACTGCCCTGAGCAGCCTGTTCCAATGCTTGATCTTACAGAAAAGCTGAGCTTTACATAATCTGTGCCCACAAAATGCTGTCTGCAGCATTTTAAGGTAAAAACTGAACTGTTCATGTGATGCCAGTGCTTTGACCTCGAGTGACAAATCCAGAATTTTTCTGTTACACTAGTAGCTCCCCAAACAGCGGGTACAATCTCCATAAGGGTCGAGGAGCTGCAGCAGGACCACGGGGCAACACTTCACTAAGAAAGCCCTGAGCCCAGGACAGGAGTCAAGAGAGACACCACCACCACCAGCAAAGCACAGAAACTTCCAGTTTAAACCTCTGTGGCATCCCAGAGACAGAGTCAGGACTCGCAATTCTTACTGTTCTCCCTCTCTCTAGAGGTTGCTTGGACAAATTATATAAAAGTTTATTTAAATATCAGCTCTCCAGAAAGACAATGCACTTTTTTCATTAAATGTTGCAAGGCATTAATCCCTAAATTTGATTCAAACTCTTGTAGAAATTTTAAGACTTGCAGCTCCTGTATTTTGATCAAAGCTTGTAGCGTCACTTAGAACAACAATACAATATAGAGAATAACTAATAAAAATACCTGTGCAGTGTTACTTGCATCAAACAAAGAAAAACAACACACTGCTTACATTTGCACTGATCCCTTAGTTATCCCACACAGACACTTACCAAGAGACATTCCTGCTATGCTTATAAAATAGATACTAGTTTTCTTCTAATCACTTCCTTTTAATTAGAAAATGCAATTATTATATTCTAGTTTGTTACAACAAACCATCTCAACAGCTCAAGGTACTATTTTTGCCTGGTACACGTGGAGCTGCACAAGGCTTTCTGTATTTCAATGTGTTTATTTGATAACTGTTGGCAGAGTCATACAAAAGTGTGCTTGCAGCCAGTTGCAACTTACAGATTTTTCAATAAAAAGGGAGAAATATTGGCCAGATAGTTAATTAAATGGCACCAGGACATTTTTCTCCTTTCACAAATTCCAGTTAGTATTCCAAATCTGCATTGGGTGCCCCAATGACACTGAAAACAATAAATCTTCATTTATTGTCAGTAGATTTCTAACCTGGTTGTTTTAAATAGCCTGATGAACGCATTTTAGCAAAATATATTAGCCATGCCAATTCAATAAGCAGGAGATTGATGGAGCCTTTCCTTTAGTCCCTCCATACAGGGCAGAGCCCAGCTGTGAGTGCTCAGGGGAGGAAATCCCTTGGGTTTTCCTTCTTCAGCAGGACCCTTCCCTTTTCTGGGACACAGTTTCTCCTCCCCAGGCTATTACTAGCCAGTCCTCTCCAAATCTGCCACTGAAACTTAGGAGTGATCTCAAGCTTTAGCATCACCCACCTGATGAGAGCGTGGAAAGAGCAGCAACCTCCACCCCAAGGACAATATTGCCATGCCCAAGGTCTGCTTGGGTTTCCCCTCCCCGTTTCACTCATTATTTGGTTCAAAGCCAACATGAACCAAAGTTGGTTGCCTGGCCATAGCAGGAAGAGGTCTAAGGAGTGGACAAAAGACAGGATACGGCCCGGGCAGGCCACAGAGGTGCATCCCTGAGCCCACACTCCATGCACAGCATCACCAGCACCACCACCGCCAGAACAAAGGTATTTTTGGGTCTCGGATCAGATTAGCTGACATTCAAAGGGTTACTATGGGCAAAGAGGGAAGGAAAAAGGAGAGAGAAGACTTTCTTCCCCACACTGTAACCCTTATCACTGCCCTGAAAAATACAAATGCTTCCCTTTTTCTTAAGGCGCACGTCTTTAAAAGCACACTTATCCTTGCCCCATTCCTGATGCAATGAACTTGAAGAACATGCCCACGAGCAACCCTGCTCCAGCACCAGCATGGACGCAGCTGAAGCCCAACTCAAGTCTTCCCTGCAGTGCTTTACCTAGTCCCAACTGTTCAGGTACTTCCCTTTAAAAATTATATTTAATTTCGGAGTTTTGCAATAGTTCACCCCAACCGCTTGCTCAGAAAAGCCTGCAAAGGGGAGGCAGAAGGTCTAACCTTGGGAGCGTTTCTCCCCCAAGTATGGGTACGTATATTGTCACCAGCTAATGAAATTCATATGCATACCTCCTACTTACTACTTTTGAAGGATATCCTTTTGGATGTTTTGTGATCCATCAGACTTTGACATCTAAGAACAAATTAGTCTGCTTTTTATTCCTCTTGTAATTAGAAACAATGTTCAGGTTATTGAGAGAATTAAGAAGATCAATATTAATGAGCTTTTGGACTATGTTATTACACAGTTTCAGCCCACAACCGCAGAGTACTCTGGCTCAGTTTGCCAGGTTTTTTTGTTCAGTTTTAAACACCAACAGATCTCTCAGGAAAAAATGGTAGGTCAGTCTACGCATTCAAAGTGGACAATTTTGAAGACTCAGTTTACACTAATAATTATACACCCCTGCTCCTAAAAAAAACCTACAAGAGCCCCAAAGATTAGACTACTCCATAGAACACAGTTTTGAGTGATGTGCTTATTTTTAATATAACCAGTTGCCTTAAAGGGCAACGATTTCCACAGCACAAAGTTGACACAAATTTCCCCACAAGTCCCAAATGCAAACACTATCTGCAAAGTCCATATGCTTTGTATTTCACAAAAGCTTTGCAGAATACATTTAACATAAGAGAAAACAGAGTTAGGTTTTACTCTTCTCTTCATCTTTTTGACAGAAAGGTGCCAATAGAAAGATGCTGACAAGAAAGCTAACTGTAACCCATGCAACTTTATTACTGAAGTATGGGAGCATTACTTTGCTATTAAAACATCATTGCACTACTGCTGACTTTTTAAAAATTTATTTACAGTGGTAGCAATTTCTATTGGGATGAGCTGCTTTAAACCTTTAGTTATTTATCAGTCGCAAAAAAAAATTCTTTATGCCTAGAATAACGAAAGTGAATGCAAAATACACCCATTCAGATCTCAAGTCCCACAGTGTGTTACCATTCATTTCTACAAAAATTAGTGAAGAATTCATGGGTGATCTGGATCTCATACATTCATTTCCAAAAGCAAGTGCTTCAAGGAGGCTCCTGTATGTTCAGAAAAGAAGGAAGGAAGCTTGATTTCCCCACAGCTTGTGAAAGACAACACTGGCACATACCAAATGTTGCTGTTTATCTCCTCACCTATTCAGAAACACAAGCTCTTTTTAGTTCGGAAGCACTGTGAAAGCTGTTGGGTTTGTTTTGTACTGGACGTGGCCTTTCTGGCTCCCTAGCAAATAAAATAATCCTGTACTTTAACCAGTAAACCTCCCTACCTCTCTTTGTTTCCATTATCCACTTCCAGTCTATTTGTCTCCCTGAGGCCAGGATCCCAAATGAAAGCAGCATTCAACAGGCACCTGTATTGTCAAAAGCTGTTACTCTCTGATAAGCTCTGCAGCACCTGGTCACCTGAAGTTGTAAGAGATTTTCCCAGGCACACAATTTTGTGAATTTGATAGAAAAAAAAATATTCTACTCAAGGTGTCAATGCAAAATCTGAGGCGAACAAGTAGTATTACCACTCCGCTTGCCCACCACACAAGCACAAAGCCCACAGCCAGCATATGCTTCTCAAGTCTCACACAAAATACAAATATTCAAGAAGATTTCAACTTAGGTGGGGCAACTTTTCCCCTCAGCATAAAACAGGATAGCAAATGGAATGAAACAAAGGGATTTCTTTTTTCCCCTTTTAAGACTAGTGAGGATAAATTACCTGTATATATGCACCATCAGGCAGTGGTGACCACTTCAGGATGACCATCCTCAACAGTTAGGTATTTCCTCCCCAAAATCAGAGAAAGAGTCATTAGCCACCTTCAAGAGAATGCTCTCCACAGTGTTAATTTACTCCTACGACCACCAAGGACATGCTATGCTATCTTTAGAAAAAACTGGCTACTGTGGAGCTAAACAGCCTGTGATCTATTGCAATCTGACATTCTTCATTAAGATATATAAACTTGTAGAAGACACTCTCTTAAATTTGCATATTTGCATCATGCTTTTCAGACACATAAACAGCCTTTTATAACGCACTTAAATTACTTTGAGTTGTCGGATTTGCAAAACCTCTGCAGAATCCAAATTGTGCCCTACCTACCAGCTCTTTGGCACTTGTGTTCTGCAAAAGCTTTTAGTTCGGTCCCTAAGATTCACAGTTCCCCTAAATTTTGAAGTCTTTCACTGGTCCTTTTCAGAGCACCAGTCAACAATGGAATGGCAATCACAGGCAATCACTGCGAGTTGAGTTGCATTACAACTTCTTGCAAGGCACTTTTGACACAGTGGGATGCTATTGTGAGAAGACAGGCCACCAATTAATACAAATCAGTGCGGTTTCATCGAGAAGCATTTAACGATTCTAACTGACATAAAATCATAACACGGTTCATGGTGTTTTACTTATTACTGAATACTGCTAATTGGTATGGGGAGTTCTGCTGCTTTCAGTAAGAGAAACAATTTTTTTTACCACAGAAACCTATGAATTGTAGCAAGAATATTCCATAGCAAAGGCAGTAAGGACATTAGAAATACAAGCAGGTTTTATATGCTCGAATGTGCTTTAAATACAGAGCCTCACAGTTTGCATTTGAGCAGTATTTCAGAGTTTCGTCATCATCTGTTGACAACCATCTGCTTCAAACTTCTTACCGCCCTAAAAGCGGTGAAAACTGGGTATTGACAGATAGAATTTCTACACAGAAAGGAAATACTCACAGGACAAAGTAAGTGACAAAGGCCAGAGATCTGGACATACATGCCTAGAAATCTGTGGGAAATAGATAAGAAAATTACAGAAACCTAGACCTGACACTCCCCTGTGATATTTCTGGAGATGCAGTTTGCAGGTCTCTGAAAACACAGAAGTGGCAGATTAGCTGACACCAATTCTCCAGAGGAGTATAATCTACAGAGTAAATGGGTAATATTGTGTACTGTCAACTCTGTTCAAGTCACAGCCGTTCGAAACCAGGAAAAAGAAATGTAACATACGAAGCGCAAGCCGAGGAATTCATTCAGATGGGTCTGTACAAACACGCTGACCTGAATAGCTTGCGCCAATTTGAAGAAATGTGATAACTGGCCATTTGGGTCAGGGCATAAGATTTTTGTCTGCTCAGAAAAACCCCTGGTACTCCTGGCTTTGCTGTACTTAGCAATGGTACCTTTCACAGCTCTCCCTATATATCCAGGGTTTTCTGTACACCTGTACATATGCGTAATACTCACAGAAGCGGCTTACAGCAGCCCTATACCATTAACTGCCACAGCTCAGGTCAGCCTCCAAGACGCTGCCGGTAAAACGACTTCTTGCTCCAAGGTACCCTTGCTTTGTTTCTCTCAAAGGTGTAAAAGCAATTCAACCTGACAAGCTGTAGGCAGGGGACAAGGCTTTAGCTTTCACACTTTTGTAGTCTTCGACTTGCTTCATCTCCCTTGTATATGACTTAATATTGCAACCTCAAGTGTTTTGCCTAAGCCTACCATAATAAGACACTACCACAAAGAAACCAGTTGCTCTTCACCATCTGTAATCTGAAAAGAAGAATCAATCACTTGGCTTAGAACGTGGGATCCACGAAGAATGAATTCAGTTTTGCAGCCTTCTTCCCTTGCTTCCAGTCCGTAACTCCCACTGCCTGCAAACACCCCTCAAAAAAACAACTTCAATAGAGCTACACAAAATAAGCATATTTTAACCAAATGTTTCTGATGAACTTGGAAGTCAGGCCAGTTTCCCCTCCAGGTGGTACATGAGTATTGGTACTGGAGAACACACAGCCTTGACCCACTCCTAGTTAGGCTTCATGAAATACTGCTGGGAAAATAACTATTTTAAGATAGGTCTCAAAAGAAAGTCAAGTGTGCTCATCCCTGGATAAGTGCCAAGATTCATAGGAAACTGATGTGCTGCATGAGAAAGTACCACCTTTACATTCCTCCCAGATCACCAAAACCCACCAAATTTTTCCACGATGAAAAGTACAGCGCTCCACCTAGAAAACTAGCAGCTTCATCTGTATCAGGTTAGTTAAACCTAGTTCTGTCTAACGACTTCCAAGTAGCAGACCATATACATCTTAATATACTGAGCTGTCCGGAATTTCCTCTGGTTTTCTGACCTCAGAAGAAGGTGGTCTCTTCACAAAAATAGATTTTTTTAAAAATTTTTATCATTTGTTAAAAATAATTTATGTAATAATCCTCCAGAAGATGAGTTGTTATAAACTGGGAAATTAAATGCAATTGCACCTTTGATCCGTATATTTTAAAATCAGATGTGTGAAATATAAAATTGGGTTCATTTTAAGGAACCCAAGGAAAATGGAATCAAACTTTGCAATAAAAATATTGCAAAAAATAGCTATTTGCCATAGGACAAGATAGACGATATAACTTAAAGGTCCTCTAATTAAGACTTTTCAGTGAAATTTTAATAAAATGGTCCGGAGTTCCCTCAGATGTATATGCAGCCTGATCCCATAACCACAAAGGACAAAACAAACTTCAGTGGTGCAGACTCAGGTCTATAATCTCTTTTTTACTGCTGTAAAACATAAATAAAAACTGTTCTCCTCCAGAGAAGAAAGAATTTCAGTGGCAAATGACATACTTTCATTTCATAAGCACACAGTTTGATACAAATACTAATATACTTTGGGTAAATCACTGTGTGTTTGCATATGCAAAAGAGCATCCAGCTAGCTATGATCTTACTTTGCCCTCTCCTCTCATCTTCGCAGCATTCACAAGCAGAAAGAGGCAGGTGTTTTGGGGAAACCCATCTATCACGTAGAAAATTACTGTGATTTTTCACGATCTTCTTGCATTAGTGTAATTTAAAAAAAAAAAAAACCAACTTGTATATCTTTGACTGCACAACACCACAGTATTTCTCCAAAAAGGTATGTTTGAACAGGGATGTCTCAGAAATGGTAGTACTGTAGTACTTCCAGGGCCTTAAAATTATTCAGAAGAAATATGCTTGATGAAAAAATGCTTGCCTGCTTTTTAAGGGACCTACAGGTGGAAACCCAGGTGCCCTCCATCATACCAGAGCCTCTGAGAATAGTATAAGCAGAGACCCAAACTATTTGACAATATCAGAATTGTATTTTAAAAGCTGTTGACAAGAGGATTCTTGCTAGTTTGCATGTAGGTAAATTAAAGTCATAAAACATTATATAAAAAACTGGATGGGTATCTCTTTGTTCTGTGGGAGCACGTGTATGTGTTAACTGAACAGTCTTTCTCCTTGACAGAACATCTAACATGAAAAATACCACACGTGCAAAGCATTGCGTCCGCATTTGTCTTGCGCATGGTCTATCCTCCCTCCAATATATCATTGCAAAAACCAAAACTGCACTTTTTCATTCTCCAAGTTTGCTATGTTCATTTGAGGAAAAACAATAGTGAAGCTTATGAACTGCTATTAAAAGAGCTCTATGGTGGTGAAAACCTTGGGGAATTATACATATTCTTCTTATTCTGAAAGCTTAAGATTTACCTTACAGCACTTACCCTATTACACGTGAAGCATAAGTCATTCAATAGCGTCATGCAGAGAAGTTTCCAAGGGATGTCCTGCTGACAACCAGGCAATAGATAGTCCAATATATATGGATATTATCAAGAAAGGGAAACAGGTACATTCTTATTTCTGAAACAAAGCTGAGTTTCAGCAGTTCAGCTCCTCTGGAAGGCCACGTCATTCAGCAGGAAGCAGCACACGAGATGTTTAGGAGCATCCGGCGGGTGTTGAAAGCACATTTCAGGATTAAATGTACCATATCTAGAACTCATAATACTGTAATCTCTGTTTTTCCACTTCAGAGAATTAGACTGTATTTCTAACTGAGTAGAAATAAGAATCTCAAGCATACCTCACTTCGAGACTGGCATTACATCATCCTTAAAAATCCCTGTTACTTAGTAGAACACTCCGCATATTGCAGTGTTTTGTTATTAATACACAATTGCACTTCAGCAACCACATTTTTATTGACCACTTTGTATAAAGAGACATACAACCTTCTTTCCAGCATCCAATTCTATCCTCAGACTGGGAGGGTTCATAAACACCACACACAGAGCCCAATTCCAATTCTATATTTACATACTGCTTGGGAACCAACGACATATTCAACGAGATATAATAGACCCATATAACACTTCACAGGTATGCAGAAAGATCCTATTCCTGCTATGAGGATCTTACAAATTAAATTAGATTAATAATATCGTGAACATATTACTGGCAAAAGCATATGTTTGTCTCTCTAATGATCCTTCCCAGTTCCCATTAAATCTAATTTAAAGGCACTGACTAAGTTTCATTGGAATTCCACTACTGAGATGCAATCCTGCTTGCACACAGCCTGGCACCCACGGGAAACGGTCCTTCCCCAGCCCACGGAGGCTCTGGAACATCGTCGCACGCCCAAAGCAAAGGCGCCCTGTCAGCTGGCTCACAGCGGAGCTGGGTGGCTGATTTTACAGAGGTGCATCCTGGTTACTGCACTTTACCAACTACATAAAAATAAACATTCTGCTTTACAGCATGAGGAAGTTTTGATACATTTTGGGAATTTCTCACATTATGGTAAACAACTGACCAGCTAGCTGGAATATAACTACATTTACAAATATTTTTGTCTTTCGATAAAATTTAAGGGGGAAAAAAAAAAACAAAAACAACTTGTTCAACTTAAAAAAAAAAACAAACTAGTGGATGGGACAGAAGGTGCACAGTCATTATTTGAGTAATTATATTTTCAAAATCCAATTAATGCCTAATTGCACTCACAAATTTAGGACCTAGCTCTGCAATGTCTACACTTAGCCCAAACTCACAATAAATACAGACTCAATAGTCTGCAAGACTCGCATAAAAATAGCCAAGTTCTGATATTTTCATCTTCGCTGCTCATCATTAAGGATGTTTCTGGGTAAGTACAATTAAAACTATTTCTCCAAGCCAAATTTTCTGTAATTGCATTTGGAGGAACAAGACTATTAAAGAACAGATTAATACATAAAAACTATGAAAAAGCAACAACATGCTGAAGCTCAAAGTATACTACCATAACAAAAACAATGCTCTACTATCTAAATAAAGAGCATTTCTACAGACAGTCATAGTTCTAAATTCACAACATCACACCCATCCTTTACAGTTACCACATTAAAGAGAAACCCATTTTCTTCAACCGCAAACAACAGATAGCAGGACCTGTAACGGGGCTCCAGACGGAAACACACACTTACAAGCTGCAGACTTATTTCACTAAAGTCAAGGTGATTTTTTTCTTTAAATGGAGAAAGATCAAGGTCCATATGAACCTTAAAGGTATGACATATACTGAAATTCATATAGCAGCAGTCACATAACACTTTAAAAGAGTCACTGCATGAAGGAAGAGCTTTCCTCTCAGTGTTTGGAAGACAGCTGCTTCAACCCGCAGGAGTATCAGCAGAAACTCTAAGATAAATTAGTAAAAGGTTTGCTACAAAACAAGTTTTCACATGATGTTTTCACATCGAATGCCTAGTTTTGAATTTTAAAATGCATTTTACCCTTCTAAATAGCCTGCATGTTTCTATCAGTTTTCCTTTTGTTATCCTAAAGCTCTCCAAAAGCACTGAAAACAACAATCCAGGTAAGAACGAACATGCATGTCAGTTGACAGAAAACCACACACACAGTTTGTTCAGTCTCCAGAAGCGTCAGGGTTTGGTGCGTGCAATCACATACTCAATTGAGGACGTACATACATCACTGATTGCCTACAAAACCAGGCACTGAAATTGCACTTGTGGACATCTCCCACAATTTCTGTCTTTCATAACCTCTTATCACGCATCCTTCTAACAACTGTCCTATGTTCCCCGATGTATTTTCACCCTCCTCTGTAATTGTGCCTCTCCAACAATATATAAGTTCTTAAGTAATATTGCTCTTTGATATAAGTAAATAAATGCCAATGTCACTGTGACCTTGGAAGCATTTCTTTTGCATGTAAGATACTAGTACTTGTATCTAGATGCAACCAGATTTATTTCACCTGGTTTGTGCTCCTGCTACCGGGATGAGTAATCCAAACTCACATCACCTGAACCTTAAACCTGAAAACTCCATTTCAAAGTAATTTGTTTTCAGTCTTCACTTAAACATGGTCAAAGGACACTGTGAAAACAATAAATTCCCTGCTAAGGGGAATAAAAGTAGAAGTTTTGGAAGTGTTTGTGACTCCAGAGAGGAGTAATGTTCATGAAAATTTGTCTTTCCTTTTTTAAAACAGCTTAAAATTTACCAAAAAAAAAAAAAAAAAAAGGAAAAACTGGAATGTGTGCTATGCCATCACTCAGGGAACTTGATTTTTAAGTTATCTGACAACACTTTCCAATTCCGTATAAAGTCTACCTTCAGAGGAGAACCTTGCGCAAGACTGTTCTGACGAGCTGCTTCATCACTCCAGCACTTGAACAACAGATCCAAAACACTAAAACCGCATGTGAAAGGAGTTCAGAGCGAGACAGCACTTCAGTGCACCTGACAAAAATGATCGGCCACCAAAACCGAGCGCAAACAAACCAGCAGCTTTACCACTGACAGTAAGTCAATTAATAACGAGCAATGCACTCGTTAAAGACTACCATGGATACGTGCTTCACTGACAACACCACACACTTGTGAAGATCATCCAAATCCAGCTCCTGTTATATGGGGCACCTATGTAATTTGGATAACCTCTAGGTAACCATGCCAATTAGTACAGTGGATTCACGTAATGTCATTCCACAGCAGCAGAGATGAAAAAAAACCCAACAAGTATGACAAAAAGGAGTGTAAGAGCCTCGGCATGAAGCCAAGGTGGAGCTTTGAGGCTGGAGAGAGCTGTGGGAAGGAAAGAACACCCACCAGAGCTGCAGAGCAGCTCCAGCACTCAGGAGGCGGAGATGGGACCTGCGAAGTTCCCCTGTCCCACTTTAGGGAGAGCAGGTAACAAATGTAGTCTTCTCAGCCTGGTAAGCTGTTAGCAAGTTTCCGTTTGTTTTTTTCTGGTTGTTTGTTTTTTACAAGCTTCTGAAATTCATTTATTGCAACTGTTGCAACTCCTTCACAGGGTAACCGCAAGGGAATCTGGATCCATGAGCTTCCTCAGGAAGGCAGAGAGAAGCATAAAAAAAGAAATCATACATGGCACAACCTCAACTACAGGACTTCTCCTTCATCCTATCACCCTCCTGACCGGATTCCCTTCTCCTCACTTCCTTTTGCCTTCTCATTTCCAGCTCCCTTTCTCCGTACTGTTTTATTTTCCCAATTCTTTATACATTTATATATACACATAAGATTAGAGGAGCTGTAACCTGGCTGAGGACAGACTGGAAGAATGTCATGGTATTTCCAACCTAGAGAAAAGCTTTAGATAATGCAAACTTCAGTGGGGTTTCCCCCCCTCACCTTTTCTTTCCCCCCCCTCCGATGTTATCCACCAGTCTAATAGAAGGTGTTACCTCTCCCTCAGCACCACACTAATATTTTACATTACCATGGCTACCACAACACTGCTATTAACACAACCTGTGACATTTTCCCAATTCTCCTATTACCAATGGTGAGCCTCAGTGCATTCCAAATTTCAATGCCTTTCACATACATTAAGCTTGGCATGCTCCAGCGACTCAGAATTTCCTCCTGTAAAGGAAAATCGGCTCGGTATGGTCAGTAATTTTTGCAGTGTATCATAAAGTTTATCTGATGTGCAAATGTAATTCTCCTTCTGGATGCCTCATCCTGAATCCCTTTTAGGTTGGGACCGCTTGACATTTTTTAAACAAAATGCCTTTTAAGTCCTAATTTGTACTCCACTTGGTTTTGATAAGACATGACATTATGATATGATGAGTTAGTTGATTCTAAGTAAATTTGATTTATCCCACTTTTTGGGCTGGTATGATTTACAAGGATGCTGCCTTTTAAGATGGGATTGATTTTAATGTAAGCTGACAGCACTTTTTTTTTTTCCTGTGAAATGCTAAATCAGAGCAAGGTAACTATGAAAACAAAACAAAGGGAAAACAACGCAAAATTTAAACACCAGAAATTAATATTCATGAATAAAGGGCACCTGCTTATCCCCATCTAGGAAGACAGAGTGACAAATCAGCTTCCAGAACAATTCTACAAAATGCTTGAAAGTTTAATTTTTATTCATAAGATCAGATGCACCCTACAGCTGTTGAAATGTAATCTGACCATTTTGTGAATACCATGGAAAGTTCTTGAAGTATTTGCCATCAAACAAGCACTACCACAACTACAAATCTCCACATATCGAAGCAAAAGCAGATGTACCCTTCTGAAAACTGAAAAATTTTTTTTAAGAGCCTTCCCCTTCTGGTTCAGGTGCTGTTATATCGCATACCAGCCTCATTTCTTTGCAACATCCGTGTACCTTACCACGCAGTGTTTTAAACATGCAAGTTTGTGATGCTGCAGCAACACTTTTCTCACTGACAGGCAGTTATTTCTCATTTTTACAGCATGAATCACCTATGTAATTCTGATAGCTAGGTGGGAAAGGGACCGGGGAGGTTCCGTAGCTCGACTGAAGCAGAAATCTATACCCCAGGCTGACTACCCAGAGGTACCCCCACTCACCCAAAACGAGTTGTAAGCAGTTAAGAAACAATTTACAAGGTAGTGTGTAGTGGTGGAGAGGAGCTGGATGCCTAACAGTGAGAATTCACTGCTTACAGAGTTATATTTCTACCGGAATCTGGCTAAATCCTCTCAGACTGGGTGCAACAACATTCGGAGCGATCTCACCCGTGAGACCACGCAGTTTGGAGGCTGAAGGGCTCGAAGCAAGCCGACAGACTGTTTTCTGATTTAAGCAGTGTTTTCCTACGGCGGCAAGAAAAACCTGAGTCAGAGCAGCACGCTGCCGTTCCCGCACCTGGGCGGAACAGATTTTTGGGTTTAACCTGTACCTCAGCAAACGGCTCCATTCAACCACCTCCCAGGAAAACGCGAGAGGGCTGGGAAAGGTGCAGAAACGCGACAAGAAACCCCGGTAACAACTCCAGCGGGAGGACAGCTACCCGCTTGGATCAGAGACTTCTTCTCAGAGGGGGAAGAAAAAAAAAAAAAAAAAAAAAAGTTGCAACTCCTGGAATTTTCCAAGATTTTCCCCCTCTCGAACTCCTTCTCCCTCCTGCACCCAGCTCAACAGCCCCCCGCCGCCGAATTACAAGGTCGGATCTGAAGCGGGAGGCACCTCGGCCAAATGAGCCGAAGGAACTTTCGCCAATACTGGGGGAACCGGCCGCTCCCGCGGTACGCGGCCGCGCAGCCCCCGCCATGGCCGGGAGCGCTCGGCGGGACCCCGCAAGCTCACGCTCCTGCCAGCGAACCGGGCACTCGGAGCCGGGAGTCACACCCCACCCTCCCCGTCCCCATTCACTTCGGGGTCGCAGGGAAGCGCCGCACAAACTTCCCAGGGAGAGAAGCCGACACCGGCGAGGAGTTGAGCGGGGGGAGCGCGGAAGGGGGGGCGAACCCCCGCTCAGCGCACCGCACCGCTCCGCGGTCGCGCCGCCTTACCTCCGCGGGCTGCCGCTGCCAGCGCCTGGGCAACGGGCGGTAATCCCCAGAGCGTGGCCAGGGCCAGGAGGAGGGCGGACATCTCGGCCACTGCGCCGCGGGAGGGTGCCGTGCTGCGGTGCGGTGCGGTGCCGCCGGTGACGCGCGGAGCCTCTGCGGGAGCCGCCGCCGCGCCGTCACTTTTCAACGGCGAAGCGCGCGGCTGGGGCTCGCCTCAGCCACAGCGGGCAGCGCCGGGCGCCGGCGGCCGGCAAGCGCCGCGCTCCGCCCCTCCCCTCGGCTCCGCCCCGCTCCGACCTCGGCTCCGCCCCCTTCGGGCCCGCCCCCGCGCGGCGGCGGCGGGCGCGAGGCGGCGGCTGCGGGCGGGAGGTGGCTCGCGACGCTTGCCCTTCCCGCCCTTTTTTTTTATCAGTTGAGGCGTTTTTTAATTAAAAAAAAAAAAAATTCGCGAAGGCGAACGCGGCGTGGTGGGTGAGTCAGCACAAAAAAAAAAACAAAAAAAAAACAAAAAAAAAAAACCTGGCTTCAGGTAGTGATGCTTCTTAAAGCACATCTAAGCAAGCAACAAGCTCACACTCTGTATTTTTGCATTAGTTCCCCATTTCACACAGCTGAAACATAACTTTCACTTTACATAAGCATATTAACTTGGAATTGTCACATAACAATGGTTTGCTTATCACATTTTATCTTTTTTTTTTTTTTTTTAAACCAGGTCCTTGAACGCATGAACGGTGGTAAAGCTTTTACTTCACCCTCAGATATTAGTTTTCTCTGAAGACAGCAAGGTGCTAAAGTTGTCTGCTGAGACCTTTACATTTCAAAGGTAAATCCTCCATCCTTTTAACTTCATGTTTATATTTCCCAACACGAAACCTAAATACCTTCTATATGAAGCATTACAGCCAAGAGGCTTCCAGGGACAGAAAGACCAGGCAGTGTTGATGGGGGGAATAATACACAACTTAGGAGAAATATGAAATATTTCGCTATTTCTGTTGAAATGGAGGAAAGGCCCTGTGAGAAGGTACATATGGCGATAAGGTTGCCCAAGAATTGAAAAGCCCAGTCCTCGTCCCAGGGACTCCTCTGGGGTGAGGGCCTGGCAGGGCCTGCAGGAGGCTGGTGGCTTCATCACTGCAAATAATTTACAGTTGGATCAAATTCTGCATTTATCTACTGCCTATAAAGCCTATATAATTCCCCAACAGTCAATTAGTATTTATACAGCCATAACTGAGCAGAATTATAGATCCCAGTGTAGAAAACCTTTGCTGATACAGAAATGAGCAGATCTGAATTAAGGTGAAAAAATCTGGCAGTGTCCATGGCCTTGGAAGTCAGTTGCTTTTGTAACCAAAATGAAGTCATGCTGAATGTCACACTGAAACATTATTCCACCGCATTTACAGATGAGATTGCTTTGCGTCCTCCTGTAAACCACCAGAGCCACTTACACGGCTCTTACACATTAATTATGCTTTTATTTGAGCAACCCTTTACATTTCAAATATGATAATATGTAGATCCCAGAGCCAAATGAGAAAATGTGTGAAGGAAAAGCAGGGAATTCCAAGTTGTGAGGAATTCCTGCTTAAATCAGTGACATTTCCTGCATGCCAGAAGTGTCACATGCTATAAAGAAACACATATTTGCAAGTGAATATGCTGTCCCTCTATTCTTGGGGTGTGGAACTATCTTTACAGAGTAATCTTCCTTCGTCTTGACTTCTTGCATCTTCTGCAAAAGTCTCAAGATGTGCAAGGTTACAAGTGTTGATGCGTTTCCCTCAAACATTATCTGTTAGTTGGCATGCTGCCCTTTCGTGCCTTTTCACAAAAACCTCTCCACTAAAATCCTGTTTTCAAGATCTATTTCTGATGCTTTATTTCTAATTTGCTCCGTTTGAGTCTTATACCATACTTACAGTCCTCACTACTCTTCTTGAATAATTTCCTTTAATGATATGGTGCAATTTACTGCCCATTTTACACATTAACATTTATGAGAGTCTTTGAAGAATTAACTGATCTTGCTTTCAGTACTGCAGATTACATATGCACCTAAACTTACTAAAATATTTAAATAATATCATAAAAGTCAATGGTCTCCTTGTTTACAGGACATAAGGTATCAATACAGAGTATGCAGTCAGAATTATGACTAAAAATGCAATTACCTGTAAACAATCATTTGTCAAACTACTGCCTAAAAAATGTAGCTTGCTTTAAGATAGCGCTATGAGGTAATAATTGTCATAGAAGCCTGCTTTTAAAATACAGGCTGCTGAACAAATACAAATTGACCTTTGATAAATCATTCTCCTCAACTTCATTTCAATCAAACATCACTCGCTATGAAGTGACGGGATGATGGGACATCTCTATGTGATGGGATGACTCCAACAATACAGTAGAAATGTGTACGAGTAACCGGCATTCTCATATCTCCTTTCCAGCTCTAACAAAGGCAGCACCAAGAGCTGTATGAAAGTTTTAATATATATCTTCTATGAATAATTGTAAAAATGTTTTTTGAAGTGGCCAGAGACAGAATCCAAGCCGGTATTTACACGTATACTGTAATTCAAAAGCTTTAAGCAATCACCTGCTGTGTGTAACATGCTTTTCCTATACCTCAGGCCTGAGGAAAAAAAAAAAAAGGAAATTGAGATTTTAGCTGGATATAATTTCTGTGCTTCCAGCCTCCCTGCCATTGTTTGTACGCACAGGACTTCATTCAGATTTCTGCATGGTGGGTGAACATCGAGAGATGCAGGACTGATGGCAGATACGCAGATCAGCAACCAGATCAGTTTGTCAAATACTTATTGAAGTCTCTAGCCATTCCCATTTGAAAGAAACAAATCAGAAGCACCCAGCAGTTGAACTAAGAGCGGGTACGGGGGAGAGAGAGACAAAAAAGAATTGAGTGAGTAAAAATGTCTTTTCCTTGCTACAGCCAGAAAAAGTTAATTATAGAGGAGATTAGAGTGAAGTACTGCTGGACAGAAAATTCAAAGTTAAAAATGCTGTTAGAGGTCTGTTTGCTCCTACGGTATTTTATAACTTCTTCCTCCTAATCAGAGTTATTAGCACTGACAGGTTAAATAAATGAATTCATCAAGCTATAGAATATTATGAAATCTCTTATTGAGATAAATTAAACAAAGTAGAACCAATCATTCGTCCTCGCTGTATAACACAACACAGGAATATTAATTATCAGCCAAAAGTAATTCTGACATTAGTCACTACGAAACTACCTTGATTGCACGACTAAAAATTGGCCTATGGCATTAATTATTTATTGCGTATCAGCCATGGCCGTCGAGTAGGCGCATAGGTAGGAAGGGATGGTTGCATCGATGATTCCTCTCCTGCCCAATGTGATAGGGGGTGAGGGATGCTGCAGATGCAGGGCGGTCAGTCCGAAGGTTGCCGGTGACGTGTGCGGCCCTTTGGAGAGCATCACAGGCGCCCAGTCGGGTTGCTAGAGGATGGCACTGGCAGCCAGTCTGAAGGCAATTGGGTGCCCTGCCCTGTACCACCAAATAGAGAAAAGCTGCCAGGCAGCAGCTGACACAAGAGCAGAAAGAAGGAAGAAAGTATTTGAGGGGAATGAAAAGGGAAGAAAGACCAAAGAGTGAAAAAAGAACGAAAAACTCCACCCTATCTGAATTCAGGGGTTTGCGTTACAAGCTGTCCCTGCTGGAGAACGCATCCCTAAGGGAATTTTTCATTAGTGCAATGCAACAGTGGTTACATTATTAAACACTTTCTAAATGTGCATCCTCAACAGCTGCTGGATAAGTTCTTCATGTGTGAGCTGTAATGTGTACATTTGCATTCCAAGTGCCATGGATAGAAATAGGTGCCTGGCATTCGAGATGTTTTGGCGTGGCTTTGGGAGGTATTAAAAAACACACAAAAATGGATCAGTGCGAAGACTGGCCTCACAAGTGCAACAATAAATGGGGCAAGAAAAACCCAAAGTCCTAAACCTGGAAACCGTGATCTTGAGCTATTCTAATCTCCATTGTCAGACTAAGATAAAGACATTCCATTCCTTCCTTTTGCTTGCAAATGTTTGAGAGGCGGCACCGGACCGTACACCTGTTCAGGGGAAATGGAATCAACTGATGCAAGTCTGCTAAAGACAAGGCAGTTAAACGCCAGCTCATGGCACCCAGACATCTGCTTGGGACGAGTGACATTTTGCAGTTAACTGGTTATGGTTTAGCAAAGACATAAAAGGGAGATCTTAATGCTAATTGCAATGTTTGTTTGCCGTAAAAATAGGGTCATAAAAGTTATTAGAACAGGAAAGAACTTATCACCTTTTGAAGTCTGTTTAAATGACAATTTTGAGGGAAAAAAAAAAAAGAAGGATGTCTTTCAAAAGAAACTTCCAAATTATTTTATTACCCAATAAATTATGTTGTGCGTATAAGACAAGTCAACTTCCTTACCTGGCACTCTGCTGTACTCAGAGGTGCTGCACCAATGTGCAGGAAGAGATCAAATTTATTTCCAATAAGCAGAGTAGAAACTCCTTGTCCAAAAAAAAAAAATAACGTTTATGGCTGATGCTGATAAAAAAACATGAAAAATTTTAAAAAGAGAGAAAAATGTCTGGTTAAATCTGTTTCAAACTCCCATGGTAAAATTTGTCTGAAGATCATGTGACATATTAGCCAGTTTAAGAACTGGTTAATAAGAAAATACGTACTGGTTAATAAGAAAAGTACTTATTTCTCCAGTTTAACTCAAAATGAATGTGCTCTGTGGCACATAAGTACATGAGTACATAATAAAATTGCCTTTGTTTAATAAAATGGGATTTTTAAAGACAGTGGACATCTTTAGTTCATCTCACAAATACTGGTGAGCACATCCATAAAGTTAAACACAAATTTATCCTACATCATTAGTCCTGAAGGTGCAGTTACTGAAATGATTGAGATTTGGACACCTAAGTACCTCTACAGTAATACCGAGGGGTGGCAGAGGTAACCAGTCCCACCAGTAGTACCTTTGGATTAATTCCATATAACATTCACACAGCACCTATTCAGAAATCCACGGGGAAAATTGCTTAAGGAGAGAACTCATCGTTTCTTTATTAGATCTCAATGCAACTAATTTATGAAATTTTCAATTTCTTCGTGTACGCGTTGCGAAGTAAAGTGTACCGCTTTATCTACCTCTTTTATTTCCCAAACACAGCATCAGGAATAACCTAGAGTGACCTTTCACAGTGATAGCCAATTATTAACATAATAATAATACATAATGCATAATGTCATTCGAAAGAAGCCATTATCCATTTCCACAACTTTCTATTAGGTTTCCATGTTTTACTGCTCTCAAGGAGCACTTTTTTTTTTTGCCATTTTCCAGAAGCACAGAAGCTAGAAGTAATAGTTAAAAAACAAATATTTTTTTTAAGACTTACATCTGGTGCTACTGAATTCAGAGAGAATTCGTGCAACTTAATAAGTATGGTAAATGGATTCCATTATGACATATATCAATCATAGATTCACAATTGTGCAGCATTTCATGTAGAAAAAGATGGTATAACACACAAATAGGTGTGCCTATACTGACAAACCTGGGAAGCTCATGGTTATCTAACGTGCCCTGGAAATACACAAATCAGTTCTCTTTATGACAATAAAATCAATTATAATAAATGTATTTATTATGGAACAAGTAAAGTTGCTACCATCTGTTGTATATCAGCTCCACATGCAAAAAAAAAAAAAAACCAAAACTCAGTTTGAAGCAAAGCAGTGATATCACTTCACTTCTCCTGATTTTCTGGGGTTATTTTGTAGGTGCTTTTCCTAAGAGAACTGCTTCTTTCCGTCCCAAACACACCTCCACATTGCTTGGTTCATCGGTGTTATAAAGTCATAAAATTTCCCCTTCTTGGTAAATGTTGGATACACGCGTTACTGAAGAAGCCTGTGCAAACACTTCCCTTCTGGCACAACTTTTTATTCTACAGAGAAGCCAAATTTTATTACTTAGCTGGGGTTTAGCCCTGTGGCTACTGGTGCATCGCCCCAGCTCTATTGCGTTGTAGTGGCATCAGTGCCGCGTGGCCAGGCACCAGAGCTTGTGCGCATAACTGTTTACTATCCAGACTTCCCTTAACCTTTCCTTTAGGAGGAATTAGTAGCATTTACCAGTTTGAGATGTTTGGAAAATCATCCTGCCGATAGCTATTATATTCACTTTTACAGTATCTTCCTCCAAAATCTATCAGAACGAAAACTTACGGGTCTGC
The DNA here is from genome assembly GCF_036417535.1 of Chlamydotis macqueenii. Lineage (NCBI taxonomy): Eukaryota > Metazoa > Chordata > Aves > Otidiformes > Otididae > Chlamydotis > Chlamydotis macqueenii. Next base: position 5,266,638 of record NC_141561.1, on the reverse strand, counting down.
ACCACAGCATTTGAAAGATTAAATGAGCCTGCGCCCCACTTCAAAGCAAATTATTGTGTGATGGCAGCCAGGTGCCATAGGAGGATTTTCATTCTGGTTTTGGGCTATGTCTGATTAATCATAAAACATCAAATAAAGGAACATCTGGTACAAGGTTTTTGCCATCAGATAAAGGCTTTATGGTAGCAGTCCAAATGACTGCTGTGACAAACAGCCATGACTACAACAGTATGCAAAATTTTCCTTCATGGAAAAAAAAAAAAAATTGAATAAATAATTGTTTCGCTCAATAAAATCAAGAACAGAGTGTGTGACTGCCATTAAAGTTTAAAAAAATCCCACAAACTCAGTCGGCGAATAATAATTGTACCTACCATTGAAACATAATGTACAAGGTACTTGGTTTAGAATTTAAAAAATGCAGACAAGCTCCACAGTCTACGCGATGCTTTTACGCTTGTAGCATAATCAGGCTCTGAATGTCATTTAAATGTGCCTTGCAATATCACTTTGTCTTTCATCGGGGAACAGTAAGGCTGCGACAAAAAAAAAAAAGTTTTAGTTTATTTTACTCACTTTTATTCTCTATATAACAGGTAATGTGAAAACGTGCCCTAGGATCTGCCCCATTCCATCGCAGCATAATCCGACTGGTTTGGGAGGAGCAGGATCTGTTTGCAGTACTTGAGTGCCACCCATAGGCTACTGCTCAAATAATTGTTTTAAACCGGGCATAAAACGGAAAATCTTCCGGTCTTGGGGAAAAGTAGCCTAAAACCTTAAAAACAAACAACTCCCACCGTAATCCCTCCCCATTCCTATAGTTCTCAAAGGAAAATTACAGTGCTTGACATAACTCTAGTGCCAGTCACTATTTACATTAGATTTTTTTTTTTTTGAAACTGTGTGTTTTTAGGGGAGTTAAAACTTATTTAAATGTGGCCATTTAAAATAACAAATTGTCTTCCCTCATAGATATAACCTGTTCAAAAAGGCAGAATAATTACTTTTCCAACAGAATTAACAAAGGATTCAAGGTTTATATAGACAAAAAAAAATATATTTATGATGCATACTTTAAAAGTAGGAATTTTAAAGTTACATTACTAACCCTTTTTATAACTGCCTTCCACCTATCTTTGGCAGGACATTAAGATATATTGTCCTTTTATCTGCTGGTTGATATTGAAGTAAACATTGCACTTTGTAGCTATTGAAACTTCACCTATGTGATCTTCAGGGTGTCAAATACCTACTTGTCGAATACCTGCCTACCTTTGGAGCATTTTATGTCCGCATAAATGCACTTACGGAGCATGGAGAAGGAAGGTGGCAGAAGGGGCAAAGGAAAGTACTGGGGAAAAAAAAAAATCAGCTGTGATATAAAAGAAAAAAAGCTCCAAGAGGTGCAGTCATTTCAGAACATATTGCAACGTGCTTCACAATGGAAGAGAAACCCTCTGAGGGGTTAACTCCCCCGGGCTTATTTGGCTAATGCTGCTAGGGAATCACAGCATTTACTTTTTCATGTCAGTAGCTGGAATAACAATGAAACTCAGAAATTGCTATATGAAGGAGAAGGAGAGCTAGCAATGAGAAAATACAGTGAACGATGCTGAGTGAAACATCAAGGTACTGAAAATTCACATTCAACTTCTAAAGAAACATCACATTCATCTGTCTATAACTCTTCTTCCTGAGAGCAGAAGCAGGTAGATCTGCTCTCTGTGCAAGCGCACAAACGAGAATAGCATGGCCCTGTACATTAAATTTGATCCCTGTCCTAAAACTGCAGAGTGCCTCTTCCCATAGAATGACTTTGACTCTCCTCGGTTTGAAGTCCAACTCATTTGCTGTTAGCATTCCCTCGCAGGGAGGACTTCTGCTCCTTTGGAGATGGCTGATCTATCGGAACACTCAGAAGCCTTTTTCCCTTCCCAAGCTCTGCATTGTACACTGAGTAGATCTGGAAGTAGTTTCCTGAAGCAAGTTGCTAGGTTGGTCTTCATTGATAACATTTCTACAATCACTGCCTGGAGCTTTAGATAGGTTCCTCTTGAAAATATTATTATAATTCAAAAAGCTGATTTGCTCCTCTTCCCTTCTCCCTCCCTCCTCTGAAGGATGGCTATCCTCCTCCTCTGGGCAGTACAAAATCTGCCATGTTCTTTACCTGGGATGAGCATACAGGCAGTTCTACTGGAGGAAAAGGAGAAGACTGAGAGACGAAAGACCTTTATGACAAACTGATCCCTTGTTCCAGTGATCCTGGTTCATATGGATACTCACTTCAATCACCTGAGAAGCTCTTTCATGGCTCTGTGCTACATGCCCATCTAAAGAGAAAGCAGCAGCAGGATGTGCACTCATACAGAAATAAAAGGCCACTCAATATTAGGTAACATCCAATGCCAGTTACATGTGCAAAATAACTTCAAGTGCTTCAAAATTTTTGTTCAACACTGGAACAGCAGCAAAAGAGGGCAGATAATACCAAAACACACACATCTGCAGCTGCAAGGGACATGCCTGAGATACTGAGACTTCACTTACAGGTCTCATCAAGAGGATATGAATATAGTCCTGTTGTTCTCCAGCCCTTTTTCCTTGATGACAACATGACAGCTCTTCTCCTCGCGTGTAGAAAAATGGGGCTCAGCTGCTCTTCTCCGTGCAAGAGGGACACAGTTCAACATCTGCATGTTCATTTTCAAAGGGCTTTCAAGGATTCCTGTCAAAGAAGTCCTAAAGTAAAATTGCAGCAGGATGAGAGTGGAATTTGTTTCACAGATAAATAACTAACAGCTAAGAAACAAAGGGTAGTGGTAAATGATTATTTTCTCAGCGGAAAAAGCGTAAATCACTCCTGGAGTCCCCAAGGAGACTCAATATTTCTGCAATATCACGTACAAGCCAAGAAGACATCACTTACATTGCAGTTTACACTTTGTCTGTCTTAATACCTGCAGAAGCCTTGTGTACACCAGTAACCTGGTGTCCTTCCTCTGAATAAGAACACAGGAGACTGAAGAAGAGTGAGTAAATGATATAGGGAGAAAGAAAAGACAGAAAGGCTAACTCAAGAAATGAACAGTAAAGAGAAACTTGCTGGCAGCTGGATCAGTTGGGAAGAGTGGTCCTGGTGGAAGCCGCCCCCAGCTTATCTAATAGCTTATTTAAATCGAAAAAAAAGGTGGGAAGAGGCAGGAACGGGAATGACTCATCCGACAGAAAGAGGTGTTAAATAGCCAGTGGCCCACAGGAAGATTATTGAATGAAAGGATCCTGCAGCTTTCAAAATCAGAGCTTATTTACTTCTTTATGAGTAAGGCTTTTCCTTTCTAGCAACATACATCCCAAAGCTGGCGCTTGGCCGATACTTTGAGATGATGAAAATAAAATTACAGTAACAGATTCCCCTCATCAACTTGTACTGAGCACTGTTTCTTAGGGGTACATGTGTATGCAAAAGCACCCCCCAAAAGCAGCTGCCAGGGATTGTATTTATGTCTTTTCTCAAAGCAAAAAGTACCTCTGCAAACCCATCGGCAAGGAAGGAGACAAAACCATTTAACAAACACTCATATCAAATGCACTTTGATAGCAAGCTTAATTCCCTTTTTTCTGAAAAAAAAAAAAATCAACAAGGATAACCCTATAGCAGGACGAGTGGCTGGGACTGTTTGAAAGGAAGGCAGGAAGATCTTGTGCTCTATGGCAATCCATCTGGGGAAGATTTCAAAAATACCCAACACTTACTTTAATATAGTCTACCCCAAAGGCAAAACTATTTGCTTTTCACAAGCATTTTTATGCGCTACATCTTAAAAGTAATCACTGGCAGAAATAATTTATTGTTAACCAGAGAGGATATTGAAAGGCAGGGAAGCTATTAATCATCTATGCAGATATGGGTGAGATCCTGGCCCTGTGGAAGTCAATAGTAAAATTCCCATTGACATCTGTGAAGCGGGGACATTACTCTGTGTGCTGGAGGTTTAAGTGTTTGCTCTCTGTATTAGGTCAAGCTTCTCGCTTGTGTGATGGTGCTGATTTACACAGTTACATCACAGTTTGACCGAGGAAATATCTCCCTTTTGCTGAAATGAATGCTTTTCTGCAAGAGTCCCCGCTTTAACATTAATAACAGGAATTATTTCTGTATTACAAGCAAGATCCAGGTATGCTGTAGAAGTCTAGATACAGAAACATTTGGAAAAAAAAAAATTGCAGGGAGGCTACAGTTCAAATCTTGGTGAGACACTGTCATGCTGTCTTCCTGGCAAGTCCATTTGTATTTAATTTTGCTTTCCTTAGTAAAAGTCCACAATAGAGCTGTCAACTGTTACAAACCGACAGCAAGTCTGATAAACAATTTCAGAAATACCCACACTTGAAATGCTTACGTACAATTACACATGTCCTTCAGAATAATCTATGCCTTTCATGTAAAGTGAGTACATGAGCCCTAAGAGTTAACACTGCAGCAGAAAAAGAAAGAAAAGAACATTCAGTTTTAAGTGAGCTATTCCTTTTTCTGTATGTTTAATAGCAGATCACTTGGTGACATTACGCCACTTAGGTGTCATGATCAACACACTCTCACTTCTGCTCAATATTTAGATTCTTTGTGAAACGTGTTGCCGATACTTCATACAGATCCATCTCCTCTGCAGCCGTAAAGGATGTGATCAAATTATTTCTACCTGCTTCTAGACAAAGTGCTCTGGAGGCATCATTTTTAGTCTCAGCCCAGGGGAACAGAAGTGATTAAACAATTGCTGTTTAAAAATAGCATCACACATCACCAACAGTCCATCTCAGAGTCAGCTGCAAACCAGCAGCAGCAAAGATATTTGTTTTTACCCTCTTCTGGGCTGCTATGGCAGCCAAAATATTCCCTTTCTCTGAATTGATTTGTTCTGAAAGCCCAAGTATATTTGTTTTCCTGAGCAAATCCTTATGATTAATAATAGTAGGTGAGAGTTATTTTGTGTGCTTTATTTTAATGAGTAAAACCCAGAGCACAGGGAGGTTTGTGTTCAAACAAGGCTTGAACAAAATTCAGTGAGGGATTTTTGCTTTTCATGTGTCTTTTGTTTAGCGTTCAGGATTCAAACCTATACTAGCACACTCTAAATCCCTACATGAGGAAGAAGGGTCTGACCCCAGTGATGGATTAAATCACTCTATCCAGAATTTTTGCAACTGCAAAATTTTGTTCAGAAGCATAGGGCTGATAAGAGGAACGATAGCCTTATCTGTATTTTTGTTTTCATGTCTATTCAAAACAGGCTGAAAAGCCTGATCTCTCTTAATTAAATCATGAATAAATATGAGATTTCCTTCCTTTAAAGCCCAGCCTGCTGCCTGAGCTCAGACTTTATACACGGGCAGAGTTTGATCCTGCAGGTTCAGCTGGCTGAACCCTGCTGTCAGCAGCTTGAGTGATACGCTCAAAGTGCAAGATCTGGTCCGCAGCATAGAGAATAAGATCTATTTAACAAAATCGTGGCCGCCTAGAACCTTAAATTCAGATTCAAGGGACGCACTGGCCTCCTTCCCAGGGCTGCGGGATGTCAGCCCTGGCATTCGGCAGTGTGATCCCACTTCCTGGGACCCACATTCTTCATTACCACCTCAGGAAGAAGTATGTGCAGGCAGGCAGCGCAAGGTGAAACCTCCAGCTTCAGGGCTCATCAGAGTTTCCTAAAGATGCAGCCCCACCGCATTTTTCCCTGGGGGAGTGAGCACATGGAGAGGCCAACGAGCTGGGGCAGCAGGTCTGGCCCAGCTCCTACCAGGAGCACACCCAGACCTTGGAGATCTTGGCATGCATTGTTCTCCCTATGCTTAGGTCCTATGCATGAGCTGTGTTCTGTCTGTCGCCTGTCATACTGTGGCTGGCCACTCATCCATCCCAAATTTTGGAGGGGAGATGCTCCTGATTATGGAGCATATGTTGCCCTTCCCCGCGCCGTGCAGAAGGCAGCCAGCTCGAGCAGAGGTGGGTGGTGGATGGCACGGGAAGAAGCTGGGGGACGATCCAGGAAACGTGATCTGTGTTCAGCACGCAACGAGGCATCAGATGCAAAAAGCTTCTTAATTATGCCCGTTCAAGACAGAAGTAAAATGCCTTCCTAATTTTGCAGAGCGCTGATAGGAAACACACAGCCCGCTAAGCACAGATGGAGCCGGACTGGCAGCAATAAGGTCATTCAAGGGGGAACATGGATGGGGCAATATCTATGGGGCAAGGTCCTGCTCTTCCACTGGATGCTGGCTTTGTGCTAAAATTGTCAGGCATTGCCTGTTGTTGCCCCACTTATTTACCACTTCTTCCAGGAGACATCTAAATAGCATGAAATTAATCTAGTGAAAAGTGTTCATTGCTGGATCAAATATTCTCCATTTATCTGAGCTTTTTCAAAGAGCAGCAGATCTCAGTGCCTGCATGGCTCTAGAAAATAACTGTGGAGGAAAAGAGCTGTGAAAGTATGTTCCTCTGGCTTTTCTGTGCGATGCACAAAAGCCTTTTCCACTTCACCAAATATCTCTATCCCCAGGAGGACATCACAAACCAATATTCATGTAGACTCCCAGAGCACAGCAATTTCCTCAGAGGGGAGTGGAGCTTCCCAAGGGAAGTGACTAACCCTGATTTTCTAATCAAACAGCAGAGAGCTGTAAAAGCAAACAGAGATTCTAACGCCAGCTTCACATCCCGCTTCTTGGTGCGTCAGCTCTCAATAACACCTGACCCATCCACAGGCTGCAGGACGATGCTGCTGCCTGTGCACAGTGCCCTCAGCTGCTGAAGACAATGCTTATCCCGATGGATGGCAGAGAGAGGATCCGTGAGCTTGCCAGGAGCCTGTAAATGCCAACACCTGAGCAAGAAGACCAGGACAAATTGAAGAAGACATGATGACAACCTGAAGAAAAGGACTGATTAAGGGTAGTAGTTCCCTTTTTGAAGAGGGAGAGTGCACAGTGCATGAAGAATAGCTAAAATTTTGAAATCAGATCATCAAACCCGTGCTCTGCCACTTGCTGTACCAGTTTCAGGCACCTTAAATGATGCTGTGGAATGAGTGTACATATGGTGAAGTGTGAGCATGCATCTGTACAAATGCAATGTTTGGTAGAAAGGAAGGCAGAGAGTGGGGAGCTAAACAGATTTACACTGCACTGAAATACTTGTCACAGGGAAATCAAGGTCATATTTTTGGTATGCATACCTCAAGTCCAGGCCAGATTTAATGGCTGAATTTAAAGATATTTTTCTCCCTCACTGTTACTGTGTGAAAAATCTCACAAACTTGTTGTAGCAGATTATATAATGGCTCTATTTCCATGTGGACAGAATCACTTCAGTATTTTGAACCCTACTCCAACTCCCTCATCTCACTATCAGGTGGATATACGCACTGTTGTGGCGTTTTCTACATTAAGTTGCACCCGTTAGGCCAATTCAGGACACTCACTGTCAGCAACATAGTACACGAATTTCAAATAAGCTTTCAAAGTCATCAACAATTTATCATTTATTTATGCATCCCTTTTATATCTAGCTTAACATTTAAGCATTAAGATAAGAAAAAGTCTTTGAGTTTACTATTGCATTTCACTGCATAATTAAAAGTATGAAACTTTTTTGTTTGATATATAAAACTCTTGTGATGGGGTATAATTCAGCTAACATTTCTGCTTTTAGTGCATCTTTACTCCTGTATTTCACTAAACGGAGTGGAAAAAAGTAGATGTGTGTCATACAGTGCTTTTTACATTTTGGAATTCATAACCCTCACAGGACAATAGCATGAATGATGCATTGTCAAGTTAAGTATCATCTGCTGCACGCACCTGACACTGACTGAAAGCAGCTTTCCTGAATAATCCTTTTAGACAGTCAGGCTGGAGGGGCTCTGCTGCCCTAGGCAAAACTCCGTCTTTACCAGTCACCCGTACAAACGGGTGCTGCATGTTTTGCAAGAGCCACTCTCAACTCTTTTAAGTTCACCCGTTTCCTGTCACCCACGGTATATCTGCTTTTCGGAAGCAAGGCTGCTGCCATGGCTATTTTGTCTGAAAATGAAAAAAAAACCCAAAACATTAGTTCTGTGCTTTGCCTCTTTTTTTTTTCTCCTTTTTTTTTTTTTTCTTTTTTTTTAAACTGCGTGCCCCACTTCCCATTCCCATCCTGGCTCCCGCTGGCCTGGCAGAGGCTAAGAGCATCCCTTCTACAATGGAAGAAAGATGTGAAGACTTGCCATCCTGCGTAAATCAGTCCACCTGAAAATGTCAGGCAACCAAAGCTGGGCCCTGTCAGCTACAGCAGGAACTATGAACTATTCAGCACTCATCTGAAACGCTGGCTTCACAACAGAGCAAAAGTAAAACAAGAGTGGCTTGCTGTATATATTGGTGGCTGGTGCTTGACAATGGAGGAATTATATTAAAATTAGACATTTTGAAGTTAGAAGGTGTCTGAGGAGAAAAGAAAACCTTAATCTTTTTACAGGTTAAAAAAAGAAAAAAAGAGATCATGGAGAACAATATCAAAAACAAACACCTAGGAATACTGGGTATTAGAGAATTATTTGGTGATGGAGAAGAAAACTTATTAGATATGAGTTCCAGTAATAGCTTTCTATAGCAACCACAGAAATATGAGATCTGGGCAACAAGAAAAAGAGAAAAAGATTTCTTTTGCCTCTGTTGATGAAGACAACAATTTTTCCTCGAATACGGCTGGAGAAGTTTATCAAAAGCCATTATTCATAACATGCTCAACAGGGGAATATGAAAATATCTTACAAAGTAATAAGCAGATGTCTTATTCTTGCCCAGTATTCTCTCCTTGCCCATCTAATGATGGTGAGAAAAAAAATCATTTAATTATTAGTTTTACTTCTTTGCTGAATAAAAAACAGCTTATTGAGAGGGATTTGCATTTTGGACCTTGATAGGAAATCAGTGCACACCTGTACAATCATGTGCTGAAGGCCATAGATGAGGAGATTAAAATGTGCAATAATTTCAGGATAGAATTTTCATGTTCTGATCCTTAAATTGCAAAACTGTAGCCACAGCTATGGCAATTATATACTTTTTCTTTACCAAACAAAAAAAAATTAAGTATGCTAAAAAGTGGATCCAGAGAGTAAAAACTGATCTGACATCTCATTCAAATTAAACAGAAGTGTTATTTCTGCTTAAAGTCTAAAGATGCTTAAATAATAGCTCTGTTTTGAAATTTCTTTTATATTCAGAGATATTTGTGGTTTATTTTTGTGGTTCTTACAGACAAAACTTATTTAGTTTGGGTCTAATGATTATTAATTAAGTTATAATTCCCTTACTTCAGCCATATTTTACATTTCAGAGAAATTAACATAAGGTATGAACAGAAAGAGGAGAAAAATGAAATCTTGAGTCCCAAACTTGAGCCTGCCACTTGCTAAATGCTTTGCACTGATTGCTTATAGCCCAGACACGCAAATTTCTGTTGATCCTGTCCTACTATGGAAGGGTCCTGCCAGCTTCTTTCAGCCTCTTCACCTTAGCACCTATTTTTATATTTTCCTATCACTGCTCACTTAGATCAACCCTTACTCAAGCCTAGAGAAAAAAATGCTGCAGCCCTAACAGATTTTTTCAGTCCTGTCTGCCACATCCTCGTGTCAATTCTTGTGCTCCGTATTTGCGGCGTGGTTCACATCTTGTTCGGGAGATCTGGAGATGCCTCTGATAATAGACATGAATACTGACAGTAATAACAAACAACAGTCGACAGGAAAGAACAAGGCTTTGTCTTTTTTACCTCACCATTTGAATCTCTGCTGTAGCCAGAAGCACCAAGACTTCAGTTTCCCATTGCCAATGTACCTGTCTCAGCTGAAAGGCAGCATTACGTAAGATTTATATATTGCAATCATAAAGTATTATTTTTAGACATTTCTCCAGCATTACAACATTTCAGCCAAAATCTAAAGTTGCATAAAAGAGCACTCAAAATGTAAACCTTAAAATGCAGTTTTAATAGCATCCTCAGCTTGGCAGTGACCCAGCATAGTATTGCTCCACTCCCATACCAGTAAAAGCAATAAACTATGTAAAGGCTGTGGGTGGGGGAACACAGTCAGGAAGCACCTATACATAAATACCAGTTTCTCTTCTGCTCACCAGAAATGCCTGTTCACATCCGATTCACACTTCTACGGTCTAAGCTTTGGTCCTGCAGACAAGGCTTTAATCCACGCCCCAGTATTGGGGTGCATCTGTGTGTATGTCAAAACTGGCTTAGGAGGTTTCTTTGGACCCGATGAGCCAAGAATTACTAGATCTAAAACTGCGTTGTGGTCAAGATAAACATCATGAATTAGGAGCATATACCAAAAGCAGCTTTATTTGAAGAAGAATGGCAACCTTGGCACAGGAGTTCTGACTGATTCCCAGCATCTCTCTCTCACCTGAGAAATGCTGGGTGAAAAACCGGAGTCACCACAGCCCTGTCACTCTCCTCCCCTAAACACCTCCCTGTCCTCACCAAAAAAAAAAGTATTGAGAGGAGAGAGAAAAAATAGTGTTAGTTCAAATCTGAATTCCTCACAATTTTGTCCTGTTATTCTGTGCTGCAGAATGTGCTCGAGTATCAGTTATCCCATTCGTGCAGACTTACCTTGCAGTACCCAAGTATCCATGGAGAAAACAAGCCTCTTAGACATCTCAAAATACTATTTTTCTTTTTTTTTTTTTTTTCTCTCGTGGTTGTATTCTTCCCTGTTATCTCTGAGAATGCTCTGTTAATAAGAGTTACTTCCATGTACACCTGATAACTATTTATAGTATGAAGAATAAGATGTATGGGAGCAGGACATGGAATGAGAGCTGCTTTCTACCAAATGAGCCCTAAATGCTAAGCTCAGAAAATCACCTTTACAAGACGCCGGGCAACACAGGTACCGTGCTCCCAGCCTCGGCTCAGGCAACGGAGCTCAGGACAGCAAGGCGATTCCACGCTTACCTCTGTCATCGATATTTCTTGTTGAAAATCAGAGTGTATCTCGGCTCAGTGCATTGGGGTTTTTGTTCATACTTCTAAGGCATTCAACTTTTAGTCCAAGTTCCTAATACCTGGCGCTTTGGGTCCTGCTATTTCTCACCATTTTTTATTCTAGACAAGTGACTTGTGGCTGTTTAGCGAGATGTGTTTGCATTTCCGCTGAGCCACCCTCCCTCACTGTCTCAGGAAGACAGGCCTTTGCATCGTAGCAACACTCAAGAGCACTCGCAGGTCCCGTGTGTTTGCATGTGAAACCAGTTTCTCTGAATTTCACTCTGCTTCTACATAATGGCTGCTCTGCCTACTGCAGTATAAAATTAACTTCAAGGTGAGAGCTTAAACTGTGTGCATCGGCACAAAAAGAACCCACCTCAAAGTTATCAGCAAGAATGTATTGTGAGAGGTTATGCTGCAGGAAAATAGCTGCTGCTGCTCCTTCCATCCGATTTCTGATCCAATCTCATCTTGACTCTTGTAGCTGAAATTTGTTTAAAGGAATAAGATGAAATAATATTGCAATAGCGATATGCAGTCATGATTCAAGTTACACCTTTGTCTTCTGCTCATTAAGAGAACCTGAAAAATGTTAGCAAATTATTTCTTCATTAGCATGGATTCAATTTTATTGACATATTTTAAATTTATGCGAGGCCTTGCTACTATGGACCTTATAGATGTCATCCATTAATAGTAACATTAAATTCATGTAAGTTGGGATTTCAGGACAGGACCAAAACTAAGGAATTTTGTTGGTAGAACAATGTTAAATTTAGAAGTAGGAAAAATGGACCCACAATCGTTGCATATATTTTTAGTACTTTCCTGGACAGGATGAGTATGTGCAAATGGAGAAAACAGGTTTGATAACAGTGATTTTGAAAAACCACAACTGTAGTTGTATGGAATTATAAAAAACTGTTCTGAGCTATGTCAAATATAGCTCCCTGCATAAGATGCTGTTAGTTTGTCTTGTCAGTCTGCTGATGCATGTGCGCTACTCCATTTGGCGTGAAGGGAAGCTGTGGGTGTCTTGCTGGAGTAATAGAGCCACAAGTGAATATGCTAGCAATTTTAGAATGATCATTTTTATTCCCTTTCTCTTTAAAGCTCTCTCTATAAAGGCATAATGTTTTTTTTGAACTTTTTCAAAGTTGACTGTTAGGACAATAGGGTTTTTAATCTACCATCAGCTCCATCCTTCTCTCTCTCCCCCTTCCTCTCTTGTTTTTCCTGTCTAGTAAGCAGAGATTTCAGGATATTTTCTTCTGCTACTCCCTTATGCTTGCAGTGGTTTTAGAAGAAACTCCAAATCCAAATAGACTCACTAGCTAGGCTAATAACTTTGCATTCACACTGCAATGGACATTTGGAGTTCCATCAAATTTATTTCCAATAACCAGTGACCACCTATAAAACTTATCAGACTTGAAATGGAATACTGGGTTATTTTACATACTTTTTATTTGAAAATGTTAACAGGAATAAAAACACAAACTCAAACCAATAATTTGATTTAAGAGCCATTCTGAATACACAGAGATTGCTTCCTTAGTTTTGATTTTAAAAGCCTTTCTATTTTTACACCAAAATATAATTCACATAATTTAGGACTTATAATAAAATAAGTTGTTAATACATTTTTATTTTCCCTTCATTTAGTGTGAAATAGAGAGCTGTGGCCTTAGTCCATTAAGCCATGATATCTGCTACATGAGAACTACAAATAATCTGCAGTTTCCAAAACAAACAACCCTAAACCTAAAAATTAGCTTAAAAACTCAGAAATCAGCCTGAGGGAAGCCCAAGGAAATGAATAAAAATATCTAGAAGGAATTAGAATCAACACTGAGGAGACAGTAATTGGGTTGACTTTAGGCTAACTAATTCACACACTGAAAGTCTCATGGTTTTGGGAGTTTTTTTTTTTTGGTTTTTTTTTCAGTGTGCTTAGATTTGTCTTCAGTCTCATTCGTGACCTTACTGGAGGGATGCCACCTATGCTGCATATTTCCTACACTGCTTTTTCTCATTGCCAGAATATATACACATGCATAGATGTATGTATATGTATATGTAACATATATATATGCCCAAATTTATATAGAAAAGATCTTTTAAGTGAAATACACCACAAGCAAACTGCTGTAAGTCAGGAAAGTAATTACTGCCTGAGGTAGGCAGGCTGCAGTCCTGCGCTCATATGTGGCACTTCCCTGGCAATTGTGTGACACAGGAGCTAAAACTTCCATTTCAAACACGGTGCTAATGCCTCCTCCTTCACCACTAAAAAGTAAGTTACGATATTCTGCCTTTTATTAGGGAAAAATGTATACTGGTGCCGTGTGGCTAAATTCTAAACATTTAGCCCAAGGTAACACAAAAATAAATTCACTTACCTCAATAAAGTAATTTCAAGTCTACACTGGAGTAACTGAAAATAAGCATTTTTCACTTGAACTCAAAATTTCCCATGTTTTCACCCAACAGCATGTTGAGAGAGCTTTTTTTCCCTCTTTGAAAAAATAAAACCTTCCCTCACTGTATTAACTAGCTAGATATTCATACGGTCAGCACAAATCACTAGGATGACTCTGCCAGAGAGAGATATATTTGCAGTCAGCAATCTTTTCTCCTCAGATGTCAGTAGTCATAACAAGAAAGTAAACAAAATTAGAAATTAGACTGAGAAGAAAAATAACAGCAAAAGGCTCTAGTTTGGTACCTTCTGTAAAAGAAGAGCTCACCTTCCTGGGAAACTTTCTGGGCTATTTGTGTAGCTTCTATGTGACCAGAGGACCTGACATTATATACATAAAAATATATATATTTATATGTACAGTGCATGGGTCCTCATGCAGCCAGTGCTGTGCAGAAAAACATATTGGCTCAGCCTTAAATAAGAAATGAGATCCAAATTTTGAGCAACTTGGCCAAACTAATGTGAGAAGTTGGAGGCAGAAAAAGGATTTGTACCTTGTTATTCTTAGTGTTGCGCTGCTCTTCCAGAAAGCAGCGATGCGCCGGCACTCTGTAGGAGGTCTGGAAACTTGTAAGGAGAAAAGGAAGAGGCAGTGTTGAGAAAACTGAGCTGGAATTTATCCTTTGCAATTAAAGAGGATGTTTGTTCACCAGACTGGCTCACAGAGTCACGACTTACAGTTTACACACCTGGATTTTCTGGATAAAATAGATTTGATGAAAGCCTCCATCTGAACTCCCATCCATTCAAATTACTGCATTTCTTCAGGTTCTCCCGTGAAGCAATATTGTACCAATGCAGAGTAATATAGTTTGGCCTCTGGATTGCTCCAGGAGCTTTCAGAATGATTATGAGCCAGTATTTCTACTCCTAAGGTCTGTGAAAGTCAGCATGCTTATCAGCTTAGGTGATGCTATGATTGCAAAAGAACAAAAAGAACCACTAAGCCTGCACCTTTTAACCAGAAAGTACCTCTTAAAAGCATTAGAGTTGCTGGTAAAAGTAAACACATCTATTTTAATCCAATCTCTCAGATTTTTTTAGTTGTGTAGTGGAATGTATAGTACTATATCTGGCAATAATGGTAGAATGAAAGGCGAACAAAATACTAGGATATTTTTCTGCTGTATTTTTTACTACCGGAGAGGTTATAGTATCAGCAAATCATCTCAATGGTATGGCCTCACCTGTAATTATCTCTTCAATTTTGGTTACTTAATAGAATGTGTAACACTAATAAAGGAAGGTATTGAGCAAAGATACAAACCGAAAAAAAAATATAAACCTTTAGATAATTTTGGGTTTATAAGTAAGTGGATGGATGCAAAATACTAAGATGGTTTAATTTCTGCAGAAATTATAAAAAAAGGAAGCAGTAAATAAAGTACTAAGTGCTGTATATTACTTCACAGGAGGTAAACTCTGAGATCATATAAACTTTCCTAATGTAAGAGGGATAAAACATTCAATAAAACTGAAAGCTCTCTCCTTTCAAACATGTAAGAAAGCATAAAATTATACATCTTCTCTCCTGCCTTCTTCTCCCATTATTAACCTCTGGAATGCAACGTTAGTCACTGTTGGATTCTAAAGAATAAGGGTTTGTATAGATAGCAAAAGCATCTGACGTCAAATGTGTAGTGACAGTTTCATAAGATGTGCACACTTCATAGAATTAGTCAGCCACATATTGGAATTAGAGAAAAATCGCTGTGCAGTCTTGTTGTCCCTTCTGACACGTCCTTGTCTCTTTCTTCCAAGTGCTATAGAAATGAAAATTCCTGCTTTTTGGAACATGCCAAGGTCCATAGTGAGATTACAACAACTCCTGAAACATCATAAAAATGATTTTGTTTTTTTTTCTGCATCCAAAGTAATTAGCAACATTGCATAGGGTCCCTAAACCCCTATGAATATGAATAATTTCATATTTTATTGAATTCAGGTCTTCTGTTAGAAAAATTATTCCTCCCAGCTTTTTCCTCTCCAGCGTGGTCTGTCACTGGAGGTAGCCAGGAACTTATCTTTGCAGATGGGAGGAAATCCACAAATAAAGAGGAGCTGAGATGCAAGATTTGTTTTCATTTGATCTTGACACCATGTTGATACAGTCTCTTTGGCTTGCATGCAGGTAGATGGGTTATTCACCAGTCTCCAAAATACGTCATGCTACGTCCCTGCAAATAACCTCATGTGAAATCATCCCCAGGTGAAATTATTCTCTATCTACCTTCTGGTTTTGCTGTCAAACCTAATGTGTGCTGGGAGCAGGCGTCTGGGGAATGGACATCCTGTGAACACTTCTAAAAGGCAGGGCAGGGAGGAGGAGGATAGTTCATGTTAAGCTGTACTTGCTGTTGAATCCTTTAAAGATTGCTCAGTTTTCAGGAGCTCTCAGTTGCTATGGTTCAATATGACATGATACATACATAGGCATACACCAGGTCAAATCAGCTGAAGAAATATCGTGTCAGTATTTTCAACATATGAATGGAGAATAATTTGCTAATGTCATGTAATGAGGTGTTGGGTCACTTGTGCAGCATGAGGAGGCTGGTGCCACCACGACATTCAGTTTACCTTTTCCTGCCGTAGAGGGAAGAGGAGCAGTGGCAGCTGTCGGGTTGCAGGTTTCCCCTCCATCCTCCCGCCTGCCCTGTGAGCCTCATGCCTGGCCGGAGCGGCTGCCAGAGAGCGGGG
The DNA here is from genome assembly GCF_036417535.1 of Chlamydotis macqueenii. Taxonomy (NCBI): domain Eukaryota; kingdom Metazoa; phylum Chordata; class Aves; order Otidiformes; family Otididae; genus Chlamydotis; species Chlamydotis macqueenii. The sequence goes on along the minus strand of NC_141561.1, from coordinate 5,250,391 downwards.
CAGATGCACGAACGTCTGCAGAAATGCATAAATCTCCCAGAGTGAGCTCCAAGGGGCAGTCCTCTTTGCTGGAGAGGGCTGCACATAATTTATTTTCATTCACGGTCTTTTCCTTTCATGCTAGCAGATAAGTAATCTTCCTCTTCTCAACTACATCCTTAATTATAGTTGACAGAAGATTATTTACCACATTGCAATTTCTTTCAGATCCATTAGTTTGCTCAATGTACAGCTAACCATGGCATTACTTTCCGTTGACAGTGTTATTGCAAAAGTGTTTGCTAATACACAAAAGCAACATGTCGGTGTAATAACGCTCGAAACGCAGCATCGACGCTAGCTGTGTTCTAAAGGGTCAGGGAGGCAAAATAGCAATGTACCTTGAATTTGCACAATCCATCCCACAGAACCATCAGAAGACTTTAATAAGAATAATTGATACAATAATCTTGGAAAGCACTTTTGAAATGGGACTATATTAAGTTTATTAGCATATAACAGAACTATATAATAGGTCAAGTCATTAACTGGAATATTGTTATAGATTGGAGAGAGAACTTGATTAAAAAAAAAAATTCCATTATTTTTACTTTTACTATTATTTCAATAGTGAAATGTCTGTTATAAAATGTTCCTTGAAATATTTAAAGATGGATTTTATAATCCATCTGAAGTAGACACCTTCAGCACCAATAAGCTGGTTACTTTCATGTATTTCCATGCTCTTGTTTATAGCCTTGATTGTTAAAAGAAAAAAGTTTTGTTAGGTTTTTTCAGTTTAAAATAAATGCTTTTCTCATGATTCCCGAAAGTGGGGCTTTTAAGCAAGCAAGTATGAGATTTCATATCACTCCATCTCAAGCAACAAAAGATGGATATAGTGGACAAGGAGTACCCAGGCAGAGCATAGAGCTAAATGGAGTGTTTCAAAGGGCCAGAGCAGAGCTGAGGAGGAGGAAGAGGAGTGTGAGAGGAGTGTCGAGCACCGGGCCCTGGCTGGGTCATGGCAGAAGGTGAATAAAGAAGTGAGAAGGACGGCAGCTCCTTAGGTTCTGCTTGTGCCGTACCACGCTGCCAACAGCAATTCCCCTTCAAACCTAGCAGTCAGATTGGGGCTTTTTAAATCCCATTTGTATTTTCAAGACAACCTCTGTATGTGTTAAAAACGCAAAAAAAAATCCCCAAATGCACCAAGAGGACCCCCTCTGCTTATACCCTTTAAAATGACAAAAAGAAAGCTGAAATGATTTTTGCAACCTCAGGAGCCTGTTCTCCAAGCAGGGCTCCTGTCTGGTGTCCCCAGACACCTCACAAGGTTGTTCCCCGGCTTCAGAACAGCATTAACGTCTTTTCACACTCACTGGTGCTGAGTTTTTCTCTGAGGAGAAACAATACAAGAAGTTTCTGTTTCCCCTCCCAGCTGGGCTGCAGGAACATTTCTCCACCTCACAGGATTCCCCTCCATCCTGCGGCCTTACAATCAGCAAAGGACTTGCTGCCTGCGAAAAGACATCGTCTCTCTCTGGGAAGCGCACGCAGGCATCCTTAGAAAGAGAGCGCATCCCTGACGGTGTGCTACAGCGGTCTGCAGCACAACACGTATCCTGAGGCTTTTCCCAGTACCAGCACTCACTCTCCCTCGTTACTTGTTTTCTTTTTATTTTCCTTTGCAATACTGGAAGAAATGCCTGCACGATTTTTTTTTTTTTAATAAACCTAGTAAAAAGCACCTATTTTTAAACACCATTTTTGATCTTGTATATGGTGGTAGTTCAGGTTATAGACTAGTTACTGCAGCAGTGAAATTAATGAAAACTCTGCTGCTTAGTCTAATAATAGCAGGAATATGGCCAAAGGAGATGTGGAGTTTGAATGGAAAAAAAGAACAACATTCAGTTACGGTAACAATTGTGTTATATATTTTTATATCGATTTGAAATTCACTGTTTCTTTAGGTCCCCACACATTCAAGCCTCTGCCTGCTGTTACCCCAGGTCTAGGATTTAACAAGCCTTTCAGATGAACGCTGCATTCCCGCTTTTCACAAACATTATTTCAGGCTTTGAAGACGGGGATGTGTTCTTGCAGTGTCTTACCTTCAGCTACCTTTGTCAAGCTCTTCTTTGTAACCATCACGACTAGCAGCAGAGCATTTAAAAATCATAACCTGAGACGCCAGAAGACAATTTTGTAGTAAAGAACAGTTTTCCATGCAAATTCTGGTGCAAGGCACAGACAGGCTTTGCAAAATCTATTCAATATTTTTGTTTGCTGCTTGCTAAAGTCAGTAAGGAGACTTCAGGTGACTTTTGCAGACTGTGTCTCAAGTCTGTATATATTAGCTGTCTGTATGAGTGGCCAAGTTCTACACATGCTAGTCCTAGCTCCCCTGATCTTCTGCAGTATTTTATAATTATTGACTCATTGGTTAAGTCTAAACTTAGTTCTTCTAACGTCTTAACTGAAAAAGTAAAAAATGTGAAAATCTTATTTGAAGCAACAGCTGCTGTTAAAACTTGGTGGATAATTTTCAGACAGGATTTTAAGGAAAAATACCCTTGTGTTGTATCTGACTTCTGATTTTTCTTTCTTTTTCAAAATATAGCTTACTTTTCAAACACATCTTCTTTGATAAGCCTCGGAGCACCAGTGTTAGCAGACATTCTGAATCAACATATCTGTCAGTGATTTTTTTTTTTTTAATGAAGCAAATAAATTAAAGATCAAAATGAGGATTTGAGTAATACAACGCATTTCTTCACATGAGGGAGTGACCTTGTTTGCCACTCTGCTTTGCAGGAGCGATGTGCCAGTAATGCTAATAAAGTGCTAGCAATTCATGTGCTTTCTCAGTTAAATACCGTTGACTTCAAGAAGTGACATGTCTTAAATTGTATAATACTGTATGATACACAGAAATGTACGGACTGAAAGGAAAGCTCATCATGCTCAGCCCCCTGATCACCCAGCAAAATAATATTTGGCTGCAAAATGTCCATGAATGCGAGTTTCCCCTGGCCTTTGTCCGACACGTGAACCCGTGGCAGGCTCCCAGTTACTAGTTCACACTAGATTGTTTGTCTTTGCTCTTGTTGTTACCAGTGACCGCTAAATTAGAGCTAGTCTGGGTACGCCTTCTTTGCTGAAATCCTAACTTAGCTTTTTTATGTAAACACCCATTTAGTATCTCTATCTCACTCCCACCTTTGTAAGGTAAAATAATAATATTCCCTTGCCTCATATGGTGTAATGAAGTTTAATACATTAACGATAGCGAGGCACTAGTTGCTATAGTAATGTACTACTTAAATAACTAAGGAAAAAAAAAAAACAGAGAGAAGCGTTTCAACAAATGCAGTTTATTGAGGGCTACTTGTTTTGCATGAAACACCTTTGGGATGGCTAACACACCATGTGGCGATATCCAAGAGGACATTCAGGGAAGGAGCCTGGTAAGGGCAATGAGGTAGGAAATGCTGAGCAGGGTGAAGGCTTTCCCATCCTGCTCACACCTAGGCTCGGCTGACTGCTGGTGAGGCGACAGTTGTGGTGGGTGAATTGTCCATCTGATGCCCTCAGCCTGGAAGAGCATCCCTTTACAGACCAACTGAGGTTCACAGTTTGTTTTAGGAAGGGCCAGCAGTCACATCCAGTGCCTGTGAAATAGCCAACTGGTTTGATCATTTGTACACACGCAGGAGCCTGGTGTGCAGCTCCCTTCCCAATCGGAAGCAATTAAACTCTCTGCTGCTAGATTAAACTGGCTTTGGAAAATTTCTCTGGTCCTGAGATCAGAAACCCACCAGTAGCTTCTAGTGCAATGGCTAAGGAACCACACTGTGGGGCTAGAAATGTGGGCTTGAACTTTCCCTGGCAGAAGGTGAAATTAAATATATATTCTCCATTTCTCCAGCAAATGCTGTAAGAAATAGCTAGCATATATAACACATAAGCACTACTACCAATCATGCTCTCAAGGGCCAAGTTTTAAAAATAAAGTGACTTCATCTGTATTCTTCACATGTTTGTTGGCTGCGATCTGTGAACATCTATTAGATCAAATTCCTCAAGAGATTTACAGAAAAAGAATGCTGATTTCTGAGTCCCGATCAGCCTGACAGGTGAAGTAGGCACCACCCTGCTGTGAAGGGAGAAGGTAGCAGGGAGTTACCTACCACCCAGAAGGGTGTTTGAGCAAAACCTTTGAATTAGATACTTCAATTTCACCTAAGTCACACTTTAGGCACCTGCATCATTTTTAGATCTTGTCCACAATCACACTGAATAATTTCCTAAGTTGGGCCATAAGGAGAAGATAATTAAAGGCCTACCCCGTTGTGCAGAGATGCACCTCAGTTATGAAGGCAAGGATAATTATTTTCCTTCTTTTTCTGATCATGATACAGAAAAGATTAATATAGAATCATAGAAGCATAGAATCATAGAATCATAGAATGGTTTGGGTGGGAAGGGACCGTTAAAGGCCATCCAGTCCAACCCCCCTGCAAGGAGCAGGGACATCTCCAACCAGATCAGGTTGCTCAGAGCCCCGTCCAACCTGGCCTGGAATGTTTCCAGGGATGGGGCATCCACCACCTGTCTGGGCAACCTGGGCCAGTGTAAAGAAAATGATAGGTCTTTATGAACATTTTTTAAAAGTTGTATATTTTCTAATTTGTCTTTCAAAGAGAAAGATTTTTTTTTAACAATTAGATGCTCTATTCCTTTGTAAAATTTTGTTCAGATTAAAATGCATGGATAGAAATGAAGAAAATGGGTAAAAATTTATCTTTGTAATAGGTCAAATAACAACCAAACCTTAAAGCAAGTGAATTTCTGTTGAAATCAATAGGAGCTGAGATGGCTGACTGAGCAGAAGGTGGGAAAAATAATAGTTTGTTGCCTCTCTGCAGCGAAGATAAGTCAAGTCAGTCCACCATGACCTGAGTATATAGCAGACTTTATACTTAAATGGCTTATTTTACATATGGGCAATGGTCTTATAACCTTGACTCCAGCATTCATCAAATTCCGCTAACAGCATTACTGATGGAAGGAAAAGTCAGACAGGTTGGTGTTTTTTTAAGCAGTTTAGTCAGGAAATTCTGACTCACTGTAGTAAAGCGAAGTGTTTCATGGTAAAGTACCAGCTTTGAGAAAACTTTTGTCTCAAATGATTTACAAATTGAGGGTGAAAATTCTGATTCTGGTAACACAGAGAGAAATCTACCTCTAGAAATAAGTGTCTGTTTTTATCTGATGCAAACTGGAAACTTAAACCCATCCTTCCCCAAATATCATGAGCATGTATCCCCACTGGGATATCCTCTCATTCTTTTTCCTGTTCCAAAGTAGCATTTATACAGAGAGGAAGCACTGTGATAAAGACTTTCTGAACAATTTGTTAAGGTCCTCACCAGGGAAAAGAATAATTTCCTTGTTTTGAGTCAGGTAGTTAGCCTCCTTTCCTCACCCTTACACCTCTACTTTTTTAAAAACTATTTATCTATCTAAAAACTGTGGAAAGTAGACTCAGTCAGGAGAAGGACAGGAATACGTAATAGGCTGGCAGGCACCAGTTTCCAGGAGGAGCCCCAGACTGAAGTCCCTGAACCAGACAGGGGTAGAGCTGAACTTGGCTCTGGCACGCCTTAGGTGAGTGCCTCCAACAATGAGTTTTTATAATTTTGCTTTATGGTGAAAACTTCTGAAACCTCTTGGTTATACCTCACCTCAGAATAGGGCTTTTGCAATCTGAAAATGTTTTATGGGATGAAGAAATCACTTCCTGTCTTGGGCTAATTTTCAAATTGGACCCAAAGTACCATTATTGAATAGTTTTTAGGTTGTCCTGGCTGATAACTGCATTGACTCTGTCATGATGAAGCTTTTGTACCTTTTTAAAATATTTTTTTTTTTGGCAGTAATTGCCTGAATAAACTGAAGGGAATTTGAGGCCTTGTACACTCCTATATTCAGTGAATTGTAGGATTTTTATCTTTTTTTTTTTTTAGCATTCTGCAGGTATTCATTAGTTAGGAAGGAGCATTAACACTTTACTCACATTCTCAAATATCTGCTCTTGCAAATCAATGTCTGGTCACACAAACCACCACATTGATCTCCTTTTAGCATTTTAAATAAACAGGTAACAAAACAACTTTAATTATTTTATGGTCCTTCATGTCAAGCAAGCGTTCTCCGTGTTTTAGAGGAAAGTATTTGAGACATCATGGGGTAAAATTAAATTATTTGACCAAGACCACAGAAAGGCACTTTCAAAGCTGTAATCGTAAAGCAGTAGACCTTGCTTAAATCACCTCCACAGAGGTTTAAGCTAAAGTGTTACGCTTGTCACTGTAAAAAAAAAAAGCCCAAACTATGAACAAAGCCAGCCACAGTCACTCAGCTAATAAGTGTAATCTGTTAAACTGCTATAACTCCGACGTCTTCGATTTTGTGCACAGCAGCGACGGCTCTAATGCTTTTTAGCTGGTGGGGTTCTCAGCAAAAAGACCTGCAGTGGACGTGCGTGTGTGTGCATGTGTGTGGAGCTTTGAGAGAACAGCACTGTACAAAACAAAATAATTTAAAAATATTAATTTTCAAGATACTTTGAGCAAGACAAGAATGTTTAGTTCTATTTGGGAAAACAGAAGGAGACATTTCTTTGTAAGTGTCCTTGCAACTTCCTTCTCTGCAGCATTTTTTGGGGGTAGCTGGAGTTACCACATGCCCATCTTGGCAAGGATGGGGCAGCTTGTGAAGCCCCCCGAGGGCTGGTGATTGGTGCATGAAGGCACCAGAATCCCACTCATGCATTCACTGAACCCATCTTTCACTCACGCTCTCAGAAATCCCATCAAGCTATAGTTTTTTCCTGAAGCAAGGAAGACAGGAGGAGATGGGGGACGGCTTGTGTCTGCCCCAGTTTTACCAGGGCTGAAATAACTCATAGCTGATATACTCTCAGAAAATTGAGGTATGTAAGGTCATATTTTTCAAAAATTCAGAAACTTTTGAGAGCTAATTTTAGGTGCAAATGGTAACTTTGACCTATAGCAATCACTATACATAGGAGAAGATACACAGAAACTTTTTTTAAAATTGGAATTAGAATTGACCTTTCAAGAATCCATATGCCAAAGGCAAGAAATTGCAACTACTAGCTCATGTCCACTAGCTGGTGGACAGCTGTGTGAATGGAAGGTTGTCTGCTGTACACTGAGAAAAACCTCAAAGACCTTCAGTGATATTTAATCATTATTCAAAATACACAAGTACTGAGAATACATAAAATCCCCTATTATTTTGGGTAACTCACTTCTGCTTTTGCAGGGTGTTGGGGAATATATGGAATGTATGTATCTAGAGTCATCCCTCATGCCTCCCACATGCAAGGAGAGAAAGACAAGAGCTGGCATGATAACACAAAAGAGATCAGTCTGGGTACTTTTATGACCAAAATGCAATCTTCTTCCTTCTGGAATATTGTGGATCAATTTTACGCTGAATTTAAATATCTGCAGAATCATAAGTTTAATATAGATAATGTATTTTGTAAGTTTTTCTGATTTAATTTCCTGGCACTCTTTCTTTGTTGTACACTGTAGGCTTTGTTACATAACAGGCTCTAGATGATAGATAAAAAATAATATTATAATGAAATATGAATTAACGCTAATTCAATTTGGTGGCTTTTGGAGATGACAACTATCGATATATGGATTTTCTTGTTCCACGGGAATATACAGTCAATAGCACTACAATTGGGATTGATCAAATGGATTGTCTTATTCCTGTATGCAACTGCTTTCATAATTTATAATTTTCCCACAGATTCATAGATTTTAAGGATAACAGTTATCATAATAACTCAGCATCCCTCTACGTTATTGAGGCCATAGTTAGAGTCAGCAATTTAGTTGAAACCTTATCGTGCTTTCCAGTGAGCTCCAGAAGCCACCTGAAGAAGGGCAGGAGTACATGGCTGGGGTGGAGAAGAGCATGAAAATCAGTGAATTCAGTGAGCAACAAACACTTACCCCAGGCTGCTGTGGCCACCCACTGTCAGGCACTGAGCTGACCTGCTCAGCCCCACGTCACGCTGATTGCAGCTTCGCCAGTCTGTGAAATCTGACTGCCTGCATAATGCAGATCAAAGATCAAATAAATGTGGAAGATCAAATACATGTGATAGCATGAGTCTAGCTGTTTTGGTGAACTTCTTTCATATGCATGGTTACAAATTTATCTCTTTAATATATCAGAAATGGTAGCCACGCCAATTTAAAAAAACAAACCAAAACAAAACAAAAAACCCCAACAACTTTTGGTACCTGATTTTGTGAATAGGTTTTTAGTTTTTGGTATTAATGATGCTGGAAAGTAAAAATAATTCACAGGTTAGTGTGCACATGAAAGGAAAACTTCCCAAAAAAAGAAGGAAAGCAGGTCTAATTAACCAGTAGTCACAACATATTGTAAGGTACACTCATACTTTGAAAAGGTTCAAAGCCAGTTAAAGAACACATTTATCTATGAAGAAAAATACAGTGAGATCTAAGTGTATCAGCTGCAACAGGAGATTATGAATAAAAGATCATATATGCCATTTATGATATCTTCAAACAGGGAGTGCCAAAATGTGTTTCTAAGATGGCTGAATGATGCATTTCAAATTCAGGATCCTTTCCACGGTCCTTTAAAGTCACGTTTAAAATAATTCCTCTAGAATTATTTTAACTGTTCCGCGAGTCGCTGTGGTAAAAAAGTAATAAAAAAAGAGAAAAATATATAAGAGCTTAATGGTCCAGTTAAGAAAAACAACATGCAATGCAAAAAAAGCATGTTATCATCATCAAGGGAACCAAAACATTTCCTTTTAGAAGACTATGCCTCCAGCGTCTTCTTGGGATAGAGGGTGAAGGAGGAGAAAGAGAAGACAACCCCGCCTGTTTTGTTTCGGTGTTTTTCAATGGAACCCAAATAAATTTCAGGGCACAGTACCACAAGAGAAAAGCTTTCTTTTCTCAGAGCTCCAGATGGTGAGAGACTCCAGAAAAGGAGAAGCTTTCCACCCCCACCAGTGGGTTATGTGCACCAAGTTATTTACATGAACTTTTGTCCCCAAGATAACTTTAGCAATCACTTAGGAGTCATTAAAAATGTAAGCAAACTCCAAATTGATTGAACGATGACATTAAAGGTGCAGGAGTGAAATAATGGACTCAGCGACGTATCAATATGATCCTAGTTGAAGACCCTTTACTGTTAGTCAGCAGCAGTCTTTTATAGTCTATCTAAGTTACACACGAAGCGCACACACTTAATTATCTAATTTGATTGGCAGCAATATACTGTTCACGGGCCTTATGCTTCATTTGGATTGGTTATAGCTTTTTGGTTGTCTTTACTATTTTTGCCTTTGGTATTTCCTTATCTTGTTCGAGTTGCTGGTTTTTGTTATTGAGCAAGTGGTGTTCAAGGACATAGCCCAAATTCGTCAATGTCAAACAGCTGTGCTGCACTCTCTGCCTCCACCTAAAGGCATCTGTGAAATGATTCGTTTGGTCCAGTCGATGCATCATATCGCAGTCAGCTCCCGAGGATCAGTGGTGTAGCGCTGTCAGTAGCTGTGCTGGCCTCGTTCAGGGCTCTCAGGCTGGATGTCCCTTTTGTCCTGGCCTTTTTGAGCGGCACAAGTCGGGGAATGGCTACTGGGAATAGACGGATGGACGATGAGCTGAACTCTGCTCTCTGCACCCGTTGCAGCTCGTCACTCAGCAGTGAGCTGCAGATGTTGAAACATCTGGCTGGGAGTGGGTGCGTGCGGCAGCACAGCCACAGCGCTGCAGCGTGCAAACTGCTGGGTCTACGCAGAAAGTCTATGGAAGTGATACCCTCATAGTCCTATTTCTTCCTTTTTCCCAATGGATGAGGCCAGATAGCTCCTCCCGTCCAGTCTGGGTAATTGGATTCTGAAAATAACGCAGTTCTGCTCCCGGCTTACCAGCATAAAGTTGGAAAAGAGAATGAACAGGGGGCTTACATACACTTTTTATCTTTAGAGATACACTTTTTCATGTCTCTCCTCATCCAAACAATTTTCCGTTTTTTGGATGATTTCCTAAAGTTGTCACGACAAAGGAAAGGCTTGAAGGGGATTTAAAATAGGAAAGTTTTTTTTGCCAGATCAATACAGGGTTGTCATTCAGTATGTAAGGGGAAAAGTGCAAGTACGAGACACTTGTGAGGGAACTGGGCAGGCAGTTAATAGTTGAGGGGAGAGGTAACAGGATAAGAAGTATTTAATCTTGTAACAGATGTCCCCATATTTTTATTTACAATGGACTATATCCTAACATCTAAGAAATCTGCCAAATTGATAGCCAAGAAAAAGGCTTTAGGTAATTTCAACTTGAACGACTTACAAGAAGAAAGGCAAAACTCTGGTTACTCCAACGCTTTTCTTTTTTTCTGTCTTTCTTGTTTCTTTCCTTAATGTAAATAACTAGCAGCCAAAAGTGGATATCCATGTTCAATCCTATACAGGTACAATTCACTTGAGGTCTTGTTTAAATCTGGTCACCTCTGTTGCTGAGAGGACACGGTTATTACCCCATCTCAGTTGATCTGCCACGCTCTCCGCTGGTGTTCACAGCCGGTGTTATGATGGAGAGGTGTTTACACTGAATAATCACTGGTGGTCAGCCTTGCAGAAAGGGAAAAGGCAAGAATTTCATAGCTAAAATTACTTTCTCGCCTTTGAGACAGATCTCATCAAATCAATGTTGTGAGAGGTAAAGGAGTTTGAGTGGCCTTTCAGTGTCGCTGAACTAATTTATGCTGTTCTTTGTGGTAAAATGACAATGCAATTTCCAGAGCTCCCAGTCAAGGCGACATCGTTCCCAGACATTGAATCCTAATTGTTAGATTTCTTTATTTTATTTTGAGGTCAGTTGAAGATAGTGAATAGATAAGAGACCAAATACGGTAATTTGGTTAGTAAAAAATGGGTATGTCCTGGTTCTGGCTAGGACAGAGTTGATTTCCACCTGAGCTGGGAGAGGAGCTGGAGCTGGTGGCACCTGTGACTGGGGACACAGCTGGGATCGGTTACTGATCAGCCAGCAGCTGGGACAGCTTCCCCAAATCAGCCCCAGGGCTGTTCCATCCCCTGGGATGTCAGGGCCAGGGCATAAAGTGGGGCTGGGGCTGAGGGGCAGGTTTTGCCCCTTGGGAGGGAGCTGGGCACCAGGATCCACCCTGAGCTGTTGTACTGTAAGGTATGGGCTAAAGTGTTTTCTGTTATTTGTTTTTGTTTTCTCTTCCTCTGCTGTTCTGCTAGACTGTTTTTATCCCAACCTAGGAGTTTTGCTTTTTTTTTTTCTTTCCTGATTCTCCTCCCCATCCCACTGAGGGAGCAGTGATGAGGAAAATGAGTGACCATGTGACGTTTTTAGCTGCTGAGTGGGGCTAAACCATGAGAGTTCCTTTGATGCCCAAAGTGAGACTGAGGAATTTGGGGTGAGGATACTAATTGGGAGCTGTAACAGGCAAACCATGGACTGAACTTTGCTAGAGAGTGAAATGGTTGTGGGGAATTTATGTTGTTCTAATTGTGGTGAAGGGATGAGGGGTGCATTGTGTGTATATCGTCTGCTTTTTGTTTGGTGATGAGATTACCTTATTTTGATTTTGATGCGGGGAATACTTTTTTTTGTTGATATGTGTGTGTTTTAAGGTTTATTTTTAAATATGTGGCTCACAGCGTTGAGGGGTGGAATGGGCTGCAGAGGGAGTTTAGCCCTGCTCAGGACCAAGCTATGCAGTCTCTCACTCACTCTCCCTGCCCTCTGAGGGAAAGGGGGAGAGATAATATAACAAAAAGGCTTGAGGTTTGAGATAAGGACAGGGAGAGATCATTCAAATTACTGTTACAGGCAAAACAAACTCAACTTAGGGAAAACTATTTCAATTCATAGTTCAGTTAATAATAAAACCAAAGTAGGATAATGGTGGGGGGAACCCCAACAACTTCCCCACCCCTCCCCTCTTCCTGGGCTTAACTTAATTCCAAATTATTTCCACCTCCTTTCCGCCACTGAGCAGCATGGGGGGGAACGGGGAATACAGGTTATGGTCAGCTCATCACATGTTGTTTTCTTCTGCTGCTTCTTCCTTGGGGAAGAACTCCCCACATTCCCACCCTGCTCCAGCGTGGGGTCTTTTTCCGTTGGGTGCAGTCCCTCAGGAACCAGCTGCCCCAGCGCAGGCGCTCTGTGGTCTGCAGGGGAATCTTGTCAGGAGTGACTTCACTCCTCCCCCTCTTTCTTTGCTGCTCTTGGTGTCTGCAGCTGTTGCTCTCACAAGAAATTCTTCACAACCAGCAGGCAGATGCTTCTCAGGTTTTCTTCGCATCTTGCCTTCTCTCCACTTCTTGCAGCCGGGCCGAGTTGGGGCCAGTTGGCTGCCCGGTGGGAGGCCAGAGGGTAAGGCCTGCAAGGCCCACAAGGCTCATGCCTCCCTTTCTCTGCCCCTGGCTTCTCCTTCTCCACCTTTTTTTTTTTTTTTGTTTCCCCTTCTTAAATACATTATCACAGAAGGATTATCACCATCACCAGTTGGCTTGGCCCTGGCCAGCAGCATGTCCACCCTAGACCTGCCTGAATCCACCAGACAAAGGGGAAACTTCTAGCAGCTTCTCACAGAAGCTGCTGCTGTAGCCTTACCACTACACAAAAACAGCACAGTATGCTAAAACTGTAACATTTCCACAAGTGGAGGGGGAAAAAAATTATACCAGGCATTTTTCAGGCTATCAGATCTCTTATGATCTAGCTAGAGGAAAAGACTATCTAGTTCATCCGACTCTCTCCAGAAGAAAAGGAACAGGCAGCATATGTGGTGCTGAGCACAGAACCTCAATTGTAAATGCAAACCCCCCGCATTTATTCATGCTCTTAGTGACTCTATCTGCATTAGCCTGCAATGATAACCAGGAGCAGGTCTGTATGGTGGTGCAGCTGGGGATGTAGATCGATCTGAGCTGAGGTGAAGGGTTTAGAGCAGGATGATTCCCAGCGCTGCCGAAGGTGTCGCCGCTGTCTCTGGCCAGGCAGTGCACCCAAAGTCCCAAGGCTGCTCACTTGTCCTAGGTCCCACTTGAACATGCAGCTAGAGACACTTTTGGGATCAATTTTTAGATTAGCTGAATACTTACTCACTCAAACTGATTATGAGTAGAGGCTGATTATAGTAATTTTGACATCTCTGAACAATTTTTAGATGTCTCCGAGTGCCTATCCCTCCCTCTCCCCAAAATGGAGGCACTAGAAAACAGTGAATACTTTGCAATGTTGAAGTAGTGTGTTGGTAGTCTGTTTTTTTTTGACAAAGGCCTTAATGCACTTTTGTTTCACACAGGTGTTGAGAAGGTTAAATACAAACAAGGCCCAGACCAAAGCAATGCACTAAATGAGGCTGCAAAGAAGCCTCCAGTGTGACTCGATGGCACGTTATCAACTGAAGTGGGTCAAAATCATGTATGTTAATTTGTACATGAGATTTTAGGAGGGAAGACATTCAGGATTCAGGTTTTCAGCTTCCTAAAAAGCTGTAATCTGTGTGTCTCAGAAAAAAAAACTCCTTCCAAAGTATGGACATTTTGTTGTAGAAAACAATGTTTTACACAAATAAAAACCCAAACCACTCCTTTAAGCCTTGACCAAGATCCATCACAATCCAGAATCAATCAAAGTAATATGTCATTAGAAGCCTAATTGACACTATTTCCTTATAGATTTTTTTTTGTCCACTAGACTCTGACCAGGCAGATAAATCATACTGTTTGCACTGTACAAAAATATTCGATCAGGAAATAAATAATGTGTTTTTTTTACCCCAGAAATATCTGTACAAGCCTCTATAAATTGAAAACTAGTTCTTAGTCAAACGCATCTAACCTCCTACCTCCTCATAGGCACAGAAAATTCTCCAAAACTTTCCTGTCTGCAATCTGTTATGGCATGTTGGGGAAAAAATATAAACAGTTGTTCAGCTGAGAATAAGGTGTGAATCCACCACTTAAATCAAGGGTTTACTAAATAATTTAGCAATTCATGTAGAAGTTCAAGATTTAGAATTGCTTTAAAATTTTGAAGTGGATCTATTTTTTGTGCTGGACTATTTAAGCAAGTTATGGTGCAGCATGGCAGGTTTCAGAAAGCAAAGAGATATCTTGTTTATTAATCTAGGTCTGCCTAAATCCCAGTATTGACTGCTGATTTGCCATGCTCCCTGAAAAGATCTCTAGAGATTGAAAATATAAGGATGGTCTACAAAATTTGTAATAGTCTAGGGTTGGACATATCCCTGATTAATGAGAAGATGACATGGAGACTTCTAAGCCCAGGAAATAAATGCTCTGTTTCCCCTCTCCCCTGCCCCAAAAGGAAAGAGAAGTTATGTGCATGACAATACTCAACTCTAACAAGTTTTACAGGTATATAATATATGCACAATTGAAATGAATGGCCAGAGATCCCAAACATATCCACCTGTAAACTTAGTCAGCTGCACCGAACAGAAAGGGGTTTCTCATACACAATTTGGAAATGTCTTATATTGTTTCTTTTATTTCATTTTTGTCTGTATAGCTTTTGAAAAATTATCCTTGAAGATTCCTATTACAATTATATTTAGACCAGGTATGCCATTAGACATACTATATGTGGTGATTAAAGTTGATCTGTTAATAGTTTGGAAATAAGAAGTGAATATTAATATTGAGAATACAAAACTAACCTTTTTTTCTCTTTACGTTGCTGCCTTTATTTTAGGTCTTTTCATTATATCCACAGAATTAATGAAAACAAGCTCTTTACCTTTCCTTTTTCCAAATACATTTGTTCCTATGGAATTGTAAACCACATTTTGCAGAAATGATCAAAACATTTCAAATAGCTGAGTTTGCTTCTTTCACCTAAATTAAATTTTTTAGATTTTTTTTTTTTTACTACTCTTGTACTATGTTCTACTCGGAGATTATTATAGTTTATCTTGCTTATCAAAAGCTCACTGACATTTATTGAGCCAGAAATATTGTTTGCTATTCACTGTCAATCAAAATCTTGACTCCTACTTCTAGCTATCCATTCTGCTTTATGGTTCGGCTTGATGTTGGAAAAAAATCATTACTGAATGAAACTTAACACAGAACTGGTGGATATGGTGTTGTGTTGAAGAGACAACATGTGTAGCACCTACTGTCAGAATTTGTAAAAGTCACCCAAAAGCAAACCGACTCTGTTACTTAAACTCAACTGCTTTCAGTTAAGAAAACTTAAAGCTAGGAGAGTGTCAAGGCAAAAAAATCTACAAATAATTGGCTGAATTTATCCACTCCTGATTTTTATGGTCTCAACGAAGCATCCCTTGGCTTCAGTATGAGGAGCATCAAATTTTCTGTTTGTTAACATTTCAGATACGAGAATGACAAAATAGATAAGGAATAGTTCAGAAGTGTTGTAAAGAGACAGCAGCAATAAAGCAGGGGGGATGCATAATCCTTCTTTCCAAAGTTAGAGAAATTGGGTGTAACAAGTAGCCTGTACCATTTATATCCTGTAGCTCTAATAGGGAATGTCATATGAATGCTCGCATCCTTGACAGCATGCTCAGTTCCTCAGAGATGATAGATTTATCTATATGGAAATGTTTTTAATGTTTTAAGGTGGTCTGGGAACACACTGAGGAAAGCAACTTCAGAGTGAAGCTGTTGCAAACATGCTGAAGAGAGGGCTGAGAGGGCCTACACCTCTAGGAAAATGGGAATCACCATCCCAGCTCCCTGTAGCACTCTGTTTAGGCACTTATGGTAACCAGTTAAGTTACTTTGTCTCCTTCAGCTTTGACAGAAGCAGAGCCCTTAGAAGATGATGTCTGTGATTGGACAGAGAAGTCCCTGTAGCTCCTGCGCTGCATGTGGTCTTGGGCTTTGTGATGAGGTGGCTTTAAGCTTTGTTTAGTTGCTCAGATATTGAATGGAAGTGATCTCCCAGTGAGTTTCTCCTTTTGTGTCATCTTAGTCGCACACTCCCTTTCCTAGCATACAAGTTGGTTCCTATTTAAGGTCTTCTCTGGAGTGAGCTCAAGGGTTGTTTGCTTGAGAACTCGGAACTCTCTCTCATTACAAAACTATTATCCCATGGAGACTCATTAAGTGCCTGAGTTGAGCTGCAGATTTTCTCACTCCCATACCTTGTGATCATAGATGGGGAATGACCTAGATGATGCCTCAATATTCTTTCATAAAAGGCAGAATTAAAAAGGAGCAATGACAACGTCCTAGCAAGAATATAGCCATCTTTCCATCACCATCATTCTGCATAAACCTTATGCCTAATACTGTTCAGACAATGAAGCACATGTTTGAATGCAGATAAATCCTATTGTGTCCAACATATGTATGCAAAAAAACAATTAATGTTCTTTTTAGGTGTTGGATGTACAACGTGGTAGATTCAGATCCTCCTAATACCTCCTTTAAGCCTCATGGAAAGAGGGAGTGGGAGCCTTACTACATTGATCAATGAATAGGACCAGCCCTGACTTGCCTGGCTTGGAGGATGAGGGGGCGTGATGAAGTTAGGGGGAGTACATTAGGTTTACTAAACATGGTAGATAAAGAAATATTTCTCTTCTGTAACCACTAATCAAGTAAACAGTAGTGCTTTTTGTGGCAAAGGCATATATTCAGTTGGAGATGGTCAATTGAAAAACAAATTGTCAGTCTGTGAAGAGCTCCTTAGCTGTGAAAAACTAGGACCTTATTTTTTTTTTTTCAAATCAAACAGCTTTGTTTATGCAACTCCATTTCATTACCATTGGGGTGACTTTCCGGGTCACTATGAGGAAAAAAAACGTAGCAATTAGAGTTTGGTTTGTGGTTTTTTTTCCTCCTATTTAATATAACTGTTGCGTTGACTTGAATCCTGCCATTCTGTCATTCCAACATGAAAACTGTCCTTGAAATCTAGTACAACCTACAAAGGCAAACAGTGGAGCTAGTTTATATAAATCAGATTGGTGTCATATGATCCTCAAGCCCTGATGTGTTTCTATAAAGTTAGAAGCAAATTCTATTTTAAGCACCAAGGGAGTCTGTGCTGTCTCTTCTTTTTGTTTTGTCGTTTGCCAGGGACATGCATTTAAATAAAAATAATATCTTTCTATCAATAAAGGCATTCTCCATATGGTGATGTACAGTCCAGGCTAAACTCTAATAAGTGACCTGCTCATAAGTCATAAGCAAGAGCAAAGCCTGAGTCATTCAGTTGTCACACCTGACTCTTACACTGAGTGATACTTCCAACCCAGAGGAAAACAACTCATGCATACAGTCTTGGAAAATACAAATCCTAAAAACTTGCGGTATTATTACTGGAAATGGGCTTGGACCACTGCTTGTATTACTCCTGCTTTGTGTGCAGAAAAAAAAAAAATCAACAAAGAGACAGCCTAAAATGGGTGTGTTTTTTTTTTTTTAACCCAGAGGGAAAGCATGTGGTGAGAATGGGGCAGCAGAGGGTTGATTTGAAGAGCAGACATCCATTCAGAGGTGAATATTTCAGGAACCTAAATTTAAGATGGAAGAATTAATAATAATGAAAACAAAAGGAGAGGACAAAGAAGAAATAGTTTTATGGTCAACTCCAGTTTTCTCATTGTCTCTTGTGCTCACTTTTATTATTCTGTCTTACCTCTCACCTTTTTTTAGACATAAAAAATTACTTTTTAAGGTTCCAATTAAAAAAAAAAAGTAAAACATTAAGAAACTGAAGTGACTGACTTGTGAATTAAGGTATGCTCTTAGGTATGGATTGAGAAGAAAGTCTTCTTATAGGGAAAAAGAAAAAAGATTCTTTTTCTATCAAAATTTATTAAATAAAATATCTCATTTCCTGGCAAGAGAAGTGGAACTACTAAATTTTTCTGAAAAACAAACATTCTGAGCACAGCAGCCCATTATCTGCTTGGTACTAGTTTCATTATCTGTAAAATTATGTGACCTTGGCTATAAAACAAAACCTATCATCTGGACTGTATTAAAAAATCCCCTTGCTCTAAACAGATTTTGTGTAATGAATTTGTACTTTCTGTTTCAGCATCTCTAATAATTCCTTTGAGATTACACTCTCTTGTACACTGAGTGCACTTGTTAAAATTCACATTTGTTTCAGATATACTTAGAATACACACGTGTATTAATAACTTTTTTTTCCTTCAGGTAGCGTCGGATTCTGTCTCAGCTTTAGTACAAATAGTCTTTGCTGGTAACCTTTCAGTTACAAACAATTCAGCATTCAGGCCTATCAATCTTTTAACACAGAGCTGCCAAATCTGGTAACAAAGGAGTATTTTGTTTGAAGGGCAAACCAAATTGACTTGTGTTTCCAATAACTGTAATGTCCAGCTTCTTATCACTATTAATAAGAAAATGCAAATTGCATTCCTGTCAAAAAAAAAGTTGAAATGAACAGTACAAGCAGTAAATTGCTTGCAATATGCTATTATATTCAGATTCTTATTTTCAGCTATACAGTAGTTTACTTGAGGTGAGCAAAAAAAAAGGCAATCAATGCAAAAAAGGACAAAAATGTTCCAAGTCTGACTTTTAAATATGAACAGAAGAGCATGATGGATAATTGTACCAGAAACAATAACACATATCAGTGTGTAAATCCTAAGCAAGTTAACTAGCAATCTATTGAGAATTTTATTTAAAATAAAAACAAAACTATTAAATATGCAAGAGTCTAGAAATTGTGAATTATCCTTGGAAAGTGATCAACATTTAGTGAATTAATTTTGTCTGCTTTGTGAAAACAACTTCTGCTTTATTGCTTTTTAGAAACAAAATTAAAGTGAAGCCTTATAAAAGCTATTAAAAGAGAGAACTTGTGGTTTGCAAAGCGTTGTCCCCTTAGACTAAACTGTATCTTTCTGTTTCTGGAAAATGATAGATTTATTAATTTTTTGCTTGTTCAAATTAAATGTCTGGTAGGCCAAAATTAATCTCTTAGGTGCTTTAAATGACAAGAAATCATGGTGCATCAATACGGTGTGTAAGAGTCAAATACAGTTCAAACGCAACTCTCACTGATGTGTGATGGGAACCTGGAGATGTGTAATCAAAGGACAGGTTAGAGGTTATCTTTACAAAGTTTATACTTTCAGTGAATAGATGGTATTAAATGAGATGTTCAATCTATTAGTTGTTCATCTTCTCATCAGGGTAACCTGCAATTTAATTTACATTAGGCATGACTATCCTGGTTTGCAAATTAAGGAGAGAATGAAATCGCTGAAATATCATTCTGGTATTGACATTACTTACTTTGGCAAATATAAACTGATCAAGGGGATTGGTGTTAGACCATGTGTTCTGTTTACCTGTGAAAAATAATATCTGGGTACATTAAATGTTCATAAACATGGAAATGATTAGGAAGTTTTTATTTGAATGTGTGCACTTAAAATGACTTTTGAAGCGGTTGCTGTCCTCAGGAAGATACTGCTCAGGAGGAGATGCAGCCTTTCCCAGAGGCAGAACATATGGCACTCGGAAATTCGTAGATGACAAAATTCCACCCCAGATCCAAGCCAGGAGCCATTAGAAAGAACTTGTATAACACTGGTATCACTTAGGAGCACGTGTGCCTTCTACTCAATTGATTACCGAGTAGATGGAAGGTGCGTTGGCATGGGAAGCACTTTGTGAGAATCTCATCTCAAAGTGGCCAAGGCAGAGAAGTTGGAAATCTACATCTTACTATTTACTAGTGAGATGCAGACGTGAAAAAAACTAAATTCAGACCATAGAGGCCACCTGTTCGTGTAAGGGCTCTTTAAATCATGAATCAGACAAACGGACTATTTAAATTCTGCTCAAGCTATGGTACAAACTATTCAAAATTCCCATGTATTGCCTTTGATTTATATATTATCAATGGTTTGGCATTACAGAAAAAACTATTAAATAACAATGCCAACACTCCGAATGAGACTGGAAGGTCTCATTCACTGAGAAGGTGACTGGCTGTCATCATTTGCATGAGTAGAAGGACAGAATAAAAGGAATTTTTGACCAGACAACAGGTGGTATTGCGTTTTGTTGATTTTCATATAGAAGCCATCCTATTTTTAAAAACTCTAGTCATCTTTGAATTCTTCCATTCTGCTGTGCCTTTACATTGTTTGTTCAGGATGTGCGTGTGCCATGGATTTGTGCAACAACACCACATGACTTTGCTGTTTCACTTTCTGTACCTTCCCTAACATGTCCTGGCATTGTATTTGTTTTTCTGACTTTGAATGAGCGCTGTCTTTCCATAACACTTCTACAGCTATCATTTATTTAGCTGTTTTGTTGCTCTGTTACTTAGTACTGTGAAATTCTTTCACTGCTCCTTGCAGAAGACATTCATATTGCTCAGGTTTGCCCAACCATGCTTTCAAATTTAAATTGACAGAGCTCATACTGTTTTCTATTATTTCCTTTATTTGAATTTGATTTTTTTAAAGATGTCTTATTCTTTCTAATTATCTTCTGTGCAGTATTCTTTAAGTCACATGATTTTTTTCTTGACCTTTCTAAAGATTTTTTTTTCTGAGAGTTTACCTTAAGTCAAAACAAGGTGGGTTTTTTTTAATAAAAAAGGCTCTCAGCCCACTGCAAATATTTCACCCCTTTCACTTCCCCTTTAAGCAACTTCTTAAAAGGTTTTTTCAACTTTCTGTAGCTTTCCTTATGTCATATATTAATTTGAAAACTACTATATAAAGTTTAGGATGATTTATTATTTCAATAAAGTTGCTAGTACATTAGTACAGCTACATTTCCTATTACTCAGTGGCCCTTAGGACAAAGTCAGGAGTTTCTTCTTCCTAACTAATCTATTAAATTATCATTTAACTTATCTAAAAATTGAATCTGACCCTTACGCTCATATGAGATTAATCTATGAGGATCAACTGAATGCTCTCATTCTGCTGTTTCCACTGCCCTGGGTCATCTGCTCTGGGTGGTCAACCTGGAGGCAGAGCTGCTCTGAAAGCCTGGTCAAGACTGTCAGTCTCTATCCTTCCCCGACTCAGTAGCACTGTGACTGGTGGCCTGTCACTGCCACTGTCAGCTCTTTGTCTCCTCCATGCCTCCAGTTCATCAACAGTGGTTGTTGGGTCTCTGAAGAGCATGAGTTGACTGTAAAATATGTTGGCAATCAGTTCAGAAAACTTCTTGAGTGATGTCTTCCCAATTTTTTTTGTTTGTTTTGTAAAGGTGTGCTCGTTGCTTTTGATTCTTTACTTCCCAGTTGATCTATTTAGCAGGGGTTTTTTTGTGTGTGTGTTTTGTCTTCAGAGGATTGAGGACTCTTTCCTCCATCTGAAACATCTGACATACATTTGAACTCATGAGGCCAAAAGGACATTGGCTTGATATGAATAAATTATAAATGTTAGTAACGAATCCACATTTTCCTTAATTCAATAAAATGTCATATGTTGTCATAATTACTTCTTTGAAACTGGAATCTCCTATCTCGTTTGAATTATACTCTAGATAAGATTATTTTTACTGTTTTTTTTTTCTGAAATACATCAATAAGGAATAAACTTATAGAAATTAGAAGAAAACAACTTAATTATTGCCCTAATTCCATCTGTAAGTGCAGGTAAGAGATGCTGTCAGACTTCTAAAACAGTGAGCCCCAACCCTTATCCCATTCATTCACTGGCCAATTTTTATGAGTGTCTAATTCACCTAAGTGAGGTACTTCTAAAATCCACTCTGATTGAGACCAATTTCACCTCAGAAAATGAACCCAGATGGAAAATTTTGGAAACTCTCTGAAACTAAACAAGTATTTGTGTAATTGAACTTGAATTAATTTATGCTTCACTTAATTTTTATTCCTTAAAAATATCAGAATATAGTCGAAATCTCGATGCTTTTGAAGTCAGTGGGTTTAAGTGTGTTGAGGATTTAATTTTGTCTTTGTCAAAATAACCTAATGTTAACTAAAGTGATTGAAAGAGTATCAGATAGTTATAGTTTAGCTAGACCAGCTTTTTAATTCCTTATATCTTGAGCCTTAAAGCCAATTTTAATGAAGATGATAGAACATTTTGATATATATTGTTACATTTCCTCATCTCTTGTATATTCATGGCTTTAAAAATGTTCAGGTAATTCATCAGTAATCAAAAAGCCTGTGAAAATATCAATAGAATTATTCAAATGTCCTGTAAAATTTAAAAAGAATTTCCGTAGGAAATGCCAAAATTAATGGCCATGCTTCACAAGAAGAGGTTAATCGCAGTTCATTGTTTTGCTATTCACTGCAGTGACAATACTCATTAGAAATGCATTTGGTATCCATGTAGATGTAATATGCGGTTTTTATAGATCTGCTCAAGTACTACAGCTAGATATTTGCAGCTCTTACTGTTAACTACTGTTTGCAGAAGAACCAGATGCTTAACGCACCAAATGCTAGAAACCACAGCTACAATCAATCTCTGCACCCACGGAAATAATTTTTGAAGGCTGATTCCTGCAAAGCCACGCAGTGTGAAGTGTTAAGCATGACTCAGGAAGAGCCAGAATTCAAAACTCCATTTGAAAATGGAACTTCATTCCTTGGAGACTTGGAGATAGTTCTCAAAAGCTATGTGGACTGTTGTGGAGTCCTGTGTTTGTGAATTTGTCAATGTACTGAGTGCTTTGGGTGCTTAAACATAGCTGCACATCTGGGATTAAAAGGGAATCTGTCTTATTCTTTAAAGCTAAAATTATCTTTATTATGGCCCACACAAAATATTTGCATTAATTTGCGTCACTTACCACTTTGTCCATAGTAAACCTAAAAGAATTAATCACTCTCTGAATTCATCAAACACACAAAAATCCTCACCTCACTTTGATTAACTCTGTCCACATCCATTAAAAACACCAGTCCATCAGGGCTATTTGCTGTACTTGTTCACACATCAGAAAGTCCAGTTACCTGCAACCTTAAGAGTAATATTGAATTTTAATTTCAGATTTGATGTCTTGTCCCCTAGTTCTTGTTTTATGAGTTGTAGATTATACTTGCCAAAATATTTTCTGTGTGCCATTCAATTCCATTGACAAGATCTTGTGATATACACTGCAGTCACTGTTTCCGTAGTCAGAAAGAAAAGGTGAAAGATATTGCTTATCTTAGAAGAAGCTAATGCATAACCTATAGCTTTGTTGTGAAATGTTCTAGTAGGATGTATTTTCACAGGGTACATAAACTTTGGATACAGTCATAAGTCAGGCTGTGTGAGATTACTGCCTATTACAACTGCAGAGAGATTCTTTTAACTGGTCTTTCTCATAAAAATAGCAGATAGTCTACGGCTAAGCATTGTTTTGACTGTTGGTGATCTTTGTAAAAGAGATCTAATGTCTTACAAGGAAACAGCACCGATGCTTGTTAAGACAAACCAAAATTCCAGTACAACTCTCCACAGCTTTCATTTTACTTATGTGCTGAGCAGCTCAAAAGGACATCTCACCTTCTTTAGTGGCTCTCTTACTTCTGCCAAAATGCCCTTGTCAGCACAAACAGCAGTGGGCAATCTACCCTGACCATCCTGATGACCAAGGGGAAGTGATTGATTACCCAGAGAGAGCACAACATTAGGCACCGGCCACAAATATCTGTTTCCCTCTGTTGTACGGTACAGGAGAAAGAAGGTGCTTTTGCTAGAAGGGAGTCTTCTTACAAACAAGAACAAAAAAAAAAAAAAACAAACAAAAAAAAACCAGAAGAAATAAGACTCCTTGGTACTGCAGAATTTTTTATGCAGTTGTCTTGCAGAAAAAAAAAGTCTCAAATGTCCTCAAATATTAATACTTGTAATGAAATGTTCAGATTAGCAATTGCATAAATTCTTTCCTCTGATGAAAGTTTCAGCTGGTGGGATCACAGCTGATTAAAAAGATTGTTTCAGCCACAGTCACCTTTACTTAAGCTGATGGCAGGTGCTATCATCCAATTTAGAAGCCAACACAGTATGGGAAATGTGCTTCTCTGGGGGGCGGAATCTGGCTCATATTGTTCTCGGCATACTGGCATGGTGGGTGTGAAATGAGGCACGGCAGGACAAGAGAATGAGGGCAGATTGTGGTAGGGAGGATAAAAGGGCTTCATGAGACCTTTTAATACGTTTTAGCTAAGAGACTTGGGGCTATCTCTTGTCTCGATTTTGTATTTACCTTTATGGGGTTTTAAAAGAGAGCAGAATTTCCCTGCTCTTAATTTATGCCACTTACCAAAGATCCCTGGAATCAAATCTGTGCTAATTTACACTATGTGCAAATCCTCTAAAGTCAATGGGTTGCAATCTAAATCAGAGCATAACCCAGGTCAGAATTTGGCCCATAATGAAGAGCCAATTAAAAATGTTGCCCGAAAGGAGCAGCTAAACCTATTGATTTTTGATTTAAATGAATCCTGTTTGGATTAGATCTCAAAATGTTATTAAAACTGAAACAGAATGATCTTTATTCTAGGAGATGAAAGTGTTTAGCATATCTGCTCGCTTGGGACCTGCAGGGAGAACCTGTACTGATAGCAAGAACCAATTCCTGAACAGTGCCTGAAAACTAAAATATGCTATGAATGATAAAATCAAAACTTGCTACTAAATATCGAGGTAACTTTGAAATAGCTAAGCAAAGGGGCGATAAAGAACAACTGGGTTTTTTTGTGGGTTTTGGGTTTTTGGGTGGTTTTTTTTGTTTGGTTTTTTTTTGTTGGTTTTTTTTTTTTAATTCTAGGATCTTTGTGATTTACTATAGCATTTGTTCCGAGGCCCTGGATGTCTTTACTATCTCCACATATTCGTAATACATCATTTTGGATCAAATTCATAGCTAGTTTTCACAGGTGCAGTCACATTAATTTCACACCTCTGAATTTAGCTCTTTGCTGTTTATCTGGAGATCATTCATCAATATTCGCTGAAAACTGGCTTGCTCCCTTCTCAACAAATAACCATATCAGCCTCTGATATTTTCAGCCAGAGCAAATTCCACCTGGTGGGTTTCATTTATATACGTATATTATTCTAAATATAGGAAATATTCTAGCAGATGGAAAGCAGGGTGTATATGACCATCTATAGTAAACTTTAAATAAATTGGGTTTGTGAGGAGTCCTTCTCAGCTGGTTATTACATAAATAAATCAAGAAGTATCAAATGTGGAAACATTAATCTGATTTTGATACCATCTTTTAGAGTCATTCAGAACAGCTGACATAAAATAGCTATAATTACACATTGTGGTATTGTATCATGTGTTTCATATTTCATAACATTTATTCTCAGTGAATGTCTCAACAGTCTCCTATTAGTGGAAGACTGTTATCCTTTGACAATGGCCTATTTTTCCATTTTGCTGACGTTAACTCTTAATTATATTTTTTTTAGCAATAATAAATTAAAGTCAATGAGGATTATAGAAATCTCTCTCACTAATACCCTGTGACTGTTACCTTAAATGCTTAGGGCTACAAAATGAAATTTAGTGTGTATGAGCTCAAAGAAGCTATTTACTACTTCAACATTTTACAAGTCATACATTAACATTTAGCAAGTCATAAAAAATTTACATCTTTAAGCAATTTGTACTTAATAGGTTAGTAATATGCATTGCATCCAGGACGCTGAAGAAAGTATCCATAAAATGAAGGCATCTTGCATTGTCTGCAGATAGTTTGTACTACTGGTGGATGTACCATCAAACCCACAGAAAAGCTCTGACGTGCTCCTCCTGTTTCGTTAGAAGCTATTCTCCATGGGAATAATAAGATGCCCACAGTACCAAACTGATACAAACCATCTTAGTTATTCAACTGGTAGTAAATCAGTTGCACTTGAAGGAAAAAGATTAATCAGAGCAACCAATATAATGAAGCGATGGACATGGGTTATTGTGACTAGATTGGAATAAATATTGGTATATAATGTCTGAATATCTGCCCTATTTCTTTTCAGTAGGTTACTGCAGTTATTTTTGGTCAGTTTCTATATACACTGAAAAGATGAGTTATTAAGGACATAAACTTCATCTCAGAATCATGGTAACCAAGCTCTGGAGAGCTCTGTAAATTAGTTACATCCATTGTTAACCAAGTCGGTGCCACTAGGTGGTACCCAAGAATATGAAGCATAGACAGTCACTTTCATAAGACTTCCCTTGTTTCTCAAGGGAAGAGACTTCTTTGTGCTTCTGAAACAGACTCTGATAGTCTCATCCTCTTTCAGGTGGATATTAGAGGCACAGAGAAATTAAGGCCAGATCCCTCCCAGATGTGATACTGTTCTCTGAGTTCCCATGCAGCAGTACTGAGCAGTGGGGCAGCCTTCTTTTCAGACACGGATTATTAAAATCTAATTAAGAGGTATTCAAGATGAGACTGAAAGCTAAAAATTCTCAGTA
Organism: Chlamydotis macqueenii; assembly: GCF_036417535.1. Taxonomy (NCBI): domain Eukaryota; kingdom Metazoa; phylum Chordata; class Aves; order Otidiformes; family Otididae; genus Chlamydotis; species Chlamydotis macqueenii. The sequence continues at coordinate 5,223,846 of NC_141561.1, read as the reverse complement.
GAAAACCAGAATGTGAAGTCATTCATGTCAATTCTGAACTTCTTTCAAATGTACTCTTAAAAGAAAAAAAAAATAAAGCTAGGTTTTCCAGATACATGGTTCCTATTAAATTATTTACTGTGCTCTACTCATTATTATATAAGCTAATTTGGACATTCTGCTATTTACATGTCTTTGCCATTGAAAGATAAAAAATGAATAGGATGACAGTACGGAATAGGATGTTTAGACAGCAAGATACTTCAACAGTAACTGCTAACATGTTTCATTCAAAATATCCATCTACAATATTGCAATTTGTTTTAAAAGAATAAATTCAAGATATGGTTCCTGCTTCTGTAAAGTTTCTCTTTTTTACAATACAATTCCGTATTACTTATCCCTTAAATTGTTGTGGTTTTGTTTAGTGAGGGGGGGAATATGTGCTCCAATCCTGATGCTGTCTCTAGAGGGACATTAAAAAAAGGCCCCAAAAGAAATATTAGTATCTTCATGTCATAGACTTTAAGAAATGTTTTGGGTTTTGCTTAGTAATATTAATCCTTTTGAAAAGTAAATTTTTTTTGGTTAATCTTTAAAGCAAATGTGTTGATTAGATCATCCCAGATCTCCTCCAACATGTAGCACTTTTTATGGCACTTTCATCAAATCTACTCATCTTCCTACTAATTTGTTTTTCTTAGGAGTTATCTTCTGTCTAGCCCATCTTTGGAGAGCAAAGGTAAAAGCTATGATCCACACTGTCAAATTTTGCTTGTGCTTTTGCCTCCTTCTAGATTATAAAACAGTGTTCCACAAATATACATATACAGAGATATTTCTAAGGTCTTGAATGCAAACAATGCTGTTGATACTTCTGCATCAACTTTGTCACAAGTACTGGGTCCCTCCTACCTCCTCTCCAATCCTCCCCACCTTTCAGCATGCCAGGGAGCACAAAGTCCAGCCTTTTTAGAACTGTTACTTTTATTAGAGGGGTCATACTGCTTTTTAATGCTCAAAATAATTGAAACAAATACTGTTCTGAAATGTTTGAAAATATTTTTTTTTCCCCTCTGCTGGTTAGAGAACAAGTAAACATTTGGATGTTTTGATCCTGAGCTAGGTTTCCAACTGTGGAGTCAATACATGTATATATGCATTAATTGCTGTAATTTCCTTTGAGATCAGAAAATTTTTTTACTCAATCAATCACTTTGACCATGATCTGAAGCACACACAAATCTAGGAAGAAAAATCATGCAACATCCTATCATGAATGGCCCTGGCAGCAGCACATCCTCAGTACTGATGCTTCTCAGGTTTGCTTTTTTCCCCGGGGTGCTGTACTGTCTGCCTCCCAAGTGGATGACAGAGATCAGACCTATCGCTCTTTCATCCTGCGTAGGTAATTCAGCACCTGTAACTCCCAGTTTAAAAGACCGTGGGGGCTTTGAGCATCTCGCAGAGGAAGGAGAAGTGTCACAGTTAATGTTCCAGCTGATTTCAAAGCACAGTAGGTTAAACCTGCTCCTATGGGTAATGAAGCAGCTTGAAGACAGGTCAATGGAAGTTTAGAAAATTGAAGACTGTACTATTTGCTGAGGTTTTTACTGCAGAAATTCCTATCACGGAGACCTTAGACACCTTTCATTAGTCCCTACTGACACACTGGGTATTTAAAATAGAATAGAAAAGAATCATTAAGGTTGGAAAAGACCTCTAAGGTCATTAAGTCTAACTGTCAATGCAACACCACCATGTCTACTAAACCATGTCCTGAAGTGCCATGTCTACACATTTCTTAACACTTTCAAGGATGGTGACTCCACCACTTCTCTGGGCATCCTGTTCCAATGCTTGACCACTCTTTCAGTAAAGAAATTTTTCCTAATATTCTATCTAAACTTCCCCTGCTGAAACTTGAGGCCTTTTCCTCTCTTTGCTAGTTACTTGGGAGAAGAGACCAACATCCACCTCACTACAACCTCCTTTCAGGTAGTTGTAGAGAGTGATAAGGTCTCCCCTCAGCCTCCTCTTTCTTCCCCAAACTAAACAATCCCAGTTCCCTCAGCTGCTCATCATAAGACTTGTTCTCCAGATGCGCTCCAGCAACTCAATGTCCTTCTTGTACCGAGAGGCCCAAAACAATTGAATTTTTAAATTCAGATTAAATGCTCAGGACATTTGCTCTATTTCCACTTAAAATCCAAGGAGAAAAACAAAAGAAAAATGTATATGAAATGGTCATGTTACGAGTCTTTTTTTTTTTTTTTTTTACTTTTTATTAAGTTTTTATTAAACTGAATATAATTTGAAATTTCGGAGTAGTTCCTCTTGCACTGGGTGCTATCAACATTTCTTATGTCTCTGTGAGAAATAGTGGGGGGGAAAGAGAGCATAAGAGTATTATATTTTGCTTATTTTTAGTACACATTTTAGGATATCCTGATTATATAGTCTGAAAAGGTGTTGGCTGTTCTATAAAAGATGACGCCTGAGGAGATAGGTATAACTACCCTGCATATCTGTCTCAATTTAATGACTGTAGTTGTACAGGGAGGAAAGAAACAAAATTGTTTTCAATAAATTTTACACATAACTTGACATTCAATCAAGCGCATCAACATTAGCAATCAATTAGTAACTCAGTGCGTAGTTTTGAGTAGATGTAAATTACTGTATACACTAATGGCTCTTAAGCAAACCTCCAGAGCAGGTTCAGTCTTTTCACCATTAAAGCGGCTAACATAAAGTTACAACAGGGAAAAATATTCAAATTAATGTAATCTATTTTAATTTTCAAATACACAGATCTAACTTTGAGTGAAAATAGCAACAACAAAAGCAACACAATTATTTCCAGCTCTCTCTAGACCATTTAGAATATTTCTCATTTGTGTTATAGCTCAGAAAATACTTTTCTCCTTCTTTTCTCTCTCTTTCATCTGACATGTCTGTCACTCCAGTATATTGTGCTTGGAGACTTCTGTGGATTTTTTTCTACTTGATTCTGTTTTCCCTTTGCACTAAAACTATAGGAAATTTAAGTGATAATAACTCCTTAGCTTCCCCTTCTCTGTAAACCTGCCTCATTCTCATTGAATTCTATGAAAATATACAATGAAAAAAATGCCATTAAACATTTTTTATTGCCTTCTGGCAACTCTGAGTCACATATGTTTTGGAGTCAAACATATATCTGACAGACTCCCGGTGATCATCAGGATCAGATCTGCTAAGTAAGAGAATGTGATTTTTAAGCCTATTCTCTTAGCTTTATCATCATTTAATGGTACATACTTCACTAAAATTTTCTTTAGAAGCATTATGTTAAATGCTGACTTCATTACACATACGTCACGTAGTGATATAATTATTATTACTGAAGTCTTACTGGAAACAAGTTGGGGCCAAAGTACTTAATTTACTTAATTAATTGTTAACTATTTGACCAAATATGTCTTCTGCAGAGGAGATAGGAGTACAATGAAGTGAGTAAAACTTCACAGGGCTTTAGATCAGACATCAAGTAAAGCAGCTATATCTTTTGGAAAAATGAATGTCATCCAATATAGAATTTCTTTCCTGTATTCAGGTTATTTGTTAATATTCTTGCTTGTGCCAGAACATGAGCAAAAGGTCTTCTCGTAGGCACTCAGCCTTCCTTTTCCCTGCATTTCCAGTATGCATAGTTCACCTTTAAAATCAGCTTTTTTTAGAAAAACATCATGATATTGATAAAAATTCTACTATTTTCCAGAGTGGGATGGTGAAATCAGAATGAATATCCCTCGCTATGGTCCTGAAGAGGTGGCTGATATCTGCCTAGGCTGATATCCCTGTTCTGTGGGTATTTGTAGAAAGTAATTGTGCTCAGAAGAGGAGTCCCGTTAAATGCTTGCATTTATTCAGGCAGTTTTACTGACAAATAGTGAACTGTGATTGTGAATATATGTGTATGTCTATTTCTCTCCCTTGTCCCTCTAAATAGCCATTATATCCATCTGTCAAACACAGTCAATATTAGTTTACTCATATCTTCTTTAGTTGAAATTAGGAAGTGGAAGAGGGCATTATTCTTCATTATTGTAGTTTATGATGCTTAAAAACATAAAACTGTAGAAAGACAGAAAATCCTAGAAAGACAAGAAAGTTACCAAATGTTCCTTTTTCCTCTTTTTCTGAACACACATGCTACCTTCTCTTACAGATTAGGAGCACAATGATGTGTGCCCACTTATACTTCATTCCAAAAATGCAACTGCTGAGACACATTGGTTTGCTTTTTTAGCAACGTTCAGAGGATCACATGAGGACATCATGGGTTTATGTAGGTAATTTACACAACATCTAAAAAGCATTGGGAGCTAGTTCTGCTTCTCAAGGCAGCCACAAAACTTTCTCTGCCCTTTAGCATGCATCAGTATGCAAAAATATGGAGATGAGCCGTTGAGTGAGCTTATCCTGGGGGTTTCTTTTGGCTTCTCCAGTGGCTGCTTCTTGCTGTGCTGCCCTGAGAGCCTGCGGCATCGGTGGTATGGAGTGCTCCTCAGCCAGCTGCTAGCGTCTCCTCAGGGTTTCTTTCTAATTCTTTCCAGTTATCCTGCCAGAGATAAAGCTATATGAAAGCTCTATTTACCAAATTCTCCCATGTCTTTGCAGTTAAGGGGTTGGAAGTTCACTCATATTGTACAGCTCCATTTAAGTCCTCTAATCTGAACTATGAAGAGGAAATTGAATTAAGAGCTGAGTCAGTCAGAATGATACATTACATTCACAAAATTAAAACATCCCAAATCTCTGTATTGTATATATATAAAAAAATATATTAAAGAATGTTATGTTAGCAAAATCAAACACTTAGAAGGTTGGAAATGCAATAAAAAACACTGCTGCCCCATGCCACTTCAAACTAAGCCTCCTTCGGCACATGAAATATACGGTCTTTAATAACAGCTCTTCATACCTTTTGCCACAGAACCTCTCCCCTGCTCCTTCACAGTATTAGTCTCCCTTCACCTTATCTCACCTGTCCTTAAATCTTCTTACTTCTTCAGTCACCCCTACCTTTCTCCCCTTTTTCCTTCCACATCTCTGAAACCATTGGAAACTCCTCTCCCATGCTCTTGTCCTCTCCACCTTCTCATCCTGCAGCCTGTGTCTCACAGCCTCCAATAACTCACAAATGTTTGCTGACCACTCTCACTGACAGATAAACTTCTTAAACACTACCTCGTCAGCTTCGTTAGACATCTGCAGAATTTCTCTTTCTACTGTCTCATGTCACTCCCACAGTACTGGTCAGTCCTTGGAAGAATTAATTCTTGATAAGTACCAGAAGGTGTGGAATTGTTGATCAAGGGCAGGGTTCAAGTCATAGGGACTCAGAGAGGATGCAATGTCAAGCAAGGGCTGTAATACTGAAGTCATGGAATCATAGAACCATAGAATGGTTTGGGTTGGAAGGGACCCTTTAAAGGCCATCCAGTCCAACCCTCCTGCAAGGAGCAGGGACATCTCCAACCAGATCCGGTTGCTCAGAGCCCCGTCCAACCTGGCCTGGAATGTTTTCAGGGATGGGGCATCCACCACCCCTCTGGGCAACCTGCTCCTCTTGCAGATCTTTTAAACTGAGACTATTGAAAGTTTGCACTATAGTTTATCCTGTATTTGAACTAACGGAAAGGTAACACCTCAACAGGCAATCACTTAGGAGAAAAAAAAATTCTATTTAAAGCGAGGGCAGTTACACTGCAGCCTGGGTCCCACATGGACACATCAGTGCGTGTCATTGCAAGATCTGGTCTAGGCGAGTTACAAAGAAAACCAGTGAAATGGATCATACCCAAAATACTGTCAAAGAAGATATTTTCTGTCTAATGCCTTTCAAGTATACAACCTTAGGGCTCACTCCTAACAACAGAAGGTAAAAGATTTTTAAACAGACGTGCAGTTTTAAAATTGACAGTGTCCCTTTAACAGCTTCAACAGTTGGAGAGTTTTATGTAGGTGGGTGAATCTGATGCTAAATAGTTAAACCTGTTTTAACTAAGAACTTGTGACTTCCAAAATAAAATCTTGTCTGTAGGAGAAAGTAACAGGAATTGGGAACAAAGCACAAAGGAACAAGCCAGCTCTAATTTATGCAGGTTCAAGGAGGCTCATCTACACGCTTGTTGTTTTTTTTTCCTTTTGTATGAAGAATTAAGTCAAGTTTCCGATACCTGTTTTTGTCAGAATAAAATGTTTCCACTACTGTTACACAGTAAGTTCAGGCTCTCATGGGCCAAAGATGTTGGGAAGCATCTACTGAGAACACAGCTCATAGGAAGTACATAGGAAATGCATAGGAAGCCCCATTATATTGTAACAGTACATGTAATTTTTTTTTTATCAAACTCGTATCACCTCTCCTACAAGCTTGACATTATTTATGATTTTTAAGGATGGCCAGGTGTTGTACCTGTTCATAAGGCTGCTCTTGTCTGCTAGCTATACTGGGTATTTCAACCCTCTACATGGCACAAAATCTTCTTCAGCTTCTGAGAATACAGCTTCTGTCCACTGGTGCTTCTTTCAAGTCAATGCCCACTCTCCAAATCCACTGCCCTGTTTGTCCTTCCACCACCCATATAGTGTATCAGCTTATCTTCAAGTCTTTTGAAATTTTTTTCCACCATGAACAGGCTATAAATAAAATGTAAAGTTATTAATGAACTAATAAAAAGTCACATAAGTTTCATTACCACTAAAGACCCAAGTTCTGCTGCTGCAATTGGTGATTTTTTATGAGATGCCCCTGCCCAGCCCAGTGCTCTACTGGTGTGAGCAGTGAGCTGTAGGGTTGCCAAGCCCCTTGTTATGCCAAAGAGATGAGCAGTGCACATGTATGTAACACCTTTACGTTCTCTAGATGACATGAGTGCAACGCATCTCAGAACTATCTTTATAGAACCTAAGACATGGAGCTGATCTGCAATTAGCACGAGGAGGTCTGGGCCAGTTAATCTACAGTTTTTCTGCATTGACCAGTGTGTCCTGTGCTCCGCCGGCACATCTGTGTTCTCTGTGTAAAACCACTGTGGGCTATTTTTGGGCTTGCAAAAGCTGATAGATCTGCAAATGCAAATGTATTCCCATTAATTAGAATAAATGACCACATGGTTGCATGGTTAACTACATTCCCAAAATCCCAGGGAAGGAACATTTTGCACTGTCAAACACTGCAGAATTTGCTTCTAAGGGAAACAATTTAGGTTTCTGTATTTTACCAACAACTAAAGAACTGAGCTGGTGCTCTCCTTGCATATTTACAATTTAAATCTAAAATTTTTGGCCACAACAATGTATCTTGCTTCCCATCTCGTAGACTGATCCACAGGGATGGAGAGAGCGACCTTGGGTGCTCTAATGATAGAATTCAGAACAGGAATTAGCTACAGTGCCTTGAATACATTGTTTGGCTACTGAGGATAATTTTTTGGGTGGCCTCTGCCGTTTTATAGCATAAGGCAATATTAGATGTATCTCTGTGTGTAACCAAACGTAGAGGGGAGTGAAGCAAAGAAGCCAGGCCAGCAAAACTGGATGAGGAAGCCATGAGGCTTGTATTCAACAGTCCGCAGTCATCTCCTCCAAAGGAAAGTACAATTAAAACCTGGATTGCTTTTTTACATATCACCTGTAGTTAATGAGCCAAGGAAGGCTGGTAACACAAAGACCTTCTCTGCAGGGCAGCACTGCCAGAGAGCCACTGTTCTTTCAGGTCAAAACCAAACCACTGTCTAAAATTTCAAAAATGTTTCAGCAATTGTCATAATTCAGTATTACCACAGCCAATTCCACTTTTTTTGTGTGTCCAAAAAGGAGCCCCTGCTATTGTTCATCCTTGGTTTGTCTATGTGGAGAATTGGCACTGGCCATGGAGGAAAGCCAAGAGAACAAACAGCCACTGAGTACAGTCACTTTCCAAAAACTGAAGAACAATAATCTCCAGAAAGGTATTTGGAAGAATCTTGAGAAATGAGAACTTCTCTAAACCACCTTCTCCTTGCAGGACATTCTGCTGTAGGAGGGTTGGTCTCCTTTGTGCAGGATGCTGTGTGTTCCTGTGGTAGGGACACTGTCTCACAAAGCATTAAGCCCATTAAAATGAACTGTAATTAATATATTTAATAGATTGACTATAAATTTAGATCCAATTTTTTAACCTGCTTCACCTCTGTGAAGGTACTGCATCAAGTGTTCTCACATCCTTGCTGTTACTGATATAACTGTAGTAGCCTATTTTTTGCATAATTTAAAAAATTTTGACTAGACTGCACAGAAGAATTTATATTAAAAACAGTTTACACTTGAGAACATTAAAGCTAATAATGATTTTTGTGTTTTGATCAGTATTATTGGTTTTATAGACTTGTGCTGTGTCTTGACAAAGCAGATGCACAGTACATGGCAGATCTATGGAAACACCAAATTAAAAATATTAAGGAAATAAATGATGTAAATTGAATTATAGGTTTCACTGTGACTCTGTTTTGAATCTACAACACAGCAGCATTTTTCGTGTAGCTAAGAGGGTATGATTTTTAACCCTCCATTCCTACCCAATTTAATTTCTGCATTTCTCAAGCTTCTTTCCTATCAGGCTGGCCACCAAATCCTGCCCCTTTCATGGATGTCTCATAACAACAAGAGTAATCACTACATTTTAAAATAAGCAGGTATGTAGAATCATGAACTTATTGGCAGCAGTGGCAAAAGTTACGTCTTGTTTGTTCATGTAATGAAATCTTTGTAACTCATGGCATCCTCTGCTAGAAAAAAAATTGGTGAGAAGTGATATGAGGGATCCATCTGAAGAAGGGGAACGCTGCTGTTGGTTTAGCTTTGTCGCTATTAGCATGATTTAATACCAATATCAGGGTATACACCCCATTGTGGGGATGTTTGTGGATGGATATGAAAATGATATCACCCCACTCCAAAGAGTGAAGAGCTTGCAGTCCTAATCCTGCTGGATGCTTCAGTGGGACAGGACCTGTACCGTACCCTTTCCATGGAGATACTCAAATCAAGGCCAGGACGAATCTACACAGAGTAACTTGTCAGGGTTAGACTCAAAGTTTTTTAAAAAAAATTCCATGACAGTTAATAAAAAACTCAATTATAAGTCACATAACATTAAAAAATATGACAGGAAGAGAAAACAACTCATGAGACACCTATTATCCAAAGATATTTCCAATTACAAATTGCAGCACAGCTTGAGCACCTGGGCTATTCATGTACACTGTCCCGAAAGCTGATTACAACATCATGATATGAGTGATACACTGACTAACACAGTATCAGTACCGTCATCTCCCACTCCATTCTTTCAGTATCATGTAAGTGGAAAGTGTTTAATTAGGAAGCTTTCAGTATTCATTTTCTAGCTTAATAGGCTTTTCTGGTTGATAACAACCTTATTACGGGTTGGGAATAGATGCTTAGCCAACCCAAAAATATCTTTTCCCCCTTTCTTGTCTTTTAAGAAAAACAAGCAAATGTATTTCCCAGCCATTGAAATGCTGTTATTAGATTGTGTGCATTTTAATAGGGCTGTGTCATTTCAATTAGCGTAAGGGCAAGAAATCTTAAATTATATTCTAATTTTGTGTGTGTAATGTCATGGGTAAAAGAGGGTAATTCCAGCCTACGGATGTGATTTTGCTGGTGCGTTTTGGTAACTCTGGGCAAGTGTGCAAGCCAGCAAATCTATCTGTGAAAATTCCTTCTTATAGATGGCGATGCTTAATCAAAGCGTTAGCATTTTATCCAAATGGAGTTCTTGCATTACTCTTCAATATATGTCCTCATTTCTTCCAGCTTCAGCAAAGTCACTGGTTCCCTAACTGGTACCTCTTGAATAAGTTAAAAGTCTTATAGTAAATTATCAGAGGATTTTATGCCAGAATTCTTTTTTGTTTGTTTGACATGAGCCTTGAATAGATTTGTGCCACATAGAAACTGAAGCTCCTTGTGCTTATCAAACATAAGACTTTAATTTTTGTTCTAGGGAAGCCTAGTGCAAGTGATGAGGTTTTATATCCTTTATGTTCCAAAACCTTTCCTTTGCCTTTCTTAATAGCTGTTGGGAAGAAAGAGAATCGATCTAAAAGGAAACTCTTTGTTTTGCTAAGTATTAATTAACATTTTTCTCAGAGTTTCCTTTCAAGATATGAGCTTATTTTTGTTCTGGTTTTGTTAGTGAGGGGGGGCCTAAGGTGGTAGCTTCTGTAGGAAACTGCTAGAAGTCGCTCCCCTTTGTTCAGTGGACTCGGCCGGGCCTAGGGCGGACCCGCTGCTGGCCAAGGCCGAGCCAATTGGTAGCAGAATGTCCCATGATAACGCCTCTGCGATAACGTATTTAAGTAGGGGAAAACAGGAAAAAGAGAGAAGAGAAGATGTGAAGCAGCTGAGCGGGTGGCAGAGAGGGGGAGGCGCGAGCCTCATGGGCCTTGCAGGCCTCACCCTCTGGCCTCCCGCTGGGCAGCCGACTGGGCCCAACTCGGCCCGGCCCGGCTGCAAGAAGTGGAGAGGAGATGAGAAGTGAATAAGATGTAAAAAGGATCCTGAGAGGCATCTGCCAGCCTGTTGTGAAGAACGGCTGCAGACGCCAAGGTCAGTTCAGAAGGAGGGGGAGGAGTAATATGGCTCCTGGCCAAGATTCCTCTGCAACTCGTGGTGAAGACCATGGTGGAGCGGGTTGTCCCCCTGCAGCCCATGGAGGTCCACGGAGGGGCAGAGATCCACCTGCAGCTCGTGGAGGACCCCACGCCAGAGCAGGTGGAGGCCTGAAGGCAGCTGTGGCCCGTGGAGGGCCCGCTGGGACAGCTGTTCTAGAGGGACTGCACCCCGTGGAAGAGATGACCCACGCCGGAGCAGTTTCACGGAGAACTGTGGCCCGTGGGAGGGACCCCACGCTGGAGCAGAGGAGGAATGCGAGGAGTTCTTCCCCTGACGATGATACAGCGGCGTAAAACAACGCGTGATGAACTGACCGCGACCCCCATTCCCTTTTCCCCCCCCGTGCCGCTCGGGAGGGGAAGGTAGTAGAGATAATGTTAAGCCCGGGAAGAGGGAGGGGTGGGGGGAGGTTATCTTGTTCCCTGTCTCATTCTTCTGCTAATTTTAGAAAATAAATGAATAGTTTTCCCCAAGTCGAGTCTGTTTTGCCTGTGACGGTAACTTTAAGGATTTCTCCCCGTCCTTATCTCAAACCTTGAGCCGTTTTTTCTTATGTCATCTCCCCCTGTTCTCTCGGAGGATGGGGGGAGCGGGAGAGAGACTGCGTAGTCTGGTCCCGATCAGGGCTGAACTACGACAGTTATTTTGGCGCCCAACGTGGGGCTCGAGGAATTTGAGATAAGGATTGAGTTTAATTGGGAGCAGTAACGGGCAAAACAGGGATTGAACTTGACAAAAGAGCAAAATGATTATGGGGAATTTATGTTCTGATTGTGGTGAAGGGATAAGTGGTGAATTGTTTGTTAATTGTCTACCCACTGTTGGTGTTGTGAGGATATTATTTTGATTTTGGTGCGGGGAATTCTATTTTCTTCTGTTGATGTGTGTGTATTTTACTTATAATACTTAAATACGTAATTCGCAGAGGCGAGGGGTGGAATGTTCTGGTTTTGTTAGTGAGGGGGGGCCTAAGGTGGTAGCTTCTGTAGGAAACTGCTAGAAGTCGCTCCCCTTTGTTCAGTGGACTCGGCCGGGCCTAGGGCGGACCCGCTGCTGGCCAAGGCCGAGCCAATTGGTAGCAGAATGTCCCATGATAACGCCTCTGCGATAACGTATTTAAGTAGGGGAAAACAGGAAAAAGAGAGAAGAGAAGATGTGAAGCAGCTGAGCGGGTGGCAGAGAGGGGGAGGCGCGAGCCTCATGGGCCTTGCAGGCCTCACCCTCTGGCCTCCCGCTGGGCAGCCGACTGGGCCCAACTCGGCCCGGCCCGGCTGCAAGAAGTGGAGAGGAGATGAGAAGTGAATAAGATGTAAAAAGGATCCTGAGAGGCATCTGCCAGCCTGTTGTGAAGAACGGCTGCAGACGCCAAGGTCAGTTCAGAAGGAGGGGGAGGAGTAATGCGGCTCCTGGCCAAGATTCCTCTGCAACTCGTGGTGAAGACCATGGTGGAGCGGGTTGTCCCCCTGCAGCCCATGGAGGTCCACGGAGGGGCAGAGATCCACCTGCAGCTCGTGGAGGACCCCACGCCAGAGCAGGTGGAGGCCTGAAGGCAGCTGTGGCCCGTGGAGGGCCCGCTGGGACAGCTGTTCTAGAGGGACTGCACCCGTGGAAGAGATGACCCACGCCGGAGCAGTTTCACGGAGAACTGTGGCCCGTGGGAGGGACCCCACGCTGGAGCAGAGGAGGAATGCGAGGAGTTCTTCCCCTGACGATGATACAGCGGCGTAAAACAACGCGTGATGAACTGACCGCGACCCCCATTCCCTTTTCCCCCCCCGTGCCGCTCGGGAGGGGAAGGTAGTAGAGATAATGTTAAGCCCGGGAAGAGGGAGGGGTGGGGGGAGGTTATCTTGTTCCCTGTCTCATTCTTCTGCTAATTTTAGAAAATAAATGAATAGTTTTCCCCAAGTCGAGTCTGTTTTGCCTGTGACGGTAACTTTAAGGATTTCTCCCCGTCCTTATCTCAAACCTTGAGCCGTTTTTTCTTATGTCATCTCCCCCTGTTCTCTCGGAGGATGGGGGGAGCGGGAGAGAGACTGCGTAGTCTGGTCCCGATCAGGGCTGAACTACGACAATTTTCAAAAGTGAAAATCTGGGGCCTGCTTTGGGTAATCCTTATGGTTGAGGACAGACAAAAATATTACCACCCTTGTTTCAGGGGAAAATTTTACATAGTAAATTTTTTAGTATTTTAGGAGGGGTTTTAGTATTTAGGAGGATTGTTACACAATACTGCAATCAGGTTTTTTTTTGCTTTAGGTTTATATGGTTCTAACAAGCTCTGGAATGTGTAACTTCAGCTGGAAATCTGATCCCTGCCAAGTATCAGCTCAACATTTATTGTGTAATGCACTTTAGGGTGGCTGCCCAGCAGATACGATCCCGCAGTTGATGTCTAAGAGTATACATTAAATCTCAGAACATGAGATTTGATATTCACCTCTCCTTTATCTGAGCATAATTATTGTCAAATTTTGCAAAGTTAAAATCTTTCATTTTGTCAAACCAACGTAGGGTGTTAAAAGCGTCGGGAACAGATGGGTGCCGGCACACCTTCGGCTGACTGTTACAGTCAGTTGGAAGCAGTGGAGCCAGAAAGCAAGTGAGGCAGATTGCTTCCTGACACCAGAAACGGGGAAGAAATGCCTTTTTAAAGATGAGATTGTTTTTCAGTTAATGATTGAGATGTGCTACAGAGATTGTTTTGTTTGTCTTAACTGCATGGTTCCAAACCTCATGTGTTCTCCAGGTACAGTCATAATTCTGACTTGCTGCATTTTCTAATTGGGAAACTACACCATGCTCAGTGTCACCGGGGTCTCAAACAGATTGTCATATTTTCTCTATGTGGAAATTTTTTGACCTTTTTCTTATATTGAAACAAAATGGTTTTGCTCTTGTCCATATGGTCCTGGAGGAGCACGGCGCATTTGGGTTGTGGTTAAAATGTTAAACATAACTTTACGGTGCAGTGGGGTATGTTCAGCCACAACCATAGGGTAAAAATATCTTTCACAAACTGTAAAGGATTGCTAGGTTTTTCTGTGCAGTTTACCTCCTAGGAGTGCTTTCCTTATAAGAAATCGAGGACAGTGATGATGAAATGTTCAATATGTGATCTACAGCTGTAAAAACAGAATGCTTAAGGATATTTCTTAGGGTTTTTTTCTGGAACTATTTTCATGTCCTGTTTTCATCCTCACTATAAAGAAGATACAAATATAAATAATACTACTCTTACCTGACATGAAAAAACCTGATCTTTAAGTGTTTAGAGGGCTGTTTGATCCTTTATTTTCAGTGTAAACTGCCAGTAGGTCAAAGTCCTAATGCCTTTCCTAATAAACAAACTAATATTTTTGTATCATTTGAAGCACGCAGCAGTAGATACAACTAACTGTGTTTTAAGGTGTTCTATTTGTCTGTGATGCACACTGGCAGTTAAAACTGAAGTACTGCGTACATGCGAGGACTGAAATCTCTGTTCTGCTGGTTTAGTTGTCAGGTAAATAATCTTTGTGAACAGGACGTAATATAACCAGATAGATATGATTTCTTGAGCTTGAAGTTCACTTTGTAGTGATATAAAAAGATATAATGTTGTTGTTTGTGTGGTACTGGATAGTTTGTGTCTCCTTGAGACAGTAAATGAAGAGATCTCTTGCAAACACCATGTTGCTGTTTCTTGCCTGTTTATTGTTCATCTTGTCTCAGTTGATATTCCTCTTAAATCTCCCCTACAAGCCATTTGAGCTTTTCAAAAGGGAAGAGAATGAGAAAGAAAAATGAAGAAATACTAATTTTACATTTTAGTGGAGAAAACTTGAGAAAGAGATCACTGTGATTCTAAAGCTTTCACATCAGCAGTCAATTGTGAGAACTCCCATTTATTTTAAGTCACTGGTTTTGGGTTAATCTAATGATCGGGCCTGGCTTACCAATTTAACAGCCGCATCTTTCCTGACACCTGTAGAGATATTCATGAGGCTGACGTCAGACTGTGCCAAGGTAGGTAACATTGGTGGGATTAGGCCGTTAGGAACCAATCTTATGCCTACTGGAAACAGAATTTTGCTATTAGTACGAAGGGTATACAGATAGGCATTTTGATCGCATTTAAAATATTCTAGTTTATGTTTATAATTTGATTTGTGTATACTGTACTTTGCGTAAATCAGATCATTTTGTAGTGTCTATTCCTGTGACTGTGAAATACGCCTTTGTAAATGAAACATAATATGTTATTTTGAATGCGTAATGGTAGTTTGCATATTGTTCTGTAAGTTGTAGATTTATGCAAGTCGTGTTGACTTTTCTTATGAATTGTTTTGAATACATTTAACTTATATTGTTTTGTATAAGAATCCTTTTTTTCAAATTTTTTTTTTTTGTTTCTTCTTGTTTTCATCTGTGTTGCTCTCTGCTTTTCTCTCTTATTTGACTGACACCTGCATGCAGGCTCTCTCTGAAGGCAAACAGCCCTGGCACACAGCCCCAAAAGGTTACAGACCAATAGCAAAAGACTGGTATGAGGCATAGGTAGCATTATAATAGAGAAAACAATGTGATGCATTATTATTGTCTGCATGACCTCCCTCTGAAGCAATGCGCAGCACCAACTTTGATATAATTATTCCTGAATGTGCCAAAGCAGTACTTTCTGAAATAGCCCTGGTGTCAAATGTGATGAATGACCAATTCTGTAATGTCAGTCCCAGTGGTAATTCCAGCAATGGCGCAACCCTCCAAACCCGAGTTGTCTGCAAACCTAGCCGGGGAGAGGGATGGGGAGGGACTACGGCCATCAGCTCCTCCTCTCTGTGTAACGCAGGACGTCCGACTTCCTCGGCTTCGGTCCTGCTTCTGTTCAAAGCGGAGGCACTCGGAGAAAGTAACCTGCTCCTGGTTTGTCCAGTTCAGAGATAGCACGTGGAGATGCTTTTACACCTGCTGCCAAGTGATGCGTGTGTTTGTCAGACTCATCAGAAGGCAAAATAAGTAACCATTGCGGTAGATTAGATATATTTTTTTTTCAAACTGAGCACCAAAATATGGACAGGTTTGAACACAATTACAAAAATTCCATTTCTGTGAGTCACACCTTTAATGGCATTTTGAAGAAGGTGTGTGAGTATTTTAAATGAAGTTCAATGTTGTGAATATGTTTACATAAAGTTTAAAATTGTAGGTGTCTGAATGTAGCGTTCAGTAATTTATCTGGGCTTTAGAAAGATGCTTTCCTTATTCAGCAACAGCTTCCATTTCAGCCACTGAACACCTACTTCTGCAGGGCACCATCACCAGACTTGCTGCATCCCAAGAGCTAAATCCTGCAAGAATATCATCGCCGTGCTACGGTGGGAATTTCTGACAAAGCAAATCAGTGCAATGCAGCACTTCGCCTCTCAGCATGCATCTACCCGCAGTGCTGCTGCTCATCAAAGAGGAGTCCTATAGGGTTTAAAAGAGAAAGCATTCCTCTTATGTTGATGACTCATCCTCATCATTTAACACATGGTATCACTGCCTATGATGTCACCAAATTTATTTTTCTGATCTACTCAGGGATCCTGTTTACAGTGTTTTCATTCCAGCAATACCCCACTCGCTTTTACTTCACCTAAGAAAAACCCTTTATACCTCCAGAGAAATACACAGAATATGTGGAATGTATGGTGCTTAGCAGGTGTTTAAAAAAATAATTTCAGCCTTGTCTTGGTATTTACTATGAAAATGTTTCCTTTTGGTTGTGTTTTTAATAAAAAATCAGCCCCAGTCATGAAAATAATTAATCTTTATATGCTGTCTTATGCAAATTCTTCTAGCTTCAGATTTCATGTGAATTGCCACATAAAACATTTAATCCATAATAAATGATAGATTTAATACAGATATGTTTTGGGAAAATTGTTTTTCTTTCACTAAGTAACACTCTTCCAAAGGCTCGACTTAAGGTATATACAAAAAGACATTAGCACTGGAGATCAATTATTGTAATAAAGCTTTATTTGGAGTTTTAAAGCAAAAACTTTTCTGTTCCTCAGATCTAGGTGAGAAGTTATTCCTTTTCTTTGCTTACATGTCGTATTTGTAAATCTCAGCCTGAAAAATGGTTCTTCCCTCTGCTGTTCTCCTCCCATGCTAACCAAAGCTTGGGGACCACTTTTAAACTTCTAGCTTCTTATTTAGAGGTTTTATTCAAAGAGTGAAAAACTTTCAAGGATTACTTTTTCCACAGCCAGTGGTAAATATCAAATTTAAAGCACGCCAGTCAGATATAAGATTTGATATAATATTTCAATCTTAAGCGATCGTTGTTTCAAAGAACAATGTAATTTATTAGAGTAACAAACCAGGCTATAATGGACTCAAATCAATATAATACAATTAAACCACATAAAATATGCAGAGCACAGTGGCGTTTTGGCTCTTCTAACTACTTTATTCTCGTGCTCATACGCAGTACTGTCTCAAAGCACGGGCCCATGGGGACCGTCTCACGGTCCCCTAATTTGAAAGGGATCCCGCAAGCAATGCATAATATCTAATGCACATGCATCACTGCCCATCTCACTTCTGGTACTCGGTGAATAAGACGTGGAGCCTGCTTAATAGCAGAGTGAATAAGACGTGGAGATCCATGATTAAAGGTGGTTTGGTAGGTGGATGGGAGGAGAAATACTAAAAAAAAAGACAAAACCCTTTGCAAATGGCACAAAAGCAATTTTAAAGGCTTAAAAAATAAGGCTAATTATTACAAATAATTCATAACACTTCCCACTATCAAAACCCTGCATAAAGGGAACGGTTCATACACAATCATGAAATACAGAATACTCTTATCTGATTACAAAAAGCGTTTGAAGCATCTAATTTAGCTTGGAAAGGTGCGTAGCACCCACATGTGCTAGTAACATATCAACTTTGAGGATCAGTCCTCTAATGAGTTTTTCTCAGACTTTTTTCTTCAATTCCCTTCTCATCATAAGACTTCTTTCATTAGGCATGTTAGTCCTGGAGTCTGGTAAGTACACTGTGGGATTTTCCAGTATGAGTAGGTTTAATTCTGTCAATTTAGCTTGATATTTATGACATGCTAAAGTCAAATATATGGTATTCTGTTAAAATATCTGTCAGATTTCAGCTTTTGGCAATTCTCTAAAGTTTCAGGGCATAAAAGAACCTTCCACCAACTTAATTTTGCAACAGATATTTGTAATCAATGGTAAGTACTTCACAAGTATATTACTTTCTATTTTGATACAAAGCATGTCTGGACATTTTAAAAGGAGAGGCTACAAAAAAAATTGTCCCTGAGCCTTTTTCTGGGAATCAAGATTGGCATATGAATTGTTCATGGTGGCTTCTAGTGGTGATTCAAAGGTCAGACAGCTGTGTTATGTTTAATGACAGCCATACAATAGAAGAATGATGGCCATTAAATATGAAGGACCAGAAAGTACGCGCTACTCAAATAACTTTTGCAGATTTGAAAAGAAAGAGCTGTTTCTCAAGATGAGTGTCTCAATCCAAGTATCATGTTTTCACAAATTTCTAAAGGAAAAATAAATGTCTCTTGAACTGAGCCTTATCTTCAGCTGGTGTAGTGGCCCACTTATTCGGTGCAACACAACTGAGTCACAGAAGCTGAACTTACAGTTGTGAATAAAATTTCCCAATGTACTTAATGCTACAGTGGAGCAAGGGACTTGGGTCCCAAAGCATTACATATTTTTTTTTTAATAGGATTAAAATGTTTTTTGAAAATTGTACCCTTTTCTTTAAAATATGAGATTTTCAGAACTGTTAAGAATGCTTCAGCTTGCTTGGGTTTTGTTTGTATATTTGGTTTACTTGCAACAGATCTTTCTTATTCGGTTTACTTGAAACCTAACTTTCTTATTTCACCTTTTTAATTAATTGGACACAGTAGATGTGGTCTGGCTTTGGTTCAGAGCTGTCTGACAAGTTCAGACCATAGAGAAATTAGGGAGTACGCTACTGATGAGAAATCTTTAAAACCAAATTAAAAATTGCAAAATCATGAAGTGAAATGAAGGCATATTCTTTTCCTAGCTCCCTGATACGTTAGTGCCTCGCTAAGATAACGGTTCAGACCGTAAATATAGGCTTTTACGTGAAAACCTGACACTTTCTCTCAGCACATGGTGAGGATTTGGTGCTCGGCAGGTTGGAGCCCTTATGCCATCACAGCTGGTTTTTATTTTTGCTGCAGTATTTAGTTTGCTGAAAGGCAGCTTTGAAAAGGACAGGTCTACATTGAGTAAAGCCCAGCACCATAATGCTTGGGCCAGAGGACAGCCTACGTCAGGGAATTTCTTGCTGGGTTGACCCTCCAGATAAGGCTTACGTGGCTTTGTTTTAACATGGTGTTAACCTAAATGGGCAGACGATCAAGATCAAGCCTCAAGAGCTTATTTTCCCAGTGCCAAACTACCTTTCAAACTGGGACAGGGAAAGATGACTTGGCCCTGAATCTCTCCTACTCTCTAAATGTTTTTGCAACCGTAAATTTCTTCAGAACTTCTGCAGAGCTGAGGGCTTTTGTGGTGTTTATATGTAATTTGTTTATTCATTGGATTTCTTGTCACGCATGTATGCAAAGCCCCTTTTACTACAGGCTCAAATATTTGTTTACTTCCAGTGATTGCTTTTGTGGAATCTCTCATTATTCTGAGACCTCTGGCTAAAGTGTCTTTGTCTTGGATGGAGCTAGCTAAGCCCTCCTGATACCTACCTTTTGTTGCTGTACTGAATCATGGAATTTGTACTTTGCTCCAACAATATAAGATAAATTTCAATCCCTCGAGTCATTTTTTTAGTCTGTGCTATTTGGTTTTGTGGAGTTTTTTGTGTGTGTATTGGTCTTTTTTTTCAGCTGTCTTTGTGAGGAGGATGAACAAACATAGGGGACAGGGAAAGAGAAAATGAATTAGGGAGTTTTCATGCAATTTGAGACACAAACCCTTTCCAATAAGTTCTCCATTTTTACAAGTCTTTTTTTTTTTTTTTTTTTTGTGGCACTAACTGCAGGGATGCCTGATTTTTAATCTCTTCATATTTTTAATTGTCTGTTTACACCTGTTTGTCATGATATTACATGTTGTCTGTATGCCATCAAGAACCTTTGCATCTTGCTAGCACTTTTTTGGCTTAATCTGTATTATACCTGACACCCTCAGGGTGGGGAAAATTCCAACTGTTGATTAGCTGATTGTTCAGGATCCCATTGACATTACTGGAGTGACTTGATTTCACATTGTACCCTGCCTTCTAAGGAAAAAAAACAACCAACCAAAAAAAACCCCCATATAAATATATTTTTATTTAACAAGTCCACAATTAAAATTACATTCTGCTTATACTACAATGTTAACATCTGTTAGCTAACATGTGAAAATAAATATTTTCCCTAGCCTGGATCTGATTGTCACATTTCTTTTAAAGTAGCAGAGGTTTTCACACCCAGAAGTCTTGCTGCCATTAGGCCACCAGAAGTGGTCAGCTGCTGCTCGCTGTGTGCAGAAGCTCATGCTGTCTTGCAGATCAACTTCTGAGACTTATTCAACAGCTCAACTGTATGGGATTCCTATGGAGATGAGAAAATAAAATCAATACTGAGTGACAAAACAATATCAGCTCAGCAGAGAAGGCTTCTGCTGATGGTACTCATCTCCGTGTAACCTGGGTACTCAGTGCAAATGAATTAGACTGAAGAGAAACACAAGGCAGCTGAGACAAATTATGCCTAGTTTATAGATGTGGAAGTTGAGACAAAGTAAAAATTAAGGAATCTGCACCAGACCACAAACAATAAATCTGGGAAATGATAGTCAAGAAAATGTGACCTTAGCCTTTTGCTCTGCCTACGGTAACTTTTCTCCTGCCAGCACTTAAGTTACACTTGTGCCATAACAGATGCTGCCTGAGACAGCCCTCCCCTTTATTTTGCTAAGAAATGTCGATTCTCAGAAACAAAGTATTGGTGAGCTGTGTTGGCTTTGTGTTAAGCATTGGGGTAAGCACAGTTTACTTCAGGGTGACATGACAATAATTTTTCTCACTTCTCTTAATTAAAATAAAAATTAAATAATATTATTGATAAGACTTTATAAAATAATAATTTCTATTAGCTTCTTCTAGTTTGCAGTATTACAGGACATTTCTTTGAGTATTGAATTTCAAATCTCACTTCTCTTTCCTTAGAGAAAACTAAATGCTGTTGAGGCAGCACTATTGAGGTTAACATCATGGGTTTCATACTGTGCCGAAGCCAGGTAGCACTCATACTTCATTAAAAAGTCTCTCCTAGGTTTCACTTATAACTTTTGGACAATACAGAAACCTGCTTGATCTGTCCCACTACACATTATTAGATTTGGAGATATGACATGCTCAAAAAAAGATTTCCTTTTTTCTTTCTTTTTTCCCTATATTGAAATGGCTTGCTGAAATATGGGATGGGCTGGACTCAGGCCAAAAGCACTTTGAGGCCATATATTTATAATGGTTTAGTTATGAAGAATAGCATTTGGCTAATGGACCCATACAACTGCTAGCAGAATATTGATATATGTTCAAACCACAGGTCATATACAAGGGGATAAAGCCGTGAAGAATCTTGCAGAGGTTAGTTTGTTGTGTTTAGGTGCTTTCTTACAATTTGTCTATTTATTATATTTGCTATTTTAAACTGAATTCAGTAACATCTTTTCTAGCCACTCTTTTGGTACAAGATACACTTCGTATAGCTCTGTCATCCAATTCAGGCTTTCGTTAAAATCTATTAAACTTTTTCCCTGTATTCACTTCTTCTGCCAAGGACGTTTCCGTGAAGTACATTTTTCACACTTTTTCCACTATGGCTCTTCACAAAGATTAGGTCATTTGTGTCAACTTGTAAACAGTCTTTTGGCTTACGATTCTTTTCTGTTATTATTGTAGATTAAAGTGGTTTTAGTAGCACAGTACTGTAATGTTGAAAAATAATTAGAATGTCCCAGTTTCAGGCATAGAAATTATTAAGTTAAGCCAAAGCCATGCTCAAAGTAGGGTTTTGACAATCACCCATAGCAGATGCTTCAGAGAAAGATGGAAAAACCCTATACAGCACAAGGACATAATAGCTAAATGGGAAGTTTCTTGTTATACTTAGGGGCTAGGAGCTTGAATGCCCTCAAGAATAACACAAGAAATGTTTGAATTCTTATTTTATCTGCAGTTGTTCTTATATATATTTAAAAACAGGTATGAATCTTTGTCTTGCTTGTATATTACAGTATGCCACCTTTACCTGAGAGGCTCTTAGTTTCTGCTCTGGTTAGAAACATCTCTGACATACTAGTAGTCTCAAATCTTTGATTATTCAAGAGATTCTTCCTTCTATGTAATTGGGAACTATTACCTACTTTTGGCTTGTACACAGAGAGGATATAGAACGCACTACTAATGTGTCTTTTGGAAAAGTGTCCTACAATGTAGGTTTGGTGTGTTTAGAGATGAAACTCTAATGCTGTATGCTCAAATCCCAATGTGTGTCATGAGTGTTTTGCAAAAGTACTTTGTTTATGGACATGAAAGTGCTGTTCATCATTAGTACATGAGAAATACATAAATCATTGCACATGCCAATAAAAATTGTTACCTGAATGAACTAATTCAAAATCTCCCTGCTTTATTTGCTTTATTAGGGCAAGTACTCTGCCTAAGTACATAACTAAAGCCCCGACAGTCTGATACAAATCTCTCCAGTCATGGGGTATTTTTTGTCCAAGTACATTTGGTCCATTTTCCTGACAGATTGTTTTCTGTTCTTTCTAATTTTTTGTAAGTGGTACTTCAAGAGAAAACTAGAAAGAGAATGTCTGGAAAATATTTCAGTAAGTTGGTCTCTGTGCTCATGGCTAGAATATTCAGTGAAGAGCTAGACACGCTGACAAATACTCATGTCAGGTATATATGTTGCATAAAGTAACATGAAAGGCAAAAAAAAAAAAAAAAAGACTGACAAAACCAGTGTAATAAATGCCATAGGTAGTAAGTACAATGTAGAAAAAAGGATTGCTAGATATTTGGAGGCAGTATTTGCAATTACTTACTCTCAAGTAATTTAATTCCAGCTGTACTGCAGAGCAAGAAACAATATAATTCCAGAAGCAATGTGAAGAAATACGGCCAAGTGGTAGTGATGTATAGGAAAAATATTCTGAAACTAGTGAGAAAATTGAGACTACCCAGAAAAATCCGACAAGTGTGATTTAGACTGCTTATCAATGCATGTTTGCCTGAAGTAGAGGCAGAATAGTAGAGTCTGCTCAGCGGTGTGGCAAGAGGGCAACGTAAGGTGTGCGGTTTATTGAATACACCATACAGTCCTCCGTGTAAGAGAGCAGCAACCATGGCTGAGCCTACTGAAAGTACACACATATTTCAGGGACTCCTGCAGAGGAAGCAGGACTGAAAAACGGAAAGAAAAGGCAAAATATGTCTATTGAAGGTATTGCAAGCCAGATAGTTTTGTGAGTAGGCTGGTTTTGAATTCATCCACGATCACTGAGCAAACTGAGATGACTATTCATTATCAGTTTCGGCAGACAGACTGTCTGACCTATGCAGAACAAATGTATTTGCTCTTGGTGACTTCTGACATATTGATCTTCTGGAGTCATGGAGCCACTTGGTGGCATCTTTCAAGATGCCTCTTTCATCATGCATGCCTATGGGTTCCAGAAGCTCTTACAGAGGCTCTGTGCTTGGAGGACTTCTACTTCCCTTACATTTCAAGCTACGGTTAGTGTCATTCAGACTACTACGAGAATAGAATATAATATAGAAATATAATAACAAATTCCTTTGATTCTTAAAGAGGTCTCCTGTACAGGACATTTGCTACCTTCTGAACGGCTGTGCTGAAGAGTCCAGAAAATAGAGAGAAAAGCATGAAAGGAGTTTGGTTCCTTCCTACTCTCCAGATGGATTTGGTAGAGATACAATTGTGTGCACATAATGATGCACCCTGAAAAAGGTTAGAGGTACAAAAATGAATTTTTGAGAGTGAAGAAAACAATAATTTTAGGCACAAGTGTCCCTTCTATCACTTGGGAGGTCAATGGCTTTAGAAAATGAATCTTCATTCAGTTATACAACTTCTGTCTGCAGCAGACATTTGTGTGAAATACAGACAGCAAATATTAAAAAGGAATTTGTATCAGCCAACAAGGAGCTAAGCAAAAGCATAGGTTAGCAGAGAAAAGAGGTTCAGGTGAAATCAGAAAGTCAATGTATTGTGTATGAAGTGCACAGCTTCTCTGCAAATAGTTATCACAATAAAAAAAAAACACTTTAGTTTTAGAAACATGGAGTCCTTTCAGGTTATTATTCAATGTGTGGTGTGTGAAAGAGAATCTTCAGAGGGAATTATAGCATAATGTTTGAATTCAGTTTTGGAATGCCATTCATATGGAGATATTCTTGCCTCCAAAACTCTATGAATCTGTATAAGCTCATCTGAAATGTGACATCGTCTTGTTCCTGTTGAGATTATGGAAGTATGCTAAAAAAAGGAATAAAGATGGAAATGTTGGGGGTTTTTTTTCCCTCTATTTGACTTTCACAAGAAAACAAACTATAAATAATAAAAAAAATCCCTCAGCAGTGTTATAAATCTGGGTTAGCTGTGAGACTTAGCCTGAAGACTCATTGGCGGGCTTGAAAAGATAGCTGAATGATTTCTAAATATGAAGGATTGTGGTTATACCACTTTCAGTGAGTTTCTGATTCATAATCCTTTCTTTTTGATTTTGTTTCTTTTCCAAATCTTTGAGAATATAAGAAAATCTATTGGTAGTTTAGTTTTGTAATTGTCAAGTCCCTCGATTAATTAGGCATACGATAGAAATGAGTACAACACAAAAGTAAATGTGTGGGAGGCTGGTGAGATCATAGTTCTGCCACGCTTAGTTTATTTAATTCTCAGTGAGTCTGAATCTTGTGGAGCTGTTAAACATTTTTTTAAATCAGGTCAAGTAAAAAAATAAATTGTCGAGATTCATACAGAAGAAACCACATAACCAAAGTCTATCACTGAAACGTCATGCTTCTGTGATACACTATTTGTAATATTCAAGCTATTATTAAATTGAGATGACTTTATAGACATTGTTGGCTTGTCTTCCAGAGAAGAAATGGATCATGGCCACTGGAGAGAGTGGCCTCCATGGGAAAGACTCTTGCCCTAGCTGCCAGGCTTTCTTCAGATAGGAAGGAAACAAAATGACTGGCACAGATGCTCAGCACTACCCCATCCAACCTGTCTGATTTCTGATAGAGAATAAACACTGGTGGTCCGAGATAGGAGATGGAGTCCATCAGCCTAAGCAAGATAGAGAGAACCTGAGAAAGGAAACATCCTTGCCATTTTTCAGTACAAAGGTGAAGTACTGCTCTATCATTTCCTTGTGTGGTACCTAATGTGAAACTTAACAGTAATCTCCACAAAATCAATAGACTAATTGCAGAGAAAAGTGTTACCCAATGGGAATAATGATTGGCAGAATTTTGCCCTTAGAATTCAATTAAAGTTATTTACCAGATTGCTGTTTTCAGCATCTTTCTTATGAACTAATTTCAGGAAACAATAGCAATTACATATCTGTCAAAAAGTGTGATTTTCAGACCAGAAGACAGCAACAGTTCATGTGCGCTCCTTTACACACCTGTAGGAACTAATTCAGTGATTTGCACTGGGAAGGATGGAATCCAACCAGTTGCCCCTGCCACGACTGCTAGAGATGGGTAGTGCTCACCTGTCTACTCCTTGATACTTGGCAAAATTTTTATAATTTATGACCTATCTTGTAAAAGCTGCTTTTACTTGCCTCAGCTGAATAATGCCTACTTTTGCACCAAATTCCTCTCCTAGCTAATTAAACTGGTTTCTTCGGAAGAATTTTCTGGCCCTTTGGTCACATCCATTGAATATGAAACACAAGTGGAAAACTTGCTTAAGTAACTCGTGGTCACGGAATCCAGGTGAAATAATTTAAAATGAATATGTGTTTAAAGAAGTTATTAAATACTGAAATTGTTCAGTGAAAATTCTGTATACCAAATGGTGAGATATAATAGCTATCTGATCTGTTAAAAGGAAAAACCTTTTAAACTAATCGATCTTCCACACAACAATTTATGTCAGTGCCTTTTAAGATGATCCCTTCTTAAATGGGTAGCTGACAAAGAAATATATCTGATACAACTGCTAAATGAATAGATTTGCAATGTGCTAAGGCAATACATTTAAGAGGTCTTTCATGTATTTTGAGAAAAGGTTAAAAATCCTGGCAGCTCTTAAAAAGCAGATTCTTAAGTGGTGTCCTTTTTGTGCCATAAGATCGTGACTGAATTGGATAGGACCATTATGGCAAAACATGGTTTCTCTCCTCCTTCTCAAGACTTTATTTTCAAATGAACTAGGCAAAAATGTGGGCTTTGTTTTTACTCTGAAAAAAAAAACCAAAACCCACCACATTTTAAAAAGGGACAGGCTGTCTATAGCAGTTTTACAAAGCCTGGAAACAGCATCTCATTCCCACTCATTCATCCAGCCCATCACGGTCTTGTCCAAATTATCTAGTCTCTGGCTGGCCTCCAGGACAGGCTGATGAAGGTTTTGTTTGCATGATTTTCTTTGGCATTCCATCATCTGTACATGTAAAAAAGTATTTTAAAAATATTGGAGCTTACTGCTTTTTTTTTGTCCTTAAAAGAAAAAAGAGGTGGTATCATCACCATTTCAAGGACAGCATTTTAGTCAATAATGTATTGTAAAGTTTTGTCTCTACAAAGTATCACAGTGATGCATCCTGTGTCTCTTGTCATATTTCTCTTGTGCTAGTTATTATGAAGAACAGTGTAAGATGGGAAAACAACTACAATTTTTCATGGTAATGTTTGCAAAGAGTGGCTGGTAAAAGGTGGGAAGTCTTGTATCACTTGTTCCTGCATATTCAAGTACATATGCTACGCTATATGTGGTGCTGAATCTGGAAACAGCTGTCCTGAAGAAGAGGGAAAAAAAAGCATTGTGAGAATTTACTTCCTTGTCTGCTTCCAGAAATAAGCACTGAAGTACACCACCTCGTTGGGGCAGATTGCGAAACGCGGGTTTCACGGGGACTGGCAGGTGTATTTACCTAGAGGTAAATCCTATCGAAGATCTACACTTTTCTCCGGTAAAAAATGAGCCGAGGCATGGCTATAACTCAAAGTACATCTCTGTACTTAATGAGAAACCACATGCTGCTCACCAGTATGTCTCCGTCCAAGTCTGGGTGCATCATCTTTTTAAAATCAAAGAACAGTTGAGATTTAATGTTCACCAGTAAATTTCCTCTCTGCTCCCTTTAGGAGAATGCTTCCGATTCGCAGACATCTTTATGTGCCTATAACTCTTTATTTTTAGTGTCGCTATATTGCCTATGAGGCCTCGTCGTAGGGGTGAGCAGCTATCTAAATAAGGTGAACATGCAGGACTAAAAGATGATTTTCCAATCTCAGAGTAAGATAGGCAGGAATATAGAAATAAATAAAAAAGAATGGGCGAATAAGAGAAAGCAATGAGGTAATATTGATTAACACAGTGTGTAGTACATCTCAGTGTGCCCATAGCCAATGAAAAACAAAGCCATTTCAAGAAAAGAGAGGTTTGAGGGATGTTCTAGAGGAGGAGTAGTTATTTTTTCCTATGTTTATGGGGAGTTCCTGCAAAGAGGGAGTGATAGTATGGGAGAAAGCATGAAAGTGTCAACTTGAAAAATTAACATTTTAAAAATGGAGTTTATCAGTGTGATCCAGTTGGAGGTGGGGATGACAACATGACTTCAGGGGAGGAAACAAGAAGTTTGTGTTTGACAGAGCAGAGGAAGCAGGAGGAGTAATAAGAGCAAGAGGATTAAGAGCAGCATTCTGCTCGAGGCGGGCATGTATTGTTAATGCCACAGAGAAGAGGACTGCAGAGGCTGAAATTCATGACAAAGAGAGCCTGAGTTAATTTCTAGCTGGTTTGATATTTGTAATATATGCATCCTAGACATGCTGAGCAGAAAATATCTACAGGATTTTATTTGAAGAAGAGCTGGAAACTGATGAAATGACAGCACGATGGCATCATCCACAGTGTTCACAGAGAAGAAAGCTTGTTATTCAAGTGAAGCATGTATCCAGGTTAGGTCATCTGATACCAGAAAGGGTTGCAGGTTGATGGAACACTAGTGACGGGGCATAATATGTGGCTAATGTATTTAATGCCAAAGGAAATCGTCAGGAACCAAAATGAAAAAAAACAAAATGTTTTTTTCCAGGAACACCCTGATGAATAGACAATGCATTTGTCAGCTGCTGTGTGGATTAGTATGTAAAGCAATATTTAGAGGCCCGATTTTTGCTGCTTATCATCCAGTTTGTTGTCAGAGCGCTGCAGAGGTTGCTGCTTGGTCCAACCTGCTCCCGGTGTCATGGGCAGAGGAGGCGGCACCGTCTCTGTGCAAGCAGTCAGAGCGACTGAACCCGAGGAGCGGATGCTCATCGCTCTCCCCAGGAGTCTGGATGTGACCTTGGCCCAACATCACTGCCCCAGCACCTCATCCTCTGTGCTGTCATGTCTTGGCCAAAAATAGCGATGCAGGTGATTTTCTTTAAATCCATGGATAGGACAGATGATGCAGCATTTTGAAGTGCTAGCAGCACCTCACCAAGGTTAGAAGGACTTACAGGCTGGGGGACAAGGGCATGGATATTCCATATAGCATGAAGCATGCGTGAAATTCGCATAATCTGAAGGACGTATTTGTGAGTGAAAAGAGGACATTCCTCAGAAGCAAATTAATAGAGAGCTTAAAAATGGCTTCTCTGGTTACTACATATATTGCCAACGTGCTAGAGAGAGGCATTATAGAAACTGAGATACAAGGTAGACTGCCCTCAAGTGAAGAATTAATGTTATTCTTCTAAGTAAAAATAATGGGTCATAAAATTCCTCACTTTATGTTACGCACCCCGTTTTCTAATAAACTAGTATGAACAGGATACCTGTGCAAAGGATTTTCCAAGAAAGTGAAATAGAATACTTTCTTAGCAGAAAACCAAGTCTTAATCATTTGTATTTATCACTTTTTTTTATGGATGTAAAGTTTTCCAAGACCTCAGTGAAGACTTAAGGCCCAGCTTTGACTGATACAGAAGAAAACACCCTGCTATCTAGTTTAATCTTTTACATTGTGACAAATAATGTAATGCACAGGATAAAGTAATTTCATTATTATAGTTTTTATCCTGTAATTGTCATCCTCATATGCCCATTAGAAGGTGCGGTGACACGGTAAGGAGCTCCCCATGAGTTATGTGACTGTCTTGGGAATGAAAGCAATACCTGCTGGTTTGGATCCTGAAAGGAGCGATACTCAGAGAGACACAAGGCTAAACCAGCAAGGAGGTAGGGACAATTTCTCTGTTCGTACTAACCTCTCAAAAGCAAGAGATCTTCTGTGCAAAGCAGATAAATTACACCTTGGCCTCTCGAATAGGTTATTGAATGGAGGACAGTAAGAGATATGCATGAATAGACATGTCTGTATCTGAGTGCGCCCATGTGAGGGACCATATTTCTGGCAGAGATCAAAATTATATAGGATGATACTGATTTATTTGCTTTAAATAACTCAGCTCACACTAGCCAACAAATGGCAATGCTTTGCAGTGAATTTATGTGAGAGAGCTGAAACAATATATATTTCTAGAGGTTTAATCTTGATTTTTGTCTTGAATGGAAAATGAAATACATTGCAAACTCAGGAGTGTCTGATTTACACAGAACATGCCAACTAGAGAGGTAGGGCATCATTGTTCTGAAATATTTGTCTTTTACATTTTATTTTTTAAATGCTACGTTACATTAGACAGATTAAATAAGGAAACTAAGTAATGTCTAGGTTATATCTTTTACATTTTACATGTTAACAAAAATCTAAATTTTACTGTAGATGTACATTTTACCTAGAAATATTTTTTTTTCTACTAGTACAAAAACGTCTCATACCATGTTTAACATATTGCACAGGCAGGCTCATTGCATAGGCTAATAGTTGTATTCACGCCAGAAAAAAAATGATGAAGAGGCACGTTTGTTTCTATGGGAGTGTTTCCATCTTGCTTCCATATGGAGATGTCACTTTGGTGTAGCGTTAGGCAAGGGAAGATCTTCTCTGGCCCCGCAACATACTATTGCTGGAACTGGTCCTCTGCTGCTGGTTTTGGAAGCTGTAATGCGGAAACACAGTTTGAAAATGTGGGAAGAGGATCGTTCCCAGTACTGGAGCACCTCTCCTGTGAGGCCAGGCTGAGAGAGTTGGGGCTGTTCAGCCTGGAGAAGAGGAGGCTCCAGGGAGACCTTAGAGCGGCCTTGCAGTACCTAAAGGGGGCCTACAGGACAGATGGGGAGAAACTCTTCAGTAGGGCCGGTTGTGACAGGACGAGAGGTAATGGTTTCAAAATAGAGTGAGGTAGATTTAGATTAGATGTTAAGAAAAAAATTTTTACACTACGGGTGGTGGAACACTGGCCTAGGTTGCCGAGAGAGCTGGTAGATGCCCCATCCCTGGAAACATTCCAGGCCAGGTTGGACGGGGCTCTGAGCAACCTGATCTGGTTGGAGATGTCCCTGCTCCTGGCAGAGGGGTTGGACTGGATGACCTTTAAAGGTCCCTTCCCTTCTATGATTCTACTTGTTTTGCTAATTCTAGTATGGATCAGCCTTCTCAGTAGCCTGTTGGTACGTAGGTGCGTACGTATGTTCTGACGTGGCGCACCCACTAGAACGCTGTGGGAAGGAGAGCTCTATATCCACCCGTGGCTGTCACCCCGTTGTGCCATGGATTACATCTCCGAGCAGCTTCAGCAGGAGCTCCCAGGCTCTGTCTCTTTTCACAGGATTCAGACTCAAAAGCCCACGTATGAATATTTAAACAAAAGGCATTAACAAACCTGCCTGGGAAATGTAATAAGAATGTCTTTTTGAAGAAAATATGCTTCCAAAATGACAGATAGCCACGTTTTTCACCTCTTCAGTTCTAAGTGCTCTTAGTGTTAATTTGTGAATTATGGTTTCTAATGAAAACAGTACTTTATGCAGTAAGGATGTCATTATATTTTCTTAATCTATTTTACAGAAGGTCTTTTGTTGTTCAGGCTGTTCTTATTTAAAAGCTAAGGCTTGTTTTGTATTTCACTGCCTGTCACCGGCTTGCTGACAAAAGTAAAGGCTATGAATTTGTTAGACCCTACTTTATAATATATTCTGTTTATCATCATTTCTTTTTCATTATGGCGGTGTTATTTTCACTGCTGTACTGAAGGTGCTGTCAAAATTTCCATTATAAATATTGTTTCTCAGGGGTTTGTAAGTCTAAGGGTTCTGTATTAAAATTCTTTCTGGCTGAAATTTGACATGCAAGTCTTGGTAAAGAAATGTTTTCTTTACATGCGGTTTAAATTGGCTTAGTCATCTTTTTAAAAGAAATTTGCATGTAAGTATCAGAAGCCACACATATAGAACAGCCTCATATATTGAAATAACAACAAAATAAACATCTATTTATACAAAATGTTTCTGAATTTCAATAGGTATCAGTCTAATACTACTGCTAGAAGATACGGAAGAAAAAGTCCGGATCAAATGCACCTACTCCATAAATAGACATTGGCAATTTTATGACTTCTAGATTATAACAGTAGATTTCTAAAGTAATGAGTAAAGATGCTGTGTTCAGTGTTTGACAGATGCAATGTGAAAATGTAGAAGTTAGTAATGGAGGAAGAGATATATCATCGTACCAGCACAAGGCAGGCATTTGTTTCTGACGAGATTCTGTTGACATAAGCAAGAGCAATCTTTTAGTGACCTCTTATTTCATGAGACATTCAAAATGCTTAGTCAGAGTTTCTTTACATTTTAATTCATAGAACCTGATTTGTCCTGTCATTTCTCTGCTTTCACTGACTTCTCAGGGATGATACACCTGTCTGATGCTTATTCCTGTTGTGATACTGTGTTACAGGCTCTTTCCATAGCTTTGTTCACCCACTCACCTCAAGATCTCCTGGTTACTGCTTTTCCTCCTCTGAATTTCAGTAACCTTGCAATGGCAGAAAAAGTAAACAGCACTCTAAAAGAAAATGCCAGAAGAAATATTTTTAATTTAAAAGGTGCAGAATATGAAAAAAAAATAAGTATAGGATGTGTATGTATTACTTAAAGAATAATTGTAACAAAAATGAGGCAACACAGATGTTTATCATGCCTTGATTTCTGGTAGTGCGCAGTTTTCTTAAAATAGAATTAAGGCACGGTAAAAGGATTGAAAAGGAGTGGTTTTTTTTCCCCAATTTGTTTTATGCCTCCCATGCCCCCCTGCTGAGCCCTAGGATGAAGCACTATGGGCACCTGCCTGCATTGCAAAGCTTTGCCTTCTCTCAGTCTTGTGTACTAAACAAGGACTAGAGAGGATCCATCCGGAGCCGCATTGTGCTGTAACATTCTGTGAAGAGGCAGCAGAAAAAGATTTCTAAACATGTATTTACAGTGTTTGTTTCAAAGCAAAAGAGTAGCTGGAGTTTAGTGGAATAATGGCTGTTGTTCCTGGGTGCCATTCATTGCCACGTGAGCACGGTGCAGAGTAACCTCCCCGTTGAGGCATCGTGCACTGTGACTTTCCTCTGATGGACACGCTGCGGAAGCAATGCTCCCCATTGCCTTTCAGAGATCTTCAGGAATCTTAACAAACATCTTTCTGAATGTTTGACAATTTGAGGTTCTTGTTGTTTTCTTTCTTTTTTTTTTTTTTTTTCCCCTTTAATAATGATTATGTTTCTGTAACGGTGTTTGGAGACCAAGAAGTTTCCATGTCTCGGAGCATATGCAATATTTTGCCTGGTTAATGTCAGTATCCATATGTGTATGTGCATG
The DNA here is from genome assembly GCF_036417535.1 of Chlamydotis macqueenii. Classification (NCBI taxonomy): domain Eukaryota; kingdom Metazoa; phylum Chordata; class Aves; order Otidiformes; family Otididae; genus Chlamydotis; species Chlamydotis macqueenii. The sequence continues at coordinate 5,191,097 of NC_141561.1, read as the reverse complement.
AGTTTTGTTTTGTTTTTTTTTTTAAAGGTGGTTCATTAATGAAAAAACCCCCAGCGATTACAAAATGTAAAGAGATATTAAGTTTGTTGACGGAGGTAGAGGGGAGAATAGTGCCAACACATGGGAAGGCTGAAACTGCGACCCCTCTCTGTGCTCCATCCTCTGTCCCCCAGAGATGCCCAGCAGCTAGAAGGGTGCAGCTCTATTGAATCCAGCAGCACCCAGTGCAGGGGCAGATCCTGCTCTGGGCTCAAACCCAGAAAGCTTTATTGAGACAGCAATGCAGCATCAAGACACTGAACTCCTCTTTAACATCCCCAGCTGAAATACCTACACAAGCTCTCAGGTCCTTCAGTCAAGTAATAATCCACAGCGTATGAAGAAGAGTAACTAAGATAATACTTCAAGCAAAAAAAAAAAACCCAGCAAAGGTGCAAAAATGCCCATTTGCGAAGTATTTATTTAGGGGAAAGCAGTTCTATAAAATGACTCAAAATTGTGAAAGTACCTTTTGCTTCATGTATGTACACAAATGCCTGTACTTCAGGGGAACTCACAGGTGAAGCTCAATCTTTCCCTAGAACCATTTTGTGAAATGACTAATAGTTTAATTCATTCCCCAACCCCATATGTCCTAAAGCCCAAAAAATAGGCAGTTGTATGCACTGTCAGCAAGGTAAGCTACTGTGATACCTCTTTTATGGGCTAGATAATAATAGAGCATTATGGAGTCTTTCAAGTTCCTTCTCCTTCAAAAGCCCTTCCATATTAACATATTTTACAAAAAAAAAAGCAAATTCTTTCACTTTTAGAAACTGCCTCGTAGTACTGAGCTTCAGTGAAGAACCTGGGAGTATAAATAGAATTGTAATGTTACCTTCTGAATAGCAATTTATTTAATCTTTGAAAGATATTGCATACAGGAATATAAGTAAAGGAAAAAAAGAGAGAGCAAATGTGCAAATCTAACAGTAAAATCCAGGTGGATAAGTGTAGAGCTATAGTCAATTCTCTGCCGAATACAGCAGGCTTGTGGGACTGACACCGTGTCAATAGAGCATTTCCATGAGTCATTTTTTCATTTTCTTTTTCAACAGAGGAATGAAATAATTCAGATAAATACTGTGAGGTCATCTCTAGGAATGAGATTCTGCTGATATGTGAACCTAAATCTGGAGAGGTTTCCATAACTTTACCCCTGTAATGGTTAAAACCCTTTCAATTTCCAGTTCCACCTCTTTATGAACATTTTATTCTTTTTGTTTTACTCTTGGGCCAATATTGTCTTTAAGATAAGCAGCTCGTCTTCCTTCCCAGTGTTAAGCTTCATGCTGTATTCAGGAAGGAGATCGTGTCCCCTCTCAGCCTTTCAACCGTGGTGAGTTGTTCCATTCGGTTACCCGTGGGCATGCTTTGAACAGGAGTGCAATGAACTCGTCCCTTCTTTAAAAACACTAGCTTAAAAGTTGGCTTCCTGCCACTTGTCACTCAAAAAGCAAAGGCGAGAGTGGTTGAAATTGCACGAACGTCTCTATTATTGCTCAACTTGTTTTGCCTATCCCTCTGGTGACCAGAGCTGAACAGTAACTCCCGATACAGCTGACAAAAAATTGCAGTACACAGGAAAAAAATGACCAAATTTAACATTCAGGTACACCTGTGTCAACCTGAGCAACCCCATGGACTGTTACATAAAAAAAAATTCACTATTTCTACTACTAATAATAGCAGAATTGTACCCGAAGACTAATCCTTTTTTTATTACCAACAATTTCTTGTAGGAGGCCAAGGTTTCAATCTGGATGTTCCTTCAAGAAAATGTCTGAGTGATGTCCAACTCACTCCAGTACTGGAGGAGGCAGTGGACGGTGTGGTGAGCACCATTTTAGCTTACTACAAGACAGACATCAGTAACTCTGTTTCTGTGTCCCTATTGTTATTTCCTTCATATGACACTTTGTGAAGGTTGCATTACTCATTCCCACAAAGACACAGGTGCAGCGAGTTCAGTGCCAGCGAGTTCAATACAGTGCGATAAAGTCAAGTTGAAGCAACTAATCAATTTTAGATGAAACATAACAAACCTCTCCAAGAAAAGAAAAACCCAGAGTTAATTTAGTCAGTCATCATCACCATCAATTACATAAAGAGTGTGTTTAATATTAATTGTTGCTGTGACTATACTAGGCTTCTCTTTCTTTATAAAACAATCTATGGTCCCCAAATATAAAAGAGGTGCAAAACAAAACTGTTCTGTGTACAGATACTGTAGGTCATTAGTGGACCACAAATCAAGGATCCAGGTCTTTCAGTTGGAAGTTTGAAGCTCAAATCCAAAAGAAACATTTCCCGCGCTTCACTGCTCTTGCGTGTTAGAGGGATGCTTTGGTACCGCAAGCCTGGATTCAAAGCTTGAGTTCAGATCCAGGCTTTTGGCTTGAGACCATCTCTCAAAAGTAAAAATGAAGCAACCACAAAATATACAACCACTGTTTTTTCTACCAGATGAGTTAAAGCAGGAGAGAATCTCCCTAATGACCCTGACCCAGAATAAGTGAGAGCCTGCTTAAAACACTGCTTTACCATTTAGGAAAATTTATGGCATTGTAAGTACTGAACATTTGGTCACAGCGCTTTCACTACAGGTTTGCCTAATGAGTCTGTAATCATCACCTTTTCGTTGAGGATTTTCCTCCTGACAAGGCTGGTCTGACACTCACCGAGGCACTCACATTTGTTAGGAGGAGACGCCCCGCAGCGAAGAGGTGCTGGCAGCAGCAATTAGGAAACATCGGCGGGAGCGACGGTCGGTGGGAGGGCAGCAACTGGATCACAGCACAGCACTGAGACCACTGGAAGGGGCAGGTGGGACAGCGTGAAGAGCCCTTACACCGCTTGTATTGCTCACACTGTGTGTTGTGAAACTAGGTCTACTGTATAATTTTGAAAAATGTATCACGTACATATGTAATTGGGCTGAAAAAAGAATGTTTAAACAGTGATGTTCAAAGACAGTATGGGTGTCTCACTTGCTTTTTCAGAGTCCTGACTCCCCTGAACTGCTGCAAATATATTCCAAATACTTGGAAAACAGCATAAAGTTGTTGAAAGAACATTTTGTAGAAAAGTGACCTCAAAAGTAAACCATCGCCACAGGCAAAAGCATGTTGCTAGGAACTCCTCGGAGACAAGGGTCTAATTCTTCCCTTCCTTAGGCTGGTTTTACACCACAGCATCTCTGTGCATCCTCCTGGAGTTGTGATTTACACCAGCAAAGGATGACAGGGACAGTATCCCTCGATGAGAAGGATGTTTATAAAATAGGAAACCTGTACCTCTACCCTCCGGCACTGCGTGCCGTTTGCAGCGGTGGGCAGAAAGCACAGAAGGAGAAGGGAGCACTCCTGCCCTGCAGTGTGGGGGCCATGGAACGGCTGCAAGGGAGAAATAACGACACTGACATGCTCTCTCCCACTAATTTTTCAAGAAGAACACTTGTCTTCAACCTGAGCTGAAGCTCACTCTAGCCCTTCATGGTGGAGAATATTTTAACACTCAAATTTTGTTAGGAAAGCATTCTTCTTGGAGGATATAAGTGCTGTAAGAAAACAAGTTTTTCTAAACTTACATTCAGTGTCTTTAAAACTTCTTTTCACTAAATATCTTTCAGCCATATGGATTTCCAGTGCACAATAGTAGTGCTCACTAAGATGTTATGATACTATTTTTACATTGCAAAGTACAACACAAATCTAACTGCTTTTTATAAAATTTGTTCAGCACAAGATCCTCAGAGACACCAAAGCAAATTTGTTAAACTTTTCCTGGTTGCCAAATTTTATTCCCACCACTTCTCCAAAAAAAACCCCAAACCTTCCTGTCAAAGAATTATCACCCAGCTGTCAACAGATGCCACATTACATGCAGGAAAGGAAGAACCCAACCTGAAAAAAAAAATTAAAAAAAAAAAAAATTAAAAATCCAAATTCACATCAGCTTGAGTCTTAGAGGAAGGAGAAGGAAAAGAAAAAAAAAAGTCTGTTTCAAATAATGCCTATAAAGTTGCATGAAGGGTGGCTATGTTGAGAATGGAATACCGCAGACAGCACAGTATGTAGGGATCGGCTGGGCGTGGGTCCTTCAGCTCCAGGAGCACAGGTTGCATCTCCTGCCCCTTGGCCAGCCCTGGGGTATTACCTGGCAGTACCCAACGGCTGTACAGTCTCTTAAATGATCATCCAACACTTATGACATTTTACCGGGTTCTTTCGAAGTCTGTACCAGGGGTACAAGGGTACAAGGTACAAGATCTACAGGGTTAGAGACTAGAAATTTGGAGGATAAGCCATGAACTTTAGGCTGCTAGCTTTAAAGAAAACCACAGCATCTAAGATGTTGCTGAGGATCCGCTCCTGTGCGAACACATGGGGAGGGAGCCGAGGTCAAAGCAAGCCACGCGGAGAGAGAGGAGATGGCTCACAGAGTGCCAAACCCTTAATTGGGATGTACAACACCGCTGTGATGAAGGTGTTATTAGCCCCATTTTTACAGCTGGGGAATTATTTTAGGTGCAACTTTTTTTTAATTTGCTCACAACATTAATTTTGAGAAGAAGAAAAGCAGAATGAACTGCAGTGGCTTCCCTGCAAGAACGGAAAACAAATAAACACCCCTGAGAAAACATCTTGCAGGAAGAACATGGCACTTGCCATTTCTCCGTTTCAGTTTCAGAGGTGATGTCCTCAACGGCAGCAATATATCCTGGGAGCCCCAGTGGTGAAGGTAAGCAAGGTAGTCAGCATATTAGGGATTTACAGCTTCTCCTTGCTATTTATGTCCCATAATACCCCACCCCAGTCCAGTCTGTGTCCCTGATGGCTTGTCTTTCGGGAGCATTTGTCACATGGTATTGAAGGATTTGAAAATAATAATAATTAAAAAAGTAAAATCCAGAGTCTATGTGAAGAATTATCCAGAAGGCACACTGGGATGACAGAAGTTAAAAAACCCCACAGATTAATCCAATTTTCTATTAAAAATATAAGGTTTATTCTCATTCTTTTACTTTTAATCAAAACCACTTCTGGCTACTGCCAAGCTTGCTAAGGAGAAGATTTTGTCCACAACTCTGCTGGACTCTGTTATATAAGAACATCCTAGATAATTCAACTTTTATTTCTGCATATCAGAGTTAATTACTGAGATCAAATGATCATCAGTGCAACGTATTTGCTATTCCATTTTTCTCTTATTCCCAATATCTAATGGAAAGATGCTGTGATTCTCAATACTTGTCAGTGGGTTTTTTGGGGTTTTTTTTTTTTTTATTCAGTGCAATTATCTGTGCCAACTTTCTGTTGTTTTAAAACTGTAACTGCAAGACTGACACAATTACCACTTTTTTTGTCCCCACAGCGAGTGGAGCAAAACGTTTCACGATAGCCAGGGAGCTATCATATGATCAATCGCGTTGTGTCCTTTTCCTTGAAGTCTAATTGCATCCTACCAGCAGGATCCTCCTCCTTCATTGATTACCTCTCTTCCTTTTTTTCCTACTGATTCATTTCTCTCGTTCTCAGCTTTAATTAACAGGGATTTCTCTTCTTTTTCCAGATATCTAGAAACTCCTCGACAAGCAATGAGACAACTACGATGCGTCCATGGTCGCATGAAGAGATAATAACCCCACTGAGCGATAATAGCCCCGCTGGTATAACTTCTAACCACTGCTTGCAGCTGAACTTTTTTAGCTTTCTATTAACCTTGCGTGTGTGCGTGTGCGTGTATGTATGCTTTTTTGAAGCACTTCTAGAGAAAGCTTTTTATCTTTTCAAACCAACAACAGGTCAATGAAATTCTTTTGCATTCTGCGGCTGCAATCTTCTTACCTCTCATAGAGTGGCAATCATCCTGCTCTCATGACTGACTCTTTTTCTTTAGTTTGTTGGAAAAAATGTACTAACAGCTTTGACCTTTTTCTTGTGTTTTGGCTCTTGGAACTGGAATGGTGGCAATGGATGCACTCTGTCTCACGGTGCATTTACAGACACAGGAGCTGCTTGGTCTGTAAATATGCTGCAAGGAGAATGATATTACCCGTTCCCATAGGTTATATAAATGTTACTGTAGAAATAGCATGGAAAAAAAAATAAATCTAATTAAAGACTTATATCTGACAAGAGGTTTGATTGTACTCAGCTAAACCTGAAAGCAAGTACTTGTGTTTGACACCGGCTTAAATCTTCCTGAGTGCATACATAAACCTATTGACTTTGAGACAGTATTTCTTTTCATATTGGTGCGTGGGTCTGGAAAAATCAAGGCTGGATAGGTTGGCTTCAAGGCTGGATAACTTGATTGTTATTTAGGCTCCTTGGGAATGGCAAAGAAATGTTAAAAGGTTCCTTTAAAACAAAACATCCTTCCTTTTGGCTGTGTGGGAGAAGGTTATGATGCTCTGTGTCACACAAAGCCGTAAGAAGCAGAGTTGGAGGCACATAATGCTTAGAGAAGTGGTTTTTACTGTGTTTCTTGATAAAGCTCAGCTCTTACTTTGCTGTTTCAGAAGCTTTTTCCTTAAATGCGTAAGTACAACATCGGAGCTCAATGAAATTCACAGCTGTGCAGACAGCAAACATAAGAGATGCTTATGTTCTACTTCAGACCCACTTGAAATTACAGGAATAGAAATAAACTATCTTATAGCGCTGGTAACAGCATTGCATGCCTTGATTGTCAGCTGGTACAGGACCCCTATGTCTTCTATCCTTTCCCTCAGGGATTATAACATCTCCCACGTTAAATATAACTTGTGGTAATTTATGCTCAATTACTAACCTTTCTTGTTCATACTCACAGTCACTGTTTACCTATCAATCAGCCACGTACCACCAGTGTATTGGAAAATATCTCATCGCCCTGAAGAAAATCTGAAAGCAGGTTTAGAAAACACATTCTAATTTGTCGCAAAAGCAACGTAATCACTGTTGGCATGGATACTAATATTTGGATAATAATTAGATAAATTTCTTTCTGACTACGTTGGCATTGAAATACTATATCTTCAACAGCAACCTTATCTGTGGAAAGGTGCCAAGCCTTTGGGACAAAAGCTAAGCAAGGTAAATAAGAAGGTTCAGAGAATGGCAAATCCATCTTAAAATGGGACCATGACAAGAGAAGGAACAGGAAGGGCAATTTAGCAGACTCAGATAGAAGCGAGTAGTCAGGAAAAAGAGCTCATGGAGCCTGCATTATGTATGGGATGCGCAGGTAGACAGCTGGTTTAGACTGCATTTCTTCCCAAGCTCAAGCATAATATCCCAGCGCAACCACATCATGCAGGTGATCGAGCAAAAAGTGCAGAGCATAATTTAATCTCTTATTTTGCAAGCCCTTTCTGGGCTGTTAACCACACCAAAGGCCAACTGTTTGGCCTTTTCCTGCCCAACAAATATATCGAGATACCGTGCAGTAGTTCAGATCTTCTTGAGTTGCCTTGTTCCTGATTTTACCCATGTGATGCATAATGTGACACATTTTTTGTTCTTGTGTAAAAGATGTCATGGGAGAACAGCTCCTGTGATCAGTCACCATTCCATTGATTTAACTCCTAACCAGATCAAAACCAAACGTAGTTTCAAATACGTCTTTGCCACTGAAGTCATGTCATGAAAGTGAAAAACAAATAAATCTTTCCAGGCCTTATTTCACCAAAATGTTTTCCAGAGGTATTTTCTCTAGCTGGTCATGATGTGTCACATCAGCTGCCTGGACTTCTTGTTCTCTGAGCAGCATCTGCTCCCTTGATCTTTCAGAAATGTGGGCTACAAAAAACTTATTGTACAACACTAAAAATGATAAGAGCTTTCAAAGTGTACAAATGCTCACCCAGAAGCAAAACATGAAGAGAAGCCAAGACCAAACTGAATGTCCCAGAGCAGCAGTCAAAAGGAAGTCTGAGAAGCAAAAATACCCTTGCTGATTCCTGAAAACAGATGTAAATTGATAAAGACCTTGCAAATATGGACCTTTCCTTTTAATCTGGAGCAGGCAGGCAGGCACAACCCTTTCCTCTTGATAAACCTTTCTCTGTATCTGTTTTGTAAGACAATGAATACATACACTATCTACAGTCTGACAGCTTTACAGGTGTAAGAGTCTCAATATTGCTGCACGCTGCCAATCTTTTTATGACCTGGCACTGCAGACTCGCCAACGTCCGTGACAACAGTCCATATAGTTGATCTACCGACACTAAATTAATCACGCAAGATCAGCAATCAGAAGTGACGGACTTTAATTAAAGGTCCAGTAATGATAGTAAGTTGGTGACTGGCCACAGGCTTCTCTGCCGTTTGGCCAGGTGGTAGATTGTCTATAAAAATAATCGAGCAATCTTCTGCTGAGCTCTTCCCCTGCTCCGATCGGCTGTCGCTGTTGGCACGGCGGTGCACCACCACACTCTGGTATCAGCTCTGTTTTGCCGTTACGAGTCTTGAATTGCAATCCAAACATTTCTTCTTTGTGGTATGGGAAGCTGCTGTAAACCACACGTGCCAGGTGCTAGGCGCAGCATGCACGAGGCGTTTGGCAAGGGATGCTGACAATCCAAAATTTTCAGTCAGTAAGCATAGCAATACAGCGATACTTCTGACTAAAGATGCTTTAATTACAAAACAAAAGTTGAGATAATAGGCAACCTGGCACTACCAGATTATGGGAAAAACCACAGCCAGCTTACAGGGCTACTGAGGTTCCCACAGTGTTACACATCTGATATCGATTCCATCCTCTCTTTCTTGTCATTAGCTTTCCCCTGCTCAAGAAAAAGGAGGAAAAGAAATGCAGCATTTTTACAGTTCTGCCTCTTTGTACCTCCATGTATGACAGGAAATGGATTCTAAAAGCTGCCAAGAAAACTGTAAAAATGACATTCAGAAGTACTTCTGTACAATTCTGATTACACTTTACATCTGGTGAAAAGACATGAAGGCCTCACTGATATCAGAACAATCCATCAGCTTTCACTCTGCATAATTATTCTTTGCGAAAGTGGTGCTCAGGGAAGAGGGCTGGAAAATGCCCTCAAGTTCTCATAACCTCCAGCTGCGGCAAGCGTTACTATCAGGGTTAATATTGCGAGCAACTCTTTGCATCAAATCCTGGTTATAATGAGATTAATTACAAGACCTAACGGACTTCATTAAGGACAAGATTTCCCATAATATCATTTATTTGTTTTTAAATTAGATTATTTAAATTGCGCTTTCTCCTACTCTTACAATGCGCTGTTTGCTAATGACTAAGTTGGGCACCATTGGTGAATTTTTAGTAGGTAACTGTTGTGATGTTCTTATCTGTCTTCGAGTTCACCGTTATTTGCTAGGATGTGCTGTCCGAGGGGGAAAATGAGATTTTTCCAGAAACTGCATATTCAGAATGAGCTAATTGCTTACCTGGTGAGGGGCAGCTCGTGTCCTGAACATCTCAATGGCTACCAAAATGTGAAACCTGTTCCTTCCGTATCAGCTGCAGCTCTGCTCCGGAGAGAGAGTGAGGCCGAATGAAGGCAGCGGCGTAGTGCTCCATGGTCGTTGATGGAGGCTGTTTTGTGCGATGCACCAGCTCTCACTGCTTTTCCTCCCTGTTGGCCCGATGTACATCGGCGGGGTTATGGGGTGCATCTCGGCTTGACATGCTGGTAAAGACAAGGCTCTTCTCACTGGGACAGGAGCAGAGGATGCTGGCATCACTGTGCAGTGTCCTGCCTGGACATGAATGCAAGGATGCTCATTCTCAATTTCAAGTCAGTCAACTCAACTGTAGGAGGGTTTTTGTTGTTTAATGATATTATTCAGTGTTTTCACACCAGGAGGGTCTTCATTTCATGTTCTAGAGGTCTTGCTTTTATCTCAGTGTGATCAAGACACATTTAATGCATCATCCCACTGAGGGGCCCGTTCCTCTGTGTAGCAGCTCCTTTCCCCTGCGTTGATTGTAGAGTTTTTACTAGGAAGTAAAACTCCCTGAGGTCGTAATTTTGGAGCCTACTTGCACATAACAGAGAGAGATGGTGAGAAAGAAGTCTCCTTTCAGAGCAGAATTTCCATGTTCAAGCAATATTAATCCACATATATTTACATAAGTGTTTCTATACACATAGGTGTAACTACAGCACTGAGCACTACTCCACAGATTAAAGATAGCTCGTGATAGCATCCTTTAACAAACTACAGCATAACAAAAATACATGTATACACTGGCGAAGCCCTGCCAGACCACGAAGGCCATTTCATGCTGACTGGTGGAAGAAATGTGTTTTCTAGTTTTTCTGGGAAACCATAAGTTTCTAGGTTTTTATTCAATCTAGTTTTTAAAAAATATATATATTAGGCAACTTCCAATGTTCCTTTTTGGAAAATATACTACACTGTAGAATCATAGAATCACAGAATCATAGAATGGTTAGGGTTGGAAGGGACCTTCAAAGGTCATCTAGTCCAACCCCCCTGCAAGGAGCAGGGACATCCCTGACTAGATCAGGTTGCTCAGAGCCTCATCCAGCCTGGCCTTGAACGTTTCCAGAGATGGGGCCTCCACCACCTTTCTGGGCAACCTGTTCCAGTGTTCTATAACTCGCATCGTAAAAAATTTTTTCATAATTTCTAATCTAAATCTAGCCCCCTCTATTTTAAAACCAGCTTTAATAATACAGCTTTAGTAATACAGCTTTAGGAAAAAAACCCCAAACTACTAACCAACCCCTTAGCAAGTTAATCCTACGAATTTCCTTATTTAAATAAGTAGCCTTACAAGGATATGTGAAGCCTTATTACAGTGTTTATTTAATCTGACTAAACTGCACTCTGTATGTAAGCTGCTGCTCATGAATCGATGTGTCCCAGGCTCTGGCACTTTTCAGAACGTTCTCTGAACTTGATCAGTTTGTCCATACCCTGTTGGTAACATAACACTGTACGTCGAGTATCTATTTAAAAGCTATTTTGAAGCTCTATGCACTGCATAAAAAAGCACATATTCCACAAGCAATAGCTCTTTCTTCATTTCATCATTTTCACTGTATTTATTGCTGTCTGGTTATTTTGGTCATTAATGTGTTGCTATTAAGTATTCAGAAATTATCTTCCCCTTAAGGAGTTTGTTCCTTTCCAAGATGTCTCAGATGCCTCCTAGGGATTTCAAGCCTCAGATGTAGCATCCATTCACATTATTTTATCATTCTCTTTTGCCGTGGGAGGGGAGACATCTATTGTAAATACCACACCCACTCGTTATACAATGTATAGAATAGGGAAGGGATTCATGTGCTTCAGACCAAACTACAATGTTTTTGATGATTCTAAATCTGCACTGTTGCTATGTTACATGAAGACATTTTGTGGCACCAGAAATTACTGAAGAGATTGAAGAGCTATGCCAGGAGAAACACAACGCTATGCAATTCTAGTACATCTTTTTGGGGGATTTTGCAAAATTTGGAAAGGTTACTACAGATATTTCCTTTGAAGTAGAGAAAAATGTCTTGCTTGGAGCTTAATTGTGAGAAATGTAAGTGCCAGTATATTCTCTGAGGGTTATTTTTCAGTTGTTTGGTTTTATATTTTTTGGGGAAAAAAAAAAAAAGCACAGAAATACTCTTCTTTTAAATGCTTCTGTTTATCAGCCATGCTAACACAATTTACTACGTACTTAAGAATGCTATAAAGCTCACAGAATGATGCTACTTACAGAGATTTTTGGTTTTGCCTTTCATACATTTTGTATGTAAAAGTCTAAAAGATAGGTTCCTGCTTTGTTTTTTTTTTTTTTTTTGAGTCAGGACAGCTCAGGAAGCAGAAAATACTATTAAATTCCTGCTATTCTGTATTAGAGAATACAAATCTTGAAGACTTGAAAGGTACATTTCCATAACAGAAAGAGCTGTATCAGCTCAAAACACACAGAGAAATAACTGTGACATTGCATTCCTTCTGTGTCGGCGGATGGAGCTGAGTGTGTGAAGTCCATTTGAACATGATGCTGTCTTTAGGGTGAACAGAAGAACAAACACTTTCTCCTTCTCAGTTGCAGAGGATGAATGGAAAGTTCCTATTTTGTAAGGTCCCCTAGAAGTGACAGCAATAGCTAAATGATAATTTCTTTATTTGTTGGTGTTTGGATTTGTTTTATGTGTAAACCAGCAAAGAATAAAGTTGCTCTTGTATAGTGGAAAAGCATTAAAGCTTTTTTTTTGTTTAGGAATAGCGAGCCTATTGTCTAAAAAGCTGCGTAATGAGAACAGCAATGCAGGGAGTGATTTCCCAATAGATTTTATCAGAGTGGGCTCCAGTGAGACTGTCAAAAATCCATTTTATAATAGCTTTTGTGTTCTCAAGGAGACTGAGGTTTTGCTAGTATAACAGATTACTTACCAAATAATTGTAGTAACGATTTGGATTAGGCTGTTATTTGTAAACCATGCTAAGTAAGGAGTAGCAGATAACACGTGATCTGCAGACTGGAAAACAAATTGAAAAAATAGAAAAAAAAAATCACAGTTCCTGCTTCGGTCTGTTTGACGGTACCAGGGCACGAGCTCACGACTTCTCACAGGGCATCATGATGGCTGCCCTCTGCTCAGTTAATCGTTCTGAGCCATTGCCTTGAGCCTTCTGTCCTCATCCTCCTCCCTTGACATCGCTCGCCCCTTCTTTCCCCCACCTCCTCGTACTACCTAAGCACAATCTACACGTAAGAGGTCAAATAAGAGCTGTGACAGTGACTAGCAGAAAACCACTCAGCAACTAAAAGGAAAAGGATGTACATCAAAGGAGCTGATTTAAAGCTGTTATCACGGTATTAATAATTTGGTGCTATGCCAGTCACCAAATGCTCCAGGCTCCAAACACGCTCAGCTTCTCCCCATTCATTCCCGAGATGGCTGCTGCGTTCCCGTGTAGCCAAGTGGCTGCAGGTAAATACAACAGGGAGTTAAAATACTAAACACAAGGAAACTCCACTTTTGCTAAGCTCCCAGGAGAAATTTGAAGCCATCTTACAGTGCATTTCAATTTCCATATGATTTTCAAATTATGTGAGGAAGGGATGAAATTTTAACAATGCAGATTGTCAAATAATTGGGACAGATCTACATAAAATGTTTTAGTCTGCAGAAGATATCCATAAATTACATATCTTGATTTCGAAGGAACGTGTGAATGTCCCAGCAGTGCCGATGAAAGTCTACGGAGCCTCACACTGATGTCAGTAAGTTTTGGAGCTGCCCGAGAAACCAGACGATTCATCTGTGTCTCCTTGGACTTCAGAGGACGGCGTGGTACCCAACAGCACAACACAATTGTGAGCAAGGACCTGAAAATCTTTTCTCTTCTATTGCCATCACTGATGGTAGACTGTTTGCAAATACAGAGTAAGCATCTTTTTTTTTTTTTTCTTTTTTTTTTTCAGCTGAATAGGAAGAGACAGAATTCAACTCACTTTCCTGTGTTAGTAATAACAAAGACTTCTCTCCTCACAGAAAACAAATAGCTGCAATTCTCAGGCAACAGAGATAGGGTGAGGAGAAGAGTGATGTCAGTCTGTGTAGATTCTTATATAACCACCCCGTAGGTGCAGAAAGTGTAAACCAGAAGTTGTGTATGTATATAAAAGACCCTTTGTGGGGCAGCAGTTTTGGTTTTGATATTGTTTAGATTTACAGTGCTTCTTCCGAGTTTTGTTTGTTGTGCTGTATTTCTTAATGATCGACTTGCTGCAGTAAATAATTCAGGAAATCATCTTGTACTCTATTGTTCTTGGGGCATATGGATTTTTTTTTCTCTTCAAAGCCTGAGTTTCTACTGTATGATGAAAATTTCAAAGCTCTCCGAGGAACTGAATACAGGTTTTGTAATTATAACAATTTCTAGCCTAGCACCTGTACATCTGCTGTACCCTTTAGGGAATAGAGCAAAACAAAATGTATCAATTCCCTCTGGATAAAATGTGACAGGATTTCCATTTTCTGGTTTTTCCAGACCACCTAGGCTTATTATTTTTGGAACATTATGTATTGTTATTAAGCAATAGTGGATTGTTGTGAAAACACAGACAAGATGCATAGCGTAGCCCTTCCAAACAAAACCGACTGCGCAAGTACAACTCCTTCTTTAGCCGCGGTGCAACTGGATTTTCATAGACCCCAGCAGAAGCAGATATACAAGACTTTAGAGTATCAATCTTTTATAGAAGGATAGCTTGAGGTCTTCAACAAGAAACAACTATGAGCTGCTTTTGATCACATAGAAACATCTTTCAAAAGAAACCTTTTAAAGGTGTTCCAGTTTGATAAGTGGAACAAACACTGCAAATTTCCGCTTCTTTTTTTTTTTTTCCCTGAAATAAAATTTATACTGTGTATGCACATATGCATAGGCAATATAAACCATTATGTGCAATTGAACTTTGTGAAATGTTTTTTTGTAATACCATTCTGTACCACCGTGCTGCATACATATTATTTCATGCAAAAGGAAATGCTGAAATAGTGCACTAAGCTGTCAAATAAATACTATGCTCTAAAATTAAAATATTATTTTTCCAGGGGACAATTTTCTATTGCAATTTTTTGGAAGTGTGACAGAAAAAGCTCCTGATAAGTACAAAAATGAGGTCAGGCACCTAGGAAGGTGTTAAATTTGTGGGGAAAGCCCAGCTCTAGCTAAGTTAGTGCCAAAAATCCCATTTCACCTTGGTGCTTTCTGAAACGACCTTTGAAGATTGGTTACCTTTCTGCCTCTGTTATTATATTAATTATACTGCTACTGTATTTTAATGGTATGCACACATTGAGTTGCATCTCTTGTGCTGCCTTGACATATTCCCTCATTCAGACTTTGAAAGTTGGAGAGGAACCTCTGATTAAAAAGGTATCTGAGTATTGCCTTCACCGATCCCACTCCTTTCTTGAACTTTTCTGTACAATGGTGCACTGGGAGCACCAGGTTTTGCTCCAGCCTGTGCTGCACTGGTGCTTCTCTTCTTGAGCAGGAGCAGCATGAGCACGGGTACCACACAAGCCCTGCCCCTCTCTTGTATCTGTGTCGAACACACCGCTCTTTGACCCAAGCCAGCCCAGGATGAGACCAGACAAGATCAAACTTGTTGCAGTGAAATATTTTGAAAGAATTTATGATTTGTGAAAAAAACAATTAAGGGTATATGGGGTTATAGGCAGATTTACAACCGAACTCTGAATCTAAATTTGGGGTGGAATATATGCAAAATATTACTCAGCATGTTTCAGACAGACCCACAGTGGTGGAGACGTTTCTTAAAGAAAAGATGATTGTGTGATGCTTAATTCATACAGAAATGAGTGAACAGCCAAAAATTAGAAGGAAAAGCATCAATCTAATTCTTATAATTGTTACCAAGAGAGCTGTTAATAGCTTTCACCATAACACCAGACTATTTGCAGCTGCCATTCCTCTCCAGGAGCTGCTCCATCTGTCTTTGACAGTCATTTTTCAACCCTGAATCAGGCTCAGACCTCACCTGTCCATAGAGAGGGACAAGAGGAAAAGGAGCAGCTGCTGTTATGTCCACCCACGCCACCACTCTTTCAACGTCCTGCTCCTCCCTTGCTGCCAAGCCCCCCTGGTCCTGCCCACAGACACACTCCGTTCTTCCACTGTCGTATTTTTTTTCTCGAAAAGCAGGGAATTGGCCTGAGATGTTTCTGAGCAAAATGCAGCTTGGACTGTGGATTGAATGACAGAGTCATAAAGAAACAAGGAGATAAGAATAACTAAAAGCTAAGAGGTGTCAAGGACAGCTTTTTAGAGCTCTCCTCAGCTGTAGGTGGTACGACTGCAAAGGGCTGTTCCTAATTCAATCCAGTTTAGTTTAAATGACTGCTGAAGAATGGTTTAAACTGCTCTGCTCACCTTTGCACTGAGCTGAACTAATATCACTTACACGGTCAATCATTGCATTGCAGCTAGAAATGTTGGGCACGGCCTAAAGTGAGACAGCTCTCAGAGCTGCCCGTAGTCCCTCCATGCAAGTTCGTGCAGAGCAGCTGAATTACCCACCTTCTGATAATCCAGTCTAAAGTCCTCCCTTAAACTGTTTGCCTCCTAATCCACCGTGGAGCCCTGGGCTCTTGATTGCCCACCTTGCATGCATGCTGCCGTGCCCCTGTGGTCTCTTCTGGAGCTTAGATTATTTCTTGAACCATGCAGACAGGTGCACAGAGAGCTCAAGTACTGACCTGGACACAATAAAACCTGATAGCTGTGCTTGTATGGAAATTCCTTGTCAAAATTTGCCATGTGAGTGCAAACTTTTTGGTTACTTTAATCACCTCCTGCAGTGGCTAGGGATCACTAAGTCCTCCTATAAGGCATGAAGTCCCTTTGAAGCTCAGTGAAAGCCATTTGTAACAAAATACTGCCAAGCAGCACCTCTGAAAGAGACGTAATCATTATTGTTTAGTGTTCCCAAATGAGTAGGGCTTTGTGGGTAGGGTTGCTGCAAAATCTAGTACTGAGACAATGAGTGTAAAGAACTGGTCGGTGCTGTTACATGCATTTAAAATATGTCATATCGCTATGCAAAGGACTATATTTAGTGCTTTATCCAAAAACTCCCACCATTTTTAGAAGCTTGGTTTTTCATTTTGAAGTAATATAAAATATTGGATTTCCATATCAAGAACCAAATACCCATTTCCTTGCATAAATAACGATTCCAGATACCACACCCAGTTTTACACTGGCCCAGTGTGTACAGGTGCTTTGGGCAATATGGAAGGCTTACACAAATACTTATTTGCCTCCTCCAAAAAGGATTCAAGCCTGCACTGACTTTTTAGCTTGTTTCCCGTTTCAGTCCAAAGTCCTGCTCTCTGGACAGCCCATGTTATATGCATCCTAGTTTCTTCCCCTGATCCCTGCTTAGCTACAGGAGCCATACGCCAACCATGGGAATGCAAATCATGCACTCTACAGTTTAGACCTGGCCAGTCTGCTCGAAGGAGCAACAGCTCTGCATGCTGACAGTGAGGTTGCCCACCTCTGTTGGCCTGAAAGTCAAGGCTTTCTCCTTGACATGGTCTGCCAAGACAGACAGAAGCAATTTTTCCTTTTCTTCTTTGAAGGGAACTCCAGGAACTACTGCGGTTGGCATAGCATAGGCAGCAATTGCTGATTAACGCAAGTAGGGACTTGGGGAGATCCTGGGTTTTAGCAGTATTGTTGCAGTCAGCTGGCTTGCAATCTGGACTATGAACGAACTGTTGTGTTCCCTCTGTCTAAGGCTTCGTAAAGAAACTCTCTTCTCCACCTCAGAGGACGTTGCACTTGGACAATTGCTTTCTAATCTATGTTTTTCATATCATTCCTGTCACTTTGACATTTGGAATAAAAACCCAGGATGGCGTAAACAAACCTTTTAGCTAAAAGGGATGGCTAAAAGGGATTGATACTATCAAAAATGGATCTTGCAGTGGTGCTCTTTATCTTTACCTTCCTCTGCCTTATAGCCCTTTATCTCTTCCCTACTTAGAGCGCAGAACTTCTTAGTTCGTGCTATCTAAATTACAGGTCTTTCAGCAGTTTGTTAAATGTAAGGAAACGCGGATCTTTTGTGTGGTTCAGTAAAGCTCTCATTTTGTTAGTTACTAAGTCAGCACTCACAATACACTCTTATTTAGGGTTTTCTCATACAGTTATCACAATGTCTAAAGGCATAGCAACCACAGCACCAGAGTAAGAATGAAAAACACGACCTCAGAAAATCAGCTGGGGAGGAGGATGGCTGAGAATGTGCAGAACATTTGAACACAAACTCAGAGAAGATGTTTTTAACCTTTTCACTCATTTTGAAAGGTTTGTCATAGATATGTGGTCCTTGATGATAATAGAAACATAGTGCTTTGGAGAAATGCATCAGATCAAGAATATGGCTAATTGCCTTGACAAGTTACTGATGAAAGCCTGTGTTCTTTTCTGAAATGAAAGATGCCTTAGACATCCTTTGCCATGTTCTACTTATTGAAAGTATCTCAGAAATTGATCGCCTTCTAAAAAACCAAGTGGAAAATAATATTGTTTTCTTCTGTCTTAAGAGTTCAGCCTGAAAAATTTGCTCAAAAAGAGGAGGAGTGGAGATGGACTTTTAACTCAAGGTTATAGAGAAGCACTCAAAGTGTAATTTAACGTAGCATATCAAGGGCTGGGTAACAGCACTCTAGGCAGAGATGATCTGCAGATTAAATGTTGACGTGTTTTTAAGATTTTTCTTGCTATTTTTTTTTCCTCTTCCTGTCTTGTCAGTGGACACAAAATAAACGGTTAGAGATAATACAGGAAAACAGCCTCAGGATCTTCACCAAGAAACAAATTAAAACTGCATGCAATTTCTATGTACATAAAGAAGAGAGTAAAAAGTATTTATTTCCTGGATTGTATTGGCAGCAAGTGGATGACAATTGCTCTCCCTTTCTGTAGAAGATGATGGAACTTAATCTGCGGCTTAGAAGTCAGATATTTTAAAACTAATTTTCTCATTCTGAGTGTGCACAATGTTCTGAGCACGTCTTACACACGCTGGCTTAGTGGTTGAGCATGGACACTAATTTTCAATCAGTGCTGGTGCTCCATTTTTTTTCTGAATCATCGTCCCTTTGTATTTTCAAAATGGTAACCTTTTGAGGAACTAGAAGAGTGCACAATTCTCCTATTGGGGTTTTAAAATGGAAAGGACTGCATGAAAAGTGTTTTTAACTAGTAAGAGAGAAAAAAACCAGCACAGTATTATGCTGAATTATCTTCTACTTCTTTGGATTTGAGTGAACAGAAACAATTCGACAGCCAGGAAAGAACAGGAAAAATCTCTGTTTTAAGTCTACCTAAAACAGAAAAAGAAATGTCTCCAGTTTAATAATCTTATTTACTTTTAGTTTGACCATGGTAAATGTGATCCCAGTTAATTTTACTTAGCAAGTGCAGATGGAGCCAAAATCATATTGATACATCTGAAGATAAAACTAAAATTTTACGCGGAGATATAATAGTGAAATTGCCTTGCTATGTTTGATAAAGTCATAGCAAACAGGCTACAGTACAAAAGATAACTTCAGGCTGCTTAGATTTAGTTGGTCAAAAGATACATTTGATGCCAGCAAAGAGCATTGAACATTATTATTCTTACATACTATACTGTGAAGACGAAATCTTAATGAGTAAATTCTCAGCATTTACAATTTCTTTTCAAAGCCCAGTGGAAAATATTAATTGAAATTTTTCACAGAAGTCAAGTAATTGAATTAGGCAGTTATATAGGCCCATTAGTATTTATGGATATATTTTAGGCTGTTGAATAACTCCACATATTTGACCGTAGGTCATTTTGACAACTAGGGTTGAAGCCAAGGTTATGTGCAGATATCTAGGTGCTTTTGAAAAAATCTGCTTTGGCACTTCTGTACATGTTTAGTCACTTGGATAACTTAATAGTTTTTATTGCTAGACACTTTTGCAGAGTTTAGCCTGGATTTTTTCTCCGTATCAAATTATTTGTCTCATTCACATCAATGGTCCACACTGAGTTACATACCCATTCAATCATACATGAGTTTAAGATTATTAAACTCATTTCTTGGGATGACACTCAAAATTTGTGGTGCTTTCTGTCTTTTCCTCTGTTGCTCATCTGTTTACTGAACTGTGCAAATGTTTCTTCTCTAGTGATGACTACTCCCTGCTCTAAAGATGTTTCTTCTTACATAAACAGCCTGTATTGCTCCGAACCCTTTGATCTGGAGATAAAAATTCCCATGCCAATGACTCTTCTGATTTCCTTTCTGTTTTTCAGGGTCACACTTCTCCCCTCAGTCATAGATGTTGTTAAGGATTTTTTTTTTCCCTTCTGTAGTTTCTGCTTCTATGAACCAGAACTCTACAGTCTGCACCAGAGCTTAACTCTTCTTGTCTGTAAAGGACCTGCCAAGTCTCGCTCACTTTGAGTGAGAGATGTGTTCACTTTGATTATAAAATTGCCTTAAAATTAAATGGCTCCACTTCTGTGGCAGATGATTGTTAGTGTGTTTCAACAAGAAACACATTCAGAACAATGTTCCTAATCCTATGAAATTTCATCTATTTAAATTGTCACATTCTGAGTCTTGTGTCAGGCTCCCCAGATTTGAAGCTTTTGCCAGTAATAAACCATCGTCTCCTCATTTTACCATCCTCCTCTCTCTTTACTGTTGTTTGTGAAGAAGAGCTGTGGACAAAACTATGCTAGTAACTTCTCCTTTTTTTTTTCCTGTGACATTGATAATTCTTGGTGTTTCATGCCTCATCCTTCATGGTTTCAGGTGTACTCAAAATTACATGGTAAAATCTGAAGTGAAAACCATGTACTTTTGGTTATCTGTCCTTAAAATGGGAAAGAAACAAAAAAGAAGAAAATAAAAAAATACCTTGGAGTAGAAGTTGGCTATTTTTTTTTTATTTAGCACTTACTATGTTGTTATATTTTACCAAATTAATAATTATTTTATCAGTGTATTCCTACCAATGTAAGTGAACTCAAGACCTCACATGTTACTGTTAGTGTACAGTCTGCTCCTACCGTACTCTAGCACATCCCCCCGAGATGGAACTCCTCTGTTTTGCCAAAACGGGAAAAAGATTAAGCAGGATCTGGAAAAATCTAAATCTCCTATTTTGACCCCCAACAAAGTTGTCATAACAAGAGCTCCCATCTATCTATCTAGCCAGCTTCTAACAACTAGTCTTTCAAACTTCAACTGACTCAAGGACTTTCACAATTACGTTAACAAATCCAGGTGAAGAAGTTAACTGTTGATTTTATCAGTCTTTTTTGTTTGTTTGTTTTAATTTAAACTAGAAAATTTCCATAAGGCTCTAGATCAGAGGTCGATATTTAGGCAATGGCTTAGGTTTGGTTTTTTTTCCTAAGGAGTGTCAAAGAATCAATTTCAATCAGCTTTCTGATAACAGAACTCATGATGGTAACGAGTTGGGCAGAAACCATTCATGGCTTTCTAGCGCTTCTGACTTATTAGTGAGGATTTTGCTGGTCCAGTAACCTCCAAACCTCCCCAGAACGGGGATGGCAACTGGGAGCAGCAGTTGCCATTGTCCTTGTCTCCTTGTCTCCTTGTCCTGGGTCATAGCAGCCCTTCTTTGATCAAGAGGCCCACAGGTTTCTGAGACCCAGAGCACTTCTACTGTGATTTTGTACAGAAAGATGTGAGGATGCTGGAGGATTGTCCTCCACCAGCCCCACCTCTGAGAACCCCTGGAAAAAACCAAGGTGCTCATTTTTGCCAGCAAATGTACTGTGTGAGGACACAAGACAGCTGTGAGATTCCATTTTTTTTTTTATTAAGATAATTATTTTGAGATAATTTGAACTGGGAGAGGCTAAGAGTTCTAATTTGGGTAGCAAAGCTGATAACTTTGAATATCTCATGCTACCAGGATAAGCCACTGCAATGCTAATTATAGGATTAAAACCTAGACATTATAAACCCAGAGAGATAGTCCTCTCTATTTTTTTTTCCCAAGGAAACTAATTAGATTAGGTGCTAACTGCTCTATAATATTGTTGTTGTGGATAACTAGACAGAGATCTGCAGAGTTCCTGCTGGTTATCTATAGGCTTAAGTTACTCCAGCTCTTTGATTTCATTAAAAAAAAGCCAAATGCCCAGTAGCTTGCTTAGGTAGTTGTTACACGAATGAGATTAGTGTTCATATCGGAGATAACAGTTCTCAGACGATAAAAAAAAAAAAAGTGTATTATGATTAGATGACATGCTTTTTAATATTTAAAAAACTAGCTTTTCAATGACAGTTGAAATGAAAAAAAAAAATCAGGTACCAATGCAGAACAGCAGCAAATATATAGACATATGGATCTTGGATGAGTTTTGTTCATGTCTGAAAGATCATGAAGGATACAAAAGAGAATTGTGACATATGGAGGAAGCAGATTAATTAATTTGAAAAAAACCTTTGTACAAGGAAGAAATCTAGCAAAGTAATTAAATTTAAAATGTTGTATAGTTGTCAAGGTTTGTGTAAGGAGAGGGACTCTTGACTGTTATCAGGTTCTGAGAGAGTGCTGTAAAACCGTGTAATCTAATGAAGTAAGAGACAGTGATGTGCAATACTTAACAGCCCATTTTACTTGCAGAATTATTCCACGTAACCAAGAACAAACACATTCTGCCTGTAACACATGCACTGATTATTATTTACTGTTTCCTCTCTTCGCTTTGCGTCTAAGTTCAGCTTTGGGGGAATTTGCATCACTTTCTTCATCACCAAAATCATTTTCCCTCTTCATCTCTGACAGCACTTTTCGAATCTCACTTTCCATTGCTGATAGACTAAACCAAAGTTCTTTCTACTCGCTGCCACATCTGTCACAGCTGGGGATGTGCTTGCCCAGCTAGCTCTTATCAGACACCTTGCTTGACACTGACGATGTTATAATCACCTCTTTGCATATTCTGCAGTTCCATGACTCCAGTTCCATGGGACTGTAAATAGCTGTATAATAAAAAGCTATTATTTTAGATCTTCTTGACCATTGTTTATTTTGAGGAAAATATCCTCAAGCCATCTAGTGAGGAGACAGTCCAATAAAATATTAAGAACTATTTTGTCAATGTAAACTCTGAAATATTGAGAAGGTTACAGTATGCTTTTTTTTTTTTTCCTTTGTGAATCTCAAATGTCGAGTAACCCTTGCCTCAAGCCAAGAAAGATCGTTGCCTAAGCAGAATGGTAGCCTGGGCACGGCTCTCGCCGTATTAATAGCACTCTAACTCTGTCTCTCTCCTCTTCAGCAAAGTGAGGTCTGGATTTTGCCCTAGGTTTTCAGGGAAAATCCAATGCCCCATTATGCAAATAGATAGATCCTCCTTGAATACATGTAGGAAAGAATTCAGAGTTATGTTAAACAGTGGTATAGTTTAGTCTGCCTGTGAGGGAAGGTAAAAAAGAGAACAATTTGTATTGCTTACCTTGCTCAGCAAAAACAATTTCTAAGATAGAAGACTTACAAACCTCCTGGGTTTTGTGTTCAATGTGTTTGGGACTTCTTGAAACTAGCCAACCGATCCCAAATGGAAGAAGAATAATTCCAAAAAGCCACTATCTGAATGCATTAAGTATATCTCCTCTGAATTTTCTGCCAAAGTCACTTCAGTCATCAAACTCACGCACAAATGATATGCATGCATTCTTACAAGCAATTGCCTTTTCCTTTCAAATATTTCTGAAGAAAAAAGTAAAGTTTAATTATGAAGAGATAACCAGAGGTGTTACCCTCAGAATTTAATTATTATTTGATTAAATTTCAAAAAACATAACTAAGCTATGACAGGGGCAGAAAGTATAGTAAAAATGGTAATTATGAAATAGGAGATAAGAATTAAGATAAGTTAGGAAAAACATTTTTTTAAGTGTATGCCTGTGGGAAGGGGAATAAAATAAGTGAAAGTTCTCTTATTCTTAGAAAATATTAACATTTTGATTTAGAAGATGGATTAATTGATGCCATCTGCTGAAACGATAGGGAAACCATGCTGCCCTTTATCTTCTGAAAGGCCTTTCTGCGAGAGAAATGGGGTGTTAGTGCTGTAAGACAGGCTCGGCTGCGACAGGTGCACCCGGCGTTTCTGTGGAGGGGTGTCCCACCAGCACGAGACAGTAAAATCCTAACTGGATTGAGCCGGTGTAGTTCAGCATCTCTGAAGATGACAGCTTCTTCAAGAACTGGCCCTGCATTTGACCCAAAATTTGAGAATAAAACTCAAACAAACCTGGTGGGACGCACCAATAATGCACCAGTGATATAAACCAGAAACCGAGCTTTGCAGCGCAGAAGCAGGCAGCTGTATAAATCACCGTGGCTGCTACGATTTACTCTCCACGCCTTGCAGTTGGAGTTAATGCTGACATGTTTTGAGCAGCTGGAATTTTAGTCTGCTGGTTTCCGAAGACAACAAAATTAAACATACTTTTAAGGCTTCATATTAGTGATGGATAGTCTTATACGCTTCCTTAAATTGTCAAGCTGTTTCTCAGCAGAGACAACTGCCTGCTCGCAGCGCGGAGGGCGGAGAGCTGGTAATTGGA
The DNA here is from genome assembly GCF_036417535.1 of Chlamydotis macqueenii. Lineage (NCBI taxonomy): Eukaryota > Metazoa > Chordata > Aves > Otidiformes > Otididae > Chlamydotis > Chlamydotis macqueenii. Next base: position 5,166,910 of record NC_141561.1, on the reverse strand, counting down.
AATAGGGGAGCAGAGGCTTCGTGCTTTTGAACCTGTCTGCCTGAGGACATGGCGAAGCGGAGGACAGGCTGGGCTGGAAACGGTGCTGAGCTCTGGGTGCAGGACAGAGCCGCATCCCTGTGTGCACGCCGGGGGATTGCAGACCTCATGGTCCCTTCCCCGCTCCCTGGTACAGGGGGACCCAAACCCACCTCTCAGTGCATCTGCCCGCCCCACCTTCCTGCTCATGCAAATACTCATCGTGCCATCTTCAGAAATGACGGCTGCTCAGTATTTAGCTTTCAAGACTCGATTTAAAGGTAATGACCCAGGAATATGTGCTGAGAGCTCAATCTTGCAAATCTTTACCCAAGCAATACACATAGAATACTTAGTGTAAAATTGGGATTAATCTCACATAAAGTCCTGCTTCTTTAGATATAATTCATAGGAAAACAAATTTGTTTTGTTAGATTTTGCTTCCTGAAGAGGTCTAGCCCCTCAACTAAGCATTTACCCTTATTTCTCAACTGTTTAGTACTTAACTCCTTTTCCACCTTGGTATCTGCATTCTGGTGTTGCATTAATTTTACTTTTGGATCATGAAAACACATCTAAGGAAAGCATCTAATCCTGAAGTCAGTGACTAAATCCATCGAAACAGCAATTTTATTAAAACTGGGGAGAGGACAAATACCTTGCGTATGTGTCTGCTGAGATTCCTTTGTACTGCCCTTTAATTAAGGATTTAACAGCTTACTGTTATCCAACCATCTTTTCCCTGGGTTAACTAGTTGTCTTACTGCCCTTTGGAAAATACCAGCTGTTTCCTCCTACCACGCCCGATGGGAGGTTTCCTCGAGTGCAAAGACAAATCTTCCGCTGAGGGTCCACCTTTAATTTTCCAGGAGGATGCACAAGTGCTGCAGTCTTTTGGTGAGATTTTAATTCAAATCACAGATGAGTTCTACCGATACTTTGTGTTTCGGTGGAAACATGCTGCTTTTTTTTTTGCTAATGACACTTTCCTCAGTAGGCACTGTGCCTAATTTTTAATAGAATAGGCTTTTATAGGCTGGAAGGTAGAAAGAAGGAATGGAAATGCTGCATTTATTCTATTGCGGTCTTATTTCAGTTTCATATATAAAAAAATGTATAAGGGTCACATTCCAATACCAACTTTTCTGATCATATCGGAGAGGAGCTCAAACACATATCTAAATGCAGTTTCTGTAACAGTGGAAATTAATTGCAAGTACAGTTGTTCTGTGTGTGAAAAAAATCAATAAAAAAAAAGAGTCTCGCCTTTCTTTTCTGACTCTTTTCACCTGTGAATTATCTAGAAGTGTATGGAACGTATCCTGAAATTGCACCCAGCATCCTTTAAGAACTATTTTAACCAAGTAATTACTGTGAATTTCAAATCCAGTTGCTAGAATTTTAAGAAATTACTTACTTTTTCTTATTTCTGTTGTGCTTACAGAAGTTTCCCTAACCCCGTGCCTTATCTCAGGAATATATATGTGGAGAGGTGACCGTATGCCAGAGACCTCTCTGCACACTCAATAATGGGAAAGTAAGAATTCTAGTGCTCGACACCACGCAAAAATACAAAGATGTCTCTCCCATGGCAAAGTACTTGTGGTCTCCCTTCATCTGTTGCTAGGAGACCTGTTTAAGAATTAATCAGAGAAACATCACAAATGCTGCTAAATCATGCGCCACACTACAGATTGAGCTGCTCCAAAGAGATGAGAAAACTTGCTTTTTCTGTTAACCCGGCACAGACTGGTATGCAGCCCAATTTCCTTCAGTAAGTAAGTACACTGCTGTACTAGCGCAAAATATTTACTCTGTGTCTCCAGCAAAGTTGACAGTTATGTCTAGCCAAGAACTACTTGTACAACAAGGACAAACATAGGCATATTAGAATCTGAAGACGGAAGAATACGCTCAGCCAGCTTCAGGGCAGGCTGGGAGTTCAAATTTGGACTGTCGATTGCATTTTCTTTTCAAAAGGACCTGGAGATTATAACAGAGGATTGGCGGGCTCTGTCCCCTCTGCCCTGAGACGGTGGCATGGGGACGGAGAGATGCTAAACATGACAAAAGCAGAGATTGAGTTGTCATGGCAAAGAGTGATGCTGCAAACTGGAGAAAAGGACTGCAGGCACTGGGAGGTTGCACCACTATACCTGTACTGGTGTAGATCTGGTTATTCCAGTGTAACTGTGCTTTTAAAGAGCATTCCAGTTCCTAGGTGGAAAGGCAAATGAGCCATTCTTGTGTCAGGCACTTTCGAATCGCTCTGGTATGTTCCTATAAAGGAATTGTGCAGAAAAAGCGTACCAGTTAAAACACACGCGCACTTCAACCCCATGCTTAAACCATTGCCAAAACCATCTTTAGAACAGACATGAGGCTGGGGCTGGCACGGAAAGGAGGGAAAAGCTGGCACTTTGTGCACAGACTGGGGCCCGAGGGCTCGGAGAACGATGCTCAGGAGCAGGAGGCTGAGAAGCGCTGGAGCGGAGGGTCAGATACTCCATTTTGCGTTTCACAACATATGCCTCATAGCAGCTCAGCCTCAAATTGCAGAAATTAGATCTGAGATTCCTGCCGTCAAAAGCCAAAGTTTTACAAAAATAGCTTTTCTCTTCTGAATGCAACCATGCCTCAAGTGAGGAATAGGTCCATTGTGGTTTGGGACTTAGAATTGGGTTTGTGTTCGGATCCAAGGCATTTACACTTCAGCCCTAGGTTCCAGTTTCAGAACATACTTGGCTGTGATTTTATTTTATTCTGATAAATTTAAATTTCAATTTTAGTCAGGCTATGACTATGACGGGGGCTGAAATTTGTCTGAGTATCTTTTGGATAACAAAAATGAGGCCTTGGAGAAAAGACTGTGCACAGACTCCATGGAAAGAAGAGCAGGCTATTTTGCTTTTAAAGCTTTCTGCTGCATTCTGGGCATTTCTTATGCCAAGTGTGAAAAAAAAAAAGAGCATTTTTTAGAGACAGTCAGGAAATTTCAGACCACTGGTAACAGAACTGAGAAAAATCTCAACTTTTCATTTAGTCCTTGGAAATTACCAGCTTGAAGGCGCCACGTGGGATTGTGACTGCTGCTTTGCTGGTGGTCTTGGTCAAGTTGCCATTGGACAGATGTCTCTCCTGGAAACCCACCGCAGTAGCTGGCAACCTGGCTGGAGATTTGTTTGCTGATATTCATAAAGCGGTATTTGTTGTGCTAGTTAAGGGTGCTATTAAATATAAAGAAGGAGAGTTAGTCTTAGTGAAGGAGCCAAAAAAATAAATTGGTGTGGAAAGCGAATTACTTGCACTTCTCAATATGTGGCCTCTCCTTGTCAGGCCACAGACACGTGGGCAGAATGAAGAAGCAGAGCTTGCTGCTGTGGCTTGTACTCTCCGTCTGGAGAAAGAATTGTTTTCTGGGTCTTGCAGCCTGATCTCTGAAGTCAATAAGAACATTTTCAACTGAACAGAAAATAAAAGCTATTCCAAACCAATCTTCTCCCCAGATTCCAAGAGCAGCACACCTTATTTTAGCAGGTACCTTCTGTTGGGTAGTTCTTTTGGGGGTGTTTGGTAATCAGAATAGAATAGAATAGAATAGAATATTTTCAGTTGGAAGGGACTTACAGTGATCATCTAGTCCATTTTCATGACATTTATTTTGGCTTCATGACACTCTACAGGAGTCTTTCCACATGGATAAAGAGGACAAGAAAATGGAATTCCCTTTTCCCTTCGTGTGCTCCAGAAAGCTTTCTCCCATGGGCAGAACAGGGAGTCCCCTTGCTGATTTTTTTTTTTTTTTGCTCCCACTTTAACTAGTAGGTAGCTGGGAAGACGTGCGTACCACACTGAACGCAAGCAGGTAGGAGAAGCAAGCAGTTCTTTAAAGGATATTTGGAGCTACTGCAAAGGCTCTCTTTGTCTGTGCCCGCTGTGCGTCAGCCCAGTGTCTCGGAGAGGCTCCAGCTCAGATCTCGCTTGCAAGCGCTGCGCACACCTCAGACTACGCGGCTTTGATCACGACTTCATGGCACCTAGTATAAAGCCGTAAAAATCCACACCTGCAGGATCTCCTCTCCTTCCCACGTACGTCACCAGCAGCAGTTCCCCTGATGTCAACGGGAGCAGGATCAGACGTCTGCGCTCCAGGTTTTCAGGGGAGTACGTCTGGCTCTAGAAGCATCTTTTTTAACGCATCCTTTTAGGCAAACATACTGAGCTGCGGTGGCACCAGCTCAGCCTTACAATTAATAATAGGGAAGCCTAGTAAGAGTCAAATAAGATAAGAAAAAATATTTGAAATAAAAGAAAAATACCCCAATAAAATGTCTGCAGTTACACTGAGAGAATAGAAATATATGAGGGTCATAAACCCCCACACACCAGGAGAGAAGTTATCTGGCTGCTAGGGTCAGGGTGAGCAGTTGTTGTAGACATATCCAAGAACTGTTTGAGCAGTAGCAGACATCAATATTGGCCACTGTTGATAGACAGATCTTGTGCTAGATTAGTCTGATCTGGCGAGGTGAATCCTATATTCCTAATACTCATGAAACGTGTACTGGCTTTCCATGTAAAAACCCTCCAAAACTGAAGCTAACTCCCCCAGGCTTCTGTATCAAATCTATTAATTTCCATTGCTTAAACCCTAAATCACTTTTGAAAACAGAGTGCTAAAACTGGGAAAATGGCTCTGGCCATTGGCAGCCAAGGAAATCTTCTTTCTTCCATCAGGAAATCCAGTCATTCTGCTCCATGGGCATCCCATCCCACTCCAGCACATGCTCCGTTCCCAGCAATGGGTTTTGCTGCATGCCTCTGAGGAGGATTAGCTGCTAATTTGTGGTTGAATCTCTTGATTTTCTGTTTTCTCTTTCACACTGATCCAGGCAAACAGATGTCTCGAACACCTTGGAATATGCCCATTCTCACTCCTGGTCCTCCTTCTTTCCAAAAGGTAATTGTTCCAGCACTCAAAGAGATAAAAAGGCATTAAAGGTAATGACCCTTGTTCTGATTTCACATACGGCTGGGCCTTACCCAACAAAATCCTAATTTCTGTTTTACAGATAATTATGTATCAAAAGTGATAAATGTTCTGTGACAACAATACATTACACAGAGAATACTAAAAGACTGCTGTATCTTTGAGGAACCAGACGTGTTTTGAATGAGGTGTTGCGACAGACACACATCGAATGCAATGTTTGTAGAAGCATTTCTCTTTTTGGAAAACGGATAATAATTTTGTGTAAACATTAACCGGAGTTTTGAAGGCAATCCTGTGCACATTCAGCACTATTGCATCTCTGTAGTTAAATTTTATAACAGCACATTAGCCTCAAATATCTATTAAAAAGAATTTGTAATTGGTTAGATGAGAGATGGCTACAAAGATGGTGCAATGCTGCTTTAAAATTATTGATTAGATCAGTAAAAAGACATTAAAAGTAAGCATGAATAGCAAGCTTATTAAATGGTATTGCCACATCTCCTTCGGCACCTGTTCCTGAAGTAACTTTCAGCGATGTAAAATATATTAACACAATACTAATTTAAAATAAGAGAACACAGCACATTCTTTAAATTCAGAATGAAAGCTGATCAAAATTAACAGGATCTGGAGGTCAAAAACCAAAGGATTCTAAATGTGAAAGCAGAGGAAAACAAGAAAAATAATGTCAGTTATTTAATTATTTTAGCTTTTAAAGGCCTGCAAGAAAGCAGAGTTCAATCTAAGAAATTATTATTGTTCCAGAAATATAATTGAAAACTATAACTTCAGCATATTTAAAACAGTTTGAAACCAATTAGCTTCTCACCTAGACTTGAAGGAAGGCCAGTGCTACTTCTGTCGTGTAGTATAATCAAAATCACATTGAAATATAACAGGAACTATTCTGATACAAGTTTTTTTTTTCTTTTCAAGTTTAGAAACAAAATTAATTGGACAACTGTGGAGAGCAAGTCACCATACGCTAAGTTCATCAGTGGAAAAATTCTTTGTACAGCAATTCAAACTCTATCCTTCAGCCAACACAAAACAACTTTTTAATAGGTTTAACTTATTATTGAATAATGCACGGATGTGGGAACAGAGTGGCAACTATCCAGATAAACCCTAAGTGCTGGATTAAAATACATTAAAAATTACTAAGATTTCATATGCAATTCTGTATTTGGATATGTGAGCATTTGGCTCTGGTAAAAATTGTGCACTCAAATTCCCCGGTTGTGCGTGAAGACAAGGATTTCACCTCCATGACAGACATGCATTGTGCATTTATGCTTTGGTCTTCAGGAGATCTGTATTTCTGAAAATCATGTCAGCTCTTATTCTTGATTTTTTGGCCATTTGATCTCCCTAGTGCTCGGACTTGCTACCTCTGGAGTGAGTATTGCCACAGTACAGTTCCATTCAGATGTGAATGGGAGTAATGTTTGCAGTCTAGAAGAAGGCTAAGAGCACGGCTATGACAGACCATAGGCTAAGATCCCTGCTCAGTCATCATCTGGCAGGGCTTCTGCTACCAGGTTAGAGCCACTGTGACTGCAGGATACAGAGGACTGGCCTAGTCTGAACCTGCTCAGCTGATCCAAATGTGTTCAGGAATTTTTGGATGGATTAACTTTGTATGAGGAGATGCCATGCTCATCATTATCATGGAGTGCTGAGACACCCAATATTTGTCTTCCTTCAGTGTTGCAACACACACAAAATCCATGTTTTGAGCACTGGTTACTTTGAGAGAGATGGAGACGCCGGGACAAATCTGGCGTAAAGAACTGGTATTAATAGCGATGGTCTTTACCTGGCAGGACCCAGAGTCCCCCATCACTTGAGGGATGTATCTGGCTCCTACCACCCAGTGCTGAACCTTTGGGACCATCTTAGGTTATGAGATTCTCCTAGATGCTGCACAGGCTGCAGTATTTAACATTCATTTCTTTTCTGAAACATTTGCAACTTTTTTTTTTCCTCTGATACAAACTTAGCTAGTTACAGACGTGTTTTCGCTCCAGCTCAGACTACCTTTCCGTGCACAATGACATATGTCTTGAGAGCGTTGATGGCAAGGCGGGACTGGAAGGGAACACCTGCTTCCTGCAGGCCAGGCCCTCACTTCTGCAAGCGTATTGTGTCTTCCACACACTGATGAATAAACATATTAAAGAAAGTTACACTTGTGAAAAATAAAGTTTTTATTGCCAAATGAGCCTCGTGTCTTTACAAGCATTTGGGCAGGCAGTGGGATGAGGCAGAGCTAGATCTGGTGTAAAAACAAGCCAGAATAAAATAATATATAGACAAAGGGCAGCTGTAATGCTCCCCAGGTGGTAAGGATGCCCATGAGGCACCTCCTGCCCCAGTGCCAGTGTGGGGCTGGTGTGTCCTCTGCTCTGGGGGGAAACAGGCTCAGAAAGATTTTACCAATGGGAATAAGGTTGGTGGGAATGGACCTCACTATCCCCAAGGGAAAAGCTGCCTCTGTCACAGACCATATTTAATTTAAACGCTGTTAGCAGTGTGTGCATTACATTTGTGTACTGTATCGTAGCTTGTTGCTATGAATAAATATGAAGACATAAACAAGGTCATTTATGTGAAGCCAACAGCAATATCACTGCTGGAGAAAGACACATACAAAAATAGAAAACAAAACTTTTAAGTGTAGTGGCTAGAGGATGTCGCTAATGAAGAAATAAAATGTATTTTCTTTTCCAATATTGTCACTGATACTTTAAATTCTGATACCTTTAACATATCTTCCCTTGAATAATATTTCCACTTCCTGAAAACAATTTGTTTTCCAGAAAACGCTAAACACTAGCAAAATCAGGCCATACTGACTTTGATGCATGATCTGCAGAGTTACAAGAAGTATAGATACTCAGGATGTCAGTAAACAAAAAGATGAAACATCATACAAAAGCACGAAGCTTTTTTTTTTTCTTTTTTTTTTTTTAATAAATGTGACATTGGATTGATAAAAATAGAAAAACAAAGAAGACCAACCGGAATGAGACACAGAGTTTCCTGCTAGGAGTTGTGTGCCAGTTTGACAATTAATTGATTCAGACTGATTGGTGACTTGGCAGGTACCATCAACACAGTTCCCTGCAATCTGCCAGTCCAACCATCCAAAGGATGTTACTGGATTCTACCCCACTCTGTTCTCTCTCCCATCTGCTGTGTTATGCAAGATGAGATACAGCAGTCCTAGAGAATTTAGAAAGTATTACAGAGAAAAGAAAAAGCGTCTTCCACCTTATGCTCTACGTAACATTGTAAGATCACAATACGCTGAAAATGAAGATACTGTAAGGGAAATTCCTGACTAATTTCTGAAAAGTTGAGGAGCTTTTATCATGTAGAAATTGGAGGGGAACAGCTGAACTTTTTCAATGCAATAATCAGACAATAATGCAATAATCAATTTTATCGAATTCTCTGCAGATTCATTGTGGCTTCTTAGTTGAAACGATGCTTTTCTTTTTTTTAAAGCACATTAAGGTGCAGGTTTCCCTCAGGTAAGTAATTATCCTCTGCAGCTTCTAAACAACCACAGATTTTTAACACCATTAAGATGAAGTACCTACCCTGGCTTGTGAGGGCCACAGTGGTGTTGGCACAGCTTATTCACAATTTTCAGCCAAGAGGAGCACCTCTGGAACTGACACAAGGACATGCCAGCAGATGTACATGTTGAGTTCTCCTAAAATACTCCATATGAAGTACCTCAAGCCTGCCAGAAAATACCATGGGAGATCTAGGGCTTACCAGACCCATCTTTGCCAGCCATACAAGCTCCAGAGAAATCTTCAGAAAAGGCCCCAGGAAGTACTTGAATGCTTCTGCCAGATCCAGCTGTTGAACTCCAACAGCCTGCTCCCCTTTTGGTGTTGCTGCCTGAGTAACACAGCTCATGGCCTGCTCATGTTGCACCATATACATCAGCCTTGGATGTCTCCAGCAGATCAGAGCAGACTGGAGCTTAGGAAGGAGTGTCACCTTTACAGCTAAGAAGACAAGGGTGGGGGTGGGCAGCTCTTTCCATGTGAGAGGCTCCATAAGAGCCCACCTGCACACCAGGTACTGGAGCGCATTGCTGGTCAGGGGCTCTCCTCCACCAAAGCCTGGTGCAGATGTGGTCTAGGATGGCTTCCCCTGGCAGAGAAGACATTGTCTACTGTGTTGCGTGAGTGCCACCTGAGCTGGTGCAGGACAGGCTCCTCAAGCAGCAACTGCTCTGCATGTAGTTTGTGCTTCTGCTGGTGATGGGAATGGCAGGGAGAAGCACGAGGTGCGGATCCACTGGCAGGACTCCTCAGAAATTATGCTGAACATGTGAATAAGAAATATCTAACAAGATAGACAATAAAGGTGCAGTAGGCAAGGGACAATCCTGCCCAGTGTCAGTGGCGGTATGGCCCCAGTAGTGCCCCAATCTGCAGGTTCAGGTGTGTTTGCTTATCTCATGGAAAAGCCACATAGGACCCTGGCTGGTCTCCTCGTACAAAGCTGTAGAGATACATTGGGTCTGGACACTGAGATATCATTTATTTCTGAGGCTCACAATAAGGAAAGCACTAACAGCTTCTCTTTTGAGGGGAGGGGGTGACGTAGGTCGCAAGCTCTTCATGATTCACAACGGTCCTTCCTACCAGAAAGGCTAGAATGGTCTAAGGAGCATGTACCAAACAGTTACGTGATACCTGCAGCATCGCACATCGTGTCAGTGCAGTGCAGAGGCAGTCAGGACACTCCAGAAGTGACCCCAACCTCTGACGTGTGGGCATGTTTCATATTGCAGCCTATCCTGCCGAATGATGGATAGCACTTGGGGGTGCCATTAAAAAACAGACTCAGCTTAGCCAGGAAGACTTTCCATCAACATTTGTAGATTGGTACTGTTCAAACATTTTTAATATTTACATTGGGAGACTTCCTAAGAGTCTAGAAAAGAGACTGTAGCCACCAGTTGCGGACTGATATTCCAGTTGTACAGATAATGGAGCTGAGGAAGGAAGACATGAATTTGGCATTTGATTTTGGGTAAAGTTTTATTCAGTATAGAACAAAGATCAGATTACAACAAAACTCAACCTACTGATCTTTATTATTTATTGTCTGTCCCTTTCAGTATTTGTCTGTAAAGTATTTTCCACAGACAAGATGTCTAAATATTGTACTTGAAAGAGTCAAACACTGATGTTTAAAATGATCTATGAAGCAGCTGAAAAATGTAAAAAGGGGAGAATTTTTTCTTCGTATAAGGGATGGCTTGAATGAAAACAAAAAACACCTCCAGGCACTTGTGGGAGATAGTGTAGGTGGATGGGTAGCACTTGCGTCACCAGTGGAAGACAGAACAGAGATCCCAGGTATCTTCCACTATGAAGGAAGGAGAGATGGCTGCTCTTAGAAGTCTTCCTCTTATCCACTCATTCCTTGTTTTCAGTAGATTTTTTAGGATCTTCAAGAAGTTTATTGAAGCAGAAGGGAACCACTGAGGCTACCGAGGTGCCACTCTGCCAGGCCAGTGCTGGAGCAGCTCTCTCAGCTTCACAAGTAGGACATCTGGCAGTACGCAAATTTATTTAGCAGAACATGCATAAGATCTAGGCAGCTCTTACCTTAATTACTCAAACAATTACCCTTCTGAATAGCACTTCCTTCACTCAGATGGTTGCTGCGTCTTCGTGATGAAGGATCACAGACAAATTTTAGAGAGCTGCTTCTTCCAACAAAGATTTTTAGTTTGTAATTCTGCACTTCTAACTCCTCCTGTACAATTTCACATGTGTGTGATCCTCTTCAGTTATTCAGTTGCTGAACTTGTTTGTCGATTTTGCTAAATACATAATGAGGCATAATAAGCTGCAGCAATCTTGTGGCTGAATAAAACGGGATACAAAAGAAAAACTTGCTGTTCTACGTGGTACATCCTAATGCACAAAACCAACATTTAAATTGTCTCCCCATTTTACATTATTTGTATTTTTTGTACACAATTTTCAATGTCTATACAGACAAGAGGCAAACATTTCAGCCAGTTAAGCCACATCAGCCATATAGGCCCAAAGCTTGACTTAATATTTTGTTAGATAACTGGGCATTTTTTGAGCTCATCCATTTATCCAAAGAGCTTCTGTGCCAATGACAAAGATGAAAAGCAAGTATCTCTTAAGTTACAAAACTTTTATACACATATTAATGACTGCAGATTCACTAAGGCTTGCCAGAAATTAGAAATAGTAAAGAATACAATTTTCTATCCCAGACCTGCAGTCTTGAGTTGCAGAGAAACTGTGGGTAAAATCTGTAGTGGAAAGGAGAAGAAGGAGCAGGAGATTCTAGCAGAAACTAACAAGAACATAAAACAAGCTCACAGGTAGATTTTAAAGTTCCCCTATGCTGTTAGTGGAGCTGTGGTCTAAGAAAAATTAAATGATTGTTTCGGCCATAAATGAGGAGAAGTCACACATCTGTATGTCCAGAGTCCAAACATATGCAAAGATAAACTTAAAGGTTCGGTCTAATTGGAAGTTTTTTAAGTATTTCCTTTCTAGTCTGTGCATAAAGCTGTCTGGTAATCCTAATTTTTTTTTCAGGAAAGTATTTTATTTCCCCATGAAAGCTAATGCAAGACTTAAATAGCATTGACATTTTTGTTTATTTGTTTTTACTTATTATCCTAGTGGTGTTCATTCATTCTAGTTGGAATTAGATTAAATTGCCAGTTTGCCTCATTGAGGAAGGTTTTCTCACATAGATCAAATCCGTCATCCTTCTTCTCAAGCAGCTGAAAATCCACCAAGAGAGAGAGATTGTCATGCCAGAAATTAAATCAAGCAACACATTACATAAAAACCTTCTATGCCAGTCCCAAAAAGCCAAGAGAATTGTTCCTCATGAAGTACTTCACCTTATCAAAGACAGGTGGTTTGTTGTATTTTTTTCTTGCCTAACAAGATCAGAGATTGACTTAATAGGAGATATAAAAAATGTAACTACATTTGCATTATTTTTTACTTTTTGCAACATTGGATAATTATTTTTAAAATGTTTTTTCCAAATGAGGATCTAGTACTGTACCATCCATGTTCAGTGTATCGAAAACTGTGCCTTTGACTTGTGCAGCTCCAAGATCTGCCACAAGAATTGCAGCACACGGCAGAAGTACATTTTCTGCTGGAAAAATCTGTGTCATTGATAACAGAAATTACCTCAGAATAGTTGTTCTCTTGCAATCTTGTCCTGCTACCATTAGAAATTTGCCTTAAAATGGTCTGAATTTTAGGCTCTACCTAAGGAAGCCAAAGAAAAAAAAAATACCTACGTTCATATCCAATAAAAAACTCAGTTCTTCAAAGATGTTTTTATCTCTAGTCTATCATTCAATAGGAAATAAATAAAATTGTTAGAGATACATGAAATTGAACCTTACTAAACATTTCGAAGGAGGGCTGTAAACAAGCTTCCACCTAAATCTTGACTTTTCTGATAAATCTTCAAAGCTACACAGCTGAGTTCTGAAACTCTTCCATTTCAAGAGATAGCAATCACCATATATTTAAATAAGACAGAATAAAGTAAAAAAAGAAAACCAAAAATCCCACCATATTTTTACATCATGCCCAGATTCAAATCCCTCAAAAAAGGTTTGCATGTACCAAGGAACAAATTTGACTTATCAGGAAATGGGCTGTAGCATTGCCCTGTGACCCTACGTGAGCCACCCACCAAGACCCCTTCAAGCTGGGCCTGCTGTAATCTGCTGAGCATTGGTCATTTTCTGGCCTCAGTGTGGGAACCGCTGGCCAGGGGATGGACATGACCCCATCCTTGACTGTAGAAGACGTTCCAGAAGATGAAGTTTATGCCTCAGACATGCCTTCTGTCTGAAACTCGAGCCTGGAAATGAAACTGTAGAGTCAAAGGCCCTTCTTGCTCAAAATCCAAGTTTCCATGGTTAGTAAGGTGATGTATGACCTGAAGGGATGTTCAGAGGCAGAAAGGCTCAGCGGACACAACAAGTCCTGTGCTCCAGTCTCCAATGGTATTTTCTTTCTGCATCCAATTATTGTAAAAAAAAACAATGCACAAAATACTGCCTAAGCAGGGATTTGAACTCTGGTTTCCTGCTTCTTGACAGGCAGATTATCTGCTACAGCTTGAGTTTTATATCAGTTTTATAACAGTGACCCCACAGCTGTGCAACTACTGCCTGTCTATAATGTTCTCTGCGTCAAAAAATGCATGTTTTATCTCCTTATCCAGAGCAGGGAATTGAGTTGTGGTACTTATGTTAGGCTTTTGCACTGAAGTTGAGATTTTTGCAAAGTTAAACTTTTTAAACTTTTGATTTAAACCCTCGGGAATATACTGCAGACTGTGGAGTCTGGAGGGAATGGGAGTGCCTTTTTTCCAACCTGATTCGGCCTGGCATTTAATCTCCAGAGAGGACTGAGACTTCCAATACAGTTATGTGTTTAGCATTTCCTAATAGCTAGCTCCTAGTAATGCCCCACACAATGCGAAAGGTATCTAGATTACTCTTAAGGGATTTAGATATCTAAACTCTTAGTTTTGTTTCTGTTCTGAGTTTTAAATTCTATTCTCAAGTTAATTTTTTTTTTCACTTAGATCTTATGATATCTAACTCAGATCGGAATGCATGTTTGGAAACAGACCCTGGGCTGCTCAGATGAGAAGTCAGTTCTCCAACTGAAAGAACACTTTTTCAGAAAGGTTAACCTACTGCTTAGTCCAGGCCAGTCTTATTGACTGATTGATTGCTCTTCCTACTTCGATGCTGCTTGTATTTGAAAGAACGATTTTTGAACATTTCTCGGTAAAATCAGTGGTCTGATTCAGCAAAATTCCACTGATACTGCTTGTGTTCTTAAAAAAAAAAAAAACAATCTAGGTAAAATCTATTTGGATTGCAGGTCAGCATGCTTCTTGTGAAAATAGTATTCCCAGATTGCACTGCTGGAATTCTGAATCTAAGGTCTGCTTAAAAAAAAAAGTCAACTCCTTCTCTGTAGTCTCCAAAGAGATAATTAAAAACATTTTATGTGTTATGTAGTGTAAGAAAGTTACTCTTCCAACGTCTCAGAGGATCAGATATCACTGAGAGTACTATATGCTTAATTACTTAACGATCACTTCATTTTTAGGGGCTTAAACAGTGATTTACATCTTCGAATTACTGAACAGAAAATATATCAAGCAATCAAAGCTGGAGTTGTTTATAAAGTACCTGAGTGCAATAGCTTTCCAGAAATTGCTGCAGCCATTTCAGCAAGATATTTGCCCCAGAATACCATGTGACAATGTAGAAACTTTACAGCCTTTTTCCTTTCTACTTTTACAGCAGGACTGCCTGCAGAAAGTTCTTTAATCTCAGCTGAGCTGTAAGAGGTGGCTTGAGAGGTGGCTCTCAGGCTGGAGAGGTGGGCTGGTGCAAACCTCATGAAGTTCAACAAGGCCAAATGCAAGATCCTGCACATGGGTTGGGGCAATCCCAAGCACAAATACAGGCTGGGCAGAGAACGGATTGAGAGCAGCCCTGAGGAGAAAGATGTGGGTGTGCTGGTGGACGAGAAGCTCAACATGAGCCGGCGATGTGCTCTTGCGGCCCAGAAGGCCAACCGCATCCTGGGCTGCATCTGCATCAAGAGGAGTGTGGCCAGCAGGTTGAGGGATGTGATTCTCCCCCTCTACTCTGCCCTGGCAAGACCCCACCTGGAGTACTGTGTCCAGTTCTGGAGCCCACAACATAAGAAGGACATGGACCTGTTGGAGCGAGTCCAGAGGAGGCCACAAAGATGATGAGAGGGCTGGAGCACCTCTCTTCTGGAGAAGAGGAAGCTCCGGGGAGACCTTGTAGTGGTCTTCCAGTACCTAAAGGGGGCTTATAAGAAAGATGGGGAGAAACTCTTTAGCAGGGACTTTTGTGATAGAACAAGGGGTAATGGTTTTAAAATAGATGGAGGTAGATTCAGACAGGACATAAGGAAAACATTTTTTACAATGAGTGTGGTGAGGCACTGGCACAGGTTGCCCAGAGAAGCTGTGATTCCCCATCCTTGGAAGTGTTCAAAGCCAGGTTGGATGGGACTCTGAGTGACCTGGTCCAGTGGAAATTGTCCCTGGCCATGGCAGGGAGGTTGGAACTAGAGGGCCTTTAAAGGTTCCTTTGAACCCAAGCCATTCTATCATTCTATGATTTTATGATAACTTTCCTCGTGCCCTTTACACCCTTACATTGCCAGCATGCTCCATGGAAAACTGAGCTTCACACAAAATATGACTACAGCTTCCATTTTCTTTTAGAGTAAGTGGTTATAAATCCCTTCTTACTCATTGCTTATCATGAAGATCACTTGCCTGAGGTGAAAGTAACATTCCCAATTTTGCCTGGCAAGACCCAAACCTGCCTCTTTGTGCAGTGCATGCCAACCACCAGCCTACAGACTAGGCAGGTTGAAGGCATCGTTTCTCTTTCTCAAGCTGCCTCAGTCTGCATAAAGCACTTCAAAGTGCACTGGGAGAAGGATAAAAAGTGAAAGAAGCTTTTGTAGGCTTGTGGTCTGGATGCTAAGGACCAATGGACCTTGGAGTGTAGTCCTTGCCCCAAAGACCAGCTATTTATGCACTGGAGTTCCGTGTAAACTCTACCATCGTTCCCCTGAAGGAGAGATTCAGGTTCAGGACTAAACTAGGACACGGGGCTGTAACAGCCAAGTGAAAGCCAGGCTACAGGCTGCCATGCAGGTGATTAAAGTGATCGGATGGCATCAGGACTGGCATGCGTCTTCCACATCTTGAGGAAGTTCCGTAGCCACGGCTTCTTTTAGGAAGATGTGTCATTCTAGCCTCAGTCTGTGGTTTTAACGAAAATAATAATGCGAGCTTTTGCTGCATTCCCCGAGGAATCCAGCTGAGGTATCTGCAGAAGTGTGTGTGACATTAATGATACCAAACAGGGGCCTCTCGCTGAACGCTCAGGATGTGCTGCTTCTCCCTCTTGGCAGCTTTAGTCTGAGCGTATCAATTTTAGCCTGCTCTCTGGTGCCGGCTGTTTTCAACCGTCACAAAACACTGCTTTAGAGAGGAGCAGACTGAAAGATATTACAGCACCAATTAGATGCCTGCAGGTGCATTTCCACGAGGCAGTGAGCTGACATAAGAGCTTAATGCCACTGGAAAGGGGAGACCCCACTCTTCCCATCCTCTGCTCCCTGTTACATGCTCCAGCTCTATTTTGCACCAGCTTTGCTACCCATCAGACCCCTCTGAGAGCTAATTCAACTACATAAGCTGGTGGAAGATGCACCCAGCAAAAAGATGTGTTCCTGCTAGGTGATACAGATGACTGGGTTCACAGAGAAGCCTAGCAAGGGCAGAGCTGGCAGGGGGGATGCAGGACCACAGGGAGGGGAAAGGCGGAGGAGATAAGACCTGGGAGCATCACAGTGCATTAGCCTGTGTGCTAGCCTTTAGTTTCTTTTTAAAATAACACAGGATCTCATAAACGGTCATTCAGAGCACTGAGGGAAAATACGGGTAAGTAGGAGAGAGAAAAACCTGAGAGTCCAGCACCAGCCTGGCAGTGATGCGCACACAGCTGCCTAAAGGTGACAACAGAAAGCAAAGGCAAATGATAAAGCAGTCACCAAGAGTCAAACAAACAGCACCTGCAGCTACTTTTGTTAGGGATCTTCCTGGGTTTTATGGAAATGCTTAGGGTTTGGGAGGGCTCAGCTCAGGTTTGGGTAGTCTGGACTTGCTTGCCTGAATGAAAGCAGCACTTCTGAGCTTACAGGGATGTAAGTATTAGCAGGGATTTTGTTAAGAAGGTGAATTACAAAATCATTATCCTCTTTGGCTGTTCAAGAGACTGCTTTTAAAAAGCTTATTTTCTTTTTTTTTCTTCCAGAAGTTGGTTAGCTTTGTTGGTTATTGTCCTGAAGCTGCCTGGTTTATCCCATATTGCAATTTTATACCCTACATAAGTAAGCTAAATGCATTTTCTGCAGGAAAGTGAAGCTACTCTGCCGGCTTGAGCAACTATCACAAAATTGGAAGACCTATTCTCGGCAGTTTTATTTAAGGATTATCTTACTCCATAAGAATCTCTCAAGGTAAGCCATTAGCTCAGTTTTAGCTCATTTTGTCTTTCAACAGTTAGCGACCAAATATATGACTGCTCTCGTATCACCTTCCGACTCTCTATTAAACGTTTTCTAAAGTCTGTTGTAGTGAATGGGAAGAGGGACACAAGCAGCCACTGGATCAGGACTTGCAACAAAACCATTGTGACTTTCCAAAATAATACAAGGAGCTACACTTTAGTCTTGCGATTAGTTAACTATCCTAATGCTAAAGAAGCATCAAGCCAAATCCAAGCCCTTTCAGGACACTAGATTGACTGGAATGAGATTGTAATACTGGACCTCATAAGCTGTAATTCCTTGTCTCCAAAGTACTTCTAAGTATAACACAGAGGCAGCTGGCTTGCAAGAAACTTCACAGTTCAGTGCAGATAAAAAAGGTAAAATTAGGCAGATTGCACCCACTTTGTCATTGCATCATATTAAACTGTACTCATTTTCATACTTAAAATAATAATTGTAAAATTCCTATTTCCTCGCAAGTTGAGCTCAGCTCAAGGTGTTCCACATAGTATTTGTGGGGCAGCAAAACAGGAAATACAGACTTCTACAAAATTGGCCATAGAAGCTGAATTTCCTAAACGTGAGTCGCGCCAACATAGTAGGGTGCCTGTAGCACTAAACTTACCGATGCACGCATTTTTTTTCTCCAAAGAGAATCTGAGGATTTAAGACACTAGAGAGTCCTTCTCAGAAACTCTACTTTCTTACTATTTTTGTTCTTTCTTTTCTGGAAGTACTGTTGATTAGATAGGAAATTGTTTGGAACTTAAATTCCTGATAATACTTGGATCCTGAATGTACCAACGTGGTCGGCACCAAGGTGCAGTATTTTATTTGCTGATTGCCTGAATGTTATAAATGCTTTAGTGTGTACTGACAATTGTCAACAGTGGAGATAGTAAACTCTTATTTGTGAATCTGTGTTAATATAAAGCCCATCTGAGTAAGCACCTCAACAGAAATGCTGTTAATAGAGATAACATTGCCATATCCCACACAGCTGTAATCACAGAATTTTATAACATTTCCACAGTATTTCTGGAGGGGGAGGGGATGAAAAGACCATTAATGAACATATATAAAAACACACTCATAAATCACTTACATAACATTTTAAATAGCGCCTTTGGAGTTTGATCCTCTACCACGAAAGTCAATGGAATTTCTTCCTGTTCATTTAGGTAGGATCAAATTCAAAGCTTTAATGTCCCAGTGTGTCACTTTGGGGAAAATCTCTCCTTATTATAACAGAGTCCTGTAATTTGGTTTCCAGCTGTAGAAGATTATTTCTTTCCTTTTCCCTTTGTATGCATTTTATGTCAGGAATAAAACACTGCACAATCACAGTGCAAAACAGAAGCCCCAAGGGCATCTTACAGACACTAGTGGCTCCTTAGGAAATCTTTAAAATCTCCGAAGCCACTGTGATTGCTTTGTACTACTTACTAAAGAACACTTCCCCACAACTGGTAAATAATATGATATTTCGAAGTGTATTGAAAATGCTTGCCAAAGGTCAGCTGCATACACTCACTCAAAGTCAGTCTTGTAATACTGCAATTGAGATATAGTGGAAATATTGCATCCTTAATGGGCAATACTTCATGGGGGGATGGCAAGTGTATGTGCCGTCCCAGTGTCTGACTCAAAAAACCATTTTTTTTGTGTCCGTTTACTTGTAATCTTTAGTAGAAGCCCATCTAGAGAAAAAGAAAGAAAGAAACAAAAAAAAAAAGAAAAAAAAATGCAAATATTCAGAGCTATAAAGAAAAGCTCAAGAAAAACCCTAAGACAAAGCAGACCAAAATCCCAGAGGCCTTATTCTGCCTTTTCTGAGGAGGGTGAGAGCTGGGTAGATGCTTTGTGCAGCCCTGGCAGTGCAGCGGCTGCGGGGCACCATGGCTTTCCAACCTGCGAGCTGGCAGCGCTGGCACGGGAGCGGAAGGCACGTCAAGCCAGGTAAATCATGCGTAAAACTGACATCTGCAGGAACAGATTGGCTAAATCCTATGGATATCACAGAGCCTGCACAGAGCCACCCTGTCCCGACAACCGTCCCTCCCTCCTCTTAGCGCTGGCACTGGGGCTGGCACCACTGCTGTGCATTTTCCCCCCTCCTCTCACCCCACCAGGCAGGTCAAGAAAAAAAAAGGACAAAATCAACATTGTACAGACAAACTTGGCAGTCTGCATCGCTCACTTTACCTCAGACCCTTCTTGTTACCTGTGTTTAGTCCTGATAACAGAATACGCTGTGTACTACTTTCATTTTTCTTCTTATAGATGAAGACTTCACACGCAAAATTCATTTTCAGAACATTCTAGCCTTTAGAAATCAAATGTTTGCTGAACATTGTTCTAACAAGGAGTGTACACAAACCGTATGTATTTGACAGGAAAAATAATCTCGTCTTGCCAATCGGAGACAATTTGTGTATCTTATGTTTCATGACACCTCAGAAAAATGCATTCTGTTCTTTTACCGCGTTCACTCCAGCAAGATGGAAAGCACGTGTAGTGTATGGTATTAGCACTTAAAGATAGGCCCATACTGAGGTATATGCGTATGCTGAACTTTAAAAGATACATAAAAAGCAAGGTTAGGGACATAGAGAAAGGAAAATAAGGGAGAAATTAGGAAAAGGAGAAGGAAGAGAAATGATGCAAGGGGTTCATTTATCATTCAGATAGTTCTGAGGATAATCTTCATCTTGCGGGACAAAAATGCAGAACCAAGGGGTTCAAGCTGCTTCCAGTAAGGGCACAATTCAAGTTCAGTTTGTGCAGATTTTATCAGGAGCAGTAAAACACACTACAGTGGAACCATGAATATTGTGTCCCTGGATATCACCTGTAATAACTCGGGAGTTTTACTGAAGAAAGGAGAATAAAGAAGAGGATTAACTGATCAGTCAGTGGCCAAGAAATACATTCTTGGAAGGAAATAGGTTATATCGATATTTAGCTTCAACCTCTCTGGTATTCACACTTGGTAAGCTGCATAAACTCTTACCCTTTCTGCTCTCGCCTCTGCTTTTTGTCAAACCTGATCGATGTGGTTCTGTTCTGCAGAGCCAGGCATCCAGAAATGGACCCGACGGGCTTTGAGCCAGTCAGCAGGGTACCCAGCTGCTCTGCAGAGGATCAGGCCCTCTGTCACTAGACGCAGTGGCTGGGAGCGGGAACTTTGTGTGACTGTGACCCGAAAGATGCTCTTGCAGGTGACCGTTGACAGAAAGCAAACTCCTCTTTCATCTCCAAGAGCACACTGGACGCCCCAGAGTCGCTCAGGACTCTTGCTAGGATTTCACGATGTTAGTAGCGTTTGTGCCTTGTAGTTGACTTTAATATTGCCCCTGACGAGCACGGAGGTGATAGGGTGCTCCTCCAGATCCCCATGAGATGCTGCCATGATAGAGAGCGGTGAGGACAGTCCTGAAGAACATCACACTGTTAGGAACCTGAATCCTCCTAAAGTGCCACTCATGGCGCATGGTTTTCCGCCATTTCTCTCATTTTTCCGAGAGTTACTGTTTGCCGGTAACCAAGTCTCCTCTCCTAACAAGGTGCTGGAGACTGCATATCTATCCTGGCTCCATAAGCTTCCAAGTTAGGAAGCTCATCTTCTTCACCTAGGTGGATTTACACAACATCTGTAACTCAGTTAAGAAATTTCCAGTATTTGGTTTCTTTTCCCATAAGCTTCATTCTTAGAAGAGATGCAAGACTTTATTCATTATTTGGTACTTATGACCGAAAATATTTAAGGCTTTCATCTGGTCTGTCTTATCTTTCCAGCAGCAGCAGCCAGAGACAGATGCCATCCTCCTGCAGCATAAAATATATTAATGTTATGGGCCTTTGGAGGGTGAGGGTGAGCCAGGCTGCCCTGTAGCACAAGTGGGAGGAATTACATGTCTAATCACCAGGAAGAACATTTAAGAGCAAAGAGAGCACACATGGAGAAGGTTGCTGGGTGGAGGAATGAGAGCAAGCCTGGGGCAAGCAGGCAGGTAGGTACTTCTGGCTGGGTTGGGGATTGTGGGACTCCCTTGGAAAAGCTGCACAGATTTTGTTTTTAACTTAAGAAAACTGGCAATACAGCTCTCCTGGTGGTTTTGCCCTTGCTGTAAGGCAAGCCCTCCTCCAAATTGTGGCTGCCCAAGGATCTTACTGTTGAGGTTGTTTCCACCTTTGTCCTGCTCTTGGCTGCTGGGGGCTGTTGCACACAGGCATCAGCTGCGTGTAGATCAACTAACTATGCTGAAATCAAAAACTCCAAAGGACAAAAATTTTCCTGAGGAAAGTGCTCAGTTTGCCAAGAGATGATGAACTTGCCCAAACCAACCTGTGCAGATACTGCCTCACTGGTGCTTTGTTTTGCCTCCCACTGATCCTGATGTTATCTTTAAAGATGTGTTTAAAAAAAAAAAAAAAAGCCTTCAAAATGTACACCTACATGTTCTGTCATGTTTTAATTTGGTGGAGAAACTGTTTATGGCTGCTTGTTTGTTCTAAAACTTGGTTTAGCTAGATTAACATAATAAGGGCAATTTGAATGAATGAATTGTTCTACAAAGTAAAAAAAACTTAAGAATTGCTTAGTTGATCTGTATATCTTACACCAGATTTCCCTAAAATGAATGCCTCTACCTTTCTTAATGTTATCAAAAGTCTACAGCCCCTTGCAGCTTGGGTAGCTGAACTTGGGTTTGGTTCACAGCGATAACGATAAACTCTACCTCCTCCGTGCAGGTAGGTATATGGAACGTGCTTCACAATTTTCCAGTGCTCAAAAGTACAGATTGGCTGAGAAAAGCTAATTGTTAGTTTCCCTGTGGTGCTGGAGGAATGCTTAAACCCTTTAAGAACCCTCTGAAATTGCCAGTGAATTTTAAAATAAAATAGATTTTTTTCATCCTTTAAATAGTTCCAAATTTATTTCTCAGTATACGGGCAAGAACTTGCCCACTGAAACTTGAATATTTCTAGTTCTCTTTCTTGCTGGTCCACTTAGTTCCAGGTCCTTCACTTAGAAAGACCTGCTGCATCTTAGAGCGTTGGGCACACTTCTTCCAAATTCTCTGCCTGGTTCATGTAAGCTGTGACACTCCCACATGGAGCAGGGGTGAAAAAGAATTGGAGAGTCTCCAGGATGCCCCTGGTCACACTGGCAGGTCTTCCACAGGTATTAGCAGCTTATGACTGCATACATTATTTGTATTAGTAATTTTTTTTCTTTTTAAATGCAGTAGTAGTTAAGCTGTGAGACAGAGGAGACCAGAATTTCAGAGATGCTAGTACCTTCATCAAGTGAAGCTGTGAGGTATTAACTGCTTTTGAAGATCTATTCCGTTCATTTAGACACCTGGCTCAGACAAAGGAGATTGAGCAACAGAGAAAATATGAAACAGCACAAGCATAATTACTGAGTAATGTTTTCCAAGGGCACACTAAAAAAAAAAAAGACAAATATTATAAGCTTTTCCTATTTTTCAGGAAGTTGTATTTTACTGTGGCTGTTACTGGTAGAACCAAAGTCTAATCACTTAAAAAAAAAAAAAAAAATCTGTTAAAAGTACAGAAACTTTATGCATAGAAGTTAAAAAACCAGCAGAGATGGTATTCCGAGGGGTTTGGTGTCTTTTTAGGATTTTTTCATGCTCTCCCTGGGATACTATTTTTGATTTTTTTTTTAATTTATTTTAAATATAATGATGTGGGACACCTTGCATTGCCAAACACTGTATTTGCGGACTTGGAGTTTGAAGTTTAGTTGTACACTTTATCTATAGCTGCAAAATGACTGCTTGGTATGGGACACATGCAAAGGGAGACAGCTCCCTAAAAGCACAAGGGGAAACAGAGACTGCTCCAGATGGTGCAGATTTTTTGGGACGGAGCCAGAGTCAAAAGCCACCTTTTCCTCAGTCCAACATGTTCGTATTTTTCCTTATCACTTGTCAGATGAGTCACAACTCTGAAGCTTTCTTCTTCTTTTCATGAAGAAGAAAACCTTGAATAAGACAAAGGTGAAATAATCTAATTTAAGAGTGAGGAGAACTTCCTTTATGCAATTCTGCCTCTGTTATCACAATTCAGTGTCAGCTATTGACACTCAGTCAAATTGCAGCCTTGACACCTATTTAGTTATGGCATGCTGTTTATGAACAGGCAGAAAATCTTCCCTCCAACATTTGTGGCTTAGCGCCATGAAGATCTCACTCTGTAAAAACACACAGCTATACAACGCACAGGAATACAGCATAAACTGTACAAGTGGGAAAACAGGCTGGCTAGACTCAGGAAGAGCATGTGTAATCTCCAGCGTGAGGAGTAACTCCTCTAGCTTTGATTAAGAGAGTCGGGTCATACGTCTCTCTTGTAGCATCATTGCGATGGCTGCTTGTGACAAAAAGTCAATTGCTTAATTTCAACTCCTCAATATCTTTCCAGATATAGAGTACCTTAGAGGGGCTAAACCCAACCACCTAAATTCTGTTTTTTTTTTTTTTTCTTTCAGCCCAGGTGGCCCTAACAGTAGCTCCTTGCTTTTTTAGAATCCACATTGATTTCTTTTCCTCTCTGTAATTTCCTTTCATTGCTTTGGCATCCTTAAAGTAGAGTTACTTTCCTCCCCCTCAGCCCCTTCCTGCATTGCTCTCCCCATTTCTAAGATTCTGGTGCTTTTACCTCCACTTGTTATGTTTCTGAGGTCATAGTGTAGCATGGCAGTGCATTACTGCTGTTTATTATATTTATTGGAGGCACTGTAGACACAGCACAGTATTATAGAGATGCCCAACAGCACCTCAATATTAAAGCAAAGTAGTTTTCCCCAGCGTGAGCACCTTTTGTGTGAGAAGTAATCAACTCTGGTCTTAAACAGAGCACCCAAGGTCTCCTCCCATGGCAATGGTGAGCCTGGCGTGTTTTGTGAAGTACTTTCACTGTTTCCTTAGGTTTGTTTTTCATCCATGTATTAAAAGGCTGTGCAGACTTTTTTAGATAGAGGAATTTAACCCCAAGAATTTTTAACCAAGATGTTAATTGGTTTTCAAGGAATGCCAAACAGGGGTGGTGAATGAGATTCTTGCCCATGTAACGGCAGGAATGATTGTGATTCGAGGTAAATTTCGCCAAGTGTCCAAATGTGTATTTTTCAGTACTGCTTTCAAAATATCATCATATGAATTTGCAGGTTGCAAGAGGTGATTCTTCCTGTCTTGATTTTCAACTGGCTGACAACAAAAAATGCTTCCTTATTTGTGTCCACTTTGCAAAACGATTGTACCTGTTTTTACCAGGATGTGGTTTCTTGAGGAGCTGGGGTTGACCTCGGCCAGTGTGTCTACCAAATGGGTCAAGAATTCACTGCACTCCCTCCACCATTTTCCATTTTCTTCTCTTGTACCTGCTCTAGGCTAGCTTAGGTCACTGATACAAGTAAATATCACCTGTTTTTTGCAGGACTGGTTTTCGACTAATTTATCCTGTTGGTCTTGCTGACTATGTAGCAACTGAGAATAAAGAAAGTACTGAATGTATCCGGTGGGAAGAGTTGGACTAGCATGCACAGCCATTAAATTACATGGTCAGAATTGCATTTTTTTTTTCCTGGACTTAATTGCTCTAACTATCCACATTGGTCTAAACTTGAAAGATTCATAAGCTCCTCTTGCTGAAAACACTCACCTCTCAGAATGTAACTGCTTGATCTGTTTTGTTTCTTTTATTAGTGTATTAGGAGTAGTTCTCCTATTCCTTGCTTCTCTTAGACCTACAAAAGGCCTTTTTCTTGAAAACAAACAAAAAATCTGAAGTATATGAGTATTCCTTGGCAGCATTTTATATGGACAACTCCTAAAGATATCAGAAAAGACAATTGATTGCAGCTGTCACTTTCAGAAGTGTAAGAAAAAGGCAAAAATATATGGTGTTAAGAGTTACTCCTTATATTTTAAAAGCTGTCATATAATAAAGTAATGTGGTGAGACAGTTTGAAAGCAATGTTTAGCAAGGATGCTCTTTTGCCCCACAACACTTGACAGTAATTGTGTATAGGGAGCTTGGTGCAGAGCCCTTAATGTTAGCTCTTGGTTCCTTTTCTCTGTGGGCTTTTAAATTTAAGGGATTTGTTTTCAACTAGAAACTAAGCAATATCTATTGAAGTATTGTATATTCCCTTACCTTTGTGTAGGTGCAGACAAAACCATGGAGGGAGGAGAGTGGGGACAACATAGACAAGAGCACCTACTCTGTATCATTGACACCCCTCAAAAGCTTAGTTTCCTAGAGAGATCCACAAGAAGATAGGTGTTACCTCTGAAAGGTCAAACAGAAGAGATACAGGGACAACCTGAGTGAGTACCTGCGAGACCACATAGGGAAAATCATTCTTTGACTTCTTTGAAGAAAGCAAGCATGGACCTAACTCGGTGACACAGATGCTTGTTTCCAGTACTTGTTCTTTGTGAAGAATAGTTTATTGATTATGTTAAGATAGGCTTGAAATGCCCCTGCAAGGCTACAATTACATGCCACTAGTATGCTCAGTGAACCAAGTCTGGATGTTTGAGTAGTAACTTGGATAGAAGCATTAAAATGTTTTGTCTTGAGAAAGTTTTGATAGTCAGACCAACTCTTTGTGATTCAGAAAATGCCAACTTAGAACAAGTCTGTTTGCATACACCCAGTCAGAGTTGTGACAACTACAGTACCTGAGCAGAAAGAGCAAATTAATTAGACCATAAACTAACTCTGCTAGCAGAAACTCGCACATCTAGAAAAGGTGTGTAGATCTGTAACTAGCGATTAGCCAATGGAAATGTGCACACTGTCTTATATTTTTTTATGACATACATTTAATGTTAGAGCTACGTGGTGAAATGGCTTGCTTAAAATCTAAGCCACCAATTTTTCTATTCTTAATAATGTGTCTTTGAAAATAAGCCCAATTTCTTACCAAAATCCATCCTGTGTCAAGAATGGATAGTTTGTATACATACCTGAAGACTGTATTACTGCACGATACCTTTACGATATGAATATACAAATGCATGAACTTGAGGTTTTTGGTTGGTATAAAATACCCTAACAACACCCCAGAGTTTGCTTAAGGATTTCTCTTTACTCTTCACCTCTGTAGTTTTATTCTTGATGTGTTTATTCTAGAAAGGTATCAGATTATGGCCTGTATACATATTTTATCCAGAATCTGATTTTGGTTTACCCCAACTGCTATTAGCATGAAAAGATCCCCAGAGCCTGCTAGTGTGGCTCATGGCATGTGAATTAGCAAACATTACCATTCTGTCAAAACTCTATCTTACCACTATGAACTTTATTACACAATTAAACTCTTTGGTTTGGTAACATCCAAAGACAAGGGTTACACACCAACCTTTTTTTTTTTCCAAAGTGATTCATCAAGAATTATTAATTATATAAATGAGATTAAAGTTTATAGGTTTCTAAAGTGCAATTGTCTGTTTGCACACAAGTATGTACTACGTCCCTGGCTGACTGGAAACATTCAGCACTTAAGTTTGCGCATGGAGTTAACAGGTGTGAGAAAAAGCCTCTTACAGCTCAGTTGGTTTTCAGCTTTTCAGCCACTTGAATATGAAAAAAAAAAAGGACTGCCAAAGTGAAATTTATATTTCCAAAAAGGTGGAGTTTTGAAGGAAAAAATACCTTTCTAAATAAGTTCAAGTGTTGAACAGATGAGGTGAGTGAATCCCCAAGAAACAGCAAATCTGGCTGAGGGTGATACTACCCAATCCAAAACTTGTGTCTGTGAAAACAACCCTGGGGATACGGATGTGGATTAAAACTAGGCTTCTGCCTACTTAGATTAGGTAAGAGACTAAAGCTTGTCCCTTAGATTCAGAACAGAAAAGGTATTTTATGCTTAACCTTGAAGTTTATTAAAGAAGGCTTGCTGTATTTCCCATCTGCATCCTTCCAAGCCTTAATTTTTGTCCAGACTTTGTCAAAAAGTGTGTCTTGCTTTATCCAGGGCTTGTTAAGGTAGAAACAAATAAATTTTGCAGTGTTCAAGTATTTTTGCTACTAAGGAACAAAATATCTGTGGTCAGTGTGTAGCTGTAGGACTTGTAAGAGATCCTCCTCAATGTGAGGATGCTTCGGGAGCTGGCACCACAAACACGGGAGTGGGGAAAGCAATTCCCAGTGACTGGTGCATAGCCATTTACACTCTACAGGATCAAGGTAGTAGAGGAAAATGCTTGAGCTCTGAGCTTCCCAAGGGGCTTCAGAAAACCCTTTTTCAATTCCTGAGCTAATGGCTAGCAAACATGCCACACAGCCACTCTTCTAGAGCCATAAATAATTTACATCATCTACTTAGAAAAAGTATTTTATTGAGGAATTTGTCAGGGTTGACTGTCAAGCTTTGTTTTCGGTTATAACATTCTCAGTTGCTGCAGGCATTTCTGCTCGCTACAAAATTTTTAGATGAAACGATTTTCATATGTCTGTTTCAGCTCACATAATGCAGCCAGGGTGCAAATCCATAAGGCTGGACCAGTCATCTACTGAGATACTTGAGAGATGCTTATGCTGGAGCCTATCAATGTATTTAATTACTGTAAAATACAGTGAGTGTCGGCTAGCGTAGTCTTGGTATTCCGCATCTCAGATAGCAGTAGGAGCAGAGTATGCCAGGGGATGCTTTGGAGGGGAAAAATCTTGTTTATGTTAGTAGTGAAATGTGTTGGGGGGGTTGTAAGAAAGAAACATAGGTAACTTGGTCTTGAACCTTACGATGCCAGCTTTCACACTATAAGTATAACTTACTAGAGTCAGTATGTGACTCTTTCACTATCCAGTCTGGAATCTGCTTTATAACCACTGTTCTCGTACTTAAGAGCAGTTAATAATTATTTCTCTACGGTTTATTGTTCAACATTCACAAAATTAAGCTGATGTACCAGCAAACTATATCTGGGTATTTTATATACTGCATTTCATGTAAGAGGAGAGAGAAACAACACTGGACAGAGTATCAAGTAGGCAAATACAGCAGAATGGAGAAATATGAAATGGTTTTGATAGCTGCTTGCCTAACAGATGTATCCATCATACACTGAGTGCTGGTATCTGAACCAGCACTCATACTGAATCACACTGAACCAGTATGATTTATGTATTGTGGAACAGCATCTGACTGAATGTTTTAATGACCCCATCTTAAAAATTTCTTTGGCCTTTGTTTTCCTTGGTGTAACTTTAAAGAAAATATCCTGACAGCATATGGTATCTTTTGACATATGACCAGCTAAACAATAGTCATCAAAAAGAAAAAGATGTTACATGGATGATGTGAAAAATAGTTCTGGAGACTTGCAATTTAAATGTGAATGAGACTTGCTCATTTAAATCAGGTCAGCCCATTAAGACTAGTAAATTCAAAGTAACCCACAAGCTTTGACTTCTTAGGAAACAAAAACTTGAACTGAAATAGGCATAGGATGTACACTGAATAATTTATATTTACGTACATAATTTTCCCTGTCCAAATAATTTAACAGTTTAAAGGCCACACTTGTACTGCTGTTTTTAGAACTTCATCAGATTTTTTTCATTTGGTATACCAGTTAACCTCCTGTGATTTTGATGAGTTTATCCCAATAGTTTATATACATGTGTATAAAAATGGATTTAGCCATGTTTACTGCTGTGTGTTTCCCACTCAGGTAGCTATTATAAAATTGAAGGTAGTTCAGCATTTCTGTGAACCTACCAAATATTAGCATTACTATCAAGTTGTCTGTAGCTTCTATGAGCTTATAGCAAGCACTGTATAAACACAGGGCAAAACCCCCTCCAAAATCCGGTTACTCTTTCAGAGTGCTTCACAGCAGATTAATTATGAAGAGTTGTGAAGGGGAATAATGAAGTACCTTGACAGGTATTGCTAAAGTGTTCCTTCCAAGAGCGAAAAACCTAAGTGATGAAAGCCAACGTTGTGGAATGAGTGGGGAAAGATGGAGCTCTGGATGTGGCAGGAGGGATGTTAGAGCAGATGTTATTTTGCTAAAGGCTGTGAAAGTAGATAAACAACTCTTCTGAGTAGAGCGGTGCATAGAGAGGAGCAGTGTAGTCAGCATGATGGATTAGTAAGCTGTTTTGTGAATCAGCATTATGAGTGTAGATCAGTAGAACAAGATGGCTTTTGCTGAGGCCTCAGGAGAGTGGTGCTGCACCTGAGGCCCAAAAGCTGGGAGTTTGGCCAATGACTTTGGGCAAGAGGAAATGTTGCATCCCTAAAGTGTCTTGTGGCTTAGTTGTCTGTAACTTTAACTTATGGTTATTTATAGCTGTTTTGCTTCATCTTCCCAACCATGTTTAGAGAATTAAACTCTGAAAAGAAAAGGTCCTACCATGTAGAGTGGGCTCTCTGCCTCTCTATGTCACCTACCGTGCCATTGCTCAGCAGTTCCTATTTCTGCCAAGCATCCCTGCCGTCCAGAATGGGCACTAAAATTATTGGTTATGCTTCATAGATCACCCTCTTTACTCTTTAAAACTGTTTTTAACCAGTTTTCTGATACTGTTAATGAACAAAAACTATAATCAGCAAAGTAAATAAAATAAAATGGTACCTTGACACTAATGCTACTTTCTATTGAGAGACAATGCTGTGAAGTCACCTCTCCTTTATATGCATGATGGACAGGAATTCACATTTTCAGATTTATTGCCTGTCTTGGTTGTTTATAATAACTGTACCATTATTATTTATAGATAACGGCTTATATTGAAAGTGCGTAAGATTACTTGAGAAACCAGAAAACTGATGCAAGTAAAAGATGTGCTAAAAGTTAGAAGTAGCCCTAGCAGCTGGTATAGAAGAAAGGACTGTAGCTTTAGCTCTATTTGGATAGCAAGCTTTTTTTTTTAAAGGAATTTCTAAATCAAAATACAAAGATTGTAGAGCAAGGGGCAGCGTTGTTGAGATAATTCAATACTTGCGATTTGAGGCTTCATAGTTGACAGAAACTTCAGAAAATATTCAGTGCTTGTTCTGTATGGGAAGAAACTATATTTGTCCAATCACTATAACACTAGAATACAAATTTTTCATTGTATTTCCTAAATGATATCACTACAGGAGTACTGTGGGTGTAGCAATCAAGATGATGACTCTTTCCTTGAGGAACAGGATGGCTTGATATCTTAGGTAATTCTATATGTTTTCAAACAGTATTTAAAATCTAGTTATCTAAGCCCACTGATTTGCAATAGATAAAAGGAAACACTTAACATCTAAATGGAATGCTTACAAAACAACAAAAAATAAATCCAGCAGTAAATGAATCCAAGACGCTATCTTTCTACTTAATGAAACACCATGAGGAGAGTGCTCAAAAGTGCCCTCACTTAGAATCAGTGTTGTCTGTCTGTAACCCTCACTGGCACTTCAGCTGCAAACATTTTTGAAAGTGGGTAAGGAGCTGATTAACAGTGCAGATTTATAGAGATAAACTCATGTCAATTAAGCCCCAGGAGGGACCATCAATTAGTGTCAGTCAGGAAACCCTTTTACCACTTAAATTAACATAATGAAAAATGGTACTCAGTTGTTCAAGGTTCAAGAAAATTTTGTCATCCAAAAATACACTATTTTGCAACAAAAATCTTGCCGCCACAAAACACTTATTCTTGCAAAGCAGTCTTACAAAGAATCCGCTTTCTCTGGTTTTGTTGGAGAACTATCATTTTCATAAATGACTTTTCATTTTTATTAATGACTTAAGACACTGTTCAAGAAGCCTTGGCCACGTTCTTGGTTTAGTTTTTTCACTTGGTTCTGCAAGGTGTAATTAGGTTGTGGAAGTCACAGTGGTGATAGGATTAAAGCAAACATCCTGGCAAGATTAAAAAAAAAAGAATAATTAGACCAAATCCTTAGCACTTGTGTTTAACTGGACTACAGCTCAATGTTTTGAGGCTTCTTGGAATAAACAATATTTTTTTTTTTTTAAAAAGCTGTGCTTCCTCTGTCACTTCCCGATTTCTGACTCTTGCCAATTGGTTGGAAAAACTATGAAGATCAATTTTAGATAGGAAGATACTTGATAAGGAATTGGCCTGTTCTGGTGCAACAAGTCCAGCTAAGTGTTTCGCAGATTTTATTTGAGAAGTCCATGTTATGTTTCAAATTTATGTGCAATATTGTGAGACATGGCTGTCAAATTTGGATTCTCCCCTACAAATCACATGCACTAGAGGATTGCTTTAAAAATCAGATGATTGCCAAAGAGAGGATTGATTTGCTTTTCCTTTCCATAGAGCAATCAGATGAAACCTTGGCAATGTTATATGAAATTAGTCCCACAGCGACAGCGATGAGAAGTGCAGGAGGAACAAGGAACTTCCAAAGTTCTTGGAAATGGAAATTCCTCTTTTTTAAAGTGTTAATTTTAACTTTACACTCACGTTGTTTACTCTTGGAAGATATTGTGCTGTGAGGAAGATGCTATTCCACTTTGAAAGCTCAATGTCAAAATGCTGGAGCCCAGAGGACTCTGTTCAGATCTACCTTCTCCTCCCTGGGGCTTACGGCCATGGGAGGTCACTGAGCTCTCTGGCGAATGCAGCCCCCCTCCAGAAACACATCTCCATGTGAGCCTTGCCGATCATCCACTTCTAGTGACTGGCTCGGGGTGCCTGGCCTATCTGCAGGACCACAATATATGAGAAACTTTTTTTTTTTTTTTTTTCCAAAAAGGCCTTTTTGTTACAAAGTTAGCCTTGAAGGCATATATCATTGTATACTGATCGCTGAGATGACAAGGATTTTCTTTTTTTTAGGACAGATATTAGGTTTTCTGGTTCTTTGGGGACACTTTATTTTTAGAATATCTAACATTTTATTGAACTGTGTTGCATGGAAAATATTTACCTTATGTATATTGCATTTCATGCTGCAGCCTGTGGCTAAGACACATATTAGTAAGCATATTGCTATTGATTTTCCTTTGTCCCCTTTTTTTTTTCCATGTGCATATGAAGTTGAAATATTTGTTTGCAATCTATCCCTGACAGTGATCTGTTTTGACTTCTGTGGTTTGTGAGAAGTGATTGTGCTATTGAGGCATGGAAAAGTAGGGATTTTTATTAGGATACCATGCATGGATTCAGTGGGCTGGGGAGTGATGTTTTAGTACAAAGGAAAATGGCTAAATCTGGAGTATTTGGGCTAGTCTGAGTGAGAAAGTGGTCACTATAAATACTGCGTCCTCTACCTCTTCACTTCTGACCCCAGAGTGGAATCCCGAAATCCCAAACCTTGCACTGAGATCACCAGTAGAGCAAATGGGAGAGTACCCATGCAGCCCCAAAACCCTTCTATCATGAAACGGAAGCTCCTCACCAGGAGATGGTAAGCAGATTTTTACCTGGATATCTGCTTATCTAACTTTTGCACCCAAGATGTCCAAGCCCAAGTTTACCATGAGGGTGCACATGCATTTAAATTAATGCCTCAGCGGTGGTACTTCTGCTTACAGAAGGCAGCAGTGCAGCGCAGCATCCCCTCCGCCCGGGTCCTGGGATTAGGTTAGGTGACATCAGGCCTCTGCCATCAGCACAAAAGCCACCCATGGTAATGCCTGTCTCCCCTGGCCCTCAGTGCCTGCAGTCATGTAAACACGTTATTAATGTAACACTCCCAGAAATGTTAAATTTGGTATTTTCTGCACAGCTGTTCAACTATGAAGGTTATTAAGTATTACACAGCTATCATCAAAACATTTTTTTAATTAGCTGCTTCAGCACTGTATTTAATTACAAGCACTTAGCCCCAGGGAATGTTTACATCTCGTAACCTCCGAATGAGAGAATACACAAGCTATAACATGACACGGAAATCTACGTCTGTGTGAAATGGCACGAAAGGCTAAAGGTTTTTCACGTCAAGAGCTATGTTAACATCACACATCACAAAGCAAGACCTGAAGAAACACCGTTGAATTGCTTCTAATGTGGGGTGCTCCATATGTGATTGCATTGCAGCACAGATTTGTCTCAATTTGTTTTCAGGAAATCACAGGCAATGGTAGACCAACCTTAAGATTCCTATTTATGGCTATGTAAAAATTATTCATGTTAGAGTGCAAAATTTATATTTCTTTAATTTTTGTCCTAGTATTGTGTGGTGGATGATGAGCCTTTAACTCGTGCGGTACGAAAACACAAACAGTTCTTTGACAGCTTGGTATTGATGCTTCAAAGGAAAGCCAATAACAAAATCTGGCAGGTATCTCAGTAAAGGAGCAGTGGATAAAGTTCACTGTATGGTACTAACCGCACAAAATAATACAACAATTTCTCCTTCCAAGCTATATAGGAGAATCTATTGTCTTTTAGAAAATGTGAGCGATTCTCCCGGCTCCACTGTGACTTTGAGATCTGTCAGTAAGAAATGTAACTAAGCATACAGGTGTATGTGCCATTGATTAAGGCGTATAATATTTTTTCTCCCATATGCAGGGAAGAATGTAAAAAAGACTTCTTACCTTTTCTCCTTTCACTAACTATTTCTCCCCCTTGACTTTTACAAGGCTTCTGAAAACTGAAGAACGCTATTGGCTGTAATTTGAGTCTATTTTTACCAAGATATTATCTGCTTAATGGTAGGAGGCAAATATGCTTTAAAAATAAATTAATAAAAAGCGTGCTGACTGATTCTTGGTTTGAAACTTCCCATTTTCACCAGTGGGTGCAGAGGAGATTTCAGAAACGTATTCCCTGTCTGAGAGGGCTCCTGGGCAACAGCCAGGTATAGCACTGATTATGCAGGAGTCTGAAAATATATTGGCTGGGCAAGTAAAGTGAGGGTTTTCTCATTTCGTTCACAGCTTAAGATCTGTGGTGGTGTATTGGAGTCATTAGTCACCATTTAGTGAGCTCGGGTGAAAAAGTGAACGTGGCAAGCGTTCACATCAGGTTGTTTCCTAAAGCCAGTGTTCAGGGGTCCACGTGTGTCCTGCGTGGGGGTGGCAGAAATAGCAGGAAAAGCACTTCCACAGAAGTGATTTCTCATCCCCAGAAGGCATTTTCACCTACCCTGACAGCTATTAGGCAGAGTGTCTCTGAAGCTGCAGAAACAAGTAATCTTCTCGGCAGTGCTATTTGTCTGTAGGAAGGTGTGTGGTCGCTGCTTCTCCGGAGCCCTGAGCACCGAGTCCGGAAGCTGTGCTGTGGTGGACATACACTCCTCATTCCCCTAGGCACTCTTTCAGGGTTTTTTCAATACAAATAGCAGATTTCAGGACACCTTAACTCCTAGACTCCCTTTACAAGGCAAGAAAACCTCAAATTGACTTATTAAATCTACGTGTGTTTTCACAGTTGTTTTACAAGCATTCATTGCCAGCCTTGGTTCCACTTGGCCCAAATTCCCCCAGATAAAGCAGTTTTATTGCTCTTATAGCATCCAGGCCTAATAATCACAATAAGCACAATTTCAAGCACTTACCAAACCTTCATTACACCCAGTTCATTTGAAATGCATTTCAGTGCCACTTGAACCCTCTGGTCCTCTGAGATATTAATGCTTCTTTGAGACTATATTTATTCAGATGGAAAGTGTCCTTAGACACAGCCATTTAACCAGTTACCGTCATTGGCCATACCAAACCTTCTCAAATAAAACTGGGGCACTGTTTGCCTCCTTTGAAGGATGCTGTTGCTCATTCTTCAGCTCCTGTACACAAATGAACCAATTTTGCTCATTTTCCTGCAGTGACCAGTGGGTGTGTCGTCCTTTTGTCTCTTTTTCTTTCTCTGTCTGTCTTAATGGAGAGGGTTTTGAAGGCTGTTTTCTTTCCAGCTGCTGATAGGTTGCAGAATTTCTGTAGTTTCCCTTTGCGTTCCCTAGTGAAAAATACACTTATGTTTCTGTGGTATGCAGTAATTCTCAAAAGTTACTGACAGTTACGGTTGCTTAGCTGACTTTCACTGAGATAATGAATTTAATGATTAAATATTGAATACCTTTAGTGTGTCAAACCACTATCGGATGTGAGGTTGTATTTCGGATGACATTGCTGGTCTCTGCTACCTGTGGTAAATGAAACACACTGAACTTCTGGCTCTTAGGTCAGGAGGTTGCCTTACTGTGTTGCTCATCTTCTCTCTTCCAGAGGGTGAATGTGCCTGTACATACTGTTTTCTTATTTTACAGTCTCTTTGAGCAAAAAGCATTGCAATCTCTTCATTATGAGCTTGACTGTTGTTCCCTCTGCATTGGACAATATGAATCTCTGTGAAATAACATCAAGATGTGAATATTAGCTGCTGCCCTATGTATTGTTTGCAAGTTGGGATAGTTGTTATATTTATTCCATAGGTATCTGAGAGAAGTCTTTTTTCAGCCTTTCTTTTTCCAGATTATATTCAGCAACACTGGTTCTTACTCTTTCTTCCCTGTTTTTTTACTTTCTCCCCACTGCTTCTATTAGTCTATGTTGCCTTTAAGCTCCACTGGAGAGCCTTATGAATTAAATGATGCTGCATGTGTGAAGCTGGCTCTGCTGGGTGATTACATGTGGGCAAAGAAAGTTGGCCATAGGTATAGCCCGTTTCTCTTCTCAGATGGCAGATTTTTTTTTTGTATTTCACTGGTGGAAGCGGCTAGGTGAGACACAAGATGGATGAAAACTGAGCTCCTTTCATTCAGTCACTAAGTGGAGCGGGTTTCGCACCTGATACAGAACTAAGTTTTCTCGTGCACCTCTGATCAGGAGGGAAACTCCATATACTCAGGGCAGAATTTCACTGAGGTGTGCTGGTGGCTGTAGTCAGGGGAGACTGAGAGGCAGCAGTACCAGCTTTAGTTAAGGTAACTACCTGAGGCGCAACAGAGAGGTGTCTCTGAGCCTGGGAAAGTGGAATTATCTGAGATAACAGGTCAGAGCAGAAATGTGGCCCGTCTAAGTGCACACATCTAAGCATTGAATGCTGCTGGGGAGTAGGGCTCAAATTTTTTTTTTTTTTTTTTCAAAAAGCCCTTCAAATACAGTAAAAGCCAACAAAGCGAAACCTAGTGCAGAGGTTTCTCCATGGATTCTTTGACAAAGTGTAGATTTGACAGCCTGCATGTTTGAATACACTTTTCCATAATTCTTATGAAGGAAATTTTAACAAAGAGTAGGAAAGGTTGATTTTCAGTGCTTTGATTAAAATGTGTTTGAAATAGGTTTTTACTTCTAATTTTCCCTTTCTGTTTTGAAACATCTAAAAAAACCGCAAACTCTCAAAGGTGTCTGTCAAAACAATATTTCAATGAAGCTGAAATTATTTTTTTTGAAAAAATTGACCTTTTATTTCAAATTGGATCTTAGTTAGAACTTTCAATGACTAATCACTTTTTATAGAATTCATAGAATCACATGGCTGGATGAGACCTATAAGATCATCTAGTCCAACCGTCTTCCCACTACCATTTCTGCCACAGCTACTAAACCATATTTTCCTTGCTTAAGAGCCATTTAATATCCATACTATCTCAGTTCTGCACCAAACTTTGCTGTGTAATTGTCGTAGTTCAGCCCTCATCGGGACCAGACTACGCATTCATAAACCGCCAGGAATAATCAAAAAGTTGAGCTGGCTAGAAAGCCAAGTCCTGCTCTCTCCTAATGTTATGTATGGAATTTTGTGGCTCATCAACCCAAGCAGAGTTGGAAACTGGCTAGTTTGCAGTCCACTACTGCTGCTAGGATTTGTTCCAGTAAACTCTTCATTTTCTCCTTTGCAATAATTTTTAATGACCTCCTGAAGCTCTGGCACCCTTCACCCTTTTCCATCGTTCCCTAAAAAAAGCCATTTGTTGTGATGCTGCCAGCCAGCAAATACAACCGGAGACTTGTGTGCCCTGACACACGCGGCTGTATGCTGGCATGGCTTAACCTGCTGCCATAGGGCAGGAGCTCCTCTTGAGTGCGTGGGGGATGGTGCTGAAAGGCAAGTGCATTTCAAGAAAAAGGGAGAGTGAATCAAGTAGAGTGTTTAAAACACCCTCTCTTGGCTTCTTTCTTCACCAAGGCTTGCTTTCCTGTGCAGTGTTCGTTCTACCTAGAGGTATTGGTGTTGTGTTGAATTCTGATGAGAAAGCTTGAAACCCCAGGCACTGCACTTTTTTGGAAGTTATATTTTTTTTTTTTTGGTGGAAAAGAACACCTGTCTGTATTCAACTTTCTGTGTCTAGTTACCTGCCATAGCACCTCTTTCTTTAGCAACTGAGTACAGTGGGCTAATTTAGGATGAAATTTAAAACTATAATGAACCATTGGTGGCAAGAGCAAGGCAGACCCACCAGAGCAGCAGGGGCTGCAGAAATTCAGGCAGGTCATCCCTGAGATGTACTTGTAGCAAAGCGAAGCTGTTGCATTTCTTTCACTGAGTTTCTGAACAGAAGTATGTGCTCAACGTGTGGTGGGTCATGTGCAGTGTGTCCAACGCAACTGTGATGTGGTGTTAATGTGAAATAAATCCCGTACTGTTGGGGCTTTTAAATTTGCCAAGATGTAAAAATCAGTTTTAAGGCAGGCAAGCAGTACGTTGGACACTCCTCCATGGCAGTGAGCACCTGCTGAGGTGTTGATTTGTGTATGGTGGGGAACAAGCAAAGGATTTCTGGGCATCTCTGTCCAGACATCTCAGATGAACCTAAAGAATCTGTATTTCAAAAGTGCAGAAACGGCCACCAGCCATCCTGTTGGCAGCTGTACAACAAAGAACTCCCCAGGGTCATTTAACTGATAAATTTTCTGGTTACCGTACGAGCACCATCACCACCTGGTATCTTTTAATGGTCTCCCACCTGTAAGCGAACATGCTTTGTGCAATGGGTTAACTTCAGAAGTTGGCTGTAAATGACAGTGAAATGTTGGAAACAACAAAGGAGTTACTGTGTGCTAGGAATTTCTTAGGGATGGGTTATTAGTCCAGATTAGGGAGGGGAAAGGGAAGATTTCCCAGTGGTACAGTGGGAAGTTTCAAGGATGGGCAATAGGAGATTGGCACCAGGTTGTCTTTAGTATTTAGGAAATTTTTACGCAGTTATGCACATACAGCTGGGTTTAAGGAAAACTGATCTGGCAGTACTCAAGTTGGATTTTATTACTCTCCTCTTAGAAATGGAGAAATAAGGTACAGAGAGAAAAAAAAAAAAACATGAATAGGTCAGTGAGTGGGTAAGTAACAGGTGGAAATGAACTGGGATTTCTCTAGAGCTAGTCTAAGAAATATATTTTCCTTAAGTAGAACAAATTACAAATAATTCTGCGTTTGCTTCCATCTGTGCTTGTTTCAGTCTATGTGATGAAATTGTGTAGGAGGAGGCAGTAGCAGGAATTCATTACACCCTTAAAGACAAATGAGGAGCTAGTTTTGATAAATGAATTTCTGATATATGAACTTCAACATAATTGCACGCTCCTGTATAAAGTGACTTCGATGTTTCTTCCCTTATTACCTGTGAAGGACAAATCACCAATCCCATTGAGTGCCCACGCTGGTGCTTCAGCAGGTGTTTGACATCACTAGACTTTAAAGGTCTGCTTGAGGAGGATCAAAAGCTGGCCTTGATGAGAGATCTGTAGTTTTGGGGGTGAGAAAGGCCACCGCAAAGTCCTTTTAAGAACTACTTTGACTCTATGAAAAGCTACTAGTGAGAGCTCCTGAACAAGTGGATGGGGGGAATAAGTAACTGTTAACTGATTTTTATTTTCTCTTTCCCAAAGTATGTTTCATTATGACTATTGTTTATAATGGAAAGCAAGAGAACACTTTGGAAATTATAAATACCAAAGTAGCTTGGAAACCTGCTGAAGATCTCTGGTCCTTGAATAAATGTCTACATGACTTTTCTACAGAAAATTTTCTGAGTACTGCAGACAGATTTTTCAGACAAGTAAACAGATACAGATGGGGAGGGAGATGCAGAAAGGGCTGATTTGGAAATGGATTTTAAATATCATTAGCACTTTTACCATGGAGAGTATATCTGCATAATGACAGCAGCGGAGGTGATCGTAGCACACTACTGTAGCACTGCTGGAGTGACAGAAGTAGATGCATCTCCATTAGAAGTATAGATTTTCAGGGTTTTATTTTAGGTGTCAGCTCCTCTGTAGCTCCTCTTGGTTTGTATTTCAAGGCTATGCTCAGGAGGGAAGTATATTCGTCTTTCTTAATGGTTTTGCACAGCTCCCATAAGCGTTGGTGGGAATTATAAATGGACTTCGAAGGGAAAATATACTTTTTAATGCTGTTTTGTAGTTTCAAGACTGTGCACCATGGGATCTGTGCATGTGTCTTGTGTATATAATGCCTGGGGGACATGGGTTTGAACACTTTATTTCTTGGACAGAAGAGGACATTGACCTGTCTCACTGCTTTGTATTAGAGTTGCAATATCTGTGAAGAAATAGGGGAGAGCTCTGCTAATGATTTACTTTAGAAGTCTGGTCTCATTAAGGTTGAAAGATCCTGTAGTAACCAAATCACTGGTGCGGGGAGAGACACTGATGACACAAAGTAGAGCATTTTAGAGAAATGCCTTAATTGTTGTTCTGTGGAGTCAGAGGTCCAATGAGTTTCTAGAAAATAGAGCTTGTTAAAGTTTAACCTCTCAACCCACCAGTCTTTTAAGACAAGAGCATTCATGCTAAATGTCCTCATCATTCAGCCAAATTTGGGAAGACTAACCTTAATTCCAGGTGAAGAAAACTCACAGGAAATACGTTCAGAGAAGCAAAAAAGCACAAGCTCAATTTCTCCCTTGCTGTTTTCTTCCCAAATATCATGTGCTCATATCCCCGTTGGCTTGCTGAGAAGTCTGCAGGTGGAAAAGTAATAGCCTTAATCTTATCCATTCTTCTTTTTTTTGGTTGTTTGTGCTGTTGCTTCACTCCTGATCCTCAGGCTTAGAGTCAAAGCGTGTGGAAGAACACAAGCAAGGAAGACCTCCTTTCATACTGTTCTTTGTGTCCCTCTATGTGAATCTAATTTAGCTCAATATGCAAGACCTCAGCAACTTTTTGTTTTGATTAGTATGCAACTATTATATCAACAATTTAAATTTACTGTATCATGCTTAGTTTTATCTTCAGTTCTGCTGTCAAGGCATGTATTCCTTGAATTAATATCCTTCTGGGTCAAGCCATATTATGCATAAAAATTTTATGTGAGCCCCTTGGAAGGAGGAAGAAACGTACAGTCTGTTTTTAACTCTACAGACGTGCAGGGAAAATTTTCTGTAGACAATATTTAATGCTGAGCAATTCAAGGTGCATCAGTGTTTGTTTCTTTTTGCAAAAAGACTAACACCATAGTTTTATTTTTTTTTTTCCCAAAGACAGTTGTAGAACTTGTCTGCTGTACTCCTTTCAGTTACTGGTTGGTGTTCTGTTACTTGTTGTGACTTTCTTTGAAACCTGTTTAAGATTTTGAAGAGACGCCTTGATTTCATGAGGGAGAGCATATTCCTTATCTGTTTGTACAGGAGATGGTAAAGGAAATCTAACAAAAAGGATAAAATATTTTATTTTCTCTAGTCTTGAACAAGGTGTGCTTTCAGTACCATGAGCTGTACTAGACGAGCACACCACCTAGATAATGTGGCCTGCTTCTCAGCTGGGCTAACTTGTCCTTGCAGCTGGCTAATTCTCAAGGAAAAAATATTCCTGTATGGATGGTGTTGCACTGCTTGTTCAGTTCTGATGGGGACTATAAGCTTCTTGCATTCCCAGACTCTGAAACAGGGTTTGGATCAAACTCCTGTGGAATGGCTGTTTCTTTGTTATGGCTATTTTTTTTTTTTCTTCCCTCCCTCAATGAAGTATAAATGTAACTTAGATAGGAAGTGAACTGGAGCTGATGACAAATACAGTGTTCCCAGCAATTTGTAGCTAGCTTTGTCCCCCCTGGTCAGGATGAGGAGGCTATGCAGTTGCTCAGCCACAGTGACTGTAACTAATGAGGAAGCCCCAGCCCCTTATCTCAGCTGATAAATACAAGGAGATGAGGATTTGTCTT
The DNA here is from genome assembly GCF_036417535.1 of Chlamydotis macqueenii. Taxonomy (NCBI): domain Eukaryota; kingdom Metazoa; phylum Chordata; class Aves; order Otidiformes; family Otididae; genus Chlamydotis; species Chlamydotis macqueenii. The sequence goes on along the minus strand of NC_141561.1, from coordinate 5,125,624 downwards.
CAGCACTGTCACTTGAATGTTTGCCTCTGCTACCACCATTCTTTCAGAAGCAGGAGGTAACCTTAGACTTGCTAAGCACAGTAACTACATACAGCATTTCATGCAAGACAACCTTTACAGAAATGTCTCCAGTAACTGTTCCCAGTCCTCTAGCAAAATGCTACTCTTGCTTGCTTACTACTTTCAGACCCCACAAACAGCCATATTTTGTAAAAAATAGCACCTCTTGATAACGAACATGTTATCTCTCAGATCTTTGAAGTGCAGTCAATTCTACCACCACAGATGAAGATACAAAACTGTCGTAGTTCAGCCCTGATCAGGACCAGACTACGCAGTCTCTCTCCCACTCCCCCCACCCTCCGAGAGAACAGGGGGAGATGATATAAGAAAAATGGCTCAAGGTTTGAGATAAGGACGGGGAGAAATCCTTAAAGTTACCGTCACGGGCAAAACAGACTCGACTTGGGGAAAACTATTCATTTATTTTCTAAAACTAGCAGGAGAATGAGACAGGGAACAAGATAACCTCCCCCCACCCCTCCCTCTTCCCGGGCTTAACATTATCTCTACTACCTTCCCCTCCCGAGCGGCACGGGGGGGGAAAAGGGAATGGGGGTCGCGGTCAGTTCATCACGCGTTGTTTTACGCCGCTGTATCATCGTCAGGGGAAGAACTCCTCGCATTCCTCCTCTGCTCCAGCGTGGGGTCCCTCCCACGGGCCACAGTCCTCTGTGAAACTGCTCCGGCGTGGGTCATCTCTTCCACGGGGTGCAGTCCCTTCAGAACAGCTGTCCCAGCGGGCCCTCCACGGGCCACAGCCTCCTTCAGGCCTCCACCTGCTCTGGCGTGGGGTCCTCCACGGGCTGCAGGTGGATCTCTGCCCCTCCGTGGACCTCCATGGGCTGCAGGGGGACAACCCGCTCCACCATGGTCTTCACCACGAGTTGCAGAGGAATCTTGGCCAGGAGCCACATTACTCCTCCCCCTCCTTCTGAACTGACCTTGGCGTCTGCAGCCGTTCCTCACAACAGGCTGGCAGACGCCTCTCAGGATCCTTTTTACATCTTATTCACTTCTCATCTCCTCTCCACTTCTTGCAGCCGGGCCGGGCCGAGTTGGGCCCAGTCGGCTGCCCGGCAGGAGGCCAGAGGGTGAGGCCTGCAAGGCCCATGAGGCTCGCGCCTCCCCCTCTCTGCCCCCCGCTCAGCTGCTTCACATCTTCTCCTCTCTCTTTTTCCTGTTTTCCCCTACTTAAATACGTTATCGCAGAGGCGTTATCACGGGACATTCTGCTACCAATTGGCTCGGCCTTGGCCAGCAGCGGGTCCGCCCTAGGCCCGGCCGAGTGCACTGAACAAAGGGGAGCGACTTCTAGCAGTTTCCTAGAGAAGCTACCACCTTAGGCCCCCCCTCACTAACAAAACCAGAACAAAAACAGAACAAAGTCTAGGAAAGGCTTTCCATAGAAGGCCCCTGGAAGTGTCTTCCCTTTTTATAAGATGATCGAAGGCTTTAAGTGCTGTTTTTAAATCAACTGTCTATGCACTTCATAATAATTTCATTTAGGCCATATTTCCTGAATTTACTTTACTTTCCACGTGCTCATTGGTGTCAGGAATACCTCTTTTTGGTGACTGGGTTAATTCGTTCTCAAGAAATTAATAGTCTTTGTCCACATTTTTGTCTCATCGTTTTAAGCACTGTTCTAATACACTTCCAAGTATAAAAGCAAGATTGATCTTTAAATCTTTGGACCTTTCCTCCATCTTCTTTTCTAAGCATCGGTGCTCTGTTTGCCCTTCCTCGGTCCCCCAGGATTTCCCTGCCCTCTGAGTTCTCAAAGATAATTGCTAATGGTCCTTGGATGGCTTAAGTTAATTCCTTGAGTACTTGAAAGTGTGTTTCATCTGTCCCTAAGACTTGACTGCTACTAACTTAAATGTTCTTCAACCTGTCCTTTTCATATTCCTGTCCTATGTTTTTATCTCCTAGTTAAAATTAATTGTTCAAGTATCTGGCTGTAATTAACCTCAACAAAAACCCGAGAAAGGTGGGCTTGGCTACTTGAGCTTTTCTGCATTTGCTATTTGTTTGACTAATAGAAGTGAGCTTCACAGTTCTTTATCTTCTGTTATGGATGACACATCTATAGAACTTTTTTCTTGTTTTCATTTACATTAATAGCTGGTTATAACTTGCTTTGTGCCTCTGCCTTTTCAATTATGTGCCTACATACTTGGGCTGTTCTTTTACACTTGTCCTTAATTATATTTCCACTTTCAGCACAATTCCACTTTAAATACAATTCCCTTTTGATTATCTGGACTGTTAAAGAGGTCTTGAGTCTATTTCTTCCATTTTCCCTGCATCAAGATTATTTGATATTGTGCTCTTAACAGGCAGCCCATAACTACCAGCTGTCCTGTGATTTTTTTTTTTGAGTAATTTTTTTAACTCCAGGGACTTGTCCATAACCCACTAGCTGTCCTATACTTTTTAACCCCTTTTTAACACGATTGACACAGGTAGTTAACATGGGTAGCATATGCAAAGTATGAAAAGTTGCCCAATGAGTTCAGCAAGCATGGCAACCTCTTCAGTGTGGTGCTATGCTATATAGTTGCTCCATGCAGTGAGTGGATGTTTCAGTTTTGCTTATTTTCTATAAAGATATTCAAGATGTTGGTTATATACACGTAGTACCCAGCACATACCAGGAGGATTGCGAATGGGTCAAATACGGAGATGGAACAGGAAGGTGAACTGTCAGTCTTGGCTCTGGTCTGAACAAGGTTTCTTAGTTCATTAAAGAATGAAATAGGAACACAATGAAATAAAGTATCTGCTGACGTGCATCCCCTTCTCTTCTCCTTTCTGCTTGTGTTGATGTGAGCTTCCTTGTCCTTCCTGTGCCTTTCCTATGTCCGTCCCCAACCAGCTCCTCTGCACTGTGGCTGTTCCTCTTCCTTCCTTCCCCACCTGAGCCCTCAGCCAGTGGAGGCAAAGCTATTTCAATAACTGCTGAAGTGCCACTAAATTGTAACTTTCCAATTTTTATTGGAAAACTAAATTGAGAGATGCCTAATCATCCCAGTGGAAGGACCTCCCAGCTCAGGATAGATAATCTAACAGAAATGTAGAGCGGTAATCTTGGTCTAGTGGCGGCAGCAAATGAAGCAGGGCTGGAAATTCATTGTTGCAGCAACAGCTCAAATTTAAAACATTTCTGGCTCCCTGTATCTGCATTTCACACAGCTATCAGTATCAGCTTGTTCTGCAAGCTTAACTGGCTCTTCTCTTCCTCTTAAAATCCCTCCCAGAAGCTCCTTGCTGCAGCCCTATTTGCCAATTGGCCTTCTGTTCCTCTTGTGTGCAGTGACACCATTTTAGGAAAATTCAATGCTTTTTGTACCATCTCTAGGAAAGGGCTTCCCTGATTTGTCATGGCCAAGGAGGGTCCCTGGCCTGCCAGGACCGCAGGTGCTGCTACCTCCCACCCACGACTGCACTGTGGGCACCCAGGAAGAGACAAAACAGCCATTTCATCATGGGCTGTTCAGTCCTTGTCACCCCACCAAAATAGACTAGTCTGCCCTTGGGGATCTGAAAGAAATGAGTGGAGACATAATTGTACCTTTCCTGTGAGGACAGGCTGAGAGAGCTGGGGCTGTTCAGCCTGGAGAAGAGAAGGCTCTGGGGAGATTTATAGTGGTCTTCCAGTACCTAAAGGGGGCCTACAAGAAAGATGGGGAGAGGCTGTTCAGTACGGCCTGTTGTGATAGGACGAGGGATAATGGTTTTAAAATAGAAGGAAGCAGATGTCAAACTACACATAAGGAAAAAAAAAATTATGCTGAGGGTCGTGGAACACTGGCCCAGGTTGCCCAGAGAGGTGGTTGATGCCCCTGGAAACATTCAAGGCCAGGTTGGCCGGAGTTCTGAGCAACCTGATCTGGTTGGAGATGTCCCTGCTTCTTGCAGGGGGGTTGGACTGAATGGCCTTTAAAAGGTCCCTTCCAACCCTAATGATTCTATGATCCTGTCTACATCCATACTGGCCCTTGGCTAAGGTTGTCTCACAGCAGCTCTACTTCATCAAAGCTATCATACTGCTTCATTTCTTTCTCTCCCTCTAGAAAGACAAAACCAATAAAACATTTTGCTTCCCCACTGGCACATTGCTCCACAAGATGCAGGAAGGAGGAGAACAACCTTCAAGGCAGCATGTCACAGACTGCATTGCATGGCTGTCATCTTCTAGGGAGTGAACATGGAGCCAGAAACGGGGACTGAGTGACATCTTTCCTTTTGTCATACTGGGCTATTACCATTTTTGGGGTCTCATGGAAGAGAAGGTGCTGCAGATAAAAGTAATTTCCCCACACATTTTTGTGCACAAGAGCTTTTCCTCACCTTGTGCAAGGCCACCTTCACGTGCATGGACTGAGCCAATGTGGTCCAAGTAGCACATTGCCAATTCTATTGGCGTACAGGGAGAAAATCACTGTGCAAGAGTTTGACTTGTTCTTGCAGTTGAAATAAATGCACTTATGTCTATCCATAGCTTTATGGTCTGCCCAGCAGGGAAGAGTTGGACCAGATGGATGGGGAGGGGGAATCACTTGTAAACTGGAAATTAGAATGTTTTAATCTCTCTAGATTTGGCACAGAAATAAAAAAAAAAAATTAAATTAATTTTTTTTAATCCCCAGAAGGTGAAAAAGATTGTCCATTTCCAAAGCACATATAAATTATAGAGCTAACAATATATTCTTCTATATTTTGCAATACATTCCCCTCTCTCCTCTTTCAAAATCCTCAACCCAGTGTCCGTTAGACCAGCTTCTCAACTGGTTTACTGATAGGTAAATTTGTAATTGTAATCACTTGATGTTAAAATTATCCTTTTTTTTTCTAGCACCTGCATGGCGTACAGCCACATATTTCAGTAGGCTGCTACTAGTAGGCTTGTATCTGTAATTTGCATATTGTAAGATGAAATGGGGAGATGTTTAATATTCCCTGTTAGTTTTTCAATTAAGAAATTAATATGACAAGCCAAGAAGATCTTGAATACTGCGTCTGTGCTAAATACAGATAGAAATTCTTTCTCAAATTTTTTTTTTGTGAACTGTGAGCCATGTCTCTTTCCCATTGCCATCAAACAAGCAGTCCTGGAAACACTAATGCACCTGAATGATTTTACTTTGCATGGTTTATATTGATTGGGATTGGCACTGGATAAATTTGGAGGCTTCGGAGCACTCAGTCAGGAGTTCTTAGGAACAGGAAAAAATATTACCTTATATTGGGTTTTCTTTTTGGCAAACTGATGTAGGGGAACTACCTTTTTCTAAAACTTTTCTGAAACCCAGTGTTAATTTTTGTGGTGTGGTGTTTTGTTTTTGGGTTTTTTTTTTTTTTTTTTTTAGTCTTAGCATTGTTGTAAGCATGTAGGAAAAGAGAAATTTGTGAAATTGTATTCAGGCTTGGGCCATACTGAATCAAACTAAATCTATCCAAGCTTCTTCCAATAGCCCGTTATTGCTTTATGATAAAAATCAAACTGCATGCATTCACTATGTTTGAGAAACAAAACTATTGGGTTCAGTGTCTGCAAGTGGATCTATACGGCATAGATTTTGGAGTATGAATACCTAGACAGGCAAACTACGTGCATGTGCAGTGACTGAGTTTTCTGAAGAGACTTTCTAACATAGGTGGCAATTGTCATTACGGATGACAAAGTGTAGTGACAAATAGAACCACTTAAGCCTAGAAGTTGGTATTTTTAGCGTATTTAAATTATTCAAATCTAGTTACTTCTAACTTTAACCTGCTGCCATGGCAATAGAACTGTATATTAATAGACTTGAGCGTGTGGCTGACTAATCAGCTGCAAAGTCTGCCTACGGGTGTAGGGGGTTTTGTTCAGCCAGGAGGAGCATGGAGACATCCGGACCAGTTCAACCAACAACCTGGTTGCTCTAGCAGTCACAAGCGTGTGTTTCTAAAAAATGTGTAAAGGATAACTTCAGAATACAGGTGACTTAACTTCTCTGCATATTAAAAAAAAAAAAAAAAATCCTCCACTATGTGGGTAAAGCAGTTATCAGTTCTTTTCATCTGAACGGGAACTACTTCTACTTGTTCTCTTATGCTACCAGGCTCATGGAGCTATTAGAAGAGCTGGAGCTCTGTGAGTGGCTTCTCAGACCTAGCTTCCTAGCAGAAGGGGGAACTTTGCCATTTCTCCTGCTGAGTTGCTCCTGGCAGAACGGAATTTTTTACTTTAGCAAAGTCAGTCCCTTCTTCTCAGATGGGCTCCTGCTCTTGCAAGGGCTGTGCGATTCTTTGTGCAGGAGTTAGCAGGGCTCATTGAAAGAGCTTTAAACTAGATTTGAAGGGGAAAAGGGATAAAACCAGGCTCACTAGAGATAAGCCTGGGGGTGTGTCCTGGTTTCAACTGGAATGGAGCTCATTTCTTCTCAGTAGCTGTTGTGGTTTTCATTTACTATAGGATTTGGAATGTGAAGAATGTTGGTAATACACTGATGTTATTAGCTGTTGCTAAAGAGATCAGGGGTGTTTTCCAGCTTCCCAGGTTTTGCTAATATGTAGGTGTAAGAATCAGAGAGAGGTATAGCCAGTACAGTTGATGCAAACTGGCCAAAGAGTATTCCATACCATACATGTCATGCTCAGTATATAAGCGGAAGTTGGCTGTGTAACAATCTCTCACTCCTTCACATGCTGCTCAGGATCACTTTTTGGTTTCATTTCCATGATTGCTGCTTGGGATGTGTTGTATTGGGTCATCAGGTGGTAAGAAATTGTGCGCCATTTGTTTCAGATATTTTAGTATGCTTATGTTTTGTTATTATCATCTTCCTTTGCTATCTTAGTAAACTGTCTTGATCTCAACCCATGAGTTTTTCTTTCTTCCCAATTCTCTACCTGATCCATTTGGGGAGGGTGAGCAAGCAGATGTATCGTATTCAGTTGCTCATTGAGGTTAAACCACGACAGGGCTGTACACCAATGTTTGAGGGACTACGTGCTAGCAAAGTCCTTTGGTCTGCCATCTCAGTGGAGACAGGGGATGGAGATCCATGCAGCAGCAATGACACAAGGGTTATTAATATGTTAGAAACCCTGGCTTAGAATCATCATGTAAGAATTAGGGTTTCTCCCCCTAAAAATATTACAGGATCAATAGCCCAACTGAAGCTGGCCTACACCAATGCATGCAGCATGCAATGTGGGCAACAAATACAAGGAGCTGGCAGCCATCATGCAGCAGGAAAACTATGATCTAATTGCTGTCACGGAAGCACGGTGCAATGACTCGCACAACTAGAGTGCTGCAATGGATGGCTATAAACTTCAGAAGGGATAGGCAAGAAAGGAGAGGCAATGGAGTAGCTTTGTATGTTAGGGAGTGTTCTGATTGTCTAGACCTTAATGATGGTGTTGATAGGGTTGAGTGTTTACGGGTAGGAATCAAGGGGAAGGCAAATAAGGCAGATACCATGGTGGGAGTTGGTTATAGACCACCCACTTGGGATGAAGAGGCAGGTGAACTATCCTGTAAGCAGCTGGGAGAAGTCTCACAATTACTAGCTCTTTTTCTTTTGGAGGACTTCCACTTACCAGATATCTGCTGGAAACACAATACAGCAGAGAGGAAACAGTCTAGAAGGTTCCTGGATTGTGTGGAAGATAACTTCCTAACACAGCTGGTGAATGAACCAACTAGGGAAGGCGCCCCACTGAACCTGTTTTTTTGTGAACAGAGAAGGATGGTTGGAGGCCATCTTGGACGTAGCAATCACAAAATAATAGTTTTCAATTCTTGGAGAAGTAAAGAGGGGAGACTTTGGCCTGTTTGGGAGAATGGTTGACAGAGTTCCTTGGAAGGCAGTCTTGAAGGGCAAAGGAGTCCATTTCTTCATACCTGGAAATGTAGTGCCCTGTACCTCATCCAACAACTGTGGAGGAAAGTGCAATGGGTCTTGATTTTTATCAGTTGAGGGATAAACAATACTTTTTCCACTTTCTGCTCATGCACTAGTCATATTTTTTTTATGGTCATATAACTTTTAAACAGCCACTGAGACTGTAACCTGCATGGAAGAAATTAATCCCATCCCTGACCTTGCTTAGTTTTGGAACAGAGACCTGGAAATCTGAGATGCAATTCTGTCTCTTTATTACCAATTTACTTTCACAGGTTTCTGAAACATTAATTATTGCAAGCACAGTTATATTTAATGTATCTGTTCACTAATTAAGTGTCTGTCCTCTTGGCCATTTCTATTTTCATTGTAATAATAGCTGTAAGACAAATTCTTAGTGTAGCCCCAATAAGTGTTAACATCCTGCCACCAACTAAATAGCCCTTAAGTCGCTGTCTTCATCAGAAGCATACCATGCATTGAGGAATATCCTAATTAAGGCACATATCAATGAAAACCTGAGAAAATAGCTAAAACTAACAATATTTTCTCAAAAAAGAAACCACCTTAATTTTCTTTAAAAAACCGATTCCCCAAAATGAAACCATAAGTCCGTTGAAGTCAAGAGATTAATAACAAACCCATAAGAGACTTGACCCTGAAGTTTTAGGTCATTAGTTAAAAATTATTTATGCTGTATGCTATTCTAACCTTTCTTCCCTCTTGTCAAAAATAACGGATCTAAAAGAGTGAACTGTAGTTCTTAAAACAAAAATCTTCCAACGATTTACCTAGTCCTGTAAAAGCTTCTTACTCACAATACTCAATAAAAGCATTTGTCAAGTAAGTGAAACCAAGACCTCTTCTCTCCAAAATACATGAATAATAATTAGTGCAAAACAAAAGTGTCAGTTTAAAAGGGTTTTGGAACCTTTCCACTGGTGATCAATATTTATGTACTCCTTACCAAAACTAAGGCACTAAGCAATCTCATCAGTTCAGACTGCCCAGGGGAGGTAAAATAAGGACAACATGAATCTGTATGAAATAAAAAAAAAAGTTTAGGGCTGGTTTCCAGATGCCACCCGTGCCTTTGCCCCCAGGGAGCTTTCAAACAGGCGACTTGACTTCTTACCTGCTCTGATCCTGCAATCTGAGTATGAGAGACTACAGTCCTATTTACTTTAATAGGACTTTCATACCAGTATGGATAAAAGTTTATGAATCAAGGCATTACCTGATATTTGTGGCTTTTCTGTGAATTGATTTCTTGCAGACCACAACCAGATCTGGTTATGCTGGGAAATGTCAGGGCAGCTCTGATATTAAGACATTTCTCCTCTCTTGTTTGTTCCAGTGAACAGCTGCATGACTTTCTGACAGCTTCTGACTCCTAACTGCATATTCATATGTTCCAACAGCGAACTCTGTGTTTCAGATGAAAATTTTAAGACAGTTATAAGGATGTTCCCCTCTGCCCGGCTAAGGCAAACCAGGCATTCGCAAGCCCCAGGTTAAGCTAACCTGAAGGTGTTTAAGAATGAAAATACAGGTTCTGCCACTTGATTTTAAGGACCACTTGGCGTACATGACAGCAGTGGACTGTGTTTTAGAAGGCAGTCACGATGCTGAGTCACAACTGTAAGTGGCTGTGTTGTTTTTCCATGAGTCCGCCTTCACAGCCAACACTTCCTACAGCTGCTACAGGGACGCACCGGTGGCACGCCTTTCAAGACTTCTGCAAAACAATTCCAGTCTTCCTAGCATTTGTTTCAGTTTTCAGATGAATACATTGATGTTTCCCTGCCACCTGTCCCTGAAATTTCTGTAACATGTAGGTTTATTGATGATAATATTCACCATAATAAAACTTCTGTAAATATTTAGGAATATATATATGCATGAGCATCTCTGTGGCTTTTCTGTTCCTCTGCACTCAGCACAGGAGCCCTAACTCTGAACATCATTCCAGCAAAGGAAGGGAACAGACAACTTCCATGCTTTCTGCCTAAAGAAAAGGAAAAAATAATTTCAGAAACTCTTTAAGGCTCTTTACTGTACAGTATAGCAATGTATTGTCTATGCCAGTGAGAGCAGAAGCCTTCAATTAAAAACTGCATAGCCTTGGACATAAACAGCCCAAAGAAATTGGCTGTTCTCTTTGTTGGCAAATGCAGATCCACGGCTTGTGTTCCTCAGTGAGCATTTGCTCTGCTGTTCTGCAATTCTGAAGACCAATAAAGTGACCTTTATTTTTTTGTCTCTTCTGCTGTCCTCTTTCTGTAGGGTTTTTTCTTTAACCTTCATCTGATGGCACTGATGCTGAATGCAGATGAGCCATTGCTTCATTCCTCTCAAAGATTATTTTCAGATGATTAACTGAAGTCCCAAATAAACATCCTGCAAAATTGTGCATGTTTTGTGTGATAGGTATATCGTCGCTTCAGTTTCTGACCATGAAGAAATACGAAGAAGCCACTATGCAGTTGATTCTGAATCAGTATCTTAGCTTCTTTTGACCAGAAAAAAAAATCCCCAAATAAAGAATTTAGATTTGTATTATTCAAGCCTCTGAAGCTTGGTGTAGTACAAGTGTTTGGTGTAATTATTACTTGCAAAGTGGTAGAAGCAAGCATAGGAGCACCAGTAAATTCTGTTGAGGGATGTTTGACTCCCTATACAAAACACAGGTGAAAAAAATGTTGCTAATTAATGCCTGTGAAGTATTTACTTGTAATTATATCTGTCTCCAAAGACTGCATTCTCATTTTGCTTTGCAGAGCTGGCTCTGACTCTAGGAAGGAAGCGAAAATGTGCTCTTTATGGCTAAAAGTGCTTTTCTAAAGTGGATATTTAGTGGTGCTCTTGACAGGAACTTATTCATCCAGAGAAAGTCAATAGGACAACCGCAACAGACCCAGCAGGATCCTTACACTCAATACTAATGGCAATGAGGCTCGGTTTGGAAAAGCAAAAGCACAGAGAAGTCTCTATAATATTGGAGGTTACTTGCTCTCTTTAGTTCTGAATGTTGCCTTTTGTCTCTTCTACATCCCACCATACAAAGGTGAATGTGATAAAAAGCAAAAGCAAGGAGGGAAAAGAGAGTAATAAGCGTAGATAAAGCCAAAATGTCAAAATTACCATTACTGACAAGCACAATGGATCATTCAAGGGGCCTTTTCATTAGGGAGTTGTGTATGTTGAATGTATTCCCTATAAAAATCTACAAAATAAAACTTGAGCTTTTATTCAAATGCTGTTTTATCAACTCCTGTCAAAGAAAGCACTCTAATTTTGTTGACTTTTCTTTCCTTACTGTGCTTTCCCCATGCTTTTTTTAAGTTAACAGCTTGGCTTACATTTTTGCCTTCTGGGTCTGGACATACTCTTTTTTTTTTTTTTTTTTCTTCTTTTTTTTTTTTTCTTTCCCCGCCCCCCCCCCCCCCCCCCCCGTGTGCTTGTGGTGGTGGAGCTGTGCTCTGCATGAGCTTGCTCACAGCTCTGAGAACATAACCCTAAACACGAGGTGCTCTTCTGGTCTGCTTGTTGGCTGCATAATTTAAACATTAGGAGATCGGGAGGAAGCAAAGGGTCAGAAATCAATTCTGCAGTCAAATGGCTCAGGGGATTTTATTTCTCTGAAAGAGGTAAACAACTCTTCCTGCAATGGGGCTGGCACAGAGGGGAAGGCTCTGCAGAGTAGAGTGAAGGGGTCTGGAACTTTATTGCTTAGGAAAAAACCTAAATACTCAACCACTTACGTATCCAACCCATTTCTGCTCTCTTCTATATATTTCTTTTTTTCAGCTCCTGCAAGAAGAGCTTAAATCAGAGTTCTTGTCTTTTTTTTTCAGAGCTCCTCCTCGCTCTTGCAGCCCATTGGGAACAGCTTGTCTCTTGCTGTGTTGGGACTAATTAAATATAATGGGCCTGCGCAAGGACGGTCATACTTTAAACACCACAAATTCTGGTTGCAGTGACTTCTTCTGTGTTTCGAGTGAGTTTGTACTCCGAGAGGGAGTGGAGTAAATGGATTCAGTGCTCATAATGCAGTGCTGGAGTCATCCCTTGGAGCCAAGGAAAAATGGGGAGACTGAAAGGGAGGGGAGATGGAGGGAAGGGAGGCAGTGGAGCCGAGTGCGAGGATAACGGGGAAGTGGTTTCCTTAGCAACAACAGCACTTTGGATGGTTTCAGACAAGAGTACAACAGGGTACAAAGTATCTGATTAAAATTTATTGCAGGGAATAGAAGCGGTGGAAGCCATCACAGATCCAATGTGTGTGCAGAAGAGGGGATGCTGGAGGTGTAAAGTGATTTGAATGATTTCTGTATTGTTTGGGCCATCTTCCGTGCACACGGAGAAGAAAAGAGGTTTGGGAAGTGGCAGGTGGGTGAAGGTGGCATGACCAAAATCTGAAGGCACAAAAAATAAAACTGAAATGCATGCCCTGGGTTCACAGTTTCGGGAAAACATAAAGCTGCCTCACAAAAGAAAACTTTCTTGAAGAATGTCCTGATACAGAAAATAACAAAAACTGTGTTTAGCTAGGAGAGATGTTTTTTCCTTCTATTGAGATTGACCAACTTTTGGCAACAGTAGTTTATAACTGTCCTACTGTGCTTGATTTTTATTTTTTCTCATTTACCAAGGTGATAAACAAACATCCCAATCACGCACTCTTCAGCAAAAAATAATTGCTTCTGCTTACAGTAATACTAGGTCCAGTGGCGAAAGAACTACTATTAATATTTAGACCTCTGCTTTCCCTCTAGGGTTTCTGTTTGAAAATTTACCAGGTACATGTTGTCTATTTATAAGTCTTTTAATTAACCTAAGATGTGGGCTAGGTTATTTTTAGTGTATAATGTCTTTTATATTTGACAGCTCCTGTCTTTGAATTGGAGTAAGATGCTCATTTCTGAATGTGAATGCTTCAGCCATCATTTAGATGTCTGAGAGTCCATGTTAGATATGGAAAGTCAATTTGATAGTCATATACTTTACTCTGTCCTTAAGTTTCCTCATATGTAAAGTGACTGTACTACATTTCTATCTCACAGGGATGTTGCAAGATTTATATAAGAACTATACAATGTTTTGAAGTGCTTGTATGGCCGTGTAAGTATAAAATACTTTTACAAGGAGAACTTCAAAACTTCAGATTTTTATCTGAAGTTTTGAGTCTTCAATACTGGACTAGAAAACTTACAATGATGCCCTTTCATGAGGTGTTCCCATCAGATTTGCCTTTTGTGAGCATGGTGTGGCGCATAGAAAATGTCTGCAGCAAAATGCAACTCTCAGTCAAAGATCTCTTGGTTCATTTTTAGTTTTAGATGTCTCAGATGTTGGAGTTCAGAGCAGATATGATGGGTAGATAGACAGCTCTGTTGACTGATGAAGCGTAGATGACAAAGATCTTCTGAGTACTCATTGGATCCAACTCCCCAGGAACTGTAGAATCACAAGAAAACTCATTTGGCCTTTTTAAGCACCTAATGTTTAGCGTAAAAGGAAAGAAGTTTTGTAATGATGTCCTAATGCAAAACCATGTGTGCTTGGATAAATACAAATCATTAGGAAGTTCCCATGAGTTACTGAAAGTCAATAGGATGTAAGGGCCCTGAGCGACCACCATCCTGATGAGCATGTTAGCATTTTCAACCAAAGGCAGCAAGGGGAAGGTTACACAGCCTGAGAGACTTGGACAGGGCCATCCATGTAGCCTCTCATGCTGTCCCACTTCAGGCTCTTCCCTGGAGGCATCATCACTCTCCCTTTTCTGGTAGTGAAGTAGAGAAACAGCCTCAGAAAATGAGGATCCTGTTTAACAGATCAAAACCAACACAGCATTTTACCAGTCAACATTGAGGTAAGCTCCTGAATCCAAAAGTACTGATGAGAAATACATCAGGCAGAAACGTATAATAGTAATAAAATAGCCAGATTCTGAGCTAGTCAGTGAATACAGACCATATCTGAATGTTTTTAAGGTGTATTCTTTGATCAGGCTGCTTCTGTTTAAAAAAATAAATAAAAGCTCCTTAGAGTTACTGCTTCTTCCTTTTATTAAGAACTTTTAAAACAGTGGCTACTTTTATTGTCCGTTGTTTGAAAAATATCTACTAAAAGCTCAAAAAAGACCTAACTAACACTGTTGCAATTTCCTAAATTAACATGATAATAATAAGCTAGCAGAGTTCAAAATAACTAGCATGTCAGCAGCAGACTAATGGGGCTCACAATCTTGTTACTAATAGTATAGGGATAAGTAACAACTGTAAATATTCCCTAAATTTGAAGGAAATATCCTGTTTCTTATGCTCATCAAAGCATCCAGAATGGATTGGTCCTGTCTATGGTGCTGTCAACCTCTGTACCATAACATGGATCTGATACTCTTCACTTGGCTTTGTTTTTTGTCTTCTAGAACTGACTGATTTTGGTTTTAGCTAGGTTTAGGTTTGGTGTAGTGTGATGCTAACCCTGAGTGTTAGCTCAGGCCATGTGATGTCTTTCCATGTCCTGTCTGAGTATTTCGATATTGCTACTGGGCTGCCCTTTATGAGCAGGGCTGAGAAACCTGTCCAGGGATTGGGGAAGAGTATGGGAGAAGCTTGTGATAAACACTAAAGGTATATAAGCCACTGCAAATGCTGACATTGGTTTGTGAATGTCACTTTTCGTAGCTCGATGCCAATGTGAAGTCCTCCTTCCCACATGCTTGGAAGTTGTGACCCATCGCTCCTCTACATCCTCCGCTGTAACTCCTCTCCTGCCCCCCAGCCATCACTGAGCTCTGAACAAAGATGAGATGACTTTCATAAAGCTTTTAGTGTTACTGCTCGTTGCGTTGTAGTACCATGTATGATAGATTGATACAGCAGGATTAAGAAATAATTTATTATAATCTTCATCAATTTAAAGTCTCCATTTGATTTAATGAATTGAGAGTTTATCGGAAAAGCTTTTATCCACGGTCATTGACGTGGATAAGCCAGCCCTTGGCCTGGCTTCTGGAGGAGATGCACTCTGATAACTGCTTTGAGATCAGAAGTAGTACAGGTCAATTCTTGTTTGCATTTCTAACTAGGGAAAGTATCAGGCAGGGCTGCTGTCTGACCTGTCTACTATTTATCTTCTGGGTATTATTTAAGTGGTACGGTGTAGGAGATAAGATGATCTGTTGGGAAGGCATCGGTGTTAGAAGAGCTGGAGGATGCATATTCAATCCCTATCTTTACCTCTACGTTCCTAGATAATTGTCTAGATAATCTTGGACAAACTAGATTTTTATGTATCTATTATCTACACAATGATAAAGAAAAATAAAAGAGCATTTTGAAATAACGTCCTTGTGAAGGGTAAGCCAATTTGGGAGGGCATGTCAGTAGATCAACCTAGTACAGGGGACACGCATATCAGAAGGTGCTTTGTCTATATGTTTTATAGTTGATGTTAAATCATGGTCTACTATACTGAGAGTCTATTTTAAAGAAGGCTAGCTCTAAAATTCAATATAAATTAAGCTTTAAAATTAAAATTTAGTAGGTTTAACTTTTATGAAGTGGCATAAGGTATCTGAGACAAAATTAATGTTAAATGCAAAATTAATATTTTATATTTAACTGTTCATGATATGTAAATGCTTTTATTTTGGGTAGCAAGCCAAAAAAAACCCAAAGGAAATGAAGCGTAGAAGTTGAAAAATGTTAAGATATACCACAAAAGTTGATTCATGGTGTATGTTGTATATGTGTACAAAAAAGATAGAAGTAAAAGATCCTCAACATGAGTCTTGTTGATATGCTACATTATTTAAGTTCCATTTGGGATATAGATGTCAAGATACTGGATTAAAAAAATAGATGTTTTTTAAAATACACCTGAGGCTTTCCAATAGATTTTTATTAATTGATTCTCAGGTGAGATCTGAGCTATATTATACAGCTAAAATGCGAACTCAAACTCCACGAGTTCAACACCTTAAAAATTGTAGAGGTATTTCTGCTACATACGCAGTGCCACACAGTTCTAGTCAACTATTAGAACTGTGACTTTTAATTTATTTTTTTTTGTGGTTTCATTTTACCACTGGATTGAGTTATTTGGGCTAACAGCACTCTCCTTTCCAAAGGCACACTATGGAACTCCCTTCTCCCGCCTGTGCAGTCCAAGGGGAATAGATGAGAGAAGTGTGTTTTTCCTTCATCAAAGTAGGAATAAACTTACATCCTCCAGTTTGCACCACAGGTCCGCGTTGCATATTTTATGCATCTCGCTACCAAAAATCAGTAGAGAATAGCAGAAGTGCAGAACGTACAGCAGAGATCCAAACCGTGCTTTAATGTGCATGAGGGAAGATTTATCCTTGTCTACAGCGCTGTTAGCGACGCCAAATTTAACAATAATTTCAGGATGGGTTATGCTGATGCCTCCCTCCCTCTCCAAGTGCAAATGGTATTTGGCATCAGCATTCTTTGCCACTTCTGATTATTGCTATTTAACACACTAAATAAAACTGGTTAGGTTTTTTTTTAATGTGTAGGAATAAGGGTCCTGTTTAAATTTAGCATCATAGAATCATAGAATGGCTAGGGTTGGAAGGGACCTCAAAAGCCCATCCAGTCCAACCCCCCTGCAAGGAGCAGGGACATCTCCAACCAGATCAGGTTGCTCAGAGCCTCTCATTGTTTAATAGGTTGTATGAATATGTTTAACACAAATAGTTTTGTGTTATGCAAAGACTCAATTTAAAGCTAAAACATACCATCCCTGAAAGTGTAGAAAGAGGTCCCCTCTGATATTTGAGGACCAGGATTATTTAGGTGGCTCGCATGGGAATCACCCTATATGATCCCACAGTGTTATGGGAAAGAGTGGTTCAGGGAAGGTGCATTTTAGCAGGAGAGGAGGGAGGTGAGGATTAAAAGGAAGAGTTGGGGGGGAAAGAAGCCTGCCAAAATAACAAAAGACAAAGTTTTTCAGCAGAGCAGAAGAAATGCCTTGTTAGCAGAGAATATGCAGAGCACCTGGCAATGCAAATAGCGATTGGGGCTGGCAGCTGTGAAGGAAAAATCCCTGAGCCAGAGAGTGGGAGGTGCCTGGGGTGCAGGAGGAGGGTGACCTGGCAGGAAGGAAGGGAAAATGGAAGGATGTCTTGGCTGGGTTAAGTCTGCACAGGCAGTATGGGTAGGAGAGACTGGTTATGCTGAAGCTTCTGTTTGAATTTTTATCTTTGCTTTTATTAATGGAATGCAATAGTCTTTCCTCTCAACAGCATTTTGTGCAAGTATGTGTGTCTGTGCAATAGATCTATGCATACATATTGCCTCCTGACTAATTTCACAAGGAAAAAAAAATATTTCCTCAAGTTACAGGGAAGATTTATAATTTTTTTTTTTGAAAGTAACTTGCAAAATAGGTTTGAAATCAATGCATCTTCAGGCCTTCTCCTCTCCAAATAAAATAGAGGACATCCTCCCTGTACAGCTCCCTGTCTTGTGTGATACTGTAAAGTTACTGTGAAGGGAGGGAATTCAACTTTCAGGGTGCCACTTTACGACCATCAATAGTCCTAAGTGTTGAGCAGCTTATTTATAATTCCAACATTAATCCTTCTGTGAAAGCAAAGCCATACTCTACATCAAAATCCTAAGGGATGGAAATCAAAGAAATTTTTCATGGAACTAGGAAGCATTTGATATGACAAATACTTCATAAAATTAGAGAAGCCTTATCATTTAAAAGATGAATCACACAGAGTTGTAACTGCCCTGCTGTGCTTTGCATTCTCTCTGCTGATATCTAGTATTTCAAGTGCGTATATCATCGACCTCCTTATCTGTACTTTACAATCATTTTTTTCTTTTTTTTTGGTGGTGTTACAAAATTTTTGCTGATCAGTCATCTTTAAATTTAGTTTTGGAAGCATTCAGTGGTTAATTTAAAGTATGCTTAAGGTAACATTTAAGCTCAAATTGCTGTTCTGGGATTCCTGGGGAGGGGGAAGGAAAACTTTATTTTATATACTGTCTTTTCCTCCAAGAACACCAGGGAAAACAGATCTCTGGTACAATCCGCACACATGACAAGAAAAGATACTGTTTTTTCTCAGTAATTTATCACCTTCTGTATGATGGAAAGCCTAGTTTTCCAAAAGAAATATCAGGGAGGAAAAAAGCCCCTGAAACAAACTCATATTCAATACAGGTGAGAAACTCTATGACCAGAAGAGAAGCTTATTTCCTGTGTTTCTGATGGACCTTGCTCTGCTAGTTATAAATTCTAATGGAGATGCTAAGGTATGACCCTGCGGTGTAATTATTGTCTAGTTTGCAGTGGGTTTTGGGGAAAGATGTTATTCCATGAAAAATTTGTTTGGACATTTCATAATCCATCTCAAATGAACACCATTTTCTAGCATGTTTTCAACCAAGCAAAATGTGATCTGTCACCGTGACTGTAACAGAGAACCATATTTTTAAACAGATGTCATTTTTCTTATGATTACTATATTCCATTATGAATCACCTCCCTTGCAGGGGGAAAAAAAAAAATCAGTCTCTAAATGTACAAAACCTTATACCTGAAATACACTGTGTTCTGGAAAAAGTAATAATAGGACACAGTAGTCCTCCTGAGCCAGCCTCAAATGCCAGGAGCTCTTTAGAGAAGAAATGTGAGGTCTTGGAAGATATCACTAGGTATTATAGGTATGAATTTTTATATTGAAACCAGCATGTTGCAATACCAATAAAGCCTTTCAGTATAAACAAACGTAATTGACAGCGTTGGGTATCAAATGATCTATAAAGTACTCTGTTTCATATAAGATGGTAGCGGAGATTTAATAGGCAACAGAAAGATGCCATAAAATGCCGTAATGTTGCACATAAGAGAGCTGCTGATTAGCATTGTCAATCAGAGATTGATCACTACCTCATAAACTGCGTAAGATGTTGCTGCATCCAAGCAATTGTGTTATCTTAAGGGCAGCGTTCAGCTCCTAGCTGTCAGCAGGATTTCATGGAGCGAAGGCCTGTTCTATCACTATAGTCTGTTCAGCTGCCCCACCAAGAACACCTAGGGCTTTGTGAGCTTCACAGGCTGCTGCTAGAAAGAAATGTTGTGCTGTAACGTTATATATATATATATATATATATATATATGTGTGTGTGTGTGTGTATTTGCAGAGGACTTCTTGAAATATAAATTGTAGTGTCATGTTCTCTCCCGTTTCCTTGTTTTATGTATCAACACATAAAAGGAAGACCTTAATGGAGAAGTTCTTCCCACTCTGTGTGGACGTTTCTTCTCTAAAGTTTACGTATTGCTTTGTCTTTGGTCCTTAGGGATTTTTTTTTTTGTGTTGTGAAGGAATTGTGCCTTCTGCAGCTGCATACCAACGGGTGAAGACTGTATTGTTTGTAGAGTGTTCTGGGATCATAAAGGATAAAAGAAACTTATCAGAGAGGATATATTTGTATTAAGTCTTGATAAAAATCTATAGTAAGGTTGATACTTGTTACTTTCAAAGTGAACTGAAGCCTAATTTTATTACAGATTAACAGAAGCCTATTGTTACAATATTTTTTTCCTTTTTCAATTCTCAGTATTACCTGTTTCTTTGTAAATTGTGTCCTCAGAATAGGAAAATATCTCCTGAACCACCTGCAGATATCCAAAAAGAGACTGGTTATTTTGCTGTAAGAGGTTCGGGATCTCAATGCCATGTAGCTACTGAAGTGCATAAAGTTTGCAAAAAGTTGTATCTAAAATACTTGTATTTCCACATGTGACACTGAAACAATAAACTGACTCTGCCTTGAACTTGTCAAGGAACGGGGAAGCCTCGAGGTGTCTGGGACAAGGCAGTGTCAGCCTAACGTCTATAAAATTTAACAGTGGAATACTGGGTGTAAATGGACTCTTTTAGGATCTAAGGGTCACAGAGTAATTTAGGTGCGAAGGGGCTCCAGGAGGTCTGTGATCAGACCTCCTGCCCCAGCAGGGTCAGCTTTGGGGTCTGACCCACTTGTTTGGGGCTTGATCCACTCGGGTCCTGCAAACCTCTGAGTATGTTGTGACACATCTGGGCAAGCTGTTCCCCTGTTTGACTTCCCTCATGGGGAAAAAGGTTTTCCTCATATCTACTCTGAATCACTCATCTTTAGTTTTGAAAGATTAGCATGATAAATGAAAAGATTATGGTGATGGAGTGAGTCATTCATGACTAAAAATAAACTTACCTTAAGATATTGTCTTTCTTCAAGACAATAAAGCTCATCCAGATCACAGATTTATTTTATGGCAGTTGTGACTAACCATGGGAAACAATGCCTTGCACTTAAGGTTCGTATGAGATGTTTTGCAAAGCAATTCTCAAACTGTAAGTGTTAAGAAGGTTAATTTAATACAGAATTAATGAAGAGGCTCTATAACTCATCCTCCCTAATGCAGATCATTCAAAACATCTTTACTTGTTAACTGACTACTGTCAATTATCATCTCTAAGAGATGCTGAATAGGTAATTTCTTGTATACTGATTCTTGTCAGTATTTTATAAAACAGCATCTCATTCAGAAAGCTTGAATTTGGAAAGTACAAAAAACCCTGTTAGAACAGATGGTTTCCATGATTGACGCCCTAATGCACAGTTTCAACTTTGTCTAGTCACTTTAACAGGAAAGTGTTTTAAGGATTCACCAGTTGGCTTGTCAAATTAACATCAGGGACCAGTTTGGGTGTAAAATCACAAGCATAAATCATTTGGTGACCTGAGGGTGGATGAAGTATTAGCTAAAAGGAAACTTTAAACTTGGAGAAAAGCCTTTTCAATGCTCTGATAACATCATCAAGCAGAGAGATTGACCAGTTGGAGCTGATCCCTTTTCTGTGGGCTGTGTCCTTCTGCACTGAAGTCATGGAGGGCCCTGCTGCTCTACCAGGAATAATGGCAGAGCTAAGAACAGATATTTATAAGTTTTTAATGTGAGGGTCTTATGCCCCTGTAAACCAACTACTGCTGAGATTTTGATTCCAGACCATCCTTAATGGTGGGCTGTTCAGAAAGCCATGATTAACTGCACTGATGTGAGTGGTGGAATAACATCTTCTAATCAAGCATGCATAGTTAAGTCTAGCAAACATCAGATCCTTTGTGCTGCCTCCATTACTTTGTTCTCAGGAAATTTGACTTTCGTATAATAAATACTTGGCTTAGGTGGTGTTCTGTTTTGGTTTTTTTTGTGTGTGTGTAGAAAATCTTGAGGGAGGGGGGGAAGATGTGGCAAACCAACTGCTTAAATTCACTAAAACAACCCGTATTTAGTTACTCAATGCAATTCTGCTTCATGAATAGTGCCAGAAGACCTCTCTGAACAGAGTAAGACCTAAAAGAAATCCTGTCTCTTAGGGAATGTAGCTTTGCAATTCTTGCTTAATTCTGTAGGGAATATTTTTTATGCCAATACTATATGCTTGATGTGAGATAGTTGTAGAAACTAGAGGGGAAAAAATAAAGGCAAGGGAGAAAAACAAGAAGGAAAAAGTAGGGGTAAAGTGAAAAAGAGGAACAGTAAATAAATAACAAGGGAGGGAGAACAGGGTAAAAAGAAAAGTAGTATTTCAAGTTGTTGAAGATGGAGAGTGATGAGTAGGAGGTGGCAGGTTCAAAACAAGCTATGAAGTGTAGGGATAAGCTCTGAAACTCCTGGCACAGGATGTTGGGAAAATTTGTACTTTGTCTCCATTGCTTTTTTGCAGTCAATATTACTTCCATATGCTGTATGTGTTTAGCTTAGATGTCTTTAGCAGAGAGGAGAAAATAAAAAGGCATAGTAAGGAGACTTTATGCTCATGTAGAAGCTAGATACTTTCATTGAAGAAAAATCCCCTGTGGGTAACTCACTATTTGGAAAGCACATCTGGTGGGTGCTGAGCTGCAGGCTTTGGCTTTTGCCCACTGTTGGAGATGGGACATGGGGTCTCCCACGGTTGCTCTGGCCCCATGGGGCTACTCCTATGTCAGGAAAGAAAACAACACTGGCAGAAAATAATGATCAGTGTATGCTGTGAAAGAAAGTCTATAGACCCTAAAAGAAGGACACAAGCAGAGCCAGAAGATTTCTGAAGGGTTAATATCCATCTTTTCTTTGCTCTTCTTGTGGTATGCAACTTCCCTGGCTTTGTGCTCCTTCCCTTCCTCCAAGCAAGGTGGCTTCCACTTGCTGCCTTCTTTATGACACTGCTGAAACCCATCACTCTCCTTAAGTACACTTTTGTCCTTATGGCTCCCTAGGCAGGCATTATCTCTCACCACTCAGTATTTAGACTTACACTCTGCTCAAGTATAGTTTGAACTAATCTCCTTCACTCTGAGGAATTCTTAATATATATCTAGAGCATATGCAAGGTTTTTTTTTGGGAAGATGAATGTGAGGTACTTCTCTCTGAATTATGTACATTGTTCAAAAGTGTTTTGAACTGCACAATTTAACTGTGTGAAACAGTCATTTGAAATGAGAGGACACTGTAAAATTGCTGTTTACTTGATGCTGAGATGCTGTAAGTCTGTGCTGATGGGATTTACTCAGTACAGGTCCTGTGCTGCTGTTCATGGAACACCCGCAGCAGGATGATCAGAAAATGGGATCCTGCATCATCCTGCACAACATCCTTCTCTGTAAACTGCAGAGACATGGATTTGATGGACCACTCAGTGGATAAGGAATTGGCTGGATGGCCGCACTCAGAGAGTGGTGGTCAACGGCTCGATGTCCAGGTGGAGACTGGTCACGAGTGGCGTCCCTCAGGGGTCTGTGTTGGGATCGGCCCTGTTCAACATCTTTGTCAGCGACATGGACAGTGGGATAGAGTGCACCCTCAGCAAGTTTGCTGATGACACCAAGCTGTGTGGTGCCGTGGACACGCTGGAGGGGAGGGATGCCGTCGAGAGGGACCTTGACAGGCTGGAGAGGTGGACCCGTGCCAACCTCATGAAGTTCAGCCAGGCCAAGTGCAAGGTCCTGCACATGGGTCGGAGTAATCCCAGGCACAAACACAGGCTCAGTGGAGAATGGGTTGAGAGTAGCCTTGAGGAGAAGGACTTGGGAGTGCTGGTGGATCAGAAGCTCAACATGAATCAGCAATGCACGCTTGCAGCCCAGAAAGCTAACCACATCCTGAGCTGCATCACAAGGAGTGTGGCCAGTAGGTTAAGGGAAGAGATTCTCCCCCTCTACTCTGCCCTGGTGAGACCTCACCTGGAGTACTGTGTCCAGTTTTGGAGCCCCCAACATAAAAAGGGCATGGACCTGTTGGAGTGAGTCCAGAGGGGGCCACAAAGATGATGAGAGGGCTGGAGCATCTCTGCTTTGAGGACAGGCTGAGAGAGTTGGGGCTGTTCAGCCTGGAGAAGAGAAGGCTCTGGGGAGACCTGATAGCAGTCTTCCAGTACCTCAAGGGGGCTTATAAGAAAGATGGGGAGAAACTCTTTAGCAGGGCCTCTTGCTATAGGACATGGGGTAATGGTTTCAAAATAGAGGGAGGTAGATTTAGATTAGATATTAGGAAAAAAAAAGTTACACTGAGAATGGTAGAACTCTGGCCCAGGTTGTCCAGAGAGGTGGTAGATGCCCCATCCCTGGAAACATTCCAGGCCAGGTTGGATGAGGCTCTGAGCAACCTGGTCTAGTTGGAGATGTCCCTGCTCCTTGCAGGGGGGTTGGACTGGATGGCCTTTTGAGGTCCCTTCCAACCCAAACCATTCTGTGATTCTATGATTATTGCCTTAAATCTTGGATAGTTGATACAATGCAGAGACGTGAGGTGGTACAGAAGCATGGGTGGTACAACCCTGGGTTAATGTGCAAAAGACTCAATCTGTGACTTCCCAAATCGTGACTTTATTTCTTCCCTGTTAGTAGACCAGTTCTCTTTATATACCGTTTACTGAAGACAACACTGTGGTCCAAGTCCTATTTTTTTTTCCTTTGTAGGCTTCCACAGGTGTGTGCAGTATGTTGTCCGAAGCTTTCTTTTAACCCAATGAATTTTTTTTCTTTGATGAACTATGGAAAATTAATGAACACGTCACATTTAAAATTTAAAAGTGCTGTTATGGTGCACAGATGCTTTGCAAAATGTCATCTCTGCTTAGACTGAGAATAATTATTTGAGTTTTGCATCTGTGTAAGAAATACAGTACTCAAAATACAATGAAATGTATTCCAAAGTTCCGTATCTAACATGCAATCAAAATGGAGAGATTATATGTGCCTATAAAACAGAAATACTTTTCTCTGCTTTTCAAAGATAATTATATATAATTTAACATATATAGAATATAATTATAAACTGAGTGTTTAATTTCAAATCTGAAGTGATAAAACCCCACACAGTTTTAAAGTGAGTAATTTGTGTAAGTTTGCAGTTTGCAATCCTTTCTAACCACTTCTTTGAAACAGTATTGCATCACAGACAAAGTTTTATCATCTGTTACACGAGGGAATTAAGTCAGTTTTATTGAAAGTATAGGGGACTGTTTATCTCGGACAAAATTACAAGGTAATAAATATAAGTAATGTCAAAGTTTAACTGCCCAAACTGTTGTTAATTACCCATTTCCAGATGATTATTAGGAGAAAAAAAAGAAATAATTAAAAAAAATACTGTTTCCTTGCGTGAAATGCTTATAAGAAACTTTGTGTGACAATAGTATAAGAGTGCCTCCAAGTGGCACCTATTTAAATTCCACTTCAAATAAAAAGTTGAAACAGGCTTAAGGAGTTAGTTTGCAAAAACAACCTAAAAAATCCTATAATTTTTTTTTCCCAGAGCCCATTTCATACCTTACACCACTACAGGCACTTATGTGTACTAGTTAATGGGACTTGCCATGTTATATTAAGAAATCAGAAGAGAAAGGTATTTAATCTAAGTCAGTGTTCTTAGAGAAATGTCTTTACTTCCCACATTTGCAAACATAATTCTTAGATTAATTTTAATGGTTGAATTAGGCTTATTGACACAGCATGTCACAGCATCAGCATTTCCTGGGAGCTGTCTATTTGCAGAAATTGTGTTTTCCTTTGTTTTTGTGGCACTTCCCCACTTAAGGACCCCATTCTTCCAGCTGGCATCTGAACAAGAGCAAAGTGCCAGCCTGTGATCCGCACTGCACGTTAGCTTCGCGGGTCTTTGCCGCACGTTCAGGCTACACCGCTGCCATTGATGTCCGTGCGAGGAGTGAGGGTAGGCTATGCAACAGGGAGACTTTTTGCTCTACGGCTGAAAGTAAATGAAGTGGAGGCACTAACTGAAAGGGAAGATCTGTGGATTCAGTCAGCTGTGATGTGGTAGTGCTGAAAAGACTGGAAGAGCCTGTATGCTCGCTAACACAGGACGGTGAATTTCGCAGACACGGTTGCGTGCTGGAAAACCGCGGGTAGAGAGATAAGTGTGTCGTCCTGTGCTCTCTGAGGTCTAGGCTTTGGATAGACCAAAGGAACATTTTAATATCAGACTCCTCTTGGTTCTGAAACTCATTGGAACTAGAAGAATATCTGTTTAAAATATACAAAAGAAAATTACTTTTTTTCCAGTGTGGAAGTGAAGTTCTGGAACTGACTGTGTCAGGAGGTTGTGGAGACAGTGAGCATCAGCCCATTCAAAAAGGGATTAGACAAATCCATGGATAAGTCGTCCATGGAAAATATACTGAAGGAAGAGATCAGGCGGAAATGTGTATGCTAATATCCGTAATCCAAGAAATGTAGATGCTGGAGAAGACTGCAGGTCATGACAAGTCGTGTAAGCTCTCCCAGCTGGGCTAGATGGACACAAGGTCTCACCCAGTAGGGAGTTTCTGTGCATTTAACAAAGATTATACTCCACATGTTGAAGAGAATTGATTTACAGAGTGGTTTACGTATTTTTCTTTCTCTCTACTAGAAAGTCTGTAACTCTAGTTCTGGAGTTTTAATCACCAAAGATCAAAATCTCTTGTATAAAGAAGACGTTATGTGGAATTTAAGAATGACACAAAATTATACATGGGAACAAATCTACAAGTTCCATAAGCTTCATGTGACTTTTTCATATAGGTGTCTGAAGTTATTGTGTTCTTTTTAAGAAGGAAATATCTTGATATCTGGGAGAAAAATCACTAAGAAACCTACTAATTTAAATAATCTTCCATGATTGACAGGTTGTAACACCCACAACGAGCAAGTAGCTACTTGATGGCAGACTTCACAGTTTACAGATAGATTAAAAGAAATTAGGAAACTGGTTCTTACTTTAGACTGAAATAATATAGCATATATTCAGCCCTCCTTTGAATAAGCAATCTGTTTAAGAGAGAAAATCAGCTGATATGCATTAGAAGAAAAACAGAAAATATAAGTAAATGCTGTGCTTATAGGTTTGTGTTTTTGTAGAGGTCTTTATAAAGAAAGCAAAATTTAACAACACGTATTTTTACAAGTCTGTCTACACATTAAAGAGTTGGGACTTAAGTTTAGACATGAAATGAATAACACCAACAATACAGCCTGGGAAAATACAAGTGCAAATACACTATGTTTGTAACCTGTATCGAGATTTACCTTTTAGTTTCTCTTCAGTAGTGATTTGCAGTTTAGTAATCCTTGGAATGACTTTTTCAGAGGAAAGAGCTTTGTCAGAGATCAATCTGCAGGAAACAGAAAGAAGACTTAAGAGACTAGCTGAAATAGTGGGGAAATCTAGGAAAGCATATCTGAACAACCTGTCTGAGAAGAAAAGAAAATGGTAGATGAGAAAAAGTACTGACAGAATTTACTCAGATTATAACACATCGTTTATGTAGCTGGCCCGTAATACTCTAGACCTTGAGCCATAGGAAACTCAAAGAAAATTGAAGATGGGTAGGCAAAACTGAGCTGGCAGGAGCTGAAGGTTGTTGGAAAAAACGTGTATTATTTACCACTGGCATGGAAATTATTTCCCCAAATGGCAAGCATTTCAAAGTCGTTTTCACAGAAAAATTGTTAGTAGATGCCCATTTTTGCCCATTGACTCTCAGTTCTTCCAAACGCTCCTCAAAAGTTGTTTCCCTATTTTTAAACTTGACTCTCTTTTCTGCCTTTTATAATGCAGGAACTTCTCCAAGATCACTAGTGACATGTCAACAAATAGAACTAATTATATAAATATATAATGTATTTTTCAGGAAGATGTAAGTATATACAAGTTGCATAGTGACTGCATTCTCTGTAAGGAAGTGCTTGGTTACCAAAAAAAAAAAAGGAAAGAATAAGTTCAATAGCCAGTGAGCTAAGCCACCTTTTCAAAATTCATCCATTGAAAGCAGAGCCACGTATCACCAAGTGGGTGCATAGAAGAGAATTCAAATTATGCATAGGCATAAGCAAACATGCTGTGAAGTAGCGATGCAACAGCTGCATCTCAAGTTTGATGCAGTAGGTATTTTGCAAGGACAATGCCGTTTCACTTGCTATTTGGGAAATAATTTTTTACTTTTTTCTTTTTCCTCAAAGTCCTCCTCACGAAGTGGCTGCTGGAATCACACTGTGCTCACGACACGGTGACTAGCCAGAGAATACCTTGGAGCCAGAATGGTGACATAGCCAATGCCAGTGGCCATGGCAATGGTTTGACATTTTAGTATAATGAATCATAGGAGCTTTGAGCCAGATTCAACACAGCTGATTTAAGATGATGTGATTTATGCCCCCGTCAGCTATTGTCTCAGTATGTCTTGAAGGACAAGAGCCTTCTGCTGGAGTATTGTCTAATTAATAGTACTGCAGAAGGAGAGAGAATCTGTCACCCGGTGGTTAGAAAACAGAGGGAATGCAGGCCACCCATGTTTAAGCATCTGGTTTGAAGCAATCAGATGTTTGCCCTCCAACCAGCTATTGTGGAAAAGGGAAACTCCTACTGCTTTGCCGCCCACCTGTGCTGGACCTGTGAAGTAGCCACAGCCTCCTTATTCTGCTTTCTGCCAGCATCTCCACATTGCACTAATTTCATCCTCAGTTTTGTTCTTTCTATGATCTTTCAAAAAATAAAAAGTGAAGATATTTTTGTGGTGGTTACACTCCATCTCCAGGCATTGAGAAGATTACTCGTCTGCCTTTTAAATCTCTTTATTTCCAAAGATTATCTGCTAACTACCTATATCTCTATAATCTTATAAAAAAGCAATTGTTCAGAAATGCTTTAGAAGGCATTAATTCAAAATTAAGTAACTCTTTAGAGAACATCTCAAACTCACAAGTATATAATGAGTTTAATTTTTTTTTTTGTAGAAAATGAATCTTAGTTCATAGTTATGTGAAAGTACTTCTTGTAGCTCTTCTGCTAGAAAATTATTAAATAGCATTGCCAGCATGATTCAGCATTAGTCAGGAGTTGTCACCATCACCAGAAAAAGTGAGTCAGGCTCTCCCATGCGTTACAGTTACAGAGGAGATGGACCTGTATGCTAATTCTGAAATACCATTTAAATATACAAAACCTAATGTGACATTGGAGTCAGAGCCACATTTTGGTCCCCAGGCAAATTCATGTTTTTAAGATGCTTAAAACTGTTCATGTTTTAGGATGCTACTTTCGCAGCTAGGATAAAGTCTAACCTCAAAGTGTAGGAAGTAGCAACAGGAGGTTGCCTTTCCTACAGGGCAGAATCTCCATTCCTTTTCCTACAGGGAGAATCTCCATGCCTTTTCCTAGAGAAATCAGCCTGGTGACTTGACTCTGCCTCTACGTGGGTTAACCTCCTTCTTCTTTGAAGGTGAGCAGAGGTTTCGGGCACAAGGTTTCTCTCCAGCAGCATCCTCTTTGAAGCTTGACTTCATCTTTCCTTGTTTGTTCAGCCCTTCTGCATACTCTGTACAACGGTCAGTGACTTGAAGCGTGGCTAGAAACCTGATGATTTCACTGCTTTTGCCCTCAGGAGCTTCATAGGGATGAAGTGGGTGGATATTTCCCCTGCAAAGGCAGAAAGGGTGGCTCCAGCAAGGTCAGCTGTGCTTTGTGCAGAGAGTTTTGGAGACAGCACTGGGAACCAGCACAGTGAGTCACCGTCAGTCTTATTGAAGGAATTGCTGATATTTTAAGAAACGCTTAAAACTTCTTTCCAGGTTTTGTCCCAGGTTTTCAAGTCTGTAGAAGTCAAAAGGATTCAGAAGGTATCTTCCCAAAGAGGGGAATTCCTTTGTACCAGTTCAGTTAGAAATTGTAAAGTTCCACACATCCTGTGCCTTCCCATATTATCTCTGGTTTACCTTTGAGTTTGTGACCTTCTGCTTGTACTATCTGTATCTATATGTACTTATGTGCACGCATATTGGTGAACATCTCACACAGCCTCCTTTTCTTAAGTGACACTCCCTGAAATGTGGCAGCTGAAGCTTCACTTGTTGAGGTGATTCTCACCCACCAGTGCAGAGGAAGAGCTGGTCCTAGTCTGTTACTATAGCAATTTTCAGAGGTGTGAATGTGGCTTAATAGTGTCATCCTGGAGCGCTATAAATCTAAAGTAATGCCTGCCAAACTATTACGTTCTGAAAATTCCATACTAAGGGAGTTAATAAAATTGATATGTGTGCAAATGGCATTTATAAGTCACACATTACTAATAGTGTGCTCAGTCTCACTCCAGTAAGAGTTGCAAAACTCTCGTTGACTTCATGGTGTTCAAGATGATGCCCAACATCTAGCTGTGATTAAGTGTGCAGTCTTGACAATTCAATGAAGGAAAGATAAAAAGCAATGATCCTGTGGAGAACAAAGCTTCTTGCCTATTTATCAACAAACACATTCAAAATCTTCCATCATTAAATTATACATCAATAATATTATAAAACGGATAGAAAAAAAAAAGCAAGTGTCAAACTAAAATCTTTGATGTAAAAACTTGTGCAAGATGATGAAAAGCAAAGCCCAATATAGCTGTCTAATAAAATCTGCTAGGTCTATAAAATATATGTACCTTTTCTCTACAGTATGACTTTATAGTTAATGCTGAATCATTTATTTTTGTAATTAACAATGTTTAAATAATGATTTCTAGCAAAATTGTGAAATATTCACTTAAAACACCTCTGCGGTTTTTATATATTAGTGTTATGAGAACAAAAGGTCAGTAAGGGTTTTAAAAACACGTTCAGCCCATGTCAGTTGCAAGACAAATGCAAAGTACTTTAATTGTTTAGAAACTAATAATATTATGGGCTTTTTTTTTTTTTGTGAAAGAGGGACAATATTAAGGGCAAAATGCATTCAACTGCGATATCTGTGGGGTCTGTTTATAAACGGAGGGCCCAACCAAGCAATCTTATTTATTTTATTCACTCAATATCAGTGTAGTTCTCTAGACTTTAGTGGAATTGCATCCACATAGTTTATGAGTAGAGGAGATCCCTGTTGTAGTATTTTTTTCATAGATAATGGATGTTACTTCATGTTAGTCTCTTTAGAGTAATGTATTTATCTGTATTGGGCAGGATTTCTGAGGTTAATACTCTGTAATTAAGATGTTCCAATGCTAATTTTCCTTCTTTATGGAGTTGCTGGTACTCACCAGTCTGCTCCCCAGTACGATGGGTATGCCAGGGCACTGGGGAACAGCTGGAAATAATGACTGCTTCCTCAACTGTAGCTTTATGGGTAGGAAAAGTCATTTGTGTTATTTCACGAAGCACTTGGTCATATGTCTCCACACAGTAAATACTGATATGTCACCAGCCAAACTTTGCAGATGCATGGCTAGTTATTTCAAGAATCTAAGTAAATGTAATTTTATTCCTTTCTGTAAAGCAGTCTAGCCCACATGGCAACTTATCTGTTAAACTACCAGACATCCAACACATTTATTATGTATCAAGGTCATTTTTTATTGCAGCAATCAAAGATTTTAAATTAAAAAAAAGATTGTAAGACTGAAATATTCTGAACAGATACTTTTTAATTATATGAACTTGATCGCATCTTTTAAAATTCTCTATAAATGCATCATGGTTGCTTTGCAGTGTTTGCTTTTCAGGGGATAGAAATTGAGGGCATGATTCTTCTTGCAGTGGAAAATGAATCCAACAAAAAAAACAGCACAAGGGAAGGGGCAGAAATACTGCGACCACCACTCCGTCCCCAGGGAGGTCCCGGGTCAGCAGAGTGATGATGTCTGCAGCAGGGAGTGACTCACTTCCTCTCAGAAAACCTTGAGAGATTTTGCAGCCATTTCAGCAGGAATTATCTGCCAGGTTGTACGATTTAGTTTATACTACAAAGTTCTTCTGAGAAATAAAAAACAGCACAGATTTGCTTTCACCTTGGTTTTCCTTCTCATACTCTTTCTTCTCAGCTAAGCATGGATCTCAGCCTCCCTTTGTTTCTCACGGAAGGGTTGGAGCTGGTTTCCAGCAATTATTCAGAAGTAAAGCAGATCAGCATAGCAAAGTTAAAGCAATAAAAATAACAGTACAGACAGGAAAAATATTGCATGATGGATTCTGATCTCCTGCGTTTCAGCATTAATCACAGTATCGATTTTAAGAGGGATGACTTCTCAGCATAGTGACTGTAGTTGCTTTTGTCCTTTTTATTTTACTGCCACTGATTAGTATCTGTCCTTCTACGTCCAGCGCAGAGCCACCCACTAGAGAGAGCACTTTCAGAAATACTTTTACTTTTTTCCTTAGTAAAATAATTACTTGAAGAGATTAGACATAATAACTGCACTTGAGTCATCTTATGTTCTTATTGGATTATTATGGAAAATTAAAAGAGATATATATACTGATTTTGCTAAGAGGCCTGTTGTACTACCTGCCCATAAACTAGATTATTTCAGTTCTAACCATTTTGGAAAAAAAAAATCTTGTAGGAAAATATCAATTTGTGGCATAGGTACTCCACAAAATTGAGAAAGCTGCATGAGAAAAGCAACATACCAACTGGTCTGAAGGTGGAACTAATACCTGGAGCTGATGAACTGATGATTAGCATGCTCCACAATAAGAATATAATTATTCTATTGTATTGGGCATCTA
This sequence comes from Chlamydotis macqueenii, assembly GCF_036417535.1. Taxonomy (NCBI): domain Eukaryota; kingdom Metazoa; phylum Chordata; class Aves; order Otidiformes; family Otididae; genus Chlamydotis; species Chlamydotis macqueenii. The sequence goes on along the minus strand of NC_141561.1, from coordinate 5,093,594 downwards.
ATTTTTATTTCTGTGCAGTGAATTAAGTCCTGTACAAGCAACACTGTCATCCTTGTCCTCCTGCCACATGTAAATATGCAAATGTACAGGTACAGCATGAACGTCTGTCTTCCAGCCTATCACAACATTTCTTCTCCTTGATGTCCTGTTAATCTGCCCCTCTACAACTACATCTTTGCACAGGCTATTTCCCATGAAAGGAGTAATTTTCTTCCTCTCAGTAGTAATTTTTTTGTTCATCCATGAACCTTGTTAAGACTTCTTTTTTTTCTTTTTTTTTTTTCTTCTTTTTATGAAAGCTCTTTCTAGGAAATTTCATAGTGTCAATTATTACTGACTTCAGTGGTACTGCTCCGAAATGAGATTGCTCAAAAACCTTATACCTAAGCTGTAGTTGAATAACCAGACACTACTATCGGGAGGTTTAGCTGCATCTTCATCTTTACCCCCTGCACTCTCTTGCTTTGAGACAATACAGGTGTTTGCCAATCCAGATGAGCGGTTTCCTTGGGAACGGGTGTCGTAAATCAGATGCCAAAGGCTGGGAGATCCAGGACACAGTCTTTCAGTGGCGACGCCAGCTTAAATGGAGTGCAGAGCGACGGTGTTGCAGTCAGGAGAGGTTTCTGGGAAAGCTTGACTTGATGATGTTCATCACAGTTTGTGTGGAGAAAAAAAAGAAAAAAAAAAAGGAGCTGAGAGGGCACACACAGCCATGCTGGGCTGACAGGGAAGTTCTGCTGCAGCTGCCTCGTGTTTTAATGTTTACAACTCTATATTTAGCATAAAAGATGAGTATGAAAGTATAGTTCTTCATACAAAAGCTACTAAAAAAGCTACTAGCTTCATGTTCTTTGCTATAAAACAACTAACTGCAACTGACTTCAATGCAATGTATTTTACCATTATTAAGGCTGGCCATCTTTGTCAGTTCTTCTACTGCCTAAGCACCATTCTAAATATTCCTGCAAGTGTGTCTTGGCTTCCTTGGACTGGTACTTTAACCTCTGGAAAACTACTTTTCTTGAACTAATGTGCAATTCTCATTCAATCAGGGGTGGCTGGGCTTGACTTTGTAACCTCCTCGATGCAGTAAAATCACTAGAGTAATGCTTAATGACACACAAGGCTGAAAATATATTTTAAGATTTGCAGGGCTGTTACTTTCTCAATTTCAAATTTATCAGACAATTAAAATAATTAAATATTCAGTCTCCGTTTAACTTAACAGAGATGTTGGGTCTACTTAACAGACTTTATCAAGCTCATGGGTCAAAATTAATTTGTTAAAACTACTTAATGCAAGAGATATTGTGCTATTTTATACCTATTTAATGCTAGTCTGTGAGGAGGCCACATACCAGATTTTTAATTCGATGCTTACCCGTCTTTGGAACGTTGTTTCAATCTATTTTACTGAGTAAATTTGACTGCAGCAAAATCAAACAACAAAGACAAATTAGTTGCATCTTCTGTTAATCATTGATTATAAATTAGACATGCTAGCTCAACTGAAATGTCTCTGAGGATGTGAATATTAGAGTTAATTGTTTAATTTAGAAAAGAGCTAGAAAGTTTGTTTCCATTTGCACTGGTTGTAATCCTTTGAGATTAATGCATTTGGACTGTGTCTTTACTTAGTAAGTGACATTGTCTTGCAAATACTGACTTTTTTAGATGGACCACTGTTTAGAGAGCAACTGATACCTGGGCAGCCAATGTATTTGTTTCGCTGTAATGTTGACTCTCATTTGTTGGTGTGTTTTCCATGATCACGCTGCTTACGTAGAAAGATTACATAGTTTATCGATATTTGTAGAGCTATTTAACAGGACCTGATTCAAGTAATTAGAGTCCAAGCTTAAGTCAAATCAAGTCAAATATATTACAATTAAGCTTCTTCTTAAGAAGTTTACTAGGAAAGCAGAATGATTAACAAACAATCAGCTGACAGAAAAATGCTTCAGTCGTTATTCAGTCAATATTTCCACTACCTTAAAAGTTCTATGTTGGAAAATTATCCTTAATTTTGTGTCAGTATAATGTCTAGAACAATGGAAATCAGGTTCTTGGCTGATAATCCTGGATTTTAAACAATTTTAAACCCTTTTATGACATGATTTCCTAGAGTTTCCTCTTCAAAAGCTTATTCGGACTTGCTCCAGTCTACTCATTACTAATGGAAGGCAATAGGGCTTTCAGAGACTCTGCTGGAAGCATGCTGGGCATTCATCCTTAATATTTTAATGACAAGAGTGATAGTCAACTATGGAAAAAAAAATGTTGAAGAGACTTTAATGCAAAGATGGCTTTATTGATTTAAGACCTCAGTCAGGGAAAGCGGAGGGAGATGTGCATCAAAATGAGGACTATCAGCAATCCAGTGGTGAACTGTTGGAGCAGTCTTTTTCCTTTTCCTTAGCTCTTAAATGAGAAAATTCTCTGAGGAATTTTATTAAGATCAGTTAGCTATGTAAATCCCAGAGGAACACTGTAAGAGAAAAAATTTAAAAAAAAAAAAAAGCTTGTTGAGCTTGTAAAGGAGAACAGGCAGCAGTGAGAATCAAGAATATTATTTAAATTAACTTTACCCCTTGGTAAATAGCAAAGTTTTCCCCTTTCTCTGCGCTATTTATGGCAATGTTTAGACGGGACAATGCTGCAGGTTGACATGTCATCTGAGTGTGCTAGCCTGCCAAGAGGCATAATTTCTAACTTTTGACAAGTTGCGTCTCTATAAATGCCGTATATTCTTTAAACAGCTGTATAATTACAGCAAAAAACAGTTGGAGTATCATTTATTCTAATGTATAGCTTGAGGCATATGCCATCCATTACACCCGAGGGAGGAGCTCTGCCGTTTTTGTGAAATGCAGCAAACAAGTGGATTTTGCAAAAGTGACCGATCCTGTTCATTTAATTAACATAAGGTTTAGGATTTTTCAGATTATTTTTCTGTTTTGCAAAATACAGCTTTGGTTCCACAAGTGCATCTTGGACTGAGCCCATAACATAAAGACAGATGTTGAAGCTAATGAAATATATTTTTGATAAGTTATGCGTGTTTTCATGAGGCAAGGGGGAACACGATCCCGGCGAGGGTGGACTATGGCAGGGAACGGGCTGCTCCGCCCGCGCTGGGGAGCCAGGACCCAGAGGTGACAGCAAGGCCAGCTGTAATCAATAGCCTTCTATAAAAAATGCTGATATTGAGGTTTCTATGCAGAAGGCAATTAAGTGCCTTATTTAAATGCTTCCATGTTTTCAGTAGATGCTTAAACTCAGAGTGAAGTAAGTAGATGTTTAACTCTCTGCACAGATGCTTTCCTGAGCTGGTGCCTAAACCTGAGGGAAAAAAAATTAAACAGTGCTCCTAACGGCAAAAAAAATACTATCTTAATGAAATCAATATAAGCATTTATCTTGCCATTTCAAATTAGTATAATGACCAGAATGAACTAGCAACTTTAGAAAGTGTAACCTATCAGTGCAATGATAAATTGGATGGGCTTCAGAATACCTGGTCAACCATCCTGGTGATTTATGAATGTCGGAGGCTTAATAACTGAAAAAAATTGGTTGAGTCTTTCTGTCTCACTGTTTGTGTTTACTGTGCTTTGTTTTTTAAAATAACCTGTGCGAGTATTAGTATCCGTGTTATAAAACATTGAACTAAATATAGAGATAAATCTATGTTGATGAAATTTATCTCAATTTGTGGCTACTTCCCACATAAGCTTCTCTAACTCAAAAACCCGTAAAGCCTTTCTGGTAGAATAATAGACGTTTTCTTTTGTGTCACACTAACTTTTTCTTTCACATATACTTCTTGAAATGTACATTTCACTGTGATATTCCAAGCACCTGTAATGACAACAGAAGTATATCCATCAAAACAAGTATACATGGTATAAAAGAAAAAACAATGTAGAGGAGAAATGACACTGAAGTTAGCTGCAGCTCCTTCAGTATGTATGCTGCCGGTCTCAAACACAAAACTGGATATGCTGGATTTTATCCAAGCTGTGAACAATACAGATAAATTGAGTGGATAATATCTCTGCGTTTCTGATAGTGAATATCCTAATTCCTGAACATCAGTCAAGATTTCGTCAAAGAACCCAAAGGTTTGATACTACTGTTTCCTTGCATACAGCCTTTTTCTTAACTTCTGGAGGAATCTTCCAATGGCAGTCATTCTTTTGCATAAAATTTTACTAAAATGTTAAGCAACATGTAAATTATATTTAGCCTACCATGCCATATATTGCGATAGAGTGTAAAATACTAGACGCAGCACTTAAACTAGATTATCTCTTTATAAACTCTGAGAAGATTGTTTTGTTTTTTTAAAAAATTTTAAACATAACATCAGAGAAGGGTTAGGTGGGGGTCATTTTCACCTGTTGTAAAATTGAACTAGTTAATAGTCCTCTGTCTAGATTGGAAAATGTCAGTAGAATAGTGCTGAACTCTGGAATGAAAAATAACATAACTGCATCTTGAGACATATTAGTCTTTGCAATGTAGATGTTGCAAAAATTAAGACCAAAATGTGAGTTAAATCTGGTGGCAGTATATCTTCTTTCCTACTTATTAATTTTTGAGGCTTTTACATAAAGTTTGTATTCCTTTTTAAATATTCTGAATAACCTGATATTCTCTGCCACACTGGCACTTATCATGAACTGAGATTATTTCTATAGCCTCCCGAAGATTGGCCTCATATAATCATGCCACACCGTAACAGGTCTGCATAAATGTGTCATTTTCATTTTTCTGCACAAATTTTAAGCTGATCCCCTCCCTCCTCAGTACATTAGACACTAAAGCCTGCAGGAAATCAAACTGAATAATCAAACACTTAATAAAAAATGCATCATGGCACGTCAGCCTGTGTTATCAACTTGGAAAAATAGCAGTATAAAAATGCTCAGACAATAATGGTTTTCATGAATATAAACATTAATGCTAACTTCAACCTCATTGTACTACTTCTGAGATGTTTAAACCCTTTTACCAGATTAAGTTTTCTTCAAACCTTTTTGACAAACAGTACTTCATATAAAAAAAAAAGCAAGTTGATAAATGATTATGAATGAACAGATTATGAATATGGAGTGAAATTAGGTCATGTCAAAGATACCTTTACAAGGTACATTTGTAAATATTTATCAAAATCCCATCACTGTCACTGTCAGGTCCCACTGAACAAGGTGACTCCAAATTTTCCTGTCCCTGCTTGCAATTCTTTGTTTTAAACCAGATAAAGAGCAAGACATAATTTTGCAAAAGGCTTTTTACCTTACTTTTCAATTGAAGAATCTGTATGTATTACTTCCAGAAATGAACAGGAAAACAAAGTATTTAGAGTTTTAGATGGTGATTTATAAAAAAAAAAAGCTCACTTTACTTTGGCAAAGAGAAATGCAACATAAGTCATTGAAAAGTGATACTGTGCTGTAGTTGACTATAGAAATTTCACATATGTGAGTAATACATTGCTATGTATACATATAAAAATCTACTTAACTGTCACTTTTTAGTATCAGTTTATATTAAGGTTTTGACTTCAGTTCCCATTATTTGGGACTTCTAATGGGAGAACTGCAACCTTATCCAGTATACCTATATGTATAATTTAGATATACATGGCATTTATACAATTGGAATATACAGAACAGTCATGTAAACAATGACAAAATTCTCTTTATATTTGCAAAGTTAATATTTTAGTTTTATAATATTTGCCTTCTAGGTGACACTTTATTGAAGCACAAACAGTATACGGTCCTTAACAGGAAACGGCTAAAGATATTTCTGACAAAAGAACTCATAATGATGGTTCTTTGAGACAGTGTGAGAGATTTCTATGGAATTAACACATTTTATATCCTGTATATGACATTTACATCCAGCCCATAGCATGGTGGCTTATAGCATTTGCTGATCTGTGGATAACAACTGTAACAAGTGTTTTAATTTGCCTTTTTGTTTCCAATATTCAGTGGTGATGGCCAGCCTTAAAAAAAAAAGTGGAAAAAAGTTTGTGTCTGATCAGTGTGCTGGAAGGTCATTTTCCTCCTTAATGTAAGATTTAATTTGCCCATATTTAGTTAAGCCAGTTTCTCAAAGGTGTCCATGGAAGCTTACTCCTAGTGAGGATCTAAGTTGCAGTGAATATGCTCACACATAATATTCAATCTTACATTAACTTTAATGCAGTGTTTTATAGTAATTTTTTTTTTACAGGACATCACTTAGTTAATGTGCTAAAACATTAAGTTAATACCCTGCTGTTCAAAATTTGTTTTACAACTGTTTTTTGTTTAAAAAGAAAAAGTTACTTTGCAGGGACAAAGTCATGTGGAAGTTGAAGCTCCTAGCTTGGCAAATACATTTAAGATGCCCAAATATCCGTTGCCATCAAATGACTGGTAGTAAATATTGCTCTGAAAATGCTTATTCTACAAGGAAAAGAACAGGAGAAGTGTAAAAATTGTTTTCTAAAATGTTGTTTGTTGTACCTAACAGCACTTTAAAATGTCTGTGAAGCAACCTGTTATAACAATAATACCAATGACAATCTGACGTGAATGGGTACACCGTAAAAATACTAATAAAGCTCCTCTTTAATCATTAATGTACCTTGTAATAGACCAGTTAGAAGACAATTTGTGCTTTCTTTTGTGCAAATAGTTCTATTAATGGAGCAAAGAGGATGATGAAAATTTCAAAGGTACGCTAAAACACTCTGATGAATATATGGGCTGAGTGGTGTTTCTGTGGCCGGGACATTGAGGGAAAATAGAGCACTGATGTGCTCAGTATTACCATTGCTATGAATCGGTTCAGCCCACAGTCTGGATCGTTTTAGCTGTTTAGCAAAAAAAAAAAAACAGGTTACATTGCCAAATAAAATTGTTTCCGCTGTTACTGTTTAGCTACACAAACGATTTGAGAATTAATACAGAACCAAATACATCCGTAGTGCAAATGGGCCTTAACTCCATTCAGTTCCACCAATTTGTACCCAGGTGGAAGAGTGTGGGGTTTGACAGGATCTTTTGTGGTTGACTGAGGATGGATTCACCACATACTTCAAATTCTCTAGGTGTTTAACTTAGATATTTTAGCTAACCAAAGCTGGGAGCCTGAGTAGGCCGTACAGGAAAGACTATCTGCAGATAGTGATTCAAAATACTTCCATGAGACGCCAGAAGTTAAACCGTATGAAGAAGAGCCTGTATTTACAGGTTTCAGAAATATGATGGTTGGCAGGGAATATTCCAGTTTCTGACCCAGCAGATCATTGAAGCTTTAACTTATCTTTGAATATAATTTTGAAGTATTCATTCTAAGTCTTTTCATTGTGAATTTATTACTTGTGAAAAGGAAGCTTATTGGAGAAGTTATATCCGTGTTTTATATATTAGCATATACCTCAATCTAGAAATGGATTTGTATACATAATTTCAAGCTAATCAGATTTAATATAACTATTTGTATACTTTAAATTCAGCACTGGCTTTATTATCTAGCTATCCTGAATCAGGATTAAGTAAATCAAAGTCTAGGTTCTTAGCGACTGTAGGTAAGTTCAGATCAGAGCCTATACTGTTGTCATCACTCAGACTTCTTGAAAGGTTTTGAGAATATCACTAAACATACAAATTAAATAAGAATAACTTTGTGGTGCTCTTAATGTTGTTAGTATTATATATTTTGTGAGTCATTAGCGTAACATCAGGATATGCTGAATTGTGCAATCTGATATAAAAAAACCTGCAAAAAGAGTCATGCAGAAAACTAAACTGTTTTACTTCAGCATTTCCTTCCAAGGAATAAACAGAGAAGCACTGATCGCTCTATGAAGGAGCTGTATCATCTGCCTGCTCTCTAAAAATGCTTGATGCAGCATGGTCTCTTAAAAATTGCTTTGGAGATTTATCACCTAGTGATCTCAAAGTACCTGGAGAAATAAGCCTCTTGTCATTCCAGTCTTTCCCATTGTTTTTATATCATTTCCCCTTTTGAAGCATGATGGACGCACTGGGAGAGCCTTCTTCTATGAGTCCTTCAGGAAGGAACTCCTCCTCTGAACGCTGAGCTTTTCCTCTGCATTTACACTTCAAGGATACGTTCAGAGCTACAGTGACACCTTTCCACCATCAGTCCTTGTAGAATATAAGACAATCTACTAGGAAAAAGCAAACAAGCTTTTTACCTTTTTTATAATTATTAGATTCTTTGCACTAGAAAGAAAAGCCCTATGGAGATATTATCACTTTCTATTATATCTGATGGTTCTTAGAGTGATTTCTGTACACTCTTATTACAATTTCATAGTGTCCTATTGATTTTGTTTCTCTTAAGGGCTTTCACACTAAAAGTTTGTATGTGATATAAAGGACGATAAAAGAAATTGGTAAGCACTAAGGACTATTATTCTCTGTGTTTACTCTTGTACCAAGTATATGGAAAAAAAAAAAAGCTGAGGCAGTGTACTTATGACTACTGGGATTTGTAGTTTATCCTGTATAAATGTATGCTGACCTCCAACTGTCTGAGGCGGTAATACCAATAATAAGAAATCCACCCACTGTTCATTACACTGAAATTGTTATGCAGGATGTATATTAAGAGAGAACGTTTCATCTGCAGAGTGTACTGCATCATATTATATATCTGTATTTTTTTGAAAGCACCTATCATATCCGTGTGGATATTATATTACTCTGGCATAATAGCATTGCACTGGCAATCCAAATTCAGGTTGTGTTTTTTTTTTGTTTTTTTTTTTTTTCTCCCTTACAGGCTATATTTATGGCCAAAATAGCCACAATTTTCTTCACATAAAATATGAAGTGAAATCTAATATTTCTCTTTGTGACACAAGAATATTGTAATTCTGTACAGTCTTCAGCCATTCTTTAAAAGTACTAACAATCGAATTTTGGAAAAAAATACGATAAATTATTTTAAAAGTAAAACTGATCAATGATTTCTCAGTTATAAAAGTAATTGAACAATTGCTACAAATATTACTGCCACTCCTTCAAACTACTTTTAGTAGTCTGAGTAGTTCTTACTCAAGTAAGGTATCTCATTGAATGTGGATTAGCATTAGTCTTGGACACAATGAAGATATTTTTGTGTTTCTTTTGCAACAAAATCTTGTTGGATAAGAAATCTTTGAAAACTCTTTCTGTTGTTATATGGTATTGATAATTGCTGGTATTGATGAAACTTAAACTTTCCCAATGTCACATGAATTTACAGACTTGAACTGTGGTGCCATTGACTCATCAATAGAACTCAGGTTGACATCAGCAACAGAAAGAAAAAAGCCTGTTAGAGGAGTTTAGATTCTGAAAATCCATGAGTACTTATAATTTTAAATAAGACCACTGGATGTCCTCAACAGATACAGCATCTATAGTAATACAATGACCAAATAAACCAAGAGTAGTAGATACTTTTGAAAATATTGTTCTTAGAATATAGCCAAAGTTTGTGACAATATTCCCTTCGGTATCATGTGAAGAAGTCATTACATTTTATTATGATTCACACGGCTTTGCAGCTTTCGCACAGCTAAGAAATGGAATGTACAATGCAATTAAATAACACACTGAAGTACAAGAAAAAGAACAACATATTATTTTAATTAAAATATTTTGCTACATTTATATACAAACTACAAAATTTAAACTTGTGTGCACATTAAAAACACTATGATGTACACCAAAGTTGCATTTCAGTTCCACAGAAAAGGAAGTGCAGATAATTTAGTTTCAGACTTCAGTATCCAGTGAAAGAAATAAAAAACTGGAGTGGACCAATAACAAAATGACCTCACTTATCGAGATAGAAATGCACTGTTTATGCTTTGATGTGAAGAATCTCTTTCTTATTTCAAATGTGAATGTATTTTTTATTTCCAGGTTTATGAAGGCAGGAAAGTAAGAAGTGGGCAGAAAATTCTGATATTGCATGACAGAAAAATTTGATAGTTTCATAAAAAGAGCTTCTGATAGAAAAAGGTTTAATTCAGTTTAGAATATTTTCTTTAAAAAATATTATTGTTCTTGGATTATTGGTTTTCGAGGGCCTCATTGTAGCCTATAAGTAAGACATAACTCAGGTCAAGAATCAGAGGCATCAAGATTATATTGCTATGGATTATACTTATTTTATTCATGAATTTCTATCTTTTTTTTTTGAGTAATTGAATACGTGCTATAATCAAACTGGTGTAAAAGGACAGAGCATGGATTAGCCTTCTCTTGGGACACTTTATTATGTGTCCTTGCTTTTAAGGACATTTCCACTATATTTAAAGAAACAGAGTGCAAACCTGGGCATCGATCATTTATTTTCGGTTCAATCTACCTCCTTGGTTTGTCCTCCACAACACAACAGGAAATCCAGGCAGCCATTAGCCCACAAAGGAACTCTGATAAATAATGTTTGCTGAATTTGCTTGTTTCAAGTGGGCAATGCGTAATGAATAAACTGTACAGAAAGGGAAACCTTTAGAAATGAAGACTGAAATATGGCCTAAGGTTAATGATATATTATGCAAAGATTCTTTTCTTCCACTAAGGCATATCTTGGCTTACATACACTGTAGTTATTGAAATTAGAATAGAAGAAAATATTTCAGTGGAGGAATTATTGCCAATATTTAAATTTAGAGAGAATATGAAGTATAACATGCAATTTAAAACTCATTAAAATTATCTTACTAGTTATTTCTTTTACAAAAGGATTTAGACTGGATTAATTATATCATGACCAAACACAGAGAGGCCAATGCAATGTTTTGCTGATATTGTCCTTTATAGTTTTATTATAACTCTTGAATTCTGCTGCTCTGTATCCATTCTCTCTTCGAGTTTTCACTTTGAATTGTTGTCTTCATTTGTGTATGTAAAAATGTCTGTAAGTAAGAACAGACTCATGATTACTATGCTCCTTTGTAGGACAGAGTTCCGAGAAAGGCAATACATTTTTGTTTATTGACACATTATTCATTACAAGAGTGCTTCTTCCCATATAAAGACCCACATAGCTTGATGAAATTTGGCCAATACTTGCATCCGAGCCCCTTCTTGTGGATTGGGGTAATACAAGGAATTCCATGAGCATCAGAAGGACTTTGCGTCCTCATTAATGGGTTTTATTGTATTGCTTCAGATAAAAGAAAAATGAAGGAGAAGGGAAAGCATGCAATCTTGTGGTGTTGCTGTACATGCTGGTTCATACAAATATGGCTTGAGCTGGATGGCCAGCACAAGTTTCTGGAGAAGCTGGGGTTGAGGATGAAGCCAGGAAGTCAGCCTGGTTTGTCTGCCTGCTCTTGCAGTAGTGACTTAGAGCTGCATATCTTAAAAATTTTAACATGTCAAAATCTTTTCATTTTGTTACCCAACTTATTATTCAAAAAGTACTCAAATCTTAAACCCAAGAAAAAAACAGGTTGAAAAGAGTAGGGAAAAGATGAGGTATACATCTGCTTTCATGTACAACCCAACCAAAATAGATGAGTCACCATGGAAGTCTTGTAATTTTCTGCTAAGCAATAAATTATAACCTTAGCTTTCACTGGAAATGGGGAAAAAGTTAGCTAAAAGTATTTGAGAAAAGCAATACCTCCTACCTTTTTGCTGTATAATAATAGACATAACTATCTTTGATGAGTCATGGTACAGTTGGTCACGATGGGAACTGAAGAAGCAGCAGTAATTCAGTATTGAATTTAAAATAGAACAACTCCAATTATTCTAAAGAAATATTTTTTTCAGATATTATTTTAGAAGTAAGTATTTTACAAGAGATTCAAACTGCATAAAGAAGCAATATGTCATAAGAAAATGTCATTAACTTTGTGTTTGAAACCTGAATGGAAAAGACAAAATAATGGTGTTATTATTCAGACTTAAGTTTAGAAAAATAGAATTTAGGAAAGTTAAATAATCTACCAGTGGAAGTGATAATGTGTGGTTGGTACAGAAGTCCATGAAAAATTTCTTTAGTAACTTTAAATACTAATGAATTACTCATTTGTTTTAAAAATAATTATTTTTATATAATTACATTACATTATGATAGATATTTTCTTTGCTGTCATTTTAAAGTTTTGAAAAAAAAAATCTTTCTGGCAAATTTTTTCTATGATGGCTGAAGACTTTGATCTGTGATTTAGCTGTCCTTTTTCAGGTTTCCCTTTCCTCACTTTGATTTCTCTCCCTCCTCCTTTTATACACCTCTTAAAAAAAAATGAAAAGGAGGAAAAAGAAAAGAAAAAAAAAAAAAACAGAAAATGGAAGAATCAATATATCAAACTTCTCACTTTTAAACAGTAGCACATTTCAGATTTCTGTTAAATTTAAAAGTCAGTTAACCTTTTTGAAATTCCAGTTTCCCCTGGAAAGTGTGTATGCCAACTCAAATAATGATATGTTTAGTAAATATACATCTGAATCACCAATCTCAGGCTCTCGATCTAGGGATCTATCTTTTATAGGAACAGTTACTCTGAAGTTCTTATTTGCTGCTTTGTTTTTCCAAGTGGATGGACTTCTAGACCACTGGGCTAATTTAACCCATTTCCAACAGAGGTGTTGAGCTTTGAGGGTAATAAATACTTCCCACAGGTTTTGTGAAATACGCAAGTGGATAAGTGGGAAAGACATTGTGAGATATCTTATTAGACACCATCTCTACCATTCAGTCACAATTTCTTCCCACCTGCATTCCTTGGTGACTTGCACTGATTTGTGTGTGTGAGTAAGGTGCCCTGATGTCTCTCCCCTTGCAAACTCAGGCACAGTAAGAGGTGAACCACTGATGCAATTCAGTCAAAAAGCCATTGCTTCACAAGAGACAAATCTGTTTCTTCAGGTGCTCATGAACTTCTTGCATTATAGATGATCTACCAGGGGCAGAGGAAGCTTTGGGAGCCCCATGTTGTATAGGGGCTTGGTGGTGTAGATGGAAGCACAGAGGGGAAGGAGTTGAGTAGCTCTGAAAGTAACCTTACGCAGTTTCCAACAAATTCAGTGAAAAAATCAATATTTTTTTTTAAGATAGCTGAAGTCATCAACACTAAAGGTGATAAGAAGAAAAAGAAAAAGGAAAAAAAAGACACTGACTTCAGTGATGGAAAATTTAAGCCCTTGATCTTAACTTTCACAACCTTGTCCTGAATGGCTAAAGAAAATCCCGTGTCAGATGGAGACAGAGCCCCATCCTCAGTTATTGCTTTGAAACACTGAAAGCCTGTTGAGCATCTGGCTATCTGAGCATGATTAAAATTTTGTGAGACTAAGAAAAAGGCACTGGACTGTGACACTAAAAAAGTTTAAAAGTGTATATAACAGGCTTTAAATAATTTTTAATATTGTCAGGTACATGTAATTGAACAACAAAATGTAAAAAACTCAAAAATATCTTGGTTTGTAATTTTGTGCAGGGATATTGGAAAAACAATATATGTGCTGTCCTCTATTATTAAGAACATTGATGATTACAAGGTAACTTATACGTGATAGAAAAACTTGTGTAAAGACTGAGTTCAATTATTATTCAGCACGTTGACCAAGCATTAAAAAAAAAAAAAATGCTAAGCAAACCATATTGAACATCTGTCTCAAAAATGTTTAAATCAATAGTAAAAGCAAACTTTATTTGACTTGTAGTCACAGTCTAATTCCATTCCAAAATTTTCCACAGGCTAAGTAATTACAATTAACCAGTGATTTATGCTTTAACTAATAGGAATTTTGTTGAGGAACTGAATACACCACACTTTTAAAAAATGGGGAAAAGCAGATTAAAGGGGTATTTCACAGGCATAGCTACAGACGGATCTATGGCAGAGAATTGATTATGATTTGATCACTTCTGAAATCGTTCTTACATTTGATTTATGACTTTATTGTTTATAATTTTAGTTTATTCATTTTTTTAATGCTCATAAAAATATTTTCTCATTTTACGAGGTAATTCCACCTTGAGCTGATGGGAGAAAGAAATTTCTTCTTCAGAAGTATTCCTTGTATTGACTAATGTCTTATATTTTTTGATTATGCAATATTATTTCACTTTGTACAATATTTTTTCTCTACAGCTACAGTTTCTTGATTTTTTTTTGACTATAAGTATCCTCATGAAACACTTGCAGCATTTTAATAACACAGTATTTTCTTTTAAAATGAGGCCAAGAGTCTCCCGTTTGATTCAGGTAAAAGCAGAATATAGAAATATTAGAATTTTTTATGTCATGGTCATCCAATTTGTAATAGTATCATAAAAAAAAAACAAACCTCACATGTTTAAAATAATGGATGGAGAAATTCCAGTGTATTTGATCTTATGAAAATCATTGGGGTTTAATTCTTTTATTTCTTTTTTATTTGCACAGTTTCATCAAAGACAAGACATTATGACAAAATGTATCAATTTCCAGAACTTCATATTTTTTCAAGAGAAAAGAACTCTCTCTTTAAGAGAGAGTTTATAGGAACAGTCTACTACCTTCCCATAGTGTATCTCCTGTAGTAAATGGCTTTACTCTCTTCCACACACAGAAAATGCTCCTGGATGTTAAATAAATGCCCAGGTTGGTAGTTTATCTGATCTGCCAGCCCCTTTTGATTCTCTTGGTACTTGACAAAAGTTTTTATTCATCCCAGAGTGATTCACATTGGCAGTAAACAAATTATCTAGATTACTCCACACCTCTACTATTAAATAAGAAAAAGTAAGGAGTACCTTCCTTAGCCATCCTCTCTGTTTCAGGCTTTGGACTTTAACATTTAATTGTTTGAGGAATCAAGACATGACAAAAGTCCAGAAGGTGAGCGAGGGAGTTATTCTGTCGCCTGTAACATGATGAATTAGGATTTTAGATATGTGGCCGTGCCCTGTTTGGATATGATTAACTCCAAAATATTCTACAGCTACGTCCCAGCTCCATGTTGAAGGGCTTTGGGCCTCCTCCTGTCCTCCTCCCTGCAGCCTGGCTTTCCTCTGCCAGTCCTGGGCTCACGGATAGTTGAGGGGATCCATTACACACGCACAGACTCAGAGAAAGCAATGGAGTTGAGATATTCTGACGCTGGTGACTGAAGTCAACCTTTAATAAGTCCTTAGGAACTTTCCCAAAGAACCTCAGGGACTTAATACGACTTTGTCCAGTCCATTATCTCCTTCGAGTCCTTAGGATAACATGGCTTTTTGAAATTGGGAGTTTGTCAGGTACACATAGCTGAGCTAAAATTAAAAAATATATGGATTAAGTGCTGTGGCCTTTTTACACTTGAGATCAGATGAAATTAGACTTTGTAGATGCTACATTGTCCATTTGTACAGATATTGTATGTGGTAACAAAATAACAGCAGTTTCCAGTGGCATGGAAAGTTTTCTGTACCTACACATCAAACCTGTTGGGATTTTTATTATTTTAGAGCCTACTACTACTTCTGAAACTGTTAGTAGAACTTACCTTTTAAGTTCAGTAGTTGCTTAATATTAACAATATTTTTTTTAAAAAAAAAAAAGAATTCTGTGCATACTTTGAAAGTTTAATCAGTATTCTAACGAGTTTCTAGGTTGCTGATTCCTCTGTTGCAGAATAACTTACACTGGAGAACTTAAAAGGCATCTCTAATTTCTGTTACTGTCAAATGCTGGATAGGTCCAACATTTCACTTTGAAATCATGTTCTTCTTATGGACTGCTTATTAGGCAATTATATGTGCTGTTTAAGCTAGAACTAGCTAGAAATTGAAATAAAATTATTTTTAAAAGACTCAGTGGTAGTTCTTGTTGAAAGGTGGTTATGACTGTGCGGCTGTCAGATAGGGTTTAGAATAATGAGACACACAGGTAATCAGCAAGAACTGGCAGGAATATTTTTTCCATGATTTCATTCCAAGGGAACCTGATTAGAAAAAATATTGTGCTTATTACTTTTGAATGAGCGTTTTAAGTAGGCTTGGCTAGAAAGTGAATTACATATGGCATTACTATTTCAGGCACCTATAAACTGTAAAATATAAGTAAAAAGAGGAAAACTACTATTTCAATGATTATCATTTTAACAGGCCAGCTAACTAAATGTTTTTACTACTTACAACTTACATGTGCTACTCCCAAGTTCTGAAAAACATTCCGATTGTGACAAGCTCCAATACTTGTGAAACAAGAATCACACAAATTAAGTACAAGGACCAGGTATAAGGTTATAATTTCTATCTTGCCCGTGCAGGCTGATGCTTTCTTGTATGTTCTAAGCTTTTCAGTCTGCTCTCTGGTTATCATTTCTCATTTACAAGGCTCCGTTCATTTAAGTGGACAAAATTAAAATAGCATGTCTAACTCTGTGTGAGGGATTTCAGTGATGGTCCGTGTAGGGCCTGTGGGAAATTACAAGCTGCAGACAGCTGTGAGAATGCGACCTTGGAGAGGGGAGCTAGGAGGGGTGTCATCTCAGAGAGGGGAACTAGGAGGGTTGTTATTGAGCAGGATGTTGTCGCTATCCGGGAACCGCTGTTAGCTAGCAGGGCACGTACTTGGCAGGCCTTGCTGCGTGCGCTGGCCACGCGTGCATCAACACCTGGTCGGTACTCTGCCATTGAATCTGCTGAGGGTATTAAGAGGTGGCTCGGAGCAGAGGGAGAGAGAAGGGACCCAGAGCACTCTGCGAACAACAGATGCCCTGAAGGTGCTGCGCCTACCTCCCTTCTCTGCTCCGACTCCGCTGATCATCATCCTCCTGCTCAGTGGTGTCTCTGGCTTAGTTGGGGTGGTGAGACTCTCACAAAGGGAAAACAATCTGCTGCTAACTGCTTATGCTAGGAGCTGCTTATGCAAGGCTATAATAGAGCAATAAATACTGTTGTGCTTTTAAATATCATATGCTGGGTGAGCTTTGTGCATAGGAATCCTACGAACTGGCTACGTACTCTTAAATCAAAGATTAAGATTGTCTTAGAAGATGAAGTTTTTACATCTTTATAAAATCCAGTTTAGACCCTGTGTCACCCGTTTTGTGTTACTGAAACCTGATGAAGTACCAGATATTGCGTTATCACCACAGTAGATCCAGTCCACAGGCAAATAGAGTTTGCACTGATGTAAGTAAGAATAAAGTCTGATAATTCCCTTTTGACTTTGCAGAGAAGAAAAGTACGATATAAGGCGTCATCAGAGCTCCCACAGATTCTCTTGAATGAGCAAAGAAGTCAGTGACAACTTTGGAAACAAGATGCTGAGCTACAAAACCCTATCCTTTTTTTAAAATCTGTGGATGTAACTCAACAATGCTTTTAAGACTAATATTGTAATTGTAAACTTAAAAAAAAAAACCCAGCTCACAAAGGAAAAAAAAATGAGCTGTTCAACATTAGCTAGCTACCTGGAGTTATGAAAAGAAGTGCCATCATTCATTCTTAGACATAATGAGAAGCCCAAGTTGAAGTCATAATGAGATGCCAAAGTTGAAGAATATTTATTTGGTAGTCATCTCCTATAAGCTTCCCTATTAGTTTGAGCTGAATAAACTCAACAGACCAGCATTAGTAACAAGCCAACAGAGCACTATTTGCCTGGAGCATCCTATGGGTAATGGATCATAAAGTGCATCTCAATAGGTAAATCTGTTGCCGTTCCACATTTTAGCCGAGTGACTTAGTAATGCTGTTGGTAAGCCGAAGATGTTCTTAATACCAAAAAAAGAAAAGTATTTAAAAGTGCTGGATCAGACCCCTAGGGAAGGAAGGTAGGAAGGTATCACAGCCTGTATGTACGAGCGCGTTCAGACCCCAGCATCCCCACACACCGACTGAACTAGCTGCGGTCCTCTTGCGCAAGTGAACAAGCCTGAAATCAAACACAAGAAGCAAACCTGTTGCGGCAGTCGGACGCAGGTAGGACTGTATGGAGATAAAAAAACCCTATAAAGTGGTGACTCTGCCCTCGGCCAGGAACAGACGGATTTGCTCAAAACCAGCTGGGAGAACACTTCAGAGAGTGAGGAGAGCTGCTGACATCTAGTGTCTTCTACTTAAACAAATCATCTGCTGATTCTCTTCAGGAGCGGAAGCGTCTGTATGTGGTTACGGCCCCTGGGCTGCTCAGGGTGCAAGGCTCCCTGGCATCAGTTTAGGGAGGGGGTAGCAGAGGATGTAGGCACGAAATTCCCCGTTCCTGGTACCTGTTATCAGCTGTGTTTCTGACATACCTATCCATTTGCACAGAGAGGTAGGGGACTGCAGGGGGAGCTGCGTTTGAACATTCACTTTCTGTTCCTCCGCTAGTTTCATTTTCTTGAACCAAGAAACCGTTTCTAAAATCAAGAGCATCCATCAATGTAAGCAAAAGTCAGACAAAGACACTAGGAAAAGTTTTACCCTTCTGCCTCACTTCTTAAAACCCACAGCCATCAAATTTTACTGTATTTACTTTACATGCAAAACAAACAAAAAGCTAGGAGAGAATGCTCTCAACAGATATCGCAGATGCAGTAAGAACACATAAATATTTTATGTCCTCACTGTGATTGTCACTGTGCTTCCTTTTAACCAAACATAATTCTTCTATAATAGTTTCATTGGAGAAGATGTTTTGTCTCCCTACGCAAGTTCATTCTCTTTACTCTGTCTATTTACAGTTTGTGCACGCCGTCTGATTACGTTAAGACTGTCATTCTCCGCTGTCATTATTATCTGGATTGTTTTGTTAGCCCTGTTGCTGTTAGACTCATTATTTTCAGCCTGCTAAATGTCCTGACCTAGATTTGATTGCCTACCAGGTGACTCATTATTTAAATTAACTGGTAGATCTACATCAGGCATTACAATCTAATTCTTTGAATTAGATTGCCTGCTGATTCTTCCTCTCTAGATGATTGATAGTTTGAATGATTGTCATTTATGAAAAAAAACCCAAACTTTTATATATGGATCAGGATTTAACTATTCCTTATCTTTTACGGTATCAGTCTCAAATTTGGTTTTGAGGCCTCAAATAGATGTAGGTATGTGGACTGTAATGATATAATGATTTTACAGTGGAAAACATTGAGAATTTAATATTTTGCCTCTATAAACTTTACCTAAATATTCTAGAAAAAAATATTGTTTGCCTATAATTGAGGCTGTCTTTACCTATATTGCGGATACTTTGACACACCAGCTGCAGGGAGATCTTTTTGCTAAATGCAAGAGGAGATAATAACTTCCCTGAACATCTCATGCAATCTAAAGGTTACATTGAGAATGTCTTTTTTTTGCAGTGATGGATGACTGCCTGCACGAGCTGTATCATTATTTCGTACGGGACAACCAGTGCGAGCACTGCTCGTCAATGAGAATAACTGGCTCACAATCTGTCTCTCCAAGATAAGACACGAAAAGGACACAGACCTCGGAAACGACTCTCAATATGTTACCTTAACCACAAGACCATTCTGGCAAGGATATCGGCTTTTCCTAATGTGTTTGTCTAGAGAAGCCACTTTGCATAGGGAAATTAACTATTTTAAAAACTTTATAATCATTACCCTCTATAAAATGATTTTAAAATGCATCGTTCTTGTACCACTATAATTAGTATTGTTTCCAGCTGATGGTTGTTTTTAACTCTGCAAGGTCAACTGTTAAATTGCTGCAGTCACACCAAGCTCTAAGCCTGTTAGTGTTTCACAGGGTGGGAGTTTCTCCCCTGAAGTTTCTCCTTTTGCCGTGGAAGGGCTGAGATCTCCTTGTTGCTCTGCTAAAGGTTGCTTTGCTTCTTCTTTTTCCCCAGGGCATTTATTCTCTTGGTTTTAGTTTGACAGTTTTGAGCGAGGTTAGAAGAGTTCATCTTTTTTACAGCTTTTTCTGGATAAAAGTAATGTATGTATATATTCGTGTACTAAAGATGTAAAAGATTTGGGTGTTGAGGATGGTTTGCCAGCCCTCTCATTGAGAAACTTTTGTCTCTGTACGTGGTCATAAGGTGCTGAAAAAAGGAGTAATGGTATTTTTAATTTTTTTTTTTTTTTTAGTTGACTGTGTGCAAGGAACAGAATCCATCATTGCCACAAGGCTAATAGAAACCCCTCGGCACTGCAGACGTAGCAACTTCTGCTACTCAAAATGAGGGTGGGTGGGGAGTAGGCAAGCAGTCAGGCTTATTGCTGAGTAGTCTCGGCTCAGTGAGCATGCAATCACAGGCCTAATTGTAATCAAATAAGTAATCCAGGCCCCAATCCATGAAATACATAAGTGTATAATTAACATTAAACAAGTGCCTAGTGCTATTAAATTTAATGGAAGATAAGCATGGGCTAATGTTAAGCATATACTGTGTTGAAATGGGACCTATCCAATCTCCATATACTTTGGAATAGCGGACTTGAAACTCTAGAGTAAAAAGGGCTGTGGACGCTAGCAGATAGGAAAACCTGAGGTGTATAAGAAATCTATGTGCCTAATGTATAATTTGCTTATAATTTTTTACAATGGAGGTAGTAGAACACTGGAATAGGTTGCCCAGAGAGGTGCTGGATGTCCCATCCCTGAAAACATTCAAGGCCAGGTTGGACGGGGCTCTGAGCAACCTGATCTGGTTGGAGATGTCTCTGCTTCTTGCAGGGGGGTTGGACTGGATGACCTTTGAAGGTCCCTTCAAACCCTCACTATTCTATAGTTCTATAAATGTAGACAGAGCATATGAAAAATTAAAAAAAGCAGTGCATTTAAAGTGGTAACTTAAATTCCCCTGGGGAGCATAAGGCACCCTCTTCTGTCCTATATGAAGCGTGAGAGGGGGTTAAAATACTGTTTCTGCTTTTTAAAACAAGAACAGTACTTTTGTGAAGGTCTGCCCTGTGGGAGGGGAGCTACTTGTAAAAATAAGGACCAACGTGACTAAAGCCCTAGGTGGCCACGGGAGGACTCGCAGAAGCACCCAAGCAGATCATGTGCAGAGGTGCTGGCACAATCTGGTTCAAAAGCATCTCATGATCCCAAACGGGGGCCAGGGAGCCTCTGTACTTCAGCATTGCCGTTGCTGGCTCTCAAAAAAAAAAAAACAAAACCAGGGAAAATAGAGCAGGAGAGAACGGCAACTTACTATCAGTACAGTTGAGAATACAGGAATACGTGTTAGCCGCTGATTGCAAAAGATATAAACTATCAAACTGTTCTGCGCAGCCAGGGTAAAGACTGCAGAATTAAACATTAATGCTAAGCTGCTTAAGATGAATGCTGTGACTCCAGACAGTGTACCTTAGAAAGGTTGACAGAAGACTAATTTCTAAAGGAGAAAATGTTTTAAAAATTAAGCACAACCATCAATAAATCAGCCAAGCTTAAAATAAAAATAGGGGTTTGAATATATTCTGACATTTGACTATAATATAGCCGTAAAAATGAAGGTTTTACAGAGCTATGTTCTAAAGTAGTCAACTATTTCTTATGCCTAATGTCTTTATGCGGGAGATTGTGTTTAAAGAATTGTAACCAATGGTATCGTTCATGGATTTGTATCAAACTTCATATGCTACTAACACGAGAATAATGATTTCTCTTAGGATATATATACCAGTGCAGATCTTCAGAGTGCTTTACCAGCATTATTTAATGACAAGCACAATAGCCCTTTGAGGTAAGTATTGTGGAGATGGAAAAGCTTAGACACGGCAAGATGTTTCTCAAAGCTATTTTGTGAACAAGCGGAAGGGTAAGAATTAGCATTTAAGAGGACTTAGCTCCTCAAAATGATTCAGGATCGCCTCTGCACAATGGTTTTCAAATGTGATTAAATTATTAAAATGCTTTCATTCGAAATGCAAATAACACGGATGGGCTCCAGCCCACTCTGATGTCTTTGGCCTAAACAACTACTCTTCACTGTCGAGGGCTAGATCCTCAAAGAGGCTTTGTAATCTGGCCCCTTTTAGCAAAGTGCTTACATCAATAAAACCGCACACGTACAAAGTTTAAGTACAGGCATTAACGCCTGCGTGGATTAAAGCCACGCGGTTCAGCACCTTAAAAGACTAAGCTGTAAATTTACATTTTAATGTCATACAATGTTTAAGACAATTAATTTTTAATAGCAAAAGCATTGTTTTTGACACACTTTCTCCAGCGTAAAAATGATCTCACTGGTCCCATACTTTTGTTTATGGGCTTGTTCAGTATCACAGAGTCTGCGCTGTGTTAGACTGCTAGCTATAATGGACAGGTATTTCAGGGCATCAAAAGCCACCTTGCAACCCTTCTCCAGCTATGGTGAGCCCTCTTCCTGGGGTCTGGGGAAACTCCTGAAGACTGATTATTGGGGAATTACACCCAAGCTCATGCAATTGTTCACTGGAAGCCTTAACGTGATTGTTGGGGCTCTTCTCTTCGCAGAGAACAACAAAAGAAGAGGAATGGTAGGGCAGTCACTTTTCAGATACCACACAATTTCTATTTTATCTCATTTATGGGCCTTCACTCCAGGTCACACTTCATTGTAATAATGAAAACTATGTATTTATTTTTTAAAGTATTGTCATTAACTTATCTGGTTTTATAAGTAAAATGTTTTTGCTGCTATTTTACAGTTGGCCAATAATATTTCAACCATATACCTCTATCAGCATTTCTTAAGCAGTTATCAGCACTGCCTAGAAGGCAGGCAGTTCTGTGCCTTAAGTTTTAATTACAGCAAGCAGACATTCTTTGTGATATTTTGGTTGAATTGTGTTTTTAATCATAAACTGTTGCATTTGATTATGATTTTTATTTTTCTTCTCTCTGGAAATGAAATGGCAAAGAAGTGTGCCCTTCCATCTGACTTGCAACTTAAGGAATGATTTTCTCGTTTCTTCTTTCGGTAAGAATTTTTCAGAGCTTGTACCTTGCTTTTGAGAAGACTGTATTTAAAACCTGCAATGCTCTTAAGCTTCCAAGGCAAGACGTCCCAAGTGCGACAGACCTAGCACACAAGATGACAGTAGCTGTCTTTAGCTCTCCATGGAGATAAAACTAAGATAACATGAAGTCATTCTGCTTTTCAATCAGAGATGAAAAATGTGATCCAACAGTACATGAATTTGAACACTTCAGGGATTATTTTATTCACTGGCTCGTCTAGAGGATGATCAGCTGTATGGAATTTACAAGTTTCTTGGTTAATATTCAGCAATCTTAACGTTCAGTAAACTTTAGACTAATTTATGGTTATTAGCGTAGCTGCTTTTGTTAATAGATCCGGAGTTCAATGGGCTCCTCAAGCACTTGTGTAGGTGGTGTTTACAGAGACCCTTACAGTAATCACTATTCAATTTTGAAAAACAATGAGTTTTCTTTTTTGATCAGCTGTTCTAAGGAGTTGTGTTTGTAAATGCAAAGTGTTTGCTTTTGACTGATGAGCAACATTTTTTATTTTCTGTTTTGTGGTAACTTCTTTGTAGATTAAATACGTTCCAAATCAAAGTGAAAAAAACAAAACGCAAACGTTGAAGTGAAACAAACCAAGCCATCAAACAGTATTACTGCTGTATTTCAAAATATATTGATAAAATTATTCAAATGTATTATATTTTTATTCATATTTCAATATTGTACTAAATTTGCCTCGTACAGACAGAACATGTTAGTACTTTTATAGACAGCTGTATGAGTCTGATGGGGTCCTATCCTGTCGCAATCTGGAGGAGAGTGATTAGCAGTAATATTCTGAAGGTGGAAGCTCCTCTCCTGGGACCTTCACCTGGCACGTATGACCTGCCATATGGTCATGTGTCCAGATGATCACTGCTGTTTTTGGACGCAGTCAGAATTTCAGGATATCAGTTTCCCAGTACAAAGAGCTCTCCTATGTCTTTTCCAGTGCGGGAATATGTAAGAAGACAAAGTGACCGGCAGCTCTTACAGGAAGACTTCCACTTTTCCTGTCCATTACACACATTTATAGCAAGCTCTGGACCACATCTGCTTGGGGAGCTGAGGAATGATCCCCTGGGATATTCCCAGCTGCAATCTATAACTGGGTTATGTATATCTGTACCTACCTCTAGTCACATATAAATGAGTGGAAATTCTTGCAGGTTTCCATGCCCTAGTTGTGTCCGCAAATGGTAGGACAAGGTTTAGGAGACTCAGCAGCCTGCCTTCCCCTGACTCAGTTTCCATGAAGGGAAAACTGCATGCACAGTATGGAAGGCAGTGAAAGGATACCTCGTTCTGTGCTTTAAATCACAAGGAAAGGCAGATCCTCAGATATACCAGGGCACAGTGGCACTAAAATATTAAATACAAATTTCTATATAAAAGTCTCAGCTATCACAAAGCACAAGTAGTTTTACAACATAATGCGGAATACGGGAGGATTTAGGAAGAGGGTAGCTAGGAACATTTCAAAGAAATTTTCAACATTTTCTTATGTATTTTTTTCTCTTGTCTAAATCTTTCTGTAGGATCTGCACCTGGTAGTGTAATTAGCCGAAGTCTGCAGCAGTAGCCACTTAAGCTACCAGGTTTCAGAAGGACTGAATGTTTCTCAGCCTCCTCAATCCGTTTTTGCAAATGTGCAAAAATGGGATTACTGGGAGGCTTTGTATGAGTTGCTTTAGCTGTAATTCCCGAAGAGTTTTTAGAGCTGCTAATCTAAGAGCTCGTCTCTGGGGGTTGATGACTCTTAAATCTATTTTACAGATTTAAATACCTCACCCTTATTATCCAGGGTCGGGGTTAGAAATGCCACTTACCCTTTCCATCCCCTCTCTGCTCTCCGAGAAGGATGATAAAATTACCAGGAGGGACAGATAAAGATGAGCAGAAGGGTTAGGAAGAAGGAGAGGCATTTTTCCTTGCTCAGCCCAGCTTGCGCTCTAACAGGTATTTACAGTCTCTGGCTCGTGGTGCTTGTACTCAACTGTGTCAATCTGCTTCTATCCACAGGCTGACTGTAGCTAGGAGCAAGATAATTTATCTTTCTTGCTCTTACCCTTGTCTGTGTCCCCACACATTAAGGATGTTTCTCAGGCAGCACAAATATGTGTGAAATCTCTTGATTGCCTTTGCCCCATGTGAAAAGGCGTTGTATGCTCTGTCCTTGACCGGCTGTTGTTGTGCCTTTATAGCTGGCTGGTGAATTCTCAGAGCACAAGGACAAATTCTGATAGACCGAAAAAAAAGAAAAAAAAATACATATATATATGTATTCTGTACAGGAAGGACATAGGTTTTGGTGACATTGCCTGCCAGAAATCTGCCCGGTGCTCTGTACTCTGGATTTTCATATTTATGGGCTACCTTCTTAGCAACTGGTCCCAGGTGCTTATGGACTCTGTGCATCCCTCCTCTGCCTTCGCAGATTAGTGCTTTTGGGTGGGGAAGGAAAGTGCTGTATCCTGCTGCTCTTCATAAAGGTCACTGCTCCCAGAAGGATCAGCGGCATCACTGGCACCATTGCCCTTCCGCAATGTATTCCCAGTTCTCCAAAACATAATGGCTCACATTAATTTCTTCCATGTCTGCCTCAATGATAAAAAAAAAAAATCTGTGATTGTTTATTTTTTAATGTGCAGAATTTCTGTGAGCGTTTTTCATAATAGCTAAATATTTCTTAGGAAAGGACTAAGACCAAGTGGAAGTTGGGGAGGGGAGCCACAAGCTATTTTCAAGTGGTCATGTTCCTTGTTGTCTATTTAATTCCCAACACAAATGGAGCCTTCCACCAATATTCATCAGGCTAAAGAGGGTTTCTGGTGCTGGTAGACTGCTCACAAAACAGAGTCATGCAAGTTGCAATTTTATATTCGATGTATCTCAAGTGATAAAATATAACATCTTCAATTTTAGAGAACAGTACCAGTAACAAAACAATATCTAGAGATCATAGAGGAATAATCTGTAAACCAAAGTGTGACCATAAGTCACCTTTGGGAGACTGATACATCATTCTGGCATTGCCTCAAAATATTTAGTTTTAAGATTACTGGGGTAGTTTGCACACTGGAGACTCCTCCTCTTCTGGCTCATTTGCATAACCAGTGGAAGCAGAAAAAATGTCAGGTTTCTAATTCATGTAAAATATGTACTGAAAATCAGCTTCAATCTATGATTATTTTAGCTCTTGAAAGCAGTTATTTAAAAAAAAATGATTCAAGAACAACCAAAGATAAGAGGTAGAAAGCGTTTTTTTTTCCTACATCAACGTCAGTGTAACAATGTCATTTTATATCAGGGGAACATCTGCCTATCAGTGATTACAGATTCAAAATCCAAGGTTTGACTAAATTAATCATTTTTATTTTGAGAAAAATGTCTGTGAAGTATCACATAGCACAGACATCGGTATGCATGATGTCTCTGAAATCCTCACTTCTGTCTTTTTCAAATGTATTGGGAAGAGCACTATAGATTTAGTCCTAACACTGTCGTCAAGAGAATTGTGAGCCATTTGGTATTTTACAACTATAACCAACAGAGGCCTACAAAGATATGTAGAAATACTGGAGAAATATTGGGACACAGCAAAGAAATACCTTATCAGATTGACAGGAAAATAATATTCTGAGGCTGCATAAATTCACCTCGTATTTCAAATGCTTAATACAAATAATAAAGTTTTACTTAGGAGTAAGTTCTTTGCAAGTCTTTCAAAATTTGCGATTTTTTTTTTTTTTTCTGGCGTAGAAGCTTTTTCAGTAGGCATATTTTGAAAACAGTTGCTGGCAATATGTGCTGCATGCATTCCCAGCAAAGCATTTTTGCAAATGTACAGCCATAACCCAAATCAAAGATGAAAACAGGGCATAAATAATTCCAAAGGGAAAGCAGAAGCCACAGGAATATTTGGAGTGACAATTTTAGTTAAGTAGGGAGATAGTCAAATATATGGCAACTGAAGTCAAAGGAAAAAAAATCTAGAATAAGAAGACGCTAATGTGTGTATAGCAATGTAGCAAAGAGCTAACAGATGGGGTAAGGTCCAAGAGAAGTCGTCAAAGAGCTCAGGGACATCTTTACTAGGGAAATCAAGGCTCACAACACGAAGGAAGTTCATGAAGTCTTGGTTTTGACTTTATCTACTGCTATGATCTTACAGGCACAAACATGCACCCGCCAGATTGAATGTTTTCCTGTAAATCAATGAGAAGCTGGTATAAGCTCTGCATTGACTGTGATGCATCACCTTACTCTTTCATTACAGCCAGATGGATAATTACTGTCTTTAGATACCATCAAGACATTATCTGGAGGTTGCTCACAGGCAATAAGGTGCTGTCAAGGCGTAAAAAAAAAAAAAAAAAGACGTAAAACACTGTCTGGATTTGAATACAGCTGGAAGGTAATCTTCTCCATCTATTTGCAACGTGTGCCTGAGGTGTGTGTTGTCCAGCCACCACTTTAGGCAGGTTATTATGTGAATTATCTAATTTTCCTATGGGAGTTTTCCTATGGGAGATTATTAAGTTGTTTAAAACCACTGATACACCTCATTTACAGGTCTGGAGGATGTCAATACTCTTGAACAAGCAAGAATACCTTCAGGTAGGAGCAGTTTTCTCGCTCCTTGTATGGGAGCGAAGTTAAGTGACCCAAAGGATACTGAATTTGAAACCAAACTCTTTACATGTATATAGATATATATTCCCCAACATAAGTGGTAAACGGCAAAGGAAAATTTATGGCAGGCCCACATAACTACAATTCCCCCATCTCAGATCTCTGGTGAACCAGCCTAATGTTTTGTTTTTCCCAAGACCAGACCTGAGGGTACAGACACTTTATGTATTTATGAACTAGCACCAAAAGGGGTGAATCACATATTTCCACCCAAGCTTTTAATTACTTTGGGAAATTTTGGCCATGCTAAACATAAATTTGTATTTTCAGTTTTTATTGTAAACTAATGCTTTTTTTTGGCTGTTCAGAATTGTGTTGCTCTCTGTCACCTTATCTGGTGTCTGTCAAAAGCACGTGTTCTCTTCAGATCCATGTGCAGCTCCTATTGAATTCAATGGCCCTGCTTAACCACAAGGATTCAATTATCTGCTGTTAATGGCCCATCCATTTTGAAAATACCTATTACTTTCTCTAAGAATTCTCTTAACTCATGCTGCTATTGACTAGGTTTATCTGATACCACTTACCAGTGTCACCTTTTCTTCATTTGATGTTCTCTAATTCTCTAATTCTTATTTTAGTAAAATTCTTCTATTTTCTACAATGATGCATGTACTGCTATGCTTCTCTCTGTACATTAATGTTAAAAAAATGTGCAAAACTTTAACTTCAATGATATAGAATCATAGAACCATAGAATAATTAGGGTTGGAAGGGACCTTTGAATGTCATCTAGTCCAATCTCCCTGCAAGGATCAGGGAGGTTGCTCAGAGCCCCGTCCAACCTGGCCTTGAATGTTTCCAGGGATGGGGCATCCACCACCTCTCTGGGCAACCTGGGCCAGTGTTCCACTACCCTCATAATAAAAAATGCCTTCCTTATATCTAGTCTAAATCTACCTCCTCCTATTTTAAAACCGTTACCACTTGTCCTATCACAACAGGCCTTGCTAAAAAAGTTTCTCCCCATTTTTTTTTATAAGCCTCCTTTAATTATATCCCTTAGAAAATACTGTCAGAATTTGAAGTAATGTCTCTGGGAGAAGTCAGGACTATGGTAAACTCCAACTTGTAACCAAAATGCCACCAGCTCTTAAATGCCCAGATGGAACAGACATGATTTCCCATTTTAATGTTTCACCCCAAAGGATACCAGCACTTATAGTACTCACCCTTAAGGTAATCTCTGCTGCAGAAAGATTTAAAATGGACTCAATGCTGCTGGGATTGCTAACTTTGCAGTTCAGAGAGTCTGATGCTGTCAGGGTGGGTACCTGGGCCACATGTAAAGAAAACCTGTGAAGTACAAACCAACCCTGGCTCTTTCCTCAACACAACCAACCAAGCCGTGATTTTTTTTCCCATGTCTTGTCTTAGCAGCAGCCCCTTCATGTGGACACCCAATGGCTGCATCCTCATGCCGCACATAAAAAATTTGGAGTGTGTTACATATTCAAACACCACTGAGTGTTGCCAAAAGCTTTCTGACTCTCCAACGGTAGCAGTTTGGTACAGACAGCACATCATTTTCCTCCTCCAGCCAGTCTATGGAAAATGGAAGTCTTTCACGCGTTCACCTTGACAGATCTAGGTTAGCAGGATCCCGGACAGCCCAGCTGTCTTGTGTCCCTCTGTCTCTATTTGGATGCAGACAGCATATTTTAGGAGGGGCAGAAAGACGAACAAGAACAGCTAATTTGCCCTTCTGAAAGAGCTGTGGTTTTATGAAATCCTGCCAACCACACCGTGCTACACTTTCCGACTCTGCCTCGTCACTGTCACACAGGTTCACACTCCCGAATCGTGGCTGGCAGTCTGAGACGCAGAAACAGGAGGTGGCCCTTTTTCTCTGTTCCCATGTTTCATGCAATTGCTAATTACTTCAGAGGATAGCTAAATTTTACCTTGCAAACCCTATTATGCAAGGCATTGTTTGGGTCTTTGTTCCTGGCAATTGTAGCCTGTTGTTTCTTTTGGCACCTTACATCGACGGTAGTCTCTATGCTCCCTATTATCATTTGTTTATCAGCTCAACGACTCCTCTACGCTAAGGCAAATAAAAGGTGCTGTTTTTCACCATAGGGGACAACATTGCATTTGAAGGCTTTTATTTACTGATTGATCCTTATTAATATAAATGTCTAGGTTTTAGTCAGGACATTTCCTCATTCATTAAAAATACATGCTAAAAAAAAAACAAAACGAATTGCCCATGGTGCTTCAAATCAGAGTCTTTCCAGATACAGGGCAGGTAGATTTTTTTCATGAAGTATTTGTTCATTTTTCAGACTCAGACCTCTGGTCACGGTACTACAGTGTGACATATGAATGTCTCCTTCTGAGCATGTATAACTGGAAATGCAGGCAGGCAGACTGCTATTTCAGTTGTCTATCAATCAGTTCAGGCAATGGAAGTGGGATATTCTTCATCCCGTTTCAGTGCTGTGCACAAGCACGTTCTGTAAACAATGAATGATGCTGATGAAATCTAACTTTGGCCTGCACAAAGTTTTCGTAGTCAGATTAAGCAGGGACGTGAAATTGTCCTCCTTTGGCACCGCTGGCACCATCCCAAGGCATTACACTTGAACAGATAGGAAAGTGGTTTAGCACACTCTAGCACCTCCCACACAGGAATAAGCTCTTCCAGAACACCTATGTGGCAGCTCCTGTTTGTCTGCATTTTCTCTACAGTTGTTTTACATTTCTTTCAGAAGGTGTAACTGAGCCCAGGGAAACTTGCTGGAGGGAGAAGAGGCTGTCTTGTGTCTTCAGGGATGGAGCAGCCACAGGGATGAGGAGGCACAGAGGGTTCGGTGTGGTAGGGGCCCCGCTGGGAAGAGCTAAGAAGTGCTGAGTGTAAGGTTTTGGGCTAAAGACGTGCACACTAAGGGCTGATATAGATGTACGTTTAGCTTAGCCTCCATGGAAATATTGCACAGTCTACTTTTATTTTTTTCTCCTCTAATTGCAGTAATATATGGAACTGAGTAAGTCTACTTTGTTATTCTAGCATGAAGTATTTTTTCACATTAATCATTGTGTCCCTGTGGCCCACTAGAGTCCCTGTGCTAATTTAAATTAATCACTCTGTTCTGGGCAGCTATCTCATGGTATAGTCTTTCATTATACCTCTAATTTGTTTTCTTTTGTTGTTTTTTTTTTTTTAATTCAAATATATGAGAGATGCCAAACAGAAGCTGGGGGTAAACATACAGGCAGCCATACAGCATACGTGCATTAATTTCTCAGCCATGTTTATAAATTGCCAAATATCATGGAAGATGCAGTGGTTGCACCACGACTGCAGCAACCATCAAGCAAGTGAGTACAAGCAAGTGTACAGGTGTTCGGACTCAAACAAGGGGATGAATTTCTGTCTGCTATTCCAGCAGGATGCTGGATCTCTGAATCAGTTGGAGAAGATGGAATGGCAATGGGGTGAAATAAAAGTTATTTTTATTCTTTACGGCACTGATCTGAAGTAACTTACTGGGTGAGGCGAAATGGCTGAGCTCACAGGCATTGACTGGTGAGAAAGAATGATGACACAAACTGCTCGCTGGTGGTTGAAATTAGTCTAAGAAGGTCTGTTTTCTTAAAGACCTTTGCTGAGCTCATCTGTGTATTGTAGCAACAAAACACTGACCTTAGACTTCACCTCAGCATAAAGCAGTGAGTTGCTCTCATCATCCTGGCTGTATTAGTAGGAAAAAGTCTTGTGTTTAGAGATCCCAGGTGGGTAAAATTAGGTAGGAAACTAGGTGGTACCCAGCAGCCTTTATTGATCTGTGGGATGCAATGTAGAGGAACCTGGTGGGCAACACCAACTCAGCTCTGTCATGAGCTGCTGTAGGGCTTGTGGTGGCATCCATTCTCCTTTGGATATTTCTTCTACAGAGCTCTTGAGAGAATCCACGTGGAAGTAAAGAGGGCTGTGTTAGAAAGGTAAACTGCTCTTTGCCCAGGCAGCATTCCTTGGGTGGAGCAGGAGGGCATATAGGTGTCTGTCACCCAGTGCTCTGCCAAGAAACTTCCCAGTCCTGGAGGCAGTGGCCACCACATTGTACAGCCAAATTCTCCAGGAGTATTCAATGGGTTAGAAATTTAACAGACTTTTACAGTCATATTACAAGGCATTCACCTTGAGATGAACCTTAATTTCTGTTCTGAAAACCCTTCATAGCACAATCTGGGCTATTTGCCTTGTAAAAGGCGAGTAAATTATAAGCAGTTGCCAGTGCAACTTTTCTACACCTTTATTCTGCTCACCTAAGGAAAGATGTCTGTCTTGTGATGTGTTTTATTTGTAGACCAATGTAGCTGATGACTTGTATGAAGGCTTAAAGCACTGTGCTGAGTATGGGAGTCGGAGATGGAGAATGAGCAGGAGCAGCCAGAAAAAGGGGACGTGGCCCCATATTTGCGAGGGAACAAGGTAACAGCATGGCAAATAAGGGTATTCCACATGTGTATTTGAAGACTCAGGAAAAGGAGGAGACCAGATGTCATGTATCTGGGAATGAGTGTCCACGTGGATATTTTTGTATCGCATTTAAATCTGGTGAATCATAGAGTTAATGACTGCGAAGGATATTTCTGGTTGGTGTGGGCTTTGAAGGCCTATGCTTCTACAAATTTGTTCTTGTAGGAACAAATTCTTACATTGAATTAGCTGTAACTACTAATTATTGTATGGGAGGAAGCAGTCTGTCAGAGGAGCATCCAGTTAAGGGGATTCTCATACATTTGCTCACCTCTCCCTGTAGAAGTGGGACTTAGCTGGGACTGAGGTCACTTTTCATGTGCACCACGGAAGCATAATGTGAACTGCAGAAATAATGGCTGAATAAAGCTGGTTTTGAGGATTTGATTCTTAACTTGTCGAGCTCATCACTCTTTGCACCACCACATATAAAACCAGTAAGAAGGTCTTTGGTGAACTGGATGCAAACTGTGTACTTAGCTAAAGACACTTTCATACCTGTAAGTTCAAAATCTTCCTCAGAAAGGTCTGGTAACTGTGATTAGACAGACTACTCTTTAAAGACTTTCAAGTGACAAACTCCACACTTTCCACCATGATCTTTTGTAAAAGGTTGGTTAAATACGGCATTGCACTTGCAAAGCCTTTCTTGTTCTGACAGTTCTGAGTAATTCAGATTGAGTTTCAGTCTACTGGACTTGCTTATTTGCATTTCAAAGACCCAGAAAGTGAGCTGCGGAGCCAGACACTTCTTGGGTTTCTGGACTTTAAAAATAAAATAATAAAAAACTTTGGCAATTGTTTGCTGAAATGCTGACTCATCAGTGGTGTCACGCCTTTGTAACCTGCCTCAGTGTTTAATTAAGGATTTCTAAAATGAAATACAGTGCAAAATGGAGAAGGGCAAGGAGAATTTGGCTGACAGGAGATTAGCAAAGGACAGAGCTGGATCTAAAGGGAACATTATCCTCCACGCATCCCTGAAATGCCTGACTGCGGATCAGAGAGCTGCAGGAGTCTACCTGCTTGTTGGGACCCTTTATGAGTGCACAGGATTTATAATAAACTGCCAGGTCTACTACATCTTTCATTAGCTGACTGAATGGTTTTTTGGTCTCAAGTGAAGATGACACAGAGCTAATACTCTGCTAACTTATATCCTGCCTTGGAGCCAGCGATAAACTGCCAAGACTTGATGAAAGGCTACAAAAGAACAGTTAAGCCTATGTTCCAGCAGCAACAAAAGAAAATGAGGGCAAAAGACTAGAAAAAAACCCTGTTAATTTGTTTCTTTTTTTTTTAATTTGCAAAATTGAACACAGCCCATCACTGAGCATGGGTCCTTTTAGTTCTCTGGTCCCATGTCCGATCTCTGGATTGTACCGGCTTTATATGAATTTTCAAAGAGTTGTAGTGAAATAAGATAAGTCACCTTTAGATACAGTTTATGATGGAATAGTCAACACACTCATATTTATGTTTTTTATTATTTCAAATACCTTCACTGGCAAAGGAAATCAACCATACTCGAATTTTCCAGTTTAAATGTCTAACGTATTCAACTATTTGATCTCAGTGTAGTGTTGAGGAGCACCCATCATGGTAATGGTTGGTATAGAGTGATGAAGTATTGTATCTGTTAAGCCCTCAATTTTGGTGTCGTTAGACAAGTAGATTGAGCCTGGAACCAAAGACTGAGGAATATAATTACACAGATGCTCTTGTGCACTGTTAAAATATTGAGAAGAGGTTTTTGTCCAAATTTCTTCTGGTCATTTGGAATATCCCTGGGTTATTCTAATACTACATTGTACTAATATAATAAAGAATACAGTGGTGGAACTCTGGCCCAGGTTGCCCAGAGAAGTGGTGGATGCCCCATCCCTGGAAACATTCAAGGCCAGGTTGGATGAAGCTCTGAGCAGCCTGATCTGGCTGGAGATGTCCCTGTTCCTTGCAGGGGGGTTGGACAGAATGGCCTCTAAAGGTCCCTTCCAACCCTAACTATTTTACAATTCTATGATTCTGTAAGTTATATTAGTGGTTATGATAGCTACTTTGCCAGACATTTAAAAATTCTGGCATAGAACTAATAAACACCTCTTTTTTTTTTTTTTTCTAATTATCTTGATTGCTACAGGAATGAAACCGTTGATGTGTAATTTTCAGAAATCAAATGACATCTTAATCTTAACAATATTATTCAAAATAATAGCACTCAGAACCAAAGTTCTTTTCATGGACTTCAGAAAATGGGATGACTTCTCTTTTTGAAAAAAATGCTTACCTAAAATTCACATTATAGAGCCTGACTATGCATAGAAGTTGTTCTTTCTTGCTGATCTGTACCTTTTTTCCTAATAATTTATTGGGAAGAAAATTAAAATTAGCAAATTTCCCAAAAAAAAACTTACTTGGTATTAAGCGAAACCTTTTACTTTCATGCTCTTGAAATATTTGTTTAAGAGGTTTTGCATTTTTTGGCTTGTTGATTTTTTTTTACTTTTTAGTCTCCTTTGTCAACATAAAGTTTGAAAAGGCATTTTGAAGTAGAAAACTGAGAATGAAAAAAGTAAAAATATACCTTTTCCCTTATTTCAAGTTTAAAAATAAATTATGTCAAGATATTATTTAAAAATTTACTCTTCTCAAAAAAAATATTTTTCCTTTTAGATATTTCGTATTGGAGAACAATTAAAAATATATTAAAATTCCAGTGAGCTGTGACAACAGGCTCAGCACATTTTTATGTATAGCTTTCCTGAATAATGTTCTGTATCTTCTTTTCTTTTCTTTTTTTTTTTTTTTTCCCCACCTATATGGCATCTGCTAATGAGTGTGCAGCCTCAGTATTGTGGAGCAGGTTGACTGGGAATTGATTGAGATACTCCAAGTGAAAAGACAGGCATAAAACTACTGGGAGACTCTTAAAGTTTAATTAAAGAATGAAACTGGAACCAATACTACAATTTTAAAGCAGTTGGTAGACATCAATGATACAGGAATTTTGACTAAACACTTATGGCTGGATTTGTCAAAAGGCAAGATAATAATCAGTAACAAGACCTCTCTTGAACATGAAAGCAACTGAGATAATGACTTGAGTAATCAAATCTTCACTATTCGAGTGCAAAAAAGTCTTCAGAAGAGAAAAAAAATACTCCTCTGTGGCTCTTAGTATCATAGATTTATTTACAATTTGTCATTATTATTTCACAGTCTCAAGTCCTAAGCTTGAGCACAAGGAAACTGAACAGGAATCAAAGATGTGTGGTGATAAAGTCATTAATATTTAAGATTTGAGAGGTTTTATCCTAACTAAAATAAAATTCCCTCCAACTAAAAGCTGTGATTGTTTCTAACTCCCCGATTCTGAGCTAAGGTAATACTGGCTGTGCCACTCCTGTAGGCTCCACCAAGAGCCCTCTCTCTGTATTGTCACATTATTTACTGTCTGGTTCCTTCTTAGATATGTTGCAGTTAGCAAGCAACTTAAGGAGTCTTTGTTAACATTGAAATAATTGTTTTTCTTCTCCTCTTTCTTTCTTTTTTTTTTTTTTTTCCTGAAAAAATATATATGCTGGATCTCTGCAAGCACTTGGGAGAGACCAGGGCAGCGCAGGGGGAGATGCTGCCCAAATGTTCTCTCGCTATGATCATAGCTAATACAGCTTCTGACTGACCTGTCCTATACTGTACTGGTGTTGTGATGCAAACCCAGCTTAATTAATTCTGTCTACACATTTCTTGTCTAAACCATGCAAACATTTATCTAGAGTCTCATAAGTTCAGGAGGTACTTTCCAGGAGACAGCATTGTGTCCGTGCACAAGTCACAGAACACACCTGATTTGATCCAGCAACTTTGACTTGGTTGTTAAACTTCTGGAATACTTAAGAAAACCTTTTTTTTTCAAGTACAAATGTATTATTAATACTAAAGGAAAAAACATGACTATTATGTTGACATAGGAAAGATGAGTATTACGAGGAAAGTATTCAGGAATTTGCTTAATGGTCTTGCTGCTCCAGCTTTGGGATTAGGTGGGATTAAGAGACATACATTGAAATAAAGGGCAGGAGTATCTGCTGAATATTAAAAAAACTCAGACAGCTGCAGGTGTAAGTGATGATTACCCTGCTTGCTTCTCCTGTGCCAAAGCCCTAGAAAGCTGGGCTTACTGCTTCTGCCACACAAGGTGTCAAGGTTTATGCAGGATAAATTACCAATGAAATCATAGCCAGACTACATAAAATACACTAACAAATGAAAAATAGTGAGAGCTCCCGCACTTATATGTCTCAATCATTAATTCTGTTAATTTTTTCATATAGGCTAAATAAAAATTTTGAGAACAGCAACATTATTTTATCTGTAGGTCAAGTTCTTTGCCAGGAGCCCTCACCTTGGCCAAGTCTATCTTTTAAATAGAGTTATCTTTTGTAATTTATTTCAGACAAAATGATTTTTTTTTCTAATAAAATTAATTTATTTGTGTCCCATAAACATAATTCTTTTTGCATGGGATGAGTGTCGTCTCTATTCTATGCATTACCAATTCAGCACAAATTTATATTTACACGTATGTCAGTCCTCTGAGAAAAATTAAAATTTTACCTATCTTCTCAAAGCAGCGGGGAGCTGAAGAAGGACCATTTTCTAAAGTTATCTGAAAATATCCGAACATCACTGAGAATCTGTCTGTGGTTTTTTGGGATATGCTTGGCTGAGGGAGTTTTGCCATAGAATTAAGTCTTCTCTTCACACCTCCCTGCAAAATGATTATATGTGTATAAAGATATAATAAGAATAATAAACCTTGGGCTAGTCTGCATGGGGATGTTGTTGGGGAAGGAGTGGAAAGATGAATGTAAAGACCATTTTCCCTCCTGAGATGCCCAACCGCCCCTTTCCCATCTGCAGAACAGCTGAGAAGGGGCTGACACGATGCAAATCAGCAACCTCCCTGGCTACACCCTGCGGAAGGTATGTGCTTGACCTCTGCTTTGTGCTTTCGGTGTCTTACTCCGGTTTTGGTTAATGCACAGGGATCAGAGCAGGCACTTCCACCCCGAGCCTGCCCATGCGCCTCATCCATCGTAACCATGGGAAAGCAGCCACCGTTGTGCCTGCGCAGGGAGCTCAGCAAAGTTGCAACTGCACTTTAAATTCGTAACAGAGCTTTTTCTGTGCTGACCTCCTCATGTAGACAAGCCCTTTATGAGATCATCTGCAGTTTTGATGATAATGGCGGCTTTATTTTCTTCTATTAGGCCTTGGGGTGCAGAAGCTATTGTAAATCCTCTGGCACTTGCGCACGCTGTTTCTCTTTATTCCTATCCTAATTCACAATTCCTATCCTCTAGACCAAAATACTGATGTAAATAAGCTTTTTATTTTCATTTTTCAAAGTTATAGCTCTGCACAGTATGACATAAAAAAATCCACAACCTTTTTTTTTTCAAGAAAATTGTTTTTTTTTTCAGAGGGAGGGCTTTACGTAAGAAAGGTCAAATGCTCCCTCTCACATTTGATTCATTTAATAGCAGGATGCTCTTTCTGGCCATCTGCTTATTGTTGAATTAATTGTCAATTAATTGTCTCTTAATTGAAGCATTTGTTTCCAATTTTCAAAGATTAGCAGGGTATTAAACAAGAGAGGTCAACACAATTTAGGAGAATGTTTTAAATTTTGCGTATAGTAACTGGGAATTGTAGCTTTCATTAAATATCACTCTGGTATAATTTGTGTCATTAAAAGTGGCAATTTCAGCCAATTACTGCAGCTGTTTTGAGTTTACTTGCTTGAATGATTCCTGATTCCAGGACTCAAGATCTAAACTCTCGCTATTGCTTGCTGCTGCTATGCCTGTTTCAAAATAGAATTAATTATGTAAAGAAACTTGTAAAAGTTATTATTTTTTACTGGAAAATATAACTCTTTAATAATAAAAAGCAAACATATGCTAATATCTGTTCGTAAAGGCAGACCCTAGACCCTAATTAAGTGGCTTTTAAACTAAGCCAGACTTGTAAAAGAAAAAGACTGATCGTATTGGGAATGAGAGCCAAGCCCTGGCTCTGGTGAAATGGTCCTGCACGCTTAAGGGTGATCTGTAGAGACTGGCATCCAGCACAGGGAGCACAAAGACAGGCTGAGTTATAGCAGGTGTAGTTACACTGGGAGGATTATAAGAAGCCCTTAGACATACAGGGACTGAGCTCTGAAGGCTATGTGGGACCATTAGATTGGAACCTTGGTGCTGCACCAGCCATTGACTTTGCCATCAGCAGTTCAGGTGCGGAGTCCTGGAAGCTGGGTTTGACTGATGAATGTCGTCCAGAAAGTAGCTGATTAAGCCTGTGGCAGCTCAGGACTGCTGCTAGCCATCAGTTTAACTTTTTGCTTCTGTTTTACATACTGTTAAGTAATTTAAATGCTTAGATTGGGTAAGACCTTGGTCTTTTAATGCGTCTGTTTTATGAAAAGGAAATATTAGTTTTGGAAGATATGTTTTTGAAACAACTATTGTGTTTTATTCCCCAGAAAGTTCCATACTAAGGAAAAAAAATCATGCCTTAGTTGAATTTAGTCTGTCAGCCTGTGATTCAGCAGATTCTGGGGAGAATCTTTTATTTTACATGCGAGATTCAATACTGCATGTATTTTTGTAGTGAGTAATTTTAGATAAATTTTAGTAAATTTAGAGCTGAAAAAGCAGAGCGTGTTCCCTCTAATATGATGTTACTTTATTTAACAGACCTTTTCCCCAGATTTTGAGATACAGACCAGAAGGGATTTGGTTTTCCCTGTATCATTGCCTAGACATCGGCAGTTGTCTATGCGAACTGATACAACTGTTCGTCTGACCACATTATATTCACTATCTAATCACAGAGAAAGATCTTCCAAAAGCCAAGCTAACAGAGTTTAAGAGATCAGAAACATCAGTGCCTGAGTAGATAATACTGATTGCTTGAAGAATACAGTATGCTCTGTCTTATTTGATAGAGAAGAAATTAAATTTGATTTTGATGTTTGCGTGCACTCGGTCTGTACAAGGATGAATGTATATTTGTCTGTCACCCTGTGGGGAAACTCTATAAACTCTACCCTTATCCAGCCCAGACAGTCTTATTTATCTCTTCTCAGACATATGAAATATTATCTTCAGAACAGCCAGAAGGCGAGCCAGGTTAGATCAGATAGAATGCGGTTAGCATATTTTACAAACAGATAAATAAGACATCAAGAAATGTAAAACGCTTTTCGATGCTGCCCTTCAACCCTGTGGCACGATGTCTTGCGGCTCTTCTCTGAGCCCTGCTGATTCACTGGGAAGCCTGCAAAGGGCAGCTCTGAGACAGGCGGTGGGATAAATGCTGTGGAAAAAAAGGGTCAGGTATTTGAAGCTGCTCAGGGTTGGGAATTTTAGAAGAAATGAATCTGAAAGAATAGTAAGATGAGGAGACATTATTTCTCTCTCCAGCTCTGTGGTTTGTCAGAAAATTGACTCTATTGTGTGCAATAAGTGTAAAGAAGAGGATGTTCAGGTGACAGTAGTATGCCAGTGAGTATCTGGGTCTGAAACAGAGCTTGAATGGCATCAGAACTCCTCCTTGCAGTAATTAACACACTGTATACAGTCAGGGAAGGACAAAATGATAATGCGTGTTACGAAAGTCCAAATTCCGGGCATGTTCTTTAAACCAGGGGCAAAGAGAAATCTGCTTTTTTCTTGCATTTAGCGTAAACCACAGAATCCAACAAATCTTTCCTGACTAAGCCCATAGTTAACAGCTGGGAACCTGTTCTCACTGGGTCATGCCTGCCGGCTTCAAATGATTTATTTTTGATTTACATAAGCATGAGTGGAAAATATGGCCTGATAGCTTTTACTGAATGCTCTTGTAGAGGTGTGTTACAGTACAGTAAAGATAATTTAGTAGTTCTACATCAAGGTCTTTAAAAAAAAGTCATAATTTTCTTAATGGTACCTACAAAAATTCACCAGAACAAAAGCATTGAAATAGAGAGTATTATTTTTAATTAGTATGATTGTGGAGGTCCTTACCTAATGCTGTGCAGAATAATCTTGCAGAGAAAGATTTAAAGTAACATCTAAAAGCAATAGGACTGTGCAGCTGAGAAATAAGGATTATGTAAACTGGAAAAGCATTTATTTTCTATTCAGTTGAACATTCATAAAAAGTGTCTGTTCATTTATATATTTATTTATTTGATGTGAAAAAAAAAAAAAAAAAAAAAATAGGTAGTATGCAGCAAAGTTCAGGATAAGGCTCCCACTACAGAAACTTTGGTTCATTCTATTCTCCAACAACTTAATTACCAATGTTGTATATTTACTTTTGGAATTTTTTCTCCCTGAATCCTTTTAAAGCTGAGAATGACCTTTTTCAGATGCTTTCCAAGTAGCATTTTGGTACCTTAGGAGTTACACTAGAATTAATCTTTAACCACAATACCTGACATTGTCTGAAAAATATTGAGTTCATTTTCAAGACTAGTTCAGATCAGATAGATAGGCTTAACTGCATGTATTTCATTGGCTAATTTCAACAATTAATAGGTTTGCTATGCAAAATCTAAATAATTGGTTTACACCCCATGTATTAAAACCCAATCAGTCATCTATGTCAAGTCACTGAAGACAGCAAACAAGATGAACATCAGCTCTTTTAATTTTTTAATTTTACAACTTTTGAATGTGGTCCGGTATGTTGAGATGCTGTTGTGTCTATAGATACAGCCCAGGGAAAACTCCAAATAACTGCTCTCAGATGTTTTCATTAACTATGTATTTTTGCAAACGCATCTTTGCTCAAATTACTCTTTTATATTTTCCTCAGACTGATATCAGCAATTTTCTTCTTATTAGTGGAGCTTAAGTTTGAACATAGTTTCTAACAAATTCCTTCAGGTACCCTAAATGTTCTAAATGTTTTTAAATTTCATTGTTTTTCTTTATAACTATCAGGTAAGGTCATTAATAAAGTCCTTATAGACTTTGATTAATGAACATCCACCGTTCATTCCCTTACATCAAGCAAAGTTCTGCAGGCTAATTTTTTCTTCTTGCAATTTGGCAAAACTTAATCTTTCATAAAATCAATGCATATTGCAGCTCGTTAAGTGTTGCTTCTTCCTGACATCCTTTTGAGTTGGCAAATTATTCAGCAAGATACAGAGCCACGTGGGGTGCCTTGACTTTAAATGTTTAGAACCTCATTGCATGTTGTGCTAAATTGAACACAAAAATTTGTGAGTTTTACCCTGGATAATATTAAATAGGTGTCTTGTTCCCACTGTGAGCAAAACCCTTGCAGAAGAGAAAAATGTGGGATGTATAATGTGCCGCCGCAGTGTAAAAATTGTCTGGCTTGTGTTACAAATGGCTTTATCTTTTTCAAAGCCATTGAAGAGAAAAATAATTTTAAATTATTGTGGAGTAATGTTCTAACATATAAAATAAAGGAAGTGTCAACTACAGACTCCTGAATGTAACAGGCGACTTGCTCTTGAGACATCTGTCAGTAATATTGGAGGAAGAATGTGCTGTCAAAAAGGACTTCAGTTTGAGTGACATAATACTGGCTGCCTCACGCTGGCAATTCTAAAATGTCCTTGAAATTTATAAATATTATCAATGGCAAATTCCTATGAAAACTGCTACACTTGGAGGCATTCTATAAGAAATCTTGAAAGAGAAATAGATCCTCATCACAGAAATAAAAATTAGTTCTCAAGTTGCTGAAAATAATCCTAATTTGATTGCCTTGGATATGTGCAAAAAAACCTTCAAATCCTTATTAATGTTAATGTTCTCAAACACATAGACTCTGTACATCACATCACAGGCGCTTCGCAAAGAGTGTCTTCACAATTTGGGATCAGTCATGAGCCTGATCAAAGCAGGACAAAGAAATAAAAAATAACCAAGGTGGGACACTAAATTGAAATGAATAGATTTACATATAGAGATTAGCAGATCCACTGGCTTCATTTAATAAAATAAAATTAAATATTTTTGAGATATTTGCATTGATTTTAGTAGAGCAGCTCCATATATATCCACAAAGGATGTATTACATACAAAATAACTCTATTGGCTAAGCAGTATTTTAATTGTGAAGTTAAACACTTCAGAATTAAGACATGCCAAGTGTGTAATTGTCTCTGCAGTTTTATTTTTGTTCTTTTGCGTATTTGTCCCATAATACCTCACCTAAATGTTGCTGCAGTGGCCAGAGTGTTTATATGGGTTGTGACCATCCCCTTCTTGTCATGGGCACAGCATAAAGCCAGTGCTGGTTCTGCTCAGTCTCTCAACAGTTCTTTTTGTCGCCCTTCACAGAAATGGTTTTACATTTTCACAAAGACTCCTTTAAGCGCAGACACTGGTTTATTTTCTGCTTTGAAGTGCAGCCTCCATTACAAAACCAGATAGTGTTTCAGAGCTTATTCAGATTAAGACAGAGAGGCATACTTGATAAAATTCCAAATCTGAGAATTTTTCTTAATTCCGACGTCTCTAGTGGTGGTGATAATATTTCCTTGGAAGTACTCTTTTGTCTGATTTTTCAGGTTTCTGCTTTTGTATTCCTTATGTTCAGGATGTGCTCAGTCTTGGGAGGGAGGTAGCGATGTGCTTTACCCCGCAGTGATGCTGAGATCTATCGCTCTTCTGCAGATGCTCAGGTTCAGCTCTGGGAAGAATGTTAAGTTAGACAGAATTACAAGGTTTCTTATCTTTTTTTACCACTGTTTTCTTGAAAAGTTGTATACCCAGCAAAGCTGCTGTCTGTGTGAGAGGTACATAAGAGGGTGCAGGCTCAAGGCATTTTATTTGCTCCAGGCCTGCGGCTGCCGCAAGCTGAGCCGGCCACTCTTCTCACTTGGTGAGTTGTTTTATAATTCCTCACATCAGCTCATCTTGGAAGCAGAGGAGCCTTTATGGTGGTTTAAGAAAGGGAGCAGAAGCGCGTAAGGTGTTGGCTCACAATGCTTTAAGTTCTCATGACACACTGATGGAGCAGTGCCGCCGCTGTGACTTGTGGATGCGAATCAGCTGTAGGCTGTGTTGGATGTGGTGGCCAAGTACAAGGAAAACATGCTCTATGTAACATGTGCTGTGCAGAAATGCCCACTCCACAGATGATAATTTTTCAGATAAAAAGGTGGTATGGAAGCCGCTTCCTGATGGACATGCTGACGTTATGACTGGTGTTTCAACAAAGACATCCAAAAGATATATTTCTGATATTGTATTTAGTTAATAAGAAATTTGACTATAATTAGCAGTGCCATAGCAATAAAGTACTGTATTATAAAACAACTCATCATCAAGAAACACCATCTACAAAATAAGAGCTGCATTAGTGGTATAGCTACTCCTGTGTGTCCAACTGATGTGCCAGATAGAGTATGTTACAGTTAGAGTATGTTACAGTTAGAATATATATGGTGCTCTGATTAAATGTATGGATATCACTTTTGTTTGTTTAGTCTCATTATAAAGTTAAAGAAAAATCACCATCAAATTCATTTGGCTAGAGCCAAACAAGGGCAAACCTGAGAAGCAGATTCCTTTTTTAGCTCTTGTGATTGATCTTTTAAACTATGCTAAAGGAAGCGCCTTCATGTCCTTCGTTCGGA
The DNA here is from genome assembly GCF_036417535.1 of Chlamydotis macqueenii. Taxonomy (NCBI): domain Eukaryota; kingdom Metazoa; phylum Chordata; class Aves; order Otidiformes; family Otididae; genus Chlamydotis; species Chlamydotis macqueenii. Next base: position 5,049,807 of record NC_141561.1, on the reverse strand, counting down.
AGTAAAGCACCGCATTTCTATCACAGAATCACCCCTGTGCTACAGCGTTGACTTAATTTTTAAAGTCCACAGACAGAGACGGCAACAGGAAAGAGAAGGCATGAGACATCAAAGGTTTTTAGTTGAATCCTTTTTATCTCTACTGAGAGCCAGGCAAAGCAATTTGTTGGAAGGATTCAAAGACACTGAGAGGAGTATGGCTATTAGACGTGTTCAATAGTTGCTTTTGAAACTCTACAAAAAGTTTCCACTAAGGAGAGCAGTCTGGCAGGTTCATCATCTGAGCCAGCGAGAAGCGGAGGTGGGAGGGAACTTACAGTACCGGTATTGAAGCTGTTGCACAGATGTTAGCCCTTCCTTCTTCAATTATCTGCCATGAAAAGTGTCTCCTGGGAAGGCTGCATCATAATATCTGCATCTCTCTGGTTATCTCTGCGTATCTTTGAGCATGAACTACAGCACCTCTCCTTGTAGAAACCAGGGAGAGAACTGAAGGTGAGGGGTCTGACAACAGCATCTTTTGAATATTATGGGATTCTGACTGAGAGGAAACACAAGAGTTTACAGGCTCTGGAGAATCCAATTAGCAAACACAGGCTCTTTTAAGGTCGTGTTAAAATCTGATTTTGTGAAATTATCATAATATATCTACACGAACACATTAGTTGTAAAATTTTCATATATTCTTTGGAACCTTGCAGCAAAATGTATGTGATGTCAGCAAAGGTTTTTATTTTAATAGAGAACAGCAAAGATTTACAACCTGGTAGCTTTAACAAATTTTAAAGAATAAATCCTAAAACATTTGAAAATATTTAAGGACAAATTGAATATTTTTTCGCTGCAGTAAATAAAGAGGTGCTTTCTCTGAGGCTGCCTGGCAGCTGGTACTATTGTTTTTGGTTTTTTGGTTAATGTTAAGCCCAGTGAATTCTCTTGTGCCAGTAAGTTGGAGGGCACGGAAACGTGGCTAGCAGCTCCATCCAGCAATCTGTTTTCTGTTGCCCAGCTGTCTGGTGCTTTGGACTCCTTTCTGCCTGTTTTGAGTGATTAAATCCAGATTTCTCGGTGTCGGTCAATGTGCACTGATTTCACGCACAAATAGCAACACAAACGACAGCATGAAACAGCAGAGGACTTATGTACAGAAGTAGCTTTAAATATTTTGGATATTTTAACCTTGGTTCCTGCAAATTTGGCAAACCAGAGTTTGGCACACTTTTGGTAAGATTTGCCTGTTGCGTTGGCCCTGTGAATCAGAAAGCTGAGGAGTTTGCTCTGAGCATGGCCGAGTGAATCGCAGGCGTGAGCTGCAGCCGTGGGTTGTTCGTTGCATCATGGTTTTCTTCTCTACCTCCTGTCAACAGCTGATGAAGTTTCTTGGAGGCTGGACCTCCCCAGGGCTTTGCTTCTCCTCTTTCTCTCTTTGTATCTAGAAGGATATTCTTAGCATCCTTGTTGGGGATATTTGCCATTTACTAGCAAATACCTTCTTAGTGCTTCTCTGAGGGTCCTTGGTGTCCTTCTCTGTGCTGTCGTGCTTTGTCCTGTCTTAGAGCCTTCTCCTCTCAAACCATTTTGTAATTTAGCTTGGCCTCTTTGGGCTGGAAAGCATGACCCCAGAGATCTCTGGTGGATGTGATATTAATATAGCAGGACTGATCTGATCTCACCAGTTAGTAAGGAGAGGACATGATCACCATGATCTTTTATTCCACTATTATTTGCAAGACTCACTTTGGGAAAGACACATTGGAGGAATAAGCAAATATGTGTGCTTGAAAGATACATCAGATGTTAGTAAATGCCGTGCTGCACTTTGTAAAATCATTTGTGGTTTTTTTTTTCTTTCTGTATTGCTTTCTCTCTCTACACAATAAAAATTCTCTGATATTTTTAGGGGTCAGGGAAAGCATAACAGCCTTTCTGTGAATCCTAAAACTTCTGTACAGGCTGGGATTGTGTTATAAAGCAAAATGTGGTGTAAGTAGCCCATACACACTCAATGAAAATTAGGGAGAACACTATATCTCACTTTCTTCCTACCCTTTGGATCTTTTCTACGGTGCCCTGGTAATGCTAGAATAGCCCATATAGCCCCTATTCTATACCTTTTTATTAAAGTCTCTTGTCTAATAAAAGTGCTTCATTAGAATATGTAACTTCTGAGGAAAATTAAATAATGTTTGTGATGCATCTTGAAAAAACTCTCAGCATGTGTCTCAGTTAGAGGTATTTCATATACCTTTTCAATACCAAAACGAAAAGAACCACGCAAGTAGGCTATGTTGCAGATATATTACCATTGTTCCTGCAAGGTAGGCAACTGTAATCTTTTATAGTAAATTTAAAAAAAATGAACTACTCCAATAAATTTCATGTTTTACAATGGACACTCTCAACATGTTAATCTTTTATATGGTCATTGTCCAGAAGAAATACATATGGTGGACAGTTAAGACACCCCTGTAAGGCACTAGGGCAATATGCTTTCTATTTCAAATCAGGGTAGCCAAGTAGTTTTATTCTTTAAGACTGCTGTAAAACCTTATCTAAATGAAAGGTATTACATGGTAAAGTTACATAAAGGTGTGTTGCATTAAAATGTTACTGGAAGGTGATTCTGCTTTTTAACTCTTGGTGTATTTCTGAAGGTGTAGTATAAAGCTAGGGAATTTATACTGGCACTGAGCAAGCCTTGCACTTTTATTGCTTAATTGAAGATAATTGGCCTGGCCGTAGAAGTGTAGACCTTGCCATTCCAAGATCATGACATATAAAGGTTAAGTATCACTTCCAGTAAAACCTTCTCAGGGAATTTAAAAGTTGCAATACAAAGTTTGGTAAGACATCTAATTTTCTTGCTGACTGCAATTTTTCTATATTGTAATTTAAGGTTAATATGGCATTTGAATTTATTTATAATGTGTGTGCCCCGACCAAAAATTATTATTACAGCACTTAATGTTGCTTTAATACTGCATACATTTTAGGAATTTTTTTTTCCTAAATGGCTACCGAATTGTTAAAGCTATGTGAAATAGAATAACACAATAAGGATATTCTTCTATGAAAACAGAAATAACAGGAAAAAAAGTTTAATATTTCCATTTACAAATTAATATGCTTAGTGGACAGAGCAAATTGTGAAATAACGACTATTCAAGATCAGTACACTAAGAAGTTAATAAATATTTAGCATTGAAACCTTGAAACTATCTACCATAATTTAATGGCAATACTAGTATGATATAATTTATTTTGTGAGCTGCTGTAATAAGCACTGTGACTGAGTTAACTCTCAGCTGGGGCTAAATTGAACTTGGTTCCTGTAGGTAAGCTGTATCGAAAAATCAACATTGCATCTTCCACTCAGGTGTTTGCCATGGGGACACACTGGATTTTCTCATGCTCTATGTGCCACCTAGAAATGAAATATATTAACTTGTATCACATTTCTATTAGATTTATAGGTATTTATGACGAAGCTGTAAAGCTTGTTTCTGAGTGAAATGCAGAGACTTTCATCTTATCTAACCAGTTTGCCTCTCCCCTTTCCAGGGAGAACCATTTTTTTTTTTTTTATGGTATTGCATGATGTTTGCACTGCAAGTTATAGTTTGCACTGCAGTTAATAGTTACAAACGCAACACGAAAGATTGCACAGGTCTTTGTGTAATATGGATAGCTATGCTACCTCAGGTGAGGATGAATCAGGTTGCAAGTTTGCAACTCGTTTGAACAGGTCCAAGTACACGTTAGCATTGAATATATCATCCCTCCATCCCCTCGTCCGTCTGTGCCAAACATCTAGGCATCTCCCATGTAAGCCAGCAGTCCTACTTTTGAGTCACCATATAGTGAGCTGGATCAGGAGATGACATAGCTGATAATTAAGACAAAATAAAAAACAAGAACAACAACAACAACAAAAGGGTAAGAAACAAAATAATTTCTCAACTACATGATTATCGGTGCTGGCAGACGAGAGATGCTGGAAGCATATGTCCAAGACAAGAGAGGCTCTTAAACCAGTTATAAAACTGTATGTTCAATTTTATTTCTTTGCCATAGCAAGGCCAAAAATTTCATTTCAGGGGAAATGGGGAAGGATTTGCACTATTTTCCCAATGTCATGTACTATTCATCTTCAGTTTTCATCATGTTATGAGCTGCCAGAGGTCATTTATAGCCACATGAATAATTAGAAAGTGTTCTTACGCAGGTGGATGTGTTCTTTGCTAATCACATTTGTCCTTCTAAAGTCATAGGAAGAAGCGGAGTAGCGAATGTTATTTTTCACAACACAGTGTTAATTAGTCCATCATCTGATATTAGACTTTTAAAACTGAACACCCCTTATTACTGAAACTCAGTGTTAAAGTACTGATTTTGAAATTAAAAGTTCCATTTTTCTGCACAGATATGTGGCTGTTCCCACCATGAACATTCTCCCAGAATTTTTCCATTTCCTTGGAAATTTTTGTACAGGACTCATTTTCTAATGGGCTGCGTGTTGCAATTACTTTCTGCACGGGATCGCTGCTGATTCCTGATGGGAACCACTCCGTCTTAAGGGCAGTTTTTTCTGTGGGAGAAGGAAACATGGCTTCATATCTCTGCTTTGCTGTGTGTGGAGCAGCCACTCCACCCCCGGCACAATCACGAACGACATTGTCGTAGCTCTCGGTAACTTCTGACTGATTTCATGAGTAGTGCTTGCTGTGGCACTGAGGTTTTTTAACTGTACATATTTTTTTTTTTTTTCCCTTTCAATAAAGATAACCTTCTAGAGGAGGAAGAGTACTACTCCAGCAGTGAAATCCCTAAGACTTGTACCAGGAAGATGTGTAAGAGGTTTTATTGGTGGTATTCATAGACCTTTTGCACTACGAGAACTGCAGAAAATGCCTGCAGTGAAGCTGAGAGCTTGGCTGGGAGGACTGGCCCTTACCTGGTGGATTCTGCATCTCAGCACTGCTCTGAGCAACTTGAAAACAGTAATTTTTTTGTGTGTGTGAAACAGAACAAAATTGGGTATTGATTAACAAAAATTTTTGATAACCTGCAGTGAGGTGCTTTTCCAATCAACTCCTGAGACACCAAAATTACCATGTTGTCTTTTGTAAAGCTGTGATAAAGCGTTTCTATAATAAATCCTGTTTTCAGGCTTTTGTAATAGAGCGTAGAGGAATAACTGGGGGTTAAGCCTGGCACGCTGTAGAAATACCTCATCACGTATGCAACCAATTTTCAAGTAGCTGAACCGGGATCTTTTTTTTTTTTTTTTTTTTTTTTTAAATGTGAAATGCATTGAGAATTGCTCCAGGCAGGTATTTTATTTTTCAAAGGTAGGTTAATATGTTTAACAGACTGGGGCAATTTGAAATGCTCTGAAATGCTGACCAGACCTCCACCACCTGTATTAATGCAATCATTATATTTTTTTCTTTTTTTTTCCTTTTTTTTTTTTTTTTTCCAAAAGCTCATAGTGGTATAGTGGTCGTGGTGAGGTATTGGTATCCTTTTATATTGCACTCTAAACATCCATAATGAAAAGATGTACCTTGCTGCAAAAAGTTTATATTAAACTTAGTTTTGCAACTGACTGAAGTCATGGCCTCATTTCTTCAACATTATATAGGAGGAGGATGCTGGAGAGCTCAGAGATAAAGCTGGTGGAAACACATAAGCAGGTGAGGCCTTGGCTCTAAATTGTTGAGAACTTTTTCCTCCGAGGTCAAGTGAAATTTGCTTTCTGCCAGAAATGTGTAGCCTGTGCCACTGTCAGGAAACATAATTTTTATGGACTCTGTCTCTCAAAATCTCTGGCTGTAGGAAGCACATGATACATTTACTTCATTAAAATAAGATTATAGAATAATGTTTCTGAGGCAAAAAAAAAAAAAACTGTGGGGGTAGTGAAGGCAGTTTGTGTATTCTTATACTTTTTCAAAGAAGACTCTCCAGCCCCTGTTCACCACCTCTTGTGCAAAAGAGGATTTAACTGCATGAAGAGCAGTGTCCTTGTCTTAGCTAGATTGGGTGAAAAAGTGGCACCTGAGACAATAATTCCCTCCAAAAGTGATTATTCCTTGGATTCCTTTTTAAAGGCAAACACAATCCCTGGTAATTCAGCATCTTTAGATCAGGGTGAGGAGACACGAGGACCTGAGCTGGCGTGGGGACACAGGTTGTCCTTAGAATCTCAAACATCTGCAAATTCCCTTCCTGCTCTCTGCCTTGGACATTCGCTTTTGGTCTTGTTCCAGCAAAGCGATTGTGCATGTACTTGACTGTAAGCGTGCGTATATTTATGTTGATTTATAGGGACTTGGACAAATCAATCTGCATGCTTAAGTGCTTTACTGAATCAGAAATACATATTTTCCACCAGCAGAAAAGGGAAGGGTTCATACTGGGTAGGACCGCTGGCTTTGATCTAGCCACACTTAAGCGGATGTTTCATCTTAGATGCATGAATAATCCTAAAGAATAACTTTGTGAAGTCAAGGCAGGGTGCTCACTTCCATTCAGTGCTGATAAGGGGATGCCGGTGCTGGTGCACGAGGACCTGGCTCTCTGGCTCTCTCGCCCTCTCTCATGAATTTCTGTGGTGCAGAGAATGGAAATGATTCAACAGGTCGAGAGCTACCTCTGTGGTGCAGCAGCATAGCCACAATGCTTGCATTAAGACTTCACTCTGAATAGTTTGTTGTAATACTTTTATTTGTTATATTACATTGATGAAAATGATTCTGCTTTCTGAAGAAAAAAATCCTGCATTTCTATATGGATAGCATTGGTTTGGTATGAATTAAAAAGAGCTAGAAGAAACAATATATTTATTTTTAAAATATTTGTATATCTTTCTTAAATAGAAATAGCTTTATTTTAAAAACCCCAAAACTTCTGCATTTAATTTTTTAAAAACCTATTTCATCCTTTTGTGTAAATCCTATGTTATTCCTTTAATGACTCTTCATAAAAGTTTTCAGTGTTATAAACTTTATTTTTAGCATAGTAATTTTATGTAAAATATTTCTAGCATTTTCTTTGAATCAACAAGCAATTTTCATGCCAATAGTGGTAGAATTGGTGTACTTTTTTGTAATTTACTAGTAAATTGTGTGCCTTCTTAAAACGTGGGACAAGTCATTTTTCCTACACTGATATAATAACAAAAAACTTGCAACTGGAGCTTACTGTTTTGCTCAAATTCTGGCTGAAGTCAATGGGCATCTCTAAGGGGTGTCTCTTCTGCCACAAATTATTAAGTCTGTATCAGGGAACGAAGTGATATCTACTACCAGAAACTCTTTCAGGTTTCAGAAAGATTGCTGCATAATTCAATTTATACTAACATTTTTTTTTCCCGTTAAGGATATATTTAACCCATCAAGTGTTTAATCTGTAAGTATTTAGTCTATAGAATAATTTTAAGTTCTTCCTCTGTTCTATATGAGAGTTATTTTTTTTTTTTTTTAATTAAGATCTATCTGGACAGTGCGTGCCTTAAATTTGGCCCATCACTTGGGACTTCTGTTGAGTTGCCGTCACAGCCCTGAACCGACCCATGAAGGAGCCTGGGCTTTTGCTTGCCTAGTGTAAAAGTGAATTTACTGCTTGAAAAAATGAAGTTGTTTGTTTAACAGTTTTTAAATATTTGGACATTCTACTGTGATTGACTTGCTCTTTATTGGGCCAGATATTTCTGTACGCCTTCATGTTGCATTACTGAACTCTGTGCATTTAAGAAACGGAGATGCGTAACGCAGTACCCACCCGCTTTGGCAGTGTAGTGGTTGATTTAGGCTGCGAGGCCATGGACAACTGAAGTCTGGATGACCACGCATTGGAGTAGCTATTCATTCTTGCTATTTTGCCCATGTGAGCTTTAGCACCCCTGCAGATATATGGCTGAAAATTAATCCAGTAACTCAATATATACAGCTGCAGCTCATGATTTGGTTATAGAAGTGCTAGTGCTAGCAAAAAAGGGGATGAGCATTAACACACAATTTAGGGAGACATCAAACCTGTCAGCAGCAGCAAAGCCTTGCACCGGCTTAGAGAGACTGTGGAACTGCAACTTTTTAGCTGCTCTCCTCAATGTGAAAGGTGCATCTTGCCTACAAAGCTTTATGGAACGGCGAGTGAAATGCTGCGAAGAGGCATAAATAATTAACAAATGGAGTAGAGTCTGGCATGGTTGGGTTGAGTGGCACTGACCTTGAGCATCCTGAAATCTGCTCTCACCAAGGCAATTAGTGCCTGATTCAAAGGGCAGAGAAAGCAGCCAGGAATCGATAAAGTGTGAGACATGCCATGGTCACAGTCCTGTTTCCTCAGACCTGGATGCTTTTCCTGCTGCAGAAAATAGGAATAACTGTATTATACTCTACTTACTCTATTGAATGTTCATATCTGTTTGCATGATATTCCATAGACAGATATTTCGGCTACAGCCTCTCTGATAAAGTCTATATAATAATTATATCATACACTATTATTAGCTGAACATTTGATTAATTCTAAATAGCACCACTTTTTGTTACGTTCTTACACCAGTAAGAATTAAAGCATTTAAGAAAATTGTGGGAAGTGTGAAAATAACTTTTTTTCCCTGGAGTCTAAAAAAAACCAGACCAAGTGGTTTCAAGAATTAACATTAATTGCAGCAAACAGCACCCAGCGTAACTAGCTATCCATCATTTTGCCTTGTATTTAGCAGAATATCAAGAATTCAAAGTGTGAAAAAAAGGTAACGATTAAATAAAAGGGTGATGGCACACTTGGCACCCCTTCCCCATCACAATTTGGTGTGGAAGGGGTCAAACATTTTGCTTTGTCTTGGTGATTGTGCCAACAGATGTTGCAGGACTCTACGCTCTGGTGTCCACAAAGAAAGGTTCTAGACTGTTCTAGATGATTGCATCAATTTTCTTACATTTTTGGAATTCATCTCACCTTCTTTTGTCAGCAAGGATCAACCCAATGTCCGCTATATGGCCTTTTCATATGGCCATCTGTGGATGAACTCCTCTCTGAACTTGTGCTAAGTACTCTTCCCCCTCTATTCTGCCCTGGTGAGACCCTACCTGGAGTACTGTGTCCAGTTCTGGAGCCCCCAATATAAGAAGGACATGGACCAGTTGGAGAAGGGCCAGAGGCGGGCCACGAAGATGATGAGAGGGCTGGAGCACCTTTCCTATGAGGACAGGCTGAGAGAGTTGGGGCTGTTCAGCCTGGAGAAGAGGAGGCTCCGGGGAGACCTAATAGCGGTCTTCCAGTACCTCAAGGGGGCCTACAGGAAAGATGGGGAAAGGCTGTTCAGTAGGGCCTGTTGTGATAGGACGAGGGGCAATGGTTTTAAAATAGAGGGAGGTAGATTTACATTGGATATTAGGAAAAAATTTTTTACAATGAGGGTTGTAGAACACTGGAACAGGTTGCCCAGAGAGGTGGCGGATGCCCCATCCCTGGAAACGTTCAAGGCCAGGCCGGATGAGGCTCTGAGCAACCTGATCTAGTCGGGGATGTCCCTGCTCCTTGCAGGGGGGTTGGACTAGATGACCTTTGAAGGTTCCTTCCAACTCTAACCATTCTATGATTCTATGATTCTATGACTCTGTGGGATGGAAGCCCTTCGGCATCGCCTGAATTCACACCTCACCATGAGTACACTACACGAGGTATACTACAGCAGTGGCAGTTATCATCTCTCACAGGTATCACTGCTGGGTTCTTCAGCGGTGACTAAGTAGATCACTGCATCAAAGTGTGCATGCTTGATGAATTATTAAAGCAGGAAAAATAATAAATGGTAGGGGAGAAACCTAGTGAAAGACAGAGACTGAGAGGCATTTGTCTTGCGTTGCTAGTGTACTTTCTCACAAACAGCATCAGGTTTTAGTCAGAATATCTCAGGGTTGTTATTCTACATGAATGTGAAAAAATTTAGTTCAAATGACTCTGAATATGTCTGGGGTCATCCTGACCTAGCCCACAAAGGATGAGGCCTGGCAAGATCGTCTATGAGAAGAAGAAAGTCTGTATCTGCTTTCAGCATGCACCTTACTGAAGAATAAAGATGTGAAAGAGTTTCACTGTGGCTTGAATATAAGTTTGGCCAGGAGAAAAAACATAATTGTGTAAGAAAGGTGTCTCATAATGGGAACAGCTTGGCTTCCCAGACTTCATTTGTATCTGTGTCTGGCTGTCACTGAAGAAATACTGCCCAGGCTCTGTACTAGGACACGCTTCCCAAGAAGATCCATGAGCAGGTACTCAGGTGCCCACAGCCCTGTGGACAGCTTGCGTTGTGCCCCCCAAGCATTTGTCTCCCTCGTACGAGATAAATGACAAGCCTGCCCAGCATAGGTTGAACAGACTTTACGTCCTGAACAACCAGCTGATGGCATTTCCCTAAGAGCATGAGAACTGTGCTCTGGGATGGCTTGGCTGCTCCTGCTCCTCTTCATGCTGTCAGAGCCGAAGATGCGCTCCTTAAAGCTAGTAGCTTTTAGGGCCATTTCAGAGGGAACCTGCCCAAGCACTTCAGCTCTTATAAGGTTGAGTAGGAGTTGTCATTCCTCCTGATCTATGTACTTTGCACCTGCCTAAACTGCAAACAGGTCTCAGTGAAGCTCTCCTCCCTTTGTATTTCTCAAAAATTCCTGTTTGCTAAAGGCATTTCCTGCAGTCCAGGTGTATCTCCTTCCAACTATCATCTAAACTGTCAGAATATACAAATATACATGGTGATTTGGTCAGTGATGGCTACTAGTCCAGAAAAGGTGATGACGAACAAACCTCCAGCATGTTTTGCAGCTTGCGTTGCGAGGACTGCCGCTAACACGGGAGAAGGTTCTCTCAATGAGATGGCAGGAGATCAGATGCTGGTGCCCAGTGTTTTCTACCCACCAGCTGCTCTCATCACCCTGTCTGTGCCTGTTCATGATGCTGCCTCCCAGTTTAAATTTTGGATATACTCAGCTGTATGGGAACCTAAAACTCATATGCCTAAAAGTTTGATCTAAATCTAACATCAGATCCCAGATTCTGCCCAAAATCGTTACAGTGCATCACATATTCACAACTTTTTGTTTCTTGCCATTTCTATTAAAATATTTTTTTTTCAATGTAGCTGGACATCCAAATAATTAACCATGCCTGCCAGACTTAGTATATTAAAAATCAGCAGCTGTGGCATCTTTGATGTAATTTTCTGAGTTGCGTGTTCTTTAAAATATGTGTGATTTTTAACCATGTTAAAATGAAATGTTCAAAAAGCTAGCAGTTTTCCAAAAGCCCTTGGCTTTTTTTTTTTTCTGATGCAGAAGAATATACAAAGAACCTTGGCAAATAATTAAACATTCTAATTTGAGATAATCTTTGATTAATGAAGAAGTGGCTTTTGAATGCTCTTCTCTGGCTCTAATAATTGATCTCTAATTGTCCCATCTAAAGGTTATATATTGCCTTTCCTCATGATTGTGTCCTCCTAATGCCTTATAACTCAGATCCAGCTATTAGCAACGTTCATTAATTCCTCCTGAAAATGCTGTGAACTTTCCAAATTGAAATAGTGCTTTATAAAACCAAGTTTAGTTTTGTACTAGTTTTGAGTCTCTTGGGAAAACCACACCAAGAGATGTCACATACATGAAGTGTTTAGAATTATTCAATTCTAAATTGGTTTAGAATTTATAAGCTATTTGAGGATGTTGGACAGGGGAGGTGTAGGAGGAAAACTTAATTAAAAATAATGGCACAGGTGCTTTTTGTTCTTTTACTGCAAGTAAACAGGTGATGGATTTCCAATTAAGCATGTGATGTCTAAGTGGTAAATGCATTTATGCAAAAATTGGAAAATTATAGAATTTAGGAGCTGGTGAAATGTTCACGACGATAGAAAAGCTTCGGCTTATTCCAGAGGGACTTTACTTGGATCTCTAACAAGCTGGGACAGTTGAACATATTTACTTAATTGCTTACCTAAGTGAGAGATGAGGCTTCTTCATAGCACAAGTTGTTAACTCATTTCTAGAATAAGATAGTTTTTAACCCTTTTCTGCTTTTGTAAGACAAACTCTTTTAACTTATTGCTTGGCAGGCTTTCTTTTATAGAACTTAAAGAAAATGGGCTAAACTTCTTCGTTTTTTCTCCTAGATGTTAAATTATGTACCCCAAATGTCGGTTTGTGCCTGGTGCTCGACCACAGCGTTACAGCACCAAAGGCTTGTAATTACCTAGCAAATTTTCTGTGCATTTTGATATTAAAAAATGCATAAGGTACTTTCACAAGCACAGATTTTTACAAATATGTCTACTTAATACAATTTGAAAATGCTTTTACTTCCTTTGCTCCTGAATTTTTTAGTCTAATTTCATTAAAGTGGAATACTTATTCATGTGCTTCTTTCCCCAATTTTGGCTTAATTGTTTCCAGTCTGTGCAGCCTGGCTGTCTGGAGATGTTTATTACTGAGTAAATGTATTCTGGAAGGAGAGAGCCTGGCTAAATTGCTGGAAAGAAAAATTCTACAGTCTGACCTTATCAAGACAGGATCCAGAAGGTTCTTATTTTTCATTTTGACTGTGGACTGTTAGCAAGGGAAAAAAAAAAAAATAATTCGAAGAAGTTAACTAAAGTCTATCACAACAGTCATTGGCATTGGGAAAAAAAAAAGCACAAAAAAAAAAGCACTGTCAAACACTTATAATCTGCAGAATTGCAGAAAAAGTGTTACATATCCTGTAAGGACATAAAGCTGTTTTCTTCTGGCTTTGGGAAAACACAAATCTATTTCGCGCAAACGCACGTGGTATTTAGGGAACCTTTTAATATATTTTAAGTATATAATAACACAGAATGAAAGTATGGCATCAGATATTCAATAATATATTTTAAGTGATCTTTAGCAACTCTCCTGAGCATTTATGACTTGCTAGAGGGAAATGCACTTTTCAAAGATCATGTGCAGTCCCTATGGAGACCTGTAACCTTCCTCAGAGCAATTTACCGCAAAATGATGGGTCTGATCACAGCACGAGTGAGACAGTTGGTTTAAAATGCTCTGGAAATGCTCCCAGAATACTAATAGGAGCCTTGCGACTGCTGAGTCACCGCCTGCAACGGAGGGTTCAAGTAAAGGGTTATTTGAGGACTGTAAATATCAGTAGGAAGTTGGGTGTTGGCAAAGCTTCATTTAGACCTTGGCCGGTTTGCAGTCTGATTTGCTGCATAATCAGTTTATTAGTGAATCAAACAAAGATAAAATCTTCAGTTAGGATGGGCTGAGAGGTTCAGATGTGGGGATGGGGAGGGAAGAAGTGCATCTGTAGATATCAAAAGGCTGCTCTGACCGCCACGAGAATCGATGTTTATTCTTCTAGAAAGAGTTTGGTACTTATCCATCATTCCCAATGAACCTGCTGGGTTTATGAATAAAGGGCAAGGCCTTCTCCTCACTCTGTCCTCTTGCAAGAGTGATGCCATGCCCCACTGGCCTTAACGCGGGAGCTCGTTGGTTTTCTGCTGTTATTTGGCATTAAAGTATCTTTCAGGAATTTCAGCTTTGCCCAAATGATCTACTGCTGTTGGAATGCATGCTGTTAAAGGCCCTTGAGTAGAGAGCTGCAGGATGAGTTTCTTATCACAGAACGTATATACATCCCTTTCCTAAGCCACTGCTTAGGGTTTTTACAGTGGCCTCCCCCAGGTCTCACACACCACTTTGCTGCCTGTCATCATCCTTTATGTACTTCTGCTTCAAGGCCATCCAGAACAGTACTGTGCTATTTAAATCAAGTACGGTCTATCTTTGCAATTTCAGCTCTTGGAGGGTCCGGATCCACATGATGCTTCTCATTAATCAGTACTACGCTGTGTGTGGCATTTTTTTTTCTTTTTTTTTTTTTTTTTATACAACACACATGTAGTACAAGCTCAGCTTGTTATTTTCTGACCTATCTTTTCTTCATTCTTCCCTCTCTGAGTTTTGTTCCCGATGGTAACCGCTGCAAGAGCTTAAAAACAAAAATGAAAGTGCGAAGTGCATTTGCTTTTATGGAGCTGCAAAGAGAGGGCAGGTGAAGGAGGGAAAATACACCGGTATCGTTTGTCTGCCTTGGTTCATTTAAAGTCCTCAGCTATCAGCCAACCTAGAATGATACGAAGTGCATCATAAAAAGACACAGTACACAAGTATTTATTTTTTAAAAGCAAGCTGTGGTGTTATGAGAAGCCTCTCAGCAAGGTCATGTTATTATCCCATTGCATCTGGCTTGTAGCTGATTTCTGATTTCCTCTTTCTCAGAGGCTCTTTGACCACAGGCAGGAAATGTGCTGCAAGTAGATGCAGAAGTCGGCAATTGTCCTGTACTGTGAGAGTCTGGGAACAGAGCCAGTCATTTGGTGGGTGAGGACCTGCAGATGAAGCAGTGGGTATATGGAAAAGGGCCATATCTGATACACAGACACCTTTACCTGTCCCTGAGAGGATCTTGGAGATAAAAAAGTTGGAGATTTGCCATAAATCCATCCCCAAAGCACTCACATTTATTTTTAAGAAGGTTAAACAAAACAGTTCTTTATTACCAGCAGCCAACTCGGAGAGATACATGAAAGTTTCATCTACTCAAAATAAGTTCTCTCGCTGTTGCAGCTACCACAGAGTTATCACAGCTGAGGGGAGTTACTGTTCTTGTTTTTCATCAAGTGGAAATCACTTGACCCTGATTCCCTGATTATCCCTCTCTGCGTATTACTATTATTAGCGCAGTGGTGGAATATTTCTCCCTAAATATTACTGCCAAAAAGTAAATAATTTCTTATTTCTATTCTTATTTTTTTCATAGAGACTCTACTTTAAGAATAGATTTTAAAGGACAAATTCTATGTTTGAAGACTCAGAAAGAAGTGAAAATTATAACTGGTAGAGAGCCTGAAGAAAAACAATATTGAGAGCAGGTAACATAACAGGGAAAAATCCATGTGTATTTAAGGATATGTGCCTAGCACTGAAAAGAAAACAGGGGAAAAGTGCTTCACATAGGTAGAAAGATTTCAGGAGCTCACTTTGTCCACCCAAAAGGCAGCCATTAATTTAGCAGGAACTACTAATAACTGCTCCATAAATTAAAAAAAAAAAAAAAGCCAAAACCCAGAAAACCTGGATCATTGTTATAGAGAGTTAACTCTAAGATAAAGCTAAATGGATGGAGTGAGGTTTTTCAGTCCTAACCAGAAGACCGAAAATCAGAACCATACAACCAGAGAGACCCACTGCTGCAAACAGGCCAAATATGCACATTCCCCTCAAATCACTTCAGAAGCAAAACCTCACTCTCTAGGGTCTGGGAGGGAGGGAGGAGAACAAGGTAAGTGAGAGCAGGTGTAGGGCATCCTGATCAAGCAGGGTTTAAATGAGACCTGAGGTAAAAGGTGAGCTTTCTAGGCAGAGCAGAAGTGCTGATGGGGCAAAGAGAAACCAAAAGTGGTAAGAAAGTTGGTGCAGCAAGCTCAGCAGAAAGAAGACCAAAGGTTTTGTGCCGTTGTTTACCAAGTCACTGCTGTTATGCCTGAGGTGAAGTGCATCTTGCCATCATCAGGTACAGATGGCGTGCTTTAAAAAATAGCTGTGGGGCTTGCTTTAGAAACAGACAATCTCCATTTTCCAAAGCAGCGGTGCACTGAGCTGTGCACCCTGTGCTGTGGGTGCAGTGTGTGCTTCTAGGACACATCATTGCCTTGCTGCTCCTCTTCTGACTGCAGAAACCACCATAGTTTTCTGCCTGGGGGTCTTCCAGGCCATCTCATCCTGGGTAAGACCTGCCTTTTTCCGTTAAAGACAATCCTTCTTTGTTTATGGGATCACTTTACCCTCTTGGCAGCAAGAGTGCTCTGGGCTAGCAGTGCCAAGGCAAGTCTTTGGTACCTAATGGACCAGGCATCGTGGCATCCCATCTTACATGGGGTGGGTGTGCTTCAGGGCACCTCTGGTTATTTATTGTTTTCATGTGTCTTGAGAAGGTGGCATAGGTTTTGTCAAACAATTTTATTACAAGTTTTATCGATGTTCCTGTGGAAAGGCTCACACGGTTTCTTTCAGTCAAGGGACAAGGCTCCCATGACAAGGGCTGAAACATGCTCTGGCAAGCCTGGGGCTGGCCGTGACGAGTGGCTGATGGGTATGGCAACCGGTTAGGGTGAAAGATGAGATGAAGCAGTAGCAGCATGCTTGTGGATGTGTCTGGCAGCATGTGGCTTAATGTGGTTAAGCACCTCCGAATGAGCTGGAGAAGCTGTAGGTATGAGAAATGTGTTTGCCTGTCCACCTCTTAATTCCTCCTCTGCCCCATGTGCTGCCCCATCCAACCCTTCCCAGTTACAGATATGCAGAGCTCATCTTCCCACAAAGCTGCAAATACCTCTTTACTTTTTTTTTTTTCCTTGTTCCTTCTCTAAACTGCCTGTCAGATGTCACTGCCTTGCTGTCGCTCTCCTAACAGCTCTTTTGAGAGGGCTGCACTCTGTTGCATTTTTCTGCCACATCAGCCAGCACCTGCTGGGACTGCGGCCATCTCCTGTGGCCTCGCTCCCTTGCATGTTGGTCTCACCGTGGCTTGCAGTGGCTCCTTCTTCTCTTTCAGCCCTCTGGTTTCTTCACAGCATCACAGGAAAAAAACAAAACAAAAAAAAAAAAAACCAACAAAAAAAAAACCAACAAACCCCAGAGCATTAGATTAGTTCTGGAGCTAAAAGTGATGCCAAGGAGATATGTTTGCTGATTTTTGAGCCTTGAATTTAAGGGCAAAGGTTTTTGTCTTTGTTTTTCTTTTATTCCATCTAAAGAATTGAGAAGAATAGCTGGGAAGAAGGGGTCAATATTCCTACTCTCATGAAAGTCTACAAACATCTGGCCTCTGCCAGCACAGCTGCTTTCCTGCCACCATTTACAATCAAGGGTAAAACTCCAGATGCTTTTTTCAAAGGAAAATGCAGTGGGAAAATTTTCACTATGCTGTTTGTGTAGTTTTATTTCCAAGGGCAAAATGAAAACTTACAGTGTATTTCAGCTTGATTTGACCTAAATGGCCAACCAAACAAGAAATAAATAACTTTTAGAGTGAGCTTGACGTTGGATCCCTCTTGCCTTGGTAGCTGAAGTGCTTCAACCTCCTGCTTCTTTTTATTGGTCCAAATTCTTGGTGGTACAAACTTTCTTGAGGAGGGGTACAGTTATCTTGCTAGTGCGGTAGGCAAGACAGGTTAGTGGGAAGTCCAAAAAGTCATCTGACTGCAAAACAGGGTAAGGCTACTGCAAGAACTGGTGGGTAGAAGTTAGCTTTATTCTTGGTCGATATGAAGTGCTTTGCTAGTTACAGTTCAGGAGTGTCAAAGATATCGGTGTTTACTGAAAATGGAAATCTAGATAATAAGCAAGCATTACTGTAGGGGTCTGTGCATGCAGAACACCAGAATGGAGTTACATCTCTAAATTACATTGTTAGTCCACAATTCAGACCCTTTGCCCTTATATAACTCCTCAAAATCTTTTTTTTTTAATTTTTTTTTTTTATTTTGTGGCAGTTGTGTGTGTGCTTTTTTTTTTTAATTGGGATTTTTTTTTCCCTTGAAACTTCAGAGGCTGAATAGAAATAAACTATTTTTTGTTGCTTCCAGATGACTATGTACTCTATCGATCTGCTCCTTCACTTAAAAAGTTTGGTTTAAAACCATTTTCATCATAATTATATGTGCGTTCTTGTGCCTGTAGGAAAGGCACCTTCTTAATTTAATCAGAGCTTTAAATTTTTCCACTGTGACAAAAGAAAAAAAAACAACCAACCATAAATTAAAAAGTTGTATATATATATATACACCTGGTTTTTGGTTAACTCTTGGAGGTCATGTGTTTGGTTGCTGTGCGGGTCAGAGTCTGGAAGAGCAGGCACGTGACCGTGGCTGTTTCTTCATGCAACACCGAGTATTTGCAGAAGAATTTCGTCATCCTCTCAGGAACGGCTGCCAACCGCAGGGTAACGTGGCTTCACTGTGGAGGGGAAAAAGATGAGTTTTACATGTAAAATTACTTTTAACACCGAAACACTTCTTGACATGAAGGTCAATATGTGCCTAAATTACTCTGAGTAACGGAGTTTATTATAATTCTTCTCTGTCATATTCCCCTGCTGCAGGTGTGACACTGTGCTGTGTAACTTATTTAATTATACAGTTGTGTTAGCCACTGTGTGTCTGTTGTTGAGTACACTATGAATATTTAGATTTTTCTTTATCTGCAGTTCTGCAATTTAAACAAATTCACTGAAGTGTATTTAACCTGAAGTAAACTGGCACGTACGCTGCTTTGGGCTGTGCTTTTTTAGGAACTTCCCTCTGCAAAATTGTATTCACAAAAGCAATTTTGTTTGTGTAAATACTGGGCGGAGGAGAATCAGCCCTTACACGCTGTGCATTTCTGTAGTTTTTCTCTGTTTGTTTTTCAAAGAATTTCGATTCACAGGCTATTGGTGCTTTCAGTGGGTGTACTTTGACAGCGCGGACCTATGCCGCGAACTTGCGCACTTACACCTGTGCACGCCCCCGGTTTTCCTTCCAAAGAGTTCGTTTGGACGCTAACCTGGGAATGTCAAAGGTCTCTGGGCTGAGCTGCATTTAGCAACCTGGTAAACAGCTATTGGAGAGCAGAAAGTGCAGGACATGCTATTTCCATTATAAACCCCCTTTTTTTTTTTTTTCTCTGGGGATGTTGATGCAGCTTTTAAAGTAGGGATTCATTGTGTGCCTGTCAGCACTGTGCCGGGTAGAAAGACTGTGAGTAACATCTTGGAATATTTTAAGAAAAGGTTTGAAGGAGATGAGGGGACTTTACAGGATTGGGTTTTTTTTTTGTTCTTGTTGTTTTTTTTGTTTTTTTTTTTAATAATGACATCAAGATATAATTACAGACAGAGGGTAAATCTATAAAAATATCATAAGTGGGTCTAAAATAGGACAAATTATCATTCTTACAATTAAGCTTAATGGACCTTCCTGTGTAAGTTAGATAAGATGGCTTGCTAATACTCACACAATTCACAATTTTTTTTTTCTGTTTAGTCAGTAAATTATGCATGAAGGACAAAACAGAAATAATCACCGAGACATTTGTATCATTTGTATCACTTGTGGCTGACTAATTCTTATCCATTGTCTTTTATGGTTTTAAAATGGGATTTGAAGTAGCTGGGCTGGTGTCTGTGCTGATAAAAGATGTAATAATGATTGTTTTCTTAATTTAAGTTGCATATGCTCTTTTTGAAAATGAAAGACTGCCAACAGTCATTGGCGAGTGCTTTACATTGAATCAGTATGCAGTAAAGGCAAATTCTGTGGAAGAGTCAAAACAGTGAAAAAAAAAAAGTGCAGACTTTGTGTCATCTGTATCTATTACATCAAAAAGTGTATGGAAGATTCAAAGAAAGGAAGAAGAAAACATCTGAGTGTTTTTTCAGATTAGATTATGGAGGCAATTTGTTTCTCTTAAAATGTTATTCTTATTCTAAGTTGTGTGGGGGCAAAAAAAAATTCCTGGTTAAGGAACTACATGCATCGTGGTGGGAATTACATTTTGCACTGATGGGTCCGAATTTTAATTAGAAGAGGATACAGATGTATTTTTCAGTTAAATTAAGATAGTTGGACAGAATAAGAGTGCACTATTCTTACACAAATATATTTTCTTTGTGTGTAGAAAATAAATGACTTGGGAAATATTACACAAGTCAGAGATGTAAAAAAAAAAAAAGCCCAAAACAAAAAAAAAACCACCAAAAAAACACCTCTCAAGCGATTCTGGGGTTCCCTCTTCATGAAGCCTAATTCCCACTCAAAGGACAAAAGTACTTTCTTGTTCTGGTCTCAGAGCTGGATCTCTGGCATTTCATTCCTCAATGGGATTTTGATTGATTTTATTTTATAGTTTTATCTTATTTCATAATGTTTGCATTAAATCAGATACCTCTGAGCACTTAATCATTTTTAGCTTCGAGATCTTTGTATTTAATATTATACTTGCTGTCAAAATTTAATATAAATAAGAGTCACAATAAACGTAAGTCATTGATCAGATGCAGCAAACTACAGCACTGACAGGGAACCAGAAGCCTGGTCCAGAAATCTTTGGCTGTAATAGAGACACCTATTGACTTCAGTGGGTTTTGAGTCAGGCCTCAAATGGAAAAAAAAAAAAAAACCAAAACCACCTGTGCTTGCCAGACAGGTCAGCAGATGACCTGGAATATGATAGCCATTAATCCACTGTAATAACTGTGTGTCCTTACTGAAAAATGGTGACTATTAAGACAAATGGTAGGATGCTGCTCTGTGTTCATATGGTGTAAAGCAGAGAATTTACAGAGCAGATGAGAGGGATCTGGTGTATAAAACCAAACTGTCCTTCAAGCATCTTTATAATCCATCTCCTGGTCACTGAATATCACAGAATAAATATCCCTAAACCAAGTGAGTCATCTATTTAGAGAGACTAAAAGGCTTCTTCCCTTACTTCAGGAGCTCTGTCACCAGGGAGAGAAAAAAAAAATAAATCAGGCATTAACTTGAATGAGAAGGAGATTGTGTAGAAAAGACTACACAGATTATTGTGGTCCTTTTATCTGGAAGGAGATAATCAGAGAGATTTGATTTCCAACCCCTTCTCCAAGGATTGTTTCCATAATTTGCATTAGATACTTCTTATTATAAAGAGAGGACTACATCTTGATTATGTGCGTATCTACTGGACATGCTTTGATAATCCATATGGGATCAGGACTTGCATGCTAGTGTAAATAAAAGAAAAAAAGAAAAGTAGTTTCAGTTTCCAGGTGCTGGTCCAAATATTGCTTGAAAATAAACCCTAATTTATTGAATAAGCCTATGGGTTCTTAAAATTTGTAACATGAATTGAAAGCTAAGTTACCTTACAGTGTCTTTAATTATAATGAGGTGCCAGAATTAGTGATGGCTACAGTGTCTGTGAACTTAGCTTGCTTTACTAGATGTTTCACATCATCTACTGGAGGACATAATAAAGATCTCTAAACCATCTTCCCTGATGACTACCAAATGGGTCCGGAAGGTCAATACTCTTCCGATCTGCAGAAGAGCACGGATGTTTACCCATACAGCTGTTCAGCTGTAGAGGAAATAAGAAGGGGTTCCCTGGGGAATAGGGAGCCTGGTCACCTCTTCCATGGGAGGTTGCCAACCTTCAGCAGGTTGGGAACTCCGCAGGAGGTGGCTGGTTGGGTATACATTGATTCCAGTCAGTTCAGCCACTTCAGCATCACACCCAATTACCTGTCTAGGTGTAGCCCTCTGCCACCTAGAAGCCTTGAAAAACACTCTGAGAACCAAGACGTTCAAGTTCCCCCACCTCCAACCATTTTCTTTTCCTTTTTACTGACTAAGGGATGATTAGGATGAATGAGTGGGAAGGATAAATTTGGTGATGAGGTGTGAACAACCTATGTGGGGGGGGGGGGGAAAAAGTTATCTCCAGTAACTCCCAGGAGAAGGTGAACATCAGCTAAAGAAAACTGCTGTCTTAGAGCTCTACTGGCATATTTTATTTTTTTTACTCTGTACTGATGCAAGAGGCAAAAATTGCTACTGCATAAGATACCAAGTCTGGAGGGGAAAAAGGAAATGTTCTTATCATAAACTAAATGATAGCAAATTAAACCAGGTAACTAGTGTGATGATGGCCATTTGGCTAGAGTATAAACAGGTTTGGATTAATTGGCACTAATGAGGCTGTGCTATTTAGGGGTTTATATTTAAATACCAACTATTTTCCTTCCCGCATGTGTTGATGAAGCTCTTCTGGATGGTCTTCAGCGATTGGCATAAAAAAAAATACTGATCTACATTTTTGTATTTGTACCAGAAAGAATAAAGACAAATGTGCCATAAGGTATTTAATTAAAAAAAAAAAATCCAGAACAAACCAACAATAACTTGGAATATACCATCACACTGACTCTCAGAAGCCCCCTTCCACAAAAACCCAAGCTAGGTTAAGTGACAATGAATGTAATGCTCAGCTGGCTACAACACATATAATCATCTCTGGTTCTCTCCACAGCTTGTTTCTGTGTAACTATCTATAATATATTACTGGTTTTAAGAAAAGAGAGCTGGTACCTATGGAGGATACATACTTAAATAGTTTTCTTTCTCAAACAGAGGGGGAAAAAAGCTATCTTCTCCGGTGGCTGTGTGCTGCATATTGTGTGCTAATCTGTCCTGTTCCTACCTGTGCCCTAGGTTCTTCTCTTGCACCAGAATTCTTTGGGGTGTTGAAAAGGCAGAGAATATTGTGTGGTTCAACTACAGAGTTCCCTAAACCGGGGAAACCACCAAGCACCTCAGTGAGCCTCTGGGCTGCCTTCTGCAATGGAACGCAGTAGGCAGCACTGGCGAAGTTTTGCCTTGAAGTACAGAGTACATGTCATGAATTTTCTTTGCCAATAGATCTGTAAAGTCAAGTGCACAAATGTCAGCTTGAACACAATGATATCTCTGGGCATTATAGTTGCAGAACGATTCTTCTTACAAGGATCAATGAGCTTGTAAATTTTGCAGATAGTTTTGGATATTCTGTTAGAAGCGATGATCTGTCGTGTTTGCAGCTTGGCTTGGGCTTCTCCCTTTCCCAGGACAAATGGAGCTAAACCACCAGGATATTTGTGGTAGCTAGAAGGAAATATTAATTCAAAGTCCTCGTCTTGAGAGCTACATTTCTAACAATGGCTTTTTCTGCCATCTGTATCCTGCCTGTTCTGTCCTCGCGCGTCAGCACGGCCGTACACAAACACCCCCTCCTGTTTTTGAGAAAGAAAAGCTGAAAGAGGCTGAGCGTTGCACAATCTGGAAACAACTTCAGTGTAGCTGTGTACCTGCTATTTTCAGGAGCACAGACTGAAGAAACAATAATGCTGCCTCTGGCTTTGAGATCTCAAAATTGTCAATGGCACTTCAGCGTTGGGAACTGCGCTTGGTCTGCTGGGAGAACTTAGAGGCTGCTGACAGAGCTTAAAATGGGAACAGCATCATATCTATAGAGGGAGAGAAAAAAAAAAAGCCTTTGGGGGTTATGGCAGTGTGTTGCCGTGGAAATACTTGAATTGATCAGTTTTACTGTTCTATTAAAATACTTAACTTTTGAAAAGCTTAAAGCTGCGTCATTCAAGACTCAAACTTACTTTCGTGACTGCTTGTCAGCCACTCGTGAATATGAATACTGCAGAAGCTAAATTGTAGCTTTTTTTTTTTTTTTCATTTTCAGGTGAAATTGAATGACCTGAAAATGGATCAGTCATCTCCTGTGCCACCAGCAACCATTTTAGAGCAAACTGCCTTGCGGCTAGGATGCAGTCCCACAGATGAAAAACTTGCCTTTCACTTAGACGAAGAAGATGAGTTAAAGCATCTTCGTGAATGTTTCTATATCCCAAAAGTCAAGGATCTGCCTCCAAGTGAGAATTATAATTACAGTGGGGGAGCGGGCTGGAATGGGGAAGGGTGGGGCTTCACAGCTTCTGCATGTGTTTATCACAAATCTTTGGAAATCATTGTCGCTTATGAGATAATTGAGCAATTGCAGTCATATCTGGGCACACTATGTCCCTGATGTTGCTAAATCAATCTAGCAACTTATTCTAGCACCGAAAGCTTTATGCTCTCATTCCCATCCCGAATAAAATGCGAAGATACCGTACTTATGTAGTGCTTATGCTGTCAGTCAGCTGCTTTGAACAATATAGTGACTGATTGAAAATTATAGGCAGAAGCATTTCTATCTAATGGTTTGAAACGGCAATGCAGCTCACAATAGTTCAGAGCAGTTATTCCTTGGTATAATACAGTTTGGTATTATCTATCCAGTTACAATTATTTTAGTTAATGAGAGAGATGGTACATATATTATATTAACAGTTATGCCTTATTGCTCGTAGTAGAGACTATTTTCTTCCTGAGACCGAATGGAAGGCTATGCCTTAGCAGAAATAATTGATCTGAGCAAATAGTTCATAATGAAACCTTTTATTTGAAGATCTTTCCTACTTTCCTCATGAATTGCCTATAAATAGGTATCTGTACATGGCTTCAAAGTAGCCATGCAAAACGGTTCTTAATATTTTTCTGATTCATTCCTGGTCTTTTGGTTGTTTTGAGGAGCCTGTGGCATGCCTGGGCCTGGGAGCAGGGGTACCTGTGGGTGATGTAGTGAGAGAGGACCTGATGTGCAGGCAAGGAGGCAGGAGGGGTATGCGCAAGGGCTGGCAGGCTGAGAAGGAAATATTTGCTTTGGGTTAGCAGTCCCAAATCAGGGAAACTACAAAATGTCCTTTTTTTTTAAGAAAAAAAAAAAAAAACCAAAAAAAAAAACCAAAAAAAACCCAAAATAACCAACCAACCAACCAAAAATTATTATACCAACCACTGCTGCTGTGTCTGGCCAAAATAATGTTGGGAAACCTGGTGGAAGCACCCAGCTATAGAGGCAGCATGGTCCTGGGCTCTTCTCCTGCGTCACAAGTCCTATCTGGGTTTATTTTCAGCTCTCATCTCAAATACATGGGGAGCAAAACTGTGCCTGCTCTGCAGGTCCTGGTCATAGCACAGTGGAAGCTGAAGAAATTAGTATGTTACTTCCTTAGATGATGAACATATGTAGGCATAGTCATTCTCCTCCTTTTCTGCCCAGGCAGAAAGCATCTATTGAAAATTAAAGGAAAATACGTCCTAGAAATTCCTTGCAAAATGTTTTCATTTTCTAGTAAATGCAGATTCAACTTTCTGCAGATGTTGTTTTTTTTTCTGAAAAGTGCAGTACTGATGGCATATGAGACATTACGGATACATTCACCAAATTATGTCCAGTAAAGACCTGTGATAGGAAATGGTATCAATTGTCTGAATTTCTGGACATCTTTTGAAACGGTAGTTGTCTTCAGTATCTTTTTGCCTAGCAATGATGAATGTTAGGAATGTAGTATGCTTGTGTCCTTAGGACATGGGGATGATAAATCTTAGTTCTCTGCGTAGTGATGGTATTGGCTTATCTTTCCTCACATATAAATCCTTGAGTTTTGCTATTTATATTATTCAGAGCAGAACTGGACACTTTACAAATATTTAAACTGCGTGCTTCCTCCGCACGGAGGAGGTGTTCTCAGCCTGTCTGCCAAGAAGTCGTTTTCTTCTTTTTTTTTTTTTTTTTTTTTTTTTTCCCCCCTGGTCGCTTAAGACAGTTTCCTACACCCCATCTGTTTGTTTGGGTATGACTGTTCTGTACTCAAAGCCACTTTAGCTGTCACCGTGCTGCTAGTGCAGAACCTCCAGCACGCTGTAGACACAGGAGATGTGAAGCATTCCTCCGAAGCTGAGAAGATGCTGGAAGGCAGCTCGTGTGGGCATTACACTCCTGCCATTAATATAGGTATCCCATTGCAATCCAGCTGAACCCGAGCTGCAGCCATGTCTTCAACTCCAGTGTGTCCAATATCTCTCAAGAATACGAAAAGTCACTGTTCAGTGGCTGAGCAGCTTCAGATTGAAGAATCTTTCTTCTGAGAAGTACGTAGAGGTTTCAATACCCCTGTGACACTTTTTGTTGCTTCCCTTCCAGCTTCCACTATTTTTTGGTTTTCAATTACCATAGTATTTAGTCCAAAGTCTGCTAACGTGTATTTTTCTGAATTACTATAATGTTTAGTGCTGACACTATGTGTGTGTGTGTATATATATATGTTTTAGTGAAGCTAAGCAGCCTGCAAAGTAGTACCAGTTGAACAGCACAGAGAACCCATCATTCGTCTGTTCCCAAATTGAGGGGTTTTCCCCTCCTCTTTTTCCCCTGTCTCTCTTTTCCATTTTTTTTCAGCTTTCATCAGGAACAGATTCGCTGCTGAAAAACAGCAGGGGTGTAAATATATATATATCTACATTGTGTGTCTATATGATAGAGGCAGCTCTCCCTTGACATTTATCTGAGTATAGGAGCGGATCCTAGATAACATGCTTCTGAAGATAAATGTCATTACAGATATTAGCCATCAAATATTCTTTATATATTTACATAAAACATTACAATGAGGTTTTAAAATGAAGCCTTAAAAGAAGCAGATGAGAACATCCATAGGAGACAACTGTAAGATGACGCACATAAAA
The DNA here is from genome assembly GCF_036417535.1 of Chlamydotis macqueenii. Taxonomy (NCBI): domain Eukaryota; kingdom Metazoa; phylum Chordata; class Aves; order Otidiformes; family Otididae; genus Chlamydotis; species Chlamydotis macqueenii. Next base: position 5,023,559 of record NC_141561.1, on the reverse strand, counting down.
AACATTTAGAAAGTCATTATAATAGCTTAATTTCGTTATCAACTTGTAAACTGTCACAGCTGTTTGTTTGTTATATCGATCAAGTGGAAACCGCTAGCAGACTAATTCCCTGGCAAATCTTTGCGTTTTTATGTTGAAGCATGAGGGATGAGGCTCAGGTAAGCAAATAGGAAAAGATGACAGCGGAAGATTTAAAGAAGTGTTTGGATCTCCTTGCTCTTCTCCAAGCTGACAACAAAGTCTCTTTAATGCTTTTTCGTGCGCTGAGGGGAGGTAGGAATGGCTGGATTGCGGTTGGCAGCTGGGTGCCAAATCACCAATCTGATTAAGACTATGGCTTGTTCTTTGTCATCTTGTAAAGGAATAGAGCATCATTTGGGTTTCTTGGGAATAGAAAGATGTCGCAGAGTGAAAGCGTTGAGCTATATTTCCATGAAGAGATGCTTAAAGGTAGTGGTTAATCATATAAATCTGGCTCTTTGTTTGGAGGGCTTGTGAGGGGAGTATAGGAAGGTGTGAAAGAGGTGATCTTATAAACAGATGTAGCCTTTCCTTTCTGGTTAATAAAGACATTGTATTTTTCCCTTTTTTTTTTTTTTTTTTTTGGACTGAGTATTTCTGAAAATAAACCTGCTTTTTCTTTGAGGTTTAAAAGGTATAGAAACACGTCTTTAATGTAGACAAATGGGTAGATTTAGTATGCAAAATAATGTACGTTATTAATTCTGACTAGTTTGCACGAATCTGAGTATGTGTGAGTAATTTATAACGTATCTAATTAATCTTAATGTAAATTATTGTTCATGGGTTTTTTATTTTATTTTTTTTATTCAGGCTACTCTAAGGACTAAGGACACAGTTCAAAAATTATCTCCTGTTTGTTTTTCACCAGCCTTTATTTAATCAATTGTGCTTATTTCCTATTTTAATATTTTGATATATATTACATGTGAACCACAGATCCTCCAGAAATAAAAAGGGCCAACACTGTGAGAAATTAGTAGAGTAATTTGGGGAAAGACAAGCGCTAGTCTTAAGAAAACAAAAGCATTACTGTCAGGAGTATCACAGTGGTTGAGAAAATGCTGGAGCACAATGGTGCACTGGTCAGGAGAAGCCGTGAAATGGCAAAGATGCTTCAAAAAACAAGCCTAGTTTGGGAAGTAGCAGTGGTCCAAAAAGAGTCTTTTAGTTCTGTCAGAGAGGTGGAATCAAGCAGCTTTTTGTGAATAGGAGAAGAGTACAGCTCAATGCAAAGCTGATAAAATATACCTGGACTTGTGCAAGGCATTTGACGCTGTCCTGCATGACATCCTTCTCTGTAAACTGGAGAGACATGGGTCTGATTGATGGACCACTCGTGGATAAGGAATTGACTGGATGGCTGCACTCAAAGGGTGGTGGTCAGTGGCTCAATGTCCAAGTGGAGACTGGTCACGAGTGGTGATCCTTAGGCGTCTGTGTTGGGCCTGGCCATGTTTAACATCTTTGCTGGTGACTTGGACAGTGGGATAGAGTGCACCCGCAGCAAGTTTGCTGACAACACCAAGCTGTGTGGTGCCATCGAAACGCTGGAGGAGAGGGATGCCATCCAGAGGGACCTTGACAGGCTGGAGAGGTGAGCCCGTGCCAACCTCATGAAGTTCAGCCAGGCCAAGTGCAAGGTCCTGCACCTGGGTCGTGGCAATTCCAGGCACAAATATAGACTGGGCAGAGAATGGATTGAGAGTAGCCCTGAGGAGAAAGACTTGGGAGTGCTGGTGGATGAGAAGCTCAACATGAGCAGGCAATGCCCTCTTGCAGCCCAGAAAGCCAACCGCATCCTGGGCTGCATCAAGAGGACTGTGGCCAGCAGATTGAGGGAGGTGATTCTGCCCCTCTGCTCTGCTCTCATGATATCTCACCTGTGTCCAGCTCTGGAGCCCCCAACATAAGAAGTTGGAGAGGGTCCAGAGGAGGGCCACAAAGCTGGAGCACCTCTCCTATGAGGACAGGCTGAGAGAGTTGGGGCTGTTCAGCCTGGAGAAGAGAAGGCTCCAGGGAGACCTTATAGAGGCTTTCCAGTAAGTAAGGGGGCCTACAGGAAAGATGGGGAGAAACTCTTTAGCAGGGCCTTTTGTGACAGGACAAGAGGTAATGGTTTTAAAATAGAGGGAGGTAGATTAGATGAGACATTAGGGAAAAAAAAAATTACAATGAGGGCAGTAGAACACTGCAACAGGTTGCTCGGAGAGGTGGTGGATGCCCCATACCTGGAAACGTTCAAGGCCAGGCTGGATGAGGTTCTGAGCAACCTGATCTGGTTGGAGATGTCCCTGCTTCTTGAAAGAGGGTTGAACTAGATTGCTGTTAAAGGGCCTTTCCAACCCTAATGATTCTATAACTCTATATTAAAAAAAAAATCCAAAGTAACAGATGTAAAAGTAGACAAATATATCTTGTTGAAGAGGTAATGCCGTTGTTCTCCAACAGTGACCCAAGAGGCATTTTTGTTTAGAGAGGACTGAGGTGCAGGAAAAGCAAACTTGTTTGTGATTCCTTACCTGTTTGAATGCTTTACTGGAGCATGAAGAGTATTAGTGAGATTTAGAGCTCCAAATTCTTGAGCAAAGATCCTTCTCTCTGTTCCCAGTAAGACAGTATTGTGTTTCTTGATAGGAAAAGAACTGTTAATAGAACCAATCTAGGAGCATGGATAATATTTATGCCTCTCTGTTTTCATTCATATTAGAATAGAGATGAAAAACAGACTTAGTATCTGTAGAACAGATTAGGCTGAAATTGCTCTCTGACTTATGCTTTTTAAAGGCTTCTAAGACTTTAATTAAGAAATTACCCAAGTTGTCTATACTTTTGAAAAATGTGTTTCTGGTGAAGTTCAATGAAGTTTGTACTTGTTAGTGCAAAAGGCAGTTTGAGACCTTTTCCAGGCATCTAATCTATTTTTCTACAGCCCTAACATAAAATTTCCACAGACAGAAATGCACTCTTATCATTTGTTTCTAGCATGTATCTTAATACATTCATTCATTTGATATTTTTTCTGAGGTATATCAACTGTATTTATGAAATATGTGTAATGTTCGCTTTTGGGGCGTTGTAAGTATATGTACAGGTGAATGCAAATTCCTTACTGCTTCTAGAAGGTCACCATCACTCGTCCCTCCAATAATCTCTAACATGAGAAATAATAGGAAAAGGCAATGTTTGGATTGATAGATGATGGCACGGGATAATTAGATTGTTCAGAACCTCACTAAAGCAATTATTTATAAATTTCTACCGCCTTGCTTTTCTCCTAATCATTGAAAGGATTTGTCAACATAGATTTCCTCCTCAGATGATGATGATGACGTGAAGTGCAGCCCACAATATATGCTGACAAGACAAGAACTTTTGAGACTGCCTTAAAATATTTTGTGCAAAGACTACATTTTCCTAAATAGAGATTTAATCATGCAGGAAGAACTTACGTGAAAGACACAGCTTTATCTAGTCTTAACTTTTATTAAATGCACGATTCAAGTAGTTCCATAATTTGGAGTAGGAATATATTGATAATGGAAAAAAGTGGATAGCCTGGTGAGGAAAATGCTCCCTATTCACTCACCATTGGTTAGAGATCTGACAAAATTGGTACCAGTGCCTTCTTCCCGTGCAGCCCTGGAGACCTGGGGATTTAATGCTGCCTGAACTCACACTAACTCCAGAGAAGGTATAGATAGACTCAGCCTAACATTGCAGGAGGGAAAGAGGAATAAATGCTTGTGGATTACTCCACTGTTTTCCTCGTTAGACCCCTTTACAAGGTCACTTGCATGGTGTCCTGGGAAGACGGTCAGGATGTGGCACCTCCAGTTGTACGTGGGGACCACCGTGTCCCAGGGATGTCCAGAGCAGGTAGAGCTCTGGGTGGTGGCACATGTGTGTGTGCACACATGTGTGGTGTCCATCCTGTGTGTACCCCACGAGTGTGTTTTTTTCTGTGGTGTCCCTCCCGCAGCTGATCTGAGCCTGGTGAACGGAGAGGAGAGCTGCCTGTACTTTGCTGGGAATTCTCTCGGGCTCCAGCCAAGAAAAGTTAAAATGTACTTGGATGAAGAACTGGACAAGTGGGCTCGAACGTGAGTACACCACTGGGTATGCGAGATACTAACTCATGCTTCAGATGAGCATTTGTTTTATTTTGGGATTTGCCTTGGAAATACTTGAATAACAGTGTGTTAAAACCACTACAGCCCCCGAGTAAAACATGTTCAGTGTTTCCCTAGCACTATTTATATCTCCTTTAAAGGTATGAGCAGTAAAACAGGCAGAGAAACCTCCAGCTGTGATAACCTGTGCTTGCTTTGGCCCATCTGGAGGACCCGCACGGTTTAACCATCCCCATCCGATTGCTCTGCATGTTTATACACAAGACGCACAAACTCATGCTGGTAAGCATGAATCAGTTGCAGACCCTGCGATTTTTCAATTAGTGTTTCTAACTGCCTGTGATTCAGCCCACAGGCCTTGCGAGGGCCGGTTCCCCTTGAAATAGCATCGAGCGCAGGTTGTGCTGCTGCCTTTTGGCTCCTCTTGAACCAGGTCTCTGCCTGACAAGTTCATTTTATTTAGAAAGAAGCGTTCCTGTCTTCTCAAGAGCATCTCAGCTGAGGGTGGATCACAGTGAGCTCTGCTGATTGGAGCTGATGTGGGAGAGACAGGAGGACAAAAGAGGGACATGCTGTAGCATTGCAGGAAAGGGGCATTGTCATCACAGCCAATGGGAAACTTTCAGATATATAGTGGAAAAAAAGATTTTTAAAAAATTTATTATATTTTGTTTCCATGGGGAATCTGTGCTTTGAGGTGTCCAGCACCTCCCTGAGCAGCTGGAGCAGGGATGAATAAGGGAAACCAGGTTGCTGAAGGCAGGAGAGGAAAATAACATCCACGTGAGTGAGTGAGCTGAGAGAGATGAACACTTCTGAAGGGTGCGGCAAGTGAGGGGAACAGCTGTAATTTCATGGTGAGAGAGCAGAGGAGATATGGGGAGGCAGAAGAGGAAATAATTCTGCAAACTGGACGGCTTTGTTTCAGTAGAAACAGTCTAGATGGAGGCTTCACAATGTGGATGTGAAAACCCTGTAGCTGCCGTTCCACTTGCTAGTATGTGAATGCTGTGGGTTAATAAAAACGGTTTGCTGATTCCTATTTATTATTTGTATTCTTATAAGTGGGAATAAGGTTGGGAATGAATGTGAACCTTAAGAAGCACTCACTCCTCCTGGTTATTCATTCAGCACAGCACTGCAGTTTCTCCAGTCATTTGAAAAAATTGCAACCCTGTCCATTTCTATATGATAATCATACTTTATCAGGGAAACAGCTGAGCTCTTTCAAAAGGTAAAAGTCAGATAGCACTCTTATCTGTTAGAGTGATGCGCTGGGAGCAGAAACATATTTCAGCTCTTTGGCTGTACCTTTTCAGTGGTTCACTTCCATTTTTGTATTTGTCTTTGCTACAGTGAAGGATTTTTTTTTTTTTATGATTGTAAAAACCCCAAAGAAAAGGATAGGCAGCATGTTTCTCCAGAAGATGAAAAGTGCCTTCAGTAGCTGTATCTAAGGGGGAAATATGGCTGAGCATGATTTTAAGAGGGAGCAAATCTAGAAAGGCTGTTTGGCGAAAGTACAGCTTGGCCCCAAACACCTTGCCAAAAATAAATCAGAAAGTTAAAAAAACAAAACAAAACCAAAAAAAAACCAAACCAAAAAAAAAGCCCATAGTCCCCCAAAAAAACCAAAAACCAAATCCAAACTAAACCCAGAAAAAACCCAGAACCCTAAGGCAAGTGAAAGAGTCAAGGTAAGGTCAAGCTAAACTTGAGAAGAGCAATGTATGCTTCAAGAACCTGATGGGTGGGGTAGGGTGCCTGGGGCTCCAGAGGAATAGGTGCTTTTATTCTAGTCACTGAAGACAGCTTAGCAAAATCCAGTCTAACGTAGTAGCAGCTGTTACCAGCTGAAGCCTGTTCAATGGCTTGTGTGTTGGCAGTGTGGAATTTGGTGGCTGTGTCTTAAATAAATAAGTAGCGAGAACCTAAGAAATGACATGCAAATTGGGTACATCCTTCAAGTCAGCAATGACATAGATTCTGACTCTCTTATAAATTGGTTTATTGCATTTTCTGTTTGTTGTGTCTTGGGACTCATCTCTATACTTGTCTGTTTAAATGATTTTCACTGTTTATAGCTGATGGCAGGAGTGAAAAGGAAGATTACCCAGTAGCTGTTGTCAAGGGTAGGGAAGCTCGTAGCTTTAGCTTTGTGTGGTGTTGGCAACTTATTAGAGTAAGGCCTGGAGAGAAAGAGGCTTTTTCATGCAATTCTTTCTTGTTATGTTCCCTGTTATAGTGTGTCACTGTCCCTTTTTTTAAACCCCACCTTTAAATGGTGAGTTATAGCTTTCTGCTCTTACATCTGACTCCCACATACCCGTTCTGTTTTTGTATTCTTTTTTTCCACTTCCCTTAGTCCTCTTTCTTTTTTTTTTTTTTTTTTTTATACTAATATATAAAGACTACAAATTCAAGCCACTGGCATTTTTAGTATGGATTAAAAAAAAAAAAAAAGAGCCTTTTAGACTTCATCTTTCTTTCTCTTTTGATTTCCACTAAATCCAAGATTTATTGAATGAGGGGCAAAAAGGGATGAAAAGGGATGTCTCTTCTGTGCTTAGCCTTGAGTAGCCAATAATTCAGTTTTTTGAATCTAAAAGACCAAGGTTGAGGTGACTTATTTGGTTGGATGAAGGCCAATAGGTGCTTTGCAGTGTCTTGTTTTCCCTTTCTCCCACCACAACTGTTTAAACAACTAATGTATTTTATAGAATCATTATTGCATGCACACATACTCGCTGCAGCGGGCAATGTCTCTCAAGTCTGCTTAACTCATTAAAGAGGAACTATTAAAACAGAAGGGAGCCTGCCGTAGCCGGTTGTTATGCTCTTGTGCGGGGCTGGTAGGGTGACTGGGGAGTGGAGAACCTGCTGAATGGAGGTCTTGAGGATTAGAGTTGTTTAGTTGAGCAAAATGAAGACTGAGAGGAAAAAATATTGTTCTCTGTGACTGTATCAAGGGGTAAACATCAGGGAAAAAAGGAGCCACTTATGTGAAATAACATGCTGGCACAGTAAATATAAGCTAGGAATTAATAAATTGAGGCTAGAAACTAAATACGTATATATACTTCTAAGTGTTTGAAGCAGTCTGACAACGTGCTTTTGACATGAATACTGTCTACCAAAAAAATCCAAGTCTGCGGAAAGCTTTATAATATAGCACCTGTGGTAGCCAAAGACTCTTTTCAGTGAGTGAAAAGGTCTCCTTGGTTCTATGTGCTGAACTAATCCTGCAAGATGTAACAGTCCTGCAAGCAGGAGTGCGACTTGGCAGGGCTTGGTCATGTTCTGTTTGACAGACCCACTTCTGCCGTTCGGCAGGAGTCATCTCTGCTTTGTGCCTTTCAGCAGGTTGTATGTTAGAGCTGTAAATGCCTGGTTTAATGCCTTGGGTTTTTTAGCTTTTCCTTCGATCTACTGCTGCTTACAGTTCTCTTTCTTTGGATATGTCTTCCTTTCTTTTGGCTATTTCTTTGCTTGAAACCATCGTCAAACTTAAGAGTCTGTATTGGCTCATTAAATACCTTGCATCATTTTTGGCAAAGAAGCAAGAAGGAAATTTCCACTTGAACAAGATTTGGATGAGTGCAGAAGATTCCTGAAGCTGGCAATTAATTTAAATCCTTTTTGTTACCTCCTTTGCAACCCTGGGATCATATCAGAAAATGTGTTTCCAACTTCCCTAGCGAGCTTTAAATCAACCAGACCTCAGCGAATAAAATGTGGCATTGCGATTTCTTGCCAAATTGAAAATAAAATGGTAACCAACTAAAAATTAATTTGCGCAATGAGAAGCTCTCACAGTAGTTTAAGAAATAGTTCTGTTTGTGTGATGCTTTATGATTTGGTTGGCCACATTTTGCATTCATTAATTTTGGTGCCTCGATTTAAATCTCTCTTGCTACCTAGGGTGCAGTGGAAGCAAAACGAGACTTAGGCTCTTTGTGTCTGAGGGGAATGTCAGAACCACTGCAGTTGTGTCCTTAAAGATTATTACCCCGAGTGCCTACCAGAGCTGAGAGAGGGGTGGCGTAATATACAGAGATATAAATTCTCTGAGGCAGAGCATAGAATTTTACAACCTAAGTGTAATAGGATGTATTGTGCCATCAGCAAAGGCTACTGAGTTTCATGTGATTAAAATAAAAAAAAGGTCCAAGAATATGCCTTTAACTACCATTTTAGCTGCAATAATTTTTATCTCTTGGCATTTATATTGGCCATCAAGCGGGAGGCAAGCTGTAAGCTGTGCTGTAATAATAATAATATGAATAATAATTAATGCTAGCTCTCCCCTCTTTCAATATACTAAATTTCCATGTTTTCAACTCAAAATAAAATATTCTTATGCCCAAAATCTTGTATTTGTTTTCATGATAATGTAGAAATCTATTCTGAAATTTTGTTGGTCTTGTGTGCTGGTAGAGAGAGCTTTCATCTGTAAATTCTCATTAGAAGGACACTAATGGCTATAAAATCAGAGAAAGTAATGAAAGAGAATCCCACAGGTAGTTAGGGCTTCTTTTTCCTATCTTATTATGTTTGTTATGCTGTTTCAGAAATACAGATCCCCTTGGGCTGGAAGCCACTGAAAAACTTTGTGGTGGGTTATTTATTTATTTATTTATTTATTTTTTATTAACAGTCTATATTACCCCAAAGTCTCTTGATCACTATATTACAGTTAAGAATAAGAAGGGAAATTAGCAATAAATGTCTTGCTGTTTGTGAAACATACTCCACTGTCTTCAGGGAAAGCAGCTGCGTTACGGTCTGATAGAAGGGAGGAACTTCTAGCACTAATCCTGCTCCTTATTGCATTTTCTCCCCTACCCACCTACTGCCTTTATTCCTCATCTATGAAATGTTCCTGCAAATGAGTGCTGTTTCACACTGTCCGCTTTCTGCTATCAAGGTCTCATCAGAGAGCAATTCTAAAATGGAGAAAAGCGGTCAGCTAATCTACCGCAACCTTACCCAGACTAGGGATCGGCGGCGTCCTTGTCATCTGCGTAGAGTTTGACTTGTTGAATATAGGGAAGATATTTTATTGGAGATGTTGAGTGTGCCCCTCCTTCAGCTGTTGACCTAAACTAGTCCAAAAAGAAATGGTATTACATAAAGATAAGAGGCTTGAAATAGTTAATACAAGTTGTGCTTTATGCAGCAGATCCTCTTTCCTTTAGGACCATGGTTCTTTTGGAAATATCCCTAGGAGGCGTGAATTAGACCAAAGTCAATCAGAAAGGGTCCGACTGTAAAACATCCAGGTAGTTTTTGTGGGAGACAGAACAAAATTCTCCCTGAGAAGGGAAAGTAGGAGGTGGATGGGGAAAACCAATCTTTTAAATAGCCTTAAGATGGGGACTAATTAGTAGTGTCTCATATGCCCTCCTTTCTCATGTTGTAAACTCCCAGACATCTTCTTGTGATTTTGAGTGAACATTGTGGGCCTGCTCTTCTTTAAAGGCTTCTTAATTCTTTTTTTTTTCCTTTTTTTTTTTTTTTTCCCTCCATCACAACTTTTATGTGTGGGGGTTTTTTTGTTGTTGTTTTTTTTTTTTTTTTTTTTCCCTCTCTGCTGAGTTTCCTACCAGCTTTATCCCTGTTTTGAAAGCTTTATACTTGGTTTGCCTCAGCCACATGCAGCCTGGCATTTCTGACTCGGCAAGTACCCCGTGGTGCTCAGCAAATATGAAAATCATCCAGTGTGAGATGAAAGCCCAGAGCAATGTTCCCCTGGATTAGCACCATTATTACTTTTCTCAATCTGCCTTCATTTGCATTTAAATCTGTATGCTACATCCTGCATGTTTAAGAAACTTTGAAAATATTTATTTATATATGCATGGTGGCTACCTCAGAAGTTTGCTTCTCTGTCACATTGGAAGCAAAAGTTAGTTCAGAGCACTTAACCCAGAACTGAAGGTACATATCCATCATTTCAGAGTAGTGATGCATTTGGGTTTAAGGTGCCCGTATGATCCACCGTAAAGAGGAACAGTGTGCAAAGTAAAGTTTTTAAATGCTCTCTGTCAAACCAAAAAGCTTTGTATTCACTTAGATCTAGAAAAATTTGGCAGGGAGAAGAGAAGCAATAAAAATCAGCAAGCAGCACTGTTTGGGCAGGTGCTTCTGTGCATATATGTGAACTATCTGCTGGTTTACGCAGAAGGGTGAGTTCAGACAGGAGATCCAGGAGCACAGAAATTGTTTCTGACAAGAAATATTTCTGTCTGGGAGCAAGGCAGTATTTGAGCCTGCCATCCTCTGTGCCTTACAATGTTCAGCTAGAAATGCAGATGGAGTAACTCTGCAGGGTGATCTCTGCTCTCTGCGCAGTTGACGCAAGCGGGGTTAGCGGGATGCCATCCTGCACTGGGTACCACCGTGCCCTTTCCCGGCACGCTGCTCCCAGAGCCTCCCTGCACCCATGCAGCCGCTTCCAGAGGGCTTGTGAAAAAGCTGTCCTCTAATTTTGCGGGATTTCTAGAAGAATTTTGGAGGCCAAAATAGTTTTCAAGCAATGGAAAACCTGTCAGAAACCAACAAATGAATTGAATTTGCTAAGAGCTTGAACGGCACGATTAAAGTGTTGTGCTCAGCTTAGGTGAGTCTACTCCTCCAAAAGTGGGATCTCCAAATCAGGTACGTTTCTTAGGATTGATCCAAAGGAAACAGTGTATGTCTTCATCATTTGCCTCTTCCTTTTCAGAGGTGTTCATGGACATTTTAATGGTCAGCGCCCGTGGGCTTTGGCAGACGAGTGCATCCTGGACCTGATGACCGAGCTAGTTGGTAGGTGTGGACTGCAGGGAAAATATTTCTCTAGAAATGAAAACAAGTTTGGTTTCTTTTAAGACTGGAATTCCTTAAACTCTGCAACCAGAATTTCTTGCATTCTTTTGCTTTAAAGTAGTTTTTCTGACTGCCCTGTGCACAGACTGGCACTTTATTTTAAGGCTGCAAGAGAATTAAGAGATTAATATATGTGATAATATATGAGCATATGCATATCGTGAAACTAATTGTGTCAAAGGATTTCTTGGAGCATCATAAACCACTTGGTCAAACACGTGAAGCTCTTTTAGAGGGCACTTGGCATTACAGATTCTCAGTCTCTCTCCTAGAAGTAAACCAATGAACTTTCCCCTTTGAAAAATGATTTCTATCTAGACATTTTCTGCTTTTTATCCTTTTTCTGCCACTAAATCTAGCCTCATATTTGAGAACTGCTTATGTCAATGAAGCGGATAATTGGGGCAGGACCTGCTATTTGTCAGTTCCCATTACCCTGCAGTACCCTTTGAGGAGCCTGCAGTGCTGCAGGACCTTGGCAGCAAATGCACCTAGTTATTCTAAAGACTGAGAAGGAGCCCCTGAGACTTCTCCTGGTGAGTTTGCCAGCCATGAAAGCAGTTGTCTGAGTCTGCAAACCTCTTACTCTAACCTACGTGAAGTTGCTGAAATAATCTTTCACTGGGGTTTCCTTCAGAGTTGTTGCTGTCAGAAGAGGGAAGAGAAATGATCTTGGCAGAGTCTCCCCAGCCTCCCCAACAGCCACTGTCAAGGCTAGGTTAGTAGATTTTAGTGAGATTTGGCTGGTATTTCAATTTAACTATTGAAGGCAACTGTCAATACTGACTGTCTGAACTGAATTATCATGTGTTCATTCGTGCTTTCACTAAGGAAAAACATTACGGTTAAGTTGATCTACTGTACGGTAGATTTTGTCTCGTAATTTCTCCTCCAGCTATAGACAAGTGCTCAATGAGAAAGTTATGTTTTTTCTCCTTCAAGAGAAGCAAATGGGGTCTCAACAACTGGAAACAGAGACTTTAAGGAATGTTTCATGACAGGTTTATTTACATATTTATAAGTAAGGTCACTTCCTGACTTCTTCATGTAGTTTCCGAACAGCTGAAATACTGGATATTATTATTGGAGCAGAGCAAATATAAGAAATTGTTATAGCTGGTCTATCCATGATGCAGGGACTAAGACGATGTAAATATCTGAGTGACTACGCCAGGCATCACTGGGCTATGCAGAGCGATTTGATCTGCAGAATGAAGTAAAAACCAAAATGTAAATTGGTTGTTCTGATCTTGGAAGTTGCTACCTTAATACTTGGTATTGCTCAGGAGGTTAAGAAACTACTTTTCTTGCTTTCACTATGTTCAGGGGCAAGCTCAGCACAGTCATCTGTTAACTATCATAGAACATAAAAATGTGAGAAAGTAAAAGGGTTGGAGGGTGGTGAAATGCTGAACACGGCTGATTTAGGGATTCCTCTAGCTTGACTGATCTGTCCTGGCAAGGAGATGTTTTCTCATTCTGGTAGGGCATCACTGGGAAGCTGTGGGCAGGTGGGGAAATGTGACCTGTCACACAACTAGCCCAATGCATAGTAAGGGCTTTTAAATTGGAAACCTTGAACTGAATTACCTGAAGGGTGGAAAATTTATCTTATATCTTATGAGAGTGGAAGAGTAGTCACACTACCTACTTTCAGGCACTTAAATTAGTAAAGTAACAGGTAGGCCATCAGTGCTCTTCACGGAACCAGGAGAGAGCCAAGATCACCCAAAGGGCAGCTCAAAGCACGCAAATTACCATCCTTCTCTACATCGCCTTCTGTGAACGTTTGCCTCTGCTCTGTGTGCAAAACATGGGCCCCCGTGAACTCCCCGCAGGGTGTCGGTGTGGGCTGAGCACTGACCACCTGCTAGTGCCAGGATCGATTTAGCCTCAGCTTTAGGTTAAGAGTCACTGCAGAAAGTAGGGAGTCAGGCTGCGACTTTTTTTTTTTTTTTTTTCCCATAACCATCTATCTTGTAGAGGCTGCCAGCTGAGAGTGTATTATAATATTTGTTTAACTAACAGTATTCTGGGTGTTAGAAGAGGGGAATGAGAGCTTTGCTTAAACTTCATCTAATTTCTTATTCGTCTCCCTATTTTCTTTTCTTTTCCAAGTTCTATATGACACTGATGGTTTTTTTTATCACAATGGCCAGACTACACTGAACTTATTATAAATTTGTTAAACTTTAAAATATATGTTTAAAATTTCTATATATAAAAAAAAAAGATGACTGAGGTCACCCTATCATTAATCTATTTTGTTTTTTTTAAATTCTGTGTTGGGAAATATTTCATAGTCCTGTTATTTTCCTCAGTAGCAAAGGGCATGTCAACATTATCAGTTTGGATTTTGTTCTTTGGATTTTTTTTGGACTTTGTTTAATTGAATTATAAAATGTGGTTTGGGTTCAAATATGGCTGTCAAATTCACCCCAACAGGGTTTTATTTCTGTAATAACCTCATAGCTTTTTTAAGGATCTAGGTGAGCAATTCTTAGAATGCAAATGGATTAATATTTCCCAAATAATGGATGTATCATAATAAAACCTGATTTTTAAAATGGTAGATTATAGGGAAAAGGCTAAGAGAATAAATGCAGGAGAAATGCTACATTAAAATGCTCTCTTCCAATGTGATATTTATGGTTAAGTACTGTTTTCCAGTAAGGTTTAATAATGGGTAAGTATGAGCTGAGTGAGTTTTGAATTTCTTTTTTTTTTTTTTTTTTTTTTTGTGAATTTAATGTAAGAATATAAACGGAATTTTACCCTGTTTTTTATTCAATATTTAATATGTTATGGAGGAGGAATTGTCATTTCTCACTCTAAGTAGCAGTAGTAAGTAAAAAAATAATTGGAGAGATTTATTCAGGAATGGACTAAAGACTGTAAAATATCTTTGTCTGTTTAATGGTTTATAGTGCTATAACACCTTGTTTATTAAATGCAGCCATATTTTCTTGTTCAATGAAAATTACAGTGGTAAATACATTGTGAAATGCAGAGTCAAGGTCAATGGAGGCCACAGCTTTTTTATTTTTTTTCTCCTACGCTCACGCCAAGTGGCATAACACGGTGACGGTAATCTCAGCTTCTCCTACCAGGCTTTATTAAAACATTACAACCTTGGCAGGATCACCTTCTGATGGAACAAGATTAACTGTATGGCTGCTGCTGCACGATGTGCTCGGGCAGGTCTCTGTTGAGGGAAGACTGAATGCTGAGCAGATTTGGAGTGACTTTGAGTGATAAGGATTATTTGAAATAACCAAACTGTTTTCAGAATTGGGGCCCTTGGCCTTTTTTTCATTCATTTTACAAAATGCTTTTTACTTACTCTGGCGAGGATCAGGCTCCCACTGCAGTCAAAGAGAAGAAGGATGGCAGTGTCTGCCTAACGCAATCATAATTGTCTCTGAAGTTGTACTTTGCAAATGCTGCTTCCTTTTATTAAAGAGGAGATTCATCAAGCAGAACATACAGGTTTTAGCCTGTCTTGGAGATATGGTATAAAGTTAGGAAATAAGGAAAGCAAACATAATTTTGTCTCCTGTGTGCTGGGTCTTTGAATATTGTAATAGGTTAATTGGATCATAGAGAGGTTGTTTTCTGAAACACAGTGCAGGTTATAAAGGATAACAGTTTTCCAATGACACGGATGAGGTTTGTTTTGTGGGCATGAAATTCAATAATGGAAAGCTTTTAATAAATATATAATTTACGGAAGACCAAGACTTACATGACAAATGTAGTGTCATATTTAATTTGGGATGCTAGCATGCAGCTAAAAGTGATCTACAGATTAACCATTTGTTTTATATGGCAACGGTACAGCAGGCAGGGGATTGCTGGTGCAGAATTTGCTGTGAAAGCCACAGATTTCATGAAAGGAGCAGAGGGAGGAATAAGAATAATACCGTTTCTTGATGCTATCCTTTTTTTCAGCCTCAAGAGTTCCATAGAAATATTAAGACTGCAAATAATACTGTTTTGAGCTGCAATCACTCTCTCTAGCTGTCTTCTGTATCTGCAATAGAACAGCCACAAGGTGACCTCTTCCAGCAGCATGGAGCCTGCAGATACTGTGCTATCAGAGGGAAGAAAAGAAAGCAAAGGAGAAGAGTTTAAGTGATGAAAAGAGCTTATTTTTTCCCTTTGAAAAACTAGGTCTACTTATATTTGTTCCCAGAAGCTTGATGATGTTCCTGGTGTCTGAAGGAGGGAACTTACCTCTTTTTCTTCATGGCTCATCCCCTGGACAGGTCCTCCAGAGTCACTGACAGCTATGGACAGATATTTCTGTCCAATACTTGGAGGTTTCAGGAACACAAAGAAAGGGCCTTGAATACCTCAATCAGAATGGTTCTTGGCTTTTCCTGTGGTGGCAAAAGCGGAGACCTGCTTGACAAGGATTTATTCATAAACCCTTCTCATTTATAGATTTCCATGTTCTTTGGATGTATTTGCTTGTATTGAGCACAACCCATGGTTATGTCTCTTTCCTAGGCTGGCAAGGTAATAACTCCATGAACCTAGACTCCATGGGATATGGTGGGAGTGTCTTGGTGTTTTTGATTACTTCACCCCGTGTTGGTTGGGACCTTGTGTACCCTCCAAGGCAGGGACAGAAGAAACCCAGAATTTGCCTCTCCATTTCTTGTGGCTCCCCTTACCTTTGTTAACCTAACATCGTATTTTCTTGTCCTCTTTATTGATCTCAAGAGTGGCTGTTGCCTTACCTGCCTGCTTACACTTGTCTTCATCCTTCCTTGTCTGCAACCTCTTCCCACCTTTGGCAAACTCCACCACTGGGGCAATGACTAGGGTGAGGTGCACGAGCCTGTCTTCCATCTGAAGAAGGCTCTCAAAGCAGTGACTTGTGTCAAGGGTGAATTACTGCTTCTCAACAACAGACATCAAGCAAAAGGGAAAGAAACACGAATCGATTTTCTTCATATCTCAGTGGCACCCTGCCCAACGCACAGTCCTTCGTCCTGCCTAAAACCTTTCACCAGTGGTTGATAAGGATTCAAGAATTTATTACTAAATAATTTGTAATAAAAATTAGTTGTCACTCTGCTAGCTCTGCCAGTTATTAGCTGTAGTCAAAAGGCATCTGTTATTAGCCTCCTTGGAGCAATTTGGGTATGACTTCTTTTTGCTAAGTTGCTACATTAATAATAGTCTGTTATATTAAATAGTCCACTTTTGCTAGATATTTTTTATTAGGGATGAGATTTAGCTTGACTTTACAGTAATCACTCACAATAGATGGTGGTCTCAATATGTTTTCTGACTTGTTTTACATATAAACTTATGCCAAAAATAGGCCTGCAAGTCTTGCTTTATATATAGTTGTCTGACCTGATTTTTGTCTGAGGTGTTAATGATAATAAATCCACCAGTATTTTGCTGGGAAATAGAAATACTTCATTGTTTTTTTTTTTTTGTTTTCTGTGGCTGACCTGAAAAAATAAATATTTCCCTGACAGTGTGGTGTAGTGAGTCAGACAAGAAATCTTTTTTCCTTTACTGTGATGACGGCTCAAATGTTTGTTTACTTTCCAGTTTTTAGAGACATTGACTGAAAATATACTTTTGCCTTCTCAACACTGTACTAGATTTCTATAAAATTGCAAAGAAAATTCCTAACTAGTTTTTTTATTATTACTGTTTCAGGGGCCCGAAGACATGAAGTAGCCCTAATGAATGGGCTAACTGTTAACTTGCACCTGCAGATGGTATGTCTTTGCAATAGTTATTTGATGTTGTGTTCATAAATATTTTTTCCTTTTCTTTGTGAATGTAAACAAAGTGTTTTCTGAGAACCTCACAAAGACAGCACTGAATGATAGCCTAACATTTCTTAAGCCTTGGAAGTTGTATCTTGAGTGATGCTTTGGCTTGTGCAAGACCTGATGTAACTGCATCCTGAGCCACATCAAGAGGAGTGTAGCCAGCAGGTCGAGGGAGGTGATTCTTCCCCTCTACTCCTCTCTGGTGAGACCCCACCTGCAGTACTGAGTCCACCTCTGGAGCCTCCAACAGAAGAAGAACATGGAACTGTTGGAAAGGGTCCAGAGGAGGGCCACGGAGATAAGAGGGCTGGAGCACCTCTCTTATGAGGACAGGCTGAGAGAGCTGGGGCTGTTCAGCCTGGAGAAGAGAAGGCTCTGGGGAGACCTGATAGCAGCCTTCCAGTACCTAAAGGTGGACTTACAGGGAAGATGGGGAGAAACTCTTTAGCAGGGCATGTTGTGATAGGACGAGAGGTAATGGTTTTAAAAGAGAGGGAGGCAGATTCAGATTGGACATAAGGAAGAAATTTTTTATGCTGAGGGTGGTGGAACACTGGCCCAGGTTGCCCAGAGAGGTGGTGGATGCCCCATCCCTGGAAACATTCAAGACCAGGTTGGATGAGGCTGTGAGCAACCTGATCTTGTTGGACATGTCCCTGTTCCTTGCAGAGGGGTTGGACAGAATGGTCTCTAAAGGTCCCTTTCAACCCAAACTATGATTCTGTGATCTGGCTTCACTCAATATTAAGCAGAAAATCTGGACAGAGAAATATTTCCAAGGACTCTGTAGGGGAAGTTTGAGCTGTTCTCGCATGTGCTGCATGTCGTTCCTCACCGAGGAGACCTTACTATTTAAGAAACATTTGCAAGTAACTTCTCAAATTGGAATTTCAAACCAAATTTTGAAGTTTAAGAAACAAGAGCTGAACTGTGAACAAGACAGATCTGTAATTTCAGTCAAGCTTAAAAAATGTGGTTGCATACAAGGGACGGTATTTTGAGTTATGGTGTTTTATATATATCTAAAAAGTGGTAAAGCATCTGATTTTAGATTTCTATGACATAGTGGCCATAAATATGGTTACCTTATGCACAGATCTCTCTGTGGTTACATACAGCCTGCCTCTGATTCTCTAGTATTTCCAAAGATTTGGTTCAATTGAATGAAGATGTGAAGCTTCATTTTGTGTGGTTCACACAAAAAGATGTATCGCTCAGATCTGCTCCTCTGTAACATGTCTGACTCTTGTTTAAATTGAGAAATCTGAAGCATGGAAGGATGGGGCTAAGTACAAGACAATTAGGTGCAATGCAGCCACACTTGTGCCAAACTGCTTGGGTGCACAGCCCGTGCTGAGCTCTTTGTAACCTCTGTTATCATGAACATGAAGGCTTGTAAGTCTTCTCTCAATCCTCTCAGCATCATGGCAAGCCCAACTTGCCTCCATGCAAGGAGCTGAGAAGGAAAGACCATTCACCCAAAGGTGCTGAGATGAGGTCTTTGCAGAAGGCTTGGTCCTTTGGCCAGGCTTGTTTCAGAGGAGAGGATGATTTAATAACTAATGTTTTAGGGCAGGAATGGAAATTCAATTCATTTGCACTCTTCAGCTGCTACTTTTTACTTGTGGGATGGAGCCAGGTGAAATCCCAGCTTTGCTGGCTGCAGTCAAAGCTTTGCCATTGATTCCTGTAAGTGCAAGTTTTCATTGCTGGATTTTTTGTGGCCTTTGTTATGGATAAATGAAATACTGTATTGTAACAGTTTCCTACTTTGATGAATGTTACATGGACAAAGAAACATTTGTAATTTCTGGGGGATTCTCTGTAGTCTGCATGAAAGTAAAACAGTCTTTATTAAGTTATATGCTGGGAGCACCTCTCTCATATCTACTTAGATACATTTTGACTTTTTTTTTTTTCTTAACAGCTATCTTTCTTTAAGCCTACTCCAAGACGCTGTAAAATTCTTCTAGAAGCCAAAGCTTTTCCCTCTGACCATGTAAGAAATTAATATTTCACCATATTTGTATTATTAATCATATTTTTCCAAAGAATATCAGTAGCCTGATTTGAATATTTATTAGCTCATCTTGTCCAAGTAACATTACAATAAAAAAATCTGTCAGAAGATTTTGAGCTCAGCATATTTTACAGATTGTAGCTTTATTCCTTTTGTTCAAATAAAAAATGTTACAGGAAGAAAAGATTGAATGGGTACATTGATTTATTAGTCTTTTAAAAGACATTGAGCAAACTACTGGCCTAAATCAACTGAAGTTGTAAATGTTTTATTAATTCTTGTTGCTGTTTTACTTTATGAAACCAAATCAATACAAACTCACAACATTAACACTTATATATCCCCAGACAGAGATGGAAATGTTTGTTCTTAGTACTTTGGATTACTAGTTCAAACATAATTTGTCTGCTATAAAATAGGAGACAATAGCCCATGCATCACAGCTTAGAGCAAATTAATCTTTGAGTTTGTGGCCCACTGCTGCTTTATAATCAACACTGTAAACTCGTGGAAATTGATAACAAATTTGATCTCTAAGGTGTGATAAAAATGAGTCAAGCTACGAACAGGTATATTTGTAATGAAGATGGCGGCACAGATGTATAAACCTCAAATTGCCTTTATTCTAAGTAATGTTCACATTAATCCCACGTTTGTTCCAAGCACACTTGTACATTTGGATTCCATCTTCTTAAATTTCTATGGCACTTCAGTAATAACTCATGCAACTGCCATCACTTCAGTTCCTGTCATGTAATTTTAAACTATTTTATGCTATTATTTGAATATTTTTATGCATCTCTAGAACCATTATTGATAAAATCAGTGGGTAGTTGTTTTATAATATAGTTGTGCTAACACACTCTGGATGGAAATCTCTTCCAGTATGCTGTTGAGTCCCAACTTCGATTTCACGGACTTGATGTGGAGAAATGCATGCTCATGATGCAGCCTCGGGAGGTTGGTGAGAAATATGTCAGTCCTGCTTGCTGTCGCGAAGGGCAGAAGAATATATCATATGAGAGTAGTCATATATTCTCAAATATTCTAGCGTCTGCCTGCAGAAGTTATAATCTATTTGTACTAATATTTTTAGGTAAAACTTATTAATTGTGTATTCTGCTTCTGTGTATAATTTTTGCTTTTAGAACCCGTTTTATAATTGTCTGATTCAACTACTTGATTTTCCTTGAAGAACAAAAATATGTTACTTTTCCTTCTTTTTCCTATTTGCAAAAATTGACAGCATCCTGAGACGACTGCAAAATATAGTAGCTAACTGAGAAACCCCAATGTCCTTTTAACATGCTAAGGCAAAAGATTGGTATGAGATGAACAACACTGTGTCTGTATCAGCACGGACTAAGGGAAAGGTCTGCCTTGAGTAATCTGCAAGTCAGATTAATTTGAAAGACTGCCTTGCTTCACTTTTGCCGTATTAAGAACTTTGCCACCTAACTACAAACCGGTGGTGACCTTTTGCTTCTGAAATCTGAGTCATCTTGTGAATAGAGAGACCACGCCTGACGTTTGATGGATTTGCAGAGATTGTTGAGATAATAACAGTTACTCGCAATTCAACAATCTTGCCCAAGCTCTTCTCAGTAACAAGTCTAATTTAATTCTAGGTTTTCACTGCCTAATTGATCCCTAGGTGGTGGTATGTTTCACATGATCCCCTGCTAGGAAGACAGGAGGAGGAATGGGCAGTCATTTTCCTACAAAGAATAAAGAATGAGGTTTTTAGGTTGTTTTGGTTTTTTTGTTGTTGTTGTTTTTTGTGGGTTTGTTTTTTTTTTTTTTCCCCAGTTGAAATTCCTCAATATTTAATGACTCTAGGTTTGGGGATTTTTCTACTTTTGATGATGTGAGACTTATTGTTTTTGAAATATAAATATGGCAGGTTTATAATAGCTTCCTGCGGGATACATACAAATCATATACGCTGTTTGCACCAGGATGTTTTTACTCTAAATTAAAACTGTCTGAAATATTAAAGAGTATGAAACATGCTAGAATACGAAGCGAATAGACTTTTTATAACTGGCACCTTCAAGATAAGTTTGCTAATGATTTTTTTTTTTTTTTTTTTTTGAGGTAACTTACTTATAGGCTACTTCATAGCACTACCTTTGTATATCATTACCCTGCTAAGGATTTGCTTTTGATCTCCTTATGCAAGCAGCACAGCTCACGGTAAAATATAGATTATGAAATAAGAAATGACAGTTTCATTACTGCCAGAGTTGATGTAAAATGTGTGCTTTAACTTTGTTTTAGGGGGAGGAGACCTTGAGGATTGAAGATATCCTTGCTGTAATTGAGAAGGAAGGGGACTCTATTGCAGTTGTTCTGTTCAGTGGGTTGCAGTACTACACAGGACAGCTGTTTGACATCCCTAGAATAACAAAGGCTGGCCAAAAAAAGGTAGGAACGCTCCAAACCCATCATTGTAACACCAATTTTAGATCCATTTTCCTTGTGAAAAATTTTTAATTTCTACTCTTTGTGGAACAAAACAGAGCACATGTGGAAACCTGTGGGACTCGGATAAAAAGTAAAAGCATCCTGTGCCCAGATCCTTTGGGGGCTGTGCGCTGCGTGAATAAATAGCCCTGAGAGAGTAATCGTGCAGGTGTGACTTAAACTATATGGAGACATAATTCATGACTATTAACTTCTGCAGGGCTTTTTGTGAAGGGTAGAATTTAAAGAGGTTCAGTGGAGAAGGGGGAGGAGATAATCACAGCTCTAATCTCTCTTTAAAAGTTAGTTTGCATTAGATTTCTGCTTTTTTGGCAGACTTTCACGATTTCCCTCCTTTCCTACAGCCACGTTGTGGCAGTTTTGGCCCCCGGTGAGCACGGAGGTGAGCTCCCCGTGGAGCCCGCAGCGTTCCAACTTGGCCGATCAGTTTTCTGAAAACAAGTATGAGATGGAGCACATCGATGTCGCAAGAGGACTGTATTTTAGTGCAGAAGCTTGCCGGCAGTGTACTCTGTGGACATAACTGTAAAACTTCTTTAACCATCTCAATTGCCTCAGAAATCCAGGAGAAAATAGTTTTTAATTAAGTCTTATCAACATGAGGTCACCAGACTTTCTGTAGGGGTAGTCTTTTCCTGGACGTACCTTATCTCATATAAGATTAAACCACTCAAGGATAAACTTAGTATCACTGGATTTTGGCAAACCAGCTAACTATTTATATTTGATGTTTTAACTCTCTGGAAAGGTCCCTGGCTCAGATCAGGCTATCCATCTCCTGTTGCTGGGGATTTGGCAGTGGAAATTATTCTGGAGGTCAGGGAGTAAGTTATGCTGCTGGAAAGTGATGGTAAAGTCTCCCCTGGGAGAGCACAGCAGGTGTGAGAGCCTAGTGCAGGGCCCGTGGGATATAAAAGAGGAATGTTCTTACAGAGCAGCACCTGGTGACACAACTGGTCCTGAACACAGTGCAAAACAAGAACGACTTCTGACATGGATGCAGAAAGCCAAAGAAGAAAGAAATAGGAAATGGGTTTGTGTGTTAGCTCTGTGTAGCTCCAAAAGCAATGCCTTCATGGTGCCTTCCTCGAGAGTCTTCCAGTACTTTGCTGACCACCAATAATGAAAAGGCTCTGCTGAAATATTTGAAAGGGAAGATGGGTTAGGAGTGGGGTGATGCCACCAGCTGCTCTGCTCACTCTCGCTCCTGGTGGTGGCAAAGCTTTTGTTCAGCTGCCAATGCCTACGTGCCTACAGTACTGCTTCCCCGAAATCTGCTCTGTGATGTGTCTGAAAGGTGTCTGAGAGACGAAACTTTCCTTTCTACTGTAAATACGAACAATCTGAGAAAAACCTATCACTTTACTGCCTCTCTAAAGATGCTCTCTGGACTGTGGGACGCATGCTTGGATGAGTGGAAGTGATGCAGTTTTACTGAAAGCTATAAACTACCCGAAAGTGGCTGACAACCTATATTCTGGGGAAAACATAGTCACTGATAGCTCATTATACGGAGTGAAAATGGATTTGAGATTTGTATTATCTGAGGAGATAACCAGGACTTGGTGGAGAGAGCTTAAAATCTCTGTAAGGCAGTGCAAATAATAATATTAACTCGAGTGTGTGTGCTTCCGCATGGTGGATATACACAAAAACACTGCATGCTTTTACAGAGACTGTACATCACATTACTGAAGAGGAGAAGAATTTCTGACAGCAGCTCAGTACTCCAGCAGGCACAGATAGATGTCAATGCCCTGTTTCTACCACATGCCTGTTAGAAATGCCATCATGTAGAATTGAATCTCTTCTTCCGAAAATTTTCCAAAAGGGGGAAAAAAAAATTAAAAAATAAAAATTACTATCCTTTTCATGGTTAGAGCATGTGTAGGACTGGGATCCAGGTAGATTCATGACCTAAAATTTCATTAGTGTATTTAAAAAAAAATAATTAATTAGCCAGAATTAGCTTGAGTATCCGTAAGGCTTGAAAGGCAGGAGCCAGCCCTGTTTTTATTTTCCTGCCGTCAGATACACTTAGCTCAATGTCCTTACAGATTCTGCTCAGGGGGTTAAGTGATGTTTATATGTTTACACAAAAGCACTATGTAAGATACCGTTACACCACACTTAAATGTCTGCATATGGCAAATATTTACTTGAACAGCTATGAAATCAGTGATTCGTGAAGAGTTTGCTGTCTTAATATTGGTAAGAGGTAGTCCTGTATCCTGCTGCTTCAATTAATCTCAGCGCTTCTGGTTACCGAAAAAAACCCCGAAATGTTGGATCTTCAAGAGCAATTGGCTCCTCTCCTGTGTTCCCAGGTGTCGTAGTTCAGGTCAGAGCTGATGTTAGGAGCTGCCATTGGGTTAGAGGAGAACAAGAAAACAACTGCTGAACTGGAGTTATTAGTATCTATTTCATGTAGATGGGCTTAATTTCTGTTTAGTGGCATCCAACCAGCCCCTGTCCCCAGGCTGTCAAGCTTTCAGGACCGTAAATGTGTGGACTCCTTCAAGACCATCTCTCCTTCAAGAGCTTCTGGGCCTAATGAAATCAGGATTATCTTATACATAACTTTGTCACAGGAAAGCTGGAAGTCCTTTAAAATGTGTGTTAGAAGAGGATTAGCCTGAGAAGTCATGTTCATAGCAAAAATGCGAGGCTCTTCTTCCGGGTGATGAAGGGTGGTGAATGACCCCATGCTCCTGAACAGAAAACAGATTGGGAAGAGCTGACAAACAAGAAAGTCAGAAGGGGAAAATACAAGGTGGAAATGTCATTTGAGAAGAGGAGGGGAAAAAAAAAAAAAATCACTTGTATAGCAGAGAGGAAAGTCCTACACAGATGGTCTTAATAATTCTTTTAATGTACAATTGAAATAAAATCCTGCAGTGTTGTATCCTATCGGGGCTTGGCTAGAGATTTGAGCTGTGAGCTCAGGAGGTCTGGAAAATGTCCTAGGATTCTTGAGGTCAATCATTTATGAATTAAGTTACTGATTTCCTTTTACATTTTTTAAGCCAATTTCCTAAGTTCTCTGCGTATGTTAAGATTCCTCCCAGAGTGAAAGCTCTGCGCATAGACTGCTTCATTAAGTCATTAAATATTAAATTAACTAAATTAAGCTTGAAAAATTACCTCAGGCTATTTTTCCATCTTAGGTCTCTCAGATAAATCAAAATTACTACATATTGTGAAAGAGACTCATCAGCAGGCTGAAGGGGATGTAACAGTTTTCCTTGTTTCATGCTTTTGGGCTTGCTCTAGAGGATGGGGAAGGGATTGAGTTGTTTTATTCATCTAGAAGCAAAGAAATGGCTGACTTCTAGGACACTAGCTTTCAAATACAATTTTCTTTTCGTAAGTTATATTGTATTTTCCACTGACTCTGTACTGTATGTAAAGTATTTTAATCTCTTGAGTCCCAGTAGGAAGAGCTTTAAGATCCTTCATCTTAATTTCTTTTCCTGTCTCTCTTCCTAAAAGTCCCAGGTTTGCTGGTGTGAAGCTGTCATTTCTCTCCCTCTCTCCAAATGTCATGGTCCATGCTGAGTTGTTACCTGCTGGTTATCAGCAGCTACCCAGACACTTTGCAGAAATGACTTTTAGATGTTAGAATAAAACGGAAGAGGCAAGGGAGAGCACATGTCCTCCTCTTTGCCCAGAGCAGATGGAGAGCTCTGTTTTTCCCCCTCATCTGGGGAAGCAGTCCTTGCTCTGCGTGGCTTGTGCGGGGAGAGCTGTTTCAGTTTGTTTTACTTTTTCCCATGCAATCTGTGTGACTAAACATTTGCTGTTTTTGCAACTGGAGTGCCAGACGCCTCCCCCGGGAGAGCAAACCAGCGCCACCCATCTTGCAGATGATAACTTGAACGAAATGGCACGAGTGGGTGTTCCCAAGAAGATGCAGGAAATCTGCCAGCGCTGAGCCCAGATTTTTGGGCTATGCCTCATTAGTAAGTTAAATAGTGCACAGTGGGATTTACCAACCATTTTCAAACTGTTGGGAAGCAGTTAAAGCAGCTCAGGAAGATGACCCATGGGTGGCATGTTGGTGGCTGTCCTGTTTGCAGTCTATGAGCCCGAGGTGTGGGTGCAAGTTGATAAATTCCAGCCAACGTCAGTGCCCAAGGAAGGTTGTACATGTTGAGGTTACAGATATAGAAATGGCTATGGAGCCTTGTTACACTACCGTGACTGTGAGGGCATCCAACCTGCTGGTGTCCTAAGGAGTCTTGTCCTACCTGCCATCTACTATCTTTTCACAACTTGTCCTCTTGTGCTTAAACATTTTTTTTTAAATATAGTTTCACTTGTCTACAGGGAAAGAAGAACAACTGCTTTTTACACAAGACTTACCATAGAATTACATTTCTTACAGGATTTTGTTTTGTTTTGTTGTTTTTTTTTTTAATGAGGAACTACTGTTTTGTTTATTTGTTTTATTTTTGGTCATGTACTGCCAGACCCTTGTTTAAGACTCTCAGCTTATCATGTTATTCCTGGTTTCCACTGTAACCAATGAATCTCTCATAGTAGTTCTTCAAAAAAGTTTGTGCAGCACCTATGTACGAAGGGATACCTGTAAATGTTTCAAGCCAGTCAACTGAAGTTTTGAAGTTAATGCCTTAAAATCCTATGAAAGCCTTCTTGTTCAACAGTAGATTTAGAATCATAGAACCATAGAATGGTTAGGGTGGGAAGGGACCTTTACAGGCCATCCAGTCCAACCCCCCTGCAAGGAGCAGGGACATCTCCAACCAGATCAGGTTGCTCAGAGCCCTATCCAATCTGGCCTTGAATGTTTCCAGGGATGGGGCATCCACCACCTCTCCGGGCAACCTGAGACAGTGTTCTACAACCCTCAGTGTAAACAAATTTTTCCTAATATCTAATCTAAATCTACCTCCCTCTATTTTGAAACCATTACCCCTAGTCTTGTCACAATAGGCCCTACTGAAGAGTTTCTCCCCATCTTCCTTGTAGTCCCCCTTGAGGTATTGGCTTTAGTTTGCTGTAGCTTATTTTTCGAACCAAGGCCATTTTATTTCTGAATGAGTGTATTCCCATGGGTATGCAGCATGCTTCAGCTTCTCTGCATTATCTTCACCATTTCAGTTGATTTGTCTTCACTCCCTTCTGAGTGTTCCTGTGAAGACAAGCCATGAAGGGTGTGAAGGCTAGACTATTTACTGGAACTTTGGTTCTGTTTAAGAGTAAATGTTCAGATCTTGTAAATGCTAAGGCAATGAGCTTTCTTCCCATCCTTTTGGAGTGAATTCTCAAGCTGATAACTTACTAACGCCTCCATTAAAATTAGTGTGTCGCATCTTCTTAAAATGCTGCTTCATTCAAATTGTTATCTAGCTTATACAGAAGATTAAATATACCAAAGTACCATTTAAATAATTTAGCTAAGGCTCCCTTCGTGCAAGAAACAGCAAGAGATTCTTTAAAAAAAGCCTTTATTTTATTATTGGACGTTGATTTTTCTGAAGCCTGTGCTCTCACTCTTATTCCTACCATGCCAATTGCAAGCAGGCTATTTGTGTTTTAAAAGCAAAATGCAAAATAGCATTTAATTTGTAGTCCAGGCACAAAAGGCAGTTTTATTTCTCTCCACTTAAATAGATAGCAAAGCTTGGAAGAACTTTTTAGTTTAAAAATGCTGCCATCCAGTGGTTATTTTGTGTGTAAAACTGCTATTTTTTGATCTATACGTCCATGGTCCTTACATGCTTTTTTAAAATTTATTTTTTTCCTCCCCAGTGTGCCATAGAGATTGGGGTTATGACAAATATAACACTTTTCACAGAGAAATGACAGAATGCTTCTGTAACTTTTTAGAGATGAGTACAAAAGTTCTAACGACCAATGTGTTGGTTAGGCTGCCCTCTCACCCATCCGGATTCCCAAAGAGCAAGACCCTCGTAGCTCAAATATCAGGGAGACCTTAAATATAAGTACATAGTGGAATGTAGTTGTTCATGAGTGATGGGCATCATTATGTACATTACTATTTTGTCTTCACCTAGAGCTTGTAATGCCATGCAACAATTTGAAATCATGCATTTGTTCTGAACGTTAAGTTCAAGTGACTCCTCTTTACTGCATGAGAAAAACTCAGGTGAATATTAACTCTATCCTAGCCAGAACCAGGACAAGTGATCATTACCTTGATAAGTAGTACATTAATTATCTCTTTCCTGCAGGGTTGTTTTGTTGGATTTGACCTGGCTCATGCTGTTGGGAATGTAGAGCTTCATTTGCATGACTGGGGAGTAGATTTTGCCTGCTGGTGCTCCTACAAGGTAAGATAGATTCATTGTTTGAGTCTATTTTCCATGATATCACTGATACAATGGATCAGCAAACAGGTCAGATGAATAAGAGCTGCATCTGAACTGTTGATCAAGACTTGGCTGAATCTTTGGACCAGCCACAATGAGGAAATGGACACTGACTTTAGTGGTGGCTTTGTAATGAGAAGTTTCAAAAGATAATAGTCGCAATGACCTGCAAAGTCTTGTGGATGTGAGGTGGCTGCTAGTGGTGGTTAAACATCTGCTTTGAAGCACACTCTGCTCTGAGATCGCAGTATCAGAGGCCCTTTTCATATTTCCCACATAGAGGTCTTGCAGCTACAGGATTTTCTCAGGTGGTCCCTAAATAAGAGAATATTCTTGTCTAAACTTAAGTAATTTAGATTACAGACCAAGATACTTTAGTTCCTTCAACTTCTCTTGAGGTTAAGAATCGACAGATATAGTCGGAGTAATTGTTTGACTTTGCAATATACGTATATATGACATGGGACTGTTTCAGCTGCACTTCAATTTTCTAGCCTTTTGTCTGTTAGACTTCAAATATCATATCTAAGGAAATAAAGATATTTTTAGAACTAATCTGAAAAAGTCTATCTGCTTTTACTTATATCAGCACTTTGAGACAAATGCTAAGAACTCCAGTTAGAAAACACTAGAATTGTTAACATTGGTCTGTTTTATAGAGCAGAGTAAGGGAAGGAAAGCTATACTTTACAGACAGTAAGCACAATGTGTACATGTTGATTTATTCTTTGCAGTATTTGAATTCTGGAGCAGGAGGCCTTGCTGCTGCCTATATTCATGAGAAGCATTCTCAGAGTATTAAACCAGCGTAAGTATACTTCTACATCTGAATAAAAGGTGCTCTGAAGTTTAAATGGGAAAATATCTTCCCTTTCAGTTGAGATCTGAAGCTGAGAAAGGGTATTGATTCCTAGTCATATACTATGGGCATGTGTCTCTACGTATATATGTACAGATGCAGAAGAAATTCCCTCCTTAAAAAAAACCCTTATTGGGCTAATATTTGTTACCAACTTACTGCATCAATGAAAAGGATAGTAAAAGTTTAGATAATTTGGTTATCTGACTTTGTTATCTCAGGCTGTTTTTTGTTAATTTTTAGTAAATTTTGAAATTGTTAATATACATGTTCACCTCTTAAATCCATTTCCTCCTTGAAGTCTACTACCAGTTCTAAACTAAATATAATCGTAAAAGAGAATGTTTATAATATTAAAAACAAGTAACCTAAATCATGCCTATGAGACTGTTTAATGTAAAGAGAATATTTAACATCTTCCTTTAAAAATGGATTTTAAAAAAATCATTGAAGTCTTTGGTCGGTGAACAAAATCAAAGACAATTTCAACTCTGTGTCTAATAGCTGTTTAATACTGGCATATTTTCATTAAAATTATATCCACTGCTAAAGCTAGGAAGCATTACATGGAGATCTGCGTTCTCAAAGACTGTATAATCCATGAAAAGCTGTGCTATCAACTGAGGTTAGCTGCATTAAAAAAAAAAAAAAAAAACCTGTTATTTAAAATGCTATATGATTTTACTCCATGTATGTATATTAAGAACAGTAGGATTAATACTTCTAATGCACTGACAGATGTAAACATTTCTTTCTGGCTATAATGCTTGGAGAAAATGCTGGCACTTACTTTTATTTTAGCATGAAGAAGGCAAACTAAATCAGTTTTCAGAGAGAAATAATATTATAATAAGCAGCTTCGCTGCACTATGTGCTCGTTTCAGACTGTCTAGACTCCCTGGAGATAACAAAATAACGCTGATAAGTTCTTCTCAGCCACCCATAACAGAAAACTCATTAGGATGACATATGACCTGTTGTGAGCTGATTTGATCCTCACATGTGAACACAGGCAAAATATTCTGAATATCTGGGTATTTCTTCTAGAAAGTTGTTTTTGAGACGTTGCTCTCAAGGCCAAACCTCTGGACCCTGGTTGTGGGGAGCTGGGAAGATGCAAAGTGGTGAAAAAATGTGGGCCACCTAGAAATCACAGAATAGCAGTAGGAAGAATGAATAAAATCTCAAGGACTTTGAGCCTTTTTTCCTCTTTGAAATGTTGAAACTTCCGTGAGGGTACTAGCTTAGTGTTGTAGGTAAAAGCTTAGATCAGTTTTTCCCGAACAAGCTTCTTCATGCATAGTCATGAACTTGTGTACTGAATCTGGATACTGAATGTCTTAAATACAATTACCTATATGAAATAGGCTTTTTCAGGCTGGGGCCCAATTAAGGATATAATTCCAACCTTCCTGCATAGACCTGTTGCATTATTTAATCATACTTATTTCATATTTCCTGAGATTTGATAATCACTCATCAAATGGTTTGCAGTTAATATGCCCGGGTTGCATGAATTTTCTTTCTTTTCCACATCAACCAGCCATTTCAGGACTCCAAATAAGGCAGTGAGACAAAGGAGAATTTGTCTATGTCAAAGTATTCCATTTTATAGCTGATTTAAATGCAGAGCAATTTGCTGTATGTTGTACAATCAAATAGAGTGGAATTTAACTGCTCTGGAAGTTGCAGGTTTTATGTTGTAGCTAAAAAGTCTTCGGCTGTCATCTGAAACAAGGATGACACCCAGTGGCCAGACAACTTCATTCAAAATCAGAAGCACCAAACACTTTTGTTTCTTTGCATCTCAGCCCACACGTAAGTGGGTAATTAAATTCCAATCCATCTGATATCCTTTCAATGGTTAAACTGTCTGAAATACTGTTTATAACTCATGGCCAATATTATGCAAGTCACTTTACTCACCTAGATAGATTGGAATTTGTCTCATTCTTCCTATTTTCTGCAAGCTATTGACCAAGTAGTTAGATTTATATCAACATAATGTATTGTATTTTAATATAAAAATGTATGTTCTGACCACAATTCAGAGAGGCAGATGCAGAATGTTTGCCAAGTGCCTTTGCCTGTTATTGACTGAGGGCTGGGGCAAAAAGGACTTGGGTACTTAATGAAAATTAAACTTGCTAATAAGAGGCAGTGTAAGCAAGCAGGCGCTTGCGTTGTAGCTACACACAGTTTCAGAAACTGAGTTTCCCTCCAGCAGCTCCGCGTGGGTGCCGCTCCATCCAGCGCTTGCTCCCTGGATAACAAAGCACTTATGTGCTGCCGCTTTCTTTTAAAATGCAACTTCAGAAAAAGTTATTAATTTATTTTATAGCCTCACCACCAGCAGCTAGGACCATGCCGAAACTTCTTTCTGCTTTGAGTCTGCAGATCAAGGTTGTTGCAGCCTACCTGCAAACCTACCCAACCCCAAACTGGAGTTACTCAGGAATACCATGTTACATCCAGCAGGCAAAAGGCAACACCAACCCCGCTTCTCTTCCTTACGGATGTGTAAGCTTCCCAAAAGAGTTTTAAAAATTGGTAGTTCACCAACTTCGAAAAGGATGTGTGCCCAAGAGCAAAGCCTGATCCTTAGGTCTGACAGTTGGAAGATGGAGGATACGGAAAATACAGACTCTTATGTCCCCTTGTTTTGTGCCACTGCAAACACCGTTCCGCACTTCCTGGCTTAGCTAGGGATGGTTCTCTAATTCACTGCGAGGGCCATGGGTCTGAAAGTTACATGTTGTAACTGTCCTAATTAACACCTGGACCCAAGTATGTTGGGTAGTCCTTTGCTAGTCCTCTATCTCTCTTCCTAGAGCAGTAAAACTCAATCAATCTGACATATATGGGTCCAATATATCCCTGTTCTCTCATGATCTCACCTCCTTCGAAGTTTCTTTTAATACTTGAATAGCTTTTTTAGTACCTGCTCTATATATCACAGTGCAATATATTCTTGGCCAGTTGTGCCGGAGTGATTTCTCTGTGGGAAGGTTTCAAATAAAAAAAAAAAGACCTGGACAGAGCAGAGCTATGAAACACTACTGACACTATTTGGTCAGTGCAGGCTGATCGTGTGCCACCGAGTTTCCACATAAATGCAGTTATGTTGTGGAGAGGAGGTTTCCAAGGCACAGGGAGCACCAAGGTGACTTACTAATAGTGAAATTCTGCTTGACTAGCTTCTTGGACTCTGGAGAAGATTTGTTGGTTTGGGTTTTTGTTTTTTTTTTTGGGGGAGGGCTTTTTCCTTCCCCTGTTTCTCAATTTCTCCATTTATGAAAAGAAAGACAACTAAAATCTACCAAGCAAGTTAGCTGTAACAAAATGTGAATGTTTGTGAGCACCTGGGATAGAAGGTAAGGGGAAGTCAGATGCTTGTAGCAGAGTATCTGTAGCTGTAAATGTGCAGTAGGTTCAGCTCTGCTGTCAGCTGGCATAAGGGATGGAAGGGGACAAACTCAGAGTCCTGACACAGGAGAAAAAAAGTCCTAGTCAAATCTCTGTAAGAAAAAGTAAGGCACAATTTAAAAAGATGAAAGGGAAGTAAATGTATGTAAAGCAGCCAGGAGAATAATAGATAAGCCTTGGCAGAGGATTAAATGAAAATTGTACACAGTTTAGTGTTTGAAATGAAAGGATTTATCAAGACTTAACTTTAGCATGGACTAGTAGCAGGTAGCATTTAAAAATAAAAAGCTTGTGTGATGTGAGGAAATGCTATATGTGCAAGAAGCAGCTGATGTCCAAAGAGCGTGTCAGCTTTTACTGTATGAGAAAAAAATTATCAAAGAACAAGAAACAAAAAGATAAATATTTCATACTAGCTTTGAGAAACACAAGGTATCTTCAGACAATTTTTTCATAGAGATGACACACCAACCATTTCTCTTAGATCACCTTCCATTTTGGCATCCTGATTCTCGTGAAAATGCCAGAACGTAAATGGCTTCTTGCTACTTTGTTATAGAGACCTGCACAGCTTTTTCATATGTGAATTTTCATCCTGTCATGAGATAAACAAAAATATGTTACTCCAGCTCCATACATCTCTCCCTTTCCACTTTTCCCAGGTGCTTTGGGTCCCTATCCTGTTCCAGTGCAAACCCTCTCTGCCCAGTAACTTTGTTTTACAAGAGGTTGCTCAATCCCTTCTAGGGTTGGTAGCTCCAGCTGAGCTTTTCTTTAGTTATTTTCTCGATCTATGAGGAGATACCACATTATTCCTTTTTGAATTAAAGCCACATAAAATTCCTAAACTAAATAGCTGAAGGTTCTGTGAAACCGCTAGAAAAAAATTGTAGCTTTGGAGAAGTGCGAGCTGGGAGCAGAGGAGAGCCATTAAAAGATTGGGAAGGTTGTTTTATATTTACTGTATTGGAATGAACTAAAGCTACTCTTTGAAATGCTTCTAAGAATAATAGACCAAGATGGTCCAATTCTCACTGATCTTTGGAGTCTTACAGCTCTGCCTATCTCAACACAACTGAAAGTTTTAGTGGAACAGAGCACCCGAGGCTGGCCAAGGAGAGGATCTGGAGAAGCAATGTAGAGACTTCCAGGGAGCTGTGTTGAATGCAGCAAGTCCGTGGTCACAGATGGAAGTGTAGGCACTGCTGCTTGCAGAAGGGTGTGTCACTGGTCCTAGTGGACTCAAATTGTGGAATAATGTCTGGATAAACTATCTGTGGAGCACAACACATGTCCCCCGGAGTGCATAAAGTATCCCGTACTAAGGTAGAAATGAACTGTTTCTTTGCCAAGGAGATGAGAACAATTTAGCTCCTTGAGCTAATTTAGAAACCAAAAGTTAAAACCTCCCTTGGGAAGAGGCTGTTTAGGAATAAAGGCATCGGCTAATTAGGCTTAATTGCATTGTCTTGGGACAAGTGATTTATGAGGCCAATCTAGGCTCATGATGGGCCTGCAGGGGTGTGCTCTCGGATTCGACCAAATGAACGGCAAATATCCAAGAGCATTTTTTAACTTCGGAGTGCGTCTCCGGGAGGAAAAAAAAAAAAAAAAAAAGAGGTTAATGTGCACTCAAATCATCTATTCCCATTCTCATTTCTTCAGCTCTGTACATTCTTTTATGTTGCTCCCATGATTGTCTCCTTGTTCTGTCAAGCATTTTCTCTCTATCTTCCTTCAAATCCTCCCTCGTAATTAAGTTGTATGTTCAAGCAATCTTGATTCTTTTCTCATTATAAATAATCTTCTCATTCTTTCCTCCCTGAAGATCTTCCTCTTTGTTTTGTCATCTTTGCTCTGGTTAGATTTTAAGGTCTTTGAGAGAGGAGCTGCGTGTAAACTCATGGGACTATGTACAAGTAAATGTGCTGTACATCACCTATAGGAGAGTTAGAGCGAGTGTGAAAGTAATGCGCTATTTTCATTCACTGTGTGTACTCCCATGCTACCTAGACACTTACTCTTTATTTTGAAAACTCAGACCTTAAAATGGAGCATGTGGAAAATCAGAGACATGGTTCCTGTCAAATTTCTCAAATATATACAGTAGTATCTTTTAAAAACATAGTGCTGGACTGATTCCTGCTTTTCATGCCTATTATCAAGGCATCAAAATGCTGGGATAAGTGGAGATAAACAAGTAAACAAAAGTACTTAGCTTCTGTGAGTCATATCTTCTCCAAAATAGTATTTATAGCACAGATACATTTGGCTGCAGACATCTGCAGATGTCTTGGATCCAGATTTGGAGATTTTATGTATATTTAAGTCTTTGCCTGACAACTTATTATTTCTTTTGTCCAAAACTCCACCAACAATATGAAGAAATGTCATTTAAAGCATGATGCTTGTCACAGCCTTTTTATTTTAAGGCTGAGGCTGGTCGAATTCTTGCAAAAAGTTTTTAATGGTATTAATTCTTCAGTAGTCACTCACTAAACTAGCATGTTTGCATGTTAGATCTGAGCAGATGCAAATTTCTCCTTTTGAACCACGCTAATGAGACATACACCACTTTGTCTGCTCTGCCATGGACCTTTCCCGTGCCTGGCCTTGAAAAGGAGAGGGAGGTGGCTGGGTTGCTTGTGGATGTGGTTTCTCATTTACTGCCTCTAGCTTTTTCTCATCAGATGGCATAGGACACAACTGCTTCAACACGTGAAAGGAACCCAATAGGTTTATCCTGATGGAAAGGTGAACATAACCCGAGGGCAACTCTTGCATCTCCATTAACTAGCAAGGAAGAGATCCTGGGGCTCTCCTCAGAGTCTGTATGGCTGCTGTGATTTTCTTTCCTCCACTTCAAAGGTCGTGTGTTGTTAGTTGCCTGCTCTTTGTGCCTCAGTTCTCCACTTTGAGACAGATAGTTTTGAAAGGGTCTTGATTTTTCCCAACAAGAGAAGGCAGTGACTTAGTTTTCTTCCTGCTGAATGAACTTCCAGAGATACAGCAGTCAAGCTGGTATCACCCACCACTAACAAAATGGAAATAAAATATTCTTTGCCTTTTTCATGAGTCATAAAGAGAGACATTATCCTCCCCTCTTACACTTATCTCTTCATCTGTATGTTTCTATATCCACCTCACAGAACTTTTTTTTAGGGAGAAAAATGTTGATTTTCAACAAAAAGCATCAAGTAAATCTCCTGCCATTTCCACTAAGAGCTCGCTTACCTCTGTGCAGAAATGTGCTGGTACTAATGCAGTTTTGCATTTGGGATTTTCTACTAGACATTGACTCACTTTCAGTAATTGGTCATTTTTCACTTTTTTCTACTTCGTATTCCCACTTTTGGTGCTTACTATGGAGCTTTCCTCCTAAGATTCTAATTTAAAGCTGTGGTCTACACATGTCCTTTAAAAACGATATTTGCTCATGCTTTTGTGTTAGTTCATTAGTCCACAGTGGGGATGTGTTTCTAATTCTTTCTTACTTGAATGTGCTTCAGATCATGGTATGCCTCGAAATTGCTTTCAGCTGAAAGTACCAGCAGTAGCCATTATGCTTTTGTGTCATTAATACAGTTACCTTTTTTTTTCCCCATTAATGTCCTCTGGAGTATATTCCTGGAATTGGCAGTTACTGGTTCAGATGGGCTCTCCTGCATGACACGTCCCCCAGAGCTATTTGTGTCCCTGTCCTGGCTGAATACCTCTCTGGCTTTAGCTGCAGCTCTGGGATCATGAGTACAGCTCATATTGTGATTCATATCACAGCCGGCACCTGATTCAAAGCATAAGCATTTTTAAAGGTAATTGGAAGGTCATTGCCCAGGTTAAGGAAATAATTCAGCCTCATTATTTCTCACAAAGTTGGTATTCTGTGTGTGTGCACCAGGGGGATTGTGTGGAGGTCTTATTTTTATCCTTGCTTTAGCACTTTTGCTTGTTTCTTTCCACTTGTTCATGGAGTTTCTGGTCCTCATACCACCTCTTTCTCCTGGCTAAACCTTCATCTCTCCAGCACTCAGCCAGGAGAAGATGGTCTCACCAGAGCATACAACTTCATATTTTTCTTTTTCCTTGGGCTCCCTTAGTCAAATCTATTTTATCTTCACCGTTGCTCTGGGCAAGTTAGATCTTTTGCTCCCACCCCAGCTCCTTTCATAAGTCCAGCAAAACAAGACCATTGCTTCTTTCCCAACTCCACACATCTTTGTCAGGAACTTCTCAGAGATTTTCTTGACATACATTGTTTCTTCTTGCCCACTTGCTTTAAGCCATTCTTTCCATTTGTGACATATTTTTTTTCAACAGCTGTTTGATGATGGAAAGTTCTTGTTATTACAGTTGCTACTCCTCATTTGCTGTTGAAATTGTTGGCAGTGCTTGCTGTCTGGTATCTCTTGCTGCCTTTGACTGTATGGAAAAACTATAGGGCAGCTACAGCAACAATTTCAATATGGGCTATGAGCCTCCACACAGAAATTGATGCTCACTCAAGTGTCTGAAGAGCAGTTTCCTGCGAGATGCTGGGAGGGTCACTGAATCCCTCTCTCTTCCCCTTCCTTCTAGTTTCTCTGTAGATGTGACATAGCATGATGTCTTCAATCACACCAGTCCAGCTGTTTTGGGAAACGGGTAGGTTCTTTCTGTCCCATGGCATGAGAAACAGTTTGTCAAAGTGAAGAAATATTTATTAATTTCTTTAGCTATGTACAGTTTACTGAGCAAAAATCTAATAATTTCCTAACCTAATCTAGTTTTTCAGCATCCTACTCCTTTTTTTTTTTTTTTTTTTTTTTGGCAGTTTTCTGACTTGACTTTCTAGCAACCCATCGTAAGAAGTGTGGAGAGATTTGATCAGTGTGTGTTGGCAGTCGTTGCTGCAGTTACAGTTCGTTTGTGACACAAGAATTAGACAATTTGAGTGTCATCTTCTTACGGCTTCTCACCTGCTTCTGCAGTGGGAAAAGCTTGTTTGCTCTTGAGACCAGTGTTGGAGCTTGTGTCTGAGAACCCAAAATATTGGTGATTTATGTGCTACTGAAAATTAGGGCAACTACTGCCTTATAAACAAAGGTCTCTTAGCCACATTTCTCTCATGTTCATTAATGATGGATCAAATTTCTTTTTTTTTTTTTTGAGGAGGAACTCTTTAAAATAACTCTGAAAGATGCCCATTTCTGTTCTCCCTTAGTGATTTCATGTCTTAGGCTTCAGCTGAACAAACTCAGTTTGAGTTATTTTCTCCTTGGATGTCACTTAGCGTTAGTAAATGTTTCGTAACACAGCTACTGGATTTTGTGGCAATGCTGCTGACACTTAAAACTTTGAATTCAATTAGTTCTAGACCCTGACAGTAACAAAAAAAAATCTCATCTAATATGAATTGCTTCTTGTTTCAGGCAAAAAGCAAAGGTGGTAACTCTTACATTTTAGCTAATAAGGATTCTAGTATGATAAAGGTCTTGCATTAATATTGTGATTACTGTATTCAAAAACAACAAAGACCCAAGGAAGGTGCAACTTCCCAGATCTTAAATTTTTTATGTTATAGTTCAGTCAGATACATGTATTATTTAGAAATTGATCCAGATATCATCCCCTCAAAGATTCATCCAAGGGATTAATGAGACTGTGCAGTTCAGTATATGCATCATAGTAATCAAAACTATCCAAGTCTCCTTTAAGTCAGAATTCACATTTAAAAGTAACTTTAGGAGGGACTGTTGCTTTTGCTTCTTGTTTAATTTAATCTATTTGAAACAGCCTAGAAAAAAATTACTGAATTCTTAAAGGATGTAATATGGTTTTTTATCACCATAATATAATTGGGAACTATTCAATGCTTTATAAAAATCACTGAGAACTTTATTAATATCTCTATGAGTAAATTGGCTCCCTGCTTGATTTTTAATTCCTGGTGTTAGGCAGAAGATTCGATTTCCCTTCACTAAATGTGCTAACATACTGTTGGCTGTATTCCCTCTTTTCATATCTTTGATATTTGGCTAGTGGAAGTGATATATGAGCACTTTGTGATAATAGTTGTTCCTAAGCTGATTTAACAGTTTTTAATTCAACTTCATTAGCCTTAGAGGGGTTGTTTTTTTCTGAGATCTTTTACCGGGATTTAATTTAAGCTCCAATTTTGTCTGCCGCTTGATCATACCTTTATTTTGCCTGATCATGGCGAATGAAATTATCATCCCTCATCACAAGCACCTTAGAGGTTTGACCGAGAGCTCTGTGCGACTCCGAGGGACTTTGATTGGATTCGCAGCATTGCAGCCATTTCTCTTTCTCATGCCCTGATCATGACAACATGTTTCCTGTTACAAAAGTGAACTCAATCTCCTTTTGTTTTGACCTGGAGGGATAATATGGAAGGACATGTTGAAATTGGTGTATTCCCACTTGTGTTGGGTCTAAAAGACTAACAAGGAAAAAATCAATTCAAGAAGAGTGTGTGTACCCTCTATCTTCAAATACCTATCAGCTGTAAATCACCTTGCACTTGATTGCCCAAACATACTAGGTTTTTCACCCAAGAGTCTCTCTAATTGTGGCAACAGTTGCATTAAATTCTCCACCTTGAAGAGCAGCAAAGCTGAGGGAGCCAAGAGCTGCCCAGCTACTTTTGGGAAAAAGATGATTACTCAAATCTAAAGTTTTCTTTATTTCACCCATCGCAGCTGCATAGTTAAGTAAGTGTTGTTGTTTAGATTATGAAACTGTTTTTCAGGATTTTAGTCTTTGCTGTTAAAATTTGCTGCTAGGCAAAACGTGAATTTAGCTATTTTTTAAACCAAGACAAGCCTCAAAATAGAGGAGAAAAATTGTCTGCCTTTAGATGGTACTGAAAATGCAAGCTACTTAACAGAAGAAAAATGTCATGCTATTAGCCTCTAATACAATCGTATTACTTTGGTCTTTTGACAAAGTAAAACCTCATTGATATTAAATATAAAAAGTTGCTACTTTCCCAGTAGCAACTTTTCATAAGGAGTTCTGATTTTTTTTTTTTTTCCACTGAGTTCTAAGAGACTGGTCCATTAATAATGTATGGCATTGCTCACAAGTGTCATATGCTTAATAATTAGGAAACATTTGTAATGAGTTGAAAAGGGTAAGGAAAGCATCAGAGTATGTGCAAGTCCAAAACTACAGAAGTCTGAAGCTAATAATTACCTGGGCTTCAGAAGCTTTAAAAATTCTAACAACAGATCCTACTTAAAATTAACAATAGACATTGCACAGAATAGAATAATAAAAGAAGTCCAATCTTTTGGATAAAGGATACCTAAATATGATGTATTTATATATATCATATATATATATATATTATATATCTAAATAGATATACGGGAGGAAAATGGGGGAAAAAAAAAAGGCTTTGAGTATAGCTTCTGGCAGTCTTGACAAGGTTTCCTGAAGGAGACTGAGAGTTAGGTTTCCACATATTGCTAGGGACTAACAGGGGGTAGCTGCTAAGTCCCTTAATTCCCCATACAAATCCTAGCCTGTGTATGTATACTATGAAGTACATTCCATAACTGACAGCTTCATTCTTCTTTATGAAGAATTTCACCTACACAGGAGGGTTAAAATCTTCAAATTCTACATTTTGGTGATGAAACTGGGAGTCACTTTTCAATTACTCTTTGTTTTGATTAAACAGACCCCTTACCACCGCACCGAATATTATTTGAAGTATTTTTCTCCCTTCCAGCAAGCTGTCAGCAGCGGAACCCTGGGTCTGAGCAGAACCTTGCTGTGGTACCCAGTACAGAGAGGATGGAGTTGCAGAGAAATGACACTATCCATCCACTTGGGCTTCAGTTTTGGTTCAGCAGAGCTGTAAAACACCATGTGGAGTTAAGCAATATAAACATATATATACATATATATTTATTTTTTTTTCTTAATGTAAGAGCCAGTTAGGTGACATGGATCAAGAAAAATATTAAACTCTGAGCTCAACAAAAACCTAACACTAGAAACAACTTTTGAGCCTGACAAGATAATTTGGGGAAAGGCTGAAAGGAGGGGAAAAAAACCCCAGTGGCATCAGCCATTACCTCCAAATCCCTTTTCTCTGTCTATATTATAAAAAATCCAGTATAAGATACTCCAAGGAAATATTTTTATTTATTCTAACATGGTCCTCATTATTAAATATGTGAAAACATTTCAACAAATACATTCTCACCACTCACCAGGGAGCCAGGGCAGTACTGGGCAGCGTTTCTAGACATGAGGGCTTGAGGCATGGAAAGACTAAATGACTCATCCAAGATCAGTCTGTGATAACAAAGAAAATTGAAACTCCTTCTCAAACTCTAGTCAATGAGCCAAAAATTTTTTATGTAAAGCAATAAACAGAGGGTTTTTTTTCTGCTTTCTTTGTGGGGGGCTTGTCATTCTTGCCATTTATTCTGAATGTTGGCATTGAATCCAAAGAAGCACAATCATGTTCATGTACTTGCAATAAAATTAATGCAATAAAAATGAAATCAAAACATCAAAAAATTGCAATTACAAAGCTGCAATCAAATTAACGTAGAGTAGAATGCAGACTGTGCCCCAGCTGTTGAGCCTGGGGATCATGTCTGTGCTGAGAGTTTGTGGAGAGCTGTTTGTAAATCTGGGTGAGAGTAAGGTGACTTTGAGAGGGTGATACGACTGTTTATATGTGTTTGCCTTCTGGGATTGACTTTTGTGTGAGTGCAGCAGCATTAGGAGATGCTTCTGCTTGGGACCTGAGTCCTGGCTACTTTTTCCATCTGTATTATGCTACATGGAGTGCAGGATACTGGTGGAACCTACTTCAAGATCTGGAACTAAACTTTCAGTTGAGCTGGAGATTCGTAGATGGATGTAAGGCGTGTTAAGGAATACCTTTGGTCTTTGGGAGCTGGCTGTACCGTTATTGTTCTTTAACTTGCCTTTTGAAACATGAAAGCTGGACAGAGCTGGACTCTGGATGTGGCAGCAGTGGCATGGTACCATCACGTTGTTCTGAGCAGCAGTACGATGATCAAACATGGTCAAATCTCCCATAACTGAGGTCAGATGCAGTTGGTTCCTAGCTTCAGGATGGCTCCAGCCTCAAGACTTTCTGTACTCTTTTGTAGTCTAATTCCTAAGGCCTCACGGGTTGTTTATTTAACACATTTCCTGCTAATGAAGTGGTATTGGAGACACAGTTAACCTCTGTTCTCCAAACTTGTATCACACTGTGCTGTGCCTCTTGATTGTCTGTTGTAGGTCCTAAGGGTGTCAGGAGGAATAAGCACAGGGACTGGATGTGCTATGGATGTGCTCTTCAACTAGCCAGTTCTGCCATGGACTGCAAGAAAATGAACTTAACGATTATTGTTGGCCCTTTCCTTTCTTTTTCTGCATGAAGTTGCTTTTGCAGGCATAGCATAATATCTGCCTCAGTTTTGTGTAACGAACTTTGGGAGCAGGGAGATTCTCATTAACTCTGTGCTGTTTCTTACTGAGAGCTAGAACAGTAGCATGAAAACACAAACAAATCTTTGCCAACATCCAGAAATCTTTTACAAAAATAAAGTGAGGCGTGACAGTTTGTGATTAAGTTTAATCCACAGTTTCATAAACGTAGCATGCTTTGCTGGTATATGCTCCTAATATCGACATAATATAAGTAATGAATATGAAAATTCCAGAGAGCATTGTGACCTGATAGTGGAGAGAGGACAAACTGTTCCATGCCCAGTGAAGCTGGCAAGTGTAAATGTAAAGTATTACTAATTCCACACTGCATTGCTATTGTAGCTTTTCAACATGCTTTCTCACGGATATGAAATTATTTCTCACACCATATAATGACAGGGTACTTCCAGTACATTGCCCTGGATTATAAAAGTTGGGCCACATTAATGGTATTTCCCTGCTATCACAACTCAAGAGGTTCTTTTTTTTTTTTTTTTTTTCTTGCCAAGAAGGGAAATGAGACCCATGTTGCCTCAGGCTATAAATTATAAATGAATAGCATGATCATCTGTAACTTCGATGCAAAGGTCAAAGGAAATTTTTGGGGTTTTTTTCTGTGTTCTTTAACTGGATGTTCTTTGATGTTTACACTGCACATACATCATGGTCATTATATCCTGCACTCTTGCATCATTAATACAACTACAAACGAGATTACTCAAGTTATGAACAACGAACGAGTCTAATGCAGACAGATATGAGGGAGGAAAATGAGCTAAATAAAAATACTTATTGAAGGGATTGCTCCCTGGTGTAAATGCACTTAAAAAGAGTATAACTAAATGAGAAGATACTGTTCCTGTCTGGAGTCATTTTCCAACCCAGCAAATCTTTGTTCATTGATTTGTAAAATAAGAGAACATTTTGGGGTAAAAATAAGGAATTTGAAAACCTTTCAGCAATATTTCATTATATGCCTACTTGTTCCATGAAACTGAGCTAGTAACAGTTTGCTTTAAATTTTATGTGTCACATTTAAAAGCTACTTCTGTGCCTAGACTGAAAAGCTGCAGAATTCCCTGGGAAAGTCTTGGTATTATTAAACCATGAGGACTGAATTTATTTGAGGCATAAAACAGAACAATGTGTTACCTATTTAAAAAGTTGTTTTCTTATGGAATCTGCAAATGTTTAGGGTTTGTGAGAACATGCACACCTTGCAGAAAAACTCACAGCTGATCTGGCACTAAATGACTCTTCTATTTCACATGAGATCAGTGGGTTTCATGTTCACTTTTGCTGCTGGATGAAGAGAGGTCAACTGTAGATGTTCTCCAGGAGCATCATCACCAAGCAGCCCTGGGAGGCTGCGGGTACCTGGGACTGGTGGGAGGATGCTCTCTGGGCACAGACAGCAAGCCGGCCATTGCCAGGGTAACCATTTCAATTTATCTTAAAACAATTATCTTAAAACAAATTAAGTGCTCAGTTTGGATACATTTACATGTAAAGGACAACGACCAGTAAAACATTATTCTCAGAGGCTTATGGTGGAACATTTGGAAAATTAGACCCTTTTCTCCCCAAACTCGCTGATTTTTAAAACATTTCACAAAATTGATTTTGTCTAATTAAAATGTTGTATTTTAAGGTCCAGTTAAAAACAAGTCTAAGGTGATTTTAAACACGAGTGCATCATATAAGACTGCTCAGATCCTTCCACATTATGTATTTCGCAAAGATTATGGTTTGGATTTCAAAAATCAATTTAGATCTTGGTGCCTTTGTTTTTGAAGCAGGAATAGTCTAAATGGTGACTGCATTTCAAAATACTCATTTTGCATGCAGAGTAACGACTCTTTAAAAAGAAATTTTACAGCAGTATCTTAATGTGCAGTTTTATTGCCTATTATTTTTAGCGAGCATTTATGAAGCCTTATGTTTAGGGTTTAACACCTTAGCTATTTCCCACCATAACAGGTTGAAATTTGGCATAGCAGTGGCAACCTTCGTTTCAAAATTTTCACAGAAAATTGTAAACAGCAAATTGCTAATTTGTAAAGATTTTGTTAATTTCCACGCTTTGAAGCCTGTCAACTTAAATGTCAAATAATGTGACATCCATATGGACCATTAGATCAATGAGAGAGTAGGACCAGAGCTGCCTCAAAGTGCACATCCTGTAGTGACACCTCTGAAGTTCTAGAACAGCCAAAAAGAAAAAAAAAAAAAAAAAAAGAAAAGGAAAAAAAAGGCAAAAACAAATTGTCAAAGTTATGGTAGGAAAGGGTGAGATAGCTAAAACTGTCTTTAAAAAAATCCTTCATTCTGTCATTTTGGAAAACTTCTGAAATTTCAGCTTCCAAGTTGCAAATGTGGCACTGCAGCAGAGGTCTTGACTTTAAGCCAGCTTCAGAGTTAGCAAGTTCTGAGAATTCAAAATGCAACCAGAGTGCTTTTGATCAGACTTTATCTGGG
The DNA here is from genome assembly GCF_036417535.1 of Chlamydotis macqueenii. Taxonomy (NCBI): domain Eukaryota; kingdom Metazoa; phylum Chordata; class Aves; order Otidiformes; family Otididae; genus Chlamydotis; species Chlamydotis macqueenii. The sequence goes on along the minus strand of NC_141561.1, from coordinate 4,979,640 downwards.
CAATATTCTGGTTCATGTTTATTTTGTCTTTTACTTTAGCATGTGGTCCAAATAGAGCATAGTATTGTTTTCTCCTTGCTGCAGAGGAATAGTCCAAATATTATATTTCTCATAGATTTTTTTGTTCTGTTTAAGACTTTTGTAGTTCATGGAACGTGTGTGCCATTGACATTAGTAGTATGTTGTAGTAACATACAATATTCAAAGTTTATGGTAAAACATTCTATGTATATTATATAGTTCATATTAAATAGCTGGAACATTTTTTATCATTCAAAGCATCAGAAACAGTCATTTGGGCAGAAGATACATTATACTTTATTTGGGATACATTCATTTTGGCAATGTAATATCTCATTTGAAATGAATGTATATTGCACTATTGATTTTCATGGGTCTTAGAATAATAAAAACATCACACAGCAATAAAGAAAAAAGCATGCTTTTTCTCTATATATTGTATTTGAACGCAACTCAGAGCCTTTCACAGGAGTAAACATAAAACCTATGTTGTTATACAGAAAGAAAAAGTACTTTATTTTATGAGGTGTAATGGTATTCATATAACAAGTCTTTAACTCAAACGTGGTCTTAATTCTGCAGAGCTAAGCTCTTTTAAACACATTGTGAAGATGTGCTCCTGCTTTAGAGAGGGACAGTGTCTGTCTTTGTCCTTCTTTACTTCCAGAAAGGCTGGTCTACCATGAGTTTTACTTATATTTATTGATTTATTTCTTTATTTATTTTTTTTTACTGTCACAAATTCTAAACATTTGCCAGGCTTCACTTCTAACAACTCTGCTACCTGGCACAGAAAAAAAACTGAGCAAAGCCGTGGAAGAAATGGTGTCCGTTTTGTCCAGTCCTGGAGACCACAAACTCCTTCCTGACCTTCTAAGCTGGTGACTTTCTACTATTGTCATAGCATTGAAACATAGGAAATTTCAAGCAGTACTGCTGTTATTAGTTGCCAATATTACTCATATACTGAGTTAAGAAGTACAGAACCCAAGGGAGGTGAGGAGAGACTCCTTGATTTTGTGATATTGACTTTATCTGCAGTGCTTTGGGCACTAGGTGATCCAGTGCCTCCAGCTGCTTTGGAAAACTGTTTACAGCTAGGTCCTTGAGTATATTTTTCAGCAAGTATGAAAATGTTAATAATGTAATATCATTCTAATTTAAAAGCTTGGATAAATGATTTTCAAAGGAATTGATATTTAATTATTTATTTTTTTTTCCCTTGGACATGATCTAAAAAACTTGATTTTTGTATTCAACTGGTTTGGTTTTTACTTTAAAGAAATTTTTTTTTAATAGTAAACTCAGTTCAAGAGGAAAAAAAAGTTTACTCAGAATTCCCACTGCTGTCTTGTAGTAAGGAAAATGCAATGCCCACACAATTCTTCTTCTGAGGTCTTGTTCTCTGCTGTTCATCACCAACTCATTTGCTTAGTGAAACTAAGTCAGATTTTACAACATCTTTTAGCTTTCAATATTCATTAAACTAAATTTAGGGTGAATTTAATGCCTTGGAACAAAACAGTGGAAATATTTCTATTATATTTTTCATTTTGTGAAATGAATTCAGACAAAAGGGATATTGTCTGAAATCAATAGCTAATTGAAAGATGTGGCACATTTTATTGTTACTAGTTAAAGCAAAATTCCCAAATAGTAATATTAAGTTTTCAGTGCTAGCGATTTATATAATTTATTGCATTTTTATGTCATTGTTAGAAATACAATGTATTATTAGAAATGTGTATAATTCTTAATCTTACTTACATATTTCTTAACTCTCAAATTTAAATTAAAAGATATTATACCAAGATTGCTATTAATTTACTTTCTTTACTAAAATCTTAGGCTAACCGGCTGGTGGGGTCATGACTTCAAAACACGATTCCTCATGGAAAATGGTATGTACTCCTACACTTTCAATTTTACCTTATTTGATGTATTTACATATAATCGGCTTCACTTTCATAGTAATTTGAGTAGAAAGTATAGAACTTTGCATGTCCTCACTTACCTATCATTTAGCTAAACTCGTCCCAACTATGTAATGCAATAGAGTTGGCAAACTAAACGTGAGAATAAATTTGGTCTCTGGGCATATGGATCTGACTGTCTGCTTCTAAATATTTTGCTGAAATACCTTCAAAATGCAGATATAGAATATGGATGAAAGTTTCAAAGTATCTCAGTGAATTAAATACGTAAGCCTCTGAGGAGCGAGGATCTGCTGTCAGTCACTTGGGTAATATCTTACTTTAGGATTAGTTTCACTGGAATTCATGAGAAATTACATAAATAAAGGTAAGACAACCTGACATAAGTCATGAAACACCACTAATGTTTCAGGATCTCCCAATCTCTTGCACTAGTGAAGGGTGGGTTATAACACAAAACTAAACCTGCTCTGAAATAGCTAAATACTTATTGTCCCAATATGAAATGAGGCCTCCTTTCCAAATCTGACAGCTAGACTATCCAGCTCTACTTTACAGTATGGCAGAGAGAATATCCTGAGGGATTAGGAGGAGAAAGGAGCTTTTTTATTTGATTGCTTGTTTTGTTTTTAATGTATTTTTAATTTTCTGTGGAAGAGTGCCTATTGATGCAACTTTGGCTGGAGAACACTTCTCTAATAGCCTCAGTCTGCTCTTTGTTTCCTGACCAAATGCAAGAAAGTGGCACTATGGAAAGCCAGCAGGAGACACAAATTGCCTTGAAACACTGTTAGAAGAAGAAAAATGTTGTTTATTCATTTCCATGGGCAGTTTAGAGGGGAGAAGTTGGGCAACGATCATTACGAAATTAGCCAGTCTGCTGTGCATGAAAAGCGTTTCCTCCGCAGCATCCTCTTGCTCTGGTGCTGGAGCATGAAATATAAATGGTGACACAGAACTTACAGCGAGGCTTTATAGATTTATTAAATAGATTTTTGTGAAATTTCACAGCCTTAAGTCTACGCAGCTTCTCTACATGGCCTGAAGCTACACTTAGCTGCATATGCCATCTCCCATGCGTCTCGTCGGTTTAAGGAACGTGAGTCCCTACTCGTGGCAGCGCCGCGCGAGCATGACTCTGCTGACTGGGAATTTCTCTGGTTTGTGCCAGTGTTAAAAGGGATTCAAGTGTAAAGGTGGTTTTAACACACACCATTTAAACAAATTAATTGCAGTTCTCTAGTTCCCATGAAGCCACTAATGAGGTCTTCCGCTGGATAAAATCGGGTTTCTCTCGAAGTTAAAAGTATTAGCTGTGAATAGATTGCTGTTTCCTTCTAATGACCGATTCCTACAGGCCGCATTAGCGAAATATCTTATTGCGTGAGGACGGACTTCAAGATAAGGTCCAATCCATTAAAAGGAAGAAATCAAAAACACTAATATAAGTTATTCATTTTCTAGTACTGCAACTAAGTGAAGGAATTAATGGATTTCGGTTATCAAATCCTCCAATTTTACTGGTCTGTGCTCTGCAAGCTAGTTTAGAGGTAAGTAATGGCTTTACTTTGAGCCTGAATTTAAGAGTATAAAAATGTTAAATGAATGTTACGTGTCTTATTGCTGTCTCCCTTGCAAAAAAAAAAAAAATGCAGAATAGTTAAAGAGTGAAGGGAGAAGGGGGAATGAAAAACAAAAAAAATAACCCCACAACCCTGAGGGATCAAGGCCTTTAGTAAATATACTCATCCCTTCACTGTTCTCACAATCTTTGCTGCTGGATACAGTGTGCTTGAGGTTTGTACCTCCAAGCCTGACCGCTAACATTGTGTTTGTCCTGATGTTCAGGGGCTCAGCGCAAACAGTGGCTTTTCCCATAGAGATATTCAGCCTTAGTGCGACACATATGAAGGGTGCTGTTCAAGGTCTTCTTACGGAGGAACCACGTAACTCTTAAAAGTTGCATCTGGAGTTGCTTCTACGTATATTTCCCTGAGCAAAACAGATTTTGCTTCTTTATGAAAGAAAATGGATATGGTCAGTGGGTGTACTGGCGTCTAGATTGAACCAGCAGCTCAGGGAAGCTGTCATCTGCTGTAGTCCCTTTGATTACAAACAGAAAAGACAGAAGCTGCCTGTGAATGCTTCCTAAAAGGGGAATTCACAAACACGATGGAGTTCTAGACTGTTCTTGCTTTCATCTCTTCATAAGTTTTCTGGTGACCAAAGGAGCAGAGACCATCTCTGACCTATCTGTATCTGAATCGCTGAGACGGTGGCTGTGGAAAGGGCCATCTTGCCACACAGAGCTAATCCCTTCCCTGCTAGGAAGGTGTGACCCGTGTGCTGAAAGCCCTCCGGTCCACCTTAGAGAGCATAATTCAGCCCTGTCTGAAGGCACGAGCTATTCTCCAAACACCTTGTATCACACTATGTTTCATATCAAGATGTAGCAGCATTTCTCTTATGGATGGTTCACCTCTGAAATGCAGAACTCTAGCTCTTTGTGGGTGAAAAGGATGGTTTTACATACATTTCCCTACTATATGCTACATATGCTACTATATTATTTTTTTTTTCCTAAGCTGCTTTTCCAACCAGCCTTGGTTAGCAAGGTTTTGCCACCAGCATAAACGGGAGAAATTTCTTTCTGCTGGCATTCCATTAATGCTAGTGTAATGGCAAAGCTGATGCTGGAACAAAGAGCAATGTCCATATACTGTATGTCCTTCTTTATTTACTGAAAAAACCAGTATTTTAAGCAAACAAAGTGAGAAAAATTGCCAGTTGCGCTCTCTCCAGCTTACATGCAATGCTGAAGGACTGCAAAGGGCACAGTGATGCTTCTTGCTCTGCCTGACAATTTATTTTGTTAGCCCTTAAACATCCAATATATTTTTTTTTAAACTTTATGCGACCTTCGAGATAAGCTGAAAGCTATTCTGCTCTGACCCAGATTGTCACTGCTCGGGTTTGCGTGGGTTGATGTCGTTTAGCCCGCTGCGGGGAGCCTCAAACAACGCGGGCTGAGCAGTTTCCATTGCCTCCCCTTCCCGTGTTTGCATTACCTTTTGGCACAGCCAGGATTTCCCAGTGCTAATTGCTGTAATACAGTGGGAAACAAAATAGTTGTCGTGTCTGGCAAGAGATGGCTAGTGAAATTGCATGCCACCTTCACTGGGACACATTAAGCAGAAGGCAGCGTTTCCAATGGAAACAATGGAAACTGCAAGTGCTAATGCATGTTATTCCTCAATAATGCTTAAAGTGACTGTTATAGCGGTAGCTGCTCCCTTTTATGGAAAAAAGGGGAGCGCTCTACAGCCACATTTAAAAGATCTTTTTCAAAAATCGCCCCCAGGAGGCCAAATATTCCTTGCACAAAACCTGAGCAAACAGATTTTTTGCGTGCAGCCTGAGGAGATCCATCCCTCACACGGCTGCAAAGCCCAGAGGAACAGGAGACAGGTCTCCATCATACCTCCAGTAACGGGCTGAATACTCGTGTGTACGCCCTGCCTGCCTGTGCGGTGAGGGAAGCACCTCTAGATTTTGGTTGACCTGTACAAGTGCTGATTGCTGGTGGCTCTGGTCCCTGTCACGTTCATTGCTGTGACTGCACTGCCTCCATGGAAAGTCTGTCTTACAGCCAGCTGTGTTTTGTTTCACAGAAAAAAAAAACATGTAGGTGCTTTTGGTTTTGTGCAGCATCTAGTGGTTGTGATACCAACATGGAGTAATACTTGGAATAGTCTACAAAAGAGCGATTTCCAGGTGTTGCCAGAAATTAGACTTTGTTATATTTTGAGTAGGATATCTTAGTTAACTCTTTATACACTCTTCCAGGGATGGAGCATCAATCACCTTTCTGGCCAACCTGTTAGAGCTATTAAATCAGAATCAAGCAAATATTTTTTTTGTTCTTGTAGATAAGCAGAGACAGCAACCCTGCCTGTACAGGGCTTAAAATGTTAAAGTCAAGACATTAATAGAAATTTTGTGTTTTTAAAGGCAAGAGTTTGTAGATCAGTCATGATGTTTCAGTCTTGACCCTTGGCTTTTGTTACTCGAGGTATACACAGGGAAAAACTTGTATGTGATTTTCATGCAACCCTGTTGAACGTATAGAGAATGTATGGATCCTCTTCAGATGTGCAAAAGAATGCTCTCTCAGCAAACTGGTTTTGTGCGCAAATTAATTTATGCACATATGGATGTGTGTAAAACTTCAACAGTAGACAGAAATGTCTTTCATTATCTAAAGACATTATCTATAATGTCTATCTGATATTACCACTGGATTCCAATGATAATATGTACAGAGAAATCTGCTACCTAGCAAAGAATGACAGAGCTTGGCCTTTGTATTACCAAAATTATTTAAGTTATTAAAAAGCTCAGAAATAGTCTTAGTCTTTACTTCTTTTTTCTCTTCTATAGCAGTGCATTATCATTCTAATGACTTAAAATCATTGTAGGTTTTTAGTCAAACTACAATGAAAGCATTGAGAAGGAAATCCATTCTACTCACTGGTTACTTGGAATACCTGATAAAGCATTACTACAATGAGGACAAAACAAATCCAGAGAAGCCCTTTGTAAAAATCATCACGCCATCTCAGATTGAGGAAAGAGGATGCCAACTCACATTATCTTTTTCCCTTCCAATCAAATCTGTGTTTAAAGAGCTGGAGAAGAGAGGAGTAGCTGTGAGTAAATCAAACTTCATCTTCTCATGCACTTTTTTGTGAACCTGTACTATACCATTTTGTGTACCTATACCATTTTTGCTTTTATTCAAATATAGTATTGTATACGGCCCAAGAATCCTGGGAGTGATTAAAATTGCTTACATAGCATCTTGAATCTAATAAGTAGAGTTATTTTTTAAGTTTAATGAGTAGAGTTATTTTCTAAATTATTTGTTAGTCTGTCCTTTTTCTATTTTTTTTTTATTTTTAAAGGTTCTGTATATAGCAGCAGGGAGTCAATACTAAGGTTAGACCTGCTTTATGGATGCGTTATGGTGGAAGGCACACCCTGGAAAAACACAAATATGAATATGTCAGAGCTGTCCAATGTAATGTACTGCCTGTACAGGCCTTTCCCGTTCAGTGTGCTCGTCCAGGGCCCCTGCCGTGGGTCCAGGCACGAGGCCAGAGACCACAAAGAGGAGGTCTGTGTCACCCCGAGGTGCTGGCAGTCAGCAGTGCTCAGGTGGCGCTCACCATCCTCAAGGCCACAACTTGTGCACCTACAGCGTGACGATGACAAGGCGCTCTGAACCTCCACCAGTCCCTTTCCTGATCTGCAAATGGCCAAACCCTTACTTTTTGCAAGGCATTGAGGTGGAAAAATTAAAAAGGTGTAATTTCCTTAGAAATGTGTTTTAGCACTCAGGAGGAGGCTACTGAACGGTAGTGCCATGTAATGGCATCATTACCGGCACTGCTCAAAAAGATAAATTTAAGGCTATACATCTGGTGATTTAGAAGTGCTGGGAGGTGACGCTGATAACGTAATGCTATATCAATGCTATATGAATTTTATTTCAACTGGTAACCTGTGTCCCCAAAGGACGACTCTTCTGGGCTAAATGTGCTGCTGTTTTGGTTCTGCCAGGGAATTCCAGGAACTGCTGCTTTTAAGAGAGCACGGGGCCCTACCCTGTTGGCTTGTCTTTGTGATGCAGTAATATTCTTCAAATATGAGAGATTATTCTATTCAGCAAAATGTTCAAAAGAAAAATACTGCAAGCCCTGTGACGTTACTTGTACCTGTAGTACAAGACACTGTCATACTGGCATGTCTCGGTTTTGTGGTAGCTTTTTTGCCACCTATGTGCCTCTTCAACTATGGGTTGCTATGGGCACTAATGTAAATTATGGAGATACATAGCAGGTTTCGATGGTACTGCTAGAGTCCTGCCACCCCGAGTCTTGCATCCTTTTTTAGGCAACACACTAACTCTTCTTGCTATGTTCTTTGCAATAATACTCGTCGTAATAGTTTCTTAGAGGTCCCAAAGTTTTCACATGTGTCTCCTTCTTGGTCCACTCATTCTTCCTGGAAGACAAGGATGACATTTAAAAACATAGTGTGACAGATAAATATGAAGTGACCTGAATTTACTAAGCGTTCCCTTTCTGTTTTGCAGTGTGACATGCGAGAACCAAATGCTCTCCGCATTGCCCCAGTTCCTCTCTACAATTCTTTCCATGATGTGCACAGATTTATTGAAATCCTGGGATCCGCAATTACATCTTCAAAACAAACAGCAAACAATACTGCGCTATCTGGTTCTTATTGATGGCTCAGCTGTATCTTTTAATCTATTTCTGACTAAGATGCATTTATCCCACTGAGCGATTCTTTGCTTTGAGTAGACTGAGCTATATCGCATGCAATTTGCAAAAAAATGACTGTGCTTGAATAGTTATTTACAACAGACATAGTTTTATTAAAGCTCATATTTCCACTCTGCTTTGACTTTGACTTCATGAATTAGTATGCTTTGTATATTTTAATGGGACTTTTCTTAAACATTGTATGTGGTTTTATTACATTAGCTTTGAGAAGCATGGAAGAATTGCTATCAACTAGAAGAGGAAAGGAAAAAAAAATCCCTTCTTTATTATAAAAATGATGCATAATAAAAAGTAGAGACTAGACAAATCACCAACAGTTAAAGGATACAGTCCAATTTACATTTTTAATTTACCAATTCTATTTAAAGAACATGGTATAGTTGAAAAGTAAAAGTTGAACAATTAGTTGTTTAAAAACTGTTAACTGCTGCATAGTGAATTTTTCAAAGGGCCCAGCATTTTCAAATTCTAGTTTAATAAACGCTTTAATTGAAGAATGAATTTACATTGCAGATACCTTCTTTGGTGTGATACAGCTGGCTAGAACAAAACATTTACTCTTTGTCCTTCTAGGTAGTCATCTTGGAGATTATATGCTCGAGAAAGCTGAGAACAATTTTAAATTTGGGTAAGCCAGTGTGAAGGGCTGTAGGAGTGCTTATTGCAGGTTTAACAAGGCTTATTTCAGATTAGGAAAAATGAACTCTGAACTGTTTAAGCAGCAGCAAAATATCTCATTGTTAACTTACAACGTGGCCCAGATTTTTACAGAGATTTGCACTGGGCAGCTAAAACAAAGAAGAAAAACTGTTTACATTTAACCAACACTTTGAGTTGTTTTAAGATGTAAATAACACCTTGGCATAAAAGGCAACTAAGATCTTAAACCTGTAGCTATTCAGCATGTACTCTTCTTCAAGAATCAACTAAAACTTTCATAGAATCATAGAATCATTAGGGTTGGAAGGGACCTTTAAAGACCATCCAGTCCAATCCCTCCAAAGAAGCAGGGACATCTCCAACCAGATCAGGTTGCTCAGAGCCCTGTCCAACCTGGCCTTGAATGTTTCCAGGGATGGGGCATCCACCACTTCTCTGGGCAACCTGTGCCAGTGTTCCACCACCCTCAGTGTAAAAAAATTCTTCCTTATGTCCAGTCTGAATCTACCTCCTTCTGTTTTAAAACCATTACCCCTCATCCTATCACAACAGGCCCCACTAAAGAGTTTCTCCCCATCTTTCCTGAAGGCCCTGTTTAGGTACTGGAAGGCCACTCTAAGGTCTCCTTGCAGCCGTCTCTTCTCCAGGTTGAGCAATCCTCTCTAATAATACTCAATGTGTCTGTTTTTTTTTTTATAAGAAACACTTAGAAAGTTACTTTTCATAGTACTTATTTTTACTCTGCTTCAAGTCTAAGAAAGTATTTGGGGGAAGAAGTGAGGATTTACTCCAGTTTGGCTCAAGGGCATTTTTGCTGGTTGAAATTTTCATACTCTTTGAGCATCTCCTGCTGCACAGAGTAATTCAAAGACCTTCACAGTGTCTACCTATGCTCTGAAATTTCCCAAAGATGAGTAGTATTAAATCCTTGCTGCAGCAATACCTACTTCATTGGTTGTAATGTGTAGGGAAAAGCTGAAAGAACTCCAAATAAGGGATTTGTTTGTTGGTATTTCTCACACCTGTGAAGAGTAAGAATGGCTTGTTAAACTAGAATATTGTTGTAAAGAATAGCACAGGAGTCTTAATCGGTTGGAGAGCTCTGCCTCACTCAAGAGGTTTTGATTACATTGACGTCATCACTTTTTAATTCAGCTTTCAGCTGAACTTGTATAATTACATTGCAGACCAGGTATCTGTATTTCAGTGGCTATGGTTTTATTTTTACACTTGCATCTGCAGCACGGCTACTTTCTTCTCTCAAGTGACATGATCTTAGGAAAGGACCATTTTCCGTAAAGAAACTGCTGATGAAAAAAGCTCTGAATATAAAACTGTGACTGTCCACAGTGTTGAAAAGGGTTTTTATTCATTGACAGTGCCTTGGAAGCACTTGTGCTGCTTACAGCTCTGGTAACAATCACTTATATCTTCCCTATAAAGTCAGGCAAGCTTAATGTAAATCCAGGTATGACACTAGGTGATAGTATAATATAGCTTATTTTGATATTGGCTAAACCTTGCTTGTACGACAGACAGAGGTAGAGTTAAGAACCTCAAAATCTCTAAATAGCACCTAGACGTTAGGTTTGAACAAGCTATCTTGGAAGCTACAGGGAGATAGATGGTGAATTTTGACGTTGCAGTTTGGCATCTGCATTGAATTCATGACCTGTGAAAACAATTCCTTGTGTCTCTGAGAAAAGTGAAACAAGTAGGGTAGGTAAAGTACTTACTGAATCTACACAGTCCAGGTTTTGAAAGATACCAGATTATTAATAAATGTTTACTACTATTTTGTCTTTTAGTAACACTTCAGGCTACAGGTACAAATACTGACTTTATAAATAATTGTTTGTGTTCCATTTCATGGATTTGATTAAATTCTGTGAATCAAAACTCCCTTATTTCAACCTGTCCAAATTACTCTCTCTTTCACCTATAAGCTCTGAAAATAAACATAAAAGCTCCTTGCTTTATAAATTAAGAAAATTATTTCCAAAAAGTGAGGGAAGGCTATACTGCATTATACTGGAACAAACTTGTAGAACCAGTTTCACGTGGTATTTTCCTACTTGTTAAAGTTTTGCAAAATGAATAATACTGAAAGTTAACATTAGGTGTCAGTATTTTACATATTATTTAGTGAGAGAATATCAAGTGAAAGAGCTTCTGTGCAAAAAAAAAAAAAAAAAAAAATTAGTCTGCTTTTTCACATGCTCCAAGTTATCATGGTTAGAGTAATATCAGGAACAATTATGTGTGAAATAATTAATTGTATATACCCCGAATGCTTCTTGCTAGTTACATTTCTGATTTAAAATTCAGGATTAAGTACCACTGCTTTCTAACTGTGATAACATTTAGTTTTTGGATTGTCTGAAGGAATTACAATTTTCAAATTAAACTGCAAGACAGGATTTTTGTAGGTGACAGAAAGTTGATACCTAGGTAGAGTGACAAAATGCCTGTAAAATGAAGGAAGATAAATGTCAATATGTAGATCCCTGGTTGAATGTGATCTTTCTCAGCACAATACAGTTTAAATACTGTACAGATCTCTTAAACTCACTGTAACTGTTGAAAACATGAGAGGAAAATTACTACAGGGTCCATTTGTGCAATTTTTTTCCCCTATTTTGCCATGGGAAAACTAGAGAGAAGGCAAAGTTGTTTGGTTTTTTTTTTCCATAAGCAGAAAAGGATGGTTCTGTTCTCCAAAAGAACAGTATGCTATGAGTGAAGAGAAAGGTATGACATATACTTATTATCTTATCTGAGTTGGATGCATGACTTGAGAATGGGAAAGGCATGAGCCATTTGAAGAGCTTAACACACAAAACTTTGGTAGCCCTTGGTCTGACTACTGCAGAAAGAAGCTTGTTTTCATTTTATCAGAAGAGTATTATACATGGGTAGACAAAAAGAGAAAGATGAAAAGAGAAAGAAAGGGAGAAAAAATCCCAAACTAATCTGTCCCTGTGATATGTTAAGGTCTAGAAAAAGAAAGAATGGAAGATAATGCAACAAAATAATTAGCTTTTTAAGCTATGTTATTCTATATTATGGTCAGGTTCCCAAATAAAACTGAGTACAGGTGGGAATGAATGGCCCTTGATTGCGTTCAGAAAGGTGAAAATAATCATCTAAGGGCTAAATCCGCAGACGCATCTTGCAGGATATGTAGACATTAAAGCAGTAGCAGCAAATATAATGAAGACACGGCTGAGGTAGGTGCGTTACTTCAAATACTGACTTATAAAACCCACTTATTCCAGATGCAATTAATGTGTCATGATCCGAGATATTTCGGAGGGAGCTGACCTGCTCAGAGACCCTTAAAAATCTCAGCAGTTCCCATTGGAACTTCTGAGCACTCAAGCTGATGAAAATACGTTTCTGAAAAGCTAGTTACTCTCTACAACGAGTTGAGAGACAATTTTGCATTGTAAGCTTAAACTTTTGTCAATATTTGTGAAATATATTTAGAAAGCTTATTCAGAAATGAATAAGTTATAGATCAGTAATTCATACTTTTTATATTCCAAGTTTTTATTACCTAAACTTACTCTTCTAAGCATCGTTTTATGTTTCTAGTTAAATATAAGGGAGAATTGATTGGAGTATTTCTCAATGGAATTCTATCTTTATTTCATCATAATTGCTTCATATTTGAATAATGACAGATGAACTGCTTCATTCAATTGCAGTTTTAAGGCTTTGAAGTCACAATAGCAGCAAAGGATTTAAATCCTGAAGCCATTATTATGGCAGAGAAGACATCAGGGAAAAGGAAACTTATGGCGGTGTAATTTTCTAGCCAGAAAAATACTTTTGCCATTGCTTTTTTTTTTTTTTTTTTTTTTTTCCTGGACATTTTGCTTTTGCTAGTGTTAAGAGGATCCACTAAACTTCAACAAAATGAAGCAGCTGCAACTTCTAGCACAACAAATGGCTTCCATCTACACTGGAAGAAGACATTAGAAATGCTGAATGGGAGTTCATGCTGTAAGTAAACTTCTACCGTTATTTTGCTTTGGAGCTAGCTACAAGCCATTTAAAATTCTAGGCAGCTACAATACAGTATTTCACCAATAAAGAGTTCATTAGATCTTTTTTCTTCCTGACATTTACATCTAGTCCTGAGTACGCGTTAATACTCCAAGGTATGAATTTCAAAGTTCCCTTTATCTTTGTGTACAGTTTTAAGCAATTAATCAAATGATAAAATATAGCTTTAAAAATAAGAAACGAATTGTGAATTTAAAGCATATGTTCAAAAAGTTGCTACATTATAATTTCTAGGGGACATGGCCTTTCATCAACTGAGCCAAGTGCAGAGGTATTTTTTTTTATAAAACTTACATTTTATTGAAGAATTTTGAAGATATTGTCAACTTGTTAAAATATGAGAAATTTGTATGTCCAGGATAGTTCTTTCTCCTAGGAGGCTACATCAAAGTATGAGAGTCATAGAAAAATCATTATTTAATACTTTCAAAATGACTCTTATGTGTGGCAAAATTTAGACAGGCTTCTGAAATAAGCATGGGGGCGAGTAATGCTGAAAACCCTTCATTTGGGATAAAAGCAAATGGCAGTCTTACCGTCACAGTGCCAGCCATAAATACGAAGATACATATGAAAACTTTTCCAATTCTTTCTTTATAACAAAGCACATTCATAATGAAAAAAAAGCATCCGAGCACTAGAGGTAGCACTGCAGCTTGAAAGGAATTACGCCTTCTGCGATGCCCCCTTTCTAGTGGAGTATAGATTGTGTAGATACCTATATAGATTGGAGCGTAGTTCATGGTCTCACCCATTGGAACACAGAGAAAGTTCCTTGCTACTGGAGAGACTGTTGTTAGTGGGATAGGCGTTACTGTACTTTTGTTGTAGTAGAGTGCAAATCGAGCCTCATGGGTCCAACTTCCAACTTCGCTCCTTTGCATATTTTCCCAGTACCCAGTTTACTGTCTGGGAGAGAGCATGGCGCTGGGTGGTTGTTGCAAGGCTAACTGGGAGCAGACTCCTGCAAAGTTCACGTTGACACTTGAACACAAGATATTAAGAACTGGGAGCTATGAAAATGTAATGTATGAATCACAACAGAAAGAGATCTGTAATACATTTTCTATTTTAGTAGTGAGGTATGTCTGACATACCTCATGCATATTGACACTGTGTTTCTTTTTAACAAGTGTTTTATTTGAATTTCCACCTGGGAAGTGACAGGAAATTTTCATAAATATTCATCCTTCAGATAGGACATAGAAATGGTTTTAATGCCTTAGCTGAAACTTTATGCAAACTGTTCGGATGTTCTTGTGTGTGATATCTAATTTAAACCAGTGTAGTCAAGAGATGCAACTGATTCTGCCAAGTCCTACCTTCTTAGAAAGAACAACACCTTGCAAGTGGGTAACTTGCGAACGTGTGGCCGTCTCTTTTTAAGGATGCGCCTAGACTTTCCTGTACTGCTACTTCCTGCAGGGAAAAATATGGTGAAGGTCTTTTGGAGAAATTGTCTGTGAGTGAAAATCCAGATTCACCTGTCTCTAAATTATCTTAATTGCTTCTGAAAGAGTTATTTTTTCTGATTCCACAGCTAAGTTTCTGTAGTACTGGGAATGTAAAAGTGATTTTGAACTGCCAGCTATAAAATGTAGAATCTATCAGTGCGGGGTAAATACTGTTGTTAATAACATACATTTCTTTACGATAGACTATCTTGAAAGTTCTTCAGCACACCAACTTGGAAAAGGTTACACTCACTAGAATGGGAGCCTGAAGGGTTGATCCTTGATGATCCAGGACCAAAGATGTATTTTGGTCTCCTGAGCAGCCAAGTCAGCAAATATTGAGAAAACATCCCTACCACACCCCAACTGGATAAATCCCATCAGTAAGTAAAGCAACGATAGTTATACTAGTAGAAAAGTATGTGTGGAGAAGAGCTCACTGGTGGGAGGATGCCCCCTGCATATTACACCTTTGTCAGCATAAGGGAAGACCATGATTTTCCATTTTTATAAATAAATGCTAACCAACAGCTGCAGTTGTATAGAGCTGTGGTGAGGGAGAAAGGGCAGGTTAATGCATGAACTTCAACCTGTAGAGGTGTGCTGCCTAGTGTGCCAGAGCCATCGAGGCTAGCAGGAGTTTAGAGACGTTTAGTTTAGAGACATTTTTCACTGCTGAATTTAGAGTAACTCTTCTCAGAGCAGGGGTTGTGGAAACTCCTGCTGAAGCCTAGTCCCATTCGCTGGTGGGGTGGCCTGCCTTTGGGGTACCTCACCTCCCCTTCACCCAGCAGGGAACCTCAGGACACAACTTGCTTTCTACGGTTCACCATCCTGGTGTCAGGTATTTCAGATTTACTGATTATGAAGTCATGCTGAAGTGCATTTTGAGACCTCACACTTGGTTTCTAGAATCTAAGGGGTGATTATGCTTCCTGCTTCCCTAGATCATATCCTCTTTAATATATAGTTGTGCAAAAACAGCTTATTAAGACAACAGCATAATTCATGTATAGTGGCATCCTAAAAAATAGTGGAACTTGACCCTTAAACTGAAGTGAAAATCACCTTCATTATCATTGTTTATGACTTCCAGTTTTAACATAGTTCAGTGGTAGATTAATTTAACAAATTTATAAGCCTCTTTATAGCATCCAAATTTAATCTGTTGTTGAATGAACTTGAGTTAGATAAGGTAAACTCATCCTGGACCAAAGCAAGAGTGAGAAGTACACTGAATTTTGGAAAGAAATCACTCACAACTTCTCAAATTTAACTAATAAATCAAAGATGATTGCTCTGTATCAGATATGGATGAAGAATAATGCTATGGGTGAATTTTTGGAGGATCCTAAATTCTGTGGAAGTATGGACACAGCATATGACTGCTTCATTTTCATCACTATTCTTATTTTATTCAAACTTTCTTGCTTTAACTGGATACTAAAATTGAACTTATAAAATACCAGAAAAAGTATGAATCACCAAAATTACATGCTAAAGTCTGTTATCTTGACATTTTTCTGAATGAATATTGAAATGCTTAGCAAAAAAAAAAAGATCTTGAAGTTCTTCCGTCAGTAATCAGACCCAGACTTCACTTGAAAAAAAAAATCCTTTTTATATTTAGTTGTGAAGATCATGCTCTTAATTAGAATGATGTTCATTAAAACAAATGCCTTGAAAGACTACTATTTTCAGTTCAAATGTTCTTCAAAAAACATCTGAAAAAAAACCCCATAATCTACAATAAATCTATCCTGAAAAAATCTTAGACAGAAAAACATAGCGATTGAATGTATAGGATACATCTGTACATCTATGTGTGTGTATGTGTGCTTTTCTTCAGAGAATCAAGAGATCTGGTTCTGTCTTCTATGTTTTTCACATTTAGAGAAAGTGTAAGTAGTGATTTAATTTTATGAAATCAAACATTAAATGAAAACAAAGGCATTAGCTCTGAAATAAGACATCAGTTTTGCAGGGCTACAGATCCTTTGAACTTGGATGACATTGTCTCTGAGGAAAAGACGTTTGATGAATTTTAGACTTTAAAGCCCTTAGTAGGAAAAATTAGTCCAGAATCGGTTCCTGGAGGATGGGAAAAAAATAATTTACTCTTCAAAAGATCAGGGAAAAAAAATTATATAATTTTCTATTTCCCTTAAATACCTTTCCTTCAGGTGCTTATATTGGAAGATGCTCAACAGCCATGAATTTAGGGGCTTATGCTCCCAGTGATCTGGTCAATTACGTCACCTCTGCACAGAATATTGAAGAATAAAGAAAAAAAACACCTTAGAATGTAAGGATAAAGGGGATCTATGGGTAAGATGGCCTTAAAAAAAATCACTGACTAATTTTAATCCATTAATTTAATATAATGAACATAATGATTTGTGTAAAACTACATTACCCTTGTTATATGCCAAATCTGTTAGGAACAGCTGCTTTGCATTCAGTATATCATAATGACATACACTGTGGAGTTATAATTTTTTTCTCTTTAAGGTCCTATTTTAGACTTGCAAGCTTGTGCATGAGGGCAGAAGAGCTGGTGCCTCCATCGCCCTGTCGCTGTTAAAAGTTATTGAAAAGAACTCTTGACTCTGTGGAGAAATGAGTAATGAGTGCAAGTTGGTCTTGCAGATGCTGTTCCAAGAGAAGAAGAAACCAGGACTGAATAGTCTCATGAAGAAATTTTTTTCCAACGGGCCTACTGTTTAATGTTTTGTTGGTTTTTTTTTTTTTGCTCAGAAGAACTAGAAGGGTCAAACCAAAAATACTCCTAAAAACCTAAAAAATATTCCCTGACCCTGAATACCACTTGCCTTTTGAACTACTAACAATACACTTTGTCCTATTGCAGAGCTTGTCCGGACTAATTAAAAAAAAAAAGGATCCGAGTGAAAGCTTTTCACAGCTCAGAAAGTATAATTCTGGCTCATGAGAAATCAGCATTGTAATAATTTTGCTAAACACACCACCACCCTAACATCAGACAAGAGTGGATATGTTGTAAACCATGGCACTAAGCACCTGGGTTTTTTTTGTTTGTTTGTTTGTTTTGTTTTTTGGTTTTGGTTTTTTTTTTTTATAACTTACATAAGTAACTACAGCATCAGACTATCACAGTACTGTGTACCTGCTTTGGGACAGTCCTTATTAAGTTTGGCAGGTACAGAATAAAAAGAGGCTCATAAAAGCAAAATTACAAGCATGAACCAAAGGAAAAGGGAGGACAGAGTGGTCTTGAGAAACAAAGGAAAAGGAAGTATATGACTTCAGAGACCACAGACTATAGACATGAGAAGGAACTGAAAAACTGGAACAATCTCAAAAGCTATAGAATGAGGGCTATCAATTTGGGTTTTTGCCCAATTGAAACAAGCTGAAATTAAATGTATGCATGCCGACATGTTGGAGTGGTCTGAGTAAAAACCTTCTTATTTTCTCTAGGTGGCTGCTGTGAAGAAGTCTTCCAAGAAGTGTAAGCAGACAACATATCTAATACTCAGCCTAATAGTTGTGCTGGTTGTTCATGTCTTTTTTTTTTCTTCCTTTTTTTTTTTTTTTCCTCCTTCTCCAAATCTGGATACTGCCATTCACCAATAACCAGTAAGATTTCCCAACATCTCCCAGATCATGTGAGAATGTACAATAGCAATTGCCTGTCAGAAGGAGGGAGATGGGGAAAAAGGCAATGGAGTACAGCCATGTAGAAAAACTACAAGTATCCTTATATTACACTTGCAAATAAAATAATAGGAAGGGATTGAAACAGACATATTGAATTATTTAATTCTACTAACTGCTTCAAGTCTTTGATAAACTGATTCACTCTTTTGTTTCCCAGTCTGTTTCAGGCAGCACATTCTCCCCTGAAAGATTCTGAACATGAGAGAGGACCATCATCTGTGTGCAGAGGAGTTTTGCTTCCTGCATCTGACTGTCTCTTGCTTTTATTGACTTATTTCTTCTGGCACGTTCTGACTGACCCTGCCGTGGCAGCACAGGAGGGAACAGAGCAAGAGTAGAACCTACCACTCTGATAAAAGTTGGATAGGGAAGAGACGAGCAATGACTTCATCATTTCTTCTTTCCACTGGATTTGACGGAGGTGCATTATTTTTGTGAATGCCTTGTGTTGCTGCATGCTTAGTTTTATCTTATTGTGAATGTGGAATTTGATAGTGTAGAGATGAGCCTCTTCTTCCTCAAAGGCTGAAGGAAAAGAAAAGAAAATCCCAGAACATCTCAGCTTTCTTCTGTATTCTTCTTCATCATGGGATTTCACAGGACTTGGTGCTCTCCTCGCTGTTATTCACCATGTAGTTGAAGATTTTTTAATAGAGGTAGAAACAACACTGGCTGCAATATCAGTTTTATATCACGCACAGCCACTTCATACTTCTTATACTGTGAAAACATTGACAATTTTTGGAACATCTCCAGTCAACAAGCTATTGGCATGGAGAGTTTGGGTCACACCTGAAGCCACTGGTGAACACCAGGGAGAAGAGAAATGCTTTGAAGAGGATTTTGCTAGCACCACTTTGTAACTCTGACTGGATCACGAGTGCATGGATTGAGATATTGTCACCCAAAACACATGACTCATTTGTCTTTTTAAGGTCCGTTATCGTGTAACGTAAAACCACCTTTTTGGCAGTTTGGTATGGTAGCACTTTCAGCACTCAGAGGCCTAACACTCCAGAAAATGCATTTACACTGCATTTAAAGCTTGCATGTAACTAAATCCTGTCAAGGAAAGTCTTTACATAATGCATCAACATATGCTGAGTTTTCATCTCCTTTTTAGTGCAGCATAGCTATACAATGGGTTGGAGTGGCTTTGCTAAGTTAATAAAAATAGTCCTGGCAAGGCTGGCCTTTAAAGTAAGTGTCAAGATCCCTAAGACACCTGGGAAAGAGAGAGAAAAGGAACAGCCTGGATTTACGCAGAACTTTCTTACCTAGTACTTTTCATTAACTTCAGTGTCTTTTTTTTTTTTTTTTTTAACAGTGGAAAAATTACATTAGGTAGACTTGAAAAATAGTAAGTGTAAAAATAAAGAAATATGTTATTTTCTTAGTTGCTAATATTTCTAAATTAAAACTTCAATACAAGGCATAATGATCTTTATTAGGAAGTAAATGTCCAGAGAATTCTATCCTAAACTTCTCTGCCGCTTCTTAAAGTGTATCTATTATCAAAACTTTAGCAGCTCAGCTAATAGGAGATGTGTTAATGCAAGATCATTTGTCTCCTAAAATTTGGATGTTGTGGGTTTTAGACCTCATGTCACAGTGCATGTGTTCCTTCCATATAGCCAACGTTACACTGCTGGAGAATCTCTAAAGATCTGTTTTCTACCACCTGTGACAATTCTTTAAAAATATCTTTTGCACTTTTAAGACTGCGGTAAGTAAAAGGGATTGTTTAGGGAAAAAGTAAAAGGTTTTGGAAGATGATACCAGAGTGTTTATAATGCATGCTACGGTTGAGAGGGTTGTGTGAATTTAACCACTGCTGTATATTTACATTGACATTTACGTACAAGCTCCTACACAATAAGCATTTATTTCCCAAGCAGGTAATGTTGGAGACTGCTGTTGACTTGGACTACAAATGATTAGAGCTGTTATATGGCCACCACATGGTCTTCTTGATATGTAAGGATGTGCTCCTAGAAATGTTTTTACTGGGATTAAATATTCAAAGCCCTTGTGGCAAAAAAATAATGGCTACTGAATGGACATCAACTCTCTAAGCAAATAATTGCTGTGAGCAAGAATATGAATTACTGTCCATACAGACATAATTATTTATTCTCCTTTTTAATTTAAATAATTAAAAACCTACTACAAATATTAAAAATTCTGGTGAAGAACGTGGGAAATAATACATTATTTCTTCATTATCACATACTCTGCTATTTTCCTTGGATTTTTCCTAGCGAATTGCATCATTTTGGAACTTTATCCATATTCATTAATAAACAATTATTTTCTTCTGGAAACAGACATTGCATGCACAGTTGTTCTTCCAGGCTTGTGCCTGCATGCCGTCCAGGTTTGTGTTGTCTATTACGGCTTGATTTACCCACTGAATTAGATTTGCCACTGGGTGTCTGCTCTACAAGCCAGGCTATGGGCTGCCTGTCAGTCATCCCAACAGAGAGTAAAAGCTGGACTAAAGACAAAAAGTCAAGTTTTCTTTCCCCCTCAGGAGACTGCTGATTCAGAACAAGTCTTGGAATAGCTGTTCAAGCACCTGATGAAACTTATGATACTTTTTCAATTTATTGGAACTGAGTTGGTTAACAGCTGCTGGGCATTCAGCATCCTCAAATGATAGTGATTTTTAAAACTCCTGTTTTAACCTTAATGCTCAGTGCTCTCAGATATGAGATGTGGAAATCTGGATTTTCACCAGCTTGATGACATATCTCATAAGCAGTGATGCCATGAGTCACTGAAACAGGGACAAGAAATCTGAGCTTCAGAAACGATGCTCCATCTTTAACTTGCACAGCAAATGGGCAAAGACCGATCTATTGAGCAGCAATCTGCTCCAGGTGATGCCTGTGCAGTTTCTGTTTCCTGTTTAGTTTTACTTAGATTAAACGAGGTCTTAGATTTTGCTAAGATGTTTTTTTTTTTTTTTGCACATCTAAAGTATTTTCAGCCTTCCAGAGATCACACAGGAAGCTTGTGCTGCATACGTTTAAGCCGTATGCAAAGCTGCCATCCTTTTATAGAATTCTGTCACTGCTGACATACTGTCAAGTGGATGCGAAGGAAATCAGACAGAGTATGCAACTTGACTTGAAATGTTAGGTGTACAATGAAAGACATTTTCATGAAAAATGTCATGTCCCCAGTAATCTAGGTTTGAACAAGGTAACATAGACGAGTTCCACTACAGTATTTTACAGGCTTGCTGATGGTTTCTTTACATTTTAGGGATGAAGTTCTGTTGTCCACACTCTTCACTAATATTTTGTAGTTGTAAAAATGCTTCTAAGTTGAGGAAAATCTTAAGAACTACAAGGTGACAATAGATTTTTCAATTAGTGGTTCTCTAAAATTTATTCCATATGTCAAGATTAGTTGAAACATATACTGTTTTTAAAAGAGCTAGCAGTTAAATAGTGCTGCTGTAGGTTCTTTAAGCACTAGCAGTTGTTAGTTTACAGAAAAGTATGGCATTGCTTTTTCACTTCCTCACATCTGAGAAAAACCACTCATCACCATTCATATTCAATATCTACTTTTTTTTTTTTCCAAAAGTCCATCTTCAAAAAGTATCCCTAAAATGCAGTGCCTACAAAGAAATGGTATTTCAGTTTAGAATGATGAAGACCAACTGCTGTGTTGTTCAACTCCCTCTCCTGTCTGTAAGTGTGTGTTGCCACTTGGCATACACAGTAAGTGTTTGGGAACAGGAATGGTCTTGGTTCTGGCTTTGTACGGCCTTCAGCATAATTTGGCCATTAAATGGGGGTTGTAGAAGTTATTACAAAATCAATAACAATGTAAGGGTCACTTTGTAGTCTAACAACCCTGCCATGCCTTCAGCAGTACTATGTTCCCCATTTTCTTTCTGGCATTCTTCTTAAATCATAGAACCATAGAATGATTAGTATTGGAAGGGACCTTTAAAGGCCATCCAGTCCAACCCCCCCTGCAAGGAGCAGGGACATCTCCAACCAGATCAAGTTGCTCAGAGCCTCATCCAACCTGGCCTGGAATGTTTCCAGGGATGGGACATAATCACCCCTGAAGTCCCTGAAGGTCTTGCTTCAGAAAGTGCACGATGTACTAAAGCTGTTCTCTACAGGAACTTCCTTGCATCTGTTTTTTTTTTGCTGCAATAGGAAATTATCTGCCTGCAAATCAGCATTTTCTTTGCAGCCTCGTAAAATTTGTCATAATCTCTTTCCAGTTCTTCCTAAGCTCCTCTCCAGCCTCCAGCCCAGCCCTTGTTTCCTAACTATCTCTGCCCTTTCTTGATGGGATGTTCTGCAGGATCCTCCTGTAGGGCACCCAATGAATTGCTTGTTGGACATCTGCACATCTTCTTGAGGAGCTCTGCTGTTGACCTCTGTCAATAGGGTTCATTTTACTGCAAGGCTGGGACAAATCCTTAAGCTTCAGGATGGTCTTAACTTTCTCAGCTCATATGGCGGCTGTTTTTGACAACCGAAAGAAAAATGCCCCTACTCTTCCAAAGCATCAACAGAGGGCTCTGCAGCCCGACCAGCACCGTGGCGGTCCTTGCACACACAGCACGGCCACTCTGCCCTGCAAGGGAACACCCGCTGCACCAGGAAGCTGAGCCCTCATTTTGTAAGTTGAGCTAGAAACACCGGAAAGATACCATCAATTCTGACTGAAAAAAAAAAGGTCGCAGGGGAAGACATTGGTGAAGGCATACACAAGAAAGGGGCTTTTCTGGAGCCGTAAAGGTACAGATATGTGTCTGAATCTTCTGGTTTTCTGGGTTTCCCCTGCCTGAGAGGGACTGTTACGGTGTGAAACGCTGCAGGAAGTGAAGCAGGGCAGCAGCTGGGTGTGCCTGTGCTTCTCCAGGGGCTGCTTCACGGAGAAGTGCTAAAACAGAAAATCAAAGAAACAGAAGTGTTTATCTGGGTGACCTTCACCAGGCAATAGTGCAACTTCTTTTTTAGTATCAAACTCTCTGATTGGCTAGAATTTGCTATTTTATAAATCTAAAGTAACAGGATGGTAAGTGTCACGTTTACTAAAGCTACATTTCAAAATAGCAGAGCGGATTTGTTGCAAGCTATTTACTTCAGTACTCAAAGGGTTTCATTGAAGGTAAGAAAAGGGAAGTTGTCTTGAGGCTCAGAATCGTAATTCCTTTCAGTATTTCCTTTTAAACCTCATGTTTACCTTCTGCAAAAACCAACCCTCCCTGTTTGTTGCAATTTTAACAGAGGAGCTGCTTTTATAATTTAAAACTTGACTTTTTATCCAATCCGGAAGAGTTTTGCACTAAACCTGGGCGTGAGTCATTCACTGGTGAGATGGTTAGATTCTGCTATTGCAGGAAGTGGTTTTATTTTACTTTTTTTTCCCTACTTTCTTTCTGTCTTTATGAGCTGGGGGAGACTAACTCAAATGCTCTCTATAGACATGTGACCTGGATGTTTTCCGTTTTTTTTTGAAATAGTTAAAACTGGTTTGAGTTGATGGCAGTTTGAGATGAGATGACGACACCTGCGAGGCTGTAGGTAAGGAGCCCTAAACTTGTCTTAACGCAGTTTAGAAAATCTGTTGCTAAAGGTTTTTACAATAATCATAACTGCATTGATTTTGTATGCGGTCAGTGCGGATTTTGTAAGTTACACAATTATTTTATCTCTATTGGCGTTTGCGAATTTGAAAGCAATGGGCAACAACATAGAGGGTACGGACACTAATCACTTCTTGTATCCTTGCCAATACTAAGTAGTTGTCCCCAAAAGGTAGAAAAGGCTGGTAGCACTGGCTGGGAAGTGAGATTAGATCACATTTCCCAGCATTTGTCTTTGCTGGGTGCAGTTTAGCACCGTTTGATTGATTGGCTTCCCTGCTGGTGACCATGAGGGAGGTGATTAGCAGCAGTGGATACTGTTAAGAGTTAGCGAGTGGTAAAGATAGGTATCTCGTTGATACGGCACCACTAGAGACTGAAGAAATCGACAGAGGGATCTTTTGCTCTGCTCAGTATCAGAAGTTTCTTACCGCTCTCTTATTCATCAGTGGTGCTCATAGGAATAGGACACAGGGTGGCATAAAGGGCATTGTACAAAAACTGTCCCTGGTTTGTCTATGGATGCTCTGAATGCTGTTTCTCATGAAGCTGTTCAGTGGAGATGTCATGGTAGCACTTTTCCTGCATGAGGCTGTTTAGATCCAGACTAATTTCTCCTGTGCTTCGGAGTTGGCCAGAAAAACCTTGTGTGTCCTAAGTCCCCATCTCACTCAAAGCTTTCTATCAGAAAAGAGAGCTTTGCGTAGCCGTCAGTGGGCAAACGCTGCTTTCTGGCCTTCAGATACTTACAAGGAACAGGAACTTAGGAAGATGTTCAAATAACAGAGTATAATGCTTTGATTATGGGCCACGTAAAGGAGAGTTGGACTTAGCAAGATTTGTTGTATGGTGAAGATTCGTTTTCCTGGTAACGTGTAGTTTGCTGCAAACTTTGTGACATGTACTTGTGTTTGTAACTGATAGCCTTATTTTAAGAAGCAACTTGTTTTTCTTTTGTAAATATCGGTCAGAGTTGAAAGATATCACATGTGGCTTGAAGCTCATTTTCAGATTGTGCATACTAATTGGAGACAGATTTTAGCGCAGTGTTGTAAGATTACATTTCGAATTTTCTGTACTTTTTGGAGGAAAAAAACCTGTCCCGCCTGCATACACAAATCAGCACAGGCAGGGAAATTGTATAAGAAGAACATGTTCTCTTCCTGGGCTGTGTTTGTAGTGGTTTTTATGTTTCTGCTGCAACGTCTTAGAGTCATTTGAAATGCATTTTCCGGAGAGCTGTGAGATTTAGTAACATAGTTTGAATTCTCAGAATTTTTTTTTCTTTATTTTCTCCCTTTCCTGCAACTTACCTCTTTGTGTCCAAAGGAAACTCATTTAAAAGCAGCCTCTCTTGTTCACTTTACCTCTCAATCCAATTACATCTGTAACATACATTTGTTCATTTTCTTTTCCAAATAGGGTGAACAGCAGAAGCACTTTCTGTATTTCAGAGCTCCTGCTGTACATTAACATCGAGATACCAAAAAAAAAAATCTTTGCCTTTTTTGGCAGCATTTGTTGTAGTTGTAGAAACTTCCTTTGCTTTGATACAACAGATACCCTAACTTGGAAGAGATACTCCATCTTTTTCTCACCAAGCGTGGGTGTGTGACCCTCTTGGTAGCCCTTTCATTACAGCTGGAATTGCCAGGGTAACAAAGGAGAGATCTGCTTCAGACCATGGTCTCCGGCATGTTCCTCCCCACCTGAAGTGAGGCAGGAACCAGAAGCTAAAATGGTAACAGAGGCATATTTCAGTTCTTCTCCTGATGTTTGGGTGGCACAACCTCCAGTGTGGTGCTAACTTAACAGAAACATGTTCAGAGCTCTGGTTTGGATTTGTCTAGCTACTCCTGGCCCCAGAAGTTATTACTGCTTTGCAGTGACGAGCTTCAGGCCAGGCTCCAAAAAGTAGAATCCTGTGAAACTGGGATGGAGCACCCACAGTGATCTCTAGTCCTGTAGTGAGGATGGCTTTTGCTATGCTCTCAGAGACTTCAGCTTGGTTATTTGCTAAGCAATCCCACAGACTTTTAGCAGTGGGAACTGCTGTATTGTGGCCTGTTTCTACTGAGGGACATCGGGCTTAATGGGTTATAAGCAGCATCTTCTGAATTTTTTGAGCCTCACAATGTGTAATTCTGATACTTGCCTATTATTCTTGACTTTTTTTTTTTTTTTAGATACCTCTGTGCTGTGTCAGCTCAAACAGCATGAGTTTCTAACTGTTTAATGAGTTGTTAAAGCCTACGTGCTCTGAAAACTGCTCTTGATGTTGAGGAAGTCAGATAGTGTTTAGGTATTTTCTTAAGTAGACACCTGAAACATGGCAGTTGTACAGAATGTATCCTAATCATTTACGTGTAGCTATTGTTTTGGCTGACCTCTTTTAAGGACAAAACAAAGCATCACTTGAGCTTTAGTTAAAGTCTCTATGTTTCACTTTTCTCCTGAGGAAGACTTCCACACGGATGCATCCACACGGATGCATCAAACTATTTCTTAGTGCTACAAAGACAGAAGCTGGTACTGGTAGATACCATCTATATAAAGATGCTGTGATCGTTCTCCTGTTTTCATCTGTTGATAGCAGTAGTCCTGAAGACAATAGATGGGATAAAACTTTGGCCCAGCTTTTGACAGTATATCTTCCATGATAATTCAAGCACCGTTTAGAGCACAGCAGTAGATTTCTTTACCTGACTGCACAACCTGCAGAAAACTGTCCTTTTTTCCATCCTGTGGTGACTTCTGACAGCTTTTGTCACCATCAAACTAATTTTTGTAATGTCCTCTTAATCTCAAAGCAGTATGAAGGCCCTGCTGCCTTCAGCTTGTTCACAACGGCACTCTTCCCTGTTGGATGTGCATTTGGGAACATGCAGGTTTGGTCTAGGTCAGGAGGCATTGATGTTACCTGCTTCTGAAACCTTCTCATGTATTGATCTGCTTCCACCAGAGTTCTCAATGAATCTTAGCTTTGCTGACAAGTCTCTTATGGACATCTGAATAGCAGAGGTGGTTGCTCTTTTGCTGTGCTGGGTGCTAAGTTTGTGCCTTCATGCACTCAACATGTCTCTGTTCATCTTCCCTGCCTTGAAAAATACTATAAAAACGTTGTTTTGGAGACTCACCACAAAACAAACACTGCCAGCACCTCATTTGCACAGGGACTTCCTCAATTGAGGTCTATTTTCATTTTAAGAGTTACGCCTCTTATCATGGAGTCTGTGTACTCCCATCGTCTTTATTACAACTTGACACACACTGGAGTGCAAACTTGGAGGCTGGCTGAAATAGGAATAAAATACATGCTATTGGATTTTTATTAAGATGACTGTCTGAATAAGAAAAGCAGGCATTATTTTTCTGGGCGTGGACATTTAGATGTTGCAAACTGACCATGGGGCAAATCTGACTTATGCTAGAGCTCAGTCTGCAGATGCAGCTGGCTCATGCTGGAGCAGAACTTCAGTGCATTATTGGCTCATGCTGAGGTCACCTGGAAGCATTAAGGTCTGGCATATGTAAAAGTGAGTCCTGTTTGCCAGAAACTGAGAACCCAAAATTCATACAGGCTTGAAAATTTTGGCCTTTTTCTTTTCATTTCTCTGTATTTTCATTTGCCTTACTTAGCATGAGAAAAAATTGTTTTGGGAATTAAGTAGGAAAGATATCAGAGGGTTATTTAACAGATACTGGTATTCTCCAAATTATCTTCTAAACTTCTGGAGATATGTGTGAGTTATGGAGTAAAATACTAACTCAGACAGTGCACAGATGCCTACTGAAGCATTTCTTCAGTAAGTTAACTAGGCAAGTTTGCTATTGCTGTAGTTAGTGGTTTAAGGTTATTTAAGACACAATATAACACTTCCTGCCATTTGAGATTGACAGGTATTAAATCATTCACTTGTAGTTAAGCCAGTTATTGTGGGTTTATACTGTGTTTTTGCATGAATATTTCTTCCAAAGCCTGTTCCTGATGTATTAAACAGGTGCAGTGCTTGAACAAATGAAATTAAAGTGACTTCTGAGTCCTTCTCCATGACATCCACCAGTTTTCAGTACAACTGCAAAATGATAAGAGGAGAGGGGAAGAAAAAACAGAAGCGAATGTGGCCGAGAGCTGGAGAGACGTGCCTTAAGTATGTGCTGCCTCTCTGTTTCTTATTTCTTTCCCAGCCACACCCTGAGCAAAGCCACCACTGTATTTGGTGGTGAATCAGATACCAAAGCACCTATTCGAGCCAGATAGCAAAGCTGCTCCTAGGCAAGGCACAGGGCTCAGCGCTTAGTACCTGTACTTGTTTGTGTGCTGCTCAGGATGTTACTAAACCCTCTTGTTTTCTGAGTGAGGAGGAAATGACATTTATTTTGTGAAAGTTGTTGAAGCTCTGGAGTTCTGTCTCCAAAAGTGTCACCTTCATGGCCGCTGGGTCTGTCACCAACCTGCTGGGTGTCAGGATGCTCTCAGTTTTTCTGTTGTTTCTGCTGCAGCTGTGGCTCAGGAGGTACCTGCTGTCTGGCTGGCCAGGTGTCTGCTTAGGACAGTGGATTCGGAGGAACTGGGCAGTCCACGATGGGGCAATGGACCCAACACTGGCAGCATGACCGCATGGTGATGCTGGCCAGAGCTAAACCCCTACACACATTGCAGGAGAGACTGATGATAACACTGTGGACATCCACAGCAAACACCAACAGAAGCCTCCCTGGGCTCTCCTAAACAAAATACAATCCTGGTGAATGGCTTTGCTACAAGTGAATCAACATTTTCCACCAGGAAGGTGTTACATCAGACTTTCCAACCGGCCAACCTGCTCTGACAGTTGCTGCCTTTTGTGCTTTGGGCTGAGTAGGGCTGAGGCTTGATCTGGAAAGATAAGCAGTACCTTGCATGCTTTCTTACTTTATTAGCAAAAAAAACCCCCCAAAATATAGTAACCAGTAATAATGAGTAATCAAATTATTGTGATGGTTTTTGGACTTGGCCGCGTCATTAATCCATCCACTCTTCTTGGAGTGGCAAAGGAAACAGCCTGAGAAAAAGCATCTTAGTTTCTCCTCATTCTTTAATCCTAAGCCCTGGCAAAAGCAGAGGCTTGGAGAAACTGATCTCTTCAACCTATTCTTGAATTTCCTTCGGACAGTTTAGCCCTGGCTCTGTATTGAATAGTATGCAGTCATACAGACCTGAGACATTCAGAGCTGCTACAAAGAGATTTTAATTGGAAAACTTATTTTCTAGTTTTAATGTTCACCTAAAGTTTGGGTCTTTTTATAAAGTCTTTCCTAGAGTGAGAATAAGTGAAGAGAGGGAATTTATTAAAATGTGGAGTAAAAGTTGTATAAAATAAAAGAATGAAAAACGTTAAATGCAGAAATTTCTTATCAGACTTGTATCATGCACCGAGATACAGATGTTTAGGGAATAATGTTGGTGCACTGGAGGACATTCTCACTCAGGTATGCAGGACTGCAAGGGCTCACCTGGGCTGAGTGCAGCAATTTCAGCCAACAAGGGATTTGAGGAGTCCATCAGCTCCGCATATTACCATGCTAGGTAATAAACCCACAGCCAACAGCAGATGCAATACCTGTTAAGTATTTTTGCTCCTGACAATGTTGGGGGCAGATGAATGGCTGCCACTTCTCACTATGACTGTTGGTGTTTGCATGTGGGTCCGGCTCCGTCACTTCTGCCAAGAGCAGCATGCCTGTGGTGGGACGGGTGGTGCAGGTGGGCTCTGGTCCCCTGGCCTGAAGAAAACCTGCATAAAGGGTTTCTGGAGTCATATTGAATCGTCTTAGTTATTGGTCCCTCACAAAACAAGGTACATTTGCAATAAAAATTTTAGATATAATTAAGAGAGCCTATGCTCAAGCTTCTTGCATAATCAAAGAAATTGTATTTTCGACACCACCATACCCTTGGTACTTCCCCTTTTCTGAAAGCAGACATCTTAGCTACACAATATGAGATCAGGCACATAAAAGAAATGCCTTTGTCTTCTGCCCGGTTTGCTGCCTGGCGCTGAAGAGCCTGCTGCCTCCTGCTCTGGGCCACGGCAGAGGCGGCTGGTGAAGAAAGCAAATCGGGGCCCCACGAAATGCAGAAGAGGGGCTTGCTCGACGCAAGCCACAAAGAATTTCCCCTTCTAGTTCCTGCTGTAGCTTAAAAGTTTTCCCCTAAAGTTGTAGGTGCTGTTTCTGCTGCCTTTCACAGCAGCGTCTCCTAGAAGAGCGGCACGGGGAGCTCTGCAAAGGAAAGTGGAGATGGAGTGTGGGAGCAGATTAAAAGTGTCTGGAGATTTTTTTTTTTCCTCCCTCAGATGGGAAGTGGGAGCAGTGAGAAGAAGTAAGGGTGCAGCTGCAGGATCACAGCACAAAAACTGCTGCAGATATGTATGGAGGAAGATTGAGAGAGGGTAGGAGGGACTGTTTCATGTGCACAGCATGGGGAATCAAACATTATCCTGGGAAGTGGGAGGGAGGGGGTCTTGCTATCTGAACAAGGGACAACCCTCTTGTTGTAGACACTATTGAGGCAGGTACTGTCAGAAAGAAGTAGTTTTATTGTAAGTTTACTTTATTTTCAAATTTGTTTTTAAAGTCTGAGAAGCTTTGAAGCCTTTCCTATTCAGTAATCTCAGTATCTCACTTTGACAGAGAAGCCTTCTGTAGGATGATGGGTGCACGGAACAGAAAAACTGATTAAGACATAGCAAATGTGCATCTAAACTACTAATTTGAGGGACTCTAAGATACTCCAAGAGGCTAAAACGACTGCCAGTGCTTTACCAAGGGCTTAGCAGAGTTTGAGATGGTATTTTTTTTTCTAGTGAAGCAGATGCTGCTGCTGCAGGAACTAAGGACCAAGAGGCAAGCTGAGGCATGACTTACCACTGCTGCAAGAGTTCAGTCGCATATAACGGATTTAGAGGTAGAGTGGGATTAAACTTCTGTATAGTCTTACTCAGTGATGAACATGAGGTGCTTCCTCCACTGTGGATCAACCAGTGGAGCACGTGCATGTACGCAAATGTCGTGCAGGTCAAAAACGTGCTGCAACGTACTTCCCGAGCTGGCCTTGTGAGAGCTTGTTTATATAGTCGCTGTCAAATTGAAACCTAAATGTCTGCTAGCAAACCTGCAAAATTTAGAACTTATAGGAAGTTTGTTACTTTGGCTATTTACAGCAACCTTTTAGGCATTTAAAAATATTTTTCTAATGTATCAGTTTGTCTTACGGTACTAACTCTTCCACTTCTCAAGAGAGTTTCCGCTGTTCCAAAATTACCATCACCACATGTCTAGTTCAGGTAAGCATGGAAAGTTTGGATGAATATCTGAATCTCTGTGAGGAGAAGTTCTGCAAAATCGAGCTGGAAGTATTTCAAACAGTCTTACTTTGAAATTTCTGTCACTTCTGCTTCTGCTTGTATCTGTAAATACTGCAAGAATAACCTTTCCGTAGTATCTTATCACATCGGATCTGGCAACACTAAAAGTAACAACACTTTTCTGAACATTTAGGCTATAGGAACAGATTTCTTTCAAGCACCGGAGAAAATTTGTGATTCTTATGTGATCTTCCTAGAGAAAACATTGGATTCTTCTTATTCAGAATTAGACAGCTTTAAATGAAAATGTTACCATGCAACGAGCATCATGTACAGGGGTAAAACAAGTTTAGAGGCGGTCCGTCTTACCTGTGGTGGTTGGAAAGACAGGAATCTAAGCCATACTCATCTGCAAAACAAAAACGTACAGCAGAAAGGAAGTAAGTTCAAGGAAATGATCTTTTCCTTACCTGATAGGTGAGTGCAGGTCAGGAGTAACCAAGCAGTACTCCTCTGGGCCTCTTTAGCACTTCTCAGATTTTATTTGCTGTTAAATCAATTAAATTGTTATGAACATTTATGATGCTGGGAACTACTTGCTATCATTGGTCTAATGACTAAACCACACTCATCCTGCTATTCAGTGTTGTAGGATGCGTTAGAGGTGTTAGACATTGGATGATATTCATAGTTTGCTTTTTTAATGCTGTGTATATATGACCAATATTCATCATTTGAAGGATTGTAGTCTAGCTTGCACAGCATGGAAAACGGAGGCAGGTGTCGCGGATCAGATGCACTCCAGAAAGAAATGAAACACACTGCCAGCAGGAAGACCTAGAAGCAGCATTTTTTTTTTTTTCTTTTTCCCAGGCATGTTCTTTTACATATTCAACTGAATTTCTACTATGGACGACTTTTCCCAGAACATATGCAGGCCAAACTGTACACAAAGGATACTTTTAGCTTCAAGTTCCACTTGAAACTGAGATATTAAATTGACGTAGGAGTGGTGAAAATAGACTCCATTACGCTATCTCCCATATGATATATTGGGACAGACGAACTTTTGAAACAACTGTTACCTTTTCTGAGACCTTCACATGTAATATAATTAAGAAACTAAGTGATGCCAGAAAAGACACGACCATATGCAGTCACTTGCTGACGGGAAGAAGCTCTTTTAGCCCATAGCATGAGTTTTTGTTGTTTCCATTTGCGCAGGGAAGTCCTGCAGATAGTAGGTGACTGATGGAGGATTACAGGGTTAGAGTTGGATCTGTAGTCATTAAATATGGATGTGAGGACTTCGTCATTGTATGTACACAACTTTGGAACAGTAACTGTCTCCCATTCTCTCCTCTTTCTAATTCTCAGTCTATTTCTGTCCAGATAGGAAAGCATTTCCCAAGACAACATACCTCTGCCCTATGTATAAGTAGCTTTTTCAGATCCCTGTTTTTCTTTGTCATCTGATCCTGCTAAAGGCCTGCGTATAGCAGGGAACAGACCCTGGGGCTTTCAGCTATCATCTACTAAATTTCAGAATGACACAAAGGAGGACCTTAGCTCCCTGCTTAAATCCTCATTGATTGCACTGCTATTCAAACTTTCTGTCTTCATGTCTCTCTTCATCCAATCCTTGAGAGAAATAGAGCAACAGTTTGCAAAGATTAATAATATTTCTACTGAAAGTGTGTATTTGGTTAAGATGTTTTGCTGCTGTCTGCTAGAAAGTGGGACTCAACATCAGCCTGATATTATTTTATTTTCTCCTTTTCATTTTTTTTTATTATGAAAGGTGCTGTTACTAGGTGAAAAAATAGAGAAAAACTACAGTCAATCTTCATAGCAATATGCCACTCATATTTGTAACACTGCACTCAATGGGCAGGAACGCTGAAGCATCAAACTAACACTCTGTCAGTTATCGTGCGAGGTAGACTCAGTATCCATGCTGGTCTGTGACGTACTGTTAGTAGAGAATCACATATTCCCAATACGTGTGGTAACTATCAGGAATAAGAAATTAAGTACTGCATTTTAACACTTTAATTCTTAGGAACTCAGTCATGAAAACAGTATGTTCTTAGACCCAAAATTACACAACATGGTTCCTGCTGTAGAATGGTGCAAGTGTGTGTCCTTCCCTCTTGCAGTTTGTTATAAAGTGTATTTCCATACCTGGCTCCGTAATGCAATAAGTGTGTTGGCTTTCCTCCTTGGGTGTTCTTGGTGTTGCTTCTACTTCGCTGAACTCTGTTAACTTCAGTGGGTTCACTGCAAACCTGAGATTAGGATCAGGCCTTTAAGATCTGTCTGGAACTGCGTGTCCTGTATTGCAACAGCTAGGAATAAATTATTTTAAATTATAACACACTTGGTTCCTACTCGATATTAAGCTGGTACATGAGATTTCAGTCACAAGAATTATGTAGTTATTAACCAAGTGTTATTGTGAAATATAAACCTCTCTCAATATAGAAGAATAAATCAAAAAGGATTAAATAGTCATCATATCAAGGATCAAGTTAAAATCTCAAGGATTAAAGATTTTTTTAGCCTAGGAATTGTTTAACAATGATGCTTGAAAATGTCTTACTTCTTGTATTGGGCTACTACCTAGGAAGTTTGCTATGATTTGGGCCAAGTTATGTCAAGAAATTTGCCTTTGGATACGTCCTTCATGAGACTGGATTATATGCCTCAGAGCATAAATAAGATTGTGAATAATGTCCTGAACAGTGTATTCCAAACGTGGTAACAGAGACGTGTCGGACAGTGAGATATTGCTACAAAAAAAAAAACAAAACCAGAAAAAATTGTTTACTTTTCTCTTTGACCACAGGAGAGGCAGGGGTAAATGCATGTGTAAATTTGAGTTGCCTGAAGAACTCTGTGTGCCATTTCTGCTTTTATTTGCAGTAAGTTCTCAAATACTGGACTAGAAAAGGGTAATTACAAAGACAGCCTTCAGAAATACAAGGTAAGATGACCTTCCTAATCCTTGCTCAGTGCAGTGTCTGTTCTGAGAGACACTACTGAAAGTCTGGTCTAGCAACAGGTAAAGAAATTAAAAGGAGGTATGGTAATTAATACTGATGAGCATGGTTTCTGTAGGATTTAGGATGTATCAACTAACTCATTGATGTCTGCTGATGTGATTGCAAGTTTGGTTGACAAGGGAAACTGTGCTGTTGAATTTAGGCTGTTACTGTAGACTGAACTCAGCACGAAGTTCTGTTTTGTTGCCTCTCTGATATAAAAGGATAAAACTGGAAAGGACTCTGACAATAGTGATGTAGTGTCATTCCTGATCTCCTCCTTTGACTAGAGATATGACTGATGGTTTTAATTAATGCTTTTTCCTAAGTAGAAATTATCCTGGGCTGGATGACATCTTTCTGCAAAGGAAAAGACATAGGAATGTTACATCTGCTTTGTATTTTCATTACAATGTATCCTTCTGTTTTTCTAGTACTCAGATAAACTGGCTTTAGGTCTCTTCTGGGCACAAGCCCAGGACACCGTATCCCTCGGCAGCCTTTGCTGTTTGTGTCCGTGCCCCGGGCTCAGCTGTGTGACGTGTTAGCTGTGAGAGCAGCGTGGTGGGGATGGTTGAATAAAAAATAAAGACAGAGCAAAGTGCAGATAAGAATAATTGAAAAAAGCTATGTGGCAGCTTACTTGTTATCCCTTATCTTTACCTAGGGTTTTTTTCATCTGTTCCCCTTTATTTCCATCAGTTGTGTGCTTAAGTACTTATGCCCCTGAGCTGTACTTCAGCAGAGATAAACAGCGTAGCAAAGGCTAAAAGCAAAACCCAGTAGTAGAAGTATTTACGTAGGTATGCTGATGTAAAACACTTCTTTCACAGACACAGCAGTATGTTTTCTCCTTTACAAGAATGCTCTGACTCACCATTTGTGTGGCATTAGCTTGTTTTTTTTTTCATTTGTTAACTGACTTCCTCTTCTATTTTTGTGGTTTTTCAGGCTCACAAGTATTGTTTAATGGTAAACCTAGTGTTGATTTTCACTCTTTGGTAATATTGTTCCATTAGTTTTCAATGGATCCTCTTCATGTACAGTATACCTTTCAGCAAGAGAATGGAATGAGTGAATGTAACAAGATGCACTTCAGTTTTGCAGTATTTTCACGTTACTATGTTGAGCACTTTCATGTTCATTGTGCTTCTGGCTTGATAGTGGTAGATAAGCCATAAGGAGTGAAGTTGGAAATTAAAAGCTTATTTTGATAAATACTGAAAATTATATACAATGTTTTAAATCTCATAATCTTGAAAAAATACAACAAATTATATTAATCATGGATAGCTTTTTTCTCCTTTCTTGGATAAAAGTACTTGCTAAAATTGCTACTTAGTACCAGTCACTAATGAATTAAAATTTGGATTCTGTCTGTCACAGTATGTAGCATTAGGAAACATAGGCATAGCTCAAGCCAAAATTTAGAAATACTGCTCTTATTTCTTGAAGAACTAATGCTTTGCTTTGTAGAAAACCTATATACTAACTTCACCGGTACTGCAGCAAAACTCATGAAATAAAGTTCTCAGGTAATACCAGTCAGTCCACTCATTATATGATCAACTTCTGGACAAAGCAACATGCCAAAATGAATTAAAAATCTGATAAATGCAATATGAAACTTCTTCTAGCTTCATGAGCTGCTGCAAGGGATGAATACTGTCATTGTGAGACAGAAACCATGATTAAGCTAAGAAAGACAGAATAATGACAGTGAGATGAACAATCCAATTTCTTAATTTTTGCAAAATGCTAAAAAGT
Source organism: Chlamydotis macqueenii (assembly GCF_036417535.1). Taxonomy (NCBI): domain Eukaryota; kingdom Metazoa; phylum Chordata; class Aves; order Otidiformes; family Otididae; genus Chlamydotis; species Chlamydotis macqueenii. The sequence goes on along the minus strand of NC_141561.1, from coordinate 4,943,647 downwards.
TTATTTCTCCTTTTTTTTTTTCTTGCAAATTATAAATAGAAAGAGGAAAGTTTGTCTTTGTTTTCCTTTGTAAATTTAACAATGTTACTTTGTTTCCTTTATCATCTCCTTTCTCTTTTTGAAAAGGCAGGCCAGAAAAGTTTGGGTTTTTTCTTTCCATCAAAGGAAAATTAGAACTAATGTAAATATTTTCACTGTTATCAAGTACAAAGTTTTTCTGAAAATACTGTTTTAACTGTTTTTAAAAGGAAGGTTACTAAAAATATTCTTGAAAATAGTTTTACCAAGACCCAGTGCTTTATGAGGAAGCCCAAAATCTGATCTCTGCAATTTGCTGTGTTAGTCTGGGCCTGATTCTCAGAAATGGGATGGCTTTACTGTGTGTATGGATTTGCATCTGCCATAACCTTTCTGTTTCTCACCTCCGTAACACTCATTACTTCCACACTACGTGTTTGAAAGTTGACTGTACATTTAGAAATCAGGGTTTTAGGATCTTAACCATTGATCTGCCAGATATGTAAAATGTCACCAACATGCCCCAACTCTCTCAGTCTGTCCTCATAGGAGAGGTGCTCCAGCCCTCTGATCATCTACGTGGCCTCCTCTGGACTCACTCCAACAGGTCCATGTCCTTCTTATGTTGTTCTTGTCTCACATCCGATGTAATCCTTTTTTTTTTTTCCCCACCTTATGAATCAATTTCCTCTTCCTGTATCATCCATCCAACCTCATGGATTTTTCTTTCACCCATACTGTTCCCTGACTTTCCCCCACTCTTATCCAGTCTGCCATTTCTGTTCCACAGCGCCCCAAAACAGCTACTTCCAAGAGGGTTTTTCAGGGTGTTACCCAGTCCCCCTTTTCTTAGGCAAATGCCTTAAAATTATGTGCTCCTTCTTTGCTCCAGGAACTCTATAAACAACAGGGAGGGGAGGGGGGTAAAGTCTGTCTTGGTTTAATACCTTTCTCCAGCAAATCAACCGTAGGAGGTTTCAAAACTAAAATTTATATCCAGATGCTAACTATTTGCCAAAAGGCAAATTAGCTAATTATATAATGAACACTGAGTGCCTCACAAGCAGTTGCACAGAGCTTGGCAGCTCTGCCTTCCAAAGTAAGTGAAACGAATTCCCCTGCAAAACTGACCCAAACTTGGCCCTGGTGCTGCTAGTAACAGTTTGGAAGCACCAAATCATAAGAAAGTCATATAGGATCCTTTTTCTCTTTCCTGTTACTATATTATCTCTTTCCTGACTGTGTTTCCACTCTGTTATTTTTTAAAAGTTGAAAAGAAAAAAAAAAAAGAGGGCAGAGCATACATATCACGAAATTCTTGCAAAAGTGAATGCAACACCGTTGCGTTTCTGGAGCTCATATTCAGGGTGCCATCTACTGGCACGCGGAGCTGATGGCTCTGTCAGGAGTCTTAATGGAGTTTGGGCAGCAAGGGGTTTCTACCTGGAAATCCTAAGGAAACAACTTTGTAACTTGTACCTTCCCTTTATGTTCTGCAAGATCTCCTTCATATTCTGCAAGATCTCACCATGCTATAAGACAAAAAAAATCAGACAGAGGAAATGTTATGGTTTGGGTTTTTTCTTTTCTTTTATTTTATGTTGGTTTCTGTAATTTTGGTGCTTCAGAAAGTCTCCTTGTAATACTTGTGAAGTAGTACCAATTTTGGTGAAAAATAACTAATGTTCAATGAGATTAGAAAAAAAATTTCAAAAGTATTTGCAGACTTGTTGTGTACTGACTGTTCTCCTACTTGAGACGCAGGGCATGATTTTGTCACACTATTAAACTTTTTTATAGCACATCGTGTACTGACAACATCAGGCAGAGACTACCTAATTAAAACTCACAATGCACCCAAGAAGAGATATGTCAGAGTTTTATAGGTGGGAGATTTCAGAAGAAAATCTGAGAAATGCTCCAGCCAAACATTGGATCAGTGACAGAGCCAGTGTTGCTCTCGTCTCTCAAGTCTGATCAGCTCTCCAGCCTGGAGCCTACTGAAAATCTGTTGAGAAGCAATTTTGGTCCAATACCAACATGAAATACAAAATGGTTTGATTCTCCAAGTTTAGAAAGAGGAAAAAAGTATTTTCCCACTTAGCATTGCTGCAGACATTACTGCCAAAATGGCAGAGTGTCCCTGTGACATAGGTTTGAGTGGTGACTACTCCGAAGGGTGGTGAGAAGTGTCTCAGAAAGGAAGAACACACAGTGCTGTCTCCTAAAGATTTGAGCAAAGAGTTTTCCCTAGCATCATATACGAAGCAGAAAGAGACATGCATAGAGTAGCAGGAAACTGCTTTAGCCATATTTTTGTCCTCTTTTTTCTGGGGTTCAACTTCTGTAGGAATCCTTGAGTAACTAATGCAGTGCAGGAAACAGCCAATGAGTATAAGCTTTGCTGTTGCTTTTACTAAAGTTAGTGTTTCTATCACAGGATGTAACATTGAGTGAGTAATGGCTAATCTCAAAGCACTTCTCATTTCTCTCTTCAGAAGTGCCCTGTTTACTTGCTTTTCCATATCTCTGGCTGTATGAGTTTAAATCCCCCTGAAGATATTCAAAAGCTCTATGGACATGGTCACAAGCAACTAGCTCTAGGTAGTCCTTCTTGAGCAAGGGAGTTGGACTAAATGACCTCCAGAGGTCTCTTCCAACCTCAGCCATTCTGTGACTGCATGACCTGGACATGGTTTAGTAGGCATGGTGGTGTTAAGTTGACGGTTGGACTTGATGATCTTGGAGGTCTCTTCCAACCTTAAGATTCTATGATTCTATGCCCTCTCATTATCAACCTCTATATCTAAGGCAGTTTCCTGTAAGGAATTGGTTTACTGGGGCCAGGGAGGGTGAAGCTATGAGAGCTGTGTCCTTCCACCAGCACAAGAGCTGTGGTCCTGCCCAGAGACATGCAGTAGCACTCCTTATCTCTCTCTCCCACCTTCACACCCATACTATATCTTCCTCTACTCTGATGCCTTCATAGAAACAGACTGTCTAGAAATCAGGGAATTTCATCTTTTAGAGTCTTCAGAGGCTGGGGAGGTGTTGCTAGAAAAGCTTGTGCTTTTTAAACCCATTTGGAAAATGCTGATTTTCAATAGTTTGTATTGTAATTTCACTTAAATGGATTTCCATTTCCCTGGCTCTGTAGTAGGGAAACCAGCAATTCCAGCTTATATAGATCTCTTCCTTCCGCATTTTCTCATACACAGCAATATAAATAGCAAATTTTCTTGTGACTCTTACCATATTACTTCACCTATGAGTTATGTACAGTAGTGTCAGGATGAACTAGGGGGAGAAAAATAGAGCGAGTGGTGTACTTAGTCCTGATATTTTGTACATCGCTGTCTTGATGCTTTGTAAAGGAAACATGAAGCAAATCTTGCTGGTGGAATATGTTTTGGGAATTTGAATAGCTGGAACAGCTTGTTGATTTCCACTATGGCCAAGACAGGAGATCTAACTGCAGCACCGCTAGAGAAGGTGGGCATTCTGTACAAGTTCCCCCTGGTCCGTCCAAGGGCTTAAGAGCTGATGTGCTCAGCCATTTCCTCATTTCAGAATTCTAAAAATGAATTGAGAAACGAAAATCCCATCCATGTTGTTGGTAAAATTAAAGGACAATTTATTAGATCTGGGTTTGAATCTAGGACACTAGCAGGGTTGCAGCATGGTCCTGTAATGCGCTTGTAGCATGCATGTATTGAACTGTGGAGGTAAGAGATGTTAATTGGCTTCACAGCACATTGTTTTCCTTTGCAAGATTTAAAATGTGTAGTGCGAGCAGGGCCAAAGACAAAGTGTAGTGGCTGCCAGCTGGACATGACAGGGGCTTGCGGGGAGATTACACCATAGAGGAGAATGGCTTTTGAGATAAGGATAATCTTCTACACAAACTAACTCTTCCAAGGCAGTATGGATGAGTGAGTGATAAGGACAATAATAAAACTACAGGCTGACACAGCTGATAGTTATCCTCGTGTTCAAAGATGATCAAGATCTTGCCAGCAAGATAACTCAGCTTCTTCTCCTGACTACAGTGACATATAACTGGCATTAATACCAGTTTGTATGAAGGGTCCCTAGATTAACACTTTTATTTTATGTTCTTCAGGTCAACCCAGTAACCATGGAGAGGTCTACAGCCACTGATATGGCCTCTGAAAAGCCAAATCCTTCCCACCACAGTACGGGGGCTGTTCAAATGAGGATCAAAAATGCCAACAGTCACCATGATAGACTGAGCCAAAGCAAATCTATGATTCTGTCCGAGAATGTGAAAGTCACTGAGCCTGTAAGTAAAACACTACTAATATTTTCTGAGTCTTACAATTTTTTTTTTAAATTACGGAATTATCTTGAGTGTGGTTAAGATACTGGTTTCATGATCATACTTGCAAGGAAGGATTTAATGGCACTAATACATTTTTAGGAGTGTGGCTAGGCATAGAAATCACAATTTTTCTTCATTGAAAGACAAAATTTAGCTTTGGTGGCAGGAATAATAGCATCTCCTCAGCATCTCAACTCTCAAGTGTTACAGTACTTAAATATGGCTGCTGGAGAGGATAGTACTTACAGCATCACTTATATGTCATAATTTCTGAAAAGGCAAATGTTAAAACCAGAGAAAGGTAAAGAAGTGGAAATACAACTCGGTAAGTAAACTACAACCTTGTCAGTAACAAAAATAAGTCCTGCTGTAAGAATGAATTAATTGTAAAAAGCAGACACGGAACTTCTTTTATTATTTTAATAGCTGACAGAGTTGAAAGAGTTGAGTAATTTTTTTATCCATTAGCATTTTCTTTTTAAATGAAATAGTTGGTGATGAACTCTGTTGCCAGTTGCATGCCTGCCCCTGTACTCCTTCTGAGCTACTAAACAAACTGATTGGTATGAGTCTCCCCTGGTTAATTTTCTTCCATAATGGTAGCAACTTGCAGCTGGGGCCATATGATGTTACAAAATTATTTATGCAATGTTACCCACTTTTTGGACTCCAGATCCATTTTGTTCTCAGAGAATGCAAATGAGGGAGAAAACTCTGCTAGCTGGGGACAGAGTCCTAGGTCTCAGTCACTTCTCACAACCGTGCTAGCCATGAATATTTTTGATTTGTTGGTATAATGGATTCCTATCCATTATATCCAAATCTTCAGCTTCCTAACAAAGTTTTCAATGGAGGAAGCCTACAATAACAGCTCTATTTTCTTCCATTTTTACTCAAAGTTCAAACTCAAGATTCAAACTTATGTAGAAATACATTATTTTAATCATTAATTTCTCTGGTATAGCCTAACTCATTTCACCTTATATTTTTGGCAAAAAAAAAAAAAAAAATCTGTTTAGATGCTACCAGCTGGTAAGATACTCATTTAACTTCCATTAAACAATATGATTTGCCTCAGACACTGTACATGTTTCCTCCTTTTTTATCTGAGGTGAAATGTTCCTCCATTACAAACCTGAAACGATGCTTATAGTAATTTTCGGGGAATACTATAATGTGTTATCAGGAAGAACTATACCTTCAAAAAAGTTTAAAAGTTAAGTATATTTAATGATGCCTAACATATTTTATTGGCTGTGTTTAACAAAAGGCACCAGGCTGCAGTTGTTTTTGACAAGCATGAAAACATCACAGCATGAGACTGCAAAAGGAATTATGTAGAGAAATTACAAGTGATCCATCTCTCAATGAATTATCCACCTCAATAGCCTGCAGAACTCAGCTACCAATTAACACCTACTTTATTACATGTTGGGATGTACTTAATAACTTTCATGTGTTTATGCACTATTACCTTGACTGATGCCTCTTGTACAATTAGGCATAATTGGCATATCAATATGCAAAAGTTAAAAGGATTAACCCTCTTAAAACTAATGAGCATTTCTGTATCCAGCTGCTAAATGAGACAAAATTAGCATTTTTCACTTTTGGGCAGGATTTTATCATGCAGTTTCTCATTGTTGATATTACCTTGTTACATAACTTTAGTTTTGGGGATAGTACGCCGGACTGGTACAGAGCAAGGGCTCTAAAAACTTAAATTAGACATAAATATTCACTGCTGCATTCCAATAACCATAGCAGGTACAATGCATGTTCACTGGCTGGGAGCTGAGAAGTTACTTTGCGTTACATTTGTTTAGCAGCTAATTATATAAAAGAGGAATTTTACTGAGTATGTGTCATTTTACCAAGCAAACTTGGCTCCGACATAATAGATTGAAAGCTTGCCATGCTACTAATTTCCTTTCTATTTCAATTCTTTTCATCTCTTTTTGCCATGCAGAATTTCCTGACTAGATATTGACAGACTGAAAGTGTTTTGGCGTATTTACTTAAATAAGCCTCTTAAAGTTGTTTGCTAATGCCCAAACCAAAGGCGGAATTCTGAAGGATCCAAACGTTTTCAAATACGTGCTTTAAAAGCAGGGAAATTCAAGTTAAAAGAGCAGTGGAATATCACTTGCAGGTACCAATTGTGTGCTGATGTGTCTGAATCTGCACGTGTGATTTGTGGAGGATTTTGGGGAAAGGGATGGAGGAGAGCAGGCTTTGCCCAAGGGATTTGAAAGAGCAGGGTCCGACTGACATACACGCACAAATGTGTACGTGTGTGTGTGCATATAAATATATGCACACATTTAGTAATCTTTTTTTAAAAAAAAAAAAAAAAGTTTTTACTTTCTTTTCCAGTGCTCAGTCTTCCATATTCAGTCTTCACTTTTGCCTTTAAAGGCACACAGAACTCTGATAAATGACACATATTACCAGTATGCTAAGCAGAGCTAACTATTTTGTGCTAGAAGAGAAAAAATATTTGTCCTGATTTTTCTATTTGGAAATTTTCCATTTCCAGCAATCTACCTCTATTTAGATAATGGATATAATCTCTAAGATGTCCACCAATTATGCTTATTTTCTATTTTACATTGACTGAATATTTTTGTTGTATCATCAGAGAGATTTTTCTTTTTAAAAACTAGAAACGTCTGAATAAGGGACTCCATATTACTCTTTCGCCAGCCATATTCGGCACGTGCGCTATCCTCTATGTTCTATTAATAAATGGGTCAAATCCTCTTTACCCAACTTATGCAAAACCTGCTGACTTCGGTGGATTAAGGCAATCAGCATTTGGCACATTTTGAACAATCAATAGAAATACATATTTCTGAAATACGTTTGGAAAAAAAAAAAATAGGAACATTCCAAACAATAAACGGCAAAAACCGGGCGGAAAACTAGAAGGATCACTGGTGATTTATAGAGAAGAAAATACATACTTTTCTCTGAGGGATTTGTTGTCTTCTCAAGCATTTGCTGTGATGCTTGTAAGCACACCTGGGGCTATACTTTTGAAGGTGGACAGATTATTTTCTATAGCGTGACAAAGAAGGATCTGCATCACACATCAGCAGGGCCATATGCACTTGTGCATTTTGTAGTAGCGAAGATGCAAATGTGGGATGCAGAAGCTAACTGACGCAAAAGCTGAATGTAGATTCTTGGAGGTTTATGTTATTTATTTCAATGAAAATGCTTGAGCTCTGTGCAAAGGTTAAAATTGATATTAATGTAGACTTTAAAGAGCACAAATCATGATCTGGACACAGGCTGTGGTAAGCAAGGGCTCTTTCTGTGCTTAATGTTAGTGCCTGAACTAGCAACGTAAATGAATATTTGCTATTTTCATCTGTTAAACGCCAGGGAAGTGCATTTTGCTTCATTCAAAACAACTTCAAACAATGAAATGTCTTTTTTTTATTGGTCTCTGTATGAAGAATTAGAACCTATTTAGACATTCCAAAATGTTAATGTATTAGAGCTTTTTCTGATTAGGTTAAACAAACTGGTAGGTTTATTTATCTCTCTAATACGTTATAAGGGAAACAGGAAGCAATCTTCTTTTGTTTCTTACTCCTGCGATCACAGAACACTTGCCAAAGTTATGGCTAGCCAAAAAGACAGAAATAAAATTGCTAAAAATATAAGCCTTCTGTTTAGCAGAGTTTTTGAGCCATGTTTTGAAATTGCAGGGCTTGTGCATGTTTACTTCAAATCAAGCTTATAGTCAAGTTTGAGGCTTTGTTTGTATAGATTGTCCTGAAGTAGACCCTGATATTTAATTAAAATGACACTAAATCACGTTGAATTGATAAGACTTGGCATCTCAAACAAAGGTAATTGCCCGTATTGGTTTTGTACAAAAATAGAGCTGCTTGGAAAATGTGCAGCCAACACAGACTGTCAACTCCATTTATAGATCAATATGTGAAAACCATTGATCAGGCAGGCATGTGTAACAGTAACACTTTGCATTTATTTATTGTTTTTGTACCATGTTAAGGCTTACAGGATTATCGGCTTCCAAAATATTTTGACTTCCTCATAAATATGTTATCTGTTTAATGTTAATTACAAGACAGACTCCAGCCCTCTTTTAGAGTATTTTCAGTTTTCTTGCTATGGGTAGTTTTAGCTGAAAATGGATTATTTCAATCTCTGAGAGATCATCAGAGCTTCTTTTATAGTATAGCTTATTTAGGGAAAGTTTTTGAGAATTTTTTTTTTTCCCCACAGTTTACTTTTATCCTGGAGCAAAAAAAAAAAAACCAATCTTGACAAAATATTTCTGAAAGCAAAAAGCCGCCTCGTATCACAGTTGTATACATTTAAGGTGGAAGGGGAAAAATATTTTCTTTATTGTGTTCTAATAGCGACTGTCCAGGCTTTATTCTCTGCAAATTTTATTGTCATGGGCTCCATTATAGATGCATTTACTTTAAGAAAATAGCAGTGCTCCAAAGGTGTTACCTTTGGAGGTGTTACCCAAATCATGTAACAGCACTGGGCCAGATGTAGAAAAAATATATGAGTATGGTAATTTGTGGTAACAAATGCAAGCTTACACTTTGTCTGCTCCAAATATTTCAGGGTATAAATATAAAAATATGTAATATATAAATATAAAAGCAATGAGTCCATAAACACAGTGCAGTTTTATTTCTTGAACACAAATATTGTCCAAAAAAAAAAAAAGAAAAAATCAGAAGTGAGAAAAAAAAAAATCTGTTGAGTAACATTAGTCGTTCTCCTTTCTAGTGCAGGAAAATGAGAAATGAAATGTGTCATATGTCCCCTTACTGTGTTCAAACTGGTTTTGTGCTTTCGAAACCCAGATTCGCTCTCTGGTGTGTGTCGTGCTTGTAGACTGACTCGTTCGGCCCTTAATTCCGGTTTTTCATCCGTTTCATCCACGTGTCCCTTGCTCCCCACCTGAGGAGCTGCTCTGGCTCCGGGGCAGAGGCCCTCAGCCTACACTGGGTACCGCTCCCAGATACGCGCCTGCGTGCTCAAGTATGTCCTACGTAACATAAACTCTTCCGATTTGGAGGCTGAAAGTAGATTATTAATGTGTGTATTTTAGGGTTCAATTTACCTTCAATAAACAATTTTTCTTAATGAAGAAATGCAAGTTGCCTTCCAACCCTTTTTCAGGATGAGTGTTCAGTATGCAGGTGTTTTTTCAGGCTCAGAATGACCGTTTTGTTTGTCTGACTTTTTTTTTCCTTTTTTTTTTTTTAATATATGCCCTGGAGAAGGTATTCCTTATTGTATATTCATACTATAGCACTTCACCTGAAATAATCCTGGCTAAAACAGAAGTTGTTAATTTTATTGTTAAACTCCTAATTTATTTCTCCTCCAAACGTTTTCACTGTAGCATTTCAGCTGCGTAGCTCGACAGGCAACATCCTAATGAGATCATAGAAAAAAGAAATAACCAGCACCTATTTCTTCTTAAAAGCGAGGATAAATTCATTTCAGCTCTATTAAGGGAATGGTGAATGTAACTGGTTTGGCTTCCTTGTTAAACCAAACTGAAGTTCAGACGAGATATTATATGAGTCGGAATTGCTGATTTTGACTTTTACTCAGTGTGACAGAAGGATAGAAAAAAGGTTCAAAAACCTCCAGGTTTTTTTTTTTCTTTTTTTTTTTTTTTTTTCAATCTTACATTATCTCATGCTGTGAAAATCTTTACTCTATTTACCGAGCACAAATTAGTCTTGCCAAAGGTTCTGAAAGTTTGCTACTCCAGCTTAGATCCTAAAACTTCAAAGAGAGATGCAACTCTACAAATTAGTGTATGTGCTCTGCCATGGCCATTTTAACTTGAACTTAACTAAATTCGTTTATAATTTAGTACTGATTGAACGCTGCCATAAACGTATACGGGTTACATTTTTTAAAGTTAGTCCTCTGATTACTAATTTGAATAAAAAACTCTAACCTTGTTAGCATCTGGACTTATTTCCATAATAACAACCCCTTCAGAACCTACAAAGTAATGAATAATTGACAACAAATGAAATGTTTTGATAGTTGTCGGCACAAAGCATGTTTAATGTTTTGTGTTGCTTCCTAGCTAATTATGTAGATGACACATTTGTCAGACCTTGACTGCCATTAGAAACGTGTTTCCAGAGGGGAGAAAAACAGGCTATTCATAGAGTAATTAACTAGAATGCTCAATGACCTGTGAGAGATTCAAATGGCTGCCAGTTCAGACATTGTTTTGTTACAGAAGCAGAGGGGTAATTAAAATTCCAAATTACAGTGCTATGATGAAGCATTTGTTTGTTGACAGTATACTCTTACTCTAGTTTGTTAATTCTTTTTTAAATTGCTTCTAATCCATTTTATAGCTTTAGGAGTTCCGTCTTTGAATTTACTGACAACTAATATTATGGTAAATGGTTCTTCGGCGGAGTACCGCGGGCTTGGCAGTTTCACGAGAGCGCAAGGTGGGTGGGATAGAATAGCTGTTCTTTCCCTAAACTGACATACCATGTGCTGTCACTGAGACGCGGCTAACACGGCACATCTTGTGAAATGATATGTTCATAATTCCGCGTTAGGGAAAATGTCTAGTTAGGGGGGGAAATGGTTCAGATGAAGTAATAATAATCAGACAAATTGAGGAAGGTGTCCTGAAATGTTAGAGAAAAAGCCCTGATGAGGTTGGGGTGAGGAGAACTGTGGGTTAGGTAAGCACTGTGGGAAGCCGAGGTCTGCTTGATAATGGAGGATTGGAGGAGAGTCGTCTGCACGAAGAAATCAAGCACAAAGTACAAAGAATGGGGTATTTCATCAGACCTGACTGTGTCTTTGCCAAGGCCCTTCACAGGCGGTCATGGACATGACAGGCTAAGACGTCTTTTCCCGTAAAACGGGGACTCTTTGCAAGTCCAAAGTGTTAAAGTTTTCCAAACAATGAATTAAATGCAAGCCCGGGTGAAATATTTATTTACTTTGCCAAAAGTGAGAATATGGCTTTGTTAAAGGGATCTGACAGAAGTAACATGGTGTTTGACGCAGGAGAGCTGACAGCGGCATGGAGTGAGCGCCGATTATCCTGAAGACACTGTCAGCTGGGATTGATTTCCACGTTCTCCGTTTATGTAACGGTTCCTGTAATACAGCTGACCCCCCCCAATCACGTTACCTTGTCATTTCTCTGCATGGATCAAGAAGAGATGAGCTGAAAATAGCTTAGGCACTGACCTTGAACTTGCCGGAAAAGTGAGAAGTGACAAGAGGGGGATTTTCAGCAGGCGGCTGCTCTGCAGTTGCAGCAGCACAAGGGGGCAGAGCAACACTAGAGATTACAGGTGGAACAGCTGATGCTCCAGGAGCACCAGGCTATGCCAATTTTTTTTCCCTTTCCTTTCCTTTTTTTTTTTTTTTTCCCCTCCTTAAAAAATCGGGGAGACGATAGCTAGAAGACCTGCAGTCTCCAAAACGTTGACATTCCCATCACCTGCTTGAAAATACAATTATCTGAAGCGATGCTTGATATTGAAAGACCTTCCTAAGTTTTGTGTCCTGTCTATGAGTGTCTCATCATTGTTTTCCGAGCATCTAGTGAAAGAATGCAACACTTGTATTCTCATTAACAGAGTTGGCTACAATTTGGGAGATGTTTGACAAGATCAATATGTTCCTCAAAGCCTGTAAATTCCTTTGAGTTTCATAGAAAGCATGGTGTAAATATTTAAAAAATGTTTTTAAGCTGATACAAAAACTATAAAAGGGCAAAAAAATTAAAGTAGTTGGATTTTTTTTTCCTTCAGATGTGCCATTTCTCTCTGTTGCAATACATATCTTAAAGAGGAAAAAAAAAGAAAATTTGACTGTGAAAACATTATTTAATTTACCATCTAAAACCCATGCTCCACTTCTTTTGTTTCATATTTTCTTTTCATCTGTGCTTGCCTCTTAACAGCCCTTTCTGTCTCTGATGCTGGCGGTAGCTGTGGAGACATGACATGCCAGTGCTGGCTCTTCTCAAGCATCTGGTGCTCTGGGGTGTCACCACACACGCGAGAGCTCAGACAGGACCAGGAACCCTGGGTTCACCCTGTCAGATGTCTGGCCAGAGTTCTCACCATCATATGGTAACACCAAGGCATGTCTACCTGCTGGAAAGGCAATGACGGGCAGTCCAGCCCAAATCTTCCTCTTTTGCCTAACAAGTTGGTGTTTCCCTTAAAATGAGATCCTTTCCCTTGAGGGAATATCAGATGCTGTGGTGCAGGGTGGTTTGAGCACTCCTCCCTTCAATCTAATGCTACCAAGTGTTCACTTGCCTTCTTAGGTATCTTTGGAAAAAGAAAATATTATTATTTTTTTTCCACCAATGAATCCTTTTTCTTCAAGAAAGTAGTAAACCATGGTTTTCCAAACTAATAGAAAAGCTGATAAAGAAACACTCAGGAAACACTTTCTAGGGTAGTGCTAGCAGTTCTTAAAAAAACCCAAATGGAAATGCAAGGGGTAAATAAGTGTTCCTTCTCTTGAAATTGTTGGCTTTACTGTAATCTATGGAGTAGCAGTAGAAATGTATGGTAATATCAAGTTTTGGGTACATTACATAAGACATGATATCTTGTTTAAGAGCAGGACGCAGGTGCAGACTGAAGTCTTCATTTCTTAGTGGTAACTTGTGACTGGCATTGTATAACCAACAAGAGTTTAGAAGAAAAAGGAAAAAAGATGCCCCTCTCATTCTTTCTATAAAAAATGATAAATTTGATATAAATGAGGTGAATTGCTAAGAACTCCGAATATTTCTCTCCTTTGTCTTAGCTTGTTCAAAGCCAAAGGACAATCATGGGGTTGGATCAAAACTTGCTTGTGCCAAAACTCTGCAAAATGAAGCTTTTGAGCTGTCCTGGTAAGGAAACTGAGCAGACCGAGAAAACTCAGACATGAGGTTTTAACTAAACAAAACCCCCTGAATAGTATTATTTTCTGTAATTTAATTTCTAATTCAAATTGAAATGATCCCGGACCTTTTGTATTATTTTCATTATTTCATAGTCCATTCCACACATCTTTGTGTTTTTTGCTGGTAGGAAACACTGATTCCTGCATCTGTTCCGAATGTGCTTCTCAGGCTTCTAATTTTTCTGCTATTTTATGCTGTAAACAGTGGCACTCAAATATATAGACATGTTAATGACACTGAAGTTACTAAGCTGATGCTGAATGTCTCGACACACGATGAAGCTACACCTCGTTGCTTGAGGAGTGAGATACCAATACGTCATGGTGTTAAAGAGATAATATTTTATATATGTAATATTTTTCTGGTCTTCCCTGATAGACTTCTGTTATATTTATTGCAACCAAGTGGAGAAGGAGGTGGACTGGAATTTGCCTTGTTTCCCTCATCCCAGCTTAGACATTGGCTTGCCAAGAGATTTTTAGTCCTTTCTTCTCTTTCTCTACCTGTAAAATGTGACTGAAGATGATGCATCTCCCGTTTGCACACATTACAGAGTCTGCCTCAGAGCTGGGTCGACTGTCACATTTAAATCATCCTCGTTACATAGATAACTCTATTCTCATTATATTGACTCTATTAATTGAAACAGAGTTATTCCACAATTATGCCAGTGTAACTGAGAGGAGAACTTGGCCCCAGGTCCTGTACGTTTTCCTGATCTATATTCTCAGTGCTTAACAGTTTCACTATTTTTTGTCAAAAAAGGCTTGTTTTGGCTTTGTCATTAATCAGCTCTGTTCCCTTGATTATATATCCATGTACTTTTTAGCAGCACTAGGTTTCTCTGAGGGCTTTCATATTTTACAGTGTATATTTCAAAAAGCACATTTAAAAGTATTATTTAAAAGAGTCTCTTTGGCAATATGTGTCAGTGCACACCGTGACAAGAAACATAAGCTGTGGAATTATATTGGTCTTACACTATCCTTATTAAGTACTGTGCTACGGCTAAATCGTGGCATCTAACACGTTTCCTTTCAAAATGCCGTAAGACGTGAAATATGTAGGTACTGAAACTGAGATGATATCAGACTTCCCATCGCCAGTCTTGGGCACCTGACCTGCATAGTTTCCCACAGGGGAAAAGTAAGCTCCATTTCTTTAAATTTCCAATGAGAAGGGACATGTGTCTCCTTGCATTGCGTTACATTCGATCACGTCATGTGACACAAAGTGACCCAATGAGACATGACAGGAGAGGTAAAGAACCAGGGGTTTTTGTTTGTTTGTTTGTTTTCTTACCGCAGCGAAATAACTGCACTACCGATGCGATGAAACAGGGATCAAATTATTTTGTGCATGCCCTAAATACATGTGCTGTTGCACGATATACGGACAAGTTACTAAATGTTGTTTAATGCACTGAGGAGAGGTTTTAAAACAGACAGCAGAGTGTCCTTGTTAGGCAACGTGCCTATTCTTAGACAAATAGTTGACAGCAGCTTTCTCCTGCCCTAAATCAGATCAAATTCCCTTTGAAGTCAGCGATTTTTTTTTTTTTGCAGGAGCAATAAGTGCACGATCCGATCCAGTGATGTTAACATGGTAATATTTTATTTTCTGTTTGATTCCTTGTTTGGCGAGGTACATAGCCTTGATGGATATAGGTCTTGATCATCTGTGGTTTTGTGTTTATGGGTGTGCATTGGAATTGAAACCTTCCTCTTTGAAGGGCCCAAGACCCTACACCTTGAGAGAAAGAAGCAGCTTCATTTCTCAGTATACAGCCTGTAGAAAAAAAAAACAAAAAAAACCCAAAAAAACCCAAAAAGTGTTTTTATCTCAGAGCCAACACTACTAAGTCATATTTGTTATTGTAGGATATTTCTGAATATGCTTAAACTTTAGAAACAGCTATGCCTTTCTTTTCATGACTATTGACTATCTGAGCTGCCACATGTTCTGAGAGTCACAGTAAAAATTTGCACTTAAGAGGACAGTCAAAACCCAAATAAAGAAAAAAAATGTGCTATCCTGTCTAATGTCTGAATCTTCCCCCACTTTTGGAATAAAATTTGAAAGATTGTGACATACCCTATCCCATTTTCCCTTACTTCCCCCACCATTCCGGAGCTCTGCAAGAAAGGTTGTTTTCCTGGATATTCCACCCATGGCCAGAACTGGAACTACTGCAGCTGTGATGAGCAAATCTGTTCTCATGACATCTCTAGCCCCAAGGCAGGTAGAAAACCCAGACAAGCATCCAAACTTTTGTGTGTTTATTTGGACTAAACCTGGGATTTGGACTAACTGAGCTTCACATCAGCAGTTCTGTCACCCTTAAGAGCTCATTCTTCTTGATTGTGGTCCTGAAGTCAAACTCTTACTTTATAACCTCATTACACAAAAAAAACCCCCAATGTTTAAAAATTAAAGTGCCAGGTGCCAACTCTTTTCAGTAGTTGGCTACTTCAACTTTGAGCTTTCCATTTTTTATCAGCAAATGATAAACTGAAAATTCAGTGTTCCCAGTTTAGATCTTTCTCAAAATTAAAGTGTAAATCTAAAGTGGCCACCTGTAAGCACTTAAACCTGAAGATATTTGGACACAAGTTAAACAAATTGTTTAAAAAAATGCCAATGTGTTGTTTCAGGTTTTAAGAATAACTTTGCAGGGAAAACAAAAAGTTTTCATTTTAACATTTTCAGGCCTGATTTTCTTTTTTGTGGGGTGATTTTTGGATTTATTTTTTTTAATCAAGAAATTGAAGAGCTGGCAAAAGAAACAACATGGCTGTTGCAGAAGAAGGAGGATGATGCCACCATGAAAATCTCAAAAGCATGGGAAATGTTGGGGGAATGGGTTGGTGACTGTGAAAAGCACAGAGGAAGTAGGGAGTCAAGGAAGTTGGAGGCAGATGGGCTGGGAGAAATGGGGTGGGAAAGGTGAATTTGCTGCAGCTGTGTGGAGCTGAGGGTCTTGGCTGGAGGAAGGGTCATGCTCCTCATCTCCAGAGCTGGTGCTTGGCTGGTAGCCTGGGATAAAGCTCCTCATCCATTCTGTGGTTTAGCTGAAAGCTGTGCAACGTGTGTCTAGGTAGGTGTGGACTTCTACATATGGTGGTTTGTAGAAAATCTTAAATTGTACTGAATTTGGCTGAAACTCTTAATCCTCCAGTCAAATGGGTCATAAGATTTTTATGATAATCTAAACAAGAGAGACATCCCAGTATACTCTGAGCACATTATGTGCCCATGTACCATCAGTTCCTGAAAAACTGCCATAATTTTCCAATCATTTATTTTAGTTTTAGGGTTGTTTCTTTTTTTTTCCTTCATGTAAAGTCTTTCATGGTTTTATGGCAGATGAGCCTGATTACATGAAAGTTTACCTTTCAAATACTTCCTATTTTTCACACAGTTTCCTTACCTAGAAAATCCCAATGTAGTCACTGCTCATGTTTGATAAGATTTGTACCTGGTAGATTCTAAATTACATTAATGCATAAAGCTGGCGATGCCAGGCTCCCTATTGTTACAGTTATTAAAGCTCTAACTGAAATGATATCTTTCATATTGATCTTCAGCTAGCAGCTCTTATCCAGAAGCTTTGTTTCACATTAAAGACACTAATGATTGTCTCCACAAAATGAGCAGCTTAATAGTTAGAAAAAGTTAAATGGAAAAAAGAAAAAAACTTTGATAGCCACCTTTGATAGCTCTTCATTCCAACATCTCTCATAGCCACAAAGTGCAAGCCAAGCATTAATAGAGCTTTTAATAAAATGACTTAAAAGAAATCAATGGGATTTCTCACAAAGCCTAATTTCCAGCAAGATATATTATTTAAATGTTTGTATTCCTTCTGAACAGCTCATATCCTCCCACAGCTGCCAGAGTTTTTCCTGGAATTTCTTAGGGTATCTTCTTAAGGTTTTCACTTTTTTTTTTTATTTTCGGGGATCTGGTTCTGATTTATTACATTATTGAATTTTTTTAAAAAAATAAGAAAATATAATTCTTGTACTCTTCTGAAGTCTTGCAAAATTTCCTGTAGACATAGAATCAACAGCGAAGTGTCTATTTGTGGGGCAAGGAGTTGGAGATATACTTTTCTTTTTGAGTAGTCACAGGTACTTGTGGTTCCTTCATAGACAATAAGAAATCTCTTTTTTTCTTCCCTTCAGGTGAAAACAGTGTGTCCTATCAGTAGGGCTCTCCAGCTGCAATTGTGATAAATGTATTTGCAAGACCTGAGGTTTTGACTTGGGCTGGAGTTTATGGGTGTAGAGCATATAATTGCACTTGGTTTGGTTGGTGTGTTTTCCTGGGACTTTTGGGTAGGTTTTCTGTTGTGTTTTTTTTTTTTTTTTCTTTTTAGCTTGCTTGTTTGTTTTGGCTTAGAGTGAGGAGCAGCTGCTGGATTTCTTTTTGTATTTAAATAGATTTTTTTTTTTTCCCCCTTTTTTGGCTGTGGCAGACAGAATGCAACGTAGGTGTTTTCTGTAAGATCGTGCAGTGTAAGCAGAGAAATACGTGTGAAACTTCAATGTGCTCTGAGATCATTTATTGTATTTGATATGGGACATATATCTGTTTAAAGACTGATATCAAAGGATTTTTTTTTTTTTTGACCAACAGCAAACCCACAGATTGTTCTATTTGGAAAAACCAGGTCATATTTATTATTTTGCATAACCAGAGGTATTGTATGCTGGCAAGGTAGAATATAAGGTATCAACTTCATTTACACTACTATAAACTGCAGTTCAACAGAGATGGTACTGTGTGTGTGTGTGTGTGTGTGTGTTCACTGTAGGAAGGCTTTTCCCTGACAAGCTGTAATTGATCCACAGTAATGATTAAGTCTCATACTTTATATATTAAATGTTCATATAAGAAATCATGGAGGTGAAAAGAGAGATGGAAGGGAAAGAGAATCATGTTGATGGAAAAAAAAAACAACCCACAAAACAATGACAGAAGAGAGTAGACTATGCAGAGATCCGTAGCTACAAAACATTTCCCTGCTCTCTCAATATCAGGCGGGTATTCAGCCCTTATTTCTGCTGCATTTTTCCCAGGCTCCACTGGAAGAGCCTGGATTAAGCTAATGCAGTGCCATGTTTTGGCCGCTTATTATTTATTACAATTTTAGTTCCAGGTTTCAAAAACAATTAGGGAAACTGCTTAATAGGAAAATGACTCTAATTACTTGTTAATTGAGGTTATCTGCTTCACATTATTCAAAACGTAAATTGTGTTGACACTCGTACCCAGATATGATTACTTAATAAACAGACTGAAGATGGATCATGAATGCACGCAGCCCCAAAAAAGAGGCATTTTAATTTTCAACTCTGGTTTGATCATCTGAAAGATGTTAAAATATATATAGATATATATAATTTGCATTAAGCTCAATTATTGCTTGTTAGTTCAAAAATTTTAATTATATGCTTCAAACAGTGAAAAGATGAAGTACTGAAATTTAAAAGTGAAAGGGTTTATTAAGCTTACATATAATACGTTCAGGTAAGGTTTACACACAATAAGAAACAGGATCTCATAAAGCATAATGTTACCTTCTGAATTAATAGCTTGGCTGATAAATCAAGTATCCCAATAAAATATTAATGTTAATATTTGCCATATTAGTAGTTACTCTTGTGTTTGATTTTGGGGGTCTAGAAAAAGAGGAGGAGTGCTATGTTTTGAAAAATAAACTCATCTGTGGATGAGAGAGAGAGGATTCTGAACAAGATTGTATTTTCTAAAAGAAGATAATTCTACAGTGTGAGAATAAAAACAGAGAGTCCCATTTTCCCTATATATTTGTATGTTCTGGGACCTCTGCTGTTTTACAGAAATATACAATCCTTATTTTTAAAAGTCTTAGGCCGTGGATTAGATTTCATAGTAACCAAATGACTAATGACATCTAAGACCGTGATTCCGTGCTATGGATATCTGTGTATTTGCTCTCCACATCAGTGTGGGTACAATCAACCATTTTTAAATTATTGATTTTTGATTATAGAGTTGTTTGTATTTGGGGTTTTTTTTTGTTTGCTTTTCTTTTTTTTTTAGTGTAGGTTGCAAATATCATAATTTCCTTAGGAAAACGAAAATATTTATTACAGGAAAAATCAATTAGAAGATGAAAGGTAACATTTTTGGTCTAAAGACGTAATTGGCGAACCTGTTGACAAGAGAGGGATTTCACATGTGTCTGACCGTGGAATTTCCCTGTTCTAAATGAGAGAAAGGTCTTGGTTCAGGCAGAGAAGCTGTGATTTCAGCCTCAGAGTCCATTTCTGTGTCTTAGACTTGGCCTGTCTATTGCTTAGGCATTTTTGGAAATGCGAACCTCCACAAGCCATGATGGTCAAGTAAAGAAAGGGGAAAGGCAGGAAAACAATGGGGAGTGGAAAAAGATTTAATTCTTCAGATAAAACAGGGCTGTTAGCACACTTCATGGGTTTATCTGTTTCTTAATATGCAAGCAGAACTCTTTCACTGTGAATATTTTAGACTTGTTTTTTTCCTTAGCTAAATACCTTTTAAAGGCATTTTCTGCGCAAATACTGTTACTTCCAATTTTGCCGAGAAACGAGGGAAAGTTGCAAAGCCCACAAGGATGGAAGTTTTAGAGCTGTGTTTGTGCCCATTAATTTTCTCTTCTATGATATTTTCCCATTTTCACTCTGTTTGACATTGAGCCTGAGCTTTGCTCCTGACTTGTAGCCTATGGCAGTGGAACGGCGAGATGAGACATCACAGAGATGTGGAGCACACATAAAAAGAGAAGATGTGTAAAAACTGAAATGACATGGCAGCTGAAGCAGCTTGTTGCTCAGCTTGGTTGCGTGTTTGAGTGGAGAAAGCGAGGTAAATTGTGATATGTAAGAGAATAACACTCGACAGGGTGTATGGTTGTAAGGTATATGGATGCTCAATCATGTGGTGAGGCAGAAGGCAAAGGACAAGCGCCTTCAGTATCCGCACAGTCTGTCGATATTAGTATGACCTACAAAACAGAGGGTATCGGGCTCAGAAAAACATCACTTACAAAGCATATGTGAGTAATTTTAAGAAAAGTCCATCTATACCATTTCACTACCTCTTAATCTTTCAGTAATTACGAAAAGAATAAAGTTTAGGGGGGAAAAAATCAGCATTACATGCTTCTGTGTGCATTTGCACCATAAATAGATGGATTGTCACAGTAGTATATATACAAACCACCATTTCTACTTCCCACTGGTTGTACTTAAGCACCTATTAGAGTTCCATGTGCCTTTATGCTAATTTTTCTGAACATTTACAAGAACCACTGTATCTGTGCCTGATGGGTTTGTGTAATAGATCTGACGATCTTCAAATCTGGAGTAGGGTTTTTAGGTCAGTCTCCATTCACAGCATTTTGGATATCTCAGCTGGGAAGAGAATAGCCCTTTGTATACTGACATTAGAAGATTTAAAGATTTTTATTCAAAGCACTGTTTAAATTTTGATACTTCTGGAGATAAACAGAACATAGTTTGCAAATTATTTTCTATGGCAATGTGTAATGAATTACTGGAGGAATTATAATTTAGGGGAATTTATCACCCATTATGTTCAACTTTAATACATATATATGCTTAAACCTGCAAGAAGATATAAGCAGATTTTTTTTAAAATCAGCATGACGCAGTATGCCAGCTTGCCTCTGCCTTTCTGAATGTATGTGCACCTGTATAAATGAGACAAATTATCCCATTTTTGATTTGGTGACTTTCCTTATAGATGAAGAGGTGATTGTATAAAATGCAGTGTACTGTAAAACCAGCTTCCCCATTTTATCACGTGGAAATTGTAGATTTCAGATAGTTTTGTTCTCTCTTTTATGAACCTGTGATAGGTTCCTGGAGTTTTCCACGTTCTTTACATTCTGAACTCTGTGCGCAGGAGTAATTTCAATTTTAACAGCCTAATGCCGTACTGTTACAGGTACACTATCCAGGTGATGCGGCTCTTGATAGTGATGCAGGAAAAACAGGAACAGTAAATAAATATTTGTGGAGTTTTGGGTTTGTTATTTGGTTGTTTGTTGTTTTGAGGTTTTGTTGTTGTTTTTTTTTTTTTTAAATCATATGCAATTTGCTTACAAGAAACTGATAATGGGCTTTCAATGCTATTAATGATTAAAATAATCTTGAATGGCATCTGCCAGTGATGCTAATTTTAGAAAAAAACTAGAACATTTGGCAAAATGTTAGGAAACTTAAATTAATGTCATGCTAGCACCTTAAAGAGTTTTCTGAGGTGGTTCTTGCCTGTTGATTTCAATCTTAACTAAGTACTGGATTGTTGTGGAAATTACAAAAGATTCAAAACGGGCAATCATTGTACCAGTACGGAAAAAGGGAAAATAGCATACTTAGAAAATTTTATAGGCAGATTAACCTAAAAGAGTATTGGGTGAAGTAAAGGAAAAGTTGTTGCAGGGTTTAATTAAAAAATCATAAAGTTAGGAATATCACTGATGTCAGCCATCATAACTGAATAAACCCCAATTTTTTTTTAAAAAAAAAAAAACAAAGAAGCATCATTTGTTGATGCAAATCTCATTGAAAAAGGCAACCACATTTGTGAAGTAAACTGAAAGTTTGTGAGTCACTTGACTTAATAGTACGTGACATTCTGATTAAATATTAGCTGTGTGATGTATCAGTGAAGCACACGTTAAATGGATTAAGAACTGATTAATTTACACGTTTCAGAAAGTAGTCCCTGGAGAATCATCATCAACTGGGTGAATTTTTAGAGTTGTTCTCCAGGGACTAGTACTAAGCTCGACACTAATCACTCTTTTTAGCCATGATAGGGAAGTAAATAGAACAGTTCTAACAACATTTTAAAATAAAGCAAAGATTGATGGACTGGCAAATAGGTCTGGGTAAAGGCACTTGCAGAGAGTAATCTGGATTGCTTAATGGCTGAAAGTGCATTTTAATTTATCCAAATATATGTATACATGGGAAACACAGGCCATGCTATTCCCAGAACTAGGAACTATATTCTGAGATTTTACTGCAAAACATAGTTTCTATGGGTGTTTCACTGTCAAAAAGTTTGAGCTGACCCTTGTGTGTGATAATGAAGAAGAGAGACAGCAAATGTTCATGTTTGTCAGTGGCACAGATGAAAAGGAAATTAGAATAGTGATATTCAAATAATTAAGATTATGCAAGGAAGAGGAAAAAAAAAAGGTCAGGAAAACTGTCTTGCCAACGAAGGACCTACAGACCTCAGCATGTTTAAATTATCCGAAAGAAATTGAAAGGCAATTGATTTCCTGCTTACCTACATTAAGGGACAACACTGGGCACCAAACGGTTCTTTAATGTAGGAGAAAAAGGCAATACAAGATGAAACGTCTGGAAGCTGGAAGTCCCCCAAAATAAAATGAGAACTACAGTACACTTTGCAAAGACTAGTGGGAAACTACCAAGAGAATTGTTAAATTCATCATTTTTTCATGCCTTCAAATAAGAAATGGATCACTTCCAGAGAGATATCAAACAGAAATTTCCTAGGCTAAGTCCAGCGTAATTTGGATAAAATATTTATATAAACATTTCTATAAACTGTGCCATCTTGATTCCTCATCCATGTCAAGGGGTGGAGAAGCAAAGAGATCGAGTGGCAGGTGCTATCTGAAAGCTTTCGTTGGACTGGGGATGAAAGAGGAAGAAACCCAGCACATAAGTGATAAATCAAAGCCTTTTTCACTTCATTATGTGATGTGTATTTGTGACTTTGCTGATGGCGTGGTTTATGTGTATGTACAGCATAGTATATATGCAATGAAACATACAGTCAAAGTTCTGGTTTCATTTACTACCAAAGCTTCTAACAACATTTGGCTTATTTGTTTTCTTGAGGTGCTGTTTGTTTGGGTTTTATTAATTTAAAAAAAAAATATATATTTTTTTTTCTTTATAAGGTCAATGACTTCTCTGGTGGCATACCTGGAGTGAGTACTGTCTTTATACACTGTGCATGTTTTGGATGGCAGTAGATGATTCTAATTTTGTTTTGTTGAGGGTTTTCTATTATATGTAAGGTAGGTGACTTCTCTATCAGAACAGAATGAGGAAAATCAAATCAGGGGCAATTTCCAGTCTGTCTAGATGCTTCAGAAATTTCAAACATGATAATTCCATTTGTTCTTTTATTTTTCTGCTGTATTAGCATTATGTGGTTTGCTGTCAGTGTAACGCCACAAGAGTGAAACCAGGAGATTCAGTGTGCTTGGGTCAGAAATAGGCACTTCCCTCTCCTGCACATTCTCTTCAGTATACAGGCCAATTTGTAGAGTGAGCACAAAAGGGAGTGTCATATTATTTGAAATGTTTCTTTGTCTATGAATGGCAAATACCTCGTAGAGGCCTCCCAATACCTGAAGGGAGCTGACAGGAAAGACTGGGATAAACTTTTCAGCAGGCCCTGTTGTGACAGGACAAGGAGTAATGGTTTAAAAATAGAGGAAGTTAAATTCAGATTAGATATTAGGAAGAAATTTTTTACACTGAGGGTGGTGAAACACTGGCCCAGGGTGCCCAGAGAGGTGGTGAATGCCCCATCCCTGGAAACATTCCAGGCCAGGCTGAACGGGGCTCTGAGCATCCTGATCTGGTTGGAGATGTCCCTACTCCTTGCAGGGGGGTTGGACTAGATGGCCTTTAAAGATCCCTTCCAATACTAACTATTCTGATTCTATGATTCTAAGTAGTGAAACACTACTTAAGAAATATATACAATAGCATTTTGCAATTGTAGTTCTTACTTAGCCAAGACAAAAATGGATTACTTTTTTTTTTTCTTTTTAGCCTGTGTGATAAAGAATCAAATCAAGAACTCTGAAGTCCAATACGAATTTGATGAACTAATTTTGGTGTTTAAAAAAACCCCAACAGCCTGACCTTTGCATTATAGTACTTCTACTGTGTCAGCAGATTTTGGCAAAAGTGCTAGGAAAAAAATTTTGTGTGAGATGAGGGCAAATTGCAAGTGGAGAATCCCAGAGCCAGTTAACAGTATTAGCAATCGCTGCTGTCCTACCTGGCTTGCTGTGAGGTTGTAATTAAACATAAAATTGGGAAATCTCAAAGGAAGAGTGAAGAAAAGTTAAGCTTTTAAATATTTTCATTCTTTTCCTAGCAGAATATAGTGATGTCAAACAGAATAGGAAGGAGTCATCCTGCTAATTGACCTTTGCAAAATCACTTATTTGCTGAAAAAGCTACTTGAAGTAGACCAGTTACTATTTTGATTAGTCTGTTTCTTTCATATTAGTGTTTATCATGGCACCTGGGAAAATCCCTTTGAAAACTTTGACTCATTCTTTCTTCTGCTGTGTATGCACTTTGGTCCTCTGAACAATGCTAATAAGTTATGCTGGTGTGTTTTTTGTTTGGTTTTTTTTTTTTTTTTATAAAGGATTACAGGTTGTGATAATATTAGAGACTAATATGAGTCAACAAGGGTGGAAAAAAAAAAAACACAACCTTCTCAAGCTTACTCAGGTTATTAGTGCGAAGGGAAGGGGGAGCAGATGGTGAGTTAGAGGGCCATCCAGATATTATCAATTTAACAAGTATCCAAGTGCTTCTGTATTACAGTCTCTAATTTGGATCTCTGAATAGTTTTTAATAAGATTTAGCTATGGGGTTTTCAGCCATGACCTGTATTAGAAGATGTTCCTTCCAATCACATTAAAAATGCACTTTGTGAAAATTCCTGTACTGACAAAAACAAAGTACTTTCCAGTGTAAAAGCCAATGTTTTAGCTCCATGTTGCCAATTTTTACCGAAGTTGTATTCTTAGTGGCTTTTTCCCCTTCAGATTAAAGAAGCTGAACTAAACTTGGAAGTCAGAGTAAATAGTTTTTATTCAGGCTCTTTGACTTTTGTCACTGGATGTTCATAAAGACTTTTTTGGCCTTTTTTTCCTTGTAAATCTGATTCCATTCTGGAGCCAGGACTTTTTTGGCACTGCTCCTGTGCAACTTGGACGCAACGATCTGATAACACGTCCAGACCAAAACAGATCAAGTAGTCACACATGACTGATTCGGCGGAGCATGCTCAAAGACAAGACTGATGTCTCCGCGCAGCAAAGAGTTCTCTAGGGTAGGGGCACCACACTCAAATCCAGTCACCCCAGAGTAAACACTAAGTTAGACACAGCTTAAATGTGCCTTCGAGCACAGGCTTCCACTGCTGACTAGATGAGAGCCCCAAGCCAGGTTCCACATCCAGCCTTGCTGTAGCTTTTGTATCTCTTTTCAGCCTGCTAGCAAGTGTACGTAATCGTTAGAGCAGTATTGGGGTGCGCTCAGCAAGGGGCACGGGAAGAAAAAAAAAAAGAGTAAAACACTTGTTAGAATTATTTTGTCACTACGGGTATTTGCAATTCATTTTATTAATTTTCCATGAGTGTTTGTAAGTGTGATAGATTGTTCATCAGAGTGTTGGCAGAAAGGAGGAGTCTTGGAAGACTCTATTGGAAACAGTCTCTGTGACAGAGATCTCTGATTTTCTTCTCCCTCCTTCTCTTAAAAGTTTTGGTCATCCCATCAAAGAGCACAAACTATAGTATGTTACTTTTCTAATGACTCTTATGCAGTGTATGAAGGACAGCTAATGGACTATGAACGGTTGGTAAAAATACCATGGCATTTAGATGCACATATAAAATTATTCAAATAATTTTAATTACAGTTTTAATAAAACACATTCTTTTGGAATAGTTAACAAAAATATTACTTTTAAACAGCTTGTTATTTAAAGTAATAAAATTATTATTATGTGTTGATTTACTGTTAATCAAACTACTTTTGGGGAGAAAATGAAATTTTAATTTTAACATTTCTGCTTTGTCCTAAAGTATCTGCAATAAGGTTGACTTTTGGACTACTATTTTTATACAAAGAATCTCTTGTTACCAAGTAATTTTTTTCTCAGTTACTATTTCAGAGGGCAATGACACAGATTAAAATGGATCTTTGTTCAAATGATTTTTTTTTTTTTATTATCTACTTTTACTAGTGTCGTTTTTAACCATGGAATATTTTCTGCAGTATGATATATATGGAACACACATTGAAGGTAAACAATTTTAGACAGGTCTGGATTTGGTTCACACTGCTTTCAGTGCAATCTGCCTTCGATTTTTATGTACTATGATCACTGAGTGATGCACGATGCCTGAGGTAGTTTTAAGATAAGTTGGGTTTCAGAAGCAGGCTAGCCCAGGAAGCAGTATAAACTAGGCTGTGTTCTGGTTCATGTGGCCATGGCTGTGCTGCTCTGATGCTTAAGCCAGTTTATTTCAAGTTAGCCTGGGTATCCCTCCACTGCTGTTGACTATATAGAGCATATTCTTATAGAAGAATCTTTGCAATTTCCTTGTATCATTCCATTTTGTATTTTTACCCCCCGGTATATTCCCCCCCAGCCTTTGTACTTCTGGCACGTATGTGTCCACAGGTGTTATTAAGTGTAGGGTAGCATGTGGTGTCCATGCTTCAGTGCTATCGCAGAGGAAGGACTTCCTACAGGAAAAAAATGATCGCTTTCAGTATTTTGCAGGCTGCCCATCTAAGCCCATCATTGCCTGGCATCTACACACTAAGGGCAAGGATCCAGCGAACTTGTGAGTGGGCAACATGCCATCTGAACAGATGGGCATGGAAGTAGGCAGCCAGTAGACCATGTATGTGCATCAACTGTGGGTGTTGAGGGCAAGATTCCCAGTGGAGAATGTCCAAACAGCTGTCTGGCCTGAGCCAACATGCCTACGACCAAGCAAAAGTGCCATCCCTAAATCCTGCTGAGTTGGATTAACCTTCAAAAATAAAAATTGCTTCTGCAGTAGCATAAGGTGAGTTTTTGGCTTGTTTAAATCCGAGAGAAAGAATTAGGTAGGCAAGAGAAAGACATGCAGTAATGTAGAGTCCAGTAGAGAGGACTGTGTGTTTGTCTAGGAATATTAATAGTATTTTATATAAGGGTATTTATATGGTATACAGTAACTGATGACTTGCAGGAGTGTGACATCAATGTTAATTATGCTCTTTCTGTTAGGATGCTCCTTTCAGGAGAGACCGAGGTTTTGAGTGCATTTGGATTGTAGTGTATGTGCTGGATGGGATTTTGTAAAGGCAATTCTTCCGGATTTTTTTTTTCAGATCTACTTACTAAGTTTTAATGATTTTTTTTTTCTTTTCTTTCTTTCTTTCTTTCTTTCCCCTCGATCTGAGAATACCATTCTGGGGTGCAATTTCAGGTCAGAGTTGCTGACACAGTTTTCTGTCACAGCAGAATTCTTGCATTTATTGTCATTATTTTTCTAAAATCCAAAGGAGACATGAAAAGATAACCTGTCATTACTCTCTGTCTCTGTTAACTTAGATTTTTACCATTTATAGACGTAGCATCAAAGAACAAATTTCTGCAGACATAGATGTCAAAGATGACTGAAATACTGGTATCTGTGGCATTTTTGTTCCTGCTGTTTTTACTCCTTATTTCCTCTGTTGTTGGTGCACTACTCATCTGTAATTTTACCAAAGCACGTGCAGTACTTAAGGTTAATATATTCTAATATAATAGTGAACCAAAAGTAACAACTTCATTATGACAGAAAAATCTGAATAGGCAAATTATCAACATATTTAATTTTATAATATATATTTTTGTGTATGGCTAGATGAATACTGACACAGTGTGTACATTGCTGTATTTCGTTACATATTACAGGCTGTAACAGAAAAGGCTAGTACAAATATATAAAAAAACCCTCTCTTTAAATGTTCTTTTATTGGATGATATGTTCTTTATTGGAGTATTATATTTAATACAATTCAAGTGTACTGAAGCTTTGAGAGCAGGTTCCAGTTAGATTTCCAGATGGAAATCCTGACGGTTTGAGGCGATGCTTGGTGGCTTTGTGATAGTTTGATCCCCAGGTACACGAATCTGAGCGACCCCCAGTCTAACTTAGAGCAGTTTTAGGATTTCTCCAACGTGTATGGATGGTAAGAACCTTTTGTGGCTGTCTCCTCTTCCACATATGGTTTTGGCAGATCTCCTACTCCTGAAAAGGCTGAAAACGAAGCCAACTACATCAGATGGGGCTCCCTCAAAGCAAGGATCAATTGGACAAATTTCAGAGTTCATTTGAGTAGCTAGAGAGCAACAAAAGGGCTCCAACCCTAGGGAAAATCTGCTCCTGAGAAGCAGCAAGCCACTAATGGAGAAAAGTTCCTGCTGCCTGATGTAGGTTTGTCCCTGGAGTTAAAATATTAGCCCAAATTGGATACCTCAAGTTTAGAACACACCTCCAAAAATTTGGGGAAAGAAGGTGACATATTTTCAAACAGACCATGCTTGCTGATCAAGCTCATGATTATTTATTCTCTGATCACAGAGAATCAATTTATCTTAGCACCAGCTGAAAGTTAAACTAGAATCTGGATAATTATTTTGCTCTTATTCCATGAATGAAGTGGCTGAATGAATCGAGGTACTTCTGCGGTAAAAGCGCTGCAGCACTTCTCTACAGCAAGTTCTGAAGCGGGGGAGCACGCCCATGTGATTAAATTGCCTTGATATAAAATACCTACCTTCACCCGCTCGAACGCGGAGGAGGACCCTCGCACTGTGGGAAAGGTCTATAGGATTCTGATTTATAAGGGAGCAAGAGGTCAAGGGAAGCAAAACCATTATCATTATTTTCACAGGCTCTGGAGATCTGAACTGAGTGTAGAGGGCAGTGTTCTCAAAGGGAGACGTGTAGAGGGAATGCAACACAATCCTGCTTTCTTTTTTTTTTTTTTTCTTTTTTTTTTCTTTTTTTTTTTTTTTTTCCTTTCCCCCACTGACTTCGGTCCGCAGATTCTGCTGAGAGTATGTCATATGTAACAAACTCAAGCCTGTTAAGGGCTGTGAAGTGGTTTTCTTATTAAATGATGCATAGAGAGATTATCTGGTCTGCAGCCAGCACACAAAAGCTCCATCCATGCAAGTTCCTATTCCCCAGCAAAGCGTTTGGTCACCTGCGTGGTAACGAGTTTTCAGGGGCCTGGGGATGGGGAGGGAGGGTGCGGAACAAATGTGGGCTGGTGGGGGCAGGACTGAAACAGCGCTTCTTACCTCTCTCTCTCTCTTTTTCTGCAAGCCCTAGGGGGTAAAAAAAAAAAAAAAAATCAGAGCACGTTAATGTTATGTTATACTTCCTTTAAGTTTTCTTCTGAAGAAATCCCTTTGGGGCAAGCAAGGAGAAAAAAAAAAAAAAACACACACCCAAAAAACCCAGCCAACCAAACAAAAAAAGAGAAAAACCCCAAACCCATGTGATTCTAATGTAACCCTCTGGAGAACGGTGTTAGGATGGCTCCAGAGTGAGCCAGGAACACCAGTGGCCACGACTGGGGGGTAAAGAGCCCTTGGGGACACGAGGAGCTTTTTCTAGGGCTGAATGGGGTCTTGGGCTGAGCTACAGCACAGCTCTAACGCACCAAGAGCATCCGCAGCATTGGGTCAGGGCAGGGAAGGGGATTTCTCCCACTGTTTCTTGACAGCCTCTGTTTCTTGAGGATGGACCAAGAACCCTTGTCTTCTGAGATGAGAAAGGAGCACCTCTGAGTGGGGAGCCCCCAGGGATTCTCTCCATGCCTTTCGCAGCAGAAGAGGAATCATATCACAGCTGAGCTGTTTCCAAATAGTTTTTATGGATAATAACTTGCCATCACTACCCATGACTGGGTCTTTAAAATGAAAAAAATCACTTTAAGCATGGCCGTGAGTGAAATGTTATGGGATTTCCCTTTTTCTTGCCATCACCTAGATGTCTTTCAAGGGATGGGGCCATTAAGAAACGCTATGATATCTTTTTGTGAAGTTTCTTTATCTAAGCAATTACAAGCTGTCATTGAGTATGGGAGTGACTGGGAATGAAATGACCACAGACATCGCTAAATCAGGTATCACCCATCCTTCTCAGCTGAGGGAATGATTTTCAGAAAAGTTTATGTGACTAGTTTGTCCTTTTATTGAAAGCAAACTTTCAAGCTCCCACCAGTAAGTTCGATCGTATAAAGAATTGAGTGTTCTGGCCCTGATCCAGAAAAACACTTAAACCCATAGGAGAGTGCTTTGCTGGATCAGGTCCAGAGCGGGGCATCGTGCAGGAACAAGCCCTCAGCAGTAGGGTCTTTCTCTCTTTTTTTTTTGGGTATTTATAAAGGAATCTCCACATACATGATTGCGGTGTGAGTAGGATGAAACAAATCTGTAATGAGACCCTTAAAAAGAAAAGTCAAAGTATGAACACAGTGACATCTCTTGGTAGAAATCTAACAAAACCTATATAAGGACCTTCTCCTTAGTGGAGTCAATCTGTGGTGAATGATTTCTTTGATAATCTTGGAAACCACCCAGAAATGTCTTACAATTATCTTAATTATTTAGGGATACAAGTGAATTCAGAATGATGTTTCAGGAAATAATTAATTGTCTGCACTTTGCACTAGAGTAACCTGTCTGGACCTTTTGAGAAATGCTGGTTGGTTTTGTTAGGTTTGGTTGAAATCAAATAGAAGTATGCTTCTTCTCCTTGACTAGATGAATTAGGTCAGAAATATGCTCATACTGGGAAATAAAATCCAAATCAGTCTACCAAGTCTCTTTTAAAATCAACACCACATTATTTGAAGTGAGTAGCAATAAGTTAGTTATGATGAATTCCCACAAAAAGAGGAAGAATGTAAAGAACAAATGGGAACACAGGAAGAAATGAAATTAAACATCAGGTTATTGTAGTTGACTTCATCCATGTTAAAACAGCAGTTGTCAGATGGTTGTCCCTTCACACTGGGATACCAGGCATATGTAACGGAGGCTTCGCCTTTGTAGAAAGGATGATGACGGATTAGTGCTTAGATGCTGGAATAACTCTGGTAGGAGATGGATACCCTTTAGCTAGGGGAAGGGGGGGTGGCTGCTGAGGCTGAATTTAACAAAACCAGACTTGCCCACAGACTTGCAAGCACTCACAGACTGGATTTTTAATGCTGCAGGTGACATTGTTGCTGACTGAAGAATGTTCATCAAATCAGAAAACTGCTGATAAGCTGCCTTTCCCAAAAAGGGATCTCATGAACTTCTCCTGTAAACCTCTGCCTTTCATCTTACCCTGGGAGGGGAGGTAGAGGACTTGTGACAGATATTATTCACGTTTTTCTTCAGTTTATTAGGGTAATCAAGTAGAGCAATAGAGAGAAAAATCTCAAAACATCTCATTAATTGTCTATTAAAAGCTGAATGAAAGAATGGAATACCTTGTATAAGGCCTCCTGGAATTTTATAAAATCAGTCTTAAAGATTGTATTGCCTCTGTTGTTGCTGAGTTTTTTCAAGCTGTTTTGATTTTTTCTCTCTCTCTTTAAAGTTCTACTTCTAAACCAAAAGGCTGGTAGAAATGAGTAAGAACTTTGTAAAGTTTCCATTAATTCCGTTTGTAAGCCAAATATTTGGGGTGTTTTTCCAGAAAAGCTTGATCTTGGCTTACGTAACAGTGGATTTTACTTGTATTTCTGTAACTAGATATTCAGATTTTGGAGCTTCAGGACTTGCTTGCCTGAAATTGCTCATTGCAGGGCTGCAAAATAATGTAATTTCTTTTATTTTTGCCCTATAAGAGGAACACCTTTTTAGCAAAAGTGTCACTTTAAATATTCAAGTAAGAGGTCTACTCTTTCTCCTTGTACACATGTAGTTTTCCTTAACACTTCTACTTTGCATACAGCGAAGAGGTTTTTAAAGCAAATAATATCATTCATAGCTGGAATTTTTTTTTAAGTCCTTTCATATTTCCCAGAAATATTACTATTGTCTTTTTATTACGTTACCACTAATAACTTGCTAGTACTACAAAGATATTACTTTTTACAATATCCTTTCTTGATTTGGTTGTGGATGGATTTAGTGCTTCTGATATGTTCTTTACAGTATATATTAAGTGTGAACATTTCTTTTGTTAATGCTCTGATCATTGAACCAAAGACCAGACCGAAAGCTCTGATCGGTGCTGTACACTTCGCAAAGTTGCATATAGGGCCCCCAAAAGACACGTATGATTCCTGGAGAGAGCAGCTGAATGTTCAAATAGATACTGTAGCGTGGTGGTGTGCCTTGTTATTTAATTTGGATGAGTGAAGAATATATTTTAGAAGGCATCACTGGGCAATACTCTCTGTTGTATGTTAAAGAATAATTAAAATGGGGGATCTGTGTAAGAAAGACTTTCTGTGATCTAGACCTGAATAGTTTAGTTATAACTCTTGAGCACTATAGAACCTTCAGAGTCATTGAACAGTAAAGATAAAGATAAATTGAATTAATTTATTTTGAATTTATATACATGTCTCTGCCTGCATTAATATTAAGTTCCATCCAAAATCTATATAGAAAGACTGCGATCTTAGTTCTTTCAATAGCAGCAGCAAATCATTCTTGTTTACCCTCCATGCTAATAAAACAGGAACATGACACTCCTGAAAACAAGATTGCAAAATACAGAAAATGTGGTCTGACATTTTTTTTCTCCCCAAAGGAGGGACTGCCACTAACTAAAGTATTTCTTATGAAAGCTCGATTGCTTAAGATGCAGAATATTAAGAGAGAAAAACACTTTAGGACACAGCCATGTCACCAGCTGTTACTCACCCTTAATGAAATTGTTAAGTGATATTCTTCATAAATAGGTCAGAGAAACTTTTGAATTGTGAAGGATGTTTTATCTCTTTCTTTGAAATGTTTGTATTAAATTTAGAACTGGTAATTCATTAAGCTCATTAGCTCTGACTAGGAGAGCAGAGCAATATCTAGGATATAGATTTCAAGGCTTAAAAATGTTAGTGCTTACAAATAAACATGAAAGCAATGTGTGGAGATAAAATATGGGATCATAATGTGTTTAACTGTTTTTTCAGTGTGGCCCTCTGGATTAATTAAGAACATTTTCTATATTCAGACACTTAAATATAAACAGAATACATTATGACTTTCGGTTAACTCTGTTTTAATAGGGGAAAAAGAGAATGCATTATGATGAACACAGTGAAAACTAGTTGAGACTATATTTTGTTGTTTGTTTCTTGGCTTCAGTTAAAAAAGAAGATAATCACTGAATTTTACAGAATCCCAAATCTAAATTACATTATTATTGATTGACATTGAATTTAAACAGTAAAAGTTATATTTTATATACACACACACACACACACACACACATATGCTTTTGAGTGACCTGTTCTTTGTTGTAAAATTGTAAGGAAGTAAAATGCTATTGAGGTCTGACAAACCCTTGATTTGTGATGAAATTTTTATTTAGTCTTGACAATTTCTGGTATAATACAATCATTTTCCAGAGTTAAGTCACAGATGGTTATACCGACTTCCTCCTAGAAAAGAGAGAAATGGAGAAAATCAAGGACTCGGTACTTGGGAACAATTGTAGAATAAGAGTTCAATATTGCTGTGGTGTCCAGTTACAGAGAGCTTAGAAATAAGCTTTAAACCAGTTTAAACGTATCAGATATATTATGTGCTTATTCCCACTTATTTTCTAGTTTGTCCATTGACTTTCTTAATGTCCTTGAGGTTATGATAAAATCTTTAACATTTCTGAAAAACGGATTTAAGAACACCTAGCCAGTTAAACAATTTTTGAGATTCTTGATTGAAAAGTCACAATTAAAAATTATTATTATCAGTTTTTTAATCTTTGGTAAATTTGCCAACGTGACATCACAAAGAAACACATTGATTTGAGAGGAAGTTAGTAGCTATACATTTCAAATACTCAGGACACCACCAATTTTCACAGAAATACAGTACCGAAAGAAGCCAGGTTTCCACAAACTCCATCCAATGCATGCTGTGCTTGCCCTGTAATTAAATTTATTGGTCCATCTTTACCTGCATGTGTTTGAGTACTCTCTGAATTTAAATACTTGAATTTTTTTTTTTTTTTTTAGGTAAATCGTCATCGGAGAAATCACTCCCAACATAACTTGACGCTTGCAGACATCATCAGTACACAGGACCACACAGTAAGCAATTGCTCTATAGAACTGATAAATCACTCTTGTTATTTTAAAAGTTTATAATGTAAATGTTACACAGGCTTTACTAAAGAATAAATACATGAGGATTTGGATGCCTCAAGATATTAAGGGATTTGAGGGACTTGAATTAATCAATAAAAAGAAGAATTTTAGATACAAAGCAATTTATATAGCTTGACTTTGCTGTTAATTCGGTTGTACTAGACTGATATTTCATCAGTATTAATATTTGGTATCAAGGAACACAACCATGTCTTTTTCCGTATTAAGAAGTTTTTAATATTAATAATAATCTTTATAAGTAAAAGTGATCATGAAATTTAGCACAATTTTCCTTGACACTAAAATAATCCAGAGGGAATGAGAAGCACAGGTTTTTCTAGTAAAAGAAAATGAACATGTAAATACAGAGTAATCAAAGAAGTGTTATCATCAGTGGTACTTCTACCTACACAAACTTTTCAGGGTTAGATAGGTTCAGAATCTTCAAATTCCTCTGGTTAACAGAATTATAGAACCTATGTCTGATATAGTGATAATTACTTTTCCTTATAGTTTCTAATACTGTTAGCTCATAAGGTTTTTTTCTCATTATTTAGAAACTCATATATTTACACAAACCTACTCTCATCTTTAAAATTCTTCTAAAAGGTAAATTAAAAAAAATAACACAAAACCCACATAATTGTTCCATTTTTTTTTTAATTTCTGTACTAATTCTACAGGACACTTTGGGTCACTTTCTCAACCTTCCATATGTTGAAAAGGTGCAGGAAGGGCAGCAGCTTAGCAACAAATGATGATATTTACTGAGACAGAAACAACAGAGCACATCATTAGGATATATTTGATATTATTTTTAATCTCATATCATCCATTTGCAGAAGTATTATAAGCTGATTCCAAGATGTCTTAGAAGTATTTTCTTGAAAACACGTCAAACAGAAAAGGGAATGTTAACAGATGTTAAAAAAGGGGAATATAGCACTCCAAACAGAGGTTATAAAAATATTTGGATCATCCTAAAAATCTTTTGATTTATCTTTGTGGTAAAGTCATTTTGTAAATCCATGAATGCCTTTTATACTAATTACAGAGAAAACTGTGCACATCACCAATTAATAAAGACCATGCTAATTTTTTTTAAAGACAGCACCTGTACTAATTCAATTAAAGCAGTATATATGAAGGTTACTTTGCTTAGCACGGAGAGGTCTCATTAACTCAAGATTTGTATTTTTGTGCTCTTCAATTTCGAGCTGTTTAATTTATAACTAATGACAGATTTCAGCTATGTAATTTAAATCAGGATATTTTATATGCCCAACATTTGTTAGTGGATTTGA
Source organism: Chlamydotis macqueenii (assembly GCF_036417535.1). Taxonomy (NCBI): domain Eukaryota; kingdom Metazoa; phylum Chordata; class Aves; order Otidiformes; family Otididae; genus Chlamydotis; species Chlamydotis macqueenii. Next base: position 4,907,779 of record NC_141561.1, on the reverse strand, counting down.
TATTCTAGCTCGAGACAGTTATAAGGAAAATGTGACTGAGCAGCAACATTCTCTTCTGGGGACACATTCAATTTTTAACTTCACAAAATGTGAGAATAGAGGTGATACAGTCCTGATGTTGAAAATCACATTGCCTTTAGTTTTGGATTGGTTAAAACAACAGTTTGGGAAAGGTTGTTGGTAAACTTTGAAAGCATGAAATTTTGGGTCTGATTCAGAGAAGCAATCAACAACTTGAATGGTTAGCCAATGCTCCTCCCAATTTCTGTTTCCAGATGGATAGAAATATGAAAAAGAATAACCTTTCTCATGTGTTATTTGGCATCTCTGGCCCTGGCCAAGCACCAGAAGTTTTATGCTACAAAAATAAAGGGTTAGAAGGGGAAGAAAAATATCAAAAGATGTAAAATAAGTATGATAGAAAAAAAAAAGTAGGTGGAGATGGGGATTAAGTCTTATTTTAGCTCTAGTAATTCACCCATCCATCATAAGATAAATAGTGACATGACTCTGCACAATAATCCCTACATACTTTCTCTGAGTTTTCTATGGCAATGATATGCATGACAGGAATTTGCATGAGATAAGTACAAATTATAGAAAATGCACACACTAATCCTCGTGTACCCATTTAAGAATGTCACCTAAATCATTGTCCACAGACCTACAGACCTTTTCATAGGTACAAACAGCTATGTACACAGCATATATTTCGTTACGTGCTGTATACCAGCAACAGACAAAATCAATGGAAATAATTAAACATATTATACTGTTAGTATCATGATATTTTGTATAGTCAAAATGACAGAGATGTTTGATTCAAAAATTCTGATGTATATTAAAGCATGTTTTATTGCAATTTAGTGGCTTTGCAGACAGCAAAATTCTATTGAAATTGCTACAAAATCCCATTGTGGCACAATTCACTCTAAAGACCATGTGAAGTTACTAATATCCCAGTCAGGCATTGACCTCTGTAGTGTTCGAAAGGAGAACTAGACCCACTCCGAATTGCAATTTTGCTGCTTTTCCTGTTAGTGACGTGGTTGAGACATCCTTAGCTAATTAGATTTGATGAGATGACAAATCAATGGGTTTGGTTGAAGATCAATCATGTTGTTTGTTTTGTTTTTTTTTTTTAAATTATTTTTGAATATAAGTTTACATAGCCAAAAAACTCCTTATCCCAAATCATATATGACAACTATACAACAGATGTTTCATCATGTAGAACCAAGTGTTTGCGAGGACCTCCCATTTCAGATGGTGTCTCTAGAATTGACAGAACCACTCAATTTGGTTTTCTGCACCATACTGTGAGATCATTTAGTTCAGCTGGAAACTTGGAGACAAGTTCTCCCCACACATGGATGCACACACTCCAGTGAAGTGTGACCTCTAAAGGGCCGTGAGGGGTGAGCGCCTCAATACCAGAGCTCATCTAAAAGGCGGTGCTACTTAAAAACATTATGCCCTTTAGCATCTTGCGTGAACCTTGATTTAGTGCTGACTCAAAGCAAAATGTGACACCTATGAAGGCAATGTACATTTTCCTTTGTACAGATATTTAATGTTTTGCTGACGTTGACCTTTAAATGTGACTCTATTTAGAACACAATAATTAAGAGGCTTCTGCAGAAGTACGGTGTTTCCTCATAGCTATGGATGAAATGTGGAGTTGTGCAACTGAATATATGAGATGATACATTGACATAATTTACTTATGATATATTTTCAATTAATTATTTTTTAATTATAGCTAGAACTTTATTGCATTAAAATAAGTTTATTCTAAAACAACAAATAGAGTATTGGGTTTTTTTCAAGGTGAATTCCGTGTACTAATTGAATTTTGAAAATTTTCAAACAACATTTAAAAAGCTGACTGTACAGGAAAAAGTAGGAGGCTAAACTGAGAATTAGTGATAAAATGACCCCACGCTAGATTAACTAGATGCAGACTCTTATGCTCTTATGCATATACAAAGTAGATTCATTCATTTGAATAAATAATATGGTTATTACATGTTTTACTTTTTTTTTTCCTTGTAGGTAGTGGAGAAAGAAGGCTATCTTCTAAAAGCTAAAATAGCAGATGGTGGCAAGAAATTAAGGTACTAAATGTGAATGTTACAGAACTTATCGATTGTGAAATTCTGAGTTAATGCATGTTTAAATATGTACAGCTACTATTGCTGCTTAGAACCAAACTGGCATTGTCCAGTATTAAGCCAATGTATGATTACAGTCCCAGAAACCAAGTGAAAGTAGCTGATGGACTCATTCCATGTAATGAGCATGTGCCATTGTTAACCTCTATATTTTATACACTTATATGTTATACACATATTAAGGACAATGTTAAGGCACCAGGCAAACCAATAATATATCTGCCAGTGGGCAAATTTTAGGTGCTGAGTGTATGCTTGAGGGGAAAACGCTGGCATCTAGGAACCCACAGGGGATGAAAGGCAAGATTATAAAAAATGGTCAGGACTTACTCACTTAGCACTGTTTGTGTTGAAAGTAATATGAATATTGATGCTGTCTTTTACAGAAGGCTTTGATATGGCTGCTTGTATTTAGATGCCTGTAAGTGTGGCAGTGATGTTGACCAGTGCTTTATGCTACCAATGAGAATGAGAGGCTAATCTGAAATATTGCGTTTTTCTGCCATTTTCTGCCTTCTAAAGGAAGGAGCCAAGTAATAAGTTCTCATATCTGTATAGTGCTAAACCATAAGGATCCTAGAAACACTCATTGAAAAGGGAGTCTGGAGGTCACCTATTCCGACCTCTCACTTGAAGCAAGAACATTGTCAACACTTGGCCAAGCCTGCTGCAGCTGGGTACCATCAGACACTGGTATAACTTGTGTTTTGGGAAAGGCACAGGAGCTGGTAATACTCTGTCCCTCACTTTGGGCACAGGCAGAAGCTTCTGCAGAACGTGCACGGGCTGGGCATCACCTGTGGCCAAACCCAGATGAGGAGGGAGTTTTGCCTTCCCAGCGTGTCGGGTGCCCTTGGCATAACGCGTCTCTGCGACTTGGCATTGAGTGCTGGCTCAGCATAGGGTGCAAGGAGGAGATGGCGTAGCTCAGCCACCGGTATTTTTAAACAGCCCTGAACAATCTCGCATTTTTAAATAGCCTGAGAGATTGCGAGCACCACTGAAGCTAGAACGTGCTGCCATCAGGTGTTCGTTTGACAGAATGCAAATGCAACCGCAGCGCTCGGGGCTCCTTTTGCAGCCCCCACAAGTCCTGTCGCAGATCACAGGGCCTCTCCAACAGCGATTTTCAACGATGACTTTAACCTTGTCGCTGTCGGCAAATTCACACAATATCCTTGTTAATTCTAGCCAGGTCTTTTCTGCATTCTGATATTTATGGCTCTTTATATATAGAGAGAATGGGTAGTGGGGATTAATCTACTCCAGGTACACTGTGTCTGATTCCTCCTTTTGCTTACCGAAACTTCATCAGCTGGAAGTCATTTCTTGAATAATGTTGGTGCTGCATGGCAAAAATTAGCATATTGTGAACTGACTTTTCTGAAGCGCTCGAAAACCTCACGTCACTGCATGTATCGCACGAAATACGATGTGTGTCCATCTGTACAGAGACTGATATATCTTAAAGCTCTTTTTTTTTTTTAATTTTAAAATCTGATGGATAACTTTACAGACAAATTGATAAAAAGGTTGTCTAGTTTATATACTTTTTATCTTTAGGTCACAAAATCAGTGAAATTTTGATTTTAAAATGTCACTTGTTTCCTAAAGTTACTTTAAAAGAAAATTAGCTGAGTTGGAGCTGTTCTTAATGCCAATATGCACAATCCACAGCTATGACCATAGTCCACTTTAGCTAAAGATACGGCTTTATAGCAGCAATAAAAGTAGCTGAAAATTTCAATGTGACTTACAAACTTTTTCCTTTTGTGGGAATATACTTGCCAGTGATGGTCAGGTATCCCTCTAAAACTACTGTTTCTCTCTCTTTCTCATTGTCTCTCTTTACTTTTTCCCCATTGACATAGCATGAAAGAAATGCAGTTCTATTTTCATCAGACATTTTCATCTCCTTCACAGAGACTTTCTTTCACCTTTGCTTCTTGTTGGCCGTGTTTTAGGGATGATCATTAGATTGTGCTTAATGAAATCCTGCCCAAGCTGGAGCAAATGCAAGTTCCTCTGACAGTGTTAGTGGTGTTAGGCCTTCACTTGTATCATTAGTGGTGGTCCTTAAGCTGATGACTGAAACATATTAAATAGAAAAGAGAACATCATGAATAGAAAAACTGCCTCTCATTACACCTGATGTGCATTTTGACAGGACGTTAAGTGTAGCAGAGCTTTGAGGTAGATCTGGAAGGGAGCATGGCAAGGAAAACCAAGAGGACTCTACATTCAGCAAAGCCAGGTGTTGCTAGAATGAAAAATTAGTGTGTTTGAGTTACTTAGGAATACCTAAATAGACAAAGTTCAAAGGGACTAGAGAAGACAGAAGAGAGGAAAAAGGGTTTGTAGCAGCTCCTCCCTGGGCCCTCGGTGTCCTTACAGGCAGCTCCTTCCTGTTTAACACACTACAGCAAACACATGAAACAGCCTGTGTGCCACATACATTTTCACATGTTCTAAAATGTTCAGATTTGTTATCTGCGGTCACATAAAGGAAACAAATAGTGGGTTTATGAGTATTTTTGTAAATATCAGATGTTATGACCCCCAAATTGGAGAATCAAACTCAAGACTTTCATCTAAAAGCAGTTTTCTGTCAGACTAGATCTACTTGTTTACCATTGTGGCGGTTTAAAACATCACATGACATGTAATATTATATATTTTAGCATTTTCTTCTGTGTTTAATATTACATTCTTCTGTATCAAAGGACACTGTTTCACATAGCCATGTGTATTTGGGCTTCTGCCTGGCCCCGGCAGTTTGGCAGCTCTTCAGGGCTGTGAACTCCGGATGTTTAATGGCTACTTAAACCTCTCTCAGATATCATTCTTATCTGTCTTGGTCTCCTGTAAATTTTTAATCTGGGAAAAGGAGAAAGTATTTGGGACCTTTCGAAACAGACCCTTTGCCAAGTTCTGTATAGTCAGATCAAAATTACACTGTTTTTTCTTTTCCTTTTTAGTTTTGTTTTATGTATTGCTTACCAGAAGAACACCAGCTATTGGAGTCCTATATATATATGTGAACTTTAAGCATGTGTGAATAATCCCACTGTTTTCCTGTGGCTGAGGCAGCATAGTGGGAAAGGAAGGTAGATAGGTTTTAAAACATGAATGAGGAGAAAGGCAGCCTTCAGGATTTGTTCAGGTATAGTTAGGATGGTGCAACTCCATCAATATTGGTGGAAGTGCATTGCTGATACTGACTTTAGACTAAAGTTAAAATGGTCTAAGATGAAATGAAATAATTAAAATCCAAGTGTACTAATGAAGCATCTTTTACATCCTGCCTGCGTACCTTACTAATTTTTCCTTTTTAAAATTTTATTTTATTTTTTAAGGAAAAACTGGTCCACGTCCTGGATTGTTCTCACAGCTCGGAAAATGGAATTCTACAAAGAATCCAAGCAGCCAGCGCTGGCCAACCTGGTAGGCAATCAACCATACCATATCCTCAGCTTCCTTGCAACTGTTATTTCACTATAAGAAGTTCAATGTTTATGTAAGACAAATTCAAACTGAGCTGGCAGCCTTCAAAAGTTTGAGAGCAGCTGAAGGAAAATGCCTTGATAAACTTTTAATCAGATGTAGTGTATGAGAAGAAATAGGACTTAGCATGTCCTTTATTAAGAGGTGCATTTTGAGAATAATTGCAAAGTGAGACAAATGGTGAGTGACTATCCAGTAATGTGAAGGTAACACTTTAAATTAAGGTGCCATTTATAAAAGCTTTATTCTTATTTATGAAAATGACCACTAAATGCAGCTACTTCCTCAAATAATGTATTAGAAAGTATGTTATAAAATGCATTAGTAATAAATGCTTAACAGATGATGCGATGAGAATCTGCTGCAAAGGATATTGTGAGACGTAAATTGTATTAAACCATGTACGTACATCTTTAATACATGAATTTAAGTTGTTATCTACCATCCTATAAAGTGGCTTATACATTAATAAATAATAATAAATTATTTATAAATGGCACCTTAATATACGGTGTTACCAAAGCAGAAAACATGATAAGTTAGCAAAGTGATTTTTTATCGTAGTATAAATGTGACATCTACCATATCCCACTAACCTTCCTGAATATTTCCATGACTCCATCGAACGCAGCTAATGCAATTTCTGTAGCCTGTAGTTACTACAAAGTGAAATTTGCAGTACCTTTTTATTGTGCCCCAAGGAAAACCACCGATCTTAGTCTTTGGAGATGTGACAGCTACGTTGAGCAAGCAATAATGGCACGTATGCCTTCAGTGCTAGTTACTGCTGAGTTTGAGCCACTGAACCTGAATGTGGGCAACAAAGGGGGAATTCAGTAAATGTGGGTAGTGAAGGGATGGGTTTGACAAAGCCTTGTTGTGAAAGGTTCTCAAGGCCTGATCAAACCTGCCAAATCTCACTGGCGTGATGAGTAGCCACAAAGGTGCTCTCTTTGTCAGGAGTCACAAACAATAAGCTATTTTTTCTCTTCTTTATTTTTTTTTCCCCTCCATGGCAGGTGATACAGACCTTTTGTTCTATATATTCTTGATCTACAGGTGCCACCTGCCATAAAATCAGCTTTAAAGAACATGTTTTCATGCCTTGCTTTTTTGGAAAGAAGATGAGGGCTCTAGCAAAAATAAAAATAATAGAGGAAATAGTAAAAGTAATTAAAGGCTGAAATATGGTGCTTTCTGCTCATGTTTATGTCAGCAGAGCTGGAAAACTCTACTTTTCCAAAGCCATGAAAACAATATGTCTTGAATTAATATTTTTTTTCAGAATCATCTCTTTTCCTTAAAGTTGAATTAGATGTTATTTAAAAAAAAAAAGTTTCAAGTTACCTTATTAGAACTAATATTATAATTTACTAGCTGTCTTGCACTTCTACCTGCTACCTCTTTTCTTCTCTCTTTGCAAGCCCTCACCCAAATCCCAGGAGATAAATGGGCCGATGGAAATTCAGTCCACAGGAGACTTTGTTTTGCCCTGAGACTCCTCCACGTGGTTAAAATCCCCTTTAGCTTTTTAAGAATTTATATACTAAAGTAGATATCCCTGGAGAATATGACTCTGGTCCAGGTCTCAATTTGTTTAACTCAAAAAATTATGGTGTGTTACGAGAAAGGGTCTTCTGAGAAGTCAGTCCCTTTCCCTGAAGTCTTAGTCATCACCAGTGCTCACAACTGGTGAGAAAATATCTACTGCCTCCTGTGTTAGGAAGAACACAGACATATTGATCCTATATTTTGCTCATTATGGGGGGAAAAAATAAAATTGAGGCTTTTTTATTCCATGCAATATCCGAACACTGTGAACTCAATGTTCACTAGGCAAGAGAAAGCTGTTAAAGTTACATTTTCTGTCTATTGCATATAACTTAAATGCAATGGTAAATAAACAAATTGCATAAAGCTTGAAAAAAACAAGAGCTGTCAGTATTCAAAATCTTATAACCCAATTTCCTAAACCCAAATTTCACACATCAAAAAAAACCTAACCCAGCATGTTGATCTCATCTGATAAAGCAAATGCAATGCTTATTTCCTTTGTAAACCATTTAACCAGATATAATTTTGACAGTGGAAAAGAAATAATACAAAAAGACTTCATTAGAAATAATTTGTTTACTGATTTTACTTTTTTTTTTCCCAGCTGTAGTTTACTTTGGAAAAAGGGGAGCCCAGCTATTAATTAAATAATGTAATAGAGGCAATGTTCATTCACAATAGTATGACTTATAACAAAGCATTTTTATTGTTAGCAGGAAAATGATGTGACTTAACAAAAAGATTCATGTCCCTTTGTATTATAAAGATGTTAATTCATTAATTATTAAATATTAAATACTGTACATGAAGTGAAAATTTTGAATAAGACAGCATCATTACAAGAGGAATGATATTTCACAATAAAAGCAACAGAAGAGAGGGAGAGGAAAGCAGGTTCTAAACATACCTCTCTTTCTGATGACAGGATAACTTTTAGAGGTGATTTAAAATTATGTTGACCGAAATTTTTGATAGTATTCTAATGCAACTAATAGTCATAGCTTGAAGGAGTTTTCGTTGTTCCTTTCTACGACTGTAGATGTAGGGGTCATTATAACAAATTTCCTGTTGATTTTCATGGAGAAGACTGGGATCCATAGCTTTCTGGTGAAGCTAGTGGCACTATCTGGTATTATTAGTAGTAATAGTTAGAGTACAACAATTAAAGCACACAGAGGAGAGATACAGAAAATGAGCTTGTTTACAAAGATTACTGAAAATGCAAGTTTGCATCCCATGTAGCTAAATCATTATCTTTTGCTACTGCCTTGATCATTTGTGGTCATGCTTTTGATGCAATTTTTTTCAGCATTCATATGACTGTAACTTGCTTTTTATTTTAAATTGAGGACGTTGTGGTCTTAAACAGACCACAGCTCCATTCTTTGTCACAAACGTTAATTTCTATTATCAGTTGGTCTTTCTGACCAAGAAAAACTAGTCTGTTTATTCCCTGAGATAGTTTATTCAATAGAGCTTATTTTAACCGCAGGTTATTAGCCCATCTGCAAAATAATTTAGTGAGTGAAAATGTTGCTGAAATCCATATTCATGTTTAGGAAGACTTCATTGTAGCAGACACTTGCATCAATTTACAGCGTAACCCCCTCCAACAACATTGACATAACATAATCGCTCTGACTGCAGAACACAAAGCAAGGACGCAAAAAGAGAAACTTCTCTTCCAAAGAGAACATAGCAGAAGAGCGTTCATCTTTCCAACGCCCTGAGCTTGTGTCCCATCCTGTCTGGAAAGGGAGATGCACGTGTCTATATTTTTCTTCTGTTTATTACAAAATCAAAGCTATAAACAAGCTCCAGATTACTACAACAACAAAATTAAACTGTGTGTGCACTGAGTGCACAGAGGTGCCCAAGTTCTGCTGCTGCGTACATTTTTGTACAATCGTAGAAACTAGAGATGGTAAAATCCTATAAAGTTTGCTATTCCATCTTCCTGATAATCTTCCATGGGCTTTCCATTGTTTTTTCTCACTTCAGTGTGAAATGCCATGGCAGTTTTCCTAAGGAAAATACTCTGTAGCCCAGTATCTTTCACTATCAAGAAACTATTTCCTGGGATTTTTTTTGTCTATGTTTTAATCTTTTCATCTCATTATACGTTTCCAAAATTTCTTGACTCTTTCTACTGGCAGAATAAAGGTGCCCTTCTTTGTTAAACTGTTTTCAGATTCAAACTGTCCTTTTGGGTCATTTTTTCAGAGAAGGGAAGGTGACCCACTTTGACAAAGCTGCGTTGGGTCTTCGTGATGGGTTACAGAGCTGCCCACTTTGTGCGGTGCAGACCTGGTCATTCCAGGGATCCCCTGGGGTATCTCTTGGCCAAGCAGAATGATCTAGTCAAAAGAGGCACCATAACCCTATTTATAAAAGTATAGTACTGGAATACTGAAAATTAATTTATTTTTTCCCCCTATTTGAATATTTAATGGTACTAATAGGTTGGCGTTCGTCTGGAGTATTTTTTTTTTTTTTCAACTTTGCCACTTTAGCCAAGCAAATATTAATTGATTAAATTTCACAACATCTTTGTAATATCAAGCATCAATGCTGCAGTTTTGATCTGTTATTAAAAATTCAGAAAGATTAAGATCTTCTCAGAGGCCAGGCAGGAATCTGAGGCAGAGTCGGGGAAAAAAAATCCAGACCCTGCCCTTCCAGTGGTTTAGCCACAAGAGCATCCTTCTGTTTTGAACAGCATATTTCTTCTATCAAAAAAAAAAAAAAAAAACTTTAAAAAGAGATGAAGGCACACAGGACTGTCAGTTTTAGAGGAGCCTGAACCATGGTGGTTTTATGGTTTGGCAAATGGAGAACATAATTATGACTCCAGTACTGAAAACTGCCAGAGAGTTTGGCTGCAAATTACTTGACCAGGATTTCTTACTCTGCTTCTTTTGACCTAAACAGATCCTTTTCTACCTGTCTGAAAAACACCCTGGAGAACATGTTTGTTGGTTTGGTTTTTTTTTGGTTTTTTTGTTTGTTTGTTTGTTTGGGTTTTTTTGTTGTTGTTGTTTTTCTTTTTAAAAAAACTTTAATAACAACATCAGAGAAATTCAGTGAGCAATCTTTGGAAAGCTGATTATGTGGTTGATGCTGGACTGACCACTGTTAACTTGCATTAAGTCTGTTTTCTTTGTCACTAATAATGTTTCTTAAGGTAAAATGGCTTAAGAACAACAGAGTAAAAAGGATGCATCAAGCTGATTAATTACATTATGTGGATATTACTCCATATCTTACCCAAAAGGGACTTATTAGTGCTTTATACTGTTACCAGTAGTATTTTAATTATTGTCTGGGATGTGCAGTAACCCAGTCTACAAAGGCTAAGCTACATGAGCTTTGCCAGAACTGCTGCACAAGCAGAGTCTCCGCAGAAGGAACTTAGATGGCAAATGAGAGTTATTGTGCTTTACACCAACTCCCAGCAACATAAATGATACAGGCAAACAAATCTGCTCCTTGAATTATTTGCATCCGAACGGAGGAGCTGGGGAGGCAGAGCTGTGTCACTCTGGGATGAACGGACTGACATTGTGAAGTAGCAAAATATGTGGAGCTACCCTCGTATTGAGCTTTTCTGAGTGTCACACATGCCCTCAAAGCCTTTTTTTTTTTTTTTTTTTTTTTTTTTTTTAGGAGCTAGAAATGATAATCTGTTTGGAGAAAGGAGATAGCTTGTCTTACAGATACAACGTATGTTCTAGTCTAATTTTTCTCCTTTCCAGCTGCATTAGTTTAAATCTGTATTTGGAAAACCCACAAAATTTTACCTTTAAACTACATAGCTTTTCAAGAGTTTTGCAAAGTAAGCATTTTGAATATCTAGTCAATGTGCATGCATTTGTGTTTTGATCTGTTGTATGCTATATTAGACTGTTTTTAAACTATCTAATTATTTTTTCAAACTATATATTTAGTGTAAGGACTTTATTTCTGAATTAAGACATCTCAGGAGCGTTCATTTAATAATAACAGGGAATAATGAACTTTTTTTTTCAGCAGTACCAGCATCTGTGTTACAATAGTCTGCAACTTGAATTTGATCTATTCTTGTTTTATCTGATAACTGTCCTCATTTGTGAAAAGTCAGGCCATATTCATGGTTGATTTTTTTTTTAATTTTTTTCTTTCCAGAAACCAGGATATAAACCTGAGTGTGTGGATTTGTGTGGTGCCCGCATCGAGTGGACCTCAGAGAAATCCAGCAGAAAGAATGTCTTTCAGGTAAGACACAACGCATGTTTTTCATTGCTCATGTGAGTATAAACTCTATTAAGTTAAGAGGCAGAGTTTATTTCCTTGGTTTTAATAACTACAGACTGATTTAATGCAACATTTTTCTTACCAATACGAGAGCGAAACATTTTATCAAGCATCAGTTTACTATTTTTCTAAGAGAAGGATTTCTGATGACTGAGTCTCCTAAACACTTGAGAACCTGTTGATTTATTGATTAATGCTCTATATTCAATTTGTTTTTAAAACTTAGTAGGTAATTGCTTTGGGTTCAGGCCTAGAATCTTGACCTAAAGGACTTCCATAAACACGACTTCTTCAAACTGCTTATACAAGCATTGCTCCAGTGCAGTGCGGTTACTCTGTTTATTTTTATTGCTGTTCAGGGTCCTCAGACGGTGATGACCCAGGTTCATTTCTGGAAGGGGAGGGGAAGATTTTAAAAGCTTGCCTCTGTCATGGCCAGCATGGAAGGATGTGTATTTCTCATAGGGCTATTCTTCATTGATGGAAAATAATATAATTTAATTACTTCATTTAAATCCCATTGAATTGAAAGGTAGGATCGAGGCCCAGGAAGATGAAAGGACAAGAAAAGCCTTACTACAAGGTTAACATTCCAGGATCTAGGGCCCAAAGTAGTTTATTGCAACATCTTCAGGTTTTGAACATAATTCAACTCCCATGAATGTCTGTAGAAATTTTTTTTGTGTGTTTTTGGTTTGGGTTTGGTTTTTTTCACTAAAAGTTGCATCAAGCCACATAAGAATATAATTCTCTAGGAAATGAGGTTTTGTTGTTTTTTTTTCCCAGAGTTTTAACGTTAACAATTTTTAACAATACAAACAGTAAAGGAAGGAGAGACACAGAAGGGAACATGTCAGGGTCAAGATACTGTTAGTTATCAGATAGTCCTTTGGCATCATCACCGATGAAACATGCTGGAGGAACCAACTGTGCCTGGGTCTGGGGTTTAAGAAAAAAATTCACCATACACAAAAACCTTGTAAAGAACTGTACATGGCTTCTTGAAAAGAAAACTCTTTGGATTATCTGGGTGTTACAAAGACTTTTTTGAGGTTTATTTTTCTACATATCTTTCTAAAGCACATGCAATATTTAGAAATATTACTTTTCTTCAGTACAATGAGACCTATGCTTCTACACCCCCCACATCCTTCAGGTTGTCTCGAGAAAACACTTGGAGCTTTGTCATTTCCTAGGTATTTTTAGAATAAATATTTTGGTTTTGCTGTCAATCTTCAGCTTTTTTACTTGGAATGTGATTAAGTATAACCTTAGCCTTCACTCCTGCAACCCCCTGAGCACACTGACAGGTCTTCTGAGCTTCTAGGGTTTATTTCTCATTTTGCAGTAAGCAAAATTTCTGCTTGGAAATATTGAAGTGGTGATTCATTGCAGCTAATACATTTCCAACGTAAAGACAAATGAAGTTCTGTTATTGATTTACCAAACTGGTTGTACGAGGACTTTGCAATGCATTTTCTTCTCACTTCTGCTAGCGTGAGGGGTGACTTCACTGAATCAGAATAATGTGAGAAAGGAAACTCATGCACTACTGTTTGAACCCATTAAAACATGTCTTCATCAAGCCAATAAGTGAGTGGGAGAGACATTAAGAAGTAAAAGCATGGGAGGAAGGACATATGTTAAGACACATTTTGAAAAGGGATGGAGCATTGTTTAGACAGAGAGCTACAAGAGGATTATGCCAGATGGTAAGAGCGAAAGAGGAGAAGGCTTTGGCATCAGTAGTGGTGACATTTTGGGAAAGGAAAGGACTAAACGAGACTGGTGCTACATGAGCAGATAGAGTGGGAAGGGGACTAGAGAGAGAGTGAAGATTTATGAGATAGTCTGGAGTGAATCCAAGGCGAGTTCGAAAGCAGAGAGGTCAGTTTGTACCTGGATACTGAATATTTCAGGAAACACTTCTGATGACCTACTTATCCATCGTGGGTGGGAGTAAGATTGATAATGTATGTCTACTTATTCATAGATTTGTTCAAATGAACAGAACATGCATGGGTGATCTTTGAATTTTTATTTGGCGACCTAAATATAGATGTGTTGCATTGCTATTTGATTAAATACATTAGCTGCCTGACTCTGAAATTATCAGAAATAAGTATAATTATTTCTTCAAAGAGTGGCAACAAAGTGTAGTTGGTGGGTTTTTGTTTCATTACTTTCTGAATAATAAAACATTATTTTCTGATTCAAAAACAACGATGGTTATTTTCTGCTAATATGTTGTATTAGGAGTAGGTGCAGAATTTTGAATTTGATTTAGTCTGGGTGCTCAATTTGAGTTTATGAATTATAGATTAGAAATAGAAAATGACTATTGAGATTTTGGTTTGAAGAAAAAAAAGGAAATCTTAAATTTAAAATCTAAGCATATGACAGTTAATGGATGGTAACAAGAAGATGGACTATAGGAGTACCATAAAGAAAACTAATTGGAAACATGATCGATGTAGGGGAAAAAAAAAAAAGAAGAAACTGCGAGTAAATGATATTCAGGCAGGAAGATTTGGGTTTCTGGTCTTGATCATGTGGTTTTGAGTGGTGTTACTCTACTCATTTTAATTGAGCTATTCCCTTTTTAACAGGATAAGTCTGATCTGTCTCTCACACTACCCAATTTGTGCAAGCAATCTATTTCTGTTCTTGACGCACACATTATGTGGGGTTTTTTTTCAAATTTTACTTAGTAGTAACTGAAAATATGCACATCTTATGAAATATAACCTTCTGATTTTCCTTCGTGTATTTTATTGACGATATAGCTAGGACCGAGGAAAAGAACTGGTTAGAAACAGCTTCACGTGATGTGGGGAAACGTAGGAGTTTGCAGTGAGATACCACGCTGTTTCTTCTCGCTGCCTGAATGACGCGATACACTAGGTCTTCATCACAGGAGTGGTGAATAAAAGAAGATTTATGTTCAAATCACATGCTTTAAATATTTCTGCTAAGTGCTAGTTTGCTCTTTGGTGTTTAGCCTGAAATTTAAAGCACTGAGGATTAAAAGGATTACAACATAATCTTAAATAATCCTAAGTGTCATTTACAGAGAGATGGTTGTAATAACTAAATAAACCCATGTTAAGGGATGGCAGTGTTGTCAGTCAGCAACTGGAACAGAAACAGCATCTATGTCACTCTGTCATTCTCCTGTTTCCTTTATTTGGCTTAGTTTGATATTGGGTAGGTGCGTTTTGATGCAGGTTATAAAAAAAATAAAATAATACGACGGACTGTTTTTCAGTCAGTACTAATACGACTGCCAAGGCACGAGTAACTAGGTTAGCTTGCAGATTTTCTCAATATTCAGTATTTTCTGCTTGTAGTAACTTTTCAACTGGAGTTTATTCTTCCCCCTTCTTTACTCATCCTCTACTCTAAGCAGCCCTTTAAATTTCAAATTCAGCCCAGACATCGTGGAAGATGTGCTCTTCACCTCTGGCTTCGTAATTCTGGAGTTTCATTAGCACAAAGTCTTGTGACTGTAGACTATTTCCTTGAAGAGGTTTTGGAATATTTCTCTCAGCTGATTCAAAAATGAAAAGGAAAAACAGGAGAGAGGTGAAGAGTGTAAAAAAAGGTCGCATGCACCATACTTAGGAATCGGTGAAGGTGCTTTGTTCTCTTAATAGTACTATTCATTTAACTAACAGGCATTTTTTTAAGTTTCTTTAGTAGTATTTTTTTCCCTCTTTATCAAGTTCATTTTTTTAGGAAGGCTTCACATGTAGAATTTCTGGCTCTTGTCACAGATCTGGTGTAGTATCGGTTTTTGTTTCAACACACTGCAGCTGTAAGGGTTTACTTATTCATACACAACCAAGAATTGTAAATGTACATTACAAATAGAGAAATCTGTGTAAGACGTACAGTATTTCAACAGCGAGACAGCTGAAAGTACAACTGTACCTATGTGTAATATGAAGGAATTTCTCTTGCAGCTGTTTCATATATAATAACATTTATGGCGCTGATCTGGGATAACTCCCTTGTCCTTGAAGCTATCCAGATTTGTCCAAGAGCATAATCTGAATGATAAGCTATTTTGTTCTACATACTGTAGGATCAGTACAGTATCTGGATGCCTCCCAGGAATGTTTTAACTCACCGCTTTTTGCCATGGGAGGGATCATTTTCTTTTGCCTGATCCCTCCCGAGGAAGCCTGGAGAGCGCAATGTGGAGGGGCTTGGGCTGGGATTGGTATTTTGATTTCCTTGCATGTTTTTAAATACAAGTGCTGTACAGAGGAGGCAAATCTAAAAAAGTCACCTTGCACTCAGATGGATGTGATCCTTCTGGCAGTCCTTATCAGCAGTTGGAGTATGGTCCCCATCCCAAATCTGCCCCAGAGAAAGTGCCGTGTCCTGAGCCTGAGAGTACCACTGCCTGTAGCTCCTACAAGATGCATAATAACCTTTGCTGGCTCTGAATCAGGTTCACATTAGGTGGACCTGTTGTGATTTTTAAAACATCTGTACAGTACTTTATCTCTTTCTGGAGGTTACTGCTGTGATTGTGGTTTAATTTCTGTCACAGAGACCTGAATATATCATTGCCTGGCTGAAAGACTTATAACCGTGTGACGTGGCTGGCGTCAGCAAGAGGTTCTTTAATAAACTTATAATTTGCTTTAAAAAAGCACAATAAATGGTCTTAATCATCATCAAACGTATATTTTTATTAACTCTGTTTCTATTGGTGTAAATAGGAGATCTTGACCATAAGAATGTGGAATGGTTTCTGCATTATATTTCTATTTCTCTCTTCTATCTGGCTTGTTAGTGACCTTATCAGCAAAGCCCCTGCCAAAATATTCAGTAAAACCTTATCGATGGAAGCAGAAAATATTCTGACCTCTCCATGTATCAGCCATTTTCTTTTGTAAACTAAATACAAGACCTGTGAACGCTTTTTTTTTCCCCTTGAATTTAGTTGTCTTTGTTCTTAGTTGTTTTTCATTTAGAAAGCCATGTAATACTGTATTTGACAGAAATGCATGCAAAATGCAGAGTCAGTGAATGGTGGACACTTTAAATATACAGTATTTATACTAATTTCCAGATTGAGGCCTTTTTTTTAAATACTTTTTGATAGTGTAGCTCTGTGGACATTTTTGGAATCACTTCTGATTTACGTCTGTAGAAGAACAGACTCTTTATTAGTTGGCCTATTATCTTTTCATTTATTTTTAAACCAGAAGCTACAAACAAAACTATACTTCTTTAGTTCATTTTTTTCACTTGGGTTCCTAAATTTTCTGAGGCATTAAGCAGTTCAGATCATGACTTTTGCTTTTGGAATCTGCTATTACAGTCATGCTTTTAGCATGCAAAACCATATAGGATCTTACGCATGTAATGGCAGTGGATCTGCGTTTTCATTGTGTATCTATATGCCAATTTTTTATTGCTGGTTTAAAAAGAAGAGAGACAGTATGTAGTGTTAGAGGAAAAATACCCTTGGTTGTGGAGAAAATAAATAAGCAAGAGCCTGGTAGCTGAGGCACCCATACAAGCTATTGGATATGCAGTTTCACCCTTGTTTCAGAAGCGGTAGGTGAGCAATGGTCAGGCTGTAACCTTCCTGGGTGAATGAGCGTGTGAGGCCTTGGATTTCGTACGTATAAGACCAGGGACGGCTAAAAATAAATGAGAAAACTTTTAATAATATATACCAAAATGCTTGTACTTTATGTTTCAAACTGTATGTATTTTGAAAGTAGACAAGATGTCAGCAGGAAAACACTTGCCTTTGACGACAGTGTGCATTTAAAGGTTTTGGGAAACTGAGTCTTCAGCCTCTACAATGCAATTTCAAGGAACTTCTGTACATATTCAACCTCTAGAATAGAGTTTCAAGCATTTCAAGGAACAACAACTTTATTTATAAAACTGGCAAGCTGAGTAGTTAAGGTAGAGTTGCTGCAAAGTTAGAGCTAATGTATTGCTCTGACTTTCTATGGTTCCTGTGTTTGCTTTGGGGTAACACAAAATCATCAGTGGCGTCAGCAAAGGCCTCGTGTATTTGGTGACTACAAAATGAGGACAGTAGTTTATATTTTATTAAAAAAAAATCCTAGTCACTATTTTACTAGTAATGGGAAAAAGTCATTACTTTTCAGAAATAGTTAAGTCCACTCCTGTTAAGTAACATTTTGTCGTACCCGGCTATTTGAAGGAAGATTCCAAATTCTTAACAAAACTTGGGTTGATTTGTAGCTAACTGTCATCTTAGCTACACAGTTCCTTTTTTTTCCAATTCTTGTCCCATGAAAAATACACTGTGTTGGAAAAAAAAATCACTTGAGAAGTGTAACTTCAAGAACTTGTGGAGGTCTCGAAAAGGCTTGAAAGTCTGGATGAAGAAAGAGCTGCTGTGGGCACGGTGCTGCAGTGATGCTGCCTGCAGCCCTGTGGACCACCTCTGCTGTGGGACTCACTGTAGGCCGTGAAAGATCAGGGCAACCAGCTCCTATAACACACCGGCACTTGGGGTCTCACAAAACCCCGAAGAACTCCAAAATCAGACTGAAAACTGAGGGTAAGTTTTCTGTGAACATCAGTCTGATCTAAAAATCCCACAACCCGTATTCTCTAAATCTGACATTATGTGCCCACAGTTGTCTGTCTGCTCAAAGTGATTATTATAACAGCTCACCACACTTTTGGATGGATGTAAGTGCTGATATGTGAGTGACTGTGATAGGTATGAGTGTCTGTGTATGCTCATACACATGTGTTGCTTAAGAAATTATGTGAATCACTTAGTTTTCGACAGCAACGCTGCAGCTTTTGGAAGTGCAGATGTTATTGTCCATCAGAAAAGGAAATATTTATTTCAAGCCACAGGCATTTTCTGCGGTGCAAAAATAAAACATAACAGCAGTTAATGCTTAATGTGCATGTGAAATAATTTTGTCAGGGACAGAAGCACGGCTGAGCACGAGGACCTGGACAAATACATGACAAATATCCAGAAGCACCTTGTGCCTTGGATAATGCCGAACTTAGGAAAAAGCAATCCGGGCATCTTACTCATAAGCGAAGTGTGACAGCAGAGCTGCTTATTTTTCCCACCACTTTTCAGCTGAATTCAGGGAAGATTGTGTTCATTGGGGTTTTTTTTTTTTGTTTGTTTAGTTTTTGTTGCTTTTTGCTTTTTTTTTTTTCTTTTTTTTTTACAGCAAGCAGTGTTTTTTTTTTTTTTGCGGCTCACGTGCGAAATGGCAGTGGGCTGCAGCCTCTTGCTGCATTATTCATAAACATATTGCTGCCATCTCGTGGGCAGCGCACAAGCCGGCGCGGACAGCCAGCAAGACCAGGGCCGGCCAGTGCCACCAAGGCTGTGCCTTGGCCCCAGGGAGGACCAGCTCTGCAGAAGATGGTGGTACCGGTCACTTGGCACCCACCATCATGACAGTGGAGCAGTTTCTAAGCTTCTTTCAGCAGAAATTGGTGCCTGGCTGAGTAGTTCACACTATTAACACTTATTTTAGCTGGTTGCTAAATGAGGTAATGTCTGCTTTTAGGAAGGAATAGTGCTGTTGTAAACCTGTTTCTCTAAATTATGCATGTAGTAGTCGTTTTGTGTGTTAAAATGGTGATTATCTTCCGATCGGTGGGGCTGATAGGAAAAAGGTAAATAGCTTCATAAGGACAGGCTGGTTCAAGATAAAGCACATAATGAGAATTACTGCTACAGATGTCTCGTTTGGTGAACTTGCAAAAGCCCTCTGATATGAGGTATTTGTTGCTGTGTTTTGAGGACTCATAAAAATGGGGAAAATGGTATTTTCATAGACCTGGCAATCAACAGCGGAAAGGGAGTATAGAAATGCAAAAGAAGCCTGGCTTTCCTGATTCTTCAGTACTTAAAGGTTTTGTGATTCTCCTGAGTGCAAACAGCTAAATTAATTTAAAAACGTTATGATTTTTGCAGCCTTCTTAATGTAAGCTAATATTAAAGAAAAAAATCATCTTGATATATGCCCAAACATCGCACACGTTCCCTTAATTCATCAAACTCTTGGGGGAAAAAAAAAATAACAAAAAAAAAAAAAACCCAAAGAGAAAAATGAATTCTAAATGAACTCACTCAGAGATAATCAAATCTGACTTGTTTACATGTTTGGTGCTGGTATTTCTGTATTCAGCCACTACATTTTTAAAAATCTTGGCGAAGTCACTTTACTCCATTTTTTTTTGTGTTTCTTTTTAATGAGTGAGGCAGAGATTGGAAGTTGGCTGGGCACGGCGAGCCTTGGCTGTCCTCTCTCGGAAAGGCAGCACCTCGCATTTGTGTGCAGAGGGTTGCCAGATATGGTAGGGCTTCGTGTTTTTTGTGTGGGCATGATTTCTACTGCTGACATTCTTTAGGGAGAGGACGATTTTTGGAGGTTGGAGGTTTCAAGGTGTTAAGTGGACAATGGCAGGGAACTTGAATGCAAATAGTGACCTGACCTCTCTTTTGGATAGTATACTTCTAGTTTTCAGCAGAGCGGTCATTCTTAGGCTGTGATTCACGGACCACTAATGGGATGGGGAGACTTTTTGAAATGGTAATATAAGCATAGTCAGCCAGAGAAGACACTTAAGGTAGCCCTCAGATGGTAGAAATAAAAGGAAAACCCAGAAGAACACTTTTCCACAAGGGATTCTGGCTTTTCAAACCTCCTCCTCAAGTTTATTGATTTTGAGGATGCTCCTCCAATTGATCCCCTTTATAGAGTATTTTTGTATGTGTTATGAGAGTTTTTAAATCTTGAGTTTCAGTTTAAAGGCTGGATTGCTTGAATTCTGATCTGGGTGGGTTTTTTTAAAATTTTAATCTGTTGTTTTTTTTTTTTTTTAATTTTTCCTTTTATCACTTTTTCTATGATTTGGAATGAATAAATTCCTAGGAATTTCATGCAATTACATCTGCAATTGCATCTGTAAAACAGAGTGATCCAAGAAGTTTAGCAAATATTTTATTTGGCAAACAAAGCTGCGAAGAGGAGGTGTGGTTTGCTTACCATTTAATTTAAAAATAGACTATCTAACTTAGATTATAGGGTGATTTTAACACTTAAAATCCACAGCACTTCAGTCAGAGTCCCTGTGTTTTGTTTTTCTTATGGCAGTCATGATTGTTACAAATACATTATTATTTAAAATATTAACATACTTGAAACCTAGAATGTGTTTAACTGTGTGTCCATCCTCCCTCCCCCCCCACCCCAAGTCAGAGTTTGCAGGTAAAGTTTTGCAGACTTACCTTTAGACTGATTTTCCAGGAGGGAAAACTTGTATTTGTAAATGTGAATATTCGTATGAGAGTACATTTTAATTTACGAAAATGGAAGCAAATTCCTAAGATTCTGTAAAGTAACAAAATTATTATTATTTTCTATTATTTGTACATAGTCATCACTAGGTGGAAGCATACTTTACATATTTTATTGAACATGTCATCTGTTATGGACAGAGCTGAATTGCATTGATTCTGCATAGTTAAGGGAATTATACACTTTTTAACCTGACTATTGAAGTAAACTTTTACTACCAAACACCTAACTCTCAGACAGACCAAGTAGACTTGTGCTCTGACCAATGCTGTGGCTGAAAAGAACAATGAAAATTGCATATTTTTTAATCATGGACTGTACAGAGATCTCTTGAATTAATTAAAAACCATTGTTCATATGTGGTAAAGTTAAAAGGAGACAAAAAGGTCATGGAGCAAGAGATTGACACGACCAATATCTACCCATTTCAATACCCCATTCTCCAGTATTTGAATCAGTGTAGCATGGATTGACTGTTGTTTTTTTTTTTTTCACTTCTCTTTTTAGTTACAGTAGCAAAATCCATTCGCAGCCCTTCCATATTTTCTCATGGTAGAGGACTACCTGCTGTAGATTGTGCAAGTTAGATTTTGGCTGAAGGCAACAAGACTGACCTCCACTGATGCCAATACACTGGCTTCACCCAAATTCTCCTGATTTACACCAGGAGTAGAACTTATGTACTTGTGCAGGTATACATGGCACCATGCCTATGTTTCTCTCTTGCATTTACGAGCTGATAGGGCAGAGTCTGTGTGAGGTGGTTCTCAGCTAGCATATCCCAGGCCATGTGTTTGAGAGGCCATGGAAGGTAACTCTCGAGTGTGAATATGGGAGTTAGGGATGAGAATTGTCTCTTTCTCCATACTTTGAATACTGTGTTTTGACTCTTTACAGGTTATAACACCCACTGGCCTTTATTGTAGGAGAAAGAAAGGTCATGGTGCATAAATTAACAAGAAAACATACACTTCATTCAGAAAATATTTCCTATCTTTTTTGACTAAGACACAGATTATCTTCCACACATGCTGAGAAAAGTGGGGTAAACGCATTTTTATATATCTGTCACTTTAATACATTTTAGACAATGGAATTAAGATTGTTGAGAGGGATTTCCTGTGCTTTGTAGCTTCTTAGCCCCAAACTGGCATAGCAGACATTGCTGTGACTTGGAGCCTTGTCACCTTCCCTGGGCTGCTCTGCCCCTGCTGAGGCTGGGCTTTGCCATCCTTCGGGGCAGGGTCAGCCAGTTACACCCTGGGGCAAGCGCCTCTCACCCCTTCCGTAGACAAGGATATAAAAACACTGTAATGAAGAGGAAATATGCCCCCTTCTTTTTTTTTTTTTTCCTTCCCTCTGTATATTTTTTTTATTTATTTATGATTTGCATTTGGAATCACACTTTTAATAATTATATTCACAATCTAAAATTAAATAAACATTTTGTTTAGTGCTCACAGAATTGCCAACCGCTGCTCAGGAAAGGATGTCCAGCAATTTATCAGCCTGTAGAAAATAATTATAGCAATATTTTGAAATGCATTGGTTGTAGTTTTGTTTTGATTTATAGAATGTAAATAATCAGTTTTGATTCTTCTGTTTCAAATGGATTTTTTGGAACTAAGGCTTTTGAATAAGAGTCCCTCAAACCAAGCTGTTGCTCCTGGGAAATTCTGTAGTGGTATGTAACTGGCATTTGAAAAATGCACACCTTCTGAGAAAAAAAAACAGGAAAATTCTGTCAAACAGGCTGATGGGAATTCCCAAGTTTGGAAATGCAGATTCTGTTGGAAAACAATGGCAGCACGATTCAGCTAAGGCTGCAGTTGGAGTGAAAAGGAACATGCTTTCACCATTGCATACTTTTTTTTATTTTTCTTTTTTTTTTTTTTTTTCCCCCACTTTCATTCTGGAAATAAGCATTCTACATGATCAGTTAAAAAGTGCAAAGTAAGGAACAAGATAAAGTAATGTGTGTTGGAACATATCATAGACTTTACCCGTGTAGAAAAAGTGTGAAGAAATATGGTAAAATTGAATGTAAACAAAGAAATGGGGAAAGTAAATGTGGGAGTGAAGAACTGTTTGCAGGGAGTGGGAAGAATGTAATTCAATAGTAGAAGATCAAAGGAAGGGAAGCCAATTTTTTTCAAATATTTGGTAATAACTAGAGATGTAGCAAGGTAACGGATCTGAACAAAGGGTCAGAATATCACAAATGGGAAGGGGAGAAACATTATATATAGCGAGGAGTGTACTTTTTTTTTTAAGATCAATTATTATCTCCATCTCCTGGTATTTCAGGACTGTCTTATAATTACTAGCATTATTTTCACTCCCTCTCCTGCACACATGCTCTGTCTCGCTCTCCCTTCCAGGCAACACTTCTCCACTTGCGCAGATTTGAGGGGGTAGGAGGATCTCGGGGGTTCTTTGCAAGATGCTTGTTTCCCACCGCCGAGTGTGGCACTGCCAGGACTCTTCAGGGGACTCTCTGCCAGCTATCCTTAGAAGCTTGCAGAGGAGTGGGAGAAGATTTGCATACTGCCCAAGCAGGGCCAGATTTGAACACCCCTCTCTGCGGAATAGTGCTGTACTGAGTAAATAATGACACCAAAATCACTGCAGCTTCTGTAGAATAGGTGCTGTGCTATGCCAAGCTATTAGGGTCTGTCCCTTGTTTCTTTCCTCCCCCCTTCCTAAGATGCTCCTTTTTTTTTTTTTATTCAAAGAAAGATTTCTCTTCACCTGCATTTTTCCCCTCTAATTTTACTTTTCCCTGGTTTTGTTTTCTTTTCCCTTACACTCTATTTTACATTTTTGTATTTTAATAACATATTTTAAGTCATTTTTCTCCTGTTCTCAATGTGGTGACAGTATATCCTGATGGAAAGATAATAATGCCCAAGGAGATTTTCTTTTATGAATTCTGCTGGTGTTACTTTCACATGCACAAATATATCATCTTGATTTCTAGCTCTGGGTCATTTCATTGCTCTTGTATGTCTTGCTACGAGATGTTTCCTGTAATTAAAAGATTAGGTTAAATAGATTATTTGTGCTGCCCTGTCTACATAAATGTTCTGTTTCTCTGCCTCTAGATACCAGCTTTTGTGTTTTAAGGCAATGTTGTGGTACATGAAGTTGCATCATGTCTCCTTTGTCTTTAAGCTGCTGACTTATTGGTAACAGAAGCAATCAAACGAGACATTTACTGCCAGAGCCTCGTAGGGTCAGTGAATTAACAGGTGCCAATAAGTTCTAAAGAAGTGTTTTAATCGTTTCTAAAGTATTTAATTAATGGACTTTTCCAAAGGAGTGGTGACTGAGCAGACATAAGGCCGATAAATATTTAATGTTTGTATCTGGGGAACTTTTTCTCCCTTTCATGTAATTTGAGGTGTTTGCTAATGGAAAACAAAACCTAAATTGTTGTGTAGCATGCAATTGATGACAAGCTGCTATCAGACTGTCCAGGATTTGGATACCTATCAGGAATTTATCTATATGTGCTGTGATATTCTGCATTTATAGTTGGTCTTGTTTAGAGAGTGTTTTAGGGTCAGGTTTCTCTGATACATCTAGATATCAATGTTAATATTTATGGGCTATGTCAAGTAGCCTCTGTGAACTCTGTTACTTGATTATTAAATGTGCACATGGCTATTTTCTTGGCCTGCTGTGGTCTCAGTAACTACCACTCATTGGGTGGTAGTTACTAGAAAAAAGACTCCAGGTCCCAACATGTTTGTTGGTCTATGTGATGTTCACAACACTTCCTTAAAAATGTGGTACTAGTAATGCCATAACTATAATGCCAATGCTTAAAACTGTCTTTTTTCTTTGCTTGATTCTTGTCATAGCCTGGTTTTCCTCACTTTAGGGAACATTTCCCTTCCTATTACTTTCCTAAATTCTCACTCCTTAATCTTTGTCAAAAAAAAAAACAACAAACAACAAACCAGTTGTGTCTGAGCTACATTTGATGTAATAAATTCCTCTTGCTCTTGAGTTCTCTTTGTTCTATTTCCTTAAAAAATAAGAAATAAGATTTCTTTTTTTGTTGTTGTTGTTGTTTTGGTTTTTTTGGTCTTAATATCCCTACCTTAAGGAGTGATGTTTGAGCTACAGCTAGTGTGGCCCCGTTGATTAAAGACTTTTCCTTGCTTCTCCATTGACCCAACCATTGCAATCAGGGCAGCTTTGGAAACGGCAACGTGGTGGAGTTAAACAGGCAGAGTGCATAACTGGAGTTCAGAGTGAGAGATCACATAGATTTGTATGGCTTAGTCAGTCTGTTTATTAAATTGCATGTTTCTGTCTGTTCCTGCCACTTCCTCTTAGCTATGGCTAAATGAGTGGTCTCTTCCTGACCGTCCTTGAATACCAAAGCGCGAAGCAGTCTCCAGCCAGCGGCCGGGTTCCCCAGTAGGGAAAGCTCTCTGCTAGCTCTCATGGCTGGAGCAGGACTGTCCATCCTGCCTGTGATGTGCTGTTGCAAGTTTAGAAATGCCAAAACTGTTGAATAAATTGATTCTATTTGTTGTTGCAGCTCAACAGGCCTTTGATCTGAAACGCTCGAGCATGCCAGGCAGCTCCAGCAGAGCCACCCTTTACCGTTATTAGTACAGTAATAGTCTTGTTATCAGGTTGTAAGAATTAATTTTGTCATATTATGAGGGAGAAGTTGTGGTATCGCAGGACCGGGAAACATGGTATTGACTGCCCCTGTGCTCTCATTGGTGACGGCACATGCAAGCGGCTCGATTCTGTTGATTTGGGGCATTGCTTCTAATTAAAATGGCATACTATTAGAGCAACAAAAATGTGTTCGTAGAGTGTCCAGGCCTCTTGGCTCCACACAAAATGCAACTAAGAACATTGTGATATAGTGGCTACATTGTTTTATCAATCCCTTGGCTGACAATGGGAAAAGATTGTGGTGTGTTGCTCCCCACCTAAGCAGGGAACAGAAAGCTTCCTTAGAAGTGGCTGATCCTGAGGGAGTTAAAAAAGCCAGCAACTCCTGAAGGTATCTCTTATGTTCCTTAGAGATCTGGACACACACAGATCTATGGAAATGATGTCATACAGGGGGCAAAACATTTATCACCAAAAAGACAGAATCTTTCAGAAGTATAGCTGATATACTCCATATACTACAGGATATAGTATAGTATATTCCATAGTTCATTTTTCTCCTTCTCTTACTTTTTAAATCTGTCTTCTTCCTACTTTTTCCTTCCCTCCATGTATCTTTATTAATTCCCTTACTATTTGCAAATCTTTTCTGAGGAGTATGTGATTTGTCCGTTTATTATCTCTGAGGATGGTTGATGCACTAGGCTGGATTTGAAGTCATCCACAATTTCTTTCCAGCTCTGTAGCATGTAAAGAATGTGCTTATAATCAGTCAAGGTAAAATAATTGGAAATAGGAATAATAATAATAATAATATAGCAACAGCCAATGTATTTGTCAGCTTGGCTGCAGTGGTTTTGGTTTTCTACTTAACTCAGTGAATGCGTACGTGGCTTGTGGAGGAAAGCAGTCATTTTTCTCAATTTGATGTATGCAAAACTGATAATGCAGTTATTTCAAATGTCGGTTATATCTGCCGATGTAATTAAAAATACACATCTGCCTCTCTGAAAACGCAGTTCAGTTGTTGAGTTTTTGGTTTTAGTATTTTAAAGGCAACTGTGCCAATCTGAGCAAGACGCACAGCAACTTCATTTGGACAAACTCTCACTTTGTTACTTTTTGTTCATAAATGCCGTTAACAAGTTCTTTTGTACTTCTTTGAGTGTTAATTGATGTAAACAAAGTCTGCATTTTATCTAATCCCACTGAAGCTTGTTAAAATTAAAGATGTGCCAAATTATTCCAAAGCAGGTTGTAAAGTAAGTGAACCATTAGATCCACTGGCTCACAAATGGCATAGACAATGTGTGCTCTATTTGCTTCTGTTTCAGGGACTGTTTATGTCAGAACTTTCAAATCACAAGTTGTTTTTTGGTTGGTTTTTTTTTTTGCGTCTTTAATATTGTGTCTAGTTAATCTGTATGGCAGAAGTACAACACAAGCAGCAGGGCTGAGCGTGACTAAAGCTCTTCCTAGAAAAGTCCACATATATGCTCCTAATTGAGTGTACCTAGCAGTCAGCTCTGCTAATTTCTGGATCCAGCATTTTCTTTTCACTGAGATGTCCATTTGTTAGCATTTTCTCTTTGCAACAATTGTGATTTGCAAAGTTTGTGATTCCCCCAGGTTCCAATGTGTTATTTTTTGTGCTGGTAATTTAATATATGAGGCACCATGCTGGCCTCAGCTGAATCTCTAGCGCACAAGAATGAGTATGAAAGCGTCATTTTCATGAAAAAGTTAGTGGATGGATACACTGAGGGAACTGATGGTACTTCTCTCCTAGCCTGGTCACTAGCTCCCACACCATAAGACCTGTTCCCCAGGTCTTCTGTGATTCTTCTCTTCTTCTGCATCTTTATCTGCTCCTTTGTATTGTCTTTTGGAAAATGGTTCTCTTCCGTCTCCTACCTCCTCTTCAGACTTCAAGACCTTTGATCCTGTGCTGGCTCAGGACTACCTCATCTACCAGTGCAGTTGAGCTACTGTGTCTGCACTAGAAACATCAAAGTCTACATTCCTACTCCACCCCTCATCCCATTCCTAACTGGAATATTGAGTGGGTTCTCTGAAGTTGTCTTGTACCAAACCATGAAGATAAGTTCCACATGCCTACTGCAGAGCCTGGAGAAGAGCTCTGCACTCCAATCCAAACATGTGCTGATGGTCTTGTAGTAAAGCTTACTTTACCTGATTTCCATAGGAACAGCTAGGACAGCAAAGGGGTCAGTATGAGCCTCAAAATCAAGTACTATCAAGTATTAGTGAATCAAGTACTCATCAAGTACTATCCCGAGTTAGCACTTTAGTGGGCTGTGCTGTGCTGACAGTGCTACTCTTCTCTAAGTCCCTTGAAGCTGGATGTGTTGTCCCTACTGTAGGCTCATAGGGACAGAGGTGATGGGTTTGTTCCATGCATACACAGTACCTGACACTGTAAGGTACACAACTGGGGCTCCGTGGTAATTCGAAGTATAAAAACTTAATAAAATAACAAGAAAGCACATCTCTGTGCTGTTTTCAGCCTTTCTTTAAAGTTGCAAAATGTGACTGGGGATTAATATCCTATAATTTCATGTTTTACAGCATCTCATAGCAATTACTGCTAACCAGAAGTTTGATTCTTGAATGCTAAATGTTATCTCATAGAATATCAGAATAGTTTAGGTTGGAAAGAATGTTTAAAGGTAAAGATCTTGTACCTGTGTAGCAGGAACATACACTGCTGCCCTCAAGGTGAAGGAAAGCAAATCTAGACAGAAGATGGCTAGCGCTGAGAACTTTCCTGGACATGGGGAACTGGCTAGCTGGATCCACAGAGGAGTGGAGGTATCTAATTAGGAATCAGATACGTAAGTACCGTTACAGATCTAGTTAGCAGTGACTTTGTTTTGGCTTAATCTGTAGGGCTTTTCTTCCAAGTAAAAATGTCTTATGGACAATTCTTTTATCAGATAAAGCTGAGATAATCTGGTGATACATGTTAGACAAGACAGATCTGAAAGATCGGTATATATAGATGTTTCTCAATCTTATCTTTCATAATTCCCTGTTTGTTTTTTTTTCTAGCTGCCAGCACCATAGTATCTAATCTTTCTAGCAAACAGGTGGCTCTTGCAGCATGCTTTACAATCAGTCAGACTTTGGCTCAGTCTAATTTGCTTAATCATATTAATTAATTACTTTTGTAAATGTCAGAAAAGTTCAGCACACATTTTACTTTTTGAAAAGATTTTTGAAGATCTTTTTAGTAAATATGTAACTTTGAAATATCTGCAGTATTTTTACTGAAATTGCAGAGCATAGTTACTCAGATTATTCATTACAAGTGAACTATTCAACTTCCTCAGTCATTTTGCACTTTGAAAATTGACTCTAGATTTCTATGAATTTATTTCCTATTTTACAACAGCTTAATCAGGTGATGCCACCAATTTCAGCCTATGACGTATTCTGCTAGTCACCTAATTTATTTGGTAGTCACAGTGTGCATTGTTGCATTCAACATACCCTCTGGTTGGAGAACAAAGTATTTTTAATGATGGTAAACACTGTAGACTAGAAATTATTGAGTTTTGCACAAATGCCTTTGATTTCTGTAGACTAAAACTTATTTGCTGTGGAGTATTTTTTCAAGTGCTGGAAACTCCAAAAGTCAGTTTTAGACTAGGAAATGAAAATGGTCACATACCTCCTAAAGGTGGAACTCATACATTTGTTGTGATTAATGCATCTTGTCCAAGGCTGTTTGTTAACCCAAGTAGTGACACTGTGTTCTTGATTTAATTTGTAATATTAATGTGAGGTTGAGAACAGTCATAGCACAAAGGTTTATAGGTTCTTTTTGCAGTACTATTTTTCTGCTTTTGTTTTTTTTGTTGTTGTATCTGTGTTTGGATGATATGTGGTTTTTTAGTAAGGATAAGGAGAGAGGTCAAAGCATAGG
Organism: Chlamydotis macqueenii; assembly: GCF_036417535.1. Taxonomy (NCBI): domain Eukaryota; kingdom Metazoa; phylum Chordata; class Aves; order Otidiformes; family Otididae; genus Chlamydotis; species Chlamydotis macqueenii. The sequence continues at coordinate 4,878,311 of NC_141561.1, read as the reverse complement.
TGGTGCTTTGAGTGACAGTTCTGAAAATAAAAAATACTGAGACTACGTAGAAGTCTATGGTCACTGAATTGTAGCAAGCCTAGGTGAAATGAAGGAAAACAAATGTTCCTACCTCAAGAAGCCTTGGGGGAATCACTTGAAATAAAGCCTAATTGACTAACAAATCTACAAATGGTGCTTTCCTTACATCTGACCATGTTGTGCGCTTATCATAATTTCTTTCTGCTAACACATTTTCTGACTAATGGCATCTGATGCGTTCAGTCTCCACTGCCAGTCTGGGTGTAGACGACGTGCTCCAGATTTGCATTGTGAGATCACTGTCCTGCAGCAATAAGTCCTTCTGTTCCCATCTGTAACAGTATTTAACTTCGAACAGGACAATGATCGTTACTAAGAATTTCTCTTTTCTCCAGTCTGTATGAGGGCCTGAGACTTTTAGATTAACAATAAGTGAATATGAGAAGCTTAAAAAAGTGCTTTCTGCCACATGATATATTTGGCTTAGTCACCAGCTCTCCTCTTAACTCAAGATCAAGCCAACAGTAAGTAGAAAGTGTATCTAGATGTATATGACTGTACATGTGTATGGATGAAAGAATACTACTCTTTCTGACTAATGACATCTCCAGGCTGCAGGTGCTGATACCAGGAGAGAATCGAAGAGGCAGAGGTGGCTTTTTGTCATTTCTTGGTTGTTTTCTCACTGTAGTAGCTAGCTCAGGTGGCAGAGGCAGTATCTATATGGGCATATATAGAGAATTTTCTAGATGGAAGTCCTATTGCCAGGACAGTATTGAACCAGTATGTTTTAAAAAATATATTTTTTTTTTCTACAAAACTTCTGTAGAGAAATACTCTTTGGGTTCAGAGTGGAGTATGTGGTCAACACCAGAGATACAGTCCATTGCAGGCAATATAGTCCAGACATTTTTCTCACCATCCTGCACCACTGATGCTGCCAGTTTAGAAGCAATCTTAAAATGTAATCCTTTGGGGATTTAATTGTTTCATGTATGCTCTTGCTGCTACACTGTTTTTAATACTATTCAACCTAGTATTTTGGATAGTATCTTCTAATTTCCCAACTATGCATGGAAACAGCAGGCATTGCATAGAGAAAAAGTAAGCTGAATATGAGGTTAAGGGTTTGGTTTAATTGTCTAGGAATTTGTCTCTTTAGTTCTGAGACCTGGCTGTGTGTAGTATTTTTGCAATGACACAAAATGAAGGTTACACCAGAACTTGGTCTCATTTACTTTAAAGGTTATTAAATCTCACCAGTCCTTCAATATGCCTGGGGTAAATTTAAGCAGAAGAAGGCAGACTTTGCATGGATCCGGACCAGTTGATGGTTTTTGGCAGAACCAACAGAAAACATATTACACTGTGTTTTTATGTTTGTTTCCTCACACTGTGTGGTTTTGTCTGGTTTCTCTGCAAGCAAGGTTCAAGCTGGCGAGTCACGCAGCTTCCTTTTGATTTCTTTGTTGTTCGTTTATTGGAATTTGAGATTGGAAGCAGATACAGTGGATGCAAACCCAAGCGAGCCAAAATGTTTTCAGTCTGCCTGTGTAGCCCTGCCTGAAAGCTCAAGTCATTGAATTTTCTACAGCAGTGATGTTAAGCTAATTCTTCCAACTCTTCTGGAATGTATATTTTCATTAGGTTTGGATGTATTCACATAAACTAGTTATTTTAATATTCTTCTGAACTGGAATGCAATTACTCACTCAAATTAGCCTTTCAAAATATTGACTAAAGGGGTTATGACATTCTCATCCTTCACACGGGTATGGTCAAAAACTTGAAGTTTGTCAAGATTCAAGATTTAAGCGCATGAAATGGAGTATAAACACAGGTTATGTATACTCCATCTGCATCAATAATATTTTAAAAACTTAATCAGTATAATATTGCTTGACAGAATAGCACAAGATAAACTAATATTTTCAGTTCAATTGCATAAAGGCAGTTTAAAAATAGGACTTACCATTTGATCATGCATTATTTTCCTGATGAAAGAACATGTGGAAACTGTAAGAAATGATAATCCAACATAAAATACACAAATGTACAAATTTTATCCAAATGCTCTAGACAAGCCAATATGGCAACCAGTATAACATACTCTGCTGCTTACTAGCATGCTTTCAGGATTAGATCTTTTTTTTTTTTTTTTAGTGTTTAAATATTTTTGATGTCTACAGACGGGTCTAGGCAAAGCACTGGGGCACCAGTGCCTTCACATCTGAAGCTGTTGTTTAGCATCTGGCTCCCACCTGCCCACTTAGCATAACTACTAAGCATCAAACACAGTTTTGTTCATCTCCAAACTTCAAAGCCTCAAAGAATGGTCCATGTGCTTCTCCAAGAGCCTGCCGTGTTCATCGTTGGTACTGTATGACTTGAGGGGGTTCTTGCAAACCTTCTCCTATCCCCTGTCTGCCTGACTTCCCATGCAGTATAGGAGGGCGAGGGCGAGCTCTGAGACCAAACTCTGCCCCTGTGCACGCAGCACAGTATGAACCTCAGGGGAACTTCTTCCTGTTATGTTTTCATTCAGGGGAAAAAAAAAAAAGGACTCCCTTTGTAGGTAAGAGGGCTGTCTGTCCCACTTTATGTACTTGCCCCACTTTCTTATCCGGGTGACTTGCCTTGAACAAAGACACTGAGTCTTTTCTTCAGTTGGAGTAAGATACGAAGATCTCCATCCTTCTGGCTTGAGAGATGGCTTTTGTAGTCTTCATCCTTGAGATTTTGAGATTTTCGAGCCAACTGGGACAGTCAGGCTCATGCATCTCCAGTCTGTTGTGACACGGAGCTACTCTTACCTGGGAGCTTCCACTGTATTTTCTCCAAGTGCAATGGCATTGCCCTTCTGCAGCTTCGCAGGAAATGGGTGGCACTCCAAGATATATGTAGGTGGTCAGAGGAGAAATAACAGTTTCATACCTATGACCTTTCCTTTTCAAAGTTTGTTTACTCCTCAGCATGGTATTTCTGAGCTTGAGTTAGCTGTGCTCTCTCCTGGGCAGCATGAAAGCCATGCAACCGTGGGCATGTTTGGGCACACTTGCTGGCTGCTTGAGAATTAAAAAAAAAAAAAAAAATCTGACTTTCAGAAATAAGACCCAGGCTGTGAATATATGCAGAGTAAGCATGTTTCAGAGAACAAAAGCTGCAGGTAAATAATCTTTTTTTTTTTTTGTGTGTTATTTGCAGATACTGAAGATACATATATGCTTTGTTATGGAGCTGTTACTTTTTCTTGTTTTGGTCTCTTTCCCTTAACTCATGGTGATTTATAGGTGTTGTTTTGAAATGAAAAATGTATGATCTTCAAAACAGTTAAAAGCAAACTTTCCTAAAAATGTTATACTTGATTTTCCTATATAGATTAATGTGTCAGGCAAATGATAAACATCAACAGTATTTTCAGAGAAAAATACTTCTGATAAAGGGCAGAAACAAAGAAAATACATGTTGGGTGCATTAGGATATGAGTGAGTTAAGAGTCTTTGATTGCGGTTACTCTGCTAGTCCAAATAATGACTAATTACCATGGCAATCCTTATGTTCTGTGCCATACGGACCCCACCATTCCTACTTAAAAACACTAATGGCAAATATACATTGCAAACAGATGCCATGTGCACGTATCATTTGAAAAGGCTTTTAGGAAAACAAGATTGCTGGTCTTTGGATAGAAGCAGAGCAGTTGCACTGCAGGATGGCAGAGCACCAGTGATTTCTGTCCCACAAGATTCCCCATCTGTGCCACCACTGCAAGAGGATTGGGGATGGCATGAGAGAGAAAACTCTGGCTCAGGTTTGAATATAAATCACCCTCTCCAGGGTGAGTGTCTCCTTTCTGTGACACTAGCAGACCCTGGTCTTAAAATATTAAGACTGAATAGGCTGAGCTGCTCCTAATTAGCTTCCAGCTGGTGGTGGTCCTCAGCTGCTGGGAATAGCTTTGAAACCCAGACTAGTAGATACTTTGGAGGTCCCTATCTGAGGGACTGTCTGGAGGAATGATGTTTTAGGTCTTGGTGCCCCCAGAAATTAATTTTCCTTCACCTGTTTCAAGCTAACTTCTGCCTAGCACAGCCTCCTTGTTGATGGCTAGACCATAAGAGTCCCTGCCAGCTCCTGTCACCTTGTGGTAGCTCTGAAATTAAAAAAAAATGGCAACTACAGATTTGTAATCCAGGGGCTGGTGTAGCTACATTGTGAATGGAGTGAAGGAGGAGAGGACTGTGCATCGATGCAACTCAGCTACCCCGGTACAGTCTAGGGAGGGTGAGTGGGAGCTCCATGGAACAGGGATCCTGGGTGGGCTGCAATGGAGGCTCAGCGACTTTGGTAATGAGTCAACTCAGGAGAGAAATTAGGCCTGCAGATAACAGATATCTTTTGATCTATGAAGGACCATTAGTTTGAAAATGTGTAGTTAAACTATAGTGAACACGAGGCACCCATACTTGCCAAATCCCAATACTGTGAAAGAAAAGAAAGGGAAAAAAGAAAAGAAAGGGGAAAAGGAAAAAGAAAAGAGTGTGACTTGAAAGGACCACTCTATTCTGGGTTAACCATCACCAAACTTCACATAAAATGAAAGCAGAGGTCTTTTTAGACCTGATCCTAGAGATCAGGGGTTTTGGTCCACAGAGTCTGTGTGAATGCTCAGTACTGAGAAACTGCCAGCATGCCAGCCTCTCCCACCCCACAGCTCAGCCCTGCTCCTGGCAGTAGTGGTTGGTACCAAGAACTGGAGGGGCTGTGGGCTCTGCTGATGCCAGGCGCAGTCGAGGGACACGTTAATGTTAGCTCGGCAGCGGTGAGCAGTGGCACAGCTCTGCCACTTGACACAGCATAAGAGAAACATGTCAGAAGAGAATTGATTTGTTTGGAAATCGATCTGTGGGCAGCTTTCCACATTAAGAAAGTTCCTCTCTGTTTTTTCTGCCATTTTCCTGGTTTGTGATTTTAGAGGAATTAAGATATTCTCTCTTATAGCCATCCAACTCTATAAAAAAATCCTTAATGAGATGAAAGTTTGCGTCTCAGAAATACTGGCAGAAATTATTTCTGGTATGAAGTGCCTACTAATAGGTTGATACAACCACTGCAGTGTCAAGGTATATATAACCAGTGACTCCCTGGCAATTCCTGAAGCATCATGAGATCTTAATTAATGAAGCATGGCCAGGAACTCACCAACTTTAATGGAGTAAACATGTCAAGGGAAGTGTGTTTTTTCTCTTAAAATACAAAGTTTTCAAGGCATTGAAAAAGGAAGGCCTACCATCACCTTGTAATTGTTCAATGGTATGTACAGGGCATCCGAACGTTTGTAAATCTGATCTTAGATTTCCTCCAGCTCCCTGCCCCTCTAGCATGTCAGTCCTACATTTTTACTGCTTTCTAGCACTGTACTACCAGGCCCTTCAGAATGATGCTTACACTACACATTCTTCCAGACAGTCTTTCACAGTTCATAAGGCTCTGAACTATCATTAATTAGGAGGCTTTTCCTTCTGAAAGTCCCCTCTATCTCTCTGCTGGCACATGAAGAGATAGATATATCCTCAGCAAATGAACAGCTTCTCCCTGTTGGTCATTATCACTGTGGGACAGTGAAATCTCTTCTGGTGTCGTCGAACACAGGCACATAAAGTAAGCTTGCAGAAAGCATTGGTGTGTCCAAAGGCAAAGAGGTTTTTGTTTCTGTGTGAGTTTGTAATATCTGTGCTCAGTCAAGCCCTACTCATACCACTACCAGCTGCAATAATCTTTCCATTTATTTTTTTTCAGCAATTCTTTTTTTTTTCTATACTATTTATGTTTCAAGTTGTGTCTTTTACAAGACACTCAGCAGTAAATATGACATTATTATTTTCAATACGTTCAATGTTTAATCTGCATTCCTAATATTTTTCTGGTTTAACTTCTGGGTGAAAATACCACTGAATAATTTACACTATTAATACTTTTTTAATACCTCTCTCTTTGGGGGAAAAGCACCCGGTTTTGCCACTTTATGCATAGGCTAAAGCCCAATGTAAAAACCTCAGCTGTCTTTTTGTAAACCTCGAAGACATTTATCTATTTTATGTGTATTCAGACCCGTAGGAATCTTTTCTCTCCCCCAGGACGTTACAGGACATTTTCCATGTATATCTTAGTGGGATTGTTCAACACCGTATCCATTCCATCTACCTCCAACTTCACCTGAAGGGCAAAATCCTTAAGATCTTGACACAATACTGATAAATACATGGAATTATTAAAGTTGCCATCTCAGCAGAATAGGATTGCTGCCGCCTTTGTTCTCAGGGGAATACATATTTCTCCGAGTAGCAGGACACCCAACCGCTGCTACAATCAAAACTCTCTGAAATGCCTTTAAGCTAATCATCTTTGAACATAAGCCTTTGTTGTTAAATCAGGAACCTTCTAGATGCAAGGCACAGAAACCTTTCTTATTTTTTCTCCACCTTGCACAAAACAGCTTTAAGCCTGTCACCGCTGACAGTAAGGTTCAGTGATCTGTCAACATTCACCCCTGATAAAGACAGTGAGAGAAATCCGTGGCTCTGGAGAGTTCAGTAGAGACCAAACAGTATGTTTGCAAAAGAACATTTTTATATGTTTTCTTGTGACAGCACTAGTTTAACAGAAAATAGTTGGAGTGTGCCAAAAAAAAAAAAAAAGGGTAAAAAAGAAAGAGAAGGAAAAAAAAAAGAAAAAAGACAGAAGTAGTAAGTTAGGCTAGCATGACATGATGGATCTGAGCTATGACAAACAGAATTGGAAAAAAACTTCCCTGGGGACCAACTATACCAGGTTTGCTGAATTGTATTTCTTGATTTTTTACTGTGCAACAGTGCTTTTTAGTGTTAGATTGACTAGGCTTCAGAATATTTTTAAAATTGTACAAATCAAAATCCATGTAGCTTAAAAATGAAAGATGTAAAAGGTTTCGGAGTTTGATGTATTGAAAGGCATTCTGTATTCCCTCATGTGAGTATTAAATGTACACTTTGTCTGTTTGATGAATTTTAAATCTTTGTGGATTGCAACATGCACCACAGCAGTTTAGGGGGTATAAACCATGGCTGAAGAAAAGCGTAAAGGATGTGCAGCGGTCAGGCTTTAAACTAAGCTATTCTTCACTTTTTCTGGTTTTCATAGGTGTTGCAGTACAAACCTAATCCAATTTATAGAGAGCTAAGTAAGAGCAGTTTGGGAAAAACCTTGAAAAATTCCTCTTAGAACCAACTAACCCTGATGACATTAAATGTAGGGAGATTTCATCTTGTTTTAATTTCAGTGTAATATGGAAAAAAACCAAGGAAATATTTATGAAGAGAGGAAAGGCATGAAGGATCAGAATATTTTGGAATAATAAATGCCTTTAGTCAAGCCTGCTGTCATGTCAAACAAGAGCCTCACTTGGTGACAAGCAATGTGAGGACAAAAGGCTTTAGGGGCTTGAAAAATAGCATTAGATGACATTCATCTTAAAAACTCTAATTTCTAGGTACCTCAACAGAGAGAGTTGGCATAGTAGGCCAGCAATGCAAGGCGCCTTTTACTGAGTCTTGTTATCTCTTCCAATTTAATTCTGCCTTCCAGTGATCAAAATCTCTCCCTCCACCACAGCAGCATTTTCTACGACACACTTATAAAGTGCTCGTGAGCACAAAACCCTAAGACATGAAGTGATAGATTGTAAAATCTAAACAAGGTATAATATCTGTGCTTTAATGGGGATGGGCTGGGATGTATGTTTCATACAAATACCAAGTGCAGCTGAAAAGATGTTATGACTAGGGAAGAACAACTGGATCTGCAGCGGTAGAGGATGAGGAGGAGGAAAGGAACAGGCCAAGCCTTTCTGTGAATTTGGTTTTGTTCAAATCAAAACAAATTGGTTCCCAGTTCCTTGCTCCTCTTGAAAGGTTTGCTGTCCTCTCTGCCTTAATATTGAAGTGTTTACCGTAAAATCTGAGAAATTGAGTTCCTGATATCAAATTTTGAATTCTTTGGGGATTTTGAGACAGAGACTCATGATTTGAGCTCTCAGACAAAAAAAAAAATCTTGTGATCACATGCAAACCTAACGGTAGGTGCAAGACTGAGCCAGGACAGACATCAAATGGTGATGAATGTATGCAAGACTTTTATTTTTCAGATCTCACTATGATCATTGACTGATTAATCTTCACAGAAATTTACTGATATAGAAAGGTTTCACTACATTTGTTTACAATTGAGGAAATCAAAGATGTAACTATGAAACCAGGAATCACATACGCCTTTAAACACCCGAATGAGTTACTGTATATAGATATTGAGGTCGTGCAGCCTCTACAAGGTGATGAGAATTGTGCGTGCAGCTGAAGTATCTCAGATCAGGGGCTGCTTTTGTTCAATGTCTAAAAAAGTATTAAAAAAATACTCCAGCAACACTTTTTAAGGGACATAAAAATTTTTCTCCTTTCCATGACCTTCCAGCTTGTATCATCAAAGGTCACCTGTGAGATTATAAGTAAATTCTGGACTCCGTGAGGGGGATAGCGGTGCTGTTGCCAATTGCTTTGACTCGCATTATCAGGCATGGTACTGCCAATCACTTTGCTGATGCCTGTCAGGTTTCCGTGGCTGCCAAGCAGAATGTAAAATTGACAGGGAATATTACAGTGCTCGTCAAATGCTGTGAGATACCTCTGCCTTGGGGAGAGCAGGCACCTGTGGTTACAGACAAGGATCAGGGCTTGGAAACACTCTGTTTTTCCCTTTACGTTTTTTGAAATGTATTAATTTTAGAAATGAACTGCACAGTTTGTCCATATTGAGATTTTGATTATAAAATTGATATTTCCACAGATCAAGCTAACATCTAGTATTATTTTCAATGCAAGTTTACACAGAGACGAGAAATAAGATCAGAATAGGATTAAGTTTTTGACAGTGGAAACAATACTCATTAATTCTGTAGTCTAAAGTTTGGAGAGGCTGATCTGTATCTTTTTATAATACTTACTGTGGTCAGTTCCAAAAATCTGTCTACATGTTTCTATTCTATTTGACATGGTTTCTCAAATTTCAGGAAGTTCTCTTCCACCTATTGGTATATACTTAGGTCTTTCTGCACAAAACCACATTTTGTATTTCTACGGTCATTGACAGAGTGGTTCATTAATCATCTCTAAAGTGTAGAGTTTTGCAAATGTAATATATACAAAAACTACAGCCAGCTGGACTTCTGGATTTCTAATAGGACAATGACATACCAAAAATACTTTGCCATTACAACCTGACACTACGTTTTCTGTTGAACAGAGAAGACTCATGAATACATTCAAGAGAAGTCAATAGCTTGTGCGGTTATAGAGAATTATTTAATTAAATCTGCAAGCTTTCGAGGAAGCCATAAAAATGAGGTTAATATGTCAGACTAATAAATTCCATATAATTAAGCTCCCCAAATATAGAAATTTCAGAATACGATACTAAACATATCACAGTAGGGACATCAATTTATTTAATCTTAACATTGTTGCATTGTCTCCATGAACTTCCATTGGTGTCACAATAAGATTATTATGACAGCACCATTAAGCCCCATTCAAATGAATGGGGAATTAGTGTCGTGATGGAAACAGCTGCAGCTAAGAGCCGCTGTCTATGAGCAGTAGTTATTTTCAAAAATTCAGATATTTTGCTATTACAATAGTTACATTTTCTCTTCAGGTCTGTATATAGTGCAATGAAGAAACCTGGGTTTTCAAGGCACAGTGGAAACCAACACAGCAAAATGTAAAATGTGTGGCTGTATATGTTGTTCCACAAAATTCTTGCCATTCCAGCTCCATTGTAATGTTTTTCCTGATGTGTATAAAGCCCAGACTGAACAAATATACCGCTAGATTTCAGGACTGTCAGTTGATAACTTGTATGTTGTCAAGAATCTCTATTTAGTCTATTGTCCACCTTCCTCTTTCCCAGAGGACAGATCATGAAAGACTTTTTGTCAATCACAGCAGTCACGGTGACGCTAGGATGGAGATCATACCAATGACAAGTAGAAGCAAATTTAATGACTTAGAAGACAGAGTACTCTTCTTTGATAACTGTCCACCCGTGTTCACCTTCCATCCTTAGTTACCTATACAGCAGCTCTCCATCTGCTTTTCCATGTGCTGCTGTATCGCTTTGAGAGTGCACTTCTGCTAAAAGCACCCATCTCCTACCATTAAGTATCATAACTTTTCTTAAATTGAATGGATTCAATAAGTTTAGGATTCAGGACTCTTTAAACAGATTTTCTCTTACATATTAAATATTAAGATCTCTGCAGATTTGTAAAGAAATGTATTTAGATTAATGGTTATATATTTCACATATATTCTTCTATTTAATAGAAAATGAAAATATTTGATGTATAATATCAAAAAGAAAGTTGAGAGATCTTTATGCGAAGATGTATATCTGAAACATATTTATCCATATCTAAAAGATAATTCTCCATGCTTTCCAGAGCAGATTTAGATTAGTATGCATGTTTCAGGACCAAAGTAAATGACTAGAGATATTTAATATTTTAAGCTCTAGTCTGGGGGTGTTGCAGAGTCATTTTGAAATCCATGCTGTTTTATAGTTAATAGTATATGTAGACATTTGAGTGAGATCGCAACCTTATGGATTTTTAGTGGTATTTAAGAGGAATGATTGTTTTTCTTCAAAAACAAGATTTCAACTTTTAAATTAAATAATTGGAAATACTTGCTACTCATGTAGTGAGTTCCATTCCAACCAAAAGGGCTCAGATATTGTGACAATGCAGTAAAGAGGCAATGGGTTTATGGCAAAAGCTTTATTTCCTTCTCCACGCGGTATGCCCCGTCACTCATCACCTGTACATATCCTTTCTCACACAGTCCAACCTGCTACAGTATTTCTGCGTCCCGCACTTCAAATAGTTCAGATTGCTGAAACTTGGGAGGTCCATTCATTCATTCCTGCCGTTTCCTTTGGGCATGCTAATGGCTGCTGTGCTCTTAGGAGAAAACCAGTAACGTGAGACTTACAGTCGTATCTGCCTTTGGGAACAACAGCTCTTCTGTGCGAATGGAAAGTAAGCACCTGTTGTAAACAAATTAAATACTGTTTTTAAAAATACAAATATTATTATCTGCCAAAATTATGCCAATCAAAGGGAACCAGTTGGTAGTAGAAAGTACAATACAAGATATGTTCTAAATAGGTATACTGTGCATCTCTTCTGTAAGTGTTCTTTGATGAAAAGGCCGTTTGTTCGGGATACCTAGATTGAATTTCTTGTAAGGCAGCTGCTTTAGAGGATATAAGATATTTCTCTCAGCCACCTGTTTCCTTTTATTGTGTTAGCATTTGAGTTTGTTGGGCCAGCCCATGCAGAGATAAGGCAGAGTTGCTGTATTTTGTTTAGAAGGGCATACTTGTTCATGCTTTTAAATATTAGTGGAAGGACTTCAGCAGGGTAACCCCATGTGAATTGGACAAGGCAGCTGCTTTTATTATGAACTTCAGTTACTCGTGGTTTGGTGTCTTGGCAGACCACTACATCTTTTTTACTTGCCTTGATGTAAGAAAAGAGTTAAACTAATTTTATCTTCTCAAACAGCTGCAGAACCGAAGAGTGGGAAAAAAAAAAAAAAAAAAAAAACCTAGACTTTACAATAGAGAAGTATTCACCAATGGTCTTCAAACCAGCACCATGTCTTGTCATTGCTTATGCCTTGTGTGGTCTTTTACACCAAAACAGTCTGAGTATCTTCTGCTTTGATATATTTTTCTTCTTAGGCTGCCTTGGTGAATCCCCATTTTAGCTGTATCATAGGAGCAAAGCAAGTGCTCAGTGTGGAGGGATGAGTTTGGGTCGGAATGTAGGTGGTTGGGACAAAGGAGCTCAAAATGCCACGCAAATACCTGTGTAGCTGCAAATAGAAATTCTTTTATTTTCGATAATCTTAAGGCCTGCTTGGCAATGTTGAGTAAAACCCCCAGATTATGACACAGGGAAGTAGTTAAACCGTATTTCCTTTTTTTGTAGGAATACTAAGATATATTACCAGCCAAGTGTTCTAAGGCAAGAGAATTGCTGAGACTAAAATAATATTCAGACTGCAGCGAAAATAGTCTTGCCATGTTCATCACAAATTCAGTATATATGAGGAAGATTAAATGTTAACTATTTGCTTGTGTTGTTTACATTAGTTTACCAAAGCCCAAAAAAAAATTTGACAGTTGGACATTTAAAAATATGAACGTTGCAGCTTGATTGCAGTTATTTTTGTAAGGATACCTGATCTCTGCCTGCCTGTTGACACTGCTGATGTCTTCTGACTGAATTCATGTTCATTATCTTGAAAGATACCCCCTCCAAATAAACAAACAAACAAACATTGTTTTTCACAAACTATTTTTAATGTTTTAAAAATCCCAAAGCACTTTCCTCTTTTGCTTATGATTCTTGATAAAATCATGCAAACACAGCCAGTTTGATGCTATTTTTTTTTGTTTACAGTATTGCTGTGTTGTTTTGGGTAGCAGAATGAAAAACAGCACAGTTAGACTACAAGTAAAAATGTTTTATTCTTAGTTTGTTTCATCAATAAAAGCTGACATTTTTGCAAGAAAGATGTTATACTATTGGAATTAACTCTTAGTCAATTGTAAATAATTGTATTATATTGGTATGTTATCATGAAGATTAGAAATCATTTCCTACAGAATCATGTTCTTGCTTTCTCAGCACTGTTTCAATTGAAAGGAATTTGAATGAAGTGCATCTCATTACTAACATAAAGTAGATGGAGCTTGAATAATTTTTATATTTATTTTCCAGAGATAGCTATTACATTTCTTATCCCATCCATCCAAATTTTATAAAATAAATTGTTTTAATCCATTTTTTTGGAGAGAAGCAATGAATTTGTTTTTGCAGAAGTAATACATCTGAGTATATTGTAATATGCATAAAAATCTGTTAACATAGTTATTTATACAAAAAGTGTAGCTGCCTTACCTTTGATTTAATTTACATACTTTATTTGCCTTCTGACAAGTTCTTCCCTTGCCTTTTTTTATTTATGTGCCAAAAATATGTCTTTTCAGATAAGTCAACTAAAACTTTAATGTATTGTATATTTTAAAACTACATAAAATGTTTTATGCATTTGCTATTTTTTTTTTCCCACAAGCATTTGTTAAAGGTGATGCTATATCAAGATTAGACATGTTTTACCACTGATAACAGCATAATGACATTGTATTTCTTAAATATTATGAGCAAATAGATGTGTTCTATTTTAAAGCCTAAGCTGACATTTTGGTTGAATTATCAAGCATTAAAAAAAAAAAAAGAAAGAAAAGAAAGGGGAAAAAAAGGTCTTTATTACTCGAAGGTCAAAACTTTGGCAGCCTTTGTTTTTTAAATATAAGAATTCAGGCCCACACCCTGAGAAAGAATTTGATGCATTTACTTTAAGTATGTGAAAGATGTGAGCGACATAATTATTTTTCCATTCAAATGTGGAAAACAATAAAAGTTTCCCATATGTAGTTCATAGGCTGTAACTCACATCACTCAGCACTAAAGCAATAAGCAATAGAGTGTTGATACAAAGGGCTCCAACTCTGGAAATATCAGCTTAACCCTTGCCGCTCTTTCTCTGCACTTTGCTACTGTAAACACGGTTTGAATTTACACAAGCCACCATTCATATCCTTGTGAGTTCATAATATAAATAATGCAGAAAATCTCATTCACTTGCCTAAATTATGCTAGTCATTACATTAATGTAAGTATTAATCTCTTGGATGTGGCAGAAAAGGGAGGAGAAACTACCTATCATATCATTTGCAGTTAAGAACCTGCTGCGTATCTCTCAGCTTTCCTTGAAACGCTTGCGATAATTGGGTGTGTATGTTTTCACTCTCTTGCAATCCAAGTGGCAATATGGGTTTCTGTGTGATTTCCTCATTGCTGGAAGACAAAAATTGAGGAAACACACTAAAGTAACAATGTGCCCGAGGCCAGGATGGTGTCCTCCTGGATTGCGGTAGCATGCAAGCTTGAGGGAAACATCTACAAATCTCTTTATTTGTCTTATCAGGGTTGTGTGATGAGAGGATGGACCAGGCAAGTAAATGCTTAAATATTTGTCTCCTAAGAAAATTTTAATGCCGTTGAAACCTTGGAAAAACTTGGCACACAGAGACTTAAATGCTAAAAATTAACTTTATAACTCTATTTTTGGTGAGACATGCACCTAGACATAGGTCATTGACAGGTTTCTGTACATTTCTACATCTTTGGTTTTCTCCTTCACCTGCTTCAGATGTGTAGTCTTTCTGTGAGCTTCTGCACCTTTCCACCTTCCAGGACAAAAAAAAGGGCTAAGGGCAAATTGTTGAATTCAAGCAGTTGGACATCATATAAATATGGGTTGGAGCTGTAACCTTGCCATTTGTACCTGTGACCAAACTCGTGCACCATGTTCTCCAGGACAGGGCAACCGGTGACTGATAGAAGAAATTAGCTCTTGAAAGCACTGATGCAGTTTGTATTTTGGTGATGCTGTAATCTCTTTGCAGTCTCAGTGGCCATGCAGAAACCTAGTGCTCTGTTGTTCTTGAGGCAAAGCAATCCTCGGCAGGGAGCAGCCTCTGCTGCACGATGGCCAGGTTCCAAAGGGCGCAGGGTACAGGGCAAGAGATGCAGTAAGGCACAGCGGGGAGCCAACACATAATTGAGCATTGCTTTGCAAAGCTTAGAAAAGTCAAGAAAGACTCACACTAGAAAACATATTGCGGTCATTAGTCACAGATATTAGGAGCTGGACATTTATACCTGATGGTCATTAATAGTTGATAGATATATATAGAAAACATTGCTGGATAATTCTATTTAAAATGCTACCTTTTTTTTTTTTTTTTTTTTTTTTTTAGGACATCAGTGCCATAAAAGCATTGGGTTTGCTAATAGTAAATGTAACCTATACACTGTTTAAAATCAGTCTTTAATCCCACTTCTTGAGCAGCGGTTTTGTAACGCTGACCATCCTGCCGTATTCCCAACTCTCTGTTAGCTCAGGAGTATGCCAGCTCGTCGTTAGAAGATGACAGAACATGGAGGTGGGGATTATTATAAAAATACATGTCATTCATGTTGCTACAAATACTATTGTGAAGAATCAGACGTGTAGGATAAGTAGTTTCTGGGGGTTTTGCCATTGCTTACAGAAGAAGCTTGTAAGGTGCCCATTGTCACAGAAGACCTACAGGAACGGCATGTAGTGCTACCGTACAGATAGGACAGAGCTTTTAGGGTAGATACCAGTATTATGTTTAAAAATTCACATCTTAAATACGTTGAGTCTTTGAATACTTTGTGTCTCAAAGCAGGATAAAGACATTGATTGCAGATTTTATTTAAGCCAATTCATAATATTTTCTTGCATTTTCTTGTCACATTGTGTTCAGACTTGGTTTTGAAAGCCCTAAGGTTTATTTGTGAGAGCTTTTAGCTTGATTTTATGGATTATATGGTATTCTTCACAATGAAGTTTTGAAAGATACAAAAGAAAAAACCTTGCTCAAATGTAGAAGTTATTTTTGCAGTAACGTATGTCATGATTTTTAAACATTCAGGCCTTTAAACTTTTTTTTTATAGTGTATGTTCTTGCCAATCCCAGCACAGTTCTACAAAGTAAAATATTTGGCAGTGAATTCATATTAACAGATGGAACAAGAAATTAACACGTTTTTGCTTCGCTAATTCACAGTTCTTTTAATACGCTAATTCTAAATCACCTGTTCTGACTTTGACAGGCTACAGACACCTGTTTGGGGTAATATTCCACAGCTAATTATTACATGAGAAACTCAGTTTCCAACAAAAGGGTTTCTGTGTGAAATTGTCATAGTTAACAAATTAGTAATACCAACTTTATACAAAAATAGCTTGCAGTTTTAATTTACATGTACTTAACCTTGCCTGAAGAACGAGAAGCAGTGGGATTGCATGGGGGGCAGCCCGTGCTCGCCCCGGTGAGCTGGTGCCCTCTGTCCATTCCCCGCCGGAGTTGTAAAGCTCCCGATGTGAGTCCTGGTCCTCATAGCTGGGTCAGTGACAGCAGACTGTGAGCAGAAGAGCGTTGCTCACCAAAAACAAGAGAAGATGGCAAGAAGTTTTCTTCTAAGGAGAAAGCTTGGAGTAATTTCCACCTCATTGGGGCTGGTGCGGTTTAGAGTGAGAGTAAAGGAAAAAGAAAAAAAAGTCTTTTTCTGAAACGATAACCCTGCTGCAACATATAGACGTTGCAGTGCCATTACACTTCAAGTTTTTGCTGTTCACTTCTATAAATCAGATATAGCAGTTTAGAACTGAGCTTCTTTGTAGGATGTAATGTTCAAATATTGCCCCAAAAGCTGGCAGTGGATAATTTAATCCTTTATCATTGAATGTGTTAGGTTTTTTTTTTTTAACATATCTGTGCCTGTAAGAAAAAATAATACATGTTTTGTCATTGCCTTTTTAGAAGTTTATTACACCTCTCTCATAATGAGTCATCATGTTCGTGTGGGAAAGGGGGGAAGGGAGGAGAAGAGAAGCTATTCCATCTCACTGCTCTTCTCCTCTGCTTTTGCTCTTGACACAAAAGGCATGATACAGCCCTCATCCTCTGTCCCAGCTGTGCACTGGTGTGAAGGCCAAGCAGAGTCCGTAGCAGTAACAACTTTATGATAATGGTGGAAAAAAAATGAGTCTGGCGTGGGAATGAGAGGATAAGCAAGGTTGCTGAGTGCAATAGGACCAGAAAAAAATGCTCAATATGTGAGAGAAAAGAGCAGAGATAGGCTGGACTCAAGTGCATCTTACCACAAACTAGAATGTCTCACAAAGCAGCGCTGGTACTACCATGAAATCTTTATACTCTGTCTTTCTCACCACTCTTAAGTGTTAAAACACAAAATTAATCTTAACTCCTTTGCTCGTCATGCTTTGAACCTTCCTTAATTCATCTCCAATTGTTTTATCAGGAGCTTATTGATGGTAATGATGCTTTATTGCTCAACTGTAAGATATAAATGACTCGGTGAATCTCTTTCCTTTGTTCTCTCTGCTTTTGATTCTTTGTTTCTTTTCTTCTGTCTTTTCCCCACCTTTACGTCTACTCCTGCTTCCTTTTTCACAATGTTCAACTATCTTGTCAGATAATCTATTGCAAGCTGTGATACAAATCACGTACCCTTAAAAATATCATCATTATGATAAGCCTAATTAAAATTATACATTTCATGGGGAAAATTAAAAATCCTTCAGGGATTTGAGGCAGGAAGAGTTTCTAGTGAACATGGTGGAGTCAAATATATGGGCTACTCATTGCCTTTTCTGAGTACCTGGAGACTCTGGAGTGGTGATCTATTTTGCTGTCGACCCAAGTGGACTGGAGTTGTCTTTACTTTTCTTATTCCCTGAGGAAAATAACTAGAATCTATCCCCAAATTTTTCATGTTTGTGCCCACACCTGCTTTATAGCTTTCACCAGGAATATAAATATATGTGATGCTTGGTAAGTGAGGGAATGTTAAACAATCCTGGAGAAACATTGTACAGATTTACCCGTTATTCCAAGGCAAGTGCTTATAATAAAGGGAATGTAAGTGGTCCGTGATGGCTCTGTCTGCTGAGTCAAATTAAGTTCATTTACTCCTACTGCATTAGTTCTTGTTCTTCAGAAAAATGGATTAAAATGAAGCTGCCTGCTACCTGGTGTGAGCACAGATTCTGTAATCATGTAACTCTAGTTAGAGATAGTAATTTTGTATTAAATAGTCTTACAGGTAAAACTCAGTATAAATGATGTATAGTGTGTACGAGTCCCTTTAGTGACAGTTATGGGAGTGTAACTACTCTTACAAGTATGCAAACTGTAAAGTCTCAGACTCAGTGCTGCGTATAGTTTGTATGACTTTTAATTAAAAATTATGTTAAATTATCCATTTGTAGTAATCCTCCACAGCTTGTCAGATGGAGGAGGTAGACTACCTATTGCACAATTTCCTTTCTGCTTTCTGTAGGTCAAGAATTATTCTAAATATCATATCCCTCTGTAAACTAAGATGCCCCACTAATTTTTAAGTGTAGCATAAAAGAGTCCTTCCTACCACCAAAACTATACTTAGGGTCTGGAGAAGATGGGTAGAGTTAGGGCTGGCGTCTGC
Source organism: Chlamydotis macqueenii (assembly GCF_036417535.1). Classification (NCBI taxonomy): domain Eukaryota; kingdom Metazoa; phylum Chordata; class Aves; order Otidiformes; family Otididae; genus Chlamydotis; species Chlamydotis macqueenii. The sequence continues at coordinate 4,860,025 of NC_141561.1, read as the reverse complement.
ACTGCAGGGAGCTTTTTGGTTTTTGACAGTATTTGCATGAATAGTATTTTATTGCTAATGCCTGTGTCCTTAAATGACTCTTACTTAGTGTATGACAGTAGTTTTCAGTTGTAGTTTCTGCATGCTGCTTTGTAAGACTTTGTTATTGCTTTAATCAGTTTCATTACACCTCGGTGTCTAGATCCTCTCCTTGTCAAAATATCATAGTAAGGCATTAACCATGGAATGATGACATGAATCTTAAGGCAGTAGGATCTGGCATTGATGCCGAGGGATTTCTGCTCTTCCACTTGTGTACTCGTATGTTCCTGTCTTTTTCTTTTGGTTATTTACGTCTGACCTAAGCAGAACTCTGTATAGATAAAGCCATGTAAGAGAATTTGCCTCTTTGGTTTACAATGGATTTCGCAAGAATCACAATCGGCACATTTTGTCTGTTGTTTCTTATCTGACCCGGGAAAGTGACAGGACCTGAACCAGGGGAAAATAAGTAGCAATGAACGGCACCACATGAGAGGTGTCTTTGCCCACTGTGGCTGGGAAAGAGCTACCAAGTTGGTTGTTACACACAGTGATTGATCCCCTCTTCTTCAACGACTGCGCGATAGATAAGGGAAATAGTCAAGTCTGGAAGACGCTGTTTTGTGATCCTATTAACTGGAGGATTTTCAGCAGATGTCTTAATAGTTGGAAATCAGCAATAGTATGTGGATTTATTTGTATGCCATCTGAACCATTTGACTTGCCAGATGCATGTTGTTTAATAGCCTTTTGTACATCATTTTCAGTAAGATAGTTCAGTAAGATTTTCTTTTATTGTGTGAAATAACCCATTTTGTGGATAGCATTTCCTATTGTTAGAATGTGTGTTGAAGAGACTAATCGGGTGCAGTCATTGCGAAGAAAAGAGAATATGTAAAATTCTAGCCCATGCATTGAGATGCACAATAAAGACTTGTGATGAAGTCATCCTGTGTATCTTTTTTGAACATCACACATTTTTCTGCTTTTTGGATGCCTTTTGGTTGGCAGTGATCTTTTGTTTAGGTGCTCAAAAGCCACTTTACTGCTTTGGTGTTTAGATTGTTTCAGTTGTTCCTATCTTGTTACTGTCAACGTTATCATATACTAATATGGTTTACATTATTTGCAGACATTTCAATCCTCTACTTTAATGTGAAGATAGTTTCAGCTTTCTGTTGTTCTTGCACTGAAGCATATCTGAATAGATAAAGGAAATCTTAGTTCTTACGCTACCTCCTATCATACAGTCCCTGCCAATCACTGTACGATTCAGTGAATATGAAATACAAGTATACATTGATTAATTACTAAGAACAATTTTGTTTTATTGATTTTTACTTTGGTTATCCCTCAGTACCTTAATGATATATATAAATACCTGTGGTCATTTGGCTGTGTGTGTGTTTAAAATACAATATTGTTGTATTTACTATACAACATGAACGGTGATTCACAGAAATTATTCACTGATTTTGATGACAACTCCTATCGTGATGTATTAGATTCTGGAGATGAAGCAGAGATAGTGAACGGCAAGGAAAAGAGAAAAGGAAAAGGAAATTTGTCAAATAAGGCTGATATCAAGGTTTCATAGATTTTAATTTATTGTGCAATTAACACCTAATATAAATCAGAACTATTTTTATGCACAAAGATATTAATCAGAGTCCACGGAAAAGAGCGACCAAATAAGGATCAAGAAGCTCATCCAAGCTTTTTGGAAAAGCTGTTATGGAGGTACATGCAAATTATTTCAAAAAAAAATTTCAAGGGAGACAAGATTATCAAACCAAAGGTGCCTCATTGCTCCAGTCATTGGACAAAACTGCTCTCTACCAACGGCAAAGGTCCCACTTGAATCTAGATGCAGGAATGTGTAGGACGTACATTCAGCAACTCCAGCCACCAGATGGTAGACTCTGCTTACTGGTTAAGTCAGCTCTAGTGTCTGGTCACCAGTTGGCAGAAACAGCAGTAGACAAATTACATCACCTTAGAATCACAAAGCATGACATTGCTCCTGTATTTTGATACAAGTATAACCCTTCTTTTGAATTTGGGTTAAAACACAAAAAAAATTACCGAATCCCTTTCAATATTATACAGCATCTATAAATATTCTCAGATGTAGACTGAGAGGGAAAGTATATTTTTATTAGGCTGTTTATTATGTGAGTGGAATTAGCAAGAGACAGTTGGTGTAGAAAATTAATGAACTAGAGTTTCATGGCTGGAATTTACTCCAACCTGCCTTATGTTACCAGTAAAATTTGTTTGGGGAACCTCAACATAGTCTTTAGGAGACATTTATCCATTTTGCCAAATGATCACACAAGCGAGCATGGTCTAATGGCATTCTCTGCTATATTTTAAAGTTTGCTTTCATTGTGTCGAAACAAAATATAGTGATAGAACACAAATGTTTTCATTTATAGAGGACATTTTTGTCAAAGCCTATGAATCATTTGCATGTGTGGGAGATACCTGTATATGGTTTAGAGTTATACCAAATATTTAAAAGAGCCAACGAGGGCTAATTGGACAAAATCTCCCTGATTTTGTACCTAGTAAGGTATAAACTGTAAAAGACAGCTGAAAGCATTGAGCTTTGCAAAGGGAATGAAAACCATCTGTCAGAAATACTTTCCGCAGATTATACTCGGTTCAGCTATTAATTAAGTGATTTTGCATTACTACTTTCAACAGAATGGATCCTTCATTACTGGGAGCAAACCAGAGGTAGGCATTTGACCTTCCATGTCAAAGAAAGATGGTTGTACACCATCTCCTAACAGTGAAAGAAAGAAAGAAATAGAAGGGTCCCTATACCTGAATATACTTACTGTATCTCAAAAATAAAGTCATAATGTTGCAACTGTGATTAATTTTACTTTATAACCTCTCCAGTGACACACCAGTTGCCAAGAGACTGATCCAAGTCTCATGTAAATGAATGGGACTTTTCTATTGTGTTTGGTAGGCTTTAGTTCTGGCCTCATTTTCTGCAGTGCCACTAGCCTGAGTGCCATCCTCACTTTTAATGCATTGCAGCGAGACCGTCCTCTGGGCTCCTGGTGGATCTTTGTAGGTGGGAGATGGAGAATGAACAGGTGATAGAAAAACTGGGACAATTTCTTGCTCTTTATTCTTTTTCATAGCAATGGATGGACCATCTCTAATTTCCCACTGTCACCAGCATCTAGTTGTAAACGAAGATTTGTCACATCATTGATACTCATTCCCCCATCGACATTACTTTGTGTTATGTAGCAACGTGCTCCTCTCTGTCCTCGTTCTCCCTTGCTCTGAGGCAGATGATGTGATGAACCACAATTTTCATGCTGAATTACGTAATAAAGGCATTCCAGTTTCCTAGGAGAGAGGACTTTAGTACTCCTTAATTATTATAATGGACTGAGAATATTTGCAATTAACAGGTTCAGTGGAAGGCAAGCATCCTTATATATCTTTGCTGATGCTGTTTAGTTCTGGTCTTTCAGCATCCTATAGCACCTCTTGCAGTCCTATGCTATTTTGTCTTCCAGTTCATTGAACAAATGAGTTCTGTCCTAGGGCCAAAATCTGAAAGTACCAAGTGCAGATCTCTGGAGTAGGCCCCTGACTCAGAGGAATAAAATACCAAGATTCACCTAATCTTCTTTGGCATGAAAAATTCAGCTGGACATCTCATAAGAAAATGCCTGTTATGACCTCTGGTACTTTCTTCTCAAGTCAGACTACTGCTTGAAAGTCCATCTTGTAATAAGTAGCTTTTTTTCTGCTTTTTATTCTGACTATTCTAGGAAGCATTATCCAGAGCTGTACAAAATTGAATGACTGATTTGTTCAAAGCTAATTGAAAATTCTCAGACCTATTAAAAAATCTGCTCTGGATTTAGTTAAGCTTTTTGTTGAATCCATATTTTTCAGCTTGAAACCTATGAATCAAAATGTCTGAAACTTGAGTTACTTTCAACAGTTGCAGTATGAAGTCTGCAAGGAGATGCCTTATCGCGACGACGCTATGAACCACGCAGCTGAGCTGTCATGTAGGGAAAGTAGGCTGAGTGTGTTACGTGGTCACTGCAGATTATTTTCTCCCAAGACTTATCAGGGCACTACGTAATAATGTGGAGAAATTAAACTAGTTTTAAGTGCTTCAACTGACTTTCTGGAGGCAGCAGCAGTTCAATGCAGCTACAGCTGAGTCTCCTCAAGTTTCAAAGCTTGCACAGATTTTGCTATATATCTCTAGGTTGCCCAGAGAGGTGGTGGATGCCCCATCCCTGGAAACACTCAAGGCCAGGTTGGACGGGGCTCTGAGCAACCTGATCTGGTTGGAGATGTCCCTGCTCCTTGCAGGGGGGTTGGACTAGATGGCCTTTAAAGATCCCTTCCAACCCAACATATTCTATGATTCTAGGATATATATATACATAGATATATATAACAGGGTAACAAAGTGGATGGTATGCTTTGACACAATAACACGAGTCCATCTTTCAGAGACTATGAAGAACTCAAAATGTCAGCATTAGGCATCTTCCTTATAGTCATCTAACCTCGTGCATTTTTGCATCTAACGGCAAGCTCTACTGCTTCATACCGCAAACCTTTAGTGTTAATGAAAGCACACAGTGACTTGAGGTTAAATATATTGGGCAAGTTTGCTTACACACAGTAAATCCAAATATTTGGTTGCATTTTTGGTAGAATATCTGTATATATCAGTATCCTGGAAGGCTGTTTGAAGGGTGTCTTTGCTATGTGATCCACCTAAAGCAAATGATTCATTTAAGTAAATTTGGTGCTAGCTAAAACATTTATGGTTTTCAAAACCACAACGGTGCCAAGAAAATGAGGGTGATTGAGATGACATATCAAGCTCAGAAAAGTCTACAAACAAACATAAATGATGATTGGTTAATCTGGGGTATTTTTTTCTCATTTTCCTTTGTAATTCTGGCTATGTGTACCTAAGACAGTTATAAATAGTCATGCCTATTTCAATTCTCCTTTTAGAGTGTGTACCAATATATTGTATAAACATGAGTTGTTGAAGCCATTTAGTGCTCCACCAAAGTAGCAGGGCATTAGGTTCTCATTCATTCATCTGAAAACAATTAGGAGAAAATGCCACTTATCTTAAATAGTATTTGTCAGATTTTTTTCATCAAACTTGGTAAATACATATCTTCTGACATTTTGATGTATAATCATCAGTCTAGGGTAAACCTAAGTGACTGGGCTTTGGCCCGTGAATAGCTTTTGTTGCTATGTGACATTAAAATGTTGTGTTGTTTTTTTTTTTTAAGATATAATGAATATTCAAAATTGGAGTTACTCTCCATTGTACCCAGAGTAGGTCAAGTGCCATAAGATCAAGAGAATACTTAGTATGCAATCCAGAGGTTTTAGAAGTGTTTCTGAATTTAATTTTTCATATGGTGTATGCTTTGGAACTTCTGCCAATGAGAAGTGTAAATTCAGTGTCAATTTTCATTTGAATGGACAGCTAGTCAAAATGGAGATATTTGAATTGTCTTTACAGATTCATTGCATTCATAAGTAGTAGTAGGCATTCACCTTTGTTTCTCTGAAAACTTCCTTTAAACTTATTTCCTTCAGTATTAGTTTTTTCCATTCCCTATCTTTATGTGCCGTGCAGTCCAGGTGTTAAGTAACACTCCGTGCTACCCCCTGAAGAAGAGCATCCTTTCATTCAGTGATGATGCCACATGGAACATGATTAGAATTGCTGATTATAAGTTTTTTACTTTCAAAATTTAGGAAAATTTGCTAATATCTCTACAGTGGCTTCATCTTTGAAAGAGATCTAGGAGACGAGTTTGTAGTATTGCCTTACAGTGATTTTTGTCGCCGACAAGTATTTTGTGTAGTTGTAGATTCTTGATTCAATGATTTGCCTGTAATTTGCTAGACTAACCTGTGGAAATGTGAAGATCTGGGTTTTGACTTGCTTGTTCATCTACTTTAGTCTTCAAACAAATACTTTAATAACCTAAGTCATATTTAAAATGATGTTTATTGAAACTAAGTGGACAGATGGATACAAATTATTTTATTAGATCTCTCTTTCTGTAGGGGAAAGAAATAGTAGTTGAAGTAACAGGAATGGAGGTGGAATCGAGGAAATGGCAGGATTGTAGTTATAGCTTGTTACCATGTTTTGTTGGGTTTTGAGGGAGGTGATGGGGTTGGTGGTTTTAACTGTTTTCTTGTGACTCTGAGATCCTCAAATTGCCTGCAGGAGAAGGGCTTCTAGGAGTCACCAACCAACCAGAAATTCTTGCTGATGGAATGTGAACTGTGGGATAAATGTCAAAACAAAGCATCCATTGATTTCCACTCCCTCCTCAAGCTCTCTCTAGCCAGCTGAACCCTATGCTTGAGGATCTTTTGTTCTTTAGGTGCGACATTACGACCTTCTCCCCAAGGCAACCTTCCTTCTAGTGACTCTTGCCCACTGCTCGTAAGGAACACAGTTATAAAAGATAGGACATAAGCACAAATTTTGCTGTGTTGAGGATGATTACCCAGAAGAACTGCATATTCAGGGATTTCAGGACTCTTTGCCTAATTTAACTCACACAGTGGCTATTTCATTACAAATCTATCTGAAATTGGTGACTGCAAGAGAGGCTACCCATATTTTGGAATATTTTGTATAAGTTTTGTGAGAAGAAGGCATTTTTGCGTGTCCCCACGTAAGGATACAGGGCTCCTCTGAGTAAAGGTAAGCATGAAATTAGCATAATAATGAAGAGAAGTAAAGTTTCGAGGGCCTGATCCTACTTTCCCAACTCATTTGAAACAAGAGGTGAACTCAAAGTCTTTGTTTTAATAAAAACTATAACAATAATGAGAGCTCCAGATTTTCTAAAAAATAAGAAGGTCTGAAGTCTGACCTCAGGTCTAAATTGTGATTCTAATGTTAATCATTGTGAGACATAGCTTCACACCTCATAAATCTGGTCCGCCTGTTTCTACTATCCAGGGCAATATTTAAATAAAGAGCAGTTTCACAAAGACATGAATCACTATAGATTCCCTTTTTTTTGCACTTTTTCAAATTATGTTGCTGCTTTATACAAACCACCTTTCATAAGCTGTCTGCCAGAAAGCTCTAAAAATAATAGCACAGACGCTTGCAACAACAAATTGGCTACCTCACTTTCAGTGAATCGAATGTTCAAATGAAAAGGTTTTTGCTTCCAAGTATTTGAGGCATACCTTGAATATGTTACCAGGCTCAGATGCACTGGTTGTAAAAATAAAATGAAAGATAAAGAAGTTGTTTACATTTGTAGTGATTTCCATTTTTTTTTTTAATAAGATGTATTGAAATGAAGGGTGAAAAGAAATGGTTTGGCATGGCTAGTAACTGCCCAAAGACGCGGCTTAAAAAAAAAGTCTGTAGTTGTTTTTTATCTCAAAATTGTTCTTTCTACATCACCTGTATGGATGCATGCCCATGTGTACATGTACTTGTGTTGTCTGTCTCGCATTTGAAGGGTTTGGGTTCACCCTGTATCCAGAAGTGAGCAAAAAGTGGTGTGGAAAGAGCAGAGCTCCTCTGTGCATACCTGGGCAAGGACAGAGTTCCTACCTGGCTGCTTCCTATCAGCTGGAGCATCTCTAATAGGATCAGAGCAGCACCACCTTCCTATGATTTGCAGATAGCTCTAGCTGCTTTCTTTGTGGCTGAGAAGGAATAGTTCCTTCTTTGTTGTGTTTTCAAAACTAGACTAAATTTTGGGGGGTTCAGATATTTGAGGAAATTATGTGATCTCTGCTTATGTGGCCCTGTATTTACTACTTGTGTGAACAAGTAATACTGCCAAGGTCAATGAAAACACCTGTGAATATTCTCATGGATGCAATTGTTGTGCACTGTTGCCTATAAAGAATTCAAAACGCCCCCCATAAACACCTCATCGTAGTACTATTTTTGTGGTTTTTGTCCAAACCTAGGAAAACGCTTAAGCACATGTAGCTTTTTTTACTCATGGCTACTACATTCAGTTATCAAATGCCTTCAAGTGGGATATGATGACATACTTATGTATTCATGAGATCATTTCTCATAAGCTGTTCACGTATGGTGTTTGCAAGCCACGCAGCCTGCTTTCCTCTGGGAACTAGAAAAAAGAGCAGCTGAGAACTGAGCAAAGCGATACAGCCTTTTTTTAAACATTCATTTCTAAAACTGAGTTTTTATAGTTTGCTTCAAACTTCCTGGGACAAGTTCTTCCCGCTCTTCATATCGTAAATGATAAAATGCAAATGTCAAACATTATTAGTTCTGTAGCATAAGTACTAATTTTTGGTTTTGCTAAGCAGTTTATATAGGAAAATCTGGAATGTTTCCAGTCATCTTCACTATCATTTAGTCCTTAAAACCCAGAACAGACATTTAAACTGAAAAACATTATATCTTGTGTGCAGATGCACATGCAGCACCATCAGAAGATGAATAGTTGTAGTCTTGAACTGGCATCTCTATAAAATAGACTCTGTATAATTAAATAAGAAAGCATTTTAAAAAAAAATTACATCTTGGGCACTCCTTTGTGAGTAAAGGAGTGAGCTGCAGAAGGAGAAAAGTCCACAAGTGATTAGCAGTTGATTTTCATGAGAAATTTCCGACACCTCTAATTTGATTTTTTTTTCTTTTCTTTAATGAATACTTTTCTCAGCGATGTTGTTTGTTGTTTAAGATACCTTCCAGCATCATTTTTAATGTCATTACAACATGCAGGCTCTGCAGTTTGGCGAACTTAAAATACTGAACGGCTCATAAAGAAGCTGTGGTTCTTATGGCACCACAGATAGCAGCTTCTGTATTAGATTTGTACAACTTTAATTCTGCCTTTTCTATATCTCAAGGCTGTTTCATGCAAATATTTAAGCGTAGGTATTCTCACAAACAAGCAGCCATAACATTTCGGTAACTTTGTTTTAAAAGAAAGACTTTTGAACATGCAGGAAATATTAGTACATCAAACAAAGTGAAAGACAAGGTAGTTAAACTTGTTGGTTTGTTTGCTGAAACTCTAAAGTAAATATACTGTAGCTAAAAGTGTTCCATTTTTATCTGCCTGCTGCAGTAATGGCTGTGTTACTTCAGGGCTTACACTTCAATAATTGATCAGGGTTTGTATAGCACCGGCTAAGAGCAAAAATAAGAGTGTTGCTTTGAACAAACTGCTGCAACGTTATAGCATTAGGCACAGAAACAAGATTCTGGAAATATAGATATATAAAAAACAGGAAAAAGATGGATAAGTTGGAGTGGTAAATACTGCTTCAGGCTAGAAAGTAATGAGAATTTTTCCATAGAGAGTTTTGACCTGCTATTCAAAAATTGTTTCTTGTCTTAATAAATCCTAAAAGTGTAATTTACTTGCAAAAGGGAAAGAACAAAGGCACCAAAATTCTTTTGATAACAACACTTGTTAAGGTTGATAAGTTGGGTTTCAAATGTGTGAAGAAAAATGTGTGACAGTTTGTTTTAAGGTGACAACCTAAGTGTTCAGATACTTCCATCTTGTGCTGTTTATAAAGCAGTACACTAGTAAATGCTTTACACATGTATATTAGAAGTGGAAACAATAGAAAACATATCTTCCCATCAAATATTGCAAAAGCTTTAGTATCTCTTTATAAATTTACAAAATCATTGGTATTATTTATCTATTAAATTAAGATTATTTTGGAACATGATCAGTATAAATCAAAATTACATGTATTAATACTTCTTTCTTTTTGGCAAGAAATTATTTCAGCCTTAATTTTGACAATATTTTCTATCATTTTCAAGGTTTTATATTGCCTTCTGCAGGTATGGCTTTACTACTAAATACAAGAAACATAGCATATTTACTATGCTGCTAAAAATTAGTGTTGAATTGATAAAGTGTGAGAATTCTCAATAAAAGATGAAAATGCCGCCTTTAATCTGTTCTTCACAGAGCAGGTTCCTCCCAAGTGGATAATTTTGAATAGCAAAGGTGTCATAATGTCTTTTAACTTTATGGATTTGTCAAATATTTTAACTTTTATGGCTTAATGATAGGAAATGTAATTTGTATATGATTCAGTACGGTTATCTCAAACTAAGTGTGCATCAGTATACACAAAGGAAACCAGGGATGCAACTGTATTTGAGGGCACTTCATGTTTAACTACCTAATATAACAGTTGAAGTCTGCAGGTTATTTTCAAATGTACTCATGAATAAATATTACTGTGTTTGATTACTACAGCAACCTAAAGTTTCTCAAAGAATCAGAAAAAGAGCTTGATAGTTACAGCCTTCTCCTCCTCCGTTCGTATATAGAGCAGTAAATGAAAAAGTATTAGCTGGTTTCCAAACAGTGTAGGCAGGGTTGCGTGACATATGGTAGTTTGTTGTTGTTGAGTACTTCACAATATTACATGGATGTTGGTCTCCAATACACGACATTTTTATATCAGAAAAAAGAGTATTCTTCATGAACCTCTTGCTGTCTGACCATGGTAATTCCTAGGTACCACATCTCATTATTACTATTTTCAGGCAGCGGTGCTTTCTGCTGAAGTCCCTTGTGCACTAAAAACAAAGCACAAAACCAAACAAAACCTTCTCTGGTGTTGTTTTGAAGTGACGCCACTTCAGTGGCATTTAGCAGAAAACCTGCTCAGATGGCAGAGAAGTTGCTCCAGCGGAATTTGATAAAAAGCCAATTGCATGGTATTAAGCCACATTCCTATTGAGAATTTGTATTGACAATGTATTGCTTCTTGAAAGAAATATTACTTGAAAAAGTAATGAGAAAAACATGATGTTATTGTTCGGATTTTAATTAATGCCACCTTCCACCATTTTAATCCAACTGTTTTAGTTTTGTTTGCTCCATGTACATCTAAAGAGACATGAAGTCTAAAAATGTCAGTGATATAAAAGATAGACTTCCTATAAAACCCAGCAAATGGATTCCTGTTCTGGAGAACCATGGTGTATCTTGTCAGATCTGCTACTGTGGGACTACAAAGCATGATGACACCCCCACGTTGTGTATATGGCTATAAATAATTAAGAGCTCCTATGGAAATCCATATTTGACTCAACTGTGGCTTTAAAACCACTTGAAGTTTGAGATATGCAAGGGTAAGATCTATTTTTTCCCATTTCTGTTCCTATTTCAAGTTGTCTCTAACAACAACGGGGCTAAAATTAAGAGGAATGGAGGGAAAAATATTACTTGCTTTTGCAGAAGGCAATGCTTGAGATTTTACTTTTAGGTTTGATGGGCTCTGCTTCTGTCCCTAGAGCTCAACTGAGCCACCACTGGCGTGGTCAGAAATTATAACAGCAGCAGGTTTACATCATAAGAATCTTCTCCTTCAAGAAAAGGATACTTCAGTATTTGTGGACAAGAGTAAAGCTTGGAAATGTAAATAGATCTAACGGCCTGTGTCCAATACCACACTGCCTCCATTAACAGGTGGCCTCGGAAGAGAAAAAAGAGCCATCACTAGAGCCAGTGAGAACAATCTTGTGACACTGCCAGAGCAGGAGTGATTTAAGTCCTCTGTGTGGGATGCAAAGAGGGGGAGAAACTGGACCTCTTGGTAGAGTGCAAGACTGTGTTAGGTTGTAACAGAAGGAGGAGCTGATTTTTGGAAGAAGTCAGCCCTGATCTGCTAAGAATAGTGTATTAGACCTAGGAGATATGCAGGTCTGAGATTCTTCATCTCCTTTTGAAATTGTTCTGATAGCAGTGAAATTATAATAATGTTGCAATTAAATTATTCTTAATAGGTGTCTAAATTGCTTATCATTGAGCACTGGAAGGGGTAAATCGGTGGCATTTATTAACACTGCTTTCTTAGCTTCGTGCATTTGGGCAAAAAATGCTTTATGGGTTGATGTTGGTTTCACGTTTTCTAAATTCTTACCACAAGCAGAAATGCTTGTCTTGAAAAACAAAAGCAGTTTATTATCTTCATTGCAAAAGAAAATTCAAAAATATAGTTCTAGGTTGCAGTTTGTCTGAATTTGAGCCATAGATGCTATCTTGAGCAAAGATTCACTGTTTACAATTGTTATTATCAGACCTCCTCAAGGCTGTACTATTGTGTTAAGCTGTAATAGGTTTTTGAGTAACTTTTTTTTCTTCTAAACAATATAACATTTAAGAACTACATACAAATCAGACATGGTGCTTGAGCGTTTTTGACATATTTTGCCTCTGAGACCAGCCTTCTCCTAGAAGACAAAGAAATAAAACTTTTGATTTCATGTGGAAAGCGGTTAAACAAAGGAATATCTAGCAATTGGGCTATATTTTTCCAACCCACTCTTAAAATGTAAGACTAAAATTCATCAATAACCCTGAAAATGTCCATAGGAGATGTTCTTTGCTATGATCCGTCAATATTGTAAAGCGCAAGGAGCAGCTGGCAAATGTTGTAAGTTGTAAGTAATGGTTTTAAGTGGACTGCCTTAGAATGATATGCAATAAGCTATCAATTAAAAAAGGTAACCTGATCAATTGATGGTCTTCTCCAAGCATCGCAGTAGTTACCAAAGCCAAATTTTCTTGCATAGGGGAAAACCTTTTGTCATAGCAACACATTCACACAAGTAATAGCTGCATGTATAACACGGGAAATAAAACTAAACAAAATGACTGTTATTAATATGTGGGTTTTATCCGATAGTAACAGATGAAATATGCCAGGCGCTTCCAGGATACACATCTAGAGCCCAGGGACTTTCTTTGCCCTGAGTAATTGCCGTGTGAAGAGAGCTATATATGTAAAGGAAGACAAAGGAGGAACTTGTACAATTAAAGACATCAGTCTTCTTAGCTGTGTACTTTTTCTGGTTTGTTTTTTTAAACCCTTTATTCTGGGGATAAACGTAAAGTTTAGGGAAAGGACACAGGGAAGCTTATTAACAGAAAGAAAATAGAAGGGACGTGGAAGATAAGGGAGAAAAGAAAGGATTAAGGGAGGGACAGCTGAAAAGGAAAGAAAGGGGAGCAAGAAGAGTGCTTTGTATAGCCTCTCAGCCCTTGCTGTACAGTAACCCATGGAAGAGGTTCAGATGCACAGTTACGTACTCTTATTCCTCACAAGTAAGACACCCTTTGTAGCACGTAAATATTGAAGATTTCCTCCTTCAACCTAGTTAGTATCGCTAGGACTAAGAGCTGACATATATGTAGAGGCAAGTTAAGAGGGAAAAGCTGGGAACAACTGCCTGTCTATATGAGCGGAGAAGTTGGGAAGATTGAGGGGGGAATTGGTCCTGGTTCTTCTGGATGTGGAGGAGACTGTGCAGGCGTGAGAACTCTGTACGGTGCATCGATAGAGCATCTCTGGGCTAGGGGTTTTTACTACAATAAAAGCAGTAGAAAATAAGACAAAGCCCCAGTTATTTTAAAATGTCATTGTGGTTTGAAAAAGGCACTCAGAAGTTAGGGAATATCAGAACTGCACCAATTTAAATAAGCACTGCCCACACATATGTGTATCATGATAGAGCCTTCAGTGATGCAATCACACTCTGCTTTTTTTTTCAGAAAACTGTAAGATCCTTCATTAAACAGAAGACAGTCTTTGACTTAAATCAGAGATTTGACTGTTTCTTCTGTATTCTGAAAGTACATGAGGAATTAGTAAAGGAACTGCATGAAAAAAGTTGAGATATGGAAAGGAGAGGCGAGTGGAGTCTTCCTCACAGGACTCACATCAACGCTTCCCATCCCTAATTCCTGCTTTTGTCTTTATGGTTTCTCACTGCTGATGTGCTCTTCATTTGCTGAAGGTTTGACTTGAGACCCCGGGAAGCTTCTGAACAGCTTCTGGCTGTTCAACTCTCTACCTGAAATCAGGGTGAGATCTACATCTGACCCAATAAAGTACCATGTAACGCTATTCTGAAAAAAAAAAATCCAGCTTCTGAATTTTTTTAGTTGATGCACCAAATTTGTAGATACTTCTGATCTTAATCTCTTTGTTCCTGAAATTTCCCATTGTGGAGATTTTAACTGAGAGAATGACACCTTCTTATTTCCGATGGGTCTTGTAAAATGAATTAAGAATGAGAACACTCAAGTTCTGCTCTGTCAGTGCTGCAGAAAAAAACCATACAAATACCTTTATAATTCAGAGTAGGACCTAAAAACTGTGGAATAATTAAGGAGAGAGAAGTAGAGAAAAAATTAAACACTGGATAGTGTTGCAACAAACCAATCCTGTTCTCTGAGTAAGGCAGGAGCCTATGGAAAATGTGTGTACGTGGTCACGTGATGAAAGACCAGCAGAATATACACATGCATGTGGGGAATGGCTAATGATCACAGTCCTTGTGCAAACTTCAAAATAATTTGCTTTCCAAACTTCATAATATTTATAATAGTTTGCATATATATCTATAACATGTATGATGGTATCATTTGTGTGCTATTTAACATTACTTGCACATGTACGCCTGAGTATTCTGCGGTAAGGATTCTTCCGATTTTTATAAAAATCTGTTTAACCTCTGTCTATTCTAAATGGTTTGCTTTGAGGATGTTTTTGGAAAGCGGCAGGCATCTCTGAAGTTGCATCTGTGCATGCACTTGTTTTAAGAGACATTAAAAACTAATGCAAAATGTCACAGGAACTATTTTCAAACAGCCATCAAATGCGCTGAAGCAATTCACGGTTTACATTACTGCTTCATACCTTCGTTCTGCGCACGAGCAGCTACATCCGTTCATCTGCTGTAGTGCAAATCCTACAGAAATCTTAAATTTAGGAAGTCATTGTATTTAAAAGAAGATAAAATATTATTAATCCATATTTGGTGTAAGAGGGGCAGTAACATGGAATGCTAATGTCGCCTCTATATTTTGAAATTTTGGGGCTTAGCACCAAAACTAACCTATTCTGCCTCAAATATTGTTTTGCTTTGCTGCTTTGTTATTTCTTCCTCCCTCCGAGGCTGACCTTCTCTCTTTATTTGTATAAATAATTGAGAATGCAATTATTTATGGCTGCACATAAGGATTCTAGATGTCTAACTATCTATCTGTGCCCACAGATCAGATAGTTTGTTATCTATATCACTATTTGCACCTGCAAGTCATTGTGCTTGGAAATTATCTCCTCGTCTAATTGTGTGCACAGAGGTTGGATCAGAGCTGCTTTAAAAAGAAAAGTAAAGTGAGTGTGCAGATACATCACATCCACAATTCAAAGATTTTTGTCTTTGATAGAGTAATTCCTAGATTTATAAAATACCTGCTGGCATTTAAAATACTTTGACCTGAACGCCTTCGCTATTCTTCCAGGTTTGCGTGTAAGAGCCGGTGGTTGGGTGTAAGCACTGAGTAGCCCTTCATGTCTCTGTGCTGGATTGGATCGTGTATGTGATGTGTAATTTGAGTATTTGCCCCCATTGTGCTGCTTTTGAGGAAAGCAACACAAAGGCTGAACGAGACCCTCTTAAAAGTGAGTGCATTTACTATACAAGACACTTCTTTGAGCACCGACTCTTGTCCCGGTGTTTCCTCTTGCTTAAACCTCAGCGCTCTATCTTGGGCATTTTCCTTTTGAATCATAATTGTGCAATCTGTTTCCCATTTTAGCATAAAAATCTTCTCAAAATGGAGCAGGCTAACTTTAAACAAGCTACATTTTTCATGAATCAGGTTGTAAAGTTCACTGCCAGAGAGGAGGCATGTCCTTGTAAAATTCTGCGTGGGGAAAAAAAAAAAAAGGTTATCTAAAGATGGATGGTATGATACATCAGGCTGACAATTACATTTCTCTGTAAACATAAAAGGCTTAGACAACCTGGTCTCAACTGTTCAAAATACTTTTGAATAGCCAACAAGAAATGGTGTTTACCATTTCACGGATGCTACGGATACTTTATTGTCTGAGCAGCTTCCATGCACTCCAATAAATTTAAATTGGGTATTTGCTGTCCAAATTGACAGTGGGTGATTAAGCCAAAAATAAGAGCATTCGCCTTTAAATTTTAGCTGTGGCACAGTGTTATATTCCCAGCATTATGTTACGTTGCATCACGGCAGTCACCACAGACCAAAATTTTGATGGATATAAAGCAGATCAAAAGGGTATAGTGATTTTGAAGTCCATGACAATAGATGCTTCAATATTTGTACATCTCTACTAAGGAGACTTGCATTATTTTGTCAGTTTGTTTCATTTTAGGGGTATTCAGAAATGATATTTGTTCTTTGATATAACCCTTAAATTGTACAATTTAAAAAAACTGACTGAAAAAGATAAATTAAATGGGTAGAAATATTTTCAAATCAAAGAACAACTGACATATATAAAAATGATGTATGTTTCTTACATAGTCCACAGGGAGAATTCTGCAGGCTTGCTATGATCTCTACAATTTGCCTCCGGGCAAACGAGGCTTTGGGATATTCTATTATCCCTTTGGTCTGTTTATCATGGAAACTGATGTACAAATCGAAGGTTCTTTTGGACCTTTCCTTTCTGCTTCCTCGACCTGCTAAGAATGAACTTATCACCTGTCCTCACCTTCAGCAAAGTGCTTTGGGGAAGGTTCAGTGACCAATAATCAATTATTATTGAGAAGCAATCAATTGCTAATCTCCATAATTATGCACATCTAAACACTATGAACAAGAAAGAGAAACAAAGCTGCACTCCAAGCATTGCCTTGTTAGCAGTATTTTGTTAACACAGGCTCTAAAAAAAGCTGCCGCAGCTGGTAGCACAAATGTGTTTCCAGTATTCAGGCCATCAACGTGATTCGTCGCTAAATGTATAGAATCAGCTTCTTGCTAAAAACTACAATTACAGGTGATATACAGATTGAAATCACAGGGCTGGTTTGTCGAAGAAAATTGTCCTAATGATGGGTTTTCGGATGGGGAATGCAGCTCTTTTCTTCCTCTGTGATGGGTACTGAAGGCAGCTGCACCTGCCTCTGTGCTGTATTCTGCCGCACTTAATGATATCTGATGATATCATTAGGCAAAGTGTTCATAAACAGATGTTGAGCCTGTGCCTAAATGCTGTCAGATGAGCGGTTGCTGGCCTGAAACAGTATTATTTATATAGAACATTTACGTTTGTTATGTTAATAACCCCACTATTAGCTCTCTGGATGTTGCGATAGGAATGTAAATGTAGTTAATATGAATAACAACCTCTTTACTCTTTGTGCTGCAGTTGAGTATAACTTTTAGGCTTTTAGAGAGAAACAAAGATCCCCCCACCAAGTCCTTTTGACTTCATGATTTTTTTTGGCACCATTCGAAATTTTGATCAGCAGATAAATGGTAAGAATCTGTAAGACAGATGTTAAAGACTGGAATTTGTTTCTCTTAACACTTCATGTTTTGAAGAAATTCTTGTATTTTTGTGTTTTCTGGTAATTCCTGGACCCAGTTCATTACCCTAATATGTCAGAGTTTTGATTGTAGACACTAAATTGACAAACACTCATTAAAAATAAAAATATAAAGTACTATAGCGACTAGAATTATGAACTGTATTTCTAAAGATTATATTCTCTGTTTAATTTATTTCACAACAATAACTGAATATTGGGGAGACCACTCAATATTCATCTTTTTTTTGCTTAATGTTTCAGGCTGGTGTTATTCTAGCGGTGCTTGAAATACTGCTTTACAATTGCTGAGGGTTTATTTAGCCAAAGTTGCATTTTATACCTCATAGTTAATTCATGTAGAGTAAGTTATGTAAATTTTGACAGTCATCAAAATGTGCAGTGTTTCTCTAAAATACAGCTTACTAGCGGTCGCTCCGTTATAAAAATATCATTGGTGCCTTTATAATTTTATTTCATATTTTAACTCTTTCTGAATACGATTTGGGAGCAGAGGTGCATGCTGCAAATGGATTTTTTTGTTTGTTTCTATAGCAGATGATGACGGTATTTCTGCTTTTACATGTATAAAGTATTATTAACTGATGTGTTGCTATAACCATGATCAGAACTACGGTAAACTGTTATCTTCGTTGTGTGTATTAATGCTTTTATAGTCCTCTGTGTGGATGAAAATGTTAGACATCTATGTGGGAGCATGCCTGTAGCATAAGGAAAGATATTATTCTTTTTTTTTTTTCCTCCTTATGTGGTTTTGTTCACTTACCTTTACAATTTGTGGTCTTCTGCTGTGTAAGTCTCCTCAGATGAGTAGCCTGCTTCATTTTACATTGAAACATTAATTTAGGGGGCAAATAAATGTTTGGTGTCTCCTGTAAGAAGAAACAAGATAGGAAGTTCCAGTGTTCAGCTATCCAAGAGGAAAATGAGAGGGCCAACTAGACCCTTGGAAGGGAATATGAAAGCACCCTATTAAGGGAATTGGATGCTTGAGAAGGGAAAAAAGGATGTCTGAGGTTGAACACAAGAAAAGACACAAGGATTTACAAAGTGTTCTTGAAGAAGAAACCCGTAGCCTTTGTCAGGTAGTAACCCTGATGCCTCCAGCGGCATTTAACCATCCATGTTTCCCTCTCAGGTGGAAGTAAACCCTGGTGTAACTAAAACATTCCAAAGCCTTAGCGCAAGGGGACTTTGAGTGAGTGAAGGTTTACGATTTGGAAATTTTGGTTTTTGTTTTCCAGAGAAATAGGCAGAGAAATGTCAGAAACTTGTTGTGGACATTGGGTCTCAGCTGCGCTTGAAGGAATTAACCTACAATTGTAAGGAGCATGGGAGAGGTTGTGGGATGGGAAAAGCAGTGCTGTACTGCTTGGGATTTTTTTTTAGCTGAAAGCTTCTTTGTCCCAGTGCATAATGCGTTGGCCATCTATGCATTCATTAAGTTTATTTTTGTTAGGCTGACCATAGAGCATGTCTAAGACATGTTTTTTTTCTTTTGGGGCCTGAAGTGTGTGCACACAACTAGAAGGAGAGAATATTTCTATAGCTCCATCTGGTCTCATCTACTGTTGTTCTGGTACATATTCTATTGTAATCAGTGGGAATCAAGTGAATATTAAGGCTAAAGAATCACATCATGAAAGAAAGATAAATTTTGTATAATAGACCCATTACAATTTGTGAGTAATCAGCCTTTCAAGAAGAGACTTCAGAAAGCACAATGCAGATTCATTGCTATTTCTCCTTAAATATTTATTATATGTTGCATTATTAGGTTATCTGATATTAGAAAAGAATAAAGAAAAATGGCAAAACAGGATATTAAAATTCTTAGTTTTTATCTCCTTTCTTTTACTGAATGTTATTTATAGATAGATCTAAAAGAGACAGAAAATGTAGATATCACTGGGCTTTAAACAGTTTAAAAATCTGGAATTGGATCCGAACTTTGTCACTTTGGCCCAATTGCAAATAAAAAATAGGAATCAGTAAACCATTTTATGTAAAATTGGTTTAATTGTGCTAAAATTCATGTGGATTTGCTTGCTTTGAAGAGGTGCTTTTTGTACAGACCTCCAGTGTCTGATGGCCTGAAGGAAAGCTGTCTAATCGAAGACAGAAAAGTGTAATGCTGGCGTACATTAGTGGTGATGTTAACATATCACACTATCAGTTCATGTTGTGATGAGAACTGTTATAAGTGCTTGGCAGAAATCACAGGTTACATCACAAAACATGCAAGACCAGAAAGGTCATCATTTTAGTTATCAATAATATACACTCTTCTGAATTTTAGTTTTACAGCCTTCAGACACCCCCCTAGGTATAAGGATATTTCTGGCTTGATTTTTTGTTTGGTTCCTTCTTCGTAGTATACTGGTTATTGCACGGCACTATTTATAATATCCGTCGACAGTAAGAGATTTCTTTGTTTCATATATCATTGCTGGTTCCTACAAAAGGTGACATAACTTCTTCTATTTCTCAATAAATGTTTGTTCTACTTTTGTTTGCTGAGGTGTTGGCATTCAGTAAGGTTAGGTGTCTAAAATAAAACCTATAGGTTAAAAAAGTCTTCAGTACCTTGGGCCAAATACTATGATTTTACACTGATCAAAAAAAAAAAATGGAGCAGATCCTCTTTAGCCAGTCCATCAAGGAAATGATGGATTGGCTTTCACTCACTGGTATAATTGAAGGGTCATCAGATTATTAATGGGGTAGACCTTCTTTCATAGGAAATAATGTGGGCTTTGTCATTTTTTGTTACGTGGATTTTGCTGTATATTAGCAAAGTATTTAGGTAAACTTCTACTGACATACCTGTAGCAACAGTGTTTTGCCACAGAAAGCAATAAGATAGTGCTAAGCTAAAGACAAAAAGAACAATGGTGGCTCCTACCTGGATGAGCCCAATTTTCGTCTCCTCCTTCCACTCAAGAAGCCATGAATTGTAAAAATCTTATTTTTTAAATGGTATCATATTATACATAGGAACACAGCTAAGATCCTTACTTCAGCAGGTAAGGGTTTAACCCCAGTAAACAGGAATAAAGTTAGTTCTTAGATGAAATCTGCTCAGAAATTAAAAGAGCCTGGGTCTCCATGCGGTACAAATTACTTCACAGTAACGGGCCACAGGAGGCTGTAGCCTCCTTAGCTCAGTGCTGGACCCGCTGTGAGGGGGAATTCATGCATAAAAGCTAGAAAGTAAGAAATAATGTTTCCTATTACTTTTTTTTTTGTTGTTGTTTACTCTCTACCTGCAACTTGCTAGGAAAGGAGTAGGCAGAGCTATTTGTCTTATACCAGTTGCACAAATATTTTTCTTTATTGTGGCTGATGCAGGGAAGTCGAGCTTAGTGCAGATAAGCTAGAGGTAGTAAAATAAAATGGAGGGTAGATGAAGACTTAAGAACAGTTAGATAATCTATACATTTCTCTGTAAGGTCACCAGGACTTAGTTTTGCAAAGCCTGTTTGTGGCCCTACAGTAGCTATGTGGTGGCAACCTCTTATGAGGTGTGGTGATTGTTTGAGCACTGGGCAAACTGCTGCCCAACTGTGGCATGGTTATGGCAAGAATTGAGGCAAAAAAAAAAAGAGTGTAATAGACTTGTGGAGGCTTGAAATAAAAAAGATCTGTTTATAGCATTGCATCTGCTGGAAGTCGTGGACGTGTCTTTGCTGCTCTGCATGGATCTTGGAAGATACAGCCCTGTGATGGACTGTCTGTGTTTAAAGATCTACGTGTTTCAGGACCTGCAGGGCTCATTCTACAATATCTCTGTGCACTTTCTTTCTGCAGCCTTTACAGTTAAGCAGTGGAACTTGATTTTTTACTAAACCAACTAACGCACAGTGAAATATCCTCTTCTCTGTGTGTTGATTGTTGTGCAGATTAACAGTACAACCCGCTGCCTGGGTGTTTCTGGGTTACTCGTTAAGATAAAACTAGAATAAAGGCAAACAGCGTATTTTTCAAGAAAAGTACAAAACCCAGCCTAGTTGTATTTGAGTTACTAGGAAAGCAATGACAACTCAGACTCATGGAGTTCAGTGGCCACAAATGGTGTGGGACACTTTCGATTCCTGAGTTGCCTACACATTTCTTCTCAGGTCTTGCATTTATTTCAGTGCTTCCTAAGGCTGTGAAGACTGTCATTCTAACAGGTTAATGATTGTTCCACAGCTCTTCCAATTAAAATGTAAAATTTCCAAGGACTCCATGTGTTTATGTCAATATATACATGTGCACTTTATCAGAAGTTAACTGAATGCTATATATCCATATTTAGATGTTGAGCTTTGGCACTGAAAAAATTCACTGCACAGAAGAAATAATAACATTTTTCAAGAAGGTCATAAGATATTCCCACTTTCATCTCTTTTGTTTTCTCTTAATTTATTTTGAAATGCCGTGTTTTATTCAAATAGACAGAGATTCTACTGTAAGCTTGGGTGCCATATGTACAGTTTCTAAAAGGCTCTCTGCTCCTGATTGATTTCTACAGTATTCTATTATAATAAATTTTTTGTAGGTGTGGGGGGAGAGGATTTCAGAGATATAGCCACTAATAAATTCTCCACCACCTGTTCCTGAGTTGAAAACTTACTTCTGTTTCTGTTTTGTTCAGATTTTGTGGTCCAATATTAAAGCAGGCCTTTAAATAAGATGACTTCAGAAAAATATTTGAAAACACTAGATGAATCATTATTTTCTGTTGTGAACAGAGTGGATTTTTTTTTAGTTAAAATATTAAAACGTGGGCCCATCAGTGGAGGGTATGTAGCATTTACTTAGATCTTTTGAGCACACAGCTGGTCATGTCTGATAATGGGATACTTAGCAAGAAAGTGATCTTTAGCAAGGTAGATTAAGGTAGACTATGATGTTTTCATATTTAAATGTCCTCAGCGTCTCTTCAATTTTGGATAATACAAGGAATAAGTAAAAATATGGAGTTTCTGTTTTTTATTTAACCTTAAATAAGACAATATCTTGTCACTCCTTCTTACTGCCTAATTTTCTGTGAAACAGACTATGTAGGATATGGCTTTCATGTCATTGTCCTAAAACAGGGAGGGATCATTTGAGCACTAGGATCTGTGTACAAAATCAGCAGACCAATTTCTCTGGAGAAAGGTGGGTTTTTTTGGGTCCAGGTAGAAAAAGATTGCAGAGCAATTGTGGATTCAGATAGCAATTTCATTCCTGTTTTGCCTCTCCAACTCACAAATTATTAAAGACATTGGCAAGCAAAGGACTGAAGGAGTTCTTAGCCTATAACTATCCTGTTTATATAGTTTTAGCTTTTCCATAAATGCTTATTTATACATCTAGACCTGAATAGCCCATCTCTTATACTTGAATAATTTGCAGACAATATTTTCGACAACTCCCAACAATTCTACTCTTATTAACATGAGGTTCATTCACCACTGAGAACACATAAATAAGAGATTTGATCTCCTTCACTGTTTTTGTCAGGGTATCAGGGTTTTGGTTTGTTTTTTTTTTTTTTTTATTTGGAGAGGGAGTTGGTTGGTTGGTTTTTTAGGATAATTTTAAAGAGAAGATATGTAGGCTTATGGGTTTCATCTAACAATAAGGGAGGTTTGATAGCTAAATGCAGATGCTTATGTTCTACAGACATAATTTTAGCAAAGGGTTCTCAGTTTTTGTGCGTTGCAACTAATTTCTATAATTAATGAAAGTGAAATTGTAGACAATGAATTAATAACTACGGATATAAAGCAATAGATCATGGGCTTTTGCTTACTACAACTGTACCGGTCTTTAAAAGATGGTTATGTGAGTAATAACATTGAAATATATTTCTTCACTGCTTTAGAAATAAGAAAACCAAACGATTACAGTAGATTAAAGATGGCAAATGAAGTTCTGTGTGGTTAAACTGAAGTGATGTACCCATCTGTCTCGTCAGTATTTCCCTCAAACAAAAATAACTGTTTTGTCTGACCTGCTGGAGAATATGTCAACCCATTTAAAGTCCTCCAGGCCTGATTGCTTAGCTGTGTCCCACCAGAAGTTATACTTCTCTGTAGTTCAAAACACAGAGAATTCAATACAAGTCTGAATTTCTGTACACTAAAAGGTAGAGCTGGAGGGCGAGAAAGCTCTGTGCAAGATAGGCAGAGTGTTAGACTCACCACCTCCCCTGACCCCTTGGTTTGTCTTTACCCTCCTACAACACACGAGAAACAGCACAGAATGCAGAGCAGCAAGAAATCGCCATCCCCAAAATGTACTAGCGATGTGATAATGTTGGCAATATGAGCTATATCATCAGCTGATGTAAATCAACGTAGCTGTAAAAGAATTTATAATCCTTTATAGCAGTTGAAGATCCAGCCAACCGTTTAGGAAAGAAAATGCCCAGATTTTTTGTAGACATTGGGGAAAATAGAGAGGCACTCCAGGTGGGGAATGAAAATGTGATGGTGGGGAATAAAGGAGTAATACCAGGTAGACCAGCAAAGAAAATAGGGCTCCACTGGCTCAGTAATCCTTGAATCTTATGGCACCGGTTTAATGAGATCTCTTCATCTTGAAATTAAAGTACAAGGAGTTTTTTTACAGAGAACAGTATTCAATAACAAAATATTAAATGATAAACACAGATTGCATAAAATCAGATGGGCCATTTTAAGAAAAAGCATTTTAGCTCATCATGATATGTAGCACCTTATTTAAATTAGGAGGTGTTAATTCTTAGCTTGAATAATATATTAATATAATATGTAAAGTGAATGGCATTGTTAATCACAGTCGCGCCTGGAACGACTTTGCTTCTGTGCACTGAATGTTAATTTTGCAAAACATTAATTTCAAAGATTTTGCAGCAGTGCTTTTGTAATTAAATATTAATGTCACATGTTATTGCAGTAGCATGTTTATGAAAGCCGGCAACACTTCAAGTCAACTCATTTGTTTTTATATTTATTCTTGTACATCTGCAATCCCTTCCATTTCACAATTTCAAAGTGAAGGCCATTTTGAATAGTCAATATGTGAACATTTTTCATTGTAAGCGTTTTTTAACATCCAACAGGGTAAATATTTAATGTTGTGTTTTTAGCTGGTATAATTTTTCACAAAATTGGCTATAACTTTTAACAACTCAAAGGTACCTAAACTGTCTACATTTTTGGCGTAAGTGATCTGAAAATAATATAGCAATAAACATGATGAAGCTGTGAAAAAACACTTAAAAAATTAGAAGCTTTTTTCAGAAAGTTTGACTTTCGGAAGTTGTGATTTCACAGCCAAGTGTATTCTATTGTCATTTTATTACCCGTCCTGTTGTGACTTTATATTCACGTGAGTAATTTCAGCAAGCACAGGATTGACTTTCGAATAACTTTTTGAAGTCATGGGTTTGCATTTGTGCTGGAGAATTCATGTCTGCAGTATATTGCTTAATGATTGCTGTTCAATATTTTAAAATAAACATTTTCTGTTTGTGCCCTAAGCCACTTCACGAGCGCTGGGAGGGTTCAGACGCAAAACATTTTCTATTAGGGCCAAATTGTAAGGGTGACTAAGTTTGTCAGCTGCTTTTATTGAAGCGTATGCAGTATATATGTGCCTGTATTAGTGTGCCCAGGTCTGTTTTGACCAATTTACTGTCTCTCACGATCTTGCCTGTGGCTCTTCAAACCTGTGAATTACATTAGTCTCAAAAAAAGTCATTTCCATTTCAGCATGTTGGCAAGAAGAAATTTGTTGGAGGTATCACGTTTTAAGCCGTTCTTACTTCCCCCATCTTCCTTTAGTATAGATCCCCACCGTACAGCAAAACAATTTGGCAGAGCAAATTGTGAATTATAAAATATGTTATTTATTCTACTACAAAATATATGAACAATCAAGATGCATTGTTTAGTTATGGGCACATTTAATAGTTAAAAATTATATCTGCACCTGATGTTGCATGTTAACAGCTAATACCATTTGACAGTGATGAAATTAAAGGATGAAGAAGAGATACAAACTACATTTTACAAGCATGATGGGTCTCCAACAATGCCATTTAAATATTATTTGTCACTATTTAAAATGAACCTTTCCCCTTTAAGCTATGCCATTATGCTCATTTGTCCTGTCACCACTGACAGGCTCTATGACTCACACACAAAAATGGTCATTAGGTACTGCATCTTCATCTTATTTAAAAAAATAGAAAGCATTCTGATGCCTCTAAAAGCCTGTAATTATTTTCATCCGAGGAGATAGTGTTGCTTGGAAGGTAATTTAATAACCTTTTGCATGTACCTGGGGAATGCCTCTCTGGGGAACCAAGGTGCCGACATGCCATTCAGTCGTCAAAACATGACCTTTAATGGTTGCTTGGAGAGAAGTTAGCCTGGAACGTTGTACACAGCGCGATGCTAATTCTGCTGTCTAATGTATGCAAAATTTAGTTCTTGAGCAATGATCTTTGTAAGATGAATTAATATAGGTGCTGCTCCAGGAAACAAAAGAAATTGCGGTTGTGAGAGCTTTTCCCCACCATGATCTCTTGCTACATCATTTTGAAGGAGCGCCCGAGCTGTCTGATATTTTTTTTTTTTTTTTTTTTTTTTTAGGAAACAGCACTAGCAACAACAAAACTGTACCTGGCAACATTTCCTAGAATTTGTGTTTTTAATTCCTGCTTTGGTGAGGGATGCCTGGTATCTCTCGCAGGGAAACTGAGACAGTGGGCTGTGTGATAGCTGTATAGATTTACATTAGACTGTGACGGCTGAACAATAAAAGAGTGTAAATATGAAGTATAAGAAAGTAAAACGACAGCTTGCAGCTAAAAGAATATATATTGTGAGTGGCTTTGAAAAATTACTAATGTAGTTATGAGGTTAAAGCGAAAAGTGTTGATTTTTCTGTTGCAATAACATATGCCAGGCACCTACAGGATAAGGTAAATGAGGCACAGACTTTGTCCTGTGACATCAAGGTCCAGAAACTCTTTATTTTGGTGCACTGATATTAGATCCCACTCCGGTTAGAAATGCTGGGATTTCAACTCATACCCCTGACATGCCATCCGTCAATTTATTAGCACGCCGGTGCAGTAAGCCACTGAACAGGCTATATCAATTCGTTTAGGTTTTTTCTTTTTTTTTTCTTCTTCTTCTTCTTCTTCTTCTTCCCTTTAAAATGTCTGTAATCCTCAGCTCTGCTCTCTCAACCGGTCAACATTAAAGATTTATGTTGCACTTTTTTTTTTTTTTCATTGCCACACCTGAATATGGATTACTTAAATGGGCTGTAAATAATTCATATCTGGGAATAAGTTTCCATTACTGACCAATGTTGTAATTTAATATACTCTATTATGGGTTATACAATTTTAGATTGTTTTCTGTGTGCATTCAGCAGTCAGGCAGACAACAGTTTAAGTAAAAAGGGCAAGATGTTTGTTCAGCTTATTTTCATGTTCAGTGCTGTGCTGGAGCAAGTAAAATGCTGGTTTTAACAGCATTCTTTGTAGCTGTTCACGAGAATAAAAAAAAAAAAAATCTTAACCTGAATCAGCATGAAGAAAACTGAATGAGTAAAAGAAGGAGAGGGGGGTGTATTAATCTAGATTTAAAATCACCAAGCAGATGTCAGGTTTTAATGTAAAATACAAACATATTTTTCAGTAACACAAAATGTATCCCCCTCTCAATATGTGTGGGTTTCTTTTTTTTTTTTTTCCCCCCTTCCCTTAACCAGTACTATTGCCTGTCACATGTGGTGCTTGATAATTCTGTCGAAAGTATCTATAATAGAAGAGAACATATTTAGTAAGAACTTTTTGAATAAGGTTGCGAGCTACAAATAGAAATGCTCCAAAATGTTAGAGAGCATCATATTTTAAAAAACTGTCCATGTTCAAGTGTTTACACTTAAAAGAGATTTAAACAATTTAAGATTAAGTTGACTATAGTAAAAAAAAAATTAATAATAGATTAATACATGAAAATCTATGAAGTCACATAAGATAATGATTTAAAAAGGAATAATTTAAAAAGATGAATTAAAAAGTAGAATCAGAAAAGAAGGCCAACATAAACTAGGGAAAAACATGCTGTGAATAAAGTCTGTTAGATCTTGAAATAGGAGAACTGCTAAATAATGCATAGTTTTATTTTTCTATAATTTGCATAAACCTTAAGAGAGTATTTATTTGTGTAAAACTTGATGTATCGAGTAAGGAGAATAAAAAAAAAATGGCATTCATTTTGTTTTCATTTTGGTATTTAGGAAAAATATTCTGTTACATATGGACTACTTAGACCTAATCATCTGACTGAATGCGATGTGTTTCTTGAGCCAGGTTGGAAAGGGCTGGCTGGAGAACAGTGCCCTGGTCTTGCTGCAGGCTATGCAGGTTGGCCCAAACTCTGCTGGGGAGCAGATGGCGAGCCAATGCTTGTAGTCACACTTACCTTCCTTGCTAAATCCATAATCCCTCGCTGGACACGCAGCCAAGGCAGGCTTTGGAGGCAGAAAGGAGGTTACAATCTGGACTTGGGTATTGACTGCCAGAACTGAGAAAACAGCTCAGAAATTTCAAATGCTTAACAAGTTATCTGTCTTGTCCCTAAGCCAGTGCAGCATTTTTAAAAGTAATTAAGACATGATTGAAAATGTGTGTGCCATCTAAATACAAAAATCTTCAAAAATAATCAAAACCAATAATTAAAAGCCACATTTAATATACTAGTTAGTAAAAAGAGACTTATTTAAGCTGAACTTGCTTTTCTTTTTACTGCACCACGCTGGTGAATTTTTTTAAAGGATGCTTATATTCAGGGCTGGGAGAGAAAAATATTTTTTTCTGAGCAAGCCACTGAATGAAACCAGATTTTTCAAAATCTATGTCTGTGTAGAATTTTAGCTAACAGTGTGATGATGATCAATTTAATTAATTATTTAATTAACTTCATACTGAGTGACTATTAGCCATATTATATATTAAAAGGTATCAAATATGAAATGATAAGCACGATGTTCATGCACAGGAAAAAAAAATAACAGTTGCTTATAATAATCACAGCATGACTTGCCTTTCTAAATATTTAATATATTCTAAATCAAGACAGTGATCCTCCAAAATCTATAATTTCAAAAAATATTTAGTAAACAGCCAAATTGTGGTCAACTGCAGTAAAGGGTATGCCATCTGTTTAATGTAAATATCTAGGAAAAGGAAATGTCGTATACAAAAGATTACAGAAATGTGGTGAATATACACAAACCTTACTCTTTATGTGTGTGTGTTTGTGTATGTGGTGTATAACAATTTAATTTATTTTTGCCCAAAGCATAAATGTGGACTCAGTCCTACAAGGTGAACCTTTGCACCAGGATGCCACAAAGTATTTAACCATGGACTTAATTTAAAGCACATGCATCATTGTATTAAATTTTGAGAGATTAAGCTCTTGCTAAGCATTTTATTAATAAAATAAAATATATCTCATAAATCATTTATAGGTTCTGTGAAACTTATCTATCATACCATTTAAAGATGTAAAGTAATTTTAAAAAGGAATAGTTAATTACATAATCCATTTTAGTGGGAACACAGCTAAAGTTGTACTCTGATCAAGCATAAAGACATGCTTAATTTATGTAAACACCATACCCTTAACTCTGACCATTGGCCTCTTGGGATTTTCAATATATTTGTTTCTTTGTCCAAAAACCTGCATTATTCTAAAAGATATTGCTATTTGGAAACACCAGTTAAAGGATTAAGCAAGTGACAGTTAAAATCACTTACATCTGAAAACATTGTTTATTGGTAAAGAAGAATAGAGAAACATATAGGATTGCTCATTTGCAGTATATTAGAAGTGTATATGTCCATTCCCTTCTGTCAGAGACCAATCACTGCGTGCCAGTAATGGGTGCATACATAATGTTAACTTAATTGAAATTCCTTCTGAAAGATTTGTGCATATGAAATTGCACTGATACAGAATAAGGTTTATTTTTAGGCTAGAATTAAGACTACTCTGTTGAATAAGATGACAACACGTACATATTTTATATCAAATAAGAGCAAAGGGCCGGATTCTCAGCTGTTGTAAATTGGTACAATATATGTTTTCCGTGAGATTTATGAATGTCCTTAATATTAATTTCCTTGCCTTTAAGTACTTTGGTTTGTTACTGATGCGATAAACAATGGCATTATTTTCACTTAGCTCCTTAACTGATTTATGAAATGAAGTACTTTGGGCTTTGGAATTTTGCGAGTTGTCCTTTTTGCCAGGGCCAGAGCCAGCAGCTCCCTGTGCTGGAGAGGGGCTGGGGATCCAGGGGGTCACAACCACGACCAAGCCTTCTGTGTGTGTCCCTCTTAAGATTTATTTTTTTTCTTTGATGCACAAGAAAAGAATGAAATTAGGTTATTAAATGTGATGAACAAAAAGAGATTTTTATTCCTTCCTTGCCTTATTGGTGTGAATAATTAAATTTAAATTAATAGGATTATTTGCAAGAGTAAGAGGGGTGTGATTTGGGCTTCAGGTTCAGTCAGGTTGTTGGTGATAAATTTGCTTGGCTATTGTTGGGACTCTTCCGACATCCATCATAGCTAGTTCCGCTAGTACCTGATTTGATTTCAAAGACAGTGGATTAGTTCATTTAAACGGTTTCCCATCATTCATTTATCTCTACCCTTGTGCATTCAGGTAGCTCCCCTTCCTCCCTAGGGAACCGCTCATAAACATGGGGCCAAAATTTGGCCCCGTGTTTTGATGCGATTGCTGCTTTCGAAGCAGGCTTTTAGGTAGGTTGTAATAAAGATTTTCTTTTTACACACAGCTGTCTTCAGAGCCCTGTCTGTCCAGAGAATTGTCAAACTATAGGCAATCACCTATTCTACAGTGATTTAATTTCCTTCGGTGTGTCTTTTTCATCCCCTGGGAAATGTGCAGTATGTCTATTTCTGCTGTGTTGCCCCCAGCTTGCTTTGTGAACAGTGAGGCAAAGAATTCTTTTTTTTTTTTTTTTTTTTTATCAGTGTCTACCTCTGCTGTCAATAAATTACCCGTGCCATCTCTTAGAGGACCTTCTGTCTTCCTTACTGACCTCTCGGACTATATGTTCTTGAAAAATGTCTTTTTATTTATCTTTATCATCTTGTGCAATCTTCCTTTCATTCTCCACCTTTGCTTTTCTTATCATTTTTTTACACTCTCAACTTCATCCTGTAATCTTTCCATTCCCCTCTGTATCTGATATTACATACCTCGCACGCCTCCCTTGATCATTCTGCGCGTCCTTGTTCAGACTAATTGGCCTTTTTAACTGCTGTAATATTTGCTGCTGGATGGCCAGCACACACGCTCTTGTTGAGATGTTGATTTATGTTTGGAAGGTTTTGAATTTGCCATCCGCTTCCTTTCCTTTCATTTTCTTTGGCTCAGTCTTTTGCTTTTAATATTTCCAGTGGCAGGAGGAATTTATTTTATGTCACTAATTTTCCTAATTCTAGACAAATAGGGGTGCTCTACCTAGTGTTTTCAGATTTCATATCTTTCGTAATATGTCCTATTTCCTTACTCAGAAATGAAATTCACAGGCTAATTCCTCCTTCACTTTTAAGATGGCAGAAAGAAAAGTGTGCCAGTTGTTCTCTTTGTCACAGAAAACCAGAGGGACAATATTTCTTTTAGAAACCCCTTTTCTGCAGATATTCCCTGTCACTTGGCAATGGCCAGTGCTGGGGATGCTGGGTATGCTCAGGCATCCCCAACCTCTGTACCAAAGTTGTTATTCCTCCTGTTAGACGTCTCCTCCTCAGTGCAGCCCTGCTACAAGAGACTTTCTGCACGACAGTGGTCCCACGGTTCTTTAGGAGATTGCAATAATTTGAAAAAAAAAGGCATGATTAAACTAAGAAAAGTAAATTTTGGGATGAAAAATGGCCTGACGGAGACATGTTAGGCTGCTTATGTTACATTAAGATGGCAGCATCTGTGCTAGAGAATTTTCTAGTCAAAAATACAAATTGTTTAAAAATACCTGTATTTCTGTAAATGGCCCTTTGGAGCCCTCAGATTCCAGTTGCGTTGCTGTGGTGTTTTGCAGGTTCCCATTGCTATATCCTGCAAAACGTTTCCATTATAGCATGGTAGCAGGGCATTCCTCTGGTGGCTTCCAGAACTTTGGTTTGGCCACTGCTCTTACCTGTCTTTTTTTTTTTCTTGATTAGAAGGAAAAATACTGTGATTATTCAAAGAATTTCCAGGAAAAAGGCCAACAGGAAAGGTTAATGTATTTGTTGTCTTCTCCATCTTTTTGGGAAC
Source organism: Chlamydotis macqueenii (assembly GCF_036417535.1). Classification (NCBI taxonomy): domain Eukaryota; kingdom Metazoa; phylum Chordata; class Aves; order Otidiformes; family Otididae; genus Chlamydotis; species Chlamydotis macqueenii. The sequence goes on along the minus strand of NC_141561.1, from coordinate 4,828,240 downwards.
ATATTTTTAGTGCTGTTTACTTCCCTGTTACTCTCTTGTGTTCAGGAAACCAGGAATCACTCTGAATGTTTTCAGAACCTCTGTTTGGCAGTATTTTTACTTTAGCTTCAAAACAGAATTAGATTGTCCATTTCTTTTGAATTCCAACCTTTCTTGTGTTCACCAATAGTCATTAATAGCTTTCTGATCTCCCAGTGCTCCTAGTAACCAGGGATTAGTAGAGAATATCTACCTGAATCTCAAATTCTTTCATTTCTTCTCTCCATGGATAAAAATAATTTCTCTGTGATACTTGCAGAATCCCTTGTTGCATAAATTTAAAAAGTTGAAAGGTTAAAATTGACTTGGTGCCAAGTTATTGCATTAGACAGCAGATTCCATTTACTTATTTATCTGTTATTTTTATGTTTTTAAACATTTTGGCATGATTTCCATATTGTGATTCTTGCATGCTGCACATTCAGACTGTCAGCCTTTGATTCCCCCCAAGGAGATGTAAGAAGAGGTCTCATTTCAGACTTGGAAGTTTTTATCTTATTGTTTTTCTGTAAAAGGCTAGGGGAAAGTTTAGGAAGGATTTTTAAGTTTGATTGACAAAGTGAATTCCTAAAAGTGATATATCAGCAGAGGACTCAATAAGCCAGGACACATGCTACTAAAAGAAAAGAAATGGTTTTATATATTATTCACCAATCTCCAGGGTTTCTATGCCAGTCAGAGTTGGCTTACTTCCCATATATATTATTAAATGTTTTACAGTTCAGCATGCATACAAAAGGAGTAAATGATGTGATACATACAGTTTAACCTACATATGGAATAACTTAAAATTAAACTGTTCGAAGGCCTATCACAGAGTGTGGATTACACAAACCAATAAGGCATACATAGGGAAACAGTACAGCATATTATGAATCTCTTCTCAGCGTTTGACCATCTTTCCCTAGGCGCCTCCATTCCTAACCTCTTTATTTTATTTTTTTAAGCAAAATTATTGGTATAACCAAGCTAAGAAGAAGATCCTGTAGATATTTGTCAATGAAATGATTTGTGTGCTTCAACCACAGCAAAGCAGCGGTCAGGGAAGAGCTCCAGGTGAATAAATCCCAAAGGTAGTAAGGATGGGCCTTGTCAAATGTGTGGTTCCTTTTGGAAAATCAGAATAACAAAACATAAAACTGAAAGTACTGATAATGTCCAGGTGTCCCTGTTATTTCATTGATTTTCCTGCTGAAATGACTGATATGTTACTGGTTATAGGTTGGAGCAGGCCAGCAGGTTGTCCTGCGTAATCCCACCCTCTCTGTAAATAACACATCCGCTTTGTTACTGTGACGTTCCTTGTGGTTTGTACCATCCTATGGGATTCAAGGTCGTCTCTAAATTAGTGTGTCCTCTAGTGGGTAACCTCAGTGTCTGGCATCTGTGGATTCAGGCACAGCAAACTTGATGCTATTTTTTGTGTATATTAGGTCAAGAGTACTTAAATTCAATATAGTCTTAATATAAGCAGTGCTTGCAGCAGTATGCTTGCAGTCTTGGGAAAGAATACACCATTGGTTCATTATCTAGTTTGTTTCTACTTCCTGGACACTAAGGAAAAATACAGGAAAAATAGATCTGCAAGTCAATATGCATCACACATGTTAAATGTTCTTTATTGTTGACACCTTTTTGCATTACAACTCAAAGGAAAAAAAATTGAGATTTTAAGTTAGAAAGATTTTGTTACGAAAACCCATTTTGTTACTAAAAACTGATTTTTGCTCAGCCACTGAGAGGTAGCATTCTTTAAAAGTTTTAAGTCAAAACCAGGATTATGTATAGAAGATGATACTGAGGAAAAAGTAATTAATTAATTGATGTGGGTAACAGCTATGATTGCATCCTCTTTCTTTAGATTTTGATTAAAACAGTGTGATACAAAATTATATACTTAAGTTAAATCACCAAGGTGAGCCAAAAGCTAAAAGAAAGCAACACATTTATAATAACTTGACTGTTTTTTACCAGGTTTTCTTCTTCACTGAAACTAAGAATTTAAAATGCTTTCAAATTGCTTGCATGACTTCTGAGTGTAACCAATGATATTATTAAATTACAAAACATATACAGTTAAAATAATTTCTATGTGTATGATCACAAGTCCATTGTTGGTTGAGTAGCTGTATATTCTGAAGATGGAGGTTCATATTTGTCCTGTACCTGTTCCTTACAGGAGCTGCACGGATGCTTTTATTTTAAGCGTGTAGAAACAAATTCCATCCTACATTTCGGTCACTTTGATTACGCAATAATTGACTATGATCCTAGTCCAGCAGCTACTCACAGATTCAATAGAGGACATATAAGGAGTCCTGTTAATTTTATTGGTATTACCATTGGCTAAAATCATGTTTATGGTTAAATCTTTGTTAGATCCTTTAGAATCTATAGCCTGTAATTGATTAAAAAAATTGCTTTCTTATAATCTTTTTTTTTTTTTCTTTGCAATCAAAATAAATATGGAGTTTATGGCAAGGTTAGTAGACCCTGGCTTTAATCAGAGTCCTAAGGGGAAGAATATACATGAAGAACAGGCTCTTTCATACTCAGATAAGATCCTTTCCATTCCTTTCTCAATTACAACATCAGCCTTATAAGATTGGCCCTAAAAATGTCCTCTTTTTAATTTCCTTCTCTGACTCTTTTAATTAAATTAGACAATCCAGTTTCATTAGGCTGGAAAGAAGTTGTGAATACTTGGAGCTTTGCAGCAACAAGGAGGTAAACATGCAAAGTCTTGCTATTTGCATTGAACAAACTCTTCATCTGTCTAAAATTTGCCCATGAATAAGGTTATTAGGAAAAAATACTAATATAACCATAATTGCAGGTAAAATTATTGTCACTTAGACAATTTCTTTCCAAGTTAAGTTCATTCTGGAATGTTTCCTGGTAATACTGAATTACAGCAACATGTCTTTTTTATTTACTTGATCCATCTTCTTGATAGCTACTCCTCTAGCGGCTTCGTGGAAACGTCTGTACCTCGAGTGAAGATTTTCATGTAGGTTATTGATTTTGATTTGTATATACATTTAAAGTACTTTTTTTCTGAATCTCAGGGATTTGGAATTAAATCCTGTAGCTTATCCAAACAAGAATTTCATATGCAGAAATGAAACATGAGATTCCATCTAAGTTCCTATAACTTTTAGCGTCTTGGCTAAAAGCACATCCTGTTTGATAAGGGTATAACTGGAATGTGACAATGACGCAAGCCTTTTTAGAAATCTGATGCAAGGCAAATGTCTTAACCAATTAATAAAGGTCAGTCTTAAACAGAGCTTTCCGAGGACTGGTTCTTCTCTGTAGTTACTTTTACTTGCTAAACCAGCAATAGACACATATCCAGTCATATCTTCATCTCATTCAATAAATGAATGCTGAATCCACTTGCAGTCAAGTGGATTAATATAATCACTGGCATCATCAGACTACTTTCCTTAATTCACCAACATCAACTTGTTGTTACTGAAGCTGAGTGGTGGTTCTAGTTTCTACTCCTAGATGTTATGGAAAAAGCCTTAAAATATGGTGAAAATGCAGTATTTTTATTGTATGTTCTTTATTGTATACCCCAATTGCTACAGTGATATGGTGCTGAAACTTTGTGAATGGAAACAGGGAATAGTTTAGAATTGGGAAGTTGGCTTACTTACAATAGTATGTATCCAGGGGGCGACATCGTTAGTTTTGAACAATGCTGAAAGGCAGAAAGCTGTGACCAGTGCTGCTTCATGATTCCTACCGCCAAGTAGCTGCGGTCTGGCTGTGCCACAGGTCCTGCTGTGGTCTATAGCAAGATAGAGTATGATACCATTTCTGTCATGTTTTTCTCATGGCAAAGGGTGTATTTGATGCTTGATCTTTGCCCAGGTGACCCAGACTAAGTCAGACATTAAGAAACTCAGGTCAAGAAACGTTTGAGCAACAGCTTCATTGACCATGTTCTTGTCTGAAGGTTTCTCTAAAACATCTTGATAAAACACACAGACTTCATGATGCTTGTAGGTGAGCAGCTCTAACCATTGTCCTCCAGACTAGAAGGAAAAAACTCTAATAGCAAAGTGGAAGAAACCAATTTTTACTGTGAGATTACCATTATTTTATAGCCTTCTTTTGTCCTGTTCTGCTACGGAGAAAGAAAATGAGTATCATAAGCATTAACACCGCACTTACGTATAGCTTGAAAGTACGTTACGCGTAGAGGCTTTGTGTTACGCATGCTGCAAAGGTGGGGAAAAAACTTTGCATAACTTAATGGATTCCTTACAGAACCAATCCATTTACTCAGATTTTATAAAGAACAAGCTACAAAGGCACCATAAATAAGCATTCACAAATAAAATGTTGTATTGATTTTAATCAAGGGAGTTTTCTTCTACAATTTAAAAATGCAATTTGCTATCTGTTCAGTGAATATTGCGTTTTACCAAAAAATATTTTATGATTATTACAGTCAGTTATCTCATTAACAATTACTACGTAACACTACTTGCATCCTTCAGGCAACCTGAAATGGAGTGGTTTTTTTTTAAAAAAAAAAAAAAAGAAAAAAATTGGGTGTCTGTATCAGTATTCACAGAAAAGCATTTACCTAGTAACACGAAACAAAGAAGTGTAAGCTCTTAAATATGTTTAAAAGTTTCAATGTCCTTTCATTCCTAGTTACAACAAACAAAAGAACAGACAGTGGTGTGCCAAGGGGAAAGGAGGGGTGAAGACCAGTAACACAAAAGACAGATTTATTTGCAGACTTGTGCTGAAAAAACGATTATGAAACCCTAACTTACGATGCATAAAGAAACCAGCATGACCTAGAAACAAGCACCACAGAGATATGACACTTAGGTGTTGCCTGAACTGTAAGACACAATACAGCTGGGACATCCATAGGCAGCATACGTAGAGGAGCACAAGGTAGACCCAGGAGCTTTTCTCTGCTTTGAACGTAGCTCGATCATGTGGCAGAAGGACTATTGGTACTAAAATAAATTACATTTAAGTTTAAAAAATTCACTTTTTTTTTTTAAATGTAGCTTTTAATTCAGCATTGTGGACCGTATTGTGGCAAAAAGAAGTGAGTTAAGTCCCTCTTCCACCTCTTTGCCATTTCATGGAGAGGTATTTATAATCAAATTCCCACAGTCAAGGAAACAAAGGTGTCTCTCACTGCATGCCATTTGGAGGATCTCAGAGACAAAAGGAGCTTAGGAGATCAGGAGAACAGAGCAAAGGAGAGGTGTAACCACAATGCTTTGCATAGCGGGGTGACACCCTTATGCTTTATTTACCAGGCACAATGTGAAGGGATTTTGTTCTTGTTCATCAACACCTCTGAATGGTGATGGCTATGTAACTTTAATGTTGTTTTCGACAGAATAAGGGCAAATACACTAGTAAGATAGGTAGCTGTCTTCTGCTCTGAGCAGACATGAACTTAGAGGGATATTGCAGAAACAGTAACATGCCCTCTCATTATAGTAGTAGTTTAAGAGAAGTCTGAATGCATTTTATCCAGCTTTCCTTCTCTCTGTATTTCTTTGTCTTTACTTCATTGACCACTTACTGGTTTCTATTAATTTGTCCTAATCCTGATTTTTTTTTTTTCCCCCCATACAGTTAATTTCTCATCTTGCTCCCATTCTTATGCCACTCAGTGGTTACTTGTGTGGCAAACGAGCAAAAAACTTGGCAGTTGCTACTGGGGTTAATGTGGAAAAATAAATCTCAAGTAATGCCAGTGTGGATTTACTTCTTGTTCTTAATGGCACCAGCAGATGTTTGAGGAATCCTAGACTTCCTGAGCGCCTCCATCGCACAGCTGGCACCACTTGGCCGGGTCCGGGTGGTGGGGGACGTATGTGTTGTATGCTTACACTTTGATTTACAGACACTTTGACTCTGGACAGGGATTGTTCTCACCCTTCTCACACGCAGTGCTCGCCGTGTCCCACCCTATCAGGTTTATTGCTTTTGCTGTTACTTCTTCTGCTTCTCCTCCCAGCACCTTGAGAGGGTTTCGGTTTCAGTAAAACTCTCAGCACCCCTCTCTCTTTGTTGAGAACTTTTCCTCAAATATCAGGCATTTCAGGCACACAGGAATGAGCATATTTAGAGTTTTCAATGAGTATGCTGAAGCCTCTGAGATACAACTTCCAACCTTCTCATGGTAATATAGGTAATATTTTGTGGATTATTTGTGTTCCCATCTGTAGTGGTGTGAACTGTCTCTTTTGATACTGGCAACCCAAGCCACATCCTCAGTCATGATAGATATTGCAGAATATAAAATTGATATTCAGAAAACATGCAGTACATTACAGTCAACTTTTAATGCGCATTATTGGATGAAATGAGGGCATGAGAAGCAAATATAATGTGGTGAACTAACACTCGACTGTCCATCACAAATGCCTCGTGGTTTCTGCTAGGACGTAGAGACTAGTTTATGAATCTTTGAGACATTTTGATTTTCATGACAAGTTCTTTATCTCATGATACTTGGGATAGGAAACATCTTAGTCCTTTATTTTTCTTCACAGGGAAATTACTCACTAATATCTCCTTTAGATGCTGACTACTTTAGACATTGGTAGGTTGTTTTTGTTTGGGTTTTTTTTTAGGAGTAGCCCTTAGTGGCACTAAATTTAACAACTAACAACAGCATGTGCCTCACACTTGATACTTCAGGCTATGGTGACAGCTTTTAGCAATTTGGAAAATCCCACAGGACCCAAAGTGGCACTGGCTGCTGTCTTCTTTGTTTGCATTTACTTTTCTGCTTTGTCAATTTGTTCTGTAGTTGCAAAAGTAAATCAAGAGATACAAATTTAACTAAAATAAAATAGTTTAACCTCCCTTCCATTCTTTAAAATAACCTCCCCAACAAATAACCCATTATTTGATAATAGTTTTTTAAAAAAGTGTTTGAATTTCTAAAATTAGAAGAACAGAAGATATAGATATCCAGCACTACTTGAAATAAATTACTATAGTAACACAGTCACTTAGGGTTCTTTTTCTTTTTTTTTTAACTTACAGTGCTCAAGGCACCCTCCAAGGGCCTTGAGATGCTGGTGTGATGCTCTTCTCACAAATGCTCTTCAACAGCCCTACAGTCAATCATTGAAAAATATTTATTTTGCTATTCAGTCTAATGCTTGGAGGGAGCTGCAGAGATAAAAAAGTTTATTGGCACTTGCAAAATATTAAATTGAGTACTCATGTGGGAAAGCTCAAAAAATAATGGATAGGCATGTATAGTTTTTTTCATATTTCTCTACACACACAAAACCAGAGAAAATGTAATGTCAGATAAGTGCAGGAAACTTTTTCCTTTCTCTATATTTTTCTGTTAAGGTATCTACAGTCACTAGTATTTGTAAATAATTAAAGCTAAAACCTGTTAAAGGTTAAAGACCAAACTGTGTATCTTGAACCCTCCTGTACACTGACCATAGAGTAATTGGTCAGGGAGAGGTGTGCTTCTTTTTCTGAGGCTTTGATTGTGATGAAGAGGCTTTTTTTACTACCTAAAACATAGATCAATGACCGAAAGTCATTGTAAAGCGCTTCGTGTTGTGTATTCTTAGTTATCGACTTACAGAATTCATCACTCTATGACTGCAAAGTTAAATTTGAAGCTAAATATTAAAAAATATATGTTTATATGGAGGGTTTGAGAAACACTGTTGACTTGCTTCTTCTGTTTTTGTAGTTTTTCCTGAGTGCTTGTAGTTAATTATCTAGAATATGACATCACCTGTTGTTTCCTCATGTAGGCCATCACGCATCCATTAAGGGACGCTGAGAGAAACATTAATTTTTTCTTTCATGTACAGAGACTGTATTCAGGAGAGGTCTTTTTAACCTGCATATGGGCTGTTTGAGTCCTTGTATGTTCTTCTTTTCTTCTTACTACTCCCTTTACCCTTTAAATATAGTAATAATACAGGTCTTAGGAGGTTGCAACTTGAAATAAGCTGTCTCTGATACTGCCAGCTAGGGAGATGAGCAAAGCAGTAGTATAATACACTGAAGCTGGTGGGGGAACTCAAACACAAAGTGTTGGTTCATCTCCAGCAAGTGGGAGACTGTGCAAGGAGGATATCGAGGACTAGAACACCCTGGGCTGGATGCCTTGGGTGACAGCTTCCAAGCAGAGGGAGCTGCCAAATGTAGGAGGTGAGGATGTTATGTGCATAATCTCTCCTCTTCCTTAGCAGCTATGCACTTTACTGCCCTAAAGCTGGAAGAATTGGTTTTCTTTCTGCTGCAAGCAGACCTTTTCAAGTAGATAAATCTACTAGAACTTAAAAAAAAAAAAAAATCAGGAAAAAAAAGGAAAAGAAAAAAAAAGCAACCAACAAACACATGCAAATGGACTAAGTTAGAATTGCATATCCCATCTGCTTCATTCATTTTTAGAATAAGGTTTTCATACCTTGTACTTCTCTTTTTCCATTAGATGAAATAGCACTGCATTGTTGGCCACCTCAGTACCAGAGACAAACTAAATAACTATCCTGAGCATATGGAAAGTAAAACTTAAGGAAACAAACCTAGTTTTGCCAGAAATATCTTTTGTCTGTCTAAGAAACAGAAGAACTCCTAACCTGCTTCTTCAATATGGGAAATGTTTTAAGATTATTGGCCATTATACTGTAACCCTGTATTAGTTAAGGTCTAGAATGTGACCATGTGATCTCGACCTGTGACCATGACTAGACATGGTCACTCTTCTGATCTAATTATGGTTCAGTGTCCTACTGCAGCAATGGAAGATGCTAAAGGGTACAGCTGTAGAAAACAACTAGTACTTATTTAGCTGGAGGAGGAACATATTTATTGAAAATTACCTGGGAATACCAGCTGATGCAGGATAAATCAGAGCTCATGGTATGCTCATGCCAAGAAATCAGTGCACCAGCTAGACTGGGAGGAGGCTGGGAGGTTATCATCCCACCCTGCACAGGGTGATGAGGCCACTCCGGGTGTGTGCTGCCCAGGTTGGGCCCCCAGTGCAAGTGGAGCATGGAGAAATGGGAGAATGTTCAGAAGGGGCAACTGGGTGCCTAGGGCACAAACCCTGAAATAAGAGATGGAGGGCAATGTGCTTGAACAGTCTGCTGAACAATCTGAGGGCATTTGTGAGAAGACAGACCAATACCTTTTTCAGTAGCAATAGATTGGGCAGCTGCCACAAATTAGATCTTGGGAGGCTCAGATTGGAGATTAGGAAAAATGTTTTAGTAAGAGTATAGTACAACACTGGAACAGGGGCCTTGAGTGGCTGTAGAGCCTCCACCCTTGGCAGTTTTCATGACTTGGCTTGACAAAACCACAGGTGATCTGATCTAGCACTGGCAATACTTCTACTTCAAGTGAGAGATTAGACAAGACCCCTTCCAGTATTTCCTTCTGAATAATGTTTCTGTGGTTTTCTATTAAATTCTGGAAGTTTTGAGATAGGTTTTTTTCTCATATACAAGGAAAATATGTCTCTGGTTAATGCACTTTCTACTTGTCAAGTATCCTACGCACCCTTTCAAAGTAATTTGATTGGGAATTTCTTCACTTTTTTCCTAAAATATTGTGGTTGAGGGGGAGAAAAAAAAAAATCAGTAATTAATTTATACACATAAATGCTTGTTTAAACCATTGAGATTCAATTTTGGTAGTAAATAATCTGTAAATACAACCAATTTAAGTTTTTTTTTCAGATTGTGTTGGCCACAGCCAGGTGTACCTGGTTTAATTTTTGCAAACCATCAATCATCTTTTACTACTTGTTAATCATTTAGCACACTTTGTATGTATTATTTTGGGCAAAATGAAGTTTTTTTCTTAAAATTCATTAAGAAATTAAGTCACTGGAAAGGATCAGATCTCTGTTTTTTACTGAGAAAGTAAATTGCATCATTATTGAGTAAAATCTGGTGAAGTGATTAAGAAAAGTAGCAAAAGACATTTATGATGGGAGTGGTTGTCCTCTTTACACTAGAAGAGGCTGGTTTGTCAAGTCGAAGCATCTTTTAGCCAAATAAAATGTGCAGGTGGGGGCAACATGCACCACTGAATATGATGAGTATGAATTCTTTATATATGATCTAGGTATATTCTGGAAAGAATAAAAGCAGATTACAGATTGGGATTTAGATTATGAATTTAAGGATCAGACATCAAATAGTTCAGTGAATTTTCTTATATAAAGGCAATTAAGTCTCTTAATGAACTTATCAGTAATCAAAATATGTCTGGAGTTTGGAATGAGGGTATATGTACTTTCTACAACATATTTTTCAAGCAAGGGCTTGGAATGTCTGATTACTACAAATTATCCATATGTATGTAGAATTTGTGTCAGTGCTTCTTATGCCACTGGAGAATGGATTTCCATTGAGTTTTCCCCTGTGGAAAGCATGAATCTGAACTCCAGTATTATTTTTATTTTCAGATAAAATTAACTGTGTGCTTGTATGATAACTTCAAAACTATGGTGTGCTCAAACATCAGTAGCAGACCTGAGAAACACCCTGTTGTTCTTTTAATTATGACAGCCAGAGCCAATTAATACAGCAGGCTTACTCAACTAATCAAACAAACCAGTTTTGGCTTGGGGAGTATAAAGGTCCTTATGCAAATATTGATTTACATATCTATATCTATATCTTACATACATGCAGAGATTTTCACTGTGTATCTCTATTAATGATAACCAAATTTCTGTGAGAAAAAAAAAATAATTGGTGGAATTTGGAAGCCCTATATCTATCTTGTAGCATGGTCGCAGTGCTTTGAACTCTGTGAGGGTACACTTTTTCTCTACTTGTTTATTGGGACCCTTTGATGTTGCTGTTAAACTAGAATCTTGTTTCATAGGCCAATTTATGCCTTAGCATAAAAATAAATGGTTTCCTTAAAACACACATGTTGTAGTTCACATTATCTGTGAGGAGATAAGTTGCTCTTAAGCTGCATTTCAGTCTTCTAAAACATGGCTGTGGAACCTTAGCTCCAAGTACATAGGTGGTGCAATATCAGTGCATTGACATGTGAGGCATCTTCAAGCTAAGCAAGGTGGAATTTATTGCATTCAAATTTTAATTTCTTATAAATATACATATATGTACACGAAAGATTGCAAATTAGTGCAGGTAATTTTTATTCTGTAAAATTTTGTTTTAATTTTAGCTTAAGAAAATTATATGAGATGACACTTAGAAAAAAAATATTAGTAATAAGCAGCTTTCCAGTTACTTTTCCCTGTGCAACTGATAGGATGAAATAGAGTGAAAGGAAGCACGATCATCTGAATTTTTTCATACACAAGAGCAACATTTGTGCCCGATGCAGTTAAGTAAGCTCAAGGACTCTTACACAAGAGCTACCTCAGAATCTGTGATTATCTGTTTGCTTTTCTGTTTTTAGGTCAGGTACACCAAGATAGATAGCGTTGGGAAATATCTTGTCTTCCTTAACTGTAGGAGACCCAGTTAAGTAACTGTCATGAATATCAACAGAAATTATGGCTTTAATTCACTGTGTATCTCAAGGAAAGCAGGTGTCTTCTGATAGCCCGTGTATTGTCATATGTCCAGTGCCTGAAAGGTAAATGAGATTTTGTTTGTTCAGACATCCATAGTAACCAAGAATCCAAGAAATTCAGTAGATTTAGCTGCCGGAAGGGGATTCATATTGGAAAACTACCAAGAGAAAGCAAAGGGAAAGCAAATTTCATAAAGTGGCAATGCTGTGATAATTTTTCGACATTTTTTTTCTCTGATTTTATGTCTATTTTACTGATGATTAAAAACCTTTTTCTTTTGTTTATAATGAAATAACCTGGTTTCCATTGGAAAAGTGTCACTATTATGAAAACATTATTGCAACTTTAACGGAGAGTTTAAGGTGATGAATCAACCTCGCGAGCCTAAAGTTGATTTCTCTAGGTCAGAATTTAGGCATTGTGTTGGAGGTGAAGCTTGTATTGCCTTTGTCTTTTCCATGCTTGCCTGGTGAATAAATGGAAGATACTATGCTGAAAGGTTCACATTCTAGAACCTTTAAAAAAAAGGCATTGTGATTTTGTTAAACTTGAGTAAACGACTTGGTGCTTCCCCTCACTTTTCCAAACGTGGAAGTGCAGCGCCTACCTTTCCAAAAAGCAAGGTGCCGCATCTGTTTTCTTCCACCACGTTTTTCTTTGCAAACCGTGCTAACTGCACCGTTCGAGCTTCTGCTTAATTGTTCTTTTTAGATAAGCGCGTTTGACTGTATCCGAACGCATTACTAACAAGCCACAGGTCTGCACCAGATGGGCAGGTGAAAAAGTGATTATGAGGTGTGTGATGATGGTTCTGTATCCATAATACATTCATCCCAAGGTTCACTCGCGCATCTGTTACGTATGTTGTTTTTCTTTTTTACTAGTACCCTTAGAGATACTGAAGCAGGTGATTCTCTACAACTAAAAGACGATAAAAGAGAAAAAAAAAAGTGAACAAGGGGTCTTTAAGGTGGCACCACAAAGACAGTGAGACGTGCGTATTGCCGGTATGTGCCCCTCACCAGCTCATATAAGATTCAGATGAATATAACAGTGTAATCATTTTCATTAGCAGGTTTTGGATTGATACTTGCTTGCATATTTATGCTGATTACCGAGTCTTGAATTTATCAGGGTGTAGCTGAACTGGCTGGTGCCGTTTTGAGGAAAGAGGGAGGTGGGAAGCAACGACCCTTCCTTTCTCTTCAGTTTGCAAAAAGATTCGGAGGGCTGGCAAGCCCAGACCCGATCCAGGTGTTTGAATTCCCCAAATATTCATCTGTGCCTAAACTTTCAAATGTCGTGTGTCTGGAGGGGGCATTTTAATGCAATGCTTCACTCCTCAAAGCAGACATAGCTCAAGTTTTTAAAGAGGGGGGAAAAAGAAAATATTGATTTTTAAGGTGTTTTTAATTAAGTTGTTGCTGATAAGCAGCTTCATCTAAGGCTGCTTTTTTTTTATTTCCCCGCCTCAGTTATTCATTTGTTTTTATAAAACAACTTCACAGAAGCGTTAGTGGTGCTTTTGTTTGTACCAATTACAAAAAGGATTTCATGCAATTGAGATGTTTTCATTTAAAAACATGGAGATTACACATGCAAATTCTTTGCTGAAAATGGGGAAAAGCAGTAACGTATCCTTGGTTAACTTTTTAGTTATTTAAAAGTAGCTTGTTGGAGATTGAATATTTCTATGTTTCACTAGAGCTTTTAAATATAAAAGAGATATGAGACTATATCTGACACCATCAGGCATATTATATTAAAATTTATGAACAACTTCATCAAAAACCACTTTCCTTCTCCTGCATAGAGACAGATTTGTTCTGACATAAACGTTACATGGCTGGTTGCAGCCTCAGATTAATGCGAAGACCCTGGCGATTCCTTTTAGACGTTATTTTATGAAATAATACCTGTCAGCTGCTGCCTGATCCCAGAAAAGGGGGCAGGTTTTCCAGGTCATCCTGCCATCTGTCAGCTCAAGCTCATCTGTCCCTCCACATTACCACCTGATCTGTGCTAACAGGCCTCACAGGGAGCCCCGCTTCATTGGCCCGGTGGGAGCCCGGCAAAGAGACTGTGCGAGGACATCACCTGTGATTCCCAGATTTAATTATCACTGAAGTGATGAAGATGTGCACGCAGATTGAAATGCTTTTGAATAAATGCATGGCTCCAGATAGGATTTTTTTCCTCTTTTTTTTTTGCCTTCCCTTTTTTTTCCTTTCCTTTCCTTTTTTTTCTTTCCATTCCTTTTTTTTCTTTTCCTTTTTTCTTTCCTTTCCTTTTTTTTTCTTTCCATTTTTCTTTTCCATTTTCCCCCTTCTTTTTTTAACTTTCCTTTTTTTCCCCTCCTTTTTTTTTCCCTTTCTTTTTTTCCCCCTCCCTCCTCCCAGTTCACTTTACCACTTTCAATAAAAACCTTGTCCAAGTTTTCTGACAGACATTGTGTGAAACAGGCATGTAGGTAAAACTTGAATTACAGTGTTTAATAATCAAATTAAATATAAATGTTGCTAGAATCGTTGCGCATGCACTCTCAGGAAAAAAATTACCTCTGTTTTGTGCGCAGCCTTTCACTGCAAACATGATTATTTTCTGAAAAGGCTCCTTATTGTCAAATCCTAAAGCTGTATTGATTGTTGCTAGATGGGAAAATCAGGTTGCATTGTCGTGCCAGCTTGTTACCTCCAGTCCAAGGTCGGAGGTACCTGGGGTTCCCTGCCAAGAGGTAATAGAAGGGTTGGTGGTGGGGCTGGACCCACTGCGGAGGGGCAAGAAGGAAGGAGGGCACGGAAACCCTCCGGAAACACCGGCGACCACAGGCACCTCGATTCCCCCCTCAATCAATAGCACGACACAAAAGTTATTACAGGTCTGGGCCTTTTGACTTCAAAGCTGCTTAGGCAGTATGTGGCATTAATTCCCTCCTGTACAAAAATGTAGTTGATAATCACCAGGCTGAGGGGAGGATTTAGGACTAGAACAGCAGATTTCCTCACAGATTACAGCCTAAAACCTAGTTTCTTGGGATAAATCGGGATAATTAACTGTAGTGAAATATGTTACCCTTGTTGATTCGTCCCCATGTGATACTTGTGTTAGGTATGGCTGCGGAGAAACGTTTACACCGTTACGCCATCCCGCAGCTTTCTGCAGTGGAGGCACAATCCTTAATGTATATATCTTTTTAATGCTAGTGATGAGGACTTGTCAGGAGATAATTTAGGCAGTGGTGGCTGCTAACTGAGACCCTGGAAGAGTCGGTGCAAAGATTCGCCGTCAGAACTCAGGCCTGCGAGGCACCGCGTGTTTTATTTATATCTTACCCCGCCGCCGACTGCAGTTGGGTCAACTCATTTAATTCAGAGCTAACCCCTCTGTCGCCGCGTGCTGATGGGGACAGCGCTGAGCATCGCAGCTCCGCGGAGGAACTGCTCACCCTTCTAGCATCCAGGATGCCTTGAATTAAGGAATTACATCACGCTGATAGTGTTCGTGATAGGAATTTGTTTGAATATCGTCAAAGGAGTGAGGCATCGATGGGGTGAGACACAGAGGTCCCCAAGGGGTGGTGGCACCCCTGGCGTTCCCTGGTGACTTGGCCATGCCACCATGTGGCATCGTATCCCAGCCTTACACCTCTACCTCAATTTCCTCCGTGTAGGTGAGGAATAGTTATACTCATGCTTGTATAGATGTGCAAAGGATTAGTTAGATTTTTAATGTAGCCTTGAATAAGAAAAAAAAAATGCTTTCAGCCTGAAATTCAGAATTGGAGTTGAAAAGAGACAGAGTTTCTTTCCCTTTCCTCAAAATGTGCTTTGTAACCGCAATTTTTCATTACTGTAGTTGGGGACGCTGCCTGCTATTCTCTGAAGGATGCTGTAGACATTTCTGAGGCTGCCATTTTTGTTCTAATCCTAAAGTAAAGTTCACATACCACCACAGCAAATGCACTGCCCAGATCTCCAGATGTCCTTGTGTCAAGCAGACAGCAGATACAGCATCCAACTAATGTATTTTTATTATAATGGTTATTCTGTATTTTAATGATCTCCATTGCAAAACACGTGGTTTGTTTGCTAAAGTTTCATTTTTAAATTAACCACTTTAAAAGCAAACTGAAAAACAGTTTATTGCATGCAACTAAATGAGTATAGAAAAATGTAGGAACAGAAAAAATTACAATATGCTTTTAATCTGGAAAGTTCAAAGAAAAGGTTTTACCAGCGGCCAGTATACGCACAGAAGAACTGGTTTTAGGTGTACACATGGATAAAGCCTAGTATAAAACCAGAATGTCCAGTGGTCTCATTTGCTCACATCTCGTAACTGCTGTACTCCATTTTCCGTTTGGACAAACCAAGTAATGGAATATTAAGAGTCATTTGAGGTCATAATTAAAGTTCATTGACATCTGCCTTTTTTCTGTTAGCCACGGCTACCAGATGTCCATGACATGGGAATGGAAAACTATTCATCTAATCATGCTTTTAATAAAAAGTAACAGAAACTTGTGTATTTTAAAGTTGCTGAGTGTAAGCTTGCCAGGCTAAAAGAGGTTGCAGGGCTGCTTCCCTTTCTTTTTATGTAGGGTCACTACAGTAAAAGCGGTGTTGTTTTCAATTGTCTTTATTTCTGCTTGCGTGCTGGTCTGTTCTTGCCGTATTGATTTGACTTTTTGTACGTTGCATTGCTTCTACCACATTTGGACCCGTTCACCAGCTTAATCATCATGGCACTGTATGGAGTACAGTATATTGGCTTGTTAAATCATTTCCATCATATTAATTTCTACTTATATGTAGTACTGACCTATTTTTACTGTGCCACTTCCAAAATTGTCTTTGTTTATCCAAAGCTGGCTGTCCTCCATTGCTATAAGCATCCCTAGCGTTCTGTAGCTCTATTTTTAATGGCTTTTTTTTTTTGTTTCCCCTTCTCTCATGTCCCTCTGATTCTTTTTTTACTCTCTGTTTTCTGTACTTTTACGATGCTTTAAAACTTATGAAGATATTCAACTTCAGTGTTATGAACTAATCTAGATATAAGGAAGAAATATTTTACGATGAGGGTGGTGGAACACCAGAACAGGTTGCCCAGAGATGGAGGATGCCCCATCCCTGGAAACATTCCAGGCCAGGTTGGACAGGGCTCTGAGCAACCTGATCTTGTTGGAGATGTCCCTGCTCCTTGCAGGGGGGTTGGACTGGATGGCCTTTGAAGGTGCCTTCCAACCCAAACCATTCTATAGTTCTGTGGTAATCTGTTTAAACATACATGCTCAACTTTCCTTCTTTCTTTTTGTCCTTGTACCTGAGAATGATGGTATCTTGATCTTGATCCTTTGAATTCTTGGTGTTAAAACTTTTCTAATTCCTCCTTTGGATGTTGTTATTGGCACAGACTGGATGCTGGGGCTCCATACTGTTATATGTTGCTGTGTATGTTATACATTATGTTATGTTGTTAGAATATGTCACTGCTTAATTCATCTGGGGGAGGATGGAGAGGTCTGCAGTATATCTTCTTTTCAGCCATGGGAAGGGAATGAATTAAAAGGGAGGCTTTCAAAGGGAGGTGGAGAACGGGAAAAGCTAAGACTACCTCTCTCCTCAGGAGCAGAGGGTGCCTGGAAAAGGGACTGAGGATGCAGGATGGTGCCTGAAACCACATCCTCTGCTGAACATTTGGTGGCAGTAGGAACTAAATTGCTCTTAACTTTCTTTGGAAACCATGTCTTCGGTGCTATTAACTGGAATACGAAAAGTAGATTTTATGGACAGTGTTTTAGATGTGATCCACCCTTTCATAACAATGGCTTTGTGATTAATATGTTTGGGGTTTTTTTTTCCTGTTTTTATTTCCTTCTCAAACTTTTTTTTGTCAATCAAATCATAGCCATATTCGAATGGTGAAAGGCTGAACTTGAATCAGTGCAGAGAGCTTGTATTCATTTGGAGATCAGTCTTTCCTCGTGTATTTCCCAGCAAAGCCTGCTGATTGCCCACGCTGAGCTATAGGTATCGTTCTGACTCAAGACTGTGCTTATTTAACTCTTTGTAAGGCCTGACAGGTTCCACTCCCACCTACCTTCCCCCAGGAAGCAATGTAGTATAATCCTGGTATTATAATACCTAGCTTTTCCAAGCCAAGTTAAAGGCATAGCTGAGCAGGGCAAAACCTACTCTGCGATTATAGTGGATAGCCTGACTGACAGCGTGGAAATTCGGGATGTGCACAACCTACTCACTTTATATTTCGTGATGTGGAAAGGAAATCTGAGTTGCTGATTTTTTTTTTTTCTTCCTGGTTCACAAAAATGCAAAATAGCAAATCTAATAAGTTAGGTTTTATGTGCAGTTTGGCCATGAAATAAACTTTTCAAAAATACGTAATGAAAAGTGACATCACACTCATCACTATCCTGTTTTAAATTTAAACTACCCTGCCTCGCATAATCAATTACTTACAGAAAATCGTAAAGCCCTTAAAATTCTGAAATGGTTTCTAGCATTTAATTATATAAGATTTTTGACCTGGCTAGGCAGATAATGTTAACACAGCTTTAATACTAAACAAGACTGAACATGTGTGTGCTTGACTTTTATTAAACTCCTACTGAAGAAACAGATTAATTGGAGGCTGATTCATTGGTGAACAGGCGTTAAAGACAGAAGGACCTTCTCACATTTTGTTCTGTTACCCAGGCTTATGCCATCTCAGGTTGGCAAGGAGATCCCAACTGTAGTGTTTTGAAATGTAACTGAAAGAAATTTTAGAATAACAGGTGCAAAAAAAAAAAAAAAAAAAAAGAAAAGAAAAAAAAACACACCAAAAAAACCCCTCTACATATAAAAAAAAAAAAAAAAGGGAAAAAGAAAAGTAAGGCATTTTCAAAATGCTGAACTGATTCCTTCGTGCTCTGTCTTGCCAAATGACCACCTGACACCTCACTGACACAGGTATTGCCCAGATAGGTTTTCATCAGTGATGTTAAAAGTGTAAACAGGATCATGGGAACCAGCATCTGTCGCGATGATTTCCTACGTGATTATTACTTCTCCCCCCTGCCTTAGAACAATTTTTAAGAAGATGTGTACAAGCTATGATTAAACCACTTCAGCTTAAGCTCAGAGTAAATTGAAAAAGTCCTTCTTAAAGCTCTCATTTAACAGTGCTTTACATCCATCTGTAAAATCAGAGCTTTGCTTGCGAGCACCCTCGGAATAGCCCGCTTCCCACAAGGTAGCAGAGGTTAAAAATAAAATAGCAAGAAATCCGTGGCAAAGCACATGTGAGATTAGCGGGGTGAAAGTACTGGAGTGGAGAGCTGTTTTCTTCTGTCTGAGCTCCTCGTTCTGTCACACGACTCCCAGTCTGGAAATCTTAACACTTTGGTACAGATCGGTTTGTTAGCGATTTCAGATTTTAATTCAGCACCCTCACTTGATTACTACTGACATTTCTTTTTTGTACTACGAGGAGAGAGAGAACGTGCACAAACAGATTTTTGCCCGAGCTAGGTGGTGGGCTATCTTGAGATCAGAGCCCGAAATGTGCTCACTTCCAAGGTGTATTTCTGAAATTAAAAAAAGGAGATGTGACCTGGGAGATTCAGCTGCGCTCTTCAGTAGCTCCAGGTGGATGTTGACGATTTCAGAGTGTTTGGGAAAAGCAGGAGACTCTCCTGGCTTTCTTTGGTTCTCGTGTGAAAGCCGGAGAAATGAAAGTATTTTGACAATTACCCATTGAGCTTTTCCCGTCATTCAAATCTGCCACGCGGCACTGAAGTTGGTGAGTGGGTGTGCAAGGGAGAAGCAAAAAAAACCAAAAACACGTACTACAAAAGCAGGCTAAACGTTTGCAGAGTCTCCTGTGAATTAAAATCTCCAAATTTATTCAAGTTCTACGTTTTAAAATCATATATTCCTCTATCCTCATTACTCCTGAATGTTAAAGATACTGGTAAAAATTAACCTCTGATGTAAATCACTTGGAGTTTAAATACATTATATGGCTTAATTTATGAAATTATTTAGTCTATTATGTTTTATGAATGTTTATTTTACCCTTAAAGTCCAAAATTGTAGAAATTAAGTACCATAATGAAATTGTGGTTAAATTGCGTTCTCTTACTGGTTTATATGTACAGTTACGCTTATTATTGTGTAGCAATAGCAAAAAGTATTTTGGGAATTATTGTTACAGCTGTTTCCAGGATTAAGGGTAAGATACCCTCTTTTCTTATCCATTAGTTATTAGGTGATTATAAGTGGAATTCTACAGGTAAAAACATCAAACCCTAAATTGAAAGTGCTTGGAAATTGAAAAAAAAAAAACCAAAAAAAAAACAAATGAAAGGAATCTATTTAAATCAAGGTTCTTATCTAGTGTTATAACTCAGTCTATTTTCTGTCTTTCTAAATATAATTTATGAACTGATTTTTTGGCTGTATGTATTAAGTCCCTGAGTTGGATTACAAAAATTGAATATAAAACACAATACATGTACAGGCAGTTTAAAAAAGGTACCTCAATGGCTATATATTATAATAAACTTTCTTCATATTTGCCTTGCAACAGCTGATTTCTGATTTTTTTTCTAGTGCAGTAGAGCTAAAGCACAATAGCTGAAAGGTGAACTTTTTTGTATTTCAACATTCCCAGCCTGGTAAAACTGTTCCGCTTGCTACATGATGTTATAAATATCAAGATTAGTTTCTTCTAAAATTACCAGTGCCAGCTGCATTCAGTTTCCCGTGTTCTATAGTATTTTGTTACCAATGTTCTCAGTTTAGTGAGAGGATTTTAAAAATCAAATTAGTCACAAAAATCTTCAATATTAAAATCTGTTTATGTTTCCCATCTATTTTAAATATTGTATATAAATCCATTTGCCTTGCTCAGTCAAGTACACCCTCTAGTATTATCACTCTTCTCCTAGCCTTTTAGCCCAATATGCTCTTACCTTAAAAATAACCATTTTAATTTCTTCTCTGGTACTCAGCACCTACCATTTAGATAACTGACAATCATTTAATTGTCTATAACAGTGGCTGGTGTACGTGTGCCTATATATTTTGCAGAGATGTAGGCATAAATATATACCTACAGCCTATTTAAAAAAAAAAAATCCACTGTACTGTATTTTGAGCTCAGTAATACAGTACTACATATTATGCATATTCTTAAGAATCTCGTGGAATCATAAGCTCTATTAGCAGTGCACCAGAAAGTAGAAATTTCTGCAGTCCTGAAGTCCTTATAAAATTTTTCTTTGAACCCGTGTGTATTTAAGTTCTTCAGCTGACATTGTTTCAGTCTGGGAATATGACATACGGCCACAAATCCAGGATTAATTGAGCACTTATGTGCAGCACAAAACATTCTTTATATATTGACAAATATTTCTAAAAAATGGATTGGTATTTTTGCTGTTAATTGTTTCATTACTGACCTTTACCTCTGTAGACATATGCAGTTTTCGGTTTTTTGGGTGAGACTTTCAAAATATTTTTTTTTTAAGTGTCCAATGCTCAGTGTTAGCAGTGACATTTTTACAGTCTATTCAGAAGCATATATTTCAGTCTTTTGTATCTCATTTCTTTCTATTTATTTAAAACAACTTAGCATGGAAAATCTTGCAGATTTAAGTGACAGTGATGATGTACAATATGCATAAAATGAGCCTGTCCCTACCCGTGGTGTGTATTGCTAGGGACTCCATTGCAATATTTACAGTTAAACTAAACTTTTTCAAATGAAGCAAAATTGCATTTGTTTTGCAGATTTGCTCATCATTAAATGTGAAACATTTCACATTTGTCTTTTTGAGTAATTGGCTTTTTAAAATGATAAGGTGCTCTGAACACTTGTTATGTGGATAGGTCTGACGTTGTATCCCAGAAATCCATATGCCATACAGACAGAACAGAAGAAAGATATTCACAAGCATGTCACAGATTGGACTGAAGCAAGCCAAAAACCAAAGTGCCATGGCATTAACAATAGCACCAGATTTACTGTCACGATTGCAATCTGTGCTGTATCATAGACAGAAGGAGAACTTTTGATAGGTAACACCTCAGTGTTTTTTAAATCTTTTTGGCAAATTATCATTTTCATTATATTTTTGCCTGCCATATAATATTATTATAATGGTATTAAGTCACACACGCACACACATGCACAAAGTTTATTAGCCCTCAACAAAAGGGCTGATTTACCTTCCGTGCTAACTATTCCACAACAAAAAGGAAGGTATTTTACGAAAGACTAACACACGTTTCAAGGCAAATCATCCACAAAAGGAGCAGGGATTTTTCAATCGTGCATTAAGTTAATAAAATCTTAGTTAATAGAGTCTTAGTTAATCTTAGCTAATAAAGTTAATAAAGGTAGAGAAACCATGCGCACCACGTAAATCTTGACAGCTTGGAAGTTTCCAAAGTTTGAAGACAGTAAAGACGCAGGATTAGGGAGAAATATTTCCTTTTTCCTGGGGTTCAATCACAACTGACTACATTGCAAATATGTAGACGTTTCTTTTTGACCATAAAATCATACATTTTCTTCTAGTGTAAAAAAAAAAAAGCTGCATAAAGCAGATTTGGCAATACCATAATTCATGTTGAGCTCTGATAAGTGCTGAAAAAGATTTACAAACTCACAGCTTGACACTGAGCCCACATGTTGGGTAGAGTGGAGAAAAAGCTCTAGAAATACTACATAGAGTTTCCTGGCAGCAGACAGAGAAACATCAGTCAATTGTTTTTCTTAATTGAAAGCCACCTTGGGACCTTGTTGAAAATACCGTATCTGCCTATCTTTTCTGCCGTTTGAATTACCTGTCTGGGGGAGTTGTCCTGAGGCCATTCACAATAGGCTTTTTAGGGAAAGAAAAACACTGAAATTCTCAGTTTATATGAATTATACATTTGAAACACGCTTCGTGTAGGTAGGAAATGAGAATCGCGAGAGCACAGACAAACCTACTTAAACACAAATCTGTGTGTTGCTACCTTCTTTTACTGGAAAGTACTTTTATACTTTTTGAGCATCCTCTTCCGCAAGTCTTCATCACAGATATTGCCCGTGTCTGAAATCATTGGGACTACGTAGCCTTGTGAGAAATGGTTGCTTGCATGATTTTAGCTTGCTATGTTGGACTTGAAACTGTATTGGCAGCGCAGTTGATGCTTGGTATTTTTCAAAACGTTTCAAAGTTTACAGTGGTGCTGCTGCTGTGTTTTGCACTCGCTGCCATAAAATATCGTGTTGCCACAAAATGTTGTGGGAGCTTCATTTAAATACCATGAGGTGCGCTCTCCTGCCTGGAGCCGGGTGAAAATCAGGAATTACTTTCAATTTTGATTGAAACAGAGAGTAGTAAATTTTTAACAACTTACTTTTTTTTTTCTCCCCGATTTAAAAAAGTTTGGCTAAGCCTATGCTGGTTTAGGTTCACTCTAGCTTGAGTGTAGCATCTAAACGCATCTCCAGTTTCCACTTGTACTGATGCAGACATCACTGAAGACAAATAATTATTAGCAGCAGCTCTGTTCCCACTTTCCTAGACTTTTCCTGCAATGCCATTGCCACAGCTGAAGACCTACAGAGTGATTTGTGTAGGTAGGAAACACATGTAAAGAAGTTAAAGATAGAAAAGACAAATCAATTTTGATAGCGGTGGTGTCACTGTGAATGGCCGCATGTGCTCTTTACCCACTTCTCCCCACGAGGGTGTGAAGGCATGTGCAGGTATTTGATATTTGTTCCCAGACTTGGAGCTATTTACCTCTCTGGGAAGGGCAAAGTGAGATAATCCTTGGATAAACCCAATTCCAACTTTCCCTACCTCCTTACAGTCGCTTTACTGTCTCTCTGATTTTCACTACCAGAGTCAATAATTTGTTTGAACAAGTTTTCCATCTAATCATTAACACACTGAAAGCCTATAATGAGCTCTGTATACATGCAAATGCCTCTTTTTAAAGTGCTTGTGTAGATTTAAGGGCATTGTTTCCTTGTAAAATGGAAATTGGAGCTTTTTCTCACTTAAATGCTACAGTCCTTAATAAGGGATGGATCAGCAGGAACTTTCTAAGTTTATTTAATTTTACAATATGTTTGTCCTTCTGTACTATATTTAGGATCTTTTTAAAGAAGAGAAATAACACTTTTAAACCTGTATCAAAACAAATGCCTTAGGAGATTTCCTCAACCTCTCTTATCTTCTTATAGTAGTTAGTGAATGAACGGTTTCAATTCAGAAATGAAAGGCATTTTATAAACAGATTTTTTTTTCAACTTTATCAGGCGCTGCTCAACTCCCATTGTATTGATATAATGATACTTCAAGATAAATAAAGAAATTCATGGCTTTAGCAATGAAAATAAAGAGAAAGGCAATAAGATTAAAATGGGTACCATTCACGCTCGGTAAGACAGCTCGGAGGACTCTAGCAGAGGAGTAACCGGCTCAGTGAAAAATCAGAAACTGTGATTGCTATTTAACACCGCAGCTTTTCACAGTAGCTCAGCACAAAGTTATTTAGCACAGGTGTTTCTGTAAGTCTGATACATTGGGAAAATTCGCAAGGTTCTCCGTCTCTCCTGCTTCGTGTTGGCTGTGAAGTTGGTCCTGTGATGCCGTAAACCGGTTTCTAGTAGGAAATAGAGTGTAGAGAGAAATGAGTACGTTCAGGCACAAGATCTGATCTAGATTCATTTTCTTGGTTGCTAATTTTTGTAACGCATGACAGTAGTGAGGTGAATGACCTGTCATCGAGCAAAAGCAGTGAAAAAATGGGAATGAGTTATCATTCAGAGTTAAGCGTGAAACTGAGATCCTGTTCTCTCCTTCAATAAATGCAGCTTTCCCAAATAATATGGCTATAATTGCTCTTTCTTAAGGGAGACTTTTGATAAATATTCACCTATTTTAGTATTTCTCACTAGTTTATTTAGGTATGGTGTATTTCTGCGCTTTCAGCCTGTGTTTCTGCATTTCAATAAGAGATGAAATGGTATAATTGAATTTCTAAACACCTAAAACCCTCAGCAATTTTTTATCTTTTTCTTTTAATTCAGAAGTTCTAGTAGTATCTAATTTATGGCTTAATTCTTTGTAAGGTCATCTTCTAAGTGAGTGACTTCTAGTTAATCTTAGACATTATGAGCGTGGCTGTGATAGATAATCAGTTCGTCTGTTCTCAGAAGGAAAGGAGTGAGTTATGGGGATTGTTGGCAATTGAAGACACAGGGTTTAGTTGGAAACTAGGTATAATTTCTTACATAGTTATTATTTTTTGTCTCATCTGGCTGTGTTTTGACTAGTATAGCCAATGGTTACAAAAAATATGTTTTCAGGTACTGTGTTCTTCAAGTAGGTACATATGGTTACTAGTTTGGGTTTGCTTCTAATAGTGAAGGAATTGATAGGTGGTGGAGGTTTTGATTGTTATTTTTGTGTTTTTTTCCCATCTAATTCCTTGATAAGGTATTCTCTCAGTTAAGTAAGAAGGTATAACTTTCTTTTGCTGTTAGTCTTACAATTGAAAGCTAATCTGTTGCTTGTGATTCTGCTATTAATTTATGTGCAGCTCTTACTGACTGTCACCAACATATCTTTTGTTCCCAGAAATATTCACTCTGTGAATAAATATAACTTTTCTGCTATTTTTGCTCTGACTGATTTGCTTGTTTCACTCTTATGACTGAAAACAGCGGAAGTACTCATATTCTAAAAGTTGCATGTTGCTTAATGAAGTACCTTGCTGAATCAGGGCTACCGTGTTCCAGTAGATGAAAGAAAAGCACATAAGAAGCTGTACTGTCAGGTTCTGCTTTGAATGTTTTCCTTTTAATCAAATTTTAGACTTATTAGCATAGACGATCATGGTTTTGCAAAACAAATAAACAAAAAAAGGCTTCTAGTCTTATTCTTGAAAGTGTTGGGAAATGCTAATGTAATTGGTTCTGTTTGTAGTTCAAACCCACTTACATGTCTCTGCTTGTAGATACGAGTAAGAGAGAAAGAGTCAGCTCTTCCAGCTCTGGTCTAATGAGTGAGTGCCCCAAACCACTGGGAAGTAACTTCTCAGTTTCCTTTGTCAAAGTCGAGAATCTGATAACGTTCTTAATTATTCTAGTGGCAGGAGAACCGTGCAAGGATTAGGTCATGGGTGGGATTGTAATACAGGGTAATATAACACTTCCAGAAAATAAAGTCTGAAATTCCAGTTTCCTTAAGACTTTCCATTTTGCGCCACAGTTTACAGTGAATGTTACTGATTGGGTGTTGCTTGAGTGTCGTTGAGTTCGATGAGAGTGATGTTGTACCTGGTTTCTACAGCAACATGGTGGGAAGGGCAGGGAACATGTGGGTCAGGGGTCTAGGGGGAGATGCTCTGGGTAACAGCCCTTCTGTATCTCCAGTTTGTGTTACTGGATAACCACGAGTCTCCTGGCACATCCACAGTGCTTGAATTAATATGCAGTGATGACATCTTTGGACGAGGAGGCCGTAATGCATTTTAAACCACTATTTATTTCCCTGTCATGTGTACTGTACATTTATTAGTGACAAGAAGTGGAGCAACAATCACAGTGTTAGAGATAAATATGGTCTTATGATTATGGTATGGAGGACTCAAAACCCAAATACCCAGCCATTTTGCTGCCTGATAATTGTGCATATTTTTAGTATTTTTATCTTCTCTTATATTTAGATCCCTAAGTTCCTGTAAGAGCTGTCACCCCAAACCTGCATTTGGCTATACTGCATCATCCCAAAGCTTACAATAGAAAAGAATATCAGGCTTTCAGACACAGCATATTTAGAAAAGAGAGAGAGTCTGCCAAAATCCCAAAAACCACTTCCCAATTCTCCTCACGAATAGCAGGAAATTACTTGTTATCAGTGGGTAATTCAACCACAAATGTTATTGATTATCCAACCTCAATCTTTACAATCTTGATGGCCAAATATTTTGCAATCATTCTCTCTATTTAAAACTAGAAGATGTGATTTTTGTTTTGGAAAAATAGTTTTTTAATTTTTCCTCATGCCACATCACATTGTGACGCATTTCTCCAGATTGTCCAGTGTGATAGCCAGAAGCTTGACTACAGATGTCAAAGTGTACATCATATTCTAATACATATATTATTAAAAAAATTCAAATACTTGTAAAAACTATACCTATTTTTAAAATAACATCTTTACTTTTAATCTTTGGTATTTGGTATATCCAAGTGCAAACCAGAAACCCAAAGATCTAAAGAGAAAGTATAAGTTTCTTTTTTTTTTTTTTTTGTAACTTCAATTTATTTCTTAAAAAACAATACATTACAGAATCGATCAAAGTCTTGTTTGTGGGCTACATAGTCAAATATTCCAGTTGTTTTACACCCAATTACCACTAGCTGAATAAATTCATTTAGTGTAGGAAGTTCACCGAGTCCTGAGCTATATTCTCCTTTCCTAGAAAAGCTCCTCTTAGAAACCTATTGTGAAAAAAATAATTTGATATTTTGGTTCTGAGATATTTTTAAATAACATTTGAGTAACCTTCTGTCATTACTACACTACTATGTAGAGTAGCTGACAAATTTAAAGGCCAGTGCATTTCCAGTGCTGTCAGTGCAGTTTCAGACTGTCTTAAGAAAAATTCCAGGATCCTCCAACACTTGAAAATTGTTTTGAAACTGTAATGAGAATTTGGAGACATACAAAGTTCCATTTTTTTATCAGATTAAAAGAATTTCTAATTTCAAATATCAGAAGATATTATTCTTTGAATGAAACACAATTTCCATACTATCTATACCGTGATGCTGCTTATTATATAAAATAACTTCATTCCCAAATGAAAAATAGTACAGCTGTATAAGAAAGGTTCATAGTCTATTTGCATTTTAGAAACTATATTTGATATATCCATATTCTTCTGGACTCAGTTATGAACTGTATGCGTGGTATCACCCGTGAAAGTTTTCTAAAAAGGTTGTGACTTCTTAGAATCAAGAGTTCAGCTAGGTGGCAAAATGTATTTATCTTTGTCCTAAATCTCAAGAGCAGCATTTGTATTAAAAGACTAAATGGAAAACTTTTCAGTCACTGTAGCAGGAAATGTTTGTTTTCTTATATGGATATAATAGCTTTATTCAAAACATTTTTAGTCCTGTTTGGCTGTTTCTAATATTTACCTACAAATAAAGGTGGAAAGAGGCAAACCAAAGATGTTTGCTCCCTGCATGCAAGGGAAGATGATAACCATTCTGTTTTTCCTGCCTGCAACACTTAGGAACTTGACACAGCTGGCAGAGTATATATTCAGTTCATGGACCAACTTTGATGTTTTACGTTGTTACTAAACAATAGCTGGCATGGTCATGTAGCAGCAGGATATTGCACTTACCATGCAGTAGACCTGGTTTTGTAGAAAGGGACCACCTGCCTCCTTGCCCTAGGCCACAAAACCCTCTACTGCAGAGATGGTGTTTTGGATCTCTAGCAGTGGGAGGATTCTTGTGTTGTTGTATTGGCTTTTGGCAAGCTAATAAAATAATGTAAACAGCTATTTTGGAAAATGACCTCATGTTCTACATGCTTGGTATACATAGAGGTTCTGAGTCACAAAAAAAAAAAAAAGAAAGGAAAAGAAAATATCTGAATGGTAAATACAACAATGAAAAAATCCATTCAGTAGTGCTGCTTCATCTCTAAGAGATGCTTTACACAACAGCGGGTATCAATCCCCACAAGTAACATCTGCTATCAGAGGATTTGCAGGTACACCTTTGTTCACTGCTAACTGAATTTGTGTCAGTATTATAATTCAGCAGATTTCTGCTTTTCACTCAAACCAGGATTAGCATTGACTCGGGCTGGAGGGCATTCAAGCTGCTGTGCTTCTTTTAGCGATATTTCTCTGTAAGCATCTAATTGTTTCAAAAAGTGATGTACAGTATGCAAAAACCTGAATTCAATGCAAATAAGTCTGTGCAGCTCTAAAGTTAACAGGTGTTCTCATTAGTGTAAGTAGACAAGGAACGATTCTTGAATGTTTTATAAACACTTATAATCATGGCCAAATACGTTACTGTAAGTATAAAGATACTTATAGCAACATCTCTTTTTCCTTACTGTGCAATCTCAAAACTTATTAATAGGAGACATGTGTCAGTAAATGAAATACTAAAAGCCAGTACTGGCTTCTGCCTGCAAATAATGTAGCTGTAAAATGCTCTGCTACTGATGAATAAATTTCTGGCTAAAATAAGAGTCAACGAAATGAAATCTTTACACATAGCGCATATATATTTTAAATATATCTCTTCGCTTGTACTGAAAGTAGAGCATTCATTCTCTTTTTGATTTTTTTTTTGTTTGCTACAAGGACTTATCATGTTGAGTCTCACTCACATATATCATAAAGTGTTATAACATGCATATTAAATTGGACAGGAGGACTATTCATCACTAGGTATTGTCCAGCTGGTAAAACTAAGAAAGACGGGACTTCGCTAAGAAACTGTTGCCAATATCTCTGTGTGTGGCTGTGTAATATATGACTTCAGATTGCAAAGGCAATAACAGTAAAATATTACCCCAAGGAGAAAAGTAGCTTGCAGTAGATATTCGTACATTGCCTTTAGTCTTCATCTGTTGGGCAAAATGTGCAACTGTCTATTCCCCTAATTCCCGCTATGCACAGACACGACTGAGTTGTGTCTTAATTATTATCTCTTGCTTTTCTGCTTTGAGCCAGTTCTGGGGTACTTCTTTCTCGCTTCCCAAGTCTACTGACTTCCGTCTTCCCTGGCTTTGGCTTAATGACTGGCAGAAGTCATTATCAGCAGGAAATACTTCCTCCCAGTACGTTCACTGGATGTTTAGCAGAAAGTACTTGCCCTTCCTTACCTTCCCCTTTAATCCAACAGCACATGCTTTCTCTTCACACATCTCCAAGGGAAGGAAGAGATAAAGGCCTGGACTGGTGGGTGGAAAAGGGAGAATGACAAGCTGTTCCTTGAAATCAGTGAAAGCACTCCAGTACCCCTGGTAGAGCTCTGGACCTTTGCCCCTCCAGGAAGGCTCTGTGGACTCTGCAGCCTGAGCTCCTCTTCAAATCCAAGGAGGAGTTTTGGTCTCTCAGGACCTAATCAGCTTTAATTGTGACCTCCTATTTGTTCAATATCTCCCTTAGAAGCAATATAAATCAGTTCTTCTGCAACTGAGATTCTTCACAGTCAGGAAGGAAAGGAAAAGATTTGCCTTATAGTGCAGAGAGAGGACCTGGTTCTCTCCTTGCTAGTATTAACGTAATTCAATAGAAACTGGTATATACTGTGAGTTCGTTGCACAGCAGAAGAGAAACATTAGGCTCAAAGATTTTTCTTTTTCTTTTTCTTAACAGTTCTAGAATTCATTATTTTATTACTAAATTGTGTTGAAAGAATTTACCAGGAAAAATATTACTTGTTCATCATTGCTACAGTACAGTTTCACTTAAAAACTTGTTCTTTCTTGGAAGTTTGACCCCAAACTTCAGACTATTGAATCCATTTCAGAGCCATTGATGTATGTACCTCAAACACTGGGTTAATTTCATTAAAAAGCAACTTATGTATATGATAGGATGACCCTGAGAAGGTTCCCAGAGAATGGATGTGCAACATAATCGAAGATGCATCTTATAAACATCTGGCAGCAATTGGTCCTACAATTGCTAGTATTGCAGAAGTTGTGAAAACACAGGATCTGTTTGTTGCCTCTTTGCAATGCTTGGTTTTCACAGTAATTTTCAGAGTTAGAAGAAAAAGGGTAATTATAACATACGGTTCAACATGTTTAGATATGTAGAACATTTTCTGTTGCTTATAACAAATATTCCCAAAGAAAGTATAAAACATTTTTCTGACTTGCAAAGTTTTTGCAGTCTATCATTTAAATTACTTAAATAAAGGGAGCTTTACTACTCCCAAAAGCTGAGAATATAACACCCGCCATGCATATTAGCTTGATCTTTTTGACAGACCAGAAAAGTGTTTGTGTGTGCCAATTAAAACAAAAATGGATCCCCAGTGGCTTGTTCCTCACACAACTTCTGAAGACTGCTATCATTGTATGCTGGGGTAACCCTGGATAAGGCGGCTATCCAAAGTAAACAAACTTTTCAAAACTTTCATGACAGATGGGGGTTACAAATGCATTTTAATAAGAGAGTTGCCAAAGCAACTTTTTTGCAATCAGCATATATTTACTTAACATCTAGCAACATTGGGAACACAAGGCAGATACTTTCTCACAACATTTTTTTAACAAATATCTTTTTTTTTTTTTGAAAGATTGGTTGAAGAGCTTTTCTTTCAAGCTGATATTTCCCCATCACTCCAATGTTAACTTTGCTCGACATCCAAAGGACTGCTAGATTGGTAAAACCAGACTGTAACACGAGACAGAGAATCTGCTTGATAACGACATTTCTTTGGTAGTCATAAACATCTCAGAGTCCTTTTGAGTAATTTACCTATCAGCATAACCATGACTACCTCTGTTTGATAGGCAGAATCATATAACGGATAAGAGATGCAGTATGGATACAATGCCACTCAATACCAATTCTTTTGTTTTCTTTTATTTGCATTTCTTGAATATTCGAGTCCTAGCTCACTACAGTACAGCACAGAGAGATATTTTATTTATCCTTTCTGCTGCTCACTCATTCAGCATAAACACGGCCAAGAGACTGGATTATCTGTGAGAAAGAATTTAAGATCAGCTTCCAGAAATGCAGTTAGACTTTTGACATGTTTTAAAAAACTTACATATCTCCGTCCCTGTTTAATTCAAATCAAGTTAATTAAACCACTAAGGAGCATAGTGTCTCCCAACTTTAATTAATTCTACTTCTACTGTGGGTGTGGACACAGGAGTATCTATGTTTTATGTATTTATTCTCAAGCTATATTATATTATAATGATATTTATAAAAATATTATATTTAGAAAGAGAGAGAAGATTCCTAGTCATCTTTATTTCTTTTTTTTTTTAATTTCTTTTTGAATCTCTTCCCACCTTTCCCAGCCCTGGTGGCTACCATGCAGATGGAGTGGCGTGGGCTGGGTAGCTAGATCCCATCCTACAAAAAAAAATCTCAGGAAAATAGAGGGAAAATCCTAGATTCCTCTTCATTCTGGAGAATCAGGATGATTAACATGATCAGAAAAAAAACAAACAAACAAACAAAAAACAAACAAAAAAAAACCAAAAAAACACCCTTGTGAGAGAGCAAGGTGAGATGAAGGGAGCAGTGGAAAGGGGGAAGAGTGTCAGCTTTTGAGCTAGCAATGCTCCAGTGACTCACATTTCCTTTTTTCCTGCACATATCAAGGGCAGCAATCCCAATGCACAGTGCGACAAGAGGAACACATTTTATTGAATTTCTGCACGCAGAGGTATCTGTCAATCCAAGTTTAAATCACTCAGTGTTCACCACAAGCTGAGGGAGTCCCAGGTGCCATCAAAATTTAGGTTTTCTGCGCTGGGTTCTGCCCTGGATTAGTATCTGGTGGGGTTTCCATGGTCCAGAAGTGTTGAATAATCCAATGCCGAACCATTGGAGTAGGTTATATGAAGCTTCACCCCAATAGTCCAGCATTTTTTTCGGAAGTCCCATGTTCAGAGGGAGTTGAACAATGGCTTATTTCAGGATTTGGCTGAAATAAGAACTGTGTGATTGTGTCTCAGTGGCCATACATGAGCTATGCGTGAGCCATACCCTTCCCGAGCTGCTCGCTCTGTTCCCTTTGGCGTAGGGTACATTTTTTTCCTGCATTTCTCCTTCCCCATAGGATTCTTCACTTCCTGTATTAAAGTTTGTTCTTAGCATTGTCTGAAAATAGTTCATCTCTGCAAATTACAGTTACAGCCACCAGAGATGCATAAGTACGCTTTGAAGTGAGCGAATCAATAATATGGTTTTGTATTTTTGTTTTGCTCTGTGAATTTATCGCCCTTTTCCGTATCTCCATAGAGTGCCTATCAGTAGGATTGCTAAAATTACCTCCGTCCCTGTTCTGCAGCTGAAATAAATGTAAGAAACCACTGCATCTATAGAAATGTATATTGGTAAAGAACTAGAGGGATATCACGAAGGAGGATTTTTTTTCCCAGCAGTGCAGTAGTCCCCAGACCAGCGTCGACAGGAAGATTATGGACAGAAGAAGCTGGGCTTATCCCACGGCAGTTTTCTAGCTTTTATCTCCTGTTTTCCCTTGGTGTAGGTATACTGTGAAATGGAAAAATCTCTGCGATGTGTTCTAAAAGGTGATTTAGGTGATCTGTAAAGGTTTGCAAGTTCTGGAGGAACACAGCAATACATGGCACCATAACATGTCCCAGAACACAGCCTAGCACTGGGAAAACAGATGATTTGTAGGGGTTTTGAGAACTGCTGATCCTGCGTGGGATCCAAGGTGTATTTCTGTATTATAAAATTGTAATGGTATTAATTAGGTACGGTGTCCCATATTTCCTGGAGCTATATAGGTATCTTTTTGTTTAATAACATAGGATCTTGTTGAACACAAGTTTTGTACATTATTATGGTGACATGCAGAAGCAGCTCACCCCTCCATTTGCAGCTTTATAAGGTGACAAGAGAAATCCTTAATAAGCCACAAGTTGAATATCAGAAAGAGAGTTTCACACCTGCCCCCTGCTTCCCACACATTGTTGGCAGCCCAGCAGCGTATCGAATTTAACACACATTTACCTACGGAGAGCTGGTATTTTCAGAGGATCAATGCTTAGCAGCAGGACTGTACTACAGTTCGTTGTAAAACTACCACGTGAGTGGATTCAGCCTTTGAAATGATTTTTTTTTTCCAAGGTAAAGAGAGAATTTGGGCGTCCTGGCTCCGCTATAGGTAACCGGAAGGGCACACCCTTTGCAAATAAGAGGGTTAATATCAGCTGTCATTCCTTGTGGGTATTTATCGCTGACAGCAGCATCATCATTCTGCCTGGTATGGTAATGCTAATTCCAGACTGTAACCTTTGCAAAAATGATGGCAAAGAGAGAGGGATTTCAGGAAATATTTAAATAAGTGAAGTACCTGGCACAACGGAGACTGGCAGCTCTATCTAAAGCACTTAATTTTTTATTTTTTTTTAATTTGCCTTTCATTTTTTTCCGCAGTCCCTCTGTTTATTTCAGCAGTGCTTGATACAGGATGGTGTGCGGTGTGTTAGCATGCCTTAATATCGAACAATTTATGCTTGTTGTTAGTTATACATCATTGAGGGCTGTGATCATAAATTGTTCAATCACAAGGTTTAGTCAAAGCTAGCATTCTTTACTGACGTCTCTTCCCAAGGGTGTTGAAAATTCGATTGTTCAAAGTGCAAATATGGTTTAGCAATCCCTTCCAAGAGCCATTTATCAGAAATCCTAAGGAGGTAATATTTAAAAGTGGGATAGGAAACCTGCACATTAAACAGGATTTACCAGCCAAAGCCTTTGGAACTGCTTTCCTGTGAATGACTGGAATGGAGCAGAACAAAGTCAATTACTGACTGTAATTAAGGAGTGGATGCATTTAAACTGTAGAGAGCAGTAGCAGTCTTCTTGAAACTGTCTAGTTACTCTGAAGATTAGTCTGAGGAAAGAAAGAAAAGGACTTGAACTGTTTCTTACAGAAAGTATATTTTAAATGAAGCCTCTTTCCTCCATGCTATGATCTGTTTTTACAGATTTGCTCGTAGAACACTGATAATATATGATTATCAAAATAACGAATTCAGACAAAGAAACTTTCAACATGTATTTTGCTTTGGTCTTGTGAGCAATGGAGTATATCTTTTGCATATCATACCGTGCAAATGTTTATGCAGTGCTGAATACTTGTATTTTAATAAAGCCTGAATTTACTGAACAGAAGATTGAACTATGTTGTGTCCTTTTGAAGCCTTCAAAATACAGTAAATCTAATTATATATGATGCTTTTACTTTGCAAATGTTATTCCATTTTATAATTTTAATAATGATTTGTTTATATTGGGAGAGAGGCATTAGATTGAATTGTTGCCTGTGTTTAGTCTAATTCGTATCTGCATGTATACATTAATAAATTGTGATATAATATAATACATTTCCAACCCAAATCTTGCCATGTGAGCTGAGCACGGAACTGGAGATCAGCTCTTTCAACTGCTCACCTGAAGTTCAATTTTGACTTTTTTTTATTTTGATAAGGGAACAGTGAGAGTGTGAGCAGTGATTAACATTATAGCTGTGGACTAAGAAGGGAATTAAAATTTCCTGAGTAAATAACTCTCCCATGCTCATGGGGAGCAATGGGGTGGCTGGTCCGCTCCTGACGGGTGGTGTGGATGGGCCGGGCTGGGATGAACATCTGCAGCCGGGCAGCCTCCGAGCCCGCGCTGGGGGACCATTCCCACATTCTCCGCAGCGCTCTCACAGGATGTCTCCACTGGAGCTGCGCTAACGGGATTTTCCTTAATGCTGATGACTTTGGAAACCTTCCTTACAGGCATTTCCTCAATAACGGGAGGGTTATAGAACAATTAATGAAACATTAAACTGTTTTGTCTTTTTTTTTCTTTGTCTTTTTTTTTTTTGTCCTGGTAGCATTTCAATTTTAAGAAAGATAAGGGGAGTACCCAGTCTGGTGAGGATCTGTTGTTTCTTTATGCTTTAGTTAAAATTCTTGACATGGGGCAGAGACAGCGAAACAGTAGCACTTAGGGTTGATGGATTTACATAAATCGGCTGTGCTAGGTCTAAACAGCTTTGCTCTGCTTTTCCTCACACTTTGCTCAGAGAGAAATCTCTGTTGTCCACTGTGTTCATCTGTTCCCTGAGAAAGATCTGAAAAGGTTTTGGTCCGTGACCCAAAAAGCATCCCACTGGACATCCCCAAAACACTGAAACTGAAGCATGCAATGCCCACATGCGAATGCTACAGAGTTTTGCACGAGTAACTCCTAACAACAAAAAATAAGAAAAAAGAGTTTGGTTTCAGAGCTGGCAGGAGCTGAGCTGGTTTGGATCATGTTCAGGACAAGCTCCTGCCCCTTGAAAAACGTGGTGGAGATGTAGATCTTTGGTCACTTGCCTGCAAACACGCAAAATTGCTGTGCCCTGGATCGTGCTCCACGGCCATGTGCACCAGGGCTCTGTTGAATAATCCCGGGGCAAAGCACTGCACAGCTCCGTGCCTCGGTTTTGCCATCTGTAAAGTGGTCGTTTTGACCTCCTTTGTAAAATACCTGGAGATCTGCTCTGGCAAAAAGTTATAAATGTAAAAAAAAAAAAAAAAGTTACATATTACTATTATCATGGTGGTTTACAGAAGTTCAGACCAACAGAGTATGCATGCTTATTTCCACCAAATATTGTTAGGCAGTGAAACAGCATTGTCAGGGGATTTAATATTCTTTTGATAAATATTCCCAGTGAGTGGGTCAAAAATGTAAATCGACTTCTATTCAGACAAACTGGGGATTTTTTTTTTGTGATAAATGGGCTCCTAATTACTCTGCTACAGCCATCTTTGATGGCAATTTTTTTTTTTTTTTTTATGTGAAAAAGAGTGACATTACTATTTTTACCAAAATGTTTAGAAGTGGACTCTGGAATAACAGGTATATAATAAATCTGTAAACTCAAGAATGGAGGTACCAGATATAAAAATATTAAGAAAATAGAAATGGAAACTGAAAACAACAGAAATTAAGTCTCATATTGCATTCATTTCTTTTCAGGGTGCTTTGATTTACATTTGAACTGTGCCTTCTAACACCAAGTTTCCTGGCTTTTCTCAACTTTTGTCACATTCCTGTTATTTTTGCACTATTTGTGTTCGGTGGTTGCATTGCTGAGACAATATCTCGTTTGTTGTGACATATTCAAAGCAGTTTTCAGACAGAGGTTCAAAACTCCTCAGTAACTCTGGGGGATAATTCTTGGTACAAAGAAAAAGCGTTTGGGGGCGTAGGAGAGAAAATAGAATAAAATAATCTGTCCAGTGTCTGCTTTACTTACCTGTCTGTGCCCATGCCCTCCCCAGATCACGACAGTGTCAGGCAATGAGTTCCTCCTCCAGTCGGATACCGACTTTCTCATATTGGATTGGTTCCACGCTATCAAAAATGCAATTGACAGATTGGTATGTATTTGTTTTGGCTGTTACCTTTATTAATTAAGATGTAGCAATTTCAACTTCATTTGCTCAGGCATCTCTACAGGTTTTAGGCAGTCAGCAGCTAGCTAGACATTCCTTTCTCTGAAGGATATAAAAATATGTATGCAAATCCGCTAAAAAATGTCAGATAAACAAGGTTGTTGAACAAAAATGTCATTTGATTCTTGCCTCGAAATGGAACGCTACATTTATTTCTCTGAAATAACAAGGACGTTGGTTTGCTGAGGGTTGTAAAAGCACACAAGCACTTAATAACTAATGAATTTTTGCATTTTCTGTTTATGCAGCCTACAGTATATAATCTTCAATAGAACTATTAATACATTTGAGCCTTTTATGAATTTTTGTATTACTTATTCACAAGAATAACACTAGCAAATAATATTCCTTTGTAACTGATTGCTGTTATTCTCCCAGGAAGGCTGGGGGTTTTCTACTAGAAGTAAGCAGGGCTGCGTTTTATTAAAACAGTTTTTAATTACCAAACCAGATTCAGCTGTAGCTTTTTCTTTCTTTTTTTTTGCCACTCAGTGCAAATTCCAAATGTCTTCCTTCTACCCCTGCCTGATCCAAGAATATATTTTTTTTAGAGGGCAATAACTTCCCTTGTTCACTGCCGAATCTGGTGAGAGAAAAATATCCCCATTTCTTGCATTTTTCAGAGGTTTTGCTGCAATGGAATTGGCAAAGGCAACCTCTTTGAAAGGGTTAATCCGAACAGGCTACTGTTTCCTTAAAGAGCTACAAACATGATATTACCCTCAGGCTATAATCAGCCAAGGAAAGTTTGATCTGATGAAGTATGTCTTCATATTGTGCATTTCATTGGGTGCGTGGGGATATTGATATCCTACTGAAGATTTTGGGGTGGAGTTTTCTATGGAGTCTCAGAACACTTTTTTTTTTTTTTTTGTACAACTAAAGTAATATTGTGCAGTGAACCACAGCAGCAGTGGCTGGTGGGGCACAATTGGTAAATGGTTCGGGTACCGGAGGGCAGGGCTTGTCCCAGCCTTTGCTGCGTGCGCAGCACCCAGTGACCATCTCATACCTATCATTTATTCCAGTTTTACAACTTTGAATGAGTGTGTAAAGCCTTGCAGCTTTCCAGACCGTTGGGATGGCTAAATCTCCCCTGATCAAATGCCACGGGAGGAGATGTGTGATTAGCCAAAATATCATCCTTTTTTTTTTTTTCTTTTTTCTTATTTTCTCCGTTAACGGTCCCTAATTGTCACTTTGTATGCCACTGAATTAGAGCAATAGAAAAGTCCCCCCCTCTTTTTCCCAACCTTAGATCAGCACAATTCAACCCCAGATTTCTAAGCGTGTTTGAAACAATTTGGTTTGCAAGAATATTTGCTGTAACTATTTAAAGCAGAAAGGCAATTTAAACAACCTTCCTCTTTGCAATTTGGAAGTAGCCTGCAATGTGGAAATAATTTTGGTCTCTAAAGCCTAAAGAAGTAGGCCTTTTGTTTTCCTCACTTAAACGGGAATTTATCTCAGAAATTAAGATCACTTTGTCGGGGCCATAAAACCTCTGCCATATGACAAATTTTGCATTACCCTTTCCTTAAATTATATACTCACTGCATCACTTGCTGAGGGTGTCTGTTAGCTTCTGATTCTGTACTGGCATTCTGTAATCTCTTGCTTCATTCTCACAAATAATAAATTTATTAAAACCATACAGACACACATTTTATATATCTATATATATATTCTTTTCCCAGCCAAAAGAACGGAGTTGTACATCGAGAAATTTGGAGTTCAAACTCAGAAGATCCTCCAGCATCGAATTACTGAATAGCTTAGACACTGAATCCAAAGAGCCAAAGCCTGAACACAGAAAATCTTTAAGTAAGGCTTCTTCCTTTTCTGATTTTTTTCTTTTTCTTTTTTTTTTACTTTCCTTTTTAAATAACTGTGCCATTACAGGGTAAGATAATTTTTATTACATGCAGAATGTAAGGAAGATCACTGAGAATTTTAAAGCAGAATGTGTTCTGTGCTGATATACATAACTTGCATTTAAGTAAAGACAGTTACTAGCTCCACACTTTTAAAGGGCGACATTCTCTCCTAAGGAAAATAAATTTGTTTAGGAGCAAAGACATTTATTTAAGCCATTTATTTTTAAAAATAAGCAACATGAGTCCTATGTTAATGGTCTGCTGCAGTTGCTTTGTTTCCATTTTAGCAAAATATCTCAAATTGCCAGAGTAATTTTGTCTGTTGTGTATTTATACACTGAATTGCTGAGAGACCTGACATATGCGCTGTAGCCGACAATCAGTGATATAGCTATAATTTTATAGAAGGTAAATTCCAGGGATTGAGGTTGATTTTTGTCAGGGTGATTAGAAAAGAAAGTGATCTAAAACTAGCAGCGATGTGCTTTATTCCACCAAGTCTTTCCTTTCCCAGTTTGTGCCGAGATGCTCAGGAGACCATGGGCAGTAGGCGCAGGAGCTGGCGGTGACCCTGAATCACTCACTCAGCATTTTTTTTAATTTCACCCTCTCTCTCTTGAATCTTTGTGGGTTTTTTTTCCTCCTTTGTTTGGCAGGAGATTCACGTAGTGCTTCTGAAGTAAGCACTGTGACAGCGTCAGACGCGCATGCTGGTAGGAGATACCTATAGGTACTGAAGTGCTGCGCAGGATCAAAGCCTTCGATGTTAAGAAAAGATGTTAAAAAGACCCAGCATAGCTATTTTTGATGATAATTATCCACATAATCATAAATACATGCACGCATC
This sequence comes from Chlamydotis macqueenii, assembly GCF_036417535.1. Classification (NCBI taxonomy): domain Eukaryota; kingdom Metazoa; phylum Chordata; class Aves; order Otidiformes; family Otididae; genus Chlamydotis; species Chlamydotis macqueenii. The sequence goes on along the minus strand of NC_141561.1, from coordinate 4,788,632 downwards.
CGTGCACGCGGACACACATAAACACAGAGATTCATTAAACAGTCTCTTTTAGCAGACTAAAGCTTTTTGTTGTTGTTTTCCTATTATCGTGGAGATTTGGCTTTTTAAGATTTTCCTTTCTGTTATAAAATATAAAGTAGCCTGAAAGTAGCTTGTGAAAAATTGCCCCAATATCTTTGTACTGTGTGTATCATGTTGCATTTCTCAGAAGAAGAAAAATAAGACTGAGAGGATTATAAGTTTTGAGGGCCTGATTCTGCTCTTGTTGTAGCTGATAGCAAAATGCCCATAAACTACTCAGCACTTGGGGAATTTTTATTTATTTATTTAGACTTCTCACATATCTTTAAAGGATCTTTTTTTTCAAATAAAACAGAAAAAGTGAATATGAGCAGTGACAGAGACTTAGCCTATATTTCTTTTCCAACCTTGGAGAATCCCGAACAAGCCCCGTTTTGTTAAAGGCTGTTTAAACTATTAAAACTGTGAAAATATCTGCTGTGACGTCTCACTGAATCGAAGCTTACATTTAAATACTGTAGACTGGATTGCTTCTAAAATATGTATTCAGAACTTTTTTTTTGGCCCCTTGAGATCAAGCAATTATGTGGAATTAGAAAAATCATATTATTCACTTACTTATTAGTAGTCTAAGCACAAACTGTATTGTCAGTTTTCTGCCTTTGGCTTTCTGTGCCCTTAATGTTCACACAAGTATCGTAGCCAGAATTATCGGCAGCCAGAGCCAAAATTGCTTTAAAAAGGCATGAGAACTGGTAATGACACATTGTTAGCAGTTAACAGGTGGTCGTTTCATTGTCCAGTTTGACTGCAGAGCCCAGAGAAGATATGTGCAATATCTGCAAGTGTGTTTACAAAGTTCTCACAAAGTTTAACGATTTTATAATTTTATAGTGCTCTTATATTATTGACTGCTGCCAATGCCAAATCCAAACAAAGGAGATTTTTTAAAGATGGCTTAAAACTCCTCCAGTTTAACATGGAAGACGAGCAACTGATGTGCATTAGCAGGCCACCAGCACAACTCAATTTAATGAAATATTCACAGTTTCAGACTCATTTGTATTTACTTTCTCTGCATTTTAGAGGCTGCAAAAAAATATCCAGCTTTAGGCTTGGTACTGCTGTGTCATTAAGGTTTTTTAGCAGCACAAGTCTGTAAAGGCCAGGTAGAGTCTAACCAAAGTATTCCAATAATTTACTCTTTAATTTAAAACTGGGGAGACTGCCCCTAGAGACTGAGCAGCAGGAATGTGGTTTTAATGTTTAATCTTAATTGCTTCTGCTTGCACTACAAGGACAAATGGTAGTTCTCAGTTTTGCTTTTTGAGCTGTAGACACTGATTTCGTTGAAAATTAGACTCAAACTGCCAGGCTCAATTTCCAAAGTTCACAGAGTGTCCGCCTTCTTGGTCACGCAGCTTTTCAGTGGCTTCTCATTCAGTTTGGATTCAACTCATGTTCTAATTGAAGTTTTCTCAAGCTAAGAAGAAACCAAGAATGACCTTGGGGAACACTACCAAAACACATAAAACCGTGATCGAGCTCTCAAATACATGGAAAGAGATTACTCTTTATTTTATGATCCCAACCACTTAATGGATTTAATTTATGTAGCTAATGCTGGGTCAGAAAGAACAGTTTTTCACCCTAGTAGCCTTCCCCATCAGAAGATTTATACATTTGGTGCAAAGAAACTTCCGTGCAGCACCACTCCTTTTTGTGCGAGTAAATGTTGTTATAAACTAATATTTTTAAAAAAAAATTAGTGGCAGATTTTATAGTTTCCAAGTGATTTCGTTATCATTCAGACTGTAGATTTTTGTTGGTTTTTTTTTTTCCCCTAAGGTTGCCAAAAAAACCTCCTAATTAGTACCAGTTATAATTAGGTGTACTGGTATGTGGTCTGCCACCTTGATTTTGTAGCCCATGAAACCAGGCATCTAGGTTAGACTGAAAGTAGAGATGCTATCGTGGCACATGGGAGGTAGAGACAGGATCTGTGCATTGCAAGGTTCCCAGAAATCCTTCAGCTCTCCAAAAAACCGAGAGACCTTACTGTGTGTATGGACTACAGGAGCTGTCAGGACAGTCATGTTGTGGGCAATGAAGCCAACTCCACGCTCTCTGCTAAGCTCAGTGCTGTTTTTTTCTGTCCATGGTGACTTTGTGGTTTGCATTTTGGCCGTCATCTGGGAGTATTGTCACGCAGGAGTGACCTCTTGTGGAAAAGCCTGGGCTGGAGTTGCTATCGATTGTCGGAGGGGATCAATTCCCCTTCTACTCCCCCTTTTCCGGATGGAAACAAACGGCTTCGCAGTAGGAAGAGTGCCCTTTGGCTACCGTATCAATCTGAGGGCTGCTCTTGTCAAAATGCACAATCACAAGCTTGATAATGCAATCCATTCCCAAAGCACTATATTTCCAACCTGTTCTCCATCATTTCCTTATGGCGTCACATTTACTCAGTTCATCACACTCTTATTAATATTTTAGGTTTCCTTGAAAGTGATGGAATTCTATTTTTATTACAAAAGCAACAAGAATAAATACTAATTGTTGTCAGTTTTTTCCTTATGTAGTGGGAACAGTAATCTGTTCCTCAGCTTTAGGTTGCCAAAGCAAAATAATTAAATATTTTAGACATTTAAAAATCTGTGATATTAGATAAATGCAATTTGATCTCCTTGTTTGCCACATAAAAGCTGGAACTGCCTGAATTGATAAGATTGAATTGCATTATTTTTATTGTTTCTACTCGCATATTTTTCTTATCTTCAAGAACACTTTACTTAAAACTCGGTGGTTAGTCATGCAGCCCTGTGATGACGGATTCCGGAAAATCTCCTCCATATTTGAATTCTGGCTTGGGGAACCACAACTGTAACATCAAGATTTAAAAAAAATAAAATAATAATATATGTATGTGAAAAGGAAAGTCTTGATGGGCTGTGCAGTATTGTTGCTGTTCGTAACCACTTTAGCGTCTCAATAAAAGTGGTCGGGGATCAAGGCGTCGTTGTGCCAGACACAATGTGACATCCAAGTAAGACAATTCCAGCTCTCAGCCTGAATAAGGATAAGTTGCAACAGGTGGAAAAAGCAGACAAAAGCAGGGGGTGGAAGGAAAAGTTGACAGCAAAGCCGACATGTCATGCATATTAAATAGCAAGCTTGGGATTCCTTTCCGCTCTTCGTTAGGATGGGGGTCTTAGCCTCGGCACCCTGGCCACCGGCCAACTCAAATAATGATATTTTCCTTACCTAAATTCCTCTTGCACTTTCAACAGGGAGCCATGGATCTTATTAGTCCCAAAGGGCGATGCATCTCTCTTTGGTGCTACAGCCCTCACACGCTTCCCCAGGGAATGGCTCAGGGCAGTGTTTGCGAATACGCCTCCTCGCATCTTTGTAATCAAGAAAAAAAAATAATAACCTCTGGATCATAATTTTGATTTGTTACAAAGACATCTGAGCTCTGAAATCTGCTTTGACTTCTTAAAAGACACAATTTAAGTCAGGCCAGCCCATCCCTACTCTTCAACCAAGGATTGTGTGTATGCTTTAAAATTACCCAAAGTTGCTTTTCTGATTTCACCCACTTTTCTGTACTTCAGAAGGCTAAATTTTGAAACTCAAAGCGTGGCATGCAAGTATTCCTCGTAATTACTAAAATATCCAGAATCATCTCTGAATGCAGTTTGTTAGATAATTAAGACTATACAATGTGCATGTGGGGGGGAAACCAGCAGCAGAAACACATTTTGGTCTCTTAGTGGATGCGATGGAAGAACTGGAGAAGTCAGTGGAGCTTTAACCCTTTCTGGTTCTGCATGGTGCTCCCTCTTTCCTTGGCTAAAGCTTCTTCTCAGGGCTTGCTCGAGGGTTTAAAGTTTGCCCCCACGTAGGACTTGGGTATTTCTGTGGCAAACACTGGGCAGCTGAGCCAGAGGGAAGGGAAGGTTACCAGGGCACAAACACATGTATTTGCACGACCTCAGCTGCATAATAGCAGGAGGAAAAAAAAAACAAAAAACCACCAACTTATTTTGTTGAAAGGATCATTTAACGTTCCTAGAAAAAGGCCACCTAATTACAGGCGGTGCTGAGAGAGGAGCCTGTGTGATTTTTCTCTCTTCCTTTCTAACCCGTGAAGAAGCCGGTAGGTTGAGAGACCCTATCTTGGGATGCTGAGAGGTTTCACTGGCTCTGCCAAGCTCGCTGAGGGCCAGATTCTGCGGTAGTTAACGGAGTCCTTCGCCCACGTAGGGTTACTTCTGTGATAAGGGGGCTAATTAGAGGAGCAGAAGTGGGAAATCGCTCCGGTTCTTTGTTAGCTCTGATGAGGTCTGAATTCTTTCCCCTTTCCAGCCCATTTGTTTCAGTTAGATGTGAAGTTCAAAGCGAAATGGATGCTATTTAGGGAGTATTATTACATTACAATGTTAGCACTACATACAGGTCAGTTTTATTACTTTTAATAAAACCAAGAAATATAAAGCAGTAATGTATATTAGTGCAGCGTTACCAATGACAACAATTAAAACAGAAAGCAAAATTAAAACTGTATGCAAATATGCAGCTTCCTGCTGCAATGTGAATTTTGTCTCTCTGCAGCTTGTATGTTTGTGGCATTTATCTTTATTGCACCAACAGGAATGCAGTCAGCTTCAGATACTGAAAAAAGCCCACAAAAAGAAAATGCAATGTGCTGTTTATGAGGATGGGAGCATTCATACTTGTACTAGAGGGACTAAATCTCTGTTTTGGCTTGTTTTTGCTCTCATATTTCTCTGCATCTTTTACTAAAGGTGTGCTCTTTTCTTAAATCCTAGAAAAATACTGATTCAGCAACAAAGAGGTAAGAATATTGGCATTTTGGAAACAAAACACACCAAATTCAGAAACAAATTGTGTCACTTCCTCTGATATTAAGAGATTATGCCACACTCAAAATTACAACTGGCTGTGACTAGTTCTCATAAAAAAAAAAAAAAAAGATTTTTCCTGAATTTGAATATTCTGTTTCCATCAATTATAGTATAATGTTGCCTCATTTCTTTGTTTTATTTCTACTTCACTTTCCAAAATCCTTCCAGAGTTTACTATTTGGGTTGAAAAAGCATATTTTTAAATTGGGCATAACCAACTTCCATATAAATGTTTGGCAGGGAAATCAGTGCATGTTCACTTAATTCATTTTTATTGAACCAAGTCCAGATTTTTAGTCAGGAAAAAGTTAGATATTAATCATATCTGAGCAGGATCATTAAATTTTCCTTTACCTACTAGAACAGCAGGGTCATTATAGAACCATGAGAAGTTAGCTCACTTATTAATCTTTACAATTACATAAAAGTGATCATTTTTATAGTACTTAAGAGTAGCTCTTACCCATTACGTGAAGAGTATGTGGGAATATTACAATATAATATAATGTATTATTATAGATGTGACTTGTGACTCATTGCTCTGCTCAGTGACACACAACTCTCTGGAAAAGTTATCTGTTTGAGCTTGGATAATCTTTAATTGTTTCGTATTCCTTATGCTCATTTATGGGGCATACGAGTAAATAGAGAGCTAGTCACTGAGTTATTAATTACCTCATTATTACTTAATTATCACTATTGCATACTTCATTTTTATGGAGAATTATATCATAAAAGAAGGTATTTTATACTGCCCACCACAGTTAAGTATGAATGACAGTGATAGCTAATGCAAGATTGAGTTAGTTAAAGAAAATCAATCAGAAATCCTCACTATAGATTACTATCCGGTTTCTTTTGCCTTTTCCAGCAAATGCTTCTCATCTTTGACTTTGAAACCCAACAGTTTATACTGGGTTCTTGTTTCAGTGGACTAATCCCCTTTCATAAATCATGTTCAAGTGCTGAAATAATTTGCACATCGTTTAAAGAGTATTTGCTTTGAAACATTCACCTCAAGCCCTTTTGTATATCCTTTCTCTCTAAAGATTTGTAGTATTTGTTTTGTTCTCTGAGGTATAAAAGACCTGGGTAAACTTTATTCCTGTTGTTTCAAGATTAGTGAAATAAAATGCATATTTATTCAACTGGGACTGAAAGGAGCTTTAGTAAAGACGATCATACACACGACCCATAGGAAAGTTATAATACAAAATGTCTGTCTTAAAATCTCTTTAGGTTTGTTCAAAACACTATTAAAGGACTAAAGTTTAAAGGAAAAAAAAAATAAGGGGTGGGGGGTTACAAATCTGTATTCCTTCTTTGTTCCAAAGAAGAGAGAGACACTATATATTTTTCTTAACAAAATAAACTCCTACATGTGCACTCAAGATAAATTTGATATGGAGGCAAGTAGGGACTGGATAGTCATGATTACTTTCTTTTTTTTTTTTCCTACTGAACTACACATACTGACACAGCATTCAAGAAAGCTGCCTTTTTGGAAAAATATGTAGCAGTTGTTTCAAACAGGCACTTGCTTCAGAAAAGCAATCGCAAAGAAATCATGAGCATTTTAGGTATTATTGGAGTCAAGCAGTTGTGCCCCTTCCATGTGCTAAACAGATATTTACTCTACTACTTTTAAGCCCAACTATCCAATGCATCTTGCACTGGTTTGGTGCAGTCTCTTAATTCCTTACTAAGTAGATCTTCATTGACATTAGGAAGTAAAACTAAAGTGTGACCTATTTTGTGCAAAATCATAGAATCATAGAATGGTTAGGGTTGGAAGGGACCTTCAAAGGTCATCTAGTCCAACCCCTAAATGTCATGATTTATATAGTTTAAAGCCATAGACAATGCGGACAGTTACATTTCCTTGATCCTCCATCACCTGCGGTGTCAGTATGTCTCCATTTTTTTATATCTCTGTATTTCACCTCCACAGAGAAATAATATAGCCTGACAACCGATAGCACCTAAACAGATACAGATATTTTCAACGGGAAATATTGCAGACTACTGCCTTTGGAGACAGGTCGCAATTAGCGCATGAGAGGGACTCACTGAGCTTTGTTCTTTGGGGAGGAAGAGCCAGCCCAGCTTTCCATCACTGCCGTGAACTTAATTCTGAAGCCTCTCGTGGTAATTATTGAAATGACTACCCTGATTGCAAGTTTGTAGCCAGAAAAAAAAAATGATTCTCACACCACACTGTATTCTGAGGTTTCACTGCTATTTATAACTCATCCAGATGCAATCCTCCTGGTACTTTGTGAGGAATGTGACAGAAATAAAGAGGTTTTTAGGTTATAAAATTCTAAATTAAGCTCAATTAGAAAGATTGTAGATCAGACTGTAGATAGGAATATGCCTACTGCCCAGACTCACTTTTTTCCTTATGGTGAAATCATTTAAATGTTTGCACCTTCCAGGCTGGAGGATGTATTTCATTGAAATCCTCCAATTCCAGATATTTAAAGACCAACTTAATGGATGAAAGCATGGTGCTGTGTACTGGAAAGGGCTTATTGATGCTGTTAGAAGGAATATGCTTCATAGGTTCCCTTATTTTTCCACCAGCTGCCTGCTGATGTGCCAGATAAACAGATCTTGCCTCTGACAGTCAAAGGGTGGAATAACACCGAAGGGTTAAATGCTGTACTGTTTCTCAATTAAGTAAAATGTTCCAACTAGCTGGCTTTAAATATCGATGCTGAAGAGAACACTATGACATATGAGCAGCTCCCCTCACCACCAAGGATATTTGGCTCCATTTAATTAATTCCATTGGCCATTGTCTTAAGTGTGCCTAGGATTCACCCAAGAGGAATTCACTCGCGTTACCGTTATTGAAAAGTGTAACACAGCATTATCTGCCTCAGACAGACTTTTTGTAGCATTGAATCAATTCCCCAGTTCTTGAAAACAACTACCTCATTTGATTCCTTTCATAATTAATGAAATTCAGTAGTAATGCTTTTGCCCCTCAGCTCATCCTGGAAGAATGTTCCAAAACTTCAGTTTTCAAGCTGAAAGCATTCTAATTTTCAGCCTAAATGGACTTGTGGTACGCATGTGCTCTTGCGTCAGCATTTAGCTAGCTCTTTATTTTCAGCAGTTCTTTTCTGTCTCAGGTGTACCACTCCAAATAGAGTTACAGACAGTGGCATTATTCCTTCTCCCACTTGGTTTGGTAGACTAAGTCAGCCAAGATTTGTAGTCGCCTTTCCTATGATAGGATGCTGCTCTTTTCCCTCATCATCTCAAATAGCCCTTTTCTGGATCTGCCCCAGTTTCAGTCCCTATTTCTTGCACATGGATATTCAAGGCAAGGTCTTCCCACAGCCGTGGGAAGTGGAATTCACTCTTCCATATGGAAATGGCTCTCCTGATACAGCCTAGGGATAGTATTTATCTGTTTCATGGCCGCTTTTTTTAGAGATAAATAGTAAACAACCAGAACATGTAGATCCTGCTGTCCTTTAATCTTTTGCAACCAATGCATCCTCCATGAAAACCAAAGAGTAAGCCTGCCTTAAGCCTTTTTATAGCATATAAAATGTGTTCCCATATGTGATAACAGTTTTTGTAATTAATTTTTAAGTTGTTCAATTTATATGGAAAGGTAATATTCTTATAAAACTGAGCAACTCTTTCAAACAGCACATTTTAAATAAATGAATTTAAAACACTCCAGTGCTAATAAACTTTTAAAAAACCTTTGGAGAGAAAAAGACTTAACACCATGAAATTCAGGAACACTTCTTATCCAGAACATATAAATAATTTAAAAATCGTGCAGGTATGAAGCCCTGCTAGCAATAGTCTATCCCTGTGAGTAAAGCTTTATAGGTCATGTAAGTTGCAATCATTTTTACTGAAGAAGATTATACTCTAGACCAAGGATCCAGAGCCAGAAGGGAAGGTGTTCAGACGTAAGCAGGTCAGAAAAGAAGAGCAGTCAGATGCAGGTTTGATCATTTGCCATTTAGCTGGCATTGAGGTACAAAAACATAAATTAGAGCCAGTTAATATTTAACTTGGTGGATATCCATAATAATAGACTTCATTCAAGGTGCAGTAACATGTGGCTTAAGTCCACATCACTCTGTGCTCACTCTTTATAGGACAGACTGGCCATGTCCTCATCAGATAAAGCTTTTCTTCAGATCGTCTGTGGTCACCCTTTGATGTCACCTGGTGGTGTTAATGTGTGTGTCTGATATAAACTGATGGTTATACGCATCCCAACAGCCTGGTGCTTTTAAAACATTGTGGTGAATATGTCTGATATGTGGACATGCAATATGATGCTTGAAGGTGAAACACCTTCTGGAATAAGAGTTAATGGGTGGCAAAGGCAAAGACACTTGGTGCTGTCTTGTCCATAATACCTTTCGGAGGAGTCCCTGGAGTCAACTGGCTTCTGAACAGCACCCAGGTTTTCCCTTGGGAAAAAATAGCTAGAAGGACCAGAAAGTTGACTAAAAGTTAAGTTGTGCAGGTGATCATCTCAGGATCACTCTTTGTCTTCTATCCCAGTTTTAGATACATTCACTTAAATCAAAATCTTTGTCTCCTTGCTATGGTTTCCAAGAAGTCAAGAAGTTCTATTCCTGCAAAAATAAGCTTTGTATGTGTTTTTGTGTAAAAACTTATATATAGTATCTTTCTTGTCTAGGTAAAACTGAAGATTATTATTTTAGGATACCTCGATGCTCCTACCTTCCTTTCTTTATATGAAGGTATTTCAGTTGACATATTTGAATGAAAATCAAAAGATAGCACTAAAAATTAACGGAGAAATAATGAAAACACTGTAATATCTGAATTGTTACACAATGTTATCTGCAGGTCATTGAGTATGATGGGTCAAGGGTAGTACTGACATTAAGGCACAATTACAAACAGTAGAATACTTGATTTACTGTTGCAACTTTGCTCTTAATGTAAGTTACACATTAGTCATTCCTGAACTGAAAGTTTAAGTCTTGCTTAAAAAATCTTTTGTTAAGTTTCAGATTTGGGGACTCTGATAGATTGAATCTGGGGTTCAGTTATGAGAAAAGTAAATTTTTCTTTTAATTGCCCAAGTGGCTTGAAGGATGAAGAGAGAATAAAAGATGAGGGACGAGCAGAATGGAGTCAAGGTGGTGACATGGGGAAAGGGGAAGAAAACATGAGTATTTTGTGGGTTTTAGTCCAGAAAATTAAGTTAGCAGAATTCACCTTTTCCAAACAATGGGTTACTTAGAATTCATCTGTAGCTGTCCCTGCTCAAGTTACAAGTCATTCATAATAATAAAGCTTTCTAATTCTGTGACAGAATATTCATAACATCTTTAAAATACTCAGCTAGATAATGGTCCCCAGGATCTGGACAGCAAAACTTCAAAAGGCAGAGTCCTCTGATCTCCAGTTTCCTTATTCTCTCTAAGCTTGGAAGGTTTCAACTATCAAGCATAGATTAAGTTTTATTGGTTGATAGTCTAATTGCATTTGTATTATCTTTCCCCTTAAAATTATTTTCTTTTCTCTGTATTGGATTTCATCCAAATATTACTACTTCCATGAAGCAGTTTTGTGAAAATGTTTTGCTTTTGCTTTGATGCTTAACACGTGAGTGTTGCAATAAGGTGCTGGTTCCTGATAATAGTTTTCCTTCTGTAAGGAAAAGTTTCCACTATCTTCTGTGCTTTGCTTATATTTGATAGAGCTCTTTGGTTGAGGCTTTTCATGGACAAGATAAGGTTTGGTTAAACATCTGAACTTTTGAATGTTTGTCTGAACTAGATTCGACCTCTAAATTTGTCCATCATTAGTTATTTTGCTTTTCTTTTTAGAGACTAAATTATGCTATTAAATATGTTCTAAAGTAGGTTAAGTCCCTGTGCAGTTTGTCAGCTGGAACATTAATTTTAAAGCTAAACCAGTCTTCTCTCGTATCTTTTTAACATTTTGTCTGAGTTTTGACCATGGCTGGTCAAACATAGGGTCAGTGCACCCAGGCAAACCCCACACGTAGTTGATCGAAGTGTCTCAAAGTTGTTGGGATGACTGGCCTCATTTTGTTTCGGGAAAAGATCGTGATATACAGCATTTGCCTGCTCAGGCAGCTTGTCCCAGTGCAGCTGTTCTCGAGACTGTCTCTGAAGATGTCCCTCTCCAAGGCCCTACCCAAAGGTCAAGTGGTCTTGGGTTCCCAGATACCTGCTGCAGCAAATCTGTTGTAGGACGTGCTCATTTCTAGGTTCTCAGTTACTCATGCCTTCAACTGACCACATCTGTGTGTCCTCCTTGGACTCATATCTTAACTCTGCTGACCCAGACCTTGCCCTCGTGCTGCCTGTGTGATGAGAAGGAGTCACCATCAGATTGTAGCTGCCCTGGAGAGGGAGAGTGGGTAGCTGCTGCACAAAGCCAGAAGCATTGCTCCTAAAGCACCTCGCACCTTGGCCAAAGCTGCACTCAGTAGCACAAGGTTGAGAGAGGGCAATGTATAGTTTCTATCTGCTGTTACACAGCTGAGCTGTGTGACCAGATCTTTATTAGAAGACCAACTTCTGATAAAGTCTTTCAGGTAACCAGTCAAATTTACAAAATAAACCATTATATTAGGTGGCTAAATATACCAGCAGCTTTATTCTGGGTTTTCCTTTTCCCCCTGTAATTACACCGGCTCAGCCCAAGAAAGAGGCTGACCCATAGCATATCTCACAAGGCACCTTCTCCCACTAACAGCCTCCATCAGGTAGGCTCACACAAAAGCTATAGTCTCCATTTGGTCTCCTTCCTGGTTTTATGTCTATTTTAGGCAGATCCCAAAGCACCTTTAGTGGAAATCTTTCCTGTGTCCTCGCAGTGCAACTCTGACAATACCTTGTAGGCAAAGAGCTGTAACTGCTTGAAATTTTGAAAATCATTTGTGTTTTAACAAACGGAAATAATTTCTATATAGAAAATGAAGCTGATGATAGTAAAGGTCACTTTGTCTAAAGTTTATATTTATGTGAATATAGATGTTGGAGATTCTTACCAGAATTTTAAATTAAGGTAAGAAGTAAAAAGGATTTTTAAATCTGTTGACTTATTCTTTTAAAAAAAGAGATCACAGGTGATCTTTTGTTCAGTTTTACTTACTCTAATGAATTAATTGAGGTAGAGATAATTTGATAAAGTAGAGTCAACATATAAACAGCATATAGAGAATGGATTTCAGATCTTTGTCTAGATATTTTTTCATTACTTTAAAGATAATGGGTGTGCCTTTCTCTTTCATAAAGTATCACATCTACATTCACTGGAAAGTACTGAACTTGCTGTATTGGGAGAGCAAAATGTACTGGGACTTGTGCTTTGAAACAACAAATGCACTACCATTTCTCATCAGAAATAAACAATTTTAACATGTTGATTTTTTTGTAACTTATGCACTAAGAATTAATTGTATGAAAAGGATTAGAAGTTCATAATGGATCAAAAAATATAAGGTTATGAATATAATTGGAGGCTGAGTACAACGGAAATATAATTAAATTTTAAAATAATTTACTTTTTAAATTTAGAAGTACAAAGTATAATTTATGAGTCTCAATAAAAAGAAAATTCTTTGTTATTATATTCTTTCTGGAAAGGTCCCATAAGATCGGATTGGAATAAAAGATTCAACAAGGTATCCAAGAGTGTGTCTAAATTTAAATATATGAATCATTTGTATGACTCTTAACAAGGGTGATAAATGCAGCAATGCCAAGTCTCCCTTGTTCTCTACAGATAATTAGTTTGTTTTCCAAAGCATAAGGCAGAATTATATGTAGGTTTTGAAGTTAAAAGTGCACACATGGCTGGCAGTACCCAGCCACTCAGAAGGGTTTTCTTTTGGCATAACAGTCTTTCTGGTGCTCCTGGTAGAAAACAAACGGTATAATTTTCTTGTCCTTTTGTCTGAGGAATTTAGTGTAAGTGATGCCTATTCATATTATTTGCAAAAGGTTGAAAAAGTTTTCTTTTTAGATTGACTCTGTTAGGAGTTAAGCATAAAGACTTTAAAGTTATTGACATACATTCCATGACAGAAAAAAAGAACAAACAGAACTCCATAGTCAAAAAAAAAAAACCCTGAATGGATTACATGTTGTAAATTACTTGTTCAACTCCATCTGCAGGATAGTCTTCAATTCCTTGTTCTGTCTTCCTCAACATTTAATTGCATTTTTATTTTCTTTTGGGAAGTCTGCTTAAATATATTTTTGTATTATGTATATCAACTTCAAAAGTCATTAATTCAAATATGGCCATTTTTTCATCTATAACTGTCATATTTTATATAAGTGAGATAAGAGTCTACAGCTGAAAGCACTGGAATAGGACAGTAATGAGTCACCCAGGCAGCGAAGGGCAGGGCCACTCTTTAACTCCTATATGTTAGACCATCCAAGTTATTAAATATTTTCCTGGGAATTTTAGCAACCCTCTCTAAGGGAGAGAAGTACACCAAATGCAAAAAGCATCTCTATCATACTCCTAACTTTTGCCCATATTCATCTGTAGTTAAGTCACTCTTTACCTGCAGATTTACAGAAAGCAGCTACTGAAGGAGGTTTGAGATCAGGCAAGTCCTCGCTGATCTATGCTTGTACCGAACTGTCCTCCTCCGTTCAAGAGGGATAAAGAACTGCAGCTACTTTTTTTGCAAAGAGACTGTGCCAAGAGTCCTAATCCCTGACACGGGCTCAGAGAGACCAGTTTTCCTTCCCAAGCACGCTGTACTCTCTCTTCCTAGTGCCTGAAAAGCCCAACTTTGTGTACTACAGCAGATTTCATCCAAGTCCCACATGTTTTACATTAGATGAACATAAACTGGTCATACTGTACGAATAAAACAAACTCATTGATTTTTGACATTGTGGTTTTTATATTCAAGTTAAGTGTGTATAATAGCATTTCTAATATTGTTACAATACCAAAAAAAATGTGGAAAGAAAGGCTTGGCGTGTCCTGGGTGATCTAGTCCAGTCCCTCCTGTCACAAGGTACCGTGTTCTATGTCCCTTTTCATAAATTTATTAAGCTTCATCTTAAATTCTTTTAGTTTTATTTGCCACCATGACTTCTTTGAAAGGGTGTTTTAGAATTTCATATTATGGCCAATTTAGACTCATTTATTCTTGTGCCAACATTGTTCTTCAGTTTAAACAGCTCTTCTCCCTCCCTGCTGTCCTCTTCTCGTCTCCTGCTCCTTTTCCCACCCCCACGAGCAAATTCATAGAGAACAATTACAGCCTTCCTCAGTCATTTTCTAGCTGGTCAAAGAAGCCAAGCTCCCCGTCTGCTTTCAAAGGCTCAGCAGCCTGTTCTCCTGGTACTTCTCACGGCTGCTGCCTGCACCTTTCCTGGCATGAATTCCTATCTCACACATGTGAGTGTCCAAAGTTGCTCACTCATAAAAGAGAAATATTTTGTATTAATCTTTCTCTGACTACTGGGCAATATTAGGTCTAGTCTGGTTTCTCCAGCTTCCAGTCTCAAAGTCACTAAGGTTTTGTCTGATATTCTGAATCCTGTCTGAACTGATGATGCTTTCCAGCCTTGAGTCACCAACAAGTATTTTTTGAATGCTCCTACTTTTTCTATTGGAGTCATTAATGAAAATGCAAAGATCAATTCCACGAATATTTAAGGACTTGCTCTGGTAACTCTCCTTCAATACATAGTTCTCCTTTCAACAGAGCTAATTTTAATACCTTATTTAGTACTTCACAGTTATTGCTTTAATTCTCTCCATGTTCTCTCATTTAACTAATAATTTCCCATTTAGAATCATATAAAATATGCACCTGAAGTCTGGATAGATTTGGCCTATTGTATTCTCCTTTTCTAAAAAAAAAAACAACCTAATTTATTTTATTAAAGAAAGATATCACGTTAGTTTGGTATGATCTTCCTTTACGAATTCAATACAGACTCAGAAATATTGCTTTACTTTTCCAAATATTTGTGGTACAGATACCACTAAGAAAAGCTGTATGGGGGTGCCAGTTTATTTCACGATGTAAGCACGTAGTGATACATAACACACTGTTCATTTATTTCCATTTATTATTAGTGGGGGACAAAATTTTTTAAGTTTATATGCATCAGAGCATGATGGAAAATATGAATTATATAGTCATTTTATTGAATCTTTACTGATAACGCACACAAATTTCACAAAGTGTAATGACACTACTGAGCACTTAAGTTGTTAGGCTGTCATATTAGAGGAAAATTATTTCTGCTATATAATCACTGTTTTATTTTTCTTATTGTTTATTTCTGAGCTTGCTTCATAAACATTTGCAAATGCAGATATACTTTCAAATATTTGTTTTAAGAACATAAATCTGAATGACTTAATATTCTTTGGTGCCTGTGCAACCAAAATCTTCTTAGCATCTCCTGGCCGGTGATACCCCTTCTGTCACCTGATGCTGCGGTTCTTGGGTCTATGCTCTGTAGTCATAAACTCTGTAATTTTAAAGCTTATCATAAACATAGGGATTAGGGGTAATGCCTGACTCCTGTATTTTCCCCACCAATCGTTTGTGTAGTGCCTTCAAGCAGACCATGTATCTGCCTCTCATTTTACTCTTTTACAAATCCAGATCTAGCAATTATAGTGTGGGGATGGCTCGTGAGACCTGCCCAGGAATTTCACTACGGGATAAAATAGAATGACTGACAAAAGTCTTTAGATCAATAAAGTAGGTGAAGTGAATTCTCTATCCTTAGAGAGCAGACTTTATTGACTCTTTCTCAGCATCACAAAGAAAAGGAAGGAGGTAGGGACTTGATTTTGTCACTCCCAAAACTTTGATGTTGGTTGAAAAACTGGCCATTTATACAGGCAATAATACATGCTGCTCCTTCCATAAAGGACTACGAGTAGTTTCACATTTACTGCTGGTCAAAAAAATCTGAAGACATGTTGAATTCTGAGTTACAGTGAAATCCAATACAGCTTAAAGTCATGAGTCATTATATGTTCTTAAATTACAGTGTCTCCTGGAACGTAGGCATAGTCATACGCCTCTGCATGTGCTATATTTCTTCAGAAGGATGAGACACTCGGCAATTAAGCATTCCTATTACTTGAAATTAATTAATTAACTAATTAATTATTTTACATTAGTATTTTCACACATATGTGATTGCACTGCTGTTAGATTGGCACTGTCATTATCCAAAGTCCAACTTCTACCTCCCCTTTTGTCACCTCAGCTTTGATCCAGTCCTGTAAGCTGCTGCTGAGGACTCTGGATATGAGTGAAAAGCACTTCAGAAAATGCTTAATTTAAGAAATCAGAGATTGCAGTTAAGCCCATGGATCTGTTCATATGTATTTTAAGAAAGTTGCAGCTAGGATTTTTGTCAGTGTATTCTGTATTTTCAGTGGTCAAGCTTGCCACTTTTAGTATTCCTTGGGAAAAGAATGATTAAATCTCAGTTTATGGGTGTTATCGTCATACCACAAGTTATCTTCATTTCTAAGAACTTCCCAACATTTTAAAGTCCTTAAGAGTATTAAAAAAAAATTTGCATGGTCCAGTCTAGTTGTGGGTTTTTTTCCTGCAGAACAAGGCTAATGGAAGAGAAGGTACGGATATAAAGCTATTTGAAGCTCTTAATGCCTTATCCACTCTCACTTCTGCTCTTCATTCTGTATGAACCCTTTCCACCCAAATGAATTGCATACAATCATTTTGGGTGTCATAATAAACAGATAGGCATCATAATAATGTATTTCAGTTAGGAAGAGGTACTTGGAAGAAATTGACTTTGCAATACACATGATGTGAGACAATCAATAGTGCTTTAGTCTGACAAGCATTGTCAATACCCATTGTCACAGTTCAGAAAGTCATTAATGGATAGTTCTTCAAAAACCAATGCTTTCCACATGTTAGAGGTGTTCAGATATACTGTACCTGGCAGGAATTAATCATAGGTAAACCCTTGGGATTATGTATAACTCTTTTCTAAATTAAGAGTGAAAGAAAAGTCATTGGAAGGAATGTGAGATCATGTTATATGGACTAAGAAAATCTTGCCAATAAATATGGAGCTGTTTAGAATATATTAAAACATTTTATTTTCTGAATCATTCAGGGTCTGCCCACAACATCACACCCAGGAAAAACAATCTGCTAGAAATGTACTGTCTAGGTGCATGACTAAATTCACAGAAAGTAAGCACGGAAAAATTTTGATCCTTGCCCTAAGAAGATTAGAGCCTTGCCTGGTTCTTTAAGTTGTGGCCATGGCAAAAACCTGGAGAAAGGCTCTTGTAGCTTCACCTTGCAAATATGTTAGCCACTGCTTAATCCTGCTTAAATTATTATCTGTTTACTCTCATTGCATCATATGTACAATTTAGTCCATTCAATTGTAGCAAGTAGTTCTTCATATTGACTCTTGACTCTGTGCTATTTCTGCAGAACGGTGTGATTTGGAGGTAATAGATTAATTCTTTCCTTCATCCTGTTGTCTTGTTTAAAAACTCTTGTACAGACTTTATTTTGTAGTTTTACATGATACTCTTGTTATTTATATTTATATTTGTATTTATTTCTAGGAATATTAAGGCTAGAGTTGTGGCATTGAATAAGTATTCAGAGGATTTATATAGGCCCAAAAAAAGACAGGTCAGTTTTTTCTTGGTGTAATTTTTGTTACACAGAATTTAGCCTATAGTTATCCTTCCTAATTCAGCTGATGTTACTGCAGCGCTGTCGAATATTATGGGCCAAAGATGAGTTCTTTTTTTTATGCCTGACGATGTTTATACTATTTTATTCTTGTACCCGATCTGTATTACAATTCCCTAATGGAATAAACTGTTGTGATTTAATGTAGCTTAATTCTAGAGCAAATTGTCTCAGGAAAAATCTTCTCTCTCTTTTTTTTTTTTTCACTTGTCCCTTCATATCTTTCCCACCTGTGGTATAAATAGAGACCTAATAAAGTGATCAAAGTCAACAGAAATGCTTTTCTAGATCCGAGAGTGCAACTTTATTTCCAAGCAAATGTGAGGGTCAGTCAGTATTCAGGTTATTTTTTTTTTTGCTGTTGGATTGAAGTGTGTTTGCACCTACTTGCACTAGCAGAATAAAATTTAACATAATACTGGACTCTCTTGGGTTCCTCTCTCTGATGTATTGTCAAAGGCCCTGCCCAACAAGAGCAAGCATATGTTTCTTTTTTTCTGTCTCGGAAGCTTTTAGTGCAATATAGGAAATACTTCATTGAGGAGTCTGTGCAAAGGGAGTCTGTTCTGTGTTGGTTTTGAAGCATTTATGTGGATAAATCAGTGTGAGTCACTTCAGAAACTGAGGATATGAGTTTATTCAGTACAATGAATCAAACATCACACCCATGTGGTTTATACCAGGAAACATACAGTAGAAAAAGCAGTAGATTTTATTTCCTATTATTTTATATTTAGGTCCTTGAGTATCCTATTTTAATTCTGTATGAAACTGCTTTCCACTTTTTTTATGTTGTTTGAAGTCTGCCGATGCTCTTTCTTGGAGGATTCTTCTGTCCAAATCCAGAACCTGAAATTCAAAAAGGAAGGTACTCAAAAAAATATTTATTGTGGTTTTGGGGTTTTATAAGTTTGTTTTTTTTTTTTACTCTTGGAAGCAACATTTAGTCCTCTTTGTAGTTTCAAATATAATAGCAAAGTCATTTTAATGTGGGGATATCGCGAGAAGAATGGTTTGGCAAGAGAAGGAATACTTCTAAATGAGATCCCAACAAGAATATTTCTTACTAAGCTTGGTTTTGGAACATGCTAGCTAAACCCTTACATTTCTGGGACACTTGGAGTTTCCCTCTGGTGACTCACACATGTTTAATAGAATAAAACAAGAAATTAATAAAAATTAGCTTTGCTGCTGTTTTTAACTACGTGCTATACAGTTCAGCACAGAACATACACAGGTATCCATGACAATAATTATTCCTACCTCTAGCTGTAGTTTTAACAACATAATTGCTGTTTTAGGTATAAAACTTCCAGCTAGGTCAATTCATCTTTCTAAGCAGAGGGATTTTTACCCTGCTGCCAAGTCATAGATCCCCTATCCTACCATTCACAGTATGACCATGTTCACTTCAGTCAGAATCTCTTAATAAATCTGGTGTGTAGGCAGAGCTAAGCATGTAGTTCAAGTGGGCATGAAACGCTTCGGAGTCCCACAGAATGGGAAATGTGGAAAGTGTCTTAAGTGACTTCAGAGATGTTTTCACTCCTGCATCGTTTGCACTGGGGAAGCTTCACTGTAAGTCAGGAAAAGGCAAACCTGAGTATGAATCGCTATGGACAGAATGACCCTAAGCAACAAGAGAGTCTCCAAACTAAATATGATTCACTTCAGTGTTTCAAAGTGCCATTAAGATGCAGAATTAGAAACATCCATTTGTTGTTCTTTTTATAGCACAGCCAAGTCACTTGGAATTTTAGCTTGTCCCTGCCAAGGATTGCTCAATTTCGAACAAAAAGTCCTCCACTATAATGTTAAAAAAGCACCAACCATCAATTGAATGCTAATCTTTATATTCTATGATACATCACTCCAAGAATGCTACCATTAAAAAAAATGTGAATTCTATTTTTCATAAGTGATGGATTATTGTACCAAGCTGTGTATTTTCCAGTAAAGTGTCCTTTTATTTGTCCTATGCGATTACTAGTTTGTGGAAGTATGTGTGGGGTCATTTTAGTGCTGTGGGAAAATGGAGTTCTGTTAAAATCAGTAGTGAAATCAGAAGCAAACTATGCTCTGATCATCGTAGGCATGTGTTTAAATATTGCTTTCCTTAATTGGCTATGTTCTATTTACTTAAAATGAACAATTTGGCAAGTTTTTCTCCCTTGACAACAGCAAAGCGTAAACCATTTTATAAGTTTGGCTGTTAAAATCCGATTTGTAATGTAAACCACAATATTCCAGGGTTGTTACAGTTGCTTAACCAGTTGTTTTAGCTTGCCATTGTTTTATAATTGTGCACCTTTAAATATTCTGGTTCTGTTTATAATTTGTGCAAAACTTCTTGCTACAAAATAGCCCAATGATATTGATCATAATTTTCTTTTTGCTCTTTCTCTTCCTTTGGATCCTTTATAGGAAGATCAATGCATTATAGGGGAGATTCAATCCAGATGGGAGATCAGGGGCATTTCTGTAACCACAGCTAAACTATCCGGGGTACTATTTAGAAATTCTGTCAAAGGGACAATGGACCTGCAAGTTCAGCTAACGGAGAATACTATGCTTTGATGGGCCAATTTATTTATTTAATTATTATGATTTATTTTTCAAGAGAAGATGGAAAGCTATTCTTTCCTCAGAAAGCGGAAGCGACCCCTCTTGCAAGTGGAGGTCCTTGTCAGGGAAGGCTGTACACCTCTGGCTGCCCCATTTTCCTTCTCAGCCTTTGGGCAAATGGGTGGGGTGAGAGAGCCCGGGACACAGGATAAGGGTTATTCAAGGGTGGTGAGGTTCAGATGGTTTGTTAGAAAACTTTAAAAATCTGCTTTTCCAGAGAAACCTTTGGAGAAGATCTTCTGATGGCATCAGTGCTGCTTCTGGAGCATCCAGCCTCGAGTACTGAATTTCTGCTTCCTACTAATACTGCCTATTTTGATAGCTATGATGGTGACCTGTAAGCACCTCAGCAGAGAAGAAGTTAAATTTATGCCTTTGAACCTTCCTCCGGGGGATTTTCTGCAGCTGGGTTCTATGTCTTTTTGACACAGAGCAGGAATAAATCGAGCTCAAAATGTTTCTCAGTTTGGTAAATGCCTAAATATAATAAAATATAATCATTAGGATGGGAATACTTCTCTTTCCATAAATTAATGCATCTTGCACACGTTTCATGGCATGTAGCCATGTTTTCTATAACTGCATTAAATATATGTATAACGCTTAATCCATCTTGGCAAAAGAATTCAGTCCTTCACTAGTGGTGTAACCATCCGTCCTTTCTCGTAACAAGTAGTACACAGCTAATAGTGCACAGCACACTTTGAGTCCAGAGTTTGAGCTGAAAAACCATCCATGTGAAACTTCTTGGACTCGTGAACATTTCATGAGGAAACTGGTTGCCATCCAAATGCTTATAGGCAATAAATAATACAACTCTGTGAATAACCAGCAGAGTGAACTCATCATGTTTATTCACAAAAGTATTAATCAGATGTTTTCTGCCATCCAACCAGCTACGCTGCTGACCTACCGCATGATTTTACTAGGGTGGCTATGGCCATTATTTTCTAAGGATGTTGGGGCAAACTGCTATTAGTTTCAAAATGTCATTTCACTGAAGGTTTTTCTTCTAATTTCCTTTAGTTTTCAGGCTGAACTACAGTGCCTCTGACACAAATGACAGAAACCGAGTTAAAAGCAGATTAAAGAAGTTCATCTCCCGAAGACCCTCCTTGAAAACATTGCAAGAAAAGGGACTTATTAAAGGTGTGTTCAGTCTTATATATATATTTTGTATTAAAAAGTAGAAGTTCACAAATTAATTTTTCATTCTCAGTTAAATGAGTAAGTGCATCGGACAAATACTCCTTAGATATGGTTTTGTTGCTGTATCTCATAAAATTTACACTGCTGGGCTGTAAAGCAAAAATCAATGTCTGGTTACATCTATCTCTGTGCTACCTGACTACTGCTTCAGTTTTTCTGGTTTGGTGTGCATGTGGTAGAAGCCCCTCTACTTAACACAGGCACTCACCATGCACATTGCAAATCAACATGCTGCACAACTCAATTTCTTTGTAAGAGAAGAATATTGATATAATTTTGTACTTTAGAATAGGAACTTCAGATGCTGTGCTGACTAATCTGTTTTCTAGGGTAGGCTGGAATAGTTTCTGCTGTGTTCTCTGATTATTTCTCTAACTCGCCAACAAAGTACATTTTTAACAATTTAAAATATGTGCCAGTGAATAAGAAATGCTTTGAATCCGTGACTTTTTCCTCCTCCAATTTCTTGCTAAGTTGGTCAGCCATCGCTCTCACATATCTTTAAAAAATTGTTTCTTTGAAAAGACATCTTTGTTAGTTTATCCAAGGAGTAAGTGTTTTGCTAAGAAGCTGGCCGTCAGTTCGAAGGCAGAAGCATTCTGGCCACTAAAAATCAAGCAAAGCCACGTTTTTAAATATTGTCTGGAATAATGCTTTAAAAATTTACGCACTCCCAAATTATGATGTGTGAAACCCACAACTGCACATGCAAATTGACTGGAAAGAGGCATTTTGCCAGCAAGCCCCTGTCAATCTCTGGAGCGCAAGTTTTCCAGTGGTGTGTCAAAAATGGCAAGGGGTGTTGCTAGTGTGTATTAAACTTGTCTGTCCTGAGCCAAGAGATTGACCCCAGTCAGCAAAAGCTAAAGCAGCCACAAGAGTTAAACGCCAGCTGGGCCCATGTCTGAAGAGGAGGAGAAGATTTTGTGAATTAAGTTCTTATGTTTTAGACACATGCACAAATGTTCAGTGCAGTGCTGCTCACTGTAAGGAAATCTTCATTATATGAAACCATCATGTGCCTTAGTGATGGGCTTCTGCTTCTAACTGCCAGAGAAACTTGAAAAAAAATGTAATTTATGCATAAATATATGTGTGTGAGGTGTGCACACACTCTCACACCAAACTTTCCAGCTCTGTCCTTACATATTTGTGTGTGATTTCAACACATTGGAGGGTTCTGCCTCTTTGAAGTACTCTGTGGGTTGAGGGTGGGATTTGAATGCATTATATTAGTTTGTTTCAGTTATTACAGTAATAGAGTAGTGATTTATAGTCTTTTAATTTCTGAATTTAAGAGGGTTTTTTTTTTTTAGTTTAATAAAGTGTGGCTGATGAATCTCCTGTGGTGTTACATAGGGATCAGATGTGATCCCTGCTAACAAATCCAGATTCATTAGCATAACTCAAATCTATCCTCTAATATATCTCTCTAGGAAAGCCAGACACATTTGGTTTTGGTTACAGTTGCATTAAGCTCTTGCTGCACAAACATAGTTTGGTTTTACCTGGGATACTCTTCCATGGATAAGGAAGATGCATGATTTGTGACACAGCAACTCAAAATTGGTACCCGGCACGGTTTTATCACCAAACCAATGTTACTATGAAGAAAACATGTTAGTTATTTACCATGAAGTTTCATTAGGATTAGGTTTTGGCCGTGCAAATGAGGCAGGATTCGTTAGCACGGCTTTATTCCAATCTACGGTAAGTCTATGTGAAACGCTTATTTGATAAGGTTCCTTCATTGTCTTCACCAGAGTTTATCCCTTAATCTGTTAAAATGTTATGAAAATGCAGTTGCACTGCTTATACAGAGACCACTTTTAAATGTTAATTTTTAGGCTCACATTAGAATATTTTTAAATCAGCAAATGCAACCGTCCAGATTAAAAATGAAAAGCTTGCCAAATTTTGTATTATAAGATGCATCTATTTATTTTTCTAAAGGTGACTCAAATGGTTGCAGAAACATCTCAAAACTATTTATTTGGCTCATTTCTTAAGGGAAAAAATGTTAACCAATTTTTACAAGAAAAAATTCCTCCAGCTCTGAGAACATGCATGCTAACTTTTATCCCTTAGGGAAATATTTCTGTCAGAATTGTAAATCCTTTAAAATAGGGGCTCGTAATAAAAGTGTGTCTAAAGCCTTGCAGGACATCTCGGTACCAAATTTCTGACAAAGAGCTGTTCTGTGTGCTAGAGAAGAATTGATATAAATATCTGTGAAGCGTGTGGTGTTAATTACTCCAAAGCAGTGGCACTGTAGGTGCTGGGAAAACCTTCACTTTTCATCAAGTGCTATTCATATTTGCCAGGGGCACTATAAAGCTCTCAAATCTATATTGATTTTTTACATTCTGTGTCACATTGGAACCAAAACTCCAATAAATTTAACACGTAAATTATAGTCATGAGTAAATACATTTTGAGGTGGTAAGTTCACTTAAATGCAGTTCTGTGCTCTGTTAGTCACTGATGTGTACACACTTGGCCAGAAGACTCGACACATTTCTCTGCATTAACCAAATTTGGGAATACAGACTTCGAAATTAAATAGCAGTTTGATCTCCTGGGGTACTTTGTTCTGCCAGCACTGTTATCAGAAAATCTAGAAATTATGTGATTGTCACTTAACTCTTACCAAAACTTTGTTTATGTAGGATGTAGCAAATATTCATGTAGTAAATAAAGTAGGTAGTTAACAAATGAGAAGAATAAGAAGTAGGAGGAAAATAATCAGACAAAGGAAGGTAGCAGACCAAAGTGTAAATGTTAGTTGAATGTTGATCTGAAAGTGAAGATGTGCCAACGCTTTACATGACAAAAAGTTATTTTTGTCATCGCTGTCCCATTTGCTTTCTAGTCCTTTGTATAAAAGAAGCCAGAGTGGGAACAGCATGTTGGCTCCATTTATTGTGATGGGCTGGTCACTGGGGCTTTCCATGCTCCAGTGAGAGTTCTAATGAGGATCGTCAGTCCTTCTCATTCCGTCTCACTCATGCTTACACAAAATATCTTTGGCCTAGAAGCATTTTTAATAACTTTTGCGATGACATGTAATACAGTATTTTTATGTAACATATATGTGTCTATACACACATATATATGTGCATAGGTATCCACACATGCACACAAACCTAGAAAAAGTCAATAAAAGACATGTTCCATGTCAGCCATTTTAACAGTGTTATTTCGAGAATAACTGTGTTCAAATTTATATGCTGGGGCAGGGGTCCTCAGTTCCTTGGAATTGAAATATTCTCAGAATTTACAGAATCTGCACTAATACGCTAGAAAAATAATATATAAATCTCTTTTAAAACTACTTTATAGTCTATAATTGAACTTTGCTCTTTATGTTTGGGCTTTGTCATGATTTAATATTACCCAAAACAAATTGCCAACCTTCAACTTGATATTGGCCTGCTAACTTCCTGATTTCTGAGCCTTTCTAGTCCACACACATGCACAGAAAAAAAATAAAAAAGCTTCTGTGGAACCATGCTTTTAAAGTTATGGTGGTTGTGCTGGTAATAGTCTATAACAAAATACACTTTCCGTAAACGGTAAAAATGCATGAGTAACACTTAACATCAATGACACTGTGAGAAATTAGGAAAATGCAGTTGACAAGGAATTAATCTATTTTTTTGAAGGTTTGTTTTGTTGGGTTTTTTTTTTTTTTTCCCTGTAAGCTAGACACTGAAGGAACTTCACTGAATTTGTTTCGTAAATTAAGTTAAGGCAAAACCCAAAACAGCATAAAAATTGGAACGGTTACAACTGTTTCAAGATGAAAATAAAAGCCACTCAATTACTAGTGAAAGGAACTAGCTGTGATTTGGCTTGATAGCCTGTAGAACAGGGCTCAGCATATGCTGGTGGTTGTGCAGACAGCAGCGCAGAGGTCACCAACCATTTTACTTCCAGACAGGGGATAAGTCTGTATTGTCTCATATATCTCAATGGACCTTGGAGTAGTTCAGTGTAATGAGTATAACGCTCATGCGAAGTCCAAAAGTGTAGATTAAGACCTACCTCTGGCGTGTTCTGTAGTTCTTCTGGATTATGCAGGAATTTCGCTGGTAATGGGGTGCCCATAATAGCTTAGGGAAAGTTAGGAAATGTTTTGTTTGACTTGCAGGGACAGTGGGTCCAAGGGTATTTCTTTCTTTCTTTAACCACTACATGGACTTTTGGAAGTACCTTTCCCAAACCCTGTACTTGGCCAAATGCTGGGCAAAGTGATTTTTCCCTTTGACATGATGGTCAGAAATAATTCAGATAATTTTTAAATATCTCATTTTTGGAGACTTGTTTGGAGGAGTACAACAGACTCACTCTCTTTGATTTCAAATGAGCTCTTGTTCCCAGGAAACCACCATCACTTCTTGAAAGAGACCAGTGTCTGTGGTACTCTCTGTTTTCCCTTTTTCTGAGAATGTGAAGCAAATCTGGTAGCTCATATGCCACTTAATAGTAACTGTTCACAAATGTAATTTTTTTTTTTTAAATTGATGACCACTACAGATCAACGATATACAGTAAATCTCCAAGTTAAAAGGATTGGCAAGATTCCCAGCTACCATAAATCAGGGGAGCTCCTTTGACAACCTCGCTGACTTCAGTCAGCTGAGGACCTGGCCCACTTATTCTAAAAGCGTTGTGGCATTATTTGGAGCCTCAGTCTGGGATCAGCATCATTTTAATGTCTGACTTTATATGTCTGACTCTACAGATTGAGCAGCTCAAAGTGGTCACTTTTCAGAACACGGCCCTTTCCAACCACGTGCCTTCCCACTCCACAAACTTCACCACTGTGGTGCTTACCGTTCTGTCCCTCTCTGTACATTCCTCTATTATTTTGACTTTTTGTTCTCTTTCCCCCTTTTCACTACCAGCATTCAAACACATACAAAGAAAACAAACTCCTTAGATGTTGATACAAAGCGCTGGTAGTCCAGCAGTTAAAATCCAGATGTAGCAGAGTTAACTCTGCTCCTGGAAGGCACTGAGTTAAATAGACATAATTAATGTTTCTAAAAACTTGGGCGTAACACCATTGTACCTTCTCCTCTCATGTCGGAATTTGAGCTTCTCCCTAAGAAATGGGAATATTAGCCATGCCCTGTCCTGTTTTTTTAATAAAAAACACTGAAGTATGAGTTCCTTCCAAGTGTGGCCACATCTCATCCATGTACACCAAAAACAGTTAAACAATGACATTCTCAGTGAGGATGTGGCTTTAGTGATTTTGTTTTAATTGTTTTTTTTTTTTCCAGAAGTATTGTCTCCCATAGGCTAGATTTCTGCAGCTCAGAATTAGTGGCTTTAATGCAGCCTGTAAGAGCTACTTAAAAAAAAAAAAGTAGTTCTGTCAGGATCAGGGAAAACTTGAAGCTCCCCAGAACAAGCAATTCATTGCAGCTGTAATCATCATTTTATATTATACAACTTGCAAATGTCCATCCCCTCCTCTTCTGGTGTCTCGTTTTATATCCATGTGCAAAGCTGTCACACACCCCACCATCTTAAACAGAAAGTTTCATGCGCAGATATCAGGGATGTGTAATGTAAACCATACCACCAAACATATTATGAATCTATTGCTCTTCTTAAAAATGCTTGTTGGTTTTTCATACTATGGTATTGACTAACTGTCTGTGTTTGATGTATGGTTTACCAGCCTGATGTAGACTTATGGTTAGAGCTTAACTTGTTAGTTCTGCTTTTGCAGCCAATTCAGAATAACTACAGATGCCCCAAGATATTAAAATTGACTGCTCAAATGGACTCAGTGTGGGAGTTTCATTGGTTTTAAATTGATAACAGCTGAAAGAGTGAATGATTAAAGCTGTATATGGGCATAGTATGCAGCTCCTTTGTACAAGCTCTTGTGAACAGAATCCACTGTATGGGAATTGCCTTTGTTCTAATAAAAGATATTTCTGAACAATTGTTGGTTTAAATTTTTAAATGATGAAATAAGAGCATTTCAGGAGCCTATAGAGGAAATAATTCCTGAGAAACTGGAATAACTCTGAGAAGATAAAGTGGATTTCTATTCAGAGGGGAGCATTTAAAGTTAAGTAGCATTCCATAAGGTGGTAATTGTGTCTATTTCCCAGGCATTTGAGTTAAATAAGCTGGATAGGAAACATAAACTGTCATAACAGGAGGTTAGGAGTGTTGTGTACATCTTTTATTTTTAAATCATAAAAAATGAAGTTTTGAAGGGCCTTATCATAAATAAATCAAACAAAGGCCTTTATTTGCTTCCTTTATCCCTCTGGGAGCAGTTCTTGTATTTTAATAAAATGTTCTGGATAGTTTCCCCTTAAATTAATTTTTATATATATACATGCACCTATAAAAGAATAAGAAAATAGTAATTTAATCTTTCTTACAGATAAATCTAGTTTACAAAAGTTAGTAATTAGTCATTCCTATAATTCCTTGTTTTCAAAACCCTGCACAACCAAATCTTAACTAATTTTTCCTCAACTATCCCTGTGACCTCTAAGAGTGTAAATATGGCAGTGTAACTACTGCCATTCCTGTGTTTATGTACAGAAACAGATAGGTCAAAAAATCAATTGACTAGAAAGAGCCACAGAGTTTGCGGTTCAGGAGTACCCAGAATTCAGAGTATTTGGATGACTCACGAGATGATTTACTTATAAATACTCTTGAATTTCTAGAAGGGGAAAAAAAAAAAATCCAAAGCTGTTCTGTGTCATTGTTTTACCCTAGACTCTTTTGATGCTCAGCAACAATTACGGCTGATTTGCTGCCCCTTCTATTCAAGACAAAAATCCTGAGTGCCTATTTTCTAAAGAAGAGGTGTTTCAAAGCTTGATTCCAGAGTATAGAATGTGACTATACCCGTGTACTGAAAGGTACAGAAACAGAGGTTAAACATTTTGCTGGAGGAGATACAGAATCTGCATCCAGAAAAGAAGTAGTGGACTAAGTGAGAATTTTGTAACAGTTTTCAACCTTTTAAAAATTTCTTCCCAGGAATACCAAATATTCTATATTCCTAGCAGGGATTGAACGAGTAACAGCGAAATAATCCTGGAAGTTGGTTATAAAGTGGTTATAGTGAGAAAAGAAGCTGCTGCATTAGTTTTGTTTCAGTTATTTATGTATTGCCATCTAAACACAGCACAGTTCTTTGCCTGTTTTGCTTCTGAAATTGTTTGCAAGTGTCTTTGGCCACTAAATAAGATACATTCTTACTTCTTTTTAACATAATTTACATTGGAGACCACTCCGTGTTAAGCAAAGAATTTGACAGGTCTTTGCTAAAATCTTAAAAAACAATTAAGATGTCAAAAGAGGAAGTGCTAGTACATTTTAATCATAAATCTCTGTATATATAATTACCACTGAAGGCAGCTATAAATGTTTTATGAAGAAAATGTAACCAGACTGTGCTTTGTCAGAAACATAACCCCAAAACATGTAACAGACTGTTCGCTAATGCTTAACACCACACATGCACACAACCTTCCTCAGTGTAGCTCTGTGAACCCAGTCCTCCATCCCTTCTGCAGCCGAAACTCCGACTAACTTCAATTCAGTCTTTGACGTACTCTGCCAGAATGCAGATTGTATGCATTGGGAGGTGGTGGAATAAACTTCCCTGATACATATGAGGAAGTCCAAACCAGCCCGTAAGCCTCACCTTCTTCTCCTGGTTGTTCCCTACTCTAGGGTATTAGGAAAGAAAAGACAATCAAGTTGCTCTTGAAACCCAAGCTTAGTAAGAAATAGTAGTGATTAATGATAGGAGAGCGAAGCTCCTTGCAAAGTAGAAAATAAACAAATGAATCTTCGCCCATTCGTGAGAAAAAGGTGCGCTGCTTGGAGGAAGAAGCCCTCAAACTGACTGTGGTGGAAGGTGGTGGGACTGACTATGGAGGACATCTCCAGTGCCGTGGGAGCTGTAGAGGACAGCAGGAGCTCTTGCTGCTCTGCAAGAAAGCGTGCTTGTTGGGTTTGCTCTACCGAGTCCGAGCTTGTGCTAGCACCCCTTAGCTATCTATACAAAAATTTTCAAAGCCTCTATGTCAAGTTCCAAAATGTAGTGCTCTGTTGAAAAGCTATACGGAGACTGTCTCTTTGCATAAATGATGATAATACGCTCGTATTGTTTGAGCATTTAACTGGCTCCTATTGAGCAGTTTCTTTCATCTGTTTGATTCATTTTAATTCTAGCTGACAACATCCCCATTACCGATTGTTCTTTTCATAATTTCTCAAACATATAGAGTGGAAATGAAGTGGAGGAAACTAATTCTCTGAGGAGTTTAACCTGCTTATACAAATATGGTTTAAGATCAACATTCAAAGTTACTCAAAACTTTAAAATCATGAACACTTTTTGAAGGTAGCATTACCTACTTAAATGATTATTCATCAAAGAAATAACACAAAACCCAAGTTAAACTTGGCGTGAGCTGCAATCCTCCTCAAAAGACACCTAGTACATTCTGTTTTTTAAACAGCTGATTTGGGGACCAAAAAAACACCCCTTTTGTCAAGATGAAATCATACTAAGTCCTAACAATGCAAAGTAATGAAGCTCTTGCATCCCTACGGTACTCTACGGCAAGAGTGAAACTCCTTATGCACGGGAGAGACAGGCTACCCAACAAGGTTGGACCGACAGTTAATATTATGCAGGATTTTGGGTTTAACAAGATATGGAGCTGCATCTCTAGAGTGGCCTTCACTTTTTTACGGCAGCTCCAAGCAAACTCCAGAGTTCGCAGTTTCAAAGTCTTACAAAGGTCAAAGTCTGAATGGCAGTCTAAACTTGAGCCGGGACGACGTATCGGAGGGCTATGGGCAGCAGGTGTTGAGAGGTTTGGTTCTGTGGCAGATGCCAACAACCACTAGGACTCAGAAAGGATTTGTTTCTGACTTTGTTTGTCCATCTTCGATAACTGAGTTTTTAATTAACATGAAAGCTTGGAAGAGAAAAAAAATCCCATACCAATAATACATTTTAATATACTTTCCTCTTTTTTTTTTCCAAATGTAGATCAGATTTTTGGCTCCCATTTGCATTTGGTTTGTGAGCATGAGAAATCTACAGTCCCCCAGTTTGTAAGATTGTGTATAAAAGCTGTTGAAAAAAGAGGTGAGTACCTTAATATTTAAAAATATTTTTTATTCTCTATTAGTAATCAAAACTTTAACATTGTAACTCTATTCCAATTGCCAGGGTAGGTAGGCAGTTCAATTTATAGTATAGTTATGGACTGAACTATATCACTTCTGTATCTTCATTTTCTTTATACAATAAGACCCTAATAGAACCCATTAATGCTGATTATTCCCTATATTTTGTTTGACATGTTGTTATTTTAGTCTTTCTCTGGGTAAGCAAACACCAAACATCAATAAAATGTCAGTAACTTTCATTCTGAAGTCTCCAGTGAGCATAATGCCAATACTTTTTCCTAAGTCCTGAATTGTATTTAACCAAAATAAATGTTGTTCTAGTGTTACCATATTTTTTTAATGTGTGCAGGTGTCTAATTTTTATAGTTATTTCAAAAAGCCATAATATTTTAAGAATACTGGAGTGAGTATTCATCCTCATTAAAGGTTTTGATTAATTTAATAAGAAGGATTTTCACGGTATAAAAAGATGTGCTTAACACCGTTGCCTGCCTCCCTTTCTTCAGAGTGTATCTTCTCTCATTGAAGGTCATTTTCTTTGGAAGGTACACGCGGTAGATGCAGAATCTTAAAATGTATTGTATAAAAATGTGAGGCTTCATCACCATCTGTTACAAGTTTACAACTTGTTCCAGGGATCTGGGGAAACATATATCTTGCAAAAGACAGAAAATTTATTTTCAGAATAAGACTGGGTGAACCCATTGTCACTGCCATATACTGGAGTCTCAGAACACGAGAACCAATGAAAAATAAAAAGATACTTAGACCGTTAACCACAAAGGAAAAAGCTATTTTAATTCCATCATTGTTACCTGGTTTTATAGTGAAAGGTGCAATAAAACTACCCTGGAGTTTCAAACTCTGGGAAATTCATGCTTTAATTATACAGCAAAGAGAGCACTGGGATATTATTATTCCCAGAATGATTGGCAGGAAGTCAGAGACTAACAAACTGGAGATCGTTCAGTAGGGGGAGATAGTAGCATTGGTTTTTTGGAGGAAGGCTCGAGGCTGGATAAAGAAAGAGACAAAGAAAGGGGAGAAATGTGTGAAATGACTATTAATAGAGGAGGAATTGTGAGGAGAAATTCAGAACATGAGACAGAGAGGCAGAGATTAGATTATAAAAATGCGACACCGTGCAGAACATGTCTAATTGACAGTTTGGTTACGATCTTAGCACAGGTTCTTCAAAAGATGCGCTGGATATTTCAGAGATGTTTTGTGGTATCTGACCACTCCTCGAGGAGAAGTGAGGCCAGAGGTCTCTGCACTGCTGAACTGTAGTAGAAAAATCCAAGAAACCTAATTAGGTGTTTATTGTCTGTGTGATTATCAGAGAAATGGTCATACTGGAAAATGAAAATATCACTGTTTCTTCAGAGGGGTTCATCCTTCGGAGTATTGCATTATTGTTCTTGTGTTTCCTTCAAACTTGCTGTGACTTAGAGAAGTCTACCCCTTTTTAGTTAATCTAGTATGTAAATAAAAGCTAATCATATGGCATGAGATAAAAATTTCGTTTTATCACTGTATTTATGAGTTTATATTTGATATACAGTTTTTCTATTATTATTTTCTTGGATTAAGATGCTTGCATTTACTCACATTCTATTTACTCAAAGTGTTGTTTTTACTAAGTTCTGGCATAAACTATCTCAGGACAGCAGTAATTTATGTGAAGCTAAGTCCAATGTTTATGCAAGCTTCTGATGACATTTTATACCGGGGTTGGTATTAGGAAGCAGTATGTGGAGGTGCCAAGTCTCCCGGCATGGCTGAGACTCAACAGATCTGAAGCCCTCCTCTTAATGGCCAGATATGCCTCCAGCCAAGATACTCAACTGCAGAGTCATGGGAAATACTTATGTACCAATTATGGGAAAGGCACATTTAATGAAAACTGTATGTTTACTTTCATAGTCTTAGTAAGATGGCCTAGATACTCAGTACAGCTGGCATATTGGCTGTTGTAGAAAAGCTTTTTTTTTTTCTTATTTAGAAAATATATTCTCTACATGCTGTAATTGTACCAAAAATGTTACTTGCGTGCTTCGTTTAAGATAAGGGATTATTAGGAAAAAAAGTCTTTAGGAGACTAACCTAAATGTTACTTACAAAACCTTCATACTTTGCTGAGTGGTTGTGCCCTTATTTATCGGCTCATGGTTTTAATTTTTATTTACCTATTGATTTTATATGTTTTTCTGATCTTTAAATATTGTCACTGTGCACAGAATGAAGGTCTAGCAGTGGTCTGAATAAACCGTGTTAATTAGTACATTTTCCTGTGTAGATGAGGTTACGTACAATAGCCAACTGTAGTCATATTCTCCCACAGATTTGGAGTGTAGAGGATGTCATTAACTGTTGGCAAGATTTCCTGTTTAGTTACACTATTTTTAAATGAATATCTACATTGAAATCAAAGGAATTATTCTGAAATTATTTTGCTGCAACTTAGATCAGATTTTGGTCACTTATCCCTAGGCTACTGTTTGCTTATTCACCATTTCAGGACAGAGGTGCTTTATAGGGTTTGGTCTAGAAATTCTCACACCATAATGCATATTTATCCATCCGACAACGACTCACTTGTTCGAGCGTGAATTCCATTTTTTCAGCTTCTTTTGCTCTTTGTAGTTGTTGAAACACGACTGGGAATCAGGGGTTTCTCTACATTTGCTCAGCCATCTTGCAGAGCTGGTAGTGGAGTTTAATAGAGAGAGTCAATGAAAACGTGCTCGTTCTTGTAAACTTACAAGGCAATTGTCACTTTTTTTTTTTAAGCAAGCTCAGTTTTTTTTCTTCATTCTTCCTGTACTATTTATTCATTCACAATTTTTGCTGAACTTCTTGTCTCAACTACTTAGCTATAAAGAGCTGTGCCACCAAAGTCAATAGTATCTAAGCAAAGAGTGTTGCACTCCTGGTAGCAAATGCAATATCCTAAGTAGAAAAAAAACTCTCATGTATGTGATGTGACCCGGTGATGATAAGAGAATAATTCTGAACCATGCAATGATCAGATTGAAGAAATATGGTGGCTACATAAAGGTTTCTAAGATTACTTTACTTTCTCAGGGGCTTGGAAGAAATGTTTTTCATGGAGCAGTTTATTCCTTGTTTTTGACATGTAGTTTTTTACTTTGCCATCAACGCCTACCTTGGATGTACCTCAGGCTTTTCTGGGGATATCTATAGTCTGTATTCCACGCTTTTTCTTGTCCCCAGAAATTCTTGGACAGGTACCCCCTACCCTGAGCTGAGCAGTGCAGCGAGAAAAGTCGGGGACGATCCTCCCAGTGTACTATAACTCACATGCTGTGCACTCCTGCCAAGGGTGGGGCCCATTGCAAGCTTTTTGGTGTTTCTAGGCCAGATATTATTTCCAGTCATTTCTTGAGTCACCTATTTATTTTGTTATCCATGACCCTTTAAAAGTCCTGGCTAGTTTGTTTTTTTTTTTTTTTTTTTTTGCGTTTTTTTTTTAAATATGTGAAAGGCATGAGTAGAACGCATTAAAAAAAAAATAAATCAGTCTGCATTGTACTTAAAAAAAATGCCATCCAGTACTCCTTATAGCAATGTTTTATCGTGTGAAAACACTCTGATACTAAACTCTTTTCCAGAGATGATCATTTGTCTGTGTGTCTAATGACAGAGTAAATGAACACCTCGAGCATTCAGTATCCTAAACCTATCGAGGGTATCCAGTGTAGTTTAGGTTTTGTAAAGAAATACAGTACTAATGCTCCAGGGAAATATAATTTAACTTTCATCTCTCTTTTGAAATGTCCTTCATTTTCTTCCTCCATTCCCAAATCCAAGTTCGTGTTCTCACATCAGCCTAAACGACCTGAAAAATGACCCTGCAAGCAGCAGTGCTGATGATTACAGGTACCGTTTCCATTCTAAACTGGACATTGCAGACATTGTTTTCTGTTGCTTTTCTTGGAGCACAGGATGCTCTGACAGGAATGATACACAAAATTACATATTTGATTCCGTGCCTAAAAGCCACCCTGGGATCCATAACCTTGCTTAAAGATTTAAGAAAGACCTTTAGTCCACTTCTGAGAAGGTTCTTAGCTTAGAAAACTTTATCTTTCAACTTTACTTCTTAGCAGCTGTTATGTTTTTTTGCTGTCGTTTGTTTGACAGGATCCAGTTATAGGTTCCGATGTCTGTTTAAAGAAACAGGGAGGTTGTTGGCTTTAAAATTCCCTTACTGCTTGTGTGTTCAACATTTTCCCAGGCTTTTCTACATAGTTTGCCAAGTAAAGGGACTGACCTTTTGTAGCAAACACTTTTTCATTTCTAAATGCTCACTTTGATTTTTGTCCCATTTTATGCTCATTCCAAACTGTTTACAACCCACTAAAAATGACTGTGAATTATATGTTTGTGTAATGGATTCCTTTTGTGGTCGAAGTGGAATGTTTACTTTGAACAATTAGTTATCTTTGGGCAGATTATAGTGACCTGAAAAAAGAATGGCTAAAATTATTATAGTACCTTAACTATTTCCTTTTGTTATCTTCTCTGTTTGCTCAATGTATTATTTACTGGGTTTCATTGCTCTGAGCCCCAGTGAACAAATCATGCTAAATAAGAGCAGCAACAAAAAAAAATTCCTTAGTGGAGGGCTCTCGGTTTGGGGGGCTGATCTGCTGGGGTAGGACCGGGCACGCTAGCGAGATTTCAGCGGTGACCGTTCGGCACTTAGAGGCTGGCTATGCAATTTTAAGAAGACACGGTTTTGAAGGAAGTTTTAAGTGCTTGCTCTCTGAAAATCAGGTTTAACAAAGGTGTCCAAAGTTTGACACCCTGAAGCATCTAAAAGCAAGACTTAGTTTGGTTTTCATGTCCATAGCTGTGATTTGATTAAGCACAATATCATGGCAGAAACGCAGAGACACAAAGTCTCACAGCACAGAATATTCAGCGTTTGAGGAAGATAAAGTCTTTCTGGGCAAAGATGAAGTACCTTATGGGATGTAGTAAAGAAATACAGTCATTCCGATTAAGAGAAATGAAGATAAAAATGGTATTTTAAACTACCTCACCTCCCAAATGCCGTGCTGCCCTGTGACAGAAGGTTGTGTCCCTTTCATCAGTTTTATCTCTTAATCTAAAAGCTAAAGTGCAGCTAAAAGCACTTTAAAACCTATTTATAAAAAAAAAAAAAAGAAAAAGAAAGTGATATTTCATTACATTCTAAATCACATACTGCTTAAAAGGTAGTCAGTATTCTGGTAGGAAGTTTACATAGAGGAGAGTTCACTTATCTTACAGAGTTAAGCAAAGAGGAAATGAGTTTTAAAAATATAAAGTATCATGAATATATATATGTAGCTAGGAAAATATGAGTTTTTAAAACACTTTAATGCTATCTCATTTTCTAATGGAAGAAAATACTGCAGAAGAATTGAAAAAAAAAAACCATAAACATCTCCTAAAGCTGATGAGTCCTGTGCTGGGATCGCTAACTTTGGTGTGGTGTAGGTAATAGATTATGGGAGCACAGTGAGGACGGCAGAAGACACAGGGCCTGTGCAGCCAAGGTTTGTATTAATAGCCACTATATACATCCTTTAGCAGTTTATGTCCCTGGGTGTATTGTAATACTCCGTATCATTACGTTTGTGTTCAGCGACTTGCTCCTGCAGGGTGTATTTAACTTCAGCAATTTTTTTTTTTTTAAGTGAATTTGGTTCTCAAAAATGCTTCAGTCCCATTCCTGTGGACCTGAAGGAGACAGTTGGAAAGTACAGGGTAGTTTTGCCAGCGTATGTTCACCACGTCTTTGAACTTCCACTAAATGTACAGTGTTCCTGGGCTACTTCCCAGCACGATTAGACCAAACCCGTCAGCCCATGGCATAAAGGATTTCTTCTGGCAGTGTTTCCTTGAGAAGAAGGGAAACCTCAGGAGACCGACCTATCCTCTGCAGTTTTATATTTCTGGCTCAGTGCAGGATTATTCTCCAACAGCACCTGGCCCCTGAACAACCATTGAAAAGAATTTTATTTGTGTTTTCGCTCTATCATATCTTTTAGCATATTTCTGTCCTCAGAGCAAGACACTGTTCATGAATAGCAGTTTGTTTCCTACAAGCTCATTCACTAATTTTCAGTACTTATTCTGCTCTGGAAAGGTATTTTCCAGTTTGTTTGTTTGTTTTTTTTTTACTTCTCCCAGGCCTACACATGCTTGCTTGCTTACTCTGATATAATTTTACATATTGTTTCCAGTGGTTTTAGAATTCAGTACCCTGAAAGTACAGAGATCATATTGCTCCACCAAATGATCTGAGCTCCCAGTTCTGCTAATTTTGTACTGTTCATTCTTTCCCACTTTGGGATAATCTATTATGCTTGGATTCAGGCACGCACTAAAAGCTAATACTTCCATGAAGAATGTGCAATTTGTACTGTTTAGCTTGTGATGAGATTCCTGAAGACTTTTATGATTCTATCTTGTTCCAAGGAGGCTTCTGCTCCCAAGTTTTATATGCACTGAATTTATAAAAAAAAAAAAAAAAAAAAAAAAAGGAAACAAAACAAACTGATAGGAAAAAAAATTACGCACACACAAAAATATCCATCAGTTCAGCAGATAAAGCCTTTTTCCAGGGAATTCTAGTGGGCTGGAGAAAAGTTTCTGAGGGCATTGAACTATGTTTACTTTAAAGTAGCCAACAACATGAACTTAAACATAGAGATGAATGCAATATAAACCAACAAAGTTCTGAGAAAAGCCCTTACAAGTTTGTGATTTAAAATGTTTTGCATTTTGTTTTGTTTGTTTTTTAAAATTCTTCTTTTGAGTAGAAATTAAGAGGGGTTGAATTTAGTGCAAATGTATTGGCAAGCTTTCCTCAACCATTTCTGTCTTCAGGCTCAGGCGATCCCGCTGTAGCCACCTTTCTCAGAGTAAGAGCCAGTTAATAGCGTTGTGCAAGGTCCAAGTCAGAATTGGCTCTGGAGGGTATTCACTCTGGGGCCTCTGTGTCTGCTAGAAAGCCGCATTCTGAGTTAGAGAAAATATCGAGAAGTGTCAACAGGAAACATCACGGAAGGGCATACAAGACAAATTAGAGAAAAGGAGACAACAGGAGAAAAAAAAAAAAAAAGTATAAAAGCCTTGCAGTGACAATGCACAAAAGAGAGAATAAATATATATTTAAAAAAAAAAATTGAAAGCAGAGACTGTAAGCTAGTTAGAAGAAGAAAAAAACATTTAAAAAGACAGGCATTTGAACCAGTTGCCTTCTTTGTCGTAGTTACCTGAAACCTGTTTCATTGATTAATCTGTTCCAGAGAAATGTATCCATTTCTATGAAAAAAAGGAGGATTTGTATTTTAAGCCCTGCCAGTAACAACAAGCAGACACTCAGTGTGCACCAGAGTAACATTTACAGTGCCTGGGCCAAATTCATGCCTTGTGTAATTTTATTGCTTTTACTGGAATTACACCAGAGATGAGTTTGGCCTTTTGCCTTTTTCTAGTGTTGTATAATATATCTATAACCAAACATGTGGAAGGAAACAGGGCATTTTGTCTTCAGAATTTTCCATAAAATCTTTTTCAATAGGCTTAATAAATAAAATAAACCATTCAACCTGTGAAATAAAAAAGAATTGAACAACATTTTCTAGATACTAAAATAATGTTAATATACTTAGTAAATCAAGTAGTTGACATTTGTACACACTGAAAGAAAAAGTCTAGAGAAATTTAAAGTCAGCTGACTGTCTCTGGTGCTTACTCTGTGCCAAAGAGAAAATTAAGGTTCTGACTTACGCCCTGGTCAGAGTCAGATTCAGGGAAGCTCACATGAGGGCATCCACCTCCTAGCCATGAAAAAGATAAAAAGATAGGCACAAAAATCTTTTCTTTTCCTCCTGAATAAACCAAGGATGTAAGGCACTGTGCCCTAGTACAATACATGCCATCACAGACAAGGAGCTGGCAGTATTTCCACTGCAAACCCCATTTAGTCAGACTTTACAGTTCAAACATTAAAAGAACATTTTGGGCTAACATTTGGCAAAACCAGGCTTGGCCTAGAGGAGACATTCACACACACATGCACCAAAAAAAAAAAAAAAAAAAAAAAAGGTTAAATCCATTAAGCTTCAGATTCTTTCAACATCTCTGTTCCTTAAAAATAAAGTTATGGTTTTTAAATAATATTATGAAGGTATAATTCCACAATGTAGACTAATTGCCTTTCCTGTGGAGGAAAAAACAATTACTACAACTACACTATTATTTTTTCAAAAAAGTTTTATAGCAATAAAAGAAAACACATTTAAAAAAAAAAGTTTTCCTGTCTGCATGCAACGCTATGGGGTCAGTTTAAAAAACCTTGTCTCCTTTTTTTCTGCCTTCAGCTCAAGAGAGCGAATAACTGCTGTTGTATTTTATTACTTCAATTATTTGCTGTAGCAGCTTGTGTTACATCGATGTTTTAACCATATAATATAGCAGTCTAATGGGATTGATGCCTAAGTGAGAGAAATTGTACCAACAGAAAGCTTGAGGAGCAAGGCAGAGGGCAAAATAAGAGGGCAGCTTAGAAAGGAGGCTTTACGTTAAGGCTTTCACTTCTTTAAGAGATGATTTTTTAGCTCATTTTACTCCCCTGAATTTATGAAACTGATATTGTTAGCAATCTAGTAACTGAATTGTCCCTAAATTGGCTGCTGCATGATAAACCCCCAAGGAACTGACAAGTCTTTTAAAGATCTCCAGTCGTATATTCGCTTAGCAGATTGTTTTATTATAATCAGGATCCTCATGGATCATGGATGTAATTATATAGCAAACCAACTTCTTTTTGTCTTCACACAGACAAACAATGCTCCCTGGTTTGGGAGGAATGACATAGATGTAAATGAGAGCAAAATGTGGCCATTGCGTTTCATAACACAACAGAACCATATCGCTTGGTCCTGAGCAGCTCCAGCCAGCCTGATCCAGTTCTTTCTTCACGGTTCCTTCATGCACCTTTTTTTTTTATGTGTCAGAGATGATGCATTTCAAATGATTGAAATTCTTGGGAAACAGATATTGCTGTTAGAAACTACTTTCTCATGTTTCTCCTACTTTGTAATGGATATAGGTGATTTCATTCTGTAATTCCTGCTTTACTGATGCCAACCTCTGTCCACCAAAACAGATGGATTCTTCTCTTAAGGATCTAAATGCATCTATTTTGTGGTCAATGGTTGTTCCTTACAGTTAAGGAAATACTTCAGTGTTTGGATCAGGGCCTCAAACTTTATGTATTTGGATCAGAAATGTAAGTATCCAGATTTTCTCTTAGGATTTAAAAACAAAGAACAAGATCTTGTTCAGTTGCCCAGGTTATGGGCCATTTCCAGGTAATACTGAGGCTCTTAAAATCACCATGGACGCCTCCAAACCAAAGGTAAGGTGATGGGTCTTCTCTGAGATGTCTTCACTCAGAAAATAAGAAAGTCCTCAAAAGATAGAAAGAGGCCATGCCATGCCTCTTCCCTCATCTTCCCAGGAAGAATTTTCCCCCAATATTTCAAACCATACGTTTAGATTTGTCAGTCCTGGGCTGACATGGTGTTATGTGACACAACACACCAAAGTGTCTGCCACCAAATGGCTTTCCTGTGCCAGCAGTAACCACACAATGGTACTGGAGGTACCACAACTTTTTGTTTACTTAGAAATGAAATAATTTTGATGAGTGTATGGTATCAGTTAGCAAGTGTTGAGTTCTTTATGGTGATGCTGCTCATGTTGACTTAAATGGAAAACGAATCAGGTCAGAAATCTTTAATAAGAAAAGTTTCTTGGTGTATTTGTAGTGATGCCCTGTGGAGCCTCTAGTACTAAAAATCTGTCAGCATACTTGGTAGAAACTTTGTTTCGTGGTTCTCTGACTCATATGATTGAGATTAAAGTGAACAAAATCTTGGCACATAGTCTGGCAGTCGAGAAGCATTCCTCTGTGTGTAGATGTGTTTGTGTGTGTGCGAGACAGAGAGAGGGGGAAATTTAGCAGCCACTCATTTGGTGTTGAACTATCAGGTGTTACATATTTTTAATGAACCTTTGTAGAAAGATAAGATACATCCTCTTCAAATTAAAACTGCTTTCACTTAGCCTATAAACTTTGAGCAAGCTGAACATCTACTCTAACCACTGAAAAAAAAAATAATTCAAATTCTCCAGCCCAGCTAAACTGTAAGCTAGACCTGAATCCAAACAGGAAGGTGGAAGATCATAGAATCATAGAATGGTTAGGGTTGGAAGGGACCTTCAAAGGTTGTCTAGTCCAACCCCCCTGCAAGGAGCAGAGACATCTCCAACCAGATCAGGTTGCTCAGAGCCCCGTCCATCCTGGCCTTGAACGTTTCCAGGGATGGGGCATCCACCACCTCTCTGGGCAACCTGTGCCAGTGTTCTACAACCCTCATTGTAAATTTTTTTTTTCCTAATATCCAATCTAAATCTACCTCCCTCTATTTTGAAACGTGCTCTTAGGCAGTTAGGTTTTCCCGCTTTACCACTAAAACTGATCTGGGACCTGCAGGCCCATCCTCACAGTATTGTCTGCTCTCCAGTCATTGATAGCACTGAGCCTGTGATGGAGCTTTTTGCACACTTCTACCATCACTGAGCAAAGACACAAACTTTTTAGATATTTTGCACACAGTCATGATATATGGCTGCTTGAAAAGTATCTGAATTTGCACACTAGATATTGTTCACAACAGTTTCTTTTATTATCTCTGCTTTGGTTTCATTTTTGTATTCTGATATGTCATACATTAAAAACACAAAGAGCACAGCTTACAGTAAGAGTTTGTGTTAGAAACTTTGCAACTGTCTTGGATGTCTCTATAGTAAATGTCATTAATAATTACTGGAATTTTCACTAAAGAAGGAAATTAGATATGGAAAACACTGTATGCCAACTTTGCCTTTCCAAGCCTTTAGAAATACCAGAGGGTCTGTGCAAACCCTAGTAAAAGGGATGAGATTGGATTTCTACCTTCCTTACATCATTCCATGTCACACTCAGCATTAAGATACAAAGACAACGATTCAAATCAAAATTCTTCCCGCATCTTCAAATTTTTAAATAATTATCTTGCAAGAAATTATCAAATGATACTGATATTTAGGCATTTACTTAGCCTAAAAATCAACTAACAGGTATCCAATGCATTTTATTGTCACCAATTAGTTTTTTTTCTTATCAGAAGTCAGTATTTTTCTGTATTTCTTGCACGTCTGCTTTATGTTTCAGTTTTATTATTTGGGTTTTATTGTGATTTATTTCTTTTGCATATTTCAAAGTAGAAAGCAATTTGTTCCATTTCAGACTACACTTAAACAACCTCTTTTCTGGAGTTCAGCAATTCATACACAAGTTTTGTGCTATTTTAATGTAGCATAGCGTGGTATGCATGTCAAACCATAAAATGAAAACTATGGAGTTTCTTCTGTCAAACTAATGATGTATGCGCTAGTCTCTTAAGTTTTGGTACTTATCATTCTTTAACCCAATTCAAGATTTTTATGGTTTCTGTAGATATCTTGGCTACATTTTTTTGCTGAATTTTTCTTTGATAACGGTTCAGATTTTGCCCAAATTAAATGGAGGGGGGAAAAAAAAAAGGCTTTTTAGTTATCTGAACCTGTTTGGGGACAGTAAATGTAGTGGGGATGACAGGAAAAATTAATATATATAACTGCAGAGCCCTTCAGCTAAGATGCCAAAGAAAAAGTGAAAAATATCTAAGCTTGATAGGTTTGTGTCATATTAGAATTGTTTCTGGTTTTCCACATAGTATTGCTTAATGTCACTGTTTCATAATACTAAATATGACTTTTGAAAAAACAAGAAAATTTTGATCACTTATTAGCCTAGAGGTTTACTGCAGAAAAGAAGATGTAAGAGCATTCAATGGATTCCCATTATTTTAATCATTATTGTGTCTTTAAATCTGTGCAATGTACACTGGGAAAGAAGTTATTAAAGT
Organism: Chlamydotis macqueenii; assembly: GCF_036417535.1. Taxonomy (NCBI): domain Eukaryota; kingdom Metazoa; phylum Chordata; class Aves; order Otidiformes; family Otididae; genus Chlamydotis; species Chlamydotis macqueenii. Next base: position 4,745,850 of record NC_141561.1, on the reverse strand, counting down.
AAAAGTTGTCTACATATATACATACACACACACCCCTTTTTATTATCACATTTATATGTTAGACAGATACGCAATGCTAAGAATTCTGTAAGTTATTGTTAGATAGCCATATGTATACTTATCTTCCAAGAGAGCCTCTGAGTTTTCCACACAGGCATGGACTCTAACACCCAAAGGTGTCTGATAGTGCCTGAGACTAAAGAATCTAATTTTTAAATGTTTTCTCCCACTTAAAGATAAAAAGCAAATACAAAGATAGATGCCTACAATACGATATGGATACACAAAGGCCGTTACTGACTGCACATGAGAGCCTGAAGTCCATTTTTAGAGCAGATTCTGCACATTCCTTCTGTTAGAAATCCAGAACTGAGCTGGTCTAACTTCTAACTGTAAGAAACAGATCCAGCCTCCTGTGTTATGCCATGAAACAAGTACTGTCAAGTGCCTCACTGGTGTTTCTTTGACCGGTGTTAAACTCTCTGTTCACATCCACTCCCCAGCAAGACACAACAGCTGTAGGAAGCACCCACAGATGGTTAGGTAGGATCGATTCCTGAAGACAAGACAGATAACCTTGAGACATCTAAGCTTGAGCAGAGCATAACTTCAGGCTGTCAAGTGAAAAATGGATCTGTTACAGAGAAGAGTATTCAGCCTATCTGGACTCCTCAGCTGTCTCTCAATAGCCAAGGAACGATGGAAGAAGCAGTCCTGTGACTTCCAATTTCCGAACTAAATATCCCTATTCCATCCTATATTTCCTATCCCACACATTATTATTTAAAAAAAAAAACAAAAAAAAAACTTATTTGCCAAGAAAAGGCGCTACTGTCCAGAAAACGCAAACTCCTTACCCATTTTAGCTGAAGATTATGTGTGCTCAAATGCACAGTTCTGTTTCCAACTGTTAAAAGTCCAAAAAGCAGCAATGGTAGTAGGATGAGGAGGTGACCCTGCTGAAGTCTAATTTAATCCCTCACTATCGTGGAAGACGGGAAAAGATTTGTCTCTATTGTGCACTAAATTCTTTTTTAAATCAGCATTGGGAGTACGGGATGTTTGGAGAATGGTATCTGTCCCTTAGCTTTTAACCACAGTTCCTACTGGTGTCAGTGGACCTGACAGAAAGTCCTACACAATCCTAAGAGGAGAGCTAGACCCCCCAAAGTGCAATTTCCCTGAGTGTTCTGGTGTTGTTTAAAAAACACAAGCACGATGGTGGTGATGATGGATCCCCAAATGAAGCACAGTTCAACCGAAGTGGGAGGATTTAGCAAAATGCATAAATTTCTTGTACGCTACTGTCTGTAACAGGCAGATCTTCAGCCAGTTTAGCGAGCATAAGTTACAGCTGGCTTTTGCTGGAACAGTTTACGCTCTTGACCCTCCTCAGTTGTATAGCCAATAGGGAGTTGTCAGGCTACATGTGTTTTTAAACTTCTTTCAGCTAAATCAGAAATCCAAAAGCAAAATACAGCTCTCAGCAGTATCATGTGGAGCTGTGACACTCCCTGGAGGGCTTGGGGTCCATAAACCAATGAATGGATTACAATGAAGCATAAATGTAGTATTTTCATCCATGACAGATATAATCTTGAGCCTGTATTTTTCATGTTACTTAACTCTTTCGGAACGTAATGTGTGACAGAAAATGTCTTATAATGCACATTGCAGTAAATATCAGTCAAGTATGCTTTATTGCTGAGCTCTACATGTTTCCAGAAGTTAAAAGGCACAGCTGGGATATAAGAAGCGGCAATGTTGTATATATTTCTTGAACATACAAAATACCTTGGCTCTCTTCTCCCCCACCCTCCACATTACATCCCCAGCTGTTCTGATCATGTCACACAGTGGATGAGTTTTTCCATCATCAGCTTCTTCTAAAATGATAACCTTTATTCGGGCTTTCATCCTCCTGAAAATAAACTGCATTATCCACCTCGTCGTCACATTCAATTTAGACTATCACAGAGCATCTTGCGTGGCACAGAATAATAGAAATGGTAATGGATGGAAGGTGGTAAACAGCTTGTTGGTGGCTGTACCTAGCAGGAAATACTCAGTGCTAGTATTTAACATCTGTTGATTTTCCTACAAATGACTCAAATCTTTCTATTTTAAATTCCCTTCTGTCGGTCACCATGTGTGATATGGCCACAACGCCAGGCAGGTAAGAATTGGAAGCCACACATCTCTAGAGACGTCAAGCTGATTTTATCCCAAGAGAGTTGGTGGTGAAGGACCATTCAGTTTTTGAAGATTCCTACCACTCCTGAAAGACCTTTGTGTCAAGCAGAGAAAGAAAAGGATACTTGATAAAGTAGCAGAGAACTGTAGAAATCCTATTTTATTTCAGAAAAATTAAGCATTGGTCAGAATGGACCTACTAACCCATACGTGGGAAGCAGTAAGTGCAGCAAATGAGAGCAAATAGGAGTGGTGAAGGAGGTATTAAAAGAGAAAACAAACAAGCAAACAAAATAGAAATAAACATTCACAAAACTACATACTAGTATTTTACAGAGAGAGAATGGCAATTTCCCAACATTTGGTAATTTCAGATGTTTTACTGTGTTGTATAAAGTAAGGCAATGTTATTTCCTTTTCAACTGCCGTTGCATTTAAACCAGCAAGCTGATGTGTGTACTTGAGTTCTGTGTTTGGTAGGGATTTCTCTCCTTTTTAGCCTAAACCTTGTTGATTTAAAAAGTGAACAAAGATGAATCAGGTGGTAAATGTATTCATGTAATCATTTTCATTAATAAGCCGTTATAAATAATAGAGGGAAGGTTTTAAGTGTATAATTCTCTGTAGCACAATTGAGATTTTTCCACATCTTCAGCAGTAACTTAATTAGAATCACCTGCATTTTCTTGGGCGGACACCAAATGGATTGCAAACAAAAACAGATTAAAATAGCTGTAGCTCATGGCATACAGATGACAAGATTCACAAAGAGGACAATCAGGCAATGAAAACCTCCTCTTTTTCAAACATTTTTAAAGGAAATTCAGCTCTTGTGGGTCGCTGTAAAAAGACGTTTGTAAGTGTTTCGCTGAAAGACTAGAATGGCTTTGTTTCTGATCCCATGATGAGTGAAAGAAATGTTTAAGAAAGATCACTTTACAGAGAGATTGAGACTGAAATGTGATGACTGTGATTCAAGCCAAGCCAAAAATTACAGCTCAGAATTAAAGGGGATGGACGTGGCTTTGGAATCCATTTTCCCACATTCCTGAATCTCAATCATCCCAGCCAATGTTTAAAAGAAAATACAGTGGAAAGCAATGAGGTCACTTTATTTAGCTGCAAGAAGTGAGACTATCAGAATGGCAAAAGTATGTATTGGAGGTAACGGCAAAATTACATGCATGTTCTGTGGTTTCATTCAAAATAAATACCTCCAAAACTTAGGTTTGTTTCTTGTTACAAGGAGCCTTCCGAGTAAGTCTTGTTGTTCCTGGGGCTTTTAAACCATAAACTTCTTGAATGTCAAAGACAATGCAACACAATAGAGAAGAAGAGGAAGGCATAGCAAGCTTGATTTAGGCATTAAAGAGCAGCCCTGCATAGCAGTGAGCTGTGTGCCAGTTCAAATTGCACTTGCTTTTTACTGTCACTACCCTTATTTATTTGTATATAAATATCTAAGTGGAAGTTCTACCATTAAGTGATATGAAACAGAGTAAAGTATATCATCCATCATATTCACTTGTTACTTATTCTTAGTAGGTAATGCTCATATTCAGTGTTGTAATTGCTTCCATTAAACAGTTTCTACAGGGTCTTGAAAACAATAAGATCTTAGTCAAGCTTTTCTCCTTTCATTGCATCTTGAAGTTATTACTACAAGAAAAAAAAATGAGATTCTCTTTTTATGTAGGAATGCCCCTCATCTTCTTGATATTATTGCAAACACAGAATTATTTCTTGTTAGCTACTTTCCTAAAGAGATTCACCAACCCTCGTGTCAGACAACTCCTATAGAGTCATTTCTTAGCTTGTTAAGAACAAGTACAACTTCTCCTCTCCTTTTTTTCCCCCCACTATCTATGTCTTTACTAAAGTCTGTTGCAGTGTTGGATTGCTACTAATAATACAAAAAAGAAAATCTTATTCATGCTACCTTGAATTCGGGCTGGTCTGTCACTGGTCCTGCAGCTGGGCAGTGCTGGTCGTGAGTCCAGTAGCCACAAAACATATGAAAAGCACCGAGGGAGAGGACATCTCTCCATCCTCTATTCAGTATGAAACAATGAAGCATATATTTTACATTTTGTTTAATTTGCTTTGATATCAAATACAGTGCTCTACTGGAGATCCTATTTGTAGCAAATGAAGAGGTGTCGTCTCCTCCCTGCTTCTGTTTGATATTACCCTTTCTGTGGTCCAAGGGATCACATCAGCCCTCTTTGCTCTAGCTCTGAACTGAGAGATCACATTCAGCTAATTATCTAAAATATTCCTCAAGTCCTTTGTAACCTACATCCAGAGTATTGGATGTACCCTGTGTTTCTCCATATGAAAACCTATTTTACCACATTGCGACTGTTTAAGGTGGCAGTTCAGACCTTCTGTAACTTTACCTGTCCTCATCATTAACATCTTCCTGATCTTTTGTCATCTGCTTACTTTGCCAACTGAGATTTTTTTTTTTCTCTTTGTCCACATCTCTGATAAAGGTATTAGATGGCACTGGACTGAGAGCTCCATTCTTGAGAGCTCTGCCAATTATGACTTTGTTAACTGATATCTCCCATTAACTACCACATTTTGAGGTCTGTCGTTGAGCCAGTTTTTAATCCATGTAATATATGTCCTGTTAATTCCATAAAATGCAAGTGCTTTAATCAAAATGTCATGTGGTACTAAGTCAAAACCCTCATGGAAATCCAAACTTACTATTTCATCACCACAGCTTTTATCAACTAGACCTGTCAAAAATCCAATCCTATCAAAAAATGCAACAAGTTTGCTAGACAAGGCCATGATTTCCATGAAACCATGCTGGTTGGGATTAATTATATTTTGCTATGAATTATTTGTTCATAGAGTCTTGAATTAATTATTTAAGTAGACTGAGGTCAGTCTAGCCAGTCTCCAAGCGCATCCCTTTTACTGCTTTTACAGTATTAGAATAACTCTTCTGCCACTGTTTCCAGTCTCAGTAATTTCCAAGTATTTATCTGTATTTTATTTACAAATAAGAGACACATGTATCTATCATGAGCACTGATAAGTGAAAACTGATTTTTTTTTACAACAGTGATTATCTCTTTGTCCTTCAGATTGACTTCCAGTATCACCCACTGTTCGATATTCTAGGTTTGTTCTTCCTTGTCTATCTGGTAGAACTATCTAACACGACATTTGTATGGCACCCACTTCCATAGTAGCTGAGTACCTTCTCTGGAGTAGGAATGGAACCTGTTTTCATATCAGATGTTTGCTGGGATGTTGTTTTCAGTCTCACAGTTCTGACGGGAGGAGTACAAGAAGTGAGCAGTTCTGATGATCAAAAGAGAATATTTTTTTCCAGTAAAGCCAAGTAAATTCCGGTGTCAGCCTCCCACCCCACTCCGGGAGCTTTAGGACATGCTTAAGGCCACCCAATGCTACACCAAAAAGCAGGGTAGACGTGTCAGCAACACTGAAGACCACACTGAGTGCAGATAGTCTTATATTCCAAAGGAGCTGGTGCTTATTTCAACTTGAGCTGGTCAAGCTGCACATCAACTTTGCTGGTTCAAGTATCCTCAGCTCACACCACCTCTGTACCACACATTTTATAAAAATATGTTAATGCCTCCATGTTCATTTTCTCTCTGTGGTGTAACTCGTATTAGTTTCATTCTTCTCATCATTTTCACCTCTGATTTCCACAGTGTGAAACAAAAATGGTTTTTTGCTCCCCTATTCACCTGAAACTCCAGGTACCTTTTGTAACCCTATCCAGATACACTACTTATAATATCAATTTTTTTTTTCATTCTTTCCTGCTTTTCATTATTTTCCTTCTAATGGCACACAAATATCAATCTTTTTGTGAGACTTTGTTTGTTGCACAGTGTTTGGTGGCGTTTTTCTCATCAGACACATTATCCTGGTATTGATGCATTTGCACATTTCTGCTTCTTTGAATGACTTTATGCCTCACTTTTGTGCCCTTAGTAAAGTTTCAAAAATTGTTTATAAATCAGATATCTATGGTAAGATGCATATGAAGACAGGAGGAAAGAATTATGGTTTTAGGGAGAACATACCCTGATAATGACCTCCTAAATATTTGTAAAGATAGCCCTGGGCATCTGAGCCCACAAAATAGTTTATAATACAACAGCTTGATTACATAATGATACTTTAGTTTTAAAACGTATGATCTTTCTGTTTATGGGAAGGCATAATAGGCTCCTTTGAAATACAATATTTTTGCCCTGAACATAACTGATTTTAAATGAAAGGACTAACTAAAGAATGCCTTTCTTAAAGTTTGTACTTCACTTTGTTGTTGAACCCAGCACGATGGTTTCTTTCATGAAACTCTTACCAGGCCTGGAGACCACACCTATTTCAGGATACATTGGTTGTGAAAGTTCCACGGGTTTCTATGCAGGAAGCTAGCTAGTACTACTTAAAATGGTATGTTTCAAATTCAAAATGTTGTTAAAAAGTTGAAAGATAAATTTCTGTATATCACACCCCCCACCTCGCCCCCATCAGAATCACCTCAACCAATATCAAAGTCTAATATTTTAAAATGTATATTTGGATAAATATATCTCCTAAACTCTTATATTTTCCTGGGTTTTTAACATTTCTCTACACTATCTGGTTCCAGCTTAAACTGCTACGGGAGCTGACACTGACCTGCATCCATGGTTATTTCCTTTTGGCTAGAAGCAAGAGTGCGAGAAATGCTCTTAAATAAGTGTTCTAGTGTCTTCAGTGCAGTTATGCAGAGTGAATATAATGTTCATTATTGTTCATGAATCTCAACCAAGCCTGAGTTCAATTACCTTTTAACTTTCTCATCAGGAGTACCTGTCTGATTTTTTACATGAAAATAGTAAAATTTGCCTATAGTTTGACAGCTAAACTGGTGTATTCTTGAGTAAGTCCTTTTCCTACATTTCTTATAACATTACAAAATTTAAAAAGGAAATACTGAAATCTTTATCATGCTTTTGGCTGTCATTTCTAATCGTGACTCCATCCTGTTCTCAGGTTCCTCATTAAAACAAACAGAAACAGAGCTGGAGATTGGGAAATAAAGAAAATAAAATACTTACTCTCCTCTAGGGCAAAATCCAGTGATTTTTCCCTGATAAACCCCACTCCAAAACACAAGAAGGTCACCCTATAGTGAACAACAGTTGGACTTCACTACAATGAATACTTTTTCCAAAATGTTCTTTACCACTATGCTTAAACACCAGCACCGGATAGGAAACTCTGCAAGGCTTTTGTTTCATCTTCTTCCCTAGGTATTTATAGCCTGCCGTAAGGAAACACTGACAGAAGTGCAGTGATGTTTTTGTTCTCGATAGAGGTGCCCTTAAAAGTGAATTTGCTTTGAAAATTTTTAATAGAATCAGTATATTAGAACTATAAAGACATCTCTCTCTCTCTCTTTCCATTTTCTGCCTAGTTAGATTTCCAAAATAAGTTGTTAACAATCCAGCTAAGATAATGTGGTCATGAAAAGGATGTCCAAATCCACCAATTTACATTGGTTTGGTTTGGCTTAACTTTCAAAGTTCTTGGAGCAGAAAGTTGATGGCACGTGAACACTGTAATTGGCTAGATATTCTTGGAATTTTTTTTTATTTTTTTTTCTCTCTGCCATCTTGTATAGCGTCCAAATGAAATGCTAATTAGACCTCATTTCTGGACCAAAGCAAATTTATAACAATAATAATGCACTTGTGTGCTCCAGATCATTTTGCAAGACGTAATATCCACCAATTTACAACATAGTTTGTCATTTTCACTTGATCTGGATAATTTATGCAGGTTCCAAATTGGCGCTATCAATGTGAGACATAGTTATTTCACCCAAAGTGACATGTATTGCTTTCACTTCCATATATCTGAAAAGGTTAATAGCTGAAATGAGTTCGATCCAAACAAAAGTTAACATTCTGTTTTGGGGTTTGTTTGTTTGTTTGTTTTATTTTTCCTCTTTACTTTCTGGTTTAGACTTCAATATCCATGATGCAATTCTTAATCCCTTACCACAAAAGTCCCACATTCCTGTGCTGGGAATTACTCTTGCTGTCTCACTCTCCCCTTACTAAAACAGAATGAGACTCTTCACATTTAGGATAGAATTGCATTACTTAAACATTTTAGTAATTTCCAATTGCTCATATGTTATATATCCAGTAGATGGATAACTTCCAAGTGTTCTTGATTACCAAATCCTTTTTGATTTCTCTTAAATAAACTTTTTCTTGATCTCTCTGTAACCAAAGGGGATCTTCCTGAAATGAATCATCACTCTCAATATTATGTTGCAGGACACCCACAGGTGCAGGGTAGAAAATTGTCTAATAAAAGACATAAATAGCCATTGTATAACATGGAATTATTATTACTTTAAAAAAAAATATTTAAAGTAAACCAAATCTGGATGTTCCTAGCAAATAAAATAAAAACTGTATTTTGTAGAGAGAGAAAACAAGCACACAAGCAAACAAAAAGACATTATTTGTTTTCAGTCTGCATCAAATGTAAAATTAAATTTTTAAAATATTTCAAGATCAGTGAGGAATACCTTCAAGCAATTCAGTCCACTGGCTATGGCACTCATCTGTCAAAGCATGATACAAGTATATTTGAAATAAGGACTTGAACCTCAGCTCTTTCTTGTTTAAGTGTTATTACAACTGGGCTTCTGGGCTTTTGGATTGGTTTTCACTCTTTCCTATAGTTTCAGTTTTTCCTTTTTCCTTGCACCAAACTAGAAAAAAAAAAAAAAATCCTCTAGATACCTTGTCAGGAAATATTTCCTGAAAATTTTTTGTTTTCTCAAATTAGCATTTTCCAAGAAACTTTCTCTGAAATTTCTTGCCAAAAGCTAATTAAAACTTGTGTTCCAAGTCATCCTTAAAAAAACCTGCCTATTTTATGTAGATTCTCTTAGCTTCTTATGTACTTGCAAGTTTTAAATGTGAAATGACAAGGTACAGTTTAGTGTTTTCCATTTTTAAGCATGCAGATTTGGCCATTGTTGCACAATAGCTAATTCTCCCGGGAAAGGAGAGCCGTTCCCATGTGCTATGAAATGCTACAGCTATGCAACCGGGGCTGGAAGTGCTATTTTAAACAGTCATATCAGCAGAGCTTGCTGTAGGAGATAATATGTCACAAAAGGGAGTATGACATCTAGTTTCACCTAGAAGATAAACCTTGAGTAGATATGCAGGGAGAAACAAGACTGTCAGGTTGTCCTTGAAAAGAATGGCCTATATTAATGAAGAAATGTACTCCAGGGCATATGCTATTTGGGATATTTAATTTCATCTTCAAACTTGTCTGATCTGCTATGAAGAATACAGTAGAGAAATGGTAGTTGCGTGTCGTCTCATGCGCGTCACGATTTCAGAGTGGGCATCTCGCGGCTTTATTTTCAGAAAGGTCATAGCCTCAGAAATTCACGTCTGTAAAACCCAGATCCCCAGACTGAGCAGTTTCCCCGGCACTATTAATATGAACACCCCATGTTTAAGCGGGGCTAACGTAGCATCGTGCATCTCCCAAGCGCTTCTCTGCGAGCACGAGAGCTAATTCACTCTTCCTTTCCCGTCACACTCAAATACCCTTGCTGAACAGCGTTCTGCTGACAGAATTACAAGATAATTATAGCTAGGTGTTTTGTATTCACTTAAGTTAATCTACCACTTTTATTTCTCATTCTTGTTTTAATCAAGCAGGAGGCACTTCAGTTGTTGTCAGGTGGATTATTTTTCAGTCATTCACTACACTGCTCTTCTTCATTCTTGTTAAGGCGCTTCTGGCTTCCTGACAGACGTATGAAGGAAAAATACTTATATGATCTAAAATGAAATATGTGTTTCTCTTTCAGGTCTAGATGTTGATGGAATATACAGAGTTAGCGGCAATCTGGCAACAATACAGAAGTTACGATTTGTTGTCAATCAGGGTAAGTGATTCCTCCACCCTGGTAATGTTTTGTTTAGTACTTAACTGTCTCAGATGACAGTATTTCAGAATCTGCTATACATTAGTGGTGTAGAATGATGAGCCATGTTTTGGAAAAGAGAGGAAAGTGAAGGTAGAAAGATACTGCACGGAGGGATATGTCACCTAAGAGAGAGAGGAAAAACAGCAGAGTAAGCAGAGGAAAACAGGAGTTAAACAGGAGATGAGAAACAAACAAAAAGAAAAGAGGGGAAAAAAGGAAGAAATGGATATACGAAATACGGTGGCAAAAAAAAATAAAGCATTTTTAGAAACCAAAGAATAAAAGTGGGAGTAGGGGGGAAAGATTAAAGGGAAAAATAGCAGATTGGGTGTTGAATGTTAAACAAAATCAAAAGTAGAACACGGATCCAAGCGAAACCAGTGAAAGAGAAAAGGTGCTGAAAAAGGCTTAAAAGGAAATACTAAAAGTAGATCAATGACTCTGTCAAAGTCAGTGGAAGATTTTGAAAAGGCAAAGATTTGACCCCAGAAAATGAGAAGAGGAAAGATGAATATTTTGGTGACCCGAGAACCAGAATTTGAAGCACCTTGTACGTATTTACTGAATGTATTTCCATAGATTCCACACATAATGAACATATTTCCACAAATACAAAAGAACATTTTTCACAGATGTGGCCTAAATTAGTCTAACATTGATCAATAGATACTGTTACAGGTGCGGAAACTGATACTGGTAGCTAATTAGGATAGATTACAAATTCATTCACCTCTCCAAATGGTTTACTGCTCTTGGGAAAGACTAAATATCCCCATATTTAACAGCTTAGCAAATATCATCGATGATAGTGAACCTCCTGATACTACTTAATGAGAAAATAAAGCTAAGCTTCTCAGATATTAGGAGAAATCTCAAATCTTAAATTGCATTAAAGACTTTATACAGTTTGGAATTAATCAAGTATAAATGTGAAGCTGCTGCAACATTTTCTTCTACTTTTTAATAACTCTTTTAAAGTTACCTAGACATTATTACCAGAACTGCTAGGTATTGTGTATTTTATGTGGTTTCTCAGAAACTATAGCTGTTGGAGAACAACTTCAATTAGTTTTGTATCCTACATAAACTAAGACTTCTGACTCAAAAATTCTCATGAAATTGGGAGCTATGAGAGATGTAAAAATATTCCCACCTTCAAGCCTCCATTTACATCTCTAGGGAAGCTTTCAGGGGAGCAATAGATTTTGCCACCTCCTCAGCTGCTCCAGATCAGTCCTGTCTTCAGCTGAAACTGAAGGGTGAACTCTGGTTTATGAGGAATCAGTATTTATGCCAGCAAATTCAGTGAGACTGAATAAATCATCAGCCTCATGGTTTTGACTCGTTACTTGGATTTCCTTAGATTTATAGTTGTTGGGTATTTGTGTGTCGATAATGTAGTCTGCCTTGGTTTTCAAATGACCGTACACTGTATTTTGTTTGGAGACAGAGAGGCAAAACCAGGATTTTCTATCCTTCTTTGCTGCCTAAGATGTTTGCTCAGGAAAAAATGTGCCATAAAAATAATGATCCTGTCTATCATGTCTCGTAGCATCCAAAGGTTAACGTGTTTGAGGTTAACATTACTGCTCAAGTTTTCACCTAAAACAGATGAGCTGATACTGTAAAGCTAGACAGAAGTCTAAGCTGGCTTTTTGCAGCACAGGGGTACCAGGCACCTTTTTCTTCTAGTTTATACCACCGTGAAAAATTACTATATAAAGGTGAAGTTAATTGTACATTAAAGCCACTCGGATACTGGCTACTTAGGAAACGTGCAAGAAATGTGCCTGTTGGTGTCCAACAGAAGCTGCAGGCAGGACACAGCCCATTGAGGCACAGTGTACCTGCAAAAAACACCGCGGGGATGTGGGGTGAACAGGGTTTATTTAACGTGTGCTTGAGAGGGCCCCACCAGTGTCCCCAAGGGCCTGTTGTCCCACGTCAATTCGATGCCAAAGACACCAGCTGTTTCAGGCTGTTTCATGAAGTCACAAAAGTTGCTTGGAAAACCAGTGTGTGATCCCAACCTGCTTATTTACCAGCCCTCTGAAGCTCTGCAGTGGAATGATGTTTAACAACGTGCTTGCCACGCATCGCTTTTTCACTTGGAAATTATTGTCACCTCCTAGACTCAATCCCCATACCTTCATTTCTCTGTAGTTAACAGTGGGAAAATAGTATTTATACACATGATTTTCACATTGAGGTTTTTTTTTTTAATTATAGTTAAAGTTTTATTTAATTATAGATGCAAACAAATGTTCTGAAAAATCCTGTTTACGTTGCAGAGATTAACTGTGCAATCAGTTCTTCTACAGGCCAAATACTTAATGGGCTCTTTCTTCCTGCTTGCTTTGCCATTGTGTTACACCTACATTTATAGGATATAAATAATATGTATCACATTGAAAATTAAAGATCATAAAAGAGATTCTCGGCTATCTGCCATATCAAAGTATTTTTTTATTAGAATAATCATTAATTAGAATATAGCAAAGTTTTGTTTGGCTCATTTTCCTATACTATTAACGTTATCTGCAGCATCAAAAATGAAATAAGAGAGAATTGGTGAATATGAAAAGAAAACAAACTAATGCTTCACAGCTTTATCATTAAAGAAGAAATAAAAATCTAAAAAGACCCTTGAAATTATAGATGGATGAGGATAGGTTTACAATTAAAAAACCCCCATATCTTGTATCTTTTTTAAATTTTCTGAATATTCTTTGTGTTGCATTCTCATTTCTTGATGTAGGGAGCTCCTGAAGAGGGCTTTGACCTTGCCAACATGAGCATCGGCAGAACAAACTACCTTATTTACTTTATCCCTTTCACAGAGTTTTCTTTTTCTATAAAAGTCTATCGATATCACACCTTTTTTACTTCTGTGCAACAGGATTATCTTTTATCTATGATTTATTTTCCTATTAAGAGCTGAAAAGATCAGTTGATCATAAGAAGACCAGGCTATAACATCTCTCAGCACTTTTGAAACTCTAAGTCATCATTTTTCAAATCACTGAATCACGGCAGTAGAAGTTATTTGGACCAAACTGACATCAGGAAATTTGTACTTTTCTTAGTGTACAAGCACTGAAAGAATTTTGGTTTTAGAAACTAAGCTACCGGTCATTCAGTATATCTGGCTGTTAACCTATGAAAAAGGTTTCTACAATAGCCAGAGACATTAGGCAGAGATATCCATTCCTGTTGTGCTTTCCATATTATTGGTTAAGTATAACAGTTGCAATCTTAATTTTTTTTTTTTGGTGCTTGGCAATTCTTTAGGGATTTTATAAAAAATCTGGAGGACTTTTGCTGATTTTAAGCAAAATCCAGTAAGTTAAAGCCTTTGCAGATATTTATAAGGATATTATTTTAATTCATACCTGTAGGAAAAGGGATAAAGTTCTATAAATGGATTTGTTAAGCCTTTTAAAGTGTGCTGGCAGTCTCAAGGTCTGAGGATGCTACTGAAAAGATCAATTGTTTTGGCCCAAAGCCCCAGGGTGGGGCTGTCATGGGCCCCAAGCTGATGGGCAGGGCCAGGGTAGGCACAGGTGCAGCTGCTCAGGGCCATTAAGCACCACTATATAAAGGTGGGGACAACAGGGAGATGCTTTCTAAAAGCAAGCTTCTGACTTGATTGAAAATTCCCATGGTGAGCAGAAAGTGCCTGAGAAAGAAAAAGAAAAAAGACAAGGAGGACTCTTCATCCATAAGGGTGTTAGGATGTAAGTAAAAATGTGAATTTGTGGTGTGCTCTTTGCTCTGGTTGAACCCACTGTGTAGATGCACAATATGATATAATGGGGTAAGACTTGCTTCATCCTAGACCCTAAGGGTTCCCTGTCCTGTTTGCACCTGCCCGTTCCAGTAAGCTCTCAATTGCCCTCTGTACTCCAAGATCAAAGATACCTGGGTGAGGAGGTGGAAGCTTACTTCCTTATGCCTCCTGTGCTAATCTGCAGAGTAGCTGGAAAGACATTCAATTTCTATGACTGTCAAACAAGCAATTTTCATGAGTACTAAATTAACTGCAAAAAATGAAGCTATAAAATGTTCATAACACATTGCTGAAACACTAGGATTCTATCCTAATGCATATATGTTCAGGGAAACTAACCGTAGAAATACAAAATTCAATACTTGTTGGTTCATTCAGTAAGTGTTGGTTCATACATAATACAAGAGAGTTCTTAATTGTCTTTATATCCAATACTTTGTTTGCAAAATGCTTAGTATTTGCTGTACAGATGACCTTTGCATCCCGTTATTTCATTTAGAATACCTTGTGTGTTAACTGCAAAACACCATGTACCATCCAAAGGTCAATTACTGGGTTTTTACGGCTTGGTTGCTATACTTATTTACCAAAAAAGAAAGGAAAAAAATATTTTTACACAGACTAAATATTATGTTATTGCAGAGAGGTACACTTCTTATGGAACATGGAGAATGATAGCCAAAGGTATCTGAATTGATGACTACATTGGGGAAAAAGATGAATTTACTCTTACCCTAAGATCACCTAAGGTTAACAAAAAAAAAAACATTTTGGCCAAAAAAATTATAATATTTCTGTTGTTTCTTCTACAGGAATATACTAGAATATAATTCAGTTTAAGAAAAATTAAAAGTAAAATTTAAACCACAAATAAGTGAACTGATTGTGAATATTTATTAAATAAATAATTTAATAATAAAGAAAATGCCTACTTGATTAATTGTTACAGAGTAAAAATTACAATAAAACTGTCTTGATCAGTGCTTTGCAGAAGCACCATTACTGTCTGTGCAGTTGTTTAACAAGGATTTAATTGGAAAGATAAGTGAATGCACATTTAAAAGTATTGTTAATTTGCTTTATAATCACCCCATCCTTCACAGTATTGACAGCACCAGGCACAAACCCCTTTCTCTTTTACAAGTATTATTTTCCATATGTGCACTATAAATTCTGAAGCAGTAATTGGAAATTTTATGGATTTCAACATACCTAGTGTTTCGAGTTTATAGGTGCCATATCCCCTCTCTAAAGGTAGCTCATAGGTGGCATTGTAAGTAAAATCATTGCCTTTTTATAACCCATGGGATATTTTGGAGGTTCTGGTGTGGTAGCTTGTTTTTTGTTAGGTTTTTTTTTTGTTTTCTTTTCTTTTTTTTTCATTTATTTACTAAGGAATATCTAATTCCTATTTACTTTTCCTTTCCATTTGAAATATCAACAAAATCCTTATTGCAACATTATTTTTGATTTAATAAACAACAGCCGTCAAAACCAGTAATCTTCAATATGTTTATATTCCATCTGTACTTATATTTATTGTTCTAAAATGACTTGGATTAATCTAACTGACAACTAAGAGCCCAGACCATATGAGCAGCTAAGGATGATACCTTTAACCAGCAGGATTCTTCAACCGTACTGACATGTTCTTTATCAATGAACTATGAGAAAAGAGGAACAAATCTTGAGAATTTGTATTTTTTTTTAATATTACGGATTATGTGTGCTTGCTGGGACCATATGTCTGAGCCTCGGCTATCAGGAACCGGAGCGGTTTCTCGGCTGGCTCTGCATCGGCAGGCAGAGCCCGTGGGGCCAACACGAGAGTGAAGCTGCCTTTGAAATGGAGCTGCCAGGTCGGCACAAATGGGCTGGGTGGGTTTGAAGCAAGTGTTTAGATGGTAAAAAAGAGAGGGGAGGAAAGGAGGAGAGAACTGAGGAAAAAATATTAAAAAAAAAGACGCAGCTCCTTTTTGCAGCTTTATTTCTTTAAATAAGAAAAAAAAAAAGATTAAAAAAAAAGAACAACGAAACTCCCTGTTCAGAAATACCCAAGTGTTTCCATTGACCCAATATATCCATTTCAAAGGCAGCCAGCAGCTCCGGTCCTGCCAGTAATAAAGGCTCTGTGGGCAGAGGAGAACAGGTCCTCTGTCATCTGCCAGCTTCCAGAGAGCAGCTACAAACATGAAGATCGAACAGGACTGTCGTGAGGTTTACTTTAAAATTGCAGAAAGGATCACTGGAAAAAAAGGGGAAAACAGAAGAAGGACTGGTTCCCTTCTGCTGTCGCTTTCCGTTTTATTTATGGGTCCTTAATTTCCTGTGCATATACATTAGTGAGATTTCTCATTGTATCCTGCCATCTCATGCGTTTTTAGATATTTTAGGAGATTATTGATTGTAGTTTTCAGGCATGCGTGAGTGTGCTTAGAAACATGTGAACACGTCGTGGTTGAGGTCTACCCTTACAGCCACCCGTCAGCCTTGGTGACGTTCTCCCTGCGATCAAATATGGCCCAGACAGCGAAGCCTTCTCACTTCTGTCAGCAGTTATTCATGTAACCAGTCTCACTGAGAAACCAACAAGAGTGGTCCAAAGTTCACGTTGGAAATATCAGGCTCAAACTAGGTTACTTGCTAGCAGAGAACCAAAATGTCTTGAAAGCCTTGAGTCAAAAATAGGGTTTTTTTCTTTCTTTTTCACACTTCCCAGGCAAGCACAGAAAATAAAATGGACTGAAGCAATTTTCAGAAATAATTGTAAAACAGCTTGTTTCTGGGTTAAGACCTGCATATGCCAAGCTGTAGCCAAGAATTTCTTTTTTTTTTTTTTTAATTTTTTTCCAAGCTTTAAAACTCTGATAACAGAATACTTTAATTGAGCCCACAGTAGTTGGCGAATCAATTAATATGTGTATGTTATTGATGTGAGTTCTTCCCTTTTCTCTCTGAATGTCTATTTTAAGATACAGAACCTTTTTTTTTTTTCTGTATTCAAAAGAAGGTGTGGTTTCTACATCTCACCCTTCTCTTTCCAGAGGGGAAGTGGGGGAAGTATTTTACCTCAAACAGTGATTTGTAAATATAAATCAGATTTCAAAACCTGAAGGAAATACTAATTTTTGCAACCAATTCTTTGAATTATTTTGTAAATAATGTGCATCATATACAAAAAGGGATGATAGAGCTAGAATATTAATGTTTTTCCAGTATAACTTATTTTGTTTTCAGTGGAAAGGAAAAAAAAAGGGAAAAAGATAATCAGAATTGTAAGTTTTAGCTGCCCATTCTGTAGCCCCAGACACTCTACAATTTCTATTACCAACAGTATTGTAATGTCTTTCTTTTCAACGGTGTGATGAAAAAGTCAGTAGAATGGGTCAGAAGAGGCAGTAAACTAGGTTAGTGTGGTCAGCCACAAGCATACCATGGATTTTATGGCACGCATTGTATGATCAAGCATTTAAGACATGCCTTCTATATCTTTTCTAACCGCAGCACTATTTGCGTTACAATAGCTTTTTGCTTAGTAACACTTCAAGAAGCTGAAGAGCTTCTTGATAACCCCTCGAGGAGTGTTATTTAGACGCTAAGAAGGACTGTAGTTTTGCACACTGTAGCAAAGGGTTGCCTTATTTTTGGGATGCTCTCCGTTGTCATGGGTGACTCTTTGTTTGGGTTTGTTGTTCTGATAGTAACGCTACGGGAAATACCATTCCACAGAGCTCCAAAATAATGAGGAAAGGACATAATTCATTGAGTCCTTTGTTAAAAGTATTAACAGGAAAATTTTCTAACTACGATTTTTAGGATGGTGGAATAATCTTTGGAAGCTGGGGGTTGCCAGGCTTATTTGTAGATAAACTGAACCAAGCGTCAAAGATATTTTGTGTGGGTGATCTCGTGCTGCAAGATGATGGATGCACTGGAGAACTAAGCTGTGTAGTTCCTATTTAAAGTTGATCATGCTCAATGTCTTGCAAGATTGTGGTGTGGCCTAATACTTGGGGTGTTTTTCTCCCCTGTGGTCAATATCTGTAATTCTGTGGTTTGTATGTAATGGTAGCTGACAAATATGAACTTGCAGCAGGGTCCACAACAAAAAGAGTGTTCTTATATGTGGATGTACGTTACGTAATATAATGTAGAATGGCAAGGGATGAGAAGTTACCACACTGTGGAATTAGGCATGGTATTTGTGGTCTTCTGTATATTGAGAACTGGCAAAACCATAAATGCTATGGTAGATGCAACTTCCATGAACAGCAAGTGATTTTAGTTGGGGGAGACTTTGGTAATGCATTTAGCTGTTGAACTTCATTGGTTATTTCAGTGGGAGGTGAAAGTGCTGAAGGCCAAATTGGGACATTGCTGGAGATCAAACTAGAAAACTTTCAAAAGAAAAAAAAATCTGTCAGAAAAAAAAAAAATTCTGAAGTATATATTCTATGATCATAGGAAATTTAGCTTTTATGAGGAAACCTATATTCTTTTATTGACTGTCTCGTTTGTGGATATAAAGAGTGTGGATTCAAGTCACTCACACAATTATTTTTTATGGATTTAAATTTTAAAATTCCTCTCTTTTTTGTCTCCCTTTTCTTTTTTTTTTCTTTTTTTTTTTTAATATTATTGTGTAATTCAGTGGAACTACTTGCATGAGCAAATTATCACATTCTTGGAAAGCATCTTCCCTTAAAACATTCTTTTGACATTTTGTGCTTGATTCGGTTACCTAATAATTGATATATAGTGCCACTCGAGAGGATGCTGAGTATCAGACGGACTCTCACAAGGCCGGTGGGTCCAGCAGAGGATATACAGTAGAGTTATGCCCTTGGAGACTGGGTGCTAGATGCCGGGTGAGATGTCTTAGAGCATTTAAGCAGCATTGGATGCCCATATATAAGCAAATAAATAGTTTTCTTGACTGCACCATTGTTTTTTTTCCCTTTTAAAAAAAAATCCCATCATATATATGTGCATAAAAAATACTGCATATGTATTTAGTGGGAAAAAGAAGACTTTTTTTTTTAAAAAAGGAGCTTCAAGAAATCCTGAAATAGAAAAATGTTGTATCTCACTGCCCTGAACAAATACATACTGCATACATAAATACAAAGAAAGATACATTCCTTTCTCCTTCTCTTGCAAGTCTTAATTTGCACTTTAGACTTATTAATGGTAGGGATTATTAAACGTATTAATTTAGACACTGAGAGAGGTAGTCACATTGTATTTTAATTTCAAAGTTATGCATGGTACATTGAAAGTGAGAACGTAGAGTAGCTCTCACTTGAGTTTTTGGCTCTCATCTAAATGTTAACGCTGCTCAATCTGTAGCCTGCCCATTGTCAGTAAAAGTAACAGAGATTGTTCAGATTTCTTGAGATCAAAGGTCCTCTTTCCCAGCTCTGCTCTAATAATCTGAGCCTAATCACAACCCTTCGTGTGAACAAACACCTCAGGGGGGGTTGTGAGAATATTGTCTTTTGAAATCAACTTATGAACCTTGGTTCTAATTTCCACACATTGTTTCTTCTTCGTATAATTACTATTTATGTAATCTTAACTAGGGTAAAATTTTGAAATAATCAGGATGTGGAGAATTTAATAGAATTGTAATATTTTTTCCCTCCTACTTCACAAGCAGTGTTCAAGGTGCAGCCAAACCTGCTGATTTAGGGTCATCTTCTGTATTCCGGTTGCACACTCCTTTTTTTTTTTTTTTTTTTTATTTTTTTTTTCATATTACCAGCTGACATAATGTGAGAGACATGGTTAATCCCTGAGTTGCAACTTGGGCTGATGTTGGGACTTATATGGGCAGGAGATATTTTGGGGTGACAGTAGCCTGAGGTTAGGCTATGCCAAAATCCCGGTGTAAACCTCAGCAGACTCCAAGCGCTTCATTCCTCACCTCTTGCAAGCTGAGTAAAGATCAAGAGGCATTTTTAAGATGAAACCAGTATTAAAATGATGTTACCAAACTTTTAAATCCCATGAACTGTAAAGACTGGACTGGGTAGAGTGTTAGAAGGTGAAAAAAAAAAATCTCTTGAAGGAGAAAAAGATAGAGTGCTGTTGCTGGATTTTTTACTTATTGTAGTATAACCAAAGAGAGATGATGTCTTTTTTTTTTTTCCCCTCAGTGTAATCAGATAATTAAAAAACAAACAAACAGGGATTTCAAAACACATTTCCATCAACCAACATTATGTGCTTATGATACAGAAGATTGAGAATGACTTAATTAAGTAGATAGAAGCAGTGAGGAGAAGATGGATGTGAGGAGGAGGAGATTGCTTGCTCTTGGTGGAACTTTCTTTAGCTAGTACCGGATGCCTTTTAGAGACAGAGTATTAATGCAAAAAGAAAAGGAAAATACAGGAGAAAAAATGGCTAAAAGATTATATCACTTTGGTGCTAAAAGCTATTTCTTGCTTTAAGAAAAGTTAGTTACTTGCTAAATGTTTTGTTCAAGGATAATGTGGACATCAGCTGAGGAGGCAGGGTAACTAGTTTCAAAATAAGGAGTAGCCAGTGCTCAGAAAACTGGTGTGTTATTGCATCTGAATAACTTTGGGCAAAGCTGCATTACATCTGACTTGAGATCTGTGTGGGTGGGAAAGGAGGGAATGGACCCTGTCTAGAAAAATGGGTACAAGTGGGAGGGCAAGCTAGAGATGTGAAACTACGTGAGGACATCTGGGCTAGACAGCGACAACAAAAAGACATCCAAAGCAGCTGCAAGAGCGATACTGAGGGCTCATGGCATCATCAGCTGTCCTCCTGAATCTGGGAAAAGAAACTTTTTTTTTTTCCATGTTTAACGCTTTGCACAAATGAAGATGCTAAAGCAACTTAGAGATACGTATTTTTGAATCAGAGCCACATGATAAAGCATTCAAACATAATGCAAATAATTGCAAACTGATGTATCCAGCAGTTTTTTGGGGATTTTTTTGTTTTTTTTTAAAGAATAAATAATTTATCTTTACACATGGGCAATCCTTGCTAAAAATTGCAAATCAGAACTCTTCTGTTTGAATGTATTTTATTTTGTTAATGGATTCACTAATATGAAAGGCATCTAATTGTATAATGTATTATTAGTCATTTTCTTTGGCATCCTATTAACTTTAAATAATTCTAATATTTAACATTTTATAACATGCACAACAAAGTTCTATCTCCAGCAGAGGAAAAAACATGCATTAATAATAAATTTTTCATAACTCTTTCTACTGTGTATGTTGTGATACATATTTGAGCAGAAATATTGAAAATTGAAGCGTAAAATAACAAAGCATGTTAGATGGCATTTTAAAAATACCGATTGAAATATACTGTGATCCTGTAAATACAAGAGGTGGAATGTAATTCAGCACAATTAACTTATTTTAAAATGGAATCGCGTATAAAGTGTGATAGGATGTAACTAAGTGCATCTACTAAATGTCTTTTCAGCAGCAGCTGAACTGGACTGTATAAAATGGTGATTAATGCCGACTAATGGAAGTGGTCTCCACCACTCCACCACAACTTGTGAGCGCTGTGGTTGTGGCTGGGTACAACAACCACACACAGAAACACTGATAATCTCTAGAAAATCCCCAAGTTTTCCTGGGCTAGAAATAAGATGACAGGTCACGTTAAGAATTTTCTCCTTATGGCTTTTTTTTTTTGTTTGTTTTAGTAGGTCAGATCTTCTTCCCGTGTATTGTGGAAGTATTATGGGAATGAGCAAAGTCTAAGCTGCTTAACAAATGTACACTTTCCCCACACCAATCTGTTTTCTGGGGACAGCCAGGCTGGTGCTATACAGCATCCTCTCGGTTGGGTGCTATTAATGTTAATAAAATGCACTTAGCACTTAACATCTCGAGATCTCAAAAGAGCTTGCAAAGCAGCATCATTATCTTTACATTATGGGTACAGAAAATGAAGGATGGGGAGAGTAAAAGATTTGCCCAAGTTTCCATGGCAAATCAGTGACAGAGCCAGGAGCAGAGCCAAAATCTGTTGATTTACAGTCAGTCTCCTGCACGGTGCGCCGTGCCATTTCACCAAACTCCATTTGCCAAGTCCCTACTGTGTACAGAGACTGCAGATAAGGCTGCGGTCACCCTCTGAAACGTGGCTTTTTGGGTTCAGAGGAATGCAAAGCCAAATTAGATCTTCAAATGCGAGTTCTCCTCTGTGATGCATCTCCAAGCACGGGGCCACCTGTGCAACGGTCACGCGGTGCAAAGATCCATGAATAAGCTGCTTTAGATTCCTCTGTGCTGGGGCTACAGAGTAAAGGGACCTGGTCCTTGAGGAGCCCCAAGGACATTTTACATGTGAATGAAGTCCTGGTTTTCATTCCTGTGGTCCTGGGGATGCATCGCCAAGCATTGTGTTTTGCATGACTAAGCCTCGTGGAGCGATGTGTTTGCACCGAGTATTTTGTAGTTGCTTTTGAAAATGACTACATGGAGATAATATATGAGGAGATATGTACGTTGAAGGGCTTGTGCTAACATCTTTGCAAGATACCAAAATATTACTAGCTATATTTGGTAAGTAGGAAAATGAGGAGCTGAGTAACGTGCCTAAGGAAGTCTGTGATGATTCAGGAATACAAACCAAATCTCCTTGTTTCAAATCCTTTGCCCTAGCCCCAGGGTCATCCTCTTTTCAGCTCCCTTAGGAGGCACAATACAGACCAAAAGCTACAAAGAGCTGTCTGTCTTCCTGCCACCCTGGATCACAAGAAGCAGCAGACAGCCAAGGGATGGTTTTGGTCAGTGTGCTCAGCCCTTGTAGCCGAGCATCCTTCCTTGCGGGAGTGAAACATCTTCAGATCCCCCCTTACAGTTTCGTGCCTTTGTTTACAGTAATCGTTTCAGTTGTCATGATAATGTCAGTGATTAATTTCTTCAGTGTGTTTGCATGTGTGTGCCTGTGTTTCAAGAGATTGCCTTCGAAGAGCAAAGGTATGCAGTAAACAGGGCAACAAGGAATTATTTGTGTTAGACTAGGGGAAAAATATAATGCCTCCTATCCCACTGATTGCCTTTCTGGGATTCCTGCAGGGACGTGTCCTCCCTGCTGAGAAGCTCTGACTGAGCTGGAGTCCCTTAGTTTTCAGATTAAACATAATCTAAGGCGCTGAGGTACCTACAAGGGGGTATTCCCATCTGCTGAGCCTCCACACATGCCTGCGCTGGTCAATCCTCCTCATGGTACAGGCAGCATTTATCTTTAGGATTTATTCTTCCTGCTGGGTAACCAGTTTTATCTACCTCTGGTCCCATCTCAGCTAAATCTGGATTTACTCAACTGCTTCCCGCAGCTCATCCACTCCAGTTCACAGCAAAGGTGCTGCAATTCAGCCAGCTGCTGACCTTCTCCCCGCTACTGGACCAAGCATTTGGGGTTCTGCTGGCAGAAGATAGGTCCACAGAATGCCACGATTTAACATAAATACAAGTGGATGGCTGTTTGTCCTCTAACAGGCTTTCTGTCTGCGGTCTCGGTGGATAGGTGTGTGTGTCTGAACTCAGCTTGGCTAGTCACAGCCACAAATGTGAGCATGTTTCTGCATACAGCTTACTGGGTTTTGGTTTTGGTTTTTTTCCCCACTCTGTGTCTGAATGGGCCCTAAAAATCTGAGCTGTTCTTTCTCTCTTATCCTTGTAAGTGATACCAGAGAGCTTTGAAAGACTTTAGCTTTGCAGTGAAGCTTGTGCTGCTATGTAATTTTGTCTGTCTGTGCTGTTGAAAACGAAGAATTTAGGTCGGGCTTTGTACAAAAAGAAAAGCTAATATAAGGTGGACAACTTTATTATACATCCCCATGCATTTAAAAGTCCCAGTTGGAAGAGAAAGCAAGATAGCAAGAAACACAAACATGTGTTGGATTATTTCTTGTTAAGCAAATGTAGTACTGTGAAAGATTGACAGCACGGGAAACTGGAGTCCTCCATTTATCCACACTTCATTTCTATCCATTTATCCACACTTCATTTCTAATATCTGGCTTCGACAGCAGATTGTAACCATAGAAAGGCTATAGACTCTGGGTGAAATGGCACTCCCTTTTGGATCCAGTTTTATAAAAGAAAACAATTATTCACAGAATGCATGTCTTTATTCTTTATTGCACATTTCAAAGTCTCCATGAGTACTCATTTGCATGTGACAGCTAATGCTGCATCTTGTATTGGCCAGTAAGAGGCATGATTGCACTAAATTGGAAGCAGCAGGCACAGGTTTTCTTTTAAGAATGGGGGTGGGGGTAGCCAGCCACTCGTACTGTTCTCAAGTCTTCAGCCAACTCTGTTTTAGAACAGTTGCAAGTCTAGTTACTGGGATAATAAATCCCAAATTAACTGAATATGCAGATTTCACTTCCATTAGGTTACACTCTTTAAATTGACATACCCTTCGCTTTGTCTTTTGTTAACAACCCCAACTTTTAAAGCAATTGAGAAGTGGAGAATTGAAAACACTAAACCTGCGCTTCAGGAGTGAAAAATGAGGACAGTAACGTTCCCAAAACTGCTATTATTATTTCTTTTTCCCCTCATTCTTTTTAGATAGACCTGAATAAATACATTAGCTCACCCTGCATAATTTTTCCAACTGATCTTTTTCTCTGAGTGACACACAGGACAGCAGAATCCCAGCGATGCAGAAATTTTTGCCGACAGTGCTTACAATAAAATCTATGTACACAGCAGCAACAGAAAGTATTTATTTGGTAACACGTTCCTATTCCCTTTGGAAATGCATGCAGTTTCAACTCGGAAGCATTGGAAGATATAGAGATAAATAATTCTGTGGTGTCTGTGTAATCCCTTTGAAAATTAGCTGGAGTATAATGGGGAGAAAAGCAGCTCCTTGAAAACTACCCGAAACTCATTCTTTTCTTAAATGTAATCTCCCAGCAAAAGAAGAGAGCGTAGGAACTAGCCGCTCATCAAAGTGAGGAGAATAAGAAAACACCTTGGAAAGGTTTCCTGTAGAAAACAGCAAATCATGATCATTCATTCCCAAAAAAGTTAAAATTGAAAGCTGCACTTTTTTTTTCCCCTCCTATTTCCCGACAGCTACAAGGCTTTCATACTTTTCATTAGAAAGCTCTAAAATACCACATGAATTAGAGCTAAAGCATCAGAAAGTTTTTCATGCATGCAGTTTAACAGTAAGATTACCTGCAGTATGTTTTTTTTCCAGCAAGAAAGCTATGCAAAACCATTGCATTCCAGTAACAGACAGGACTTAGTTTGTAAGATGGATTTCAAAAGATCTGGAGGCTGCTGTTCCTTATAAAACTATGCCAAAGACCATTTAAGTGGCCAGTAATATAAACATTATGCTACTAACACTGAACAGTTTATCACATAAATATAATTGTCTTCTTTTAGAAGAATAATAAAAGCCGAATCCATATGTTACACATTATTTAAAATTGTTTTCTGCAAGATGTATTAATCCCAGCAAAGGAGCAATTCTTCTACTATAGGACTATAACAGCAGTTTTATTTTATTACTTTGTCATTGTTTAATTTGTTTGTTCCCGGTAGTAGTTTCACAGATTTTTATGAACTGTTACTTTTATGGAAAGTCAAGTTACAAATGATGGACCCTGCTTGCTTTCAGGAAAGGAAAGGTCGTGAAGGTAGATAATGTATTTATTTATTTACTTACTATACTCAACTTTTTTAAAAAATCCCTCAATTCTTAGCAGAAGCTAAAATAACTTGTGGTTTTTAGACCCAGGAGGCACATATTTTGATATTGCTCCTCAGCAACACTGCTAGCTCTGCCGTCTATTCAAATTTGGGAGTAGAATTTAAAGCTCGGAGAAACAATGTTTGGTAGTGATGGCTGTGCAGAGCTTACAGTTTATCTTTACAGAAATGTGATCTTGCAGCTGAATGTCATTTTGTATATTTGTTTTTATGAATTTTAGCTCAATGCTATAACAAAAACGTATTTTTTTTTTTTGCTGAAAACCTCACAATTCTACTAAGTTATTTCCATTGATTAAAAAATAACTATTCTTTTTCTAGGTAATTTAAGGCTTAATTTTGAATTCTTCTGTTCTAGAATCTAAAACTATTAACTATCATATGTGAACCCGACCTCTAGATTACTCAGAATGTAACTTAATGACAAGATGAGACTTTAAATAACTTTGAGACAAAAAGCAGCTCTCAAAAATTGACTGTTCAAATGCAACACGGAAAAAGGGCTTAAGCTGCTGAAATATTTTGGGCATGTGCACGTCTGTAAATGAGGCTGAAATATCTCTACTATTTAAACAGGAACAAATCTAAAAATATTTTAATTTAAAAAAAATAATTACAGTAGCCCCACCAATAAAAGTCTTTGTAAGCACCTAAAAAGCAAATGTAAGAGAAAGTGCATAATGCTAAGTACATGAAGTATTTAAATTACAGTAGAAATTAAAATCGGAGTGCAAGAAAAATAAAAAATATGCTAATATTCCTTTTTCTTTCATAGTTAACTCATTGTTATCAAATATGCAAAATACAAGAGAGGCTTTCTGAACTCGAATATGTAACGATTGGTTGTAAGAGCCGAAGGAAATTTCTCTGCTAGAAAATGTGCGTTGTCTGCCTTCTTTTAACCAGAGTCTTCATCAGCTGGAATGCCCCCAAGTTTCTTATTTGCTGTCCGTATCCCAATAGGAAGTACATTGCCCTTGCTTGCTGGAATCATGATCGGATCCTACAAACAGTTATTCTCTGAATTTCTTTTAATGGATTGTGGTTTGAACATTGTTTTGACCGAAGTTAGTTACCAGCAAAGCTAAATCTCATGTGTGCTCTGTGCTGTACAGCTTTTAGTCTGGCTGGTTTTGATTAAGATATCTTTCACCCAAGTGAAAAAAAAAAAAAAAAAACAAAACAAAAAACAAACCAACAGGACAAAGCACAAAATCAATTTAATCTCGGTATACGCTCTTCGGGCTGGATAATGTGATATGCGTTAATACGTATATATTTGTATAGACAAACAAGGCTGTGTTTAAATAGATGCTAACTCCGGATGTCTGGGGCTTAACGTTGGCTCTTTCCGTGGGCTCTGGTGTCAGTTCATCTCTTTGTGCCCCTGCTTCTCACTGCACCTTTTGTCTGTTTTAATTGCTTCGATTATAAACTTTTTCTCACTCTCACTTTGTGCTTTTATAATGCCTGGCACAATGGGGCATGGATCTTATTAGGGTATCTTGTCGCTGCTGTGGCTGTAATAATCCAGATGATCATATAACTGCTATTAATAATAATAATAATAATAAAAGTATTAAACCACCACCACCAATTAAAACAATAATAATCACCATTATGCTATTTTTCCTAAGAAAAGTATTCATAGCTCTGGCTGTGAAGACTTCTTATTCCAAACTCTGCAGAAAGCCAGTAAAAGTTTTAATCAGTGAAGCTTTAAGGATGTATTTATTTATTTAGATTTTGATATTAAAAAAAAAAATCACATTTATTTGCTGCAGTTTGAGAACTAACAAGATGAGTTTCAACATGGCCATGAAAAATCTAACTCATTGTTTCACATTATCATATATATTGGCCTAGACATATATGTGTGAGGTTTCTTGTTTGTTTTGGTTTTTTGCTGTCAAGGAAATTAAAGCAACACATTTTTATTTCCTTTGTCTGTGTGACAGAGTGGGATACGCTCAGGTCAAACGGTGAACTCCATTTTATATTATAAATACATTTTAGATTAGGGCATACTTTTTGCATATGTAAGCAAGATTATTAGGAGGTATTCCAGTCGCTCTTCAGCCTGAGAATAGTTGTTGACACTTCATTAAAGAATATCTGGGATATTTTTAACCCGGATCAGTTCAGTGACCCGGTTTGTGATGCAGCCTCGGTTATGTAGGTGCAATTCAGGGGACAAGGAAGCGCAGCCTGGCAGGTCAAAATGAGCGGGTAGGGGTGGGCAGGAGCATTGATAGACATTAAGCACTGAAGGCAGCATCTTGTGGAACGTTGTGCTGAAACCATCCAAACAACTGCCCGAGACTGCTAAATGTGGTTGTCTCCTGATTAACCATCTCCTTCCTGAGGAACAATAGAACCTACGTGGGAACCAGGCGGGCAACTGGCGAATGGGGTGGTGGAGCTCAGACAAAGCATAATACGGGCTGGAAAGGGTCTCTCTGGAGGGACTTGCCATCACTACATGCAGGAAAATAATTTTTTGGGAGACAAAGCAGGAAGGTACTGCCTGGTTGAGCACACCACGAAGCCAGGAGGAAGAGGAGCCGAGCAGGGCATGGGTGCGCTCAGGAGGTTTTATAAATAATCCTGTCTCTGGTGCTTCCAAAGAGTCAAACAGTTAGGAAATTCCTATGCTAAGCTTGTATTTCAATCCTGTTGGCCAGGTCTCACTGGGGAAGCTATCACGAATCCAGGGCTCATGCCTGGGAGCACCCTGGGAGAGGCAAGGGTGGGGAAGAGCCAAAACCCAAGAGGAATAGTGAGACAGGAGGAATGGGCATGGAGGGCGTTGCAGAGATCACGATTTGGGAAATGACTAAAATTGGCCCAAATTCATTTGACTTCAAGCACCAGCTGCTGATCTCCTCCCAACAGGCGGGTGCTAGAGCAGAAGAAGCTGGATCCAAGAGTACCCACTGGTAAAAAGGAGTATGCTATATTTGAAACCTCCTCTGCCTCTGCTTGATCCACTGGTACACTTTGCTTAGGAGGAAAATAACGTATTTCACATGCACGCTGCTGATTTACTCTCAGAGGGCCAGAGTTCAAATTTTATTCAAGTCAGATACCAAAACATTGGATATTTCTCTCAATTTTTTTCAAAACTGGACTTACTGTTTCCTAAGAACAGAGTTTCTCAGGATATTCTCTGCACCTTCTTAGCCTGGCAGGAGACACCATGAGAACTATCATTCTTGTATTAATTTGGCATTTTAGCTTTAAAGCAGATTCTGTGAGTGGGAGAGGGAAGGTGGAATTTAGATACTTCAGAATTATTTGGCTCCCCATCTATTTATTCCACAAATAGATAATATTTCAGTGAAATCATTAAGACTTTGCTTTTTTTTTTTTTTTTTAACTCTCTTGCCTGTTTTTACCAACTCTCATTTAAAAATAGCCTACTGGCTTTAGAACAGATGTGATCCTGAATACCACCTTAAAACTTCTGAGCTTCTTAAAATATGTAGAGGTCCTTACAAACAGAAAGCACCAGATATCACCAAAAGTGTCCAGCATCTGGTAAGACCAATGCCTGGTTCATTGTGGCAAGAGACTAAAATCACAGTGATGATGATGATAATGGAGTCCTTCCTCTCCCAAACCATCGTATCCACAGAGGGGAATTGCTGGGGCTGAGAGATTAAATGGGGTGAGGAAGCAGTGCCCCATTAGCATCTCACAGCTCTCACACACCTATCACATCTTCTGTCACACCTGTCCTTACCCTCTGTACTAGAATTAAGTGAACACTTTGCAAGTCTGTCATATTCTGTGGGTTTAGGCAAAATATGGAACCAACTCCCAAAGGTTGATAAAATTTATCCTTGATAAAATAAAATTGCGTGAAACATTTAATATGAAGGAGAAGTGATAGAAGTGTGGGAATTTGTTGGTTTGGTTTTTTTTTTTGTTTCGTTTGGTTAGGGTTTTTTAATAGCTTCATAAATATCTATTTCCAATGAAAATAATTCCCGAAGGCAAAGCAGTAAGGAAGCTGATTCATTTGTTGTGGTGTCAAGTTTGTTCCTGAACTGAAGGGTTTCCCATGTACTTAGCAAGTGAGAGAAGTCTGATTAAGGCTAAGAACCTCTTGTTTAATTAAGCTCCTCTGTGCCCCTGGAGGGCAAGCACTGTCTTCATTTTACATATAGGTAAACTACACCATAGAGAGGTAAGAGGCAATTTCTTTTCCCTCAGCAGAGCATGTAAGCGAAGGACAAGCATCTCAGCAGGTTCTGGAGGAAATCCTCCCCTTCGGCTTTGTGTCATCAATACCTCCTAATGCATGTGGTGGACCTGGAAGTGCTATGTCAACCTTCAAATTTTGGGTGCACAGTCACTGTATGTGGTCGTGTCTGGGACAGGGCAGCACACTGACAGGCAGGGGATTTGCATCCCACCTGCATGTGTTTGATGTCCTTCTCCAGGATGTTCCCAGAGCTCACCTCAATCTGCCTTGGAGACAATCACAACTGAGCCGTTGGGACTGCACAGACTCTCAGTGGTGGAGTGGGGAGGAAACCCCCAAACCACCTTTGTTCACCCCAGGAGAAACCTTCATTTCTCCTAACAGAATTAACCACCCCACTTGCTATTTCTAAAAGCATTTTTTGGGTTCTCACACTTTAAAGCTCTGCTGTGATGTAAGTTGTATGTTTACTTACCAGGTACAAGCAGTAGAAAAAGAGTGTGCTCACTACAAGAGATGTTTTTTTTTAAAAGGTTATCAATACGTGTTGCATTTTTTTTCCCAGAGAAAGCACTGCTTCGTGACATTCAGCAAGATGCTTTACCGTCGTGCTAGTGTGGTATTACGTTAGGTTATTGCAGAATATAGGGTAATGAGTGCGAGCTCCTCAGGCGCAAGGTCCCACTGAATCCCATGGAAGATGTCACCTTGCTATATGCAAGAACAGAGTTGTACCTCCTTTTTCTCCCATGCTTGGTGTAAATTTAGCTACTGCAAAGAAAGAAGTTTTATTAGGAAACTTGCATAATACTGCATTGAAACTGTGATAAAATTATTGGAAGTATTTCATATTATCCTCTTTTCTTTCGTTGATACCAGTGGTTTGTTGTAGACATCTTATACAGACTGCACTGATTATTGTACCATACAACCCTGTGCCATCAAATAGACTAACACATTAGCTGTTTCTCTCTCTCAGTCTCTTCATGCTTTCTTTCTCTGTGAGTCAAGTCACTGACAGCAGTTAAGTAAATCAAAGTTTATAAGACTTGGGGAAAAATTGTCAAATACTAGGCACAAAACCAGCTACTGTATTTCAAAGTTTTGGTTGAAGTAACAACATCAAAGGATCTCTGTCATATGGGAATCTTTTTCTCTCACATTCCTGCACTATATACTATTAAAAGACTTTAGTAAGTGAAGCACAGTAAACCCAAAGTGCCTGTTTATTTCTGGTTAAAAAAAAAAAAAAAGGCAAAATAGCAACAGAGACAAACCAAAACCAAATGAGTCCTTCCTGTGGAGACGACTCGTGTGTGTGTGTCAGTGTGTTTGTGCTTTGCTTTTTCTTCTGCTTTTCCAACAACAATACTGAAAAAGCAAAAAGCATTAGAGCAGAAATGCTCTAATTATTTTAAAGTTCTCTGATCAGCTCTCTATATAGGCAAAAGAAAACATTTCAGACCTTTCTTACCAGTGGATTCAGGTTGTTTCTTTTCTTAACATTTGCAGGGTGTCCTTTAAAGAGAAGTGGAGTAGAACTCTGTTGCTGTTTATTTCTTTTTGCATAAGTTTCAAAGAAAGAAAGTCTTCAGGGTCAGACATTATAATTTGGGGGAGCAGAGGATGGGTAATTTAAATTACTTTTTTTTTTTCTTTTTCCCCAGAAGAAAATGCTCCTTTACAAATGGCCTTTGCTTTTCTCCTTAGTCAATAAATCATGGGAGGCCCCAACCTAGTAAACCTGCCTTGGACTGATGCTTTATAAGCACTTTAGAGTAGTAATTAATCAACGTGCCACTCTTCAGCGCAGAACATGAGTAACAGGGAGCGAGGCAGGTAATGTTTTCTGTAACAAGATAATGGCAGAGCGGTGCCCGTGCTGGAAGCTGCGTGCAAACCCCCCTCGCACAGAGGCAGACGTTTTCCTGGGGTTTTTCTTTTCAATCGTAAAATGCAACCCAGCCAAAGCCTGGCCCTGGGTGGCTGGTGCTCCTTCCAGTCCCCATTGTCATTTAACGGGATGTTTAATATCGGCAGTCGTCCGCTGCAATGTGAGCTTGCTTTGCTGTACTTTCACCACAGCAAGGACAGGAACAGTTTGCTCTGCTCCTCAAAAACTATTCTGCAGGGACATACAGATGTGAAAGTTTGCAGATCATTCACATTGTTTTGTTCATACACAAATCAAAATTACTCAGGCTTGATGGAGGTATTCTTCTTCCTCAGTAGTGAATTTCTACCTATAGGAATACTTGAGAGCAATTGCTCCCCCAAAGTGAGTAAATTTAGCCTTTAATTAGATCTCTTTCCTTCGTTTATTTGATATTTGTGTGTTTATTTTCTTGGTCGTAAACAGGCTACTTAAACGGTGAACTGCAGAGGGAAAGCGCAAATGTTTATGGAATAATTTACTGGAAACAGAGGATATGTTTTATGCCAACCGCTGGCCTCAGTCAATGGGAATATTATCACCTTGTGGTATGTCTCCAGTAAAATTGCACCTTTTACCAATATCTGGTTTGATTTAATGCTGGAAAAGGAATGCAAAGCTTTTAGGTTTCAACTATTCTTTATGGTGTATTTTCTCGTGAAACAATACAAAGAAAGTAGCTCTTGACAAGTCACATTTTTCCGCACAGTGATCTCTTGTTGGAGACCTGTGAGACTACTGTAATTTCCTTCCCATTACTTTCAATGAATTCCATGCACGTGGAAGAGAAAATGGATAGTGGAGCCTGAGTTCCTGTGCTACCCACTGCGTAGGTACCGGAAGGAGGATGGAGACTTACCATGGGATTCCATACATTGTTCCTCTGCTATACATTAGCTTTAATCTTCCACTGAGCAAAATATAGGCATTTGTAACAAAAATAATGAGAGTTAGCCCTTTGGAGACTTGATGGCATGGGTCAGATTTACCTTTCGGTATCCTGATGTAAAACACTGAGATCAGAGGAGTTACACCAATGTAAACCAGGTGTGCATATGCACATACATATATAGAGAGAGACGTGTATTTCCTTTCATTTAACAAACATGTATAATTCAGACCTTAACCTCTAGCAAAATAAACTTTTGTTAACTTTAAATTGCTGTTTCTCTCAGGGTTTTTACTAGCAGTGTCTCATCGACTGCAGATAAAGATCACCAGATAACCAACCTTCGTGTCTGCACAAAAGAACTCACAAGTCTGGCCACACAAGCATCATGACATCCAAGCACTGAGACTTTACAACAAACTTCTCTTCTGCTTAAAAAAAAAATGTGAGCCACCAGAATACACGCATCCATTTCATGCGAATCACATGCAGGCTTTTAGGTCTGACCTAGAATGAATTCACTTCTATTCCCAAAGCTATATATACAGCGTTAAGTTATCTGGGGTTAATTTGCTGGGAAAAGGATTAGAAGCAAGTTAAGTTTGTGTGTTTCTGAGAACTGAGATTTTTGTCTCGGTTGTTTATATGTAGGCATCGAAAGAAATCTGGAAGCAACAGGGTATGTGGAGGAAGAGGGAAAGGGTTACAGCCTCGAGCTTCCCGAGAAGCACAGCTTGCGGTTCTGCTGCCGAGAAGGTTTCTCCATCTGGCAAGCCTCCTGGGATGCCAGACTGGAGCAACCAGTTTGCAGGAGCTGTACAGGGGGACACCTTCCCCGGCCGTCCATCACCGCAGCCAGCCCCGTACTGGTGCCAGTACTCTTGCTTCTACCCATCAGCCTCCTATCAGTCTGCTCCGCGACGCGAACCGGCTGTGCAGAGCGGCACGCGCGCAGTGGTGGTGGTCATTAAATCTGTTGACGGTGCAAGGATATCTTGCCAATGTCCTCCAAGTAGAGTAGGTCAATGTGTGAAGGAGCCCTAGAGAAAATACGGGAGAATTACAGCAACAAAGGGAATTCCTTGGGCAGCATCTTGTCCAGGCTGAATTAGATTATGGGAAATGAAGGAATGCACTATTTGTGTTTTAGTGCAGCACGTCTAAACTGTGCAAAATATGGAGATGGCAGTTTCTGTTAATGTTTGGTTACAAGCCTTTTTCCCCCTTCCACACCACGTCTCAAATAGAGTTCCCAGTGACATTAGCAATAAAGAAACATGCTGAAAAATAGTTCTGCTTCAAGAAAGGGAACGCTTTAGAAAAAGGTTGCCTGTTGAGGAGTTGCATGTCATACCTGGATGCAAAACTGTAACACACAGCGTAAAATATCCCTCCTTCACGCCCAAATTGCAAAGGAGCCTTAGCTATGGCATTTCTGATAGTGCTTCCATACCGTGTGTGTGTGTGTGTGTTCTCTGAGGCATTCATTTGGCTGGCACATTGGAAAATGGTTAACACAGTGAATGTGGGGTGTCATTTTTGTAGTGGAGAATGTGTGCCAGAAGAATTCAACTGTAACCACTAAATATTTGCTTAAAAATAATTTTAACCATCTGGACTCCTTTTTTTTTTTCTTATTATTCTTATTCTTCTTTTGAGATGGGGTGAGAAGAGAGTATTTTAATAGGAATGATTTGTGGTTACAAAATGAATTTGGTTAATTTGGTTACCACCCCCATTTATATGATGACTACAAATAGTCCCTAACATCTGAAGTTTTAAAGAACCAGCAGATTTTTCTCTCTTGAGCTTCAGAAGCTGGAAACAAACTTACAAAAGACAATAAATTGTTCTTGATGGAATAAATAGTTTGTGGGGTTGCTATTGTTCCTCTTGACAATACACTAACATGTGTTAATAGAGGAAGAATTGAAGAGCTTGCGTAGTCCTGGCTGTGCTGCCAGGCTAAATTTTTCCACTTTGGAGCAGGAATCAGGTTCCCTGCGTGCAGGGCAGGGAGAACGCAGCGCCGGGATTCCCGGGAGCCAGCACCTGCTGCCCGCCCTGGCGCTGGGAGAGCTTTGGGAAGCGTTCTGCAGAAACGGTGCATGCTTTGGAGAAGACCTGAGAGCAACCTGCAAACCTTGGCTCTAGGAGAGCCTTCTCAGAGTTGATGTTTCAGAGATGGGCTGCCTGAAATTCTTTTCCTTGGTCAGAATAAGGATGCCGGCTAAAAGCAGGGTCGGAATAAGAGTTTTCATGTCTCTAATACTTAAGGGTATTTTTTTTGGCGCATCTTACTTAAGAACATTCACCTTGTTTTTAAATATTCGGAGTTCAGTGACAGATTTTTTGGTTCTGAATCCAGTTAAATATAGTTAAATATAGTTGGTAGATGTACATGTTTCTATGTTCTCTGTGTCTTGCCTTAGCATATTAAAGGAATGTTTTACGGAGACTGCTATAAATACATCTGTTAAAAGATTTTTATCATACTTTGAAATGCCTAGGTCTTAACAGCTACCTTTGTACACTGGTGATAGACTAGTAAATGTGCACAAGAGATGGAATAAATTAATAGAAAACAGGTAAACTTGCATGTAGCATTCTTGCTTTAGTAGCTCTCGGAGATACTTTTCCTCTGTTTTCTCAAACACTGCAGCACTGGTTTCATCCAACTCGTTGTACATTAGGAACAATTTAGTATCGTTTCATTTAAAATATGCACGTTTTATACCGAGAGTAAATGTGTAGCCACAAGGTAAAATTAAAAAAATATATTAGTCTCATCATTAAAAAAAAGCCTTTAAAGTTTCCATTATCCATTATGTCAGGTAGCAAATATCTTCTCAATGTAACTCCAGACATTAAATCTGTCAAGAGGCATGCAGTAAAATAAATGTCTGGGATACCTTCATAAACAAAAATCTTATTTCCATAATTCATACAGCTGGCTGGCATTTATTGGCACGTCAGGTGCAATGGGGACATTTCAGGAACATTAACATGTACAGCATCATTTGTCAACAAAGCAACAATGTAAGCAAATCGTTCAGAACTCATACAGATTTACAGCTTTCTCTGCCAGCTGCTAATTACGGTGTGCTCTGCCTATTTGGTATGGTCTTTTTTATTGGAAAATGACAAAGGGGTTATGGTATCCCAGTTTGGAATATAGATGCGCTTTTAGTAATAATGTGAGTGGTAATATGACCGCACAGCCTGGAGTTTTGATCTAGTTGCACTAGTCTTATAATTGACCGGTTTTGATTGATGGAGGACAAAGGGAAATTCGCAGTGGTATTTACTTACTGATAGAAGTAACCTCTGCAAACAAAGAAATAATAAAATAGCAGAGAGCAAAAGGAAGTATCTTTGCTTTAGTACTGTTTTTTTTTTCCTCCTGAACATGATAGGGAAAATTCAATCCTCACCGAAAAGCTGATCTGTTTATGGAGCAATTTTTAGCAAGCCCTATACATTACAGACTGGCAAATTTACTTTGAATATTACTGAATCCACTTTGATAAATAAGAATTAAACTTCCAGCATTTTAAACAATGCAAAGGTTAAACAAAAGCCGACAATTTGATCTGTAAGGGCCAAAATATGTGCTAATTCTGTGCTTTCCGCATCCTGTGTCTGTCTGTCTGTATTTCTCTCCCTTCATTCGTTCAAGTGTGTGTGTTTATGAATATATGTGTTTTTGCAAGTTAATGATGGCAAGTCAGTTTTACTTTTTTTTCCCAAGCTACGGCAAGTTTGCATTTCAATCTCATAAAAATATAATTAGTAGAGCTTTATGCTTCAGATGTATAAATTAAATATGCTTTCATAATTATTATACCTGTTATTCAGCCAAAGGTAAGAGGATTCTATTAGCTAAATACATATTTAAACACCTAATAAAATTCCTTATTCGGTTCTAGTTCTTAGTTTCAGTTCATGAACAGTAACTGCTATTCTGAGTTTAGATCTTGGCCATTTAATTTTTAAGAAAAAAAAGTAATTAGACCATATTATGGATTAATCCCTTGCCAATTTTCATTTTTTAAATCAAAGTAATTTTAGACTTGGGAACTACATAATTTTATGCAAAGAAAGTGTGTTTTGCCAACCTTATTAAAATCTTTACAGACCATATTTTCTATAGGCATCCAAAAATTATCCCACAAAAATGTGTGGGTGCACCCATCTGTACACATGAATGGGCAGCTAGGAGCATAATTATCCAGTTTTGCACGTGTAAATGTAGGTGTTTAAGCGCAAATTAGCTGACCCCTAGAATCTGGTGGTGCATTATGCAAGCTGATTAATAACATTCCCTTGAATTCCATAATATAGGTTAAAATCCCTGAAGATTTCTTAGAGACAATAATAACTTTGCTGTAAAATAACTGAGATTACTGAAGTCATTTAAAATGTTACTGACGCAACAGTAAAGTGATGTATAGCTTAGTCCCAGTATTTGGGTGTTATTTTGGTTATAACCGCTATATGATTCCTTCAATATAATAAACTCTATTGGCTCCGGCTCCGGAGCGACTACTGTCTGCCACTGCTTCTCCAGAAGCAAAATGCACATGTTCCTAAAGGGAAAAAAAAAAAAAAAACAAACCCTAGTGCATCAGGATTATAAAAAATTGACCATCAATCTAAGTTTGTATGAGCAATCACAGCCGCTTCCGAAGAGAAGTTATTTTGTATTAGAAGCAATTTACCCAGCTGGAAGAACAAAGATGTCTGCAAATGTTGAAGTGACTGACTTCTAACAGATGCTTAAAAAAAGTTTAAAAGCCAGCTACTTCTGAGGTGCCTGGTCTTGATTTCAGAGCTGGAACTGTAAAATATGATGAAGAGCTCTTCTAAATGATGAGGAAGTTCACCGGCACCTTGGCTTTCTCTTCCCTACCTACCGGTGCTCTCACCCACCACTGCCCCTGCAGGCTCAGCAGTTTTCTAGGAAAGGGGAGCAGTTGCAAAGCTTCTTGAACGAGGCAAGGAAATTGGTGGCTGCATCACCTCGGTATTAATTGCATGACTATTCTGGGAGAGAAGGCTATCTGGGAAGGGATGAAGTATGAGGATCAACCTCAATAGAGGCTTTGTGGGGTGAAGGAAGAAGTTGGAAGTGAGAAGAATGGATGAGACTTAGGGCATTTGAAGGGATATGAGCTTCTTGCATGTGGGGCTAAACTGTGTCTTTGTGTTGCTGTAGGAGTTTGTGGATAATGAGGAAACAAATAATTTAACAAAGCTTAAAAAAAAGCAAAGGTTGATGACCAGTAGAACTCACAATTACCTCCAACGCAGTACCCAAATGCGACAACGCTGCTGAAAGTCCTGATAGACCAAGACCACTTAATGGAAAACTAACTTTACACTGTAATTTCAGATTGCTTGAATTTGCTTTATCTGTGACATCTTTCGATTTGTGTTCATGTCACTTGAAGAGGAAGTTTAGGCATTCCTTGATCCATAGAGATTGCTTTTCTTCCTGCTCCCTTTGACTCCACTTGCCTAATAATAATGGGCATTATCTTATATCCATATTTAATTTTATTATGTCACTAGTATTGCAAGAAAAGGATGTTCTTTTCAAACATTGTAATGCATTTAGTATTTCACTAGTCATCAGTTAAATCAATTTTTCCCTTTATTGGATCTGAATTATAAATCAACTAGTCATTGTATGGGATACTGTATATGAATGTACAGTATATCATTATGATGTATCCTATAATAATGTCTCTTAGACATGAAAACTAAAGATGGTGGTTTAAAGTGCTGAGAGAGAAAAAATTGGAAACATCTGTTAGTAGGAAGTAGAGAAGACTTTTCATTAAAGTTTGTCAAGTGTATTTTATAGGAAGAACACAGTGGGCTGTATTCTGCCACCCCTTACATACATCCACCCCAGTATCCAGCGTGTTATTTCTGTCCTGTGCAGAAAAGCCGATATTGTCGGAGAGACAGAAAAGCCAACGCTCTACTTTGGATAAGCCACCATATAGCAGCTTGAGAAATCAGAGACTGAGGGCAGAGTGAGGATTCGCAAGTTTTATGGAGAAAAAGATAGAGCACACTACAATACAGCCAGTGTCTCGATTTTAGTCTGTGCAGGGGTAATGACAGCTGCATTGCCCTTATGCTGAATATATCATCAAGCTCGTGCGGAAGATGTGATGTGGGACAGCTTTGGGTAAAAAACTCTTTTATTTCCACTTAGTCCCTATTTTCAGGAAGAGGAAGTCCTCAAAATTAAAAAAAAAAAAAAAAAAACAAAAAAACGAGGAGGTCAAAGGTAAGGTATTTGAAGGCATCCAGTCAGCAGATTTCACCACCTAAGGTACTATGGACAAGCTGACAAAAATGACTAAAAACTTCCAGGGCAGCATGCTTTAACTTAATTGTACTGGAATCCATTTAGGCAGACTTAACTTAAGGAAGCTCAGTGAAAGACATTTTCCACAGACACAGGACACAGGGACAGGACTTTGGGGTGGTGTCGGCAGTGGGGATGTTGGCAGCACCCAGCTGATGGGTTACTGCTCCTCCTGTGTAGACCCTGAGCAGATGTGGGTGCTACCAGCACCACCTCGCAATCTTGTCCTGGAGGTACTGGGAAGAAAACACAACAGTTGCATGCTTATTTAATTCATGGACCACTTTTGCACGCTACCAAAGGCATGGATGAGCGTGTGCGTGTGTGTGGTTTTCACTTTTTAACTACCCAGCTGCAGCGTAGACCACTCAGTCAGGTGTAACAGCTTAAAAGTCAATATTTCACCTCACCTTTGCAATCTTTTCCCCACTTCTTCCTGCACTAAGCCCTCTCTGAGTCCCGCCGTTTCCCTGATGATATCCAGAACTGTAAAATCAGATATAGCAGTTGCAGGGCCTGGTGCAAATTACCCCTGAGTCAATAGAAAACAGAATATTGCTTATTGATTTGGTC
The DNA here is from genome assembly GCF_036417535.1 of Chlamydotis macqueenii. Classification (NCBI taxonomy): domain Eukaryota; kingdom Metazoa; phylum Chordata; class Aves; order Otidiformes; family Otididae; genus Chlamydotis; species Chlamydotis macqueenii. The sequence goes on along the minus strand of NC_141561.1, from coordinate 4,706,107 downwards.
TAGCCTGTTGTGTAATCGATGGAGAACAAACTAATAAAAAAAAAAAGAAGAATCAATTGGAAGCTGGCTGTGGGCCTCAATGAGTCATATGAAGTAGGTTTCTGATATCCTTTATCATCACGCACAGCCAGTGAAACAAGAGTGCTACTGTCTTCTGCTGGCGCAGAGAGTTACCTCAGGCTATTCTGAAAAATGCTTTTTTCTTATTTTTAGACCTGAATCGGTCTGTGCTAGGAAATGTATTCTTGTGAATACAGATCCCACTTTGTTGTAATACCCATGGGAAGGCGGTAGTGTAACCTGTTTGGACACAGCTGCAGACCACCTGTAGAGAAAGTCAAATTAGGGAGAGACCCCACTGTTCTTTGCATTAATGCTTTTTGTGTTGTGGCTTGACTCCCCCCTCCCTCCCCCTTCCATGTATCTTTCTCAACTGGGGACACAGAGAGCACGTTTTAAGACCTTCTGTCCCTTTAAGGCATCTTGTGATTGAAAGAAGATTTGAAAGACTGTAAAAACTCCCTGGTCACCAATAAGTGGTGTTGTGCAAGGAGTCTTAGCACTTTTAGGATGACTTTTCCTCTTGGTCTTCTTGTAGGTTTGGCGGGTATTGGGTTTGGGGGGAAGTTGTTTTGTTCTGCGCTCAACGAGCACATTTAAATCTCTTCCAAGTAATCTATGTGTTAAAGGAATCTTCTGAGTTTTGAATGAAAAAAAGTGGTTGTGAAGAATTAAAGCCCTAACTTGCCGTGCTTTTTGTTCCATTGTTCCTAAATAAAAGACTGAGTGAACAAAAGAAAATGGAACAACTCCACGCGCAGTGCCTGCGTATCCACACAAAACCGGGTATGATCTCACTGATCCCGCTTAACGATACCGGAATTCCCTTTACATAAGGATTTGTCTGAGTTCAGGGCAGAGGGACAGCTAGGCACATAAACCAACTGGTTTGAGGAGATTATGTGTCCTTGGTACGAGAAGTGGTTTAAGTTAGTTCTCCTGTTATCTTAATTGCAACTGCTTAACACTCCTGCTATCTGTAGCTTCTCATTAGATTAAGATTTATGTCTTTCCCAGGTAACATTTTGTTGCATAATGACGCGCTATTCTACTTTATGTCACATAAAACCTGCCTGTATGGAAAATTTCATGGAATTGCTTCTTTTCAACCCATTTCTTCACAGATGAATCCCACTGTTTTACTAATCATCGACGTACTAGTTAACACAGGCAGAATTTGTAGATGGAGGTAGTGTCATCAAGCGTTGCCTGATTTTAAATTCCTTCCTCTCGCTGGTGGTATCAATGTTCACTGCAAAGACACTGATGATACTGAATTTAATTGCTGTTTACGTGTAGGGTCATGTGTATTCTCCAAGAAGTTTCTGTGTAACTTTTCCCTAATTGAAATTAGATTGAAGTGTTGCTGTGTACACTGCGACTTAATGGTGACAACGTTGAGCCAGCTTCGAAGCTCAGATGCATGGCACGCATCCCAAGAAATCTGCTATGATGCTCCCACATACATCTATGCATATTTTTATGGTACAAGAGACATAAGGTGTGGAAAAGGAGCAGTCTCTTTAAGGGGGATGTGGCAACCCTATCTGCCAGTCATCCTGCCTCTGCTGTTCTATTCCTTTTACAGCCATTCTGCCTTTCTGGTATCTATAACATCTTCACATACGTGTTTAATGTCTGCACAGCTCTTAAAATCCTTGGGAAGGTGAGACGCCATAAGAGCAATGGACCAGTAGCACTGGTCCTTTGTAGAAACGCTTTTTGGCTGATTTGGGGATGGATTGCTGGCTGATGAATGGCCGTCTTGTATTCTAGATAACATAATATATGACCCAGAAAGTCTACAAACCATTCTGGGAGTCGGTCTGAAGCTTACAGCTGCTGTGTGATGCGAGGGCCCAGCACTGCCGTTGGCTATAATGATATCTCACCGTGAAATACCTGCAGGGACGAATTTTGACTCCATGCAAGGGCAGACCGGTGCACCCTCTCCTCTGTAACACCTACGTAGAGTATGGAAAACTAACTTCTCACTAGTAGAAGTGTTTTGACTGGGAGCTTAATTTATAGAGGCTCATAGAATTGCTGTGTGAAATAAGAAATGTCCTTGAACATTTTTCATGAGCTTCTAAGTGACTCTTTAAAAAGCGTTGGTTTTCCTCATAAAAATCATTAAACTTTTTAAGGAAGTGGTAGTACTCTAGGTTAGTAATCATCACGGTGCTTGAAATACTAGTGGATAATTAACGACGTGAATAAATTAAATACATTTCAGGTATAATAGCAAAGTTGAGGAAAATCACTAAATATTAGCAGAGCTCCAAAATCTAACTACTTTGTGTTGCAGGCTGGTTTAATGACTGCTATTTAAAAATGTGCATAATTCCAAAGAGATCACGTGTTTCACATAATAAAAATTACTGTGACATAAAATATATATTTTCTTAAAAAGTACTTGTAATATCAAAAGGACTGTGAAGTATTAGCCATTTAATACAAATTTATCTTTTCTTGCAGATGATTACATTTTCATTTTAATTGCTCACATTTCCCATCCTGATCTTAATGTTTTATAGTAGGCAAGACATGCCACAAAGAAAAAAAAAAAAGATTTTTATTTGTTAGTTAACAGTCTTCAGAAGTCCTAATTTGGCCAATGTGTTCTGCTGCAAAGTCTTGGAATGCTGTCTTGCAGTTTCAAAAGTGATCTTATTTGGCTTCCCAGAAACTATTATGCCTGGAGGATGCCACGAGAACAAGGGCTGCCTTGTTAACAAGTAGAAAACTCTCAAAAACAAGATAGGATCCTGATATAAATCATAATTTAGATGCACAGAGCTGTGTTCACAACCACAGTAATGTAATTCATTTACATCTAGTTATTACTTATCTCCACCCGAACTACTAAGTTCAGGAATGCAGCTGCCTTGTGCCTTGTGACTCGCGGGGGTTAGGGAAGAATGACATCACCAAATTTAAGCGCATTACCATGCTGACATAGTGGCACCTTGTTTTCCCTTCCACAGATAGAGCAAGGATTGTGTGCTACCCCCTGTTCTTCCAAAGAATACCTTTTTTCCCCTTTCAAGCAGCTGCTATATGAAGGGTTGCAAATGTCACTTCAACTAATGATGAATGATGCTTGACCCTTGGACCTGCTACTATGAATTTTATGCAATGCTAAATTAATACGAAAGATCTCTGCTAGAAGACTTCAGCTATTATGCATGCGGCATAAACGATATGTTAAGCAATCCGAATATTTTTCTCATAACCATGGTAAAATGCGGAGCCGCTTTAACGTTTTGATGTGTATTTCCCCTTCAGATTAGTATCTTTTAGTTCTAGAAATATTTTTGGTACGCAAATCAGTTTGCAAAAAACATTGTCAAAAGGGCAACTGGCCCACATGTCTTTGTTGTTCGCATTTGAATATAATTAATTATGTAAAGTAATAGTTAGTAGGAGCTTAACAATTAGTAGAATCTGTCAAATAGTCACACGGAAATTACTAACTAATTGAACTACTGGTCTTTTATTGTTTCAGGAAGCTGTACAGAGTGTCATTCTTTTATCTCATAAGTTCATCATTATCGCACATCGCATTTTTTGAGCAGTATATGTTTCCTAGTAGACTAATGTATAAATAACCCTCCCAGTAATGTCACAGTGTGCAAAAGTGTTTGAAATAAAAACACCTGTTTTAATTAGTATTCAGATATGTGCAGTTAAAACATGATAATCCTCTTGCAGTGATATGACATTTTTAAAGCTTTGAATTTCCATCTGTATCTTATATTATGATGTTTCAGGATTGTCGTGAGTTAATTATGTTAACTTCGGAAACATTGCTTGCATTTAGAATGAAAAACTTCAGCTTGAATAACCAGGAAAGCAGATGCTATCTTTCTTGTCAACTGCTTTGTTGTGCATTGCCTTGAAACTTTTTATAAGATTCTGTATCCAGAAGAAAGTATAAATCTCCATCTATTTGAAATGTTACCCTAATCTAATCAATATTTTAATATATTTCTTGTGGGAGGAACCTGAATGTATCTCAAGGAACAAAAGACATGAAAATCTCTTATTTAATGTTAAAATCCTCCTGTTATTACAAGTCCATTCACGAGACTAATTTGTAGAACAGGAAAAAAATTCATGTAAAGTTTAAAAATTTTTTTGAAGCATATCTTTTCTCTTGTGAAATATATGCCTGTAAGTTTAGGTGGAATAAGAGGAATTGGAAATACTCTGATTAGAATGTACATCTAGATAAATCTGGCAAAAGGGAAAGGTAGGCACAAATATACCATTAATCTAGTAAATCTGCATTAGGTCCTACCACAGAACAAGTGAAAACGCAAAAGGTGGATGTGTGTGTGAGATGGAGGAAAAGGTACAATGTTAGCAATGATTCGGTGGATGCGTGAGAGGCCACGTCTCCTCCTTCCACGTGAGACTGCAAGGCGTGTGTGACAAATGGAAAACATCATGCCGCTGAGTCACCCGTATTTCATTACACCCCTTCTCTGCCAAGCAGGAACCATAAACCTCGCCAAGAGTATTTACATGTGCCCGGGCGTATTTATGCATCTTCTGAGGCTCGTTAAGAGAAGGTATAGCTGTACACACGGAATTGCACATGACAGGGTGGATGGAGTTATATTTTTGAGCCCACACTGGCCTTGACATGTCAGCCTTTTGGTTAAAAAGACCTGAGCAAGGTCTCAAATCTTTTTGTGTCTCAGCTCTTAATTGCACCAGTCATGCAATTACATGCATTTCACAAACACAGGTTTGATCATAAACTTAGGGCTTCTATATTTTTAAAAGCATCATATTCCTCAAAAAAGGTACTTTAATTGTTGTAAAAATGTCAATGTTTGTAAGTAGATGGTCTATGAGAGAAGCTAAAACGTGCAGACTAGCTCATGCCTGAATCAGGACATACTTTAATATCTGGTTCTCAGCTGATGTGGCTTCAGACTGGAGGTAGCTCTGAAGTTGATGAATTTGTATGAAAAAAAGTGTACTTACCAAGAATCTTCCCTATTGAGGGCAATATGTGGTTCTCAAAAATGCATAAAAATATTTGAAAATTCATGTTATTATTAGCGCTATTATTATCAAAGGAGATTTCGTTAACATTTGAAAGTCCTTCAGTGCACTTGAAGATATATTTGTTTTAGCAAGTTATATAATCCCCTCCTGTTTAAAGTTTTGTTTTAAACACATACAATTATCATCTTATGTGCCCTGATTCAGTAAGCACTTAGAAGCCTTCCTATCTTTAACAGCATAGCTAGTCCCGCTAATATCCAGGGAATGGAATTAGAGCTTCAGATATTAGCAAAAAGTAATGCAAATGTGAATTAAGCAACATGGTTTTGAAGTAAGTTGACTGAGGACTTTTTAGTTCTTAGGCTGAATGCGAAAGTTTGACCAAAAAAAAAAAAAAAAATCAAAGCAAGCATTACTGATACTAATAATTATTTTTAAAGTATATAAAGTTGAATATTTTAGACTAGTAACGAGAAGGAATTAGGCACTGAAATAACCTTCTAGTAAGGATAGTGAAGAAAAATCCTAACGGCTTTTAGGCAGAGCCATCAGCAGAAATATAAAATATATACAGGCATATATAGAAAGACATATATATATATGTGGACATAGAGAATAAGAATAGTATTGTTGTTCTTCAGCATGTAGGTCACACTAACAAAAACACATTAATTTTCCCACGTTGTAGAATATAAGTGTTTCCAAGTTAATGAGTCACTTGGATGTATCAAATATACATTTGTACCTCTGTCTTTCCTAGTGTAACTTCTCTATGCAGTTAACTTGACATCTAAGGTGGGACTTTGCTGCTGAAAACTCTCACTGCCTCATGTCCCCGCGGGAACGTACACGACATGAAGCGATATTTTCTGTCCTACCTAGGGTCACACATCATATAGTCAGTAACAAATTGTTACCTTCAGTAACAATTTCAGCCAAAATTTCCTGAACTGAACCAGGGGATAGGAAGCGTGAATTATTCTTAAGGCCCAAATGCAGGCCTGGGTTCTTTGGCTTGTTCTTTTCAGGACTACTCATTTTATTGCTAATAGAGAAAATAAGTGATGCCTGAAGGCAAGCTGCAAGTATTAAAGTGCTAGTTTGAAAGTATTTAACAAAACTGTCCTTTCGTTTTGAATAACTTGAATAAAGTGTTTAAATGACCTCTTCCTAAGCAGAAGAGAATATAGAGAAGGAATTAAGCTTTATTGGTAAATTAAAGCCCAAATCCCATGGTCGATGAGAGATATGGTCCGTTTGAAATAGTTACACTTTCAGACTTTCTCTTCTACAATCAGCGGGTGGAGACCAACATAATCCAATTAATTGTAATTCCCTTTTGTGGCACTGGTACAGTGGTGAATGATATAGTAAGTCCATTGAAGTCTTATCTTTGGTCAGATAATCCAAATGGATTCATATTATGAAACAGTCCTTTATAAAAGTTCTGATGAACAGAAGTGTTTTGACTTTAGTGCACCGAAAGATAAATTCTATACAAAATAAAATGTTTTGTCCTTGACATTTACAGGGCTTGTATATACCTGATTTCATGTAAGAATACTTATTTCAGCTGGCTTCTTTTAAAGAGCCCTTTCATTAAAAAAAAAAAAAAAAAATCCAGAATTTGTTCTCTGGACATCCTACAAATTGGTGTGTAAGAACGGAGATTTAGATGCATGAGTAATATTTATTGTAAATAGTCTCATTAAAATAAATGTGGTTACAGATATAAGGAATATAGGTATAACATTTTGAGAAGTGCTTGAATTTCTATATTTCTAATAAGGCAATGAACCAATATTTCATTGATCATCCTTATAACTGTAAACAAATCATATAAGTATGTTCCTTTTCCTTATTGCAAGTGGACTAGGGGAATTGCTTAATTTTAGCTCAAACTTTGATCTATTTACATTTGGAACTCATTTACATAAAGGAAGTCGTAATGATCTTTATTGTTTTGTTAATTATTTCCTTTGATTATTGAAACTCACTCATTGAGGCACTAGCTTATTGTTACTGGGGTCAGTCCCAATAATATATTTAGCTCCGTGCATTAAGTAAGGATTGGGTGGTATTCTTGTTTTTTGAATTGTTTTTTGTACAGACCCTTTCAGTCTAACAATCACTGGAGACAGGACTGATTTAATGCTTCACTGGTCTGATCCAGTGCTACACATTTTGTATTTCTCCTTTCCTTTAAAGTTGCCCATAGCAAGCCCACGTTATGGCAGGAGTGTTTTCACTTGCAGTATGTTGAAATCTCATATTTACTAACGGATACTGCAATACCACTTGTGGGACACAACACAGTAGACCATATAGTGAGGTCAGATCTTTTCAGAGTGTCTCAAAAACACTTTTTCTTTTCTTTTTTTTTTTCTTAAACTGTCTGGTTGAAATTTAATAGAAAGAATTTTTTACCCTTTGGGGTACATTACATACGAAATAATTTATGACCCATGAATCTCAAGAAGGCAGTGAATTAGGTTTCAGATAAGTCTGCCAAATATTACAAAATATTGTGTACAGATTTTTGGGTTATGAAAAGGCTTTTGACAAGAATGGAAATAGAAGCAGTGTTAGAAACAGCAAGAAGGGGAGGAATAGAAGAGCTATATGACAGAGTCCTAAAGCACTCTGAGTTAGTAGTACAATTAAAAAGATAGGAATACGAACATATTTTTGAAGTATGAAAATGGGACAGAGAGTCATTGTCCAATTCCTTTCTCTATTAGATCTTGAAAGCCTTCAATTTATTTAAAATGTAGATTTGTGGATGTGATAGACAAAATTCTGATAAAAGACCTCACTGTAAACGGGAAAAAAAAAAATCTCAAATTAAATTGCAGAGAAGCTTACAGGAGAGCAATTACACAATAAAAAATGTTAATAACAGATTTGAAGTCAGAAGGGAGATATTTACCTGACTAATCTATGCATACACAACATACAACTAAGCAAGGATGATCAAGTTGAGAGCAGAATTCAGAATGGACTTTTGCCTTTGAATAGTAAAACGTATAATGAAAAGTAAGTTCCAGATCTAGACAAGTTTATGTTCTGCAGTTTAGGATATATGAAACAGAAATACAATCATCCACCTGGAAAATGGAATAAAATCCATTAACTGGCACAGAGAAATGAGAAAGTCATTAGTCTGATTCAGAACAAAGAGGGAAAAATAAACAGAAAGGAAAAACATAAAGTGTGCTCTAACTGCTGGGAAGGAGCTGAAGTAACTACTCAGCAACTAAGGAGAAATAATTAGATGGAGGACAGAATCTTACCACTCTAAGACAAATGTAACTCTCACGCTGCATAGCAACTTAATTTCTCCGAGTTGCAGAAAGTTTGTTGAGCTCCATCCTTGCGCTTGGGCAACCTTGGTGCTCCGAAGCTGAGAAACCTCCACACCGTAGGAGAGTATGAGCTGGGTGGGAGTACCTCCATGCTCTTTTCTTGTCCCTTTCTTTAAACCCTTGGGAGTATCTGAATATTTCTTTGACCCTGAAGAACGGAATAATTTGGCCCTGCAGGTTTCAGCTTCTCTTTGTTAACAAGTCATGTCCAAGTGAGTCTCTCAGAAGTACGTTGGTCTGTAGACAGGTGATCTATATATTCTTAGGGAGCTTTCAGCTCCATTTTGAGGGGAAGTAGTCTATATTTTAAATAATTCTTTTTCCCATATGGAATAGTTGATTCAGCTAAATTTAATGAATTTTAAAAGTACTTGTAATTATAATCCTGTTACAGTAATTATTGCTTCAAATCACAATGACAGAACATGCTAAGTCAAAACTAATATCTCTGTCATCTAACATGGCAGCAGATATTGACAGTGAATGATGTATAAGGGATGATACATGCCACCAAAAGGATTCTCCTTTCTGTACCACTGTACATGTTTATGCTTCCAGTTTCAGACAGCAACTGATAGCACAGAAATTGCCCCGACGCAGCGGCGTCGCTCGCTGACCGCTTTTCTAAACCTTTGAACTACTGTGCGTGCTTTTGTGATGTACCATTTCTGAACTTCTGGAAAGCACAGGATCTTGTTCACAGAAACAATGGGATAGTTCATCCCTCTCTTACTCTGCCGACTTCTGTGGAGTTATGCGAGGATGAATATGACCCAGTGTGCCCGAGTACAGAAATCTTTTATTTTTCTGGGGTAGATTGATATTTAAGTTAGCAGTACTTGGTTGTTCCAGCATGCCCCCAGGTCAGTGAACTGTCATTTCAGAGAACTGGAGTAAACAGCTCTGTGGATACAGAGATGTTCTGCTTTTTAGCTTAAGTTGTTCAGTAATTTGCGCCTGGGCTCCCTGGAAATATGCACTCTGATAATAAACAAACACTCAGGCATTATAACATCATGGCTTAAATTTTCTGTTAAAAGGACATGCCATGTTCCTGTAGCAGAGAAAGAGTAATGCATGCAAGCTTTATTTTGCTGACTATATCCTTGATAATTCATCAACAGTAGCATTGGATGGATTCAGCAGAAGCTGCTTAGAAATACACCATCTACAAAATTTAATAATTTGCTTAGCTGACACGTTCTTTGGTTTGTTTAACCACTCTTGGAAGTGAAAGGCCAGGCAGTAGGTGCAGGCAGGACAGTGGACCTCCCAAACTTAGCAAGGAAGAGAGGAGGAAGAATTATTTAGCTGGGAGAGAACTCGCAAAAATCTGGCTGACTGAGGAAAGGGTTGCTTTCCATGAGCTGAGGCTTCTGCTGTACTGTTTAATCAAAGTTCAAGGGACTGTATGCACTTCGGAGTGTGTATACAAAATGCAATGCCAGGATGGGATTTATTGAGAGGGAGGAAGCATCATGTGCCGCATCGCCAAGGGGTGAGTTCCTTGTCATATGATGAGCAAAAGCCTTCACCACCTCACAGCATCCCCTTGCTGTGTTGTCTCCAGACATCTCTGTGCTCTATTACTGCTCTAAATTAAGCACAATCACTTTGAAAGAAGCTGTTTGTCCCAATATAGCAGCACTTTGCAGTAATTTTGAGCTCACATCGTTCCTGGGTGGGATAAGAAGACTGCTGTGTCTCTACAGTAATGACCAGAGAAGCTCTGGCTTGTAAACCTAGGTAGAGTTATCAAACAAACATACCTTCAGTGTATAAATTACTATTTGTTCTGTCAGCCATAAGAACAGCCCTCACAGAGATATTTAGTGATGAAGGAGAGTACTGATGCAAGTGAAGAACTTCTAATTGAGTCTGTCCTTTCTTTTTTTCCTATTGAAGACCATGAATGACTTTTTGAACAATATAACCATTAAAAAATAAAAAGAAGAAGAAGAAAAAAATAAAAAAAGGTGTCTCCAAGTTTGAGAAAGAAGAGGAAAGGCATTGGACAGTTTGTCTTTTCTTAGTATGTGCCCGCCGTGCAGGGCATTGCCACCCCAATGCTGCTGTGTGCAGCAGGGAAACAATGAAGAAGGCAGCGAGCGATGTTAGCAAACGGATTTCAGTATGAGACTCAATCAGATACGACTCACCAAAGTCTTTATAAAGTTTTTTGAGGCACAACCTCCATAGCAGACCAGGCACTGCTAGCTGTGTTTGCAGGAAATTGCTTGCCATGTAATTTGGGGTCATCCATCACTTGCAGGAAGGTGTAACACCCTAAGCGAAGTGGGGCTTCTGAACCTGGTGCTCTGGTATTTAATGGCAGTACGGGCAAAAGACAGCATTTAGCTGGGAAAATGTTTATATAAATTAGCTTAAAAGAAAAATGAACAAGCAGTGCTCTCAGATAACTGCATTTTGCTCTTAGAGAGTAGCCTACACACCAGGCAGGGCGTGTGGCTAGAGGAACCACATCCATTTTCTTTCGAAACTGAGCTTTCTGTACTGCCTTGGTTGATTTTCTTTTTTTTTCTTTTTTTTTTTTTTTTTGTCTTTAGCTGATCTTTCCCTAGATTACTTTCTTCCTTTTTGGAGAAGGATAACCTTATGATGGTATGCTTAAACCAAAGATGAACTCCTGTTTGGTTCTACTGCAGACATTGCGAGTGCCATTAAAAACGAGTATTGCTGAAAAGGCTGATTTACTAAGAGTAACAACCTAGTAAAACACACATTTGCTTCACAAATGTATTGTATATCAATTTTTTTTTTAACTAATAACCTTGACAGGTGCCCGCACTATTTTTTTTTCCCTTAATATGGTCTTTATATTTTCAGCCTGAGTATTAGCATAAATTTTATGGGATTTTCTGGGCATATTTGTGTCTGTATCTAAGATATATGATATCAACTGGCAGTGATGGTTGAACTAATCAAATACTACTGACAAGTTAAAGCAAATTTTTAGGACTGTGAGATTTTGAGCATCTTCCCAGATACAGTATCTCCTGACTGAAAGCAGTCCTTGACTGTCAAGTTTAAATACCAGATTTGGGACTTAATCTTTATGTAAGCAAAATACCCCAATAAGAAATATGTCCGAGTAAAGCCAAAAAGTCAGGTCTTTCCCTTAAACCTAGCCTGAAATACTTGCGTTTGTTTATGGCCCTATCGCCATGGTATGTGAGCGATTCCAACCAGTGGGAACCAAATGAGAGTCTTACACTGAATGGACTTCTATTTTCTTTTTTTTTTTTTTTTTAACTTGGCATTTGTTCCTTCTAGCAAACATTTTTAAAAACTCTCTTATTGCTAGAGGGAAAATTGACACCCTTTGCTTTCACGATGATACATTCCTAACACGTTTCCTTGAAGAGCTGGAAATGGTGCAAAAATCTGGTAAGATAAGTCTCTATAAAGCCTTAGAAGTCAAGCATTCCACTTTAGACATTTAAGACAAATGCATGGCAAAAACAAGTTGGTTTTTTTAAGGTTTCTACTTAAAGTTCTGTGCCAAAGCTACAGTACTTATACATTTTCTAAATGTGTTTTAAGCAATAAGTTGTACAACATTTTTAGAACATGTGTTAAGCTATTTCTCTAAGAATGAAGCTCTTAACAAAACATAAGCACTCTGCATGAGATCTTAGCAGCAAAGTGCTTAAAAGATAAAGTAAGAATTGGTACCATGGGAAGAACACCAGCTGTAGAGCACACAGGTCCATTATGAGAAGTATGGTAGTGGGTAGGGAGAAAATGATTTAATCAGGAGTAAAACCAATTTTATTATAAGGGCACGCAGGGGGTGTGGCACCATAGTGAGAGGGACATTTCAAAATATCTGACAGATTTCAACAATGTGAAAACCCACCCTGTTCTTTAAAGTGACAGTAAACCCCATCAGGTCTCTCTTTTTGATGCTATTGTTAACAGTTGACTGTTTAAAGCTGGCCTGCTAAGATGCTGTCGATCTAGTTCAATAGTGTGTGGCAAAATAAAAGGCTAATTGTTGAAATACGATCAATCAAATATGATCTCAGAGTCTAAAGAAGATCCCCTCTGGTAACTCATTTGAGATCAAATCATTATTTTTATGATTGAGGTAATTCAATGGGAAAAAAAAAATAAAAGAGTCTTGAAACCAAAGAAGCAAGCGAGACAACTAAATGAAATGCACAAGTCTGCCTTTGTTCCAGCTTTGTCTCACGTTATTCCAAGTTAAAGCATAGGGTCCATTCCTTTACTTGTATACACTTCCTGAATCCAGAAATTTAAAAAAAAACATTTAGTAACATTTATTAAATAAGAGTTGAAAGATTACTCCATTTTAAGTAAGATTTTCTGTCCAAAAGTAAACTCTCTGGTGAGAAAACTACTACATTCAAGTACCAGGGATCTGGAGTTGTGGGTGTCCGTGTGTCTCCTATAATTTTACCATTTTGTTTAGCAACAGTTCAGTAAAGAGGCTGCTCTTGAAGCCAGCTGAATTGCTAAACATGAAATTTCAGTGACATTTACTAAAACATTTCAGGATTATGTTGCTTCAAGTTAAATTTGTTCAGTAGTTTTCATGGTTGGCCCCTGATTTGCATTGGGACTGAAATTTTCTAAGAAAATCATAGCATATGTGAAAAAAAAGGAAACTCCATTTTTAGAGTAACAGAAGTTGGAGAAAGTGTGTCTCACTTGAATTTGGACTAATAAGGATTTGCACTTTCCTACAGTTTTTATATGGATTACGATCTCACTGTTTATTATGTTCTAACAGTATCACACTACTAGAATTAAAAAGAAAAAACAAAACCAAGGGAAAACAATCGTCCAATCTTGTTTTGTTTTTATTAGAAACTCTATTTTAGCATTTAGTTTCTTTTATATTTAAATTCCTTAGCTCAGTCAAGCTTCAAAAGGAAACCTTTTTTTTTTTTTTTTCTTTGCAAAACAGTTTTGTAAGCACTTGTGGTTTGTCTTTAGTGTGTTATCATTTTTGACAGCTTTGCATAGCCTAGGTAGGCCAACAGGGGTCTGTCTAATATTGTTGCTGGGCAAATCTTCCTCCCAGAGATGAAAACCAAACAAAATATTTTTGAAGCAGTAAGAAGGAATTAATATCCTTTCTCTCACAGTACTCTATTCCTTGCTGACATTACATTCAGGCAAAAAAAAAGGAGAAAAGCGTTACCCATTATTCCCTTGTACATAGCAAGGCTAACACATGTAAAGCAATAACTCATTTTCTATTGCCATGTTTAGCATATGTCTCCTGTTGGCTCAGCAAGGCCTTTAGGCCGGTCCCTTGAGCCGGCCATCGTTGGCAACTCTTAGCCCCTCGGCCTCAAAACCAAATAGCTTTGAATCATGTTGAGCTGTGATGCTAATTTTCATACTGATGCATTATGGGAATAAATGTATCTGACATACTGTGTCAATGGTACTGTCTCTTTGTGTCTCTTGTTTTTTTGTTAGCTGCATTCCTACAGATGGTATTCCATTGAAAATGTTCTCTTCCTACAAAAAAAAAAAAAAAAAGAAAAAAAAAAAACATGCACAGCACCAAACCTCTAGGTGCAGAAGGCTGTTAACGGTTGCTGATGATAGTAGGCAAACATTAACATAATAATTAGTGTCTTGTAATTGTTTCATTAAAACCAGTTGTTCCATTTCTCCTCGTGTTTTCCCAGAAGAGAAGCTGAATTTGGACGACAGCCAGTGGGAGGACATCCACGTTGTCACCGGAGCACTCAAGATGTTTTTCCGAGAGCTGCCTGAGCCGCTGTTCCCATACTGCTTCTTTGAACAGTTTGTGGAGGCGATAAGTAAGTACATCAGATACAGTAGCAGCTAGTGAAATAGCCAGTTCTATAAAAATAATAATAAACTTAAAAATAGGAGAACACAGGCATCTCAAATCTGACTTACCTTCCCTGATCCTGTCTTTTTATTGTTTTTGACTGCCTTCTATCTCCTACAGCATTTAGCTATTTAAGAGGAGAAAAAACATCAAATTATTCCTCTATAAATTTTGTATATGCGATTTAACCGTAGTGCCTAAAATGGTTTAGGAAAGGAATTAAAATGTGTATGCATTCAAAATATGCTAGGCTGATAATCCATATATCCCCAAACACAAGAGAAGGACTAATAATTGTGAATCATGTTAGAAGGGGCTGTCTTTATGTTAATCAGAATGAAATGCCTGTGTTTTGTTCCACAAGGTTGCAGACTCTTGCCTTGCAGTGATCACAAAAAGAATGCAAAAACATTCGTGTTCTCATTTTCATATCTACCTTTGCATTGTTATTTTAATTTATTTTTTTTCAAGTTGGCAGGCAACAGAAGTATTTTCAAAGTCCAAGGCATTTATTCTGTTACGTGTTTCTGTGGTTTGTGTGCTGAAAAACCTCCTCTGTATTTAGCATATGCAGGTGCATTTTGTAAAACTGCGTCGGCTTGGAAAAACTTGAGTGAAAACCAGAGTGATTTGGGGGTTTACTCCCATCGGAAGGGTTGGGGGGAGAGGGATAGCTTAAAGGGAAAAAGCCTAGTAGGAGATTAATTGAAGGTCCAATAGAGAAAAATCTCTAGGAAAAAAACCAAACCCAATAAAGTACTGAGAGATCTGTTTTCTGAATGATGGGCATGCAGGTTTGCCGTTACTGTTAATGAGAGCTGTGCGCGCACATGCGCAGCTGTCAGAGAGTATGAAACCCTTAATGTACGGCTCGCTTTGATTTTATATTCATAAGAGTCTTTAGTTCAACTAAAGCTTTTCAAGACCCAGCATCAGATATAATGAGGTTAAATACATCTCGCAAGATCCTTCCCTTCTCGGTTATTTAGGGATGCGGTGCAGTTAAATACACAACGTAGAGAAATGCATTACCTGAAAGTTTCCTCTTGGCAGCTCACTTTCTTCTCCTCTCAAAGCATGTGGAAACTAGATGGAGAGCATCAGCTCTCAAGTTTAAGTTCCTGTTGCACAGTCTCTGCCATGCTAAGAGGGGGAAAACAGTAAAGGATTTCTTACTTCAGCTTCGGTTTCTGTGATGCATTGGGATAAGATGGTCACTGAAGCACCAGCACTTGAACAGGTCCTTCAGGTGGTTCTCCATCCACCTGCTATGTCCTCTTGGAAAGGAGATGTAGTGCCTTCAGCAGATGCAGTCAGTTCATGGAGCACAGCCTGGCATGCCCTTCAAAGCTGTTCTTGTCTACCTGTTCTGCAGTCAAGTGTTTAATACCTATCCTTTGCCATTATCACATTCTCTTCCTGATAATCCACCATCACACCAGTCTTCGGGGGCTAAAGATAGTTTTCCTCCCCCTTAGTGGTACTTGTCATTGCCCTTTGGTGCACACTTTGGCTGAGCAAACACTATTGTATTCTGAAGAACATTAGCAGGACACCATGAGATTGTCCTTCATGCTGTCTTCTGCTCTGATCCTCTCTGTTAGTGTCCAAGTCAAGGTGATTTGAAATCTTTTGGTGGCCCAGAGGGGAGGTTTTTCATGGTAAGAATAACAGGTAGCCGGTAACAGACTTGCGAATTAAGAGTTTGAAAGCATGTCGGGAAGAGAATGTCTACTAAAGCATTAATATTCATGAGTGAGAAATTAATGTCCCTTTCTGCTATTTGAACTATTATTAATTCTTATTATGATTTTGAGAGCCATTATACACATTGATAGGCTAATGAACAGTCATTTATAGAGGGATTTTAAGACAGTTTATTCCTGGGAAGAAAATGCTAGCACTCTAAGACATGCTTTGCACTATTTCAAAACCCTAATTCTTATTGCTTGCTTTACTGCACATCAGGATGATTTCTACCTAATCCAACTGTCTAAAGAAATCTATGATTTCCAATCAATCTTCTCTTTATTTGGCCTTTACTGCCATAGTATCTACAAATCCGTATTCTTACCAACGCTACTTTACAAGTGTCTATAAACAACAATTAGGTGTTTTCAGTGTTTTTTGGAGCTCTTCTGTATATTAATAGTCCTGAGGCAAAGGAAAAAGAAAGTATTTTCTTCAATATCCTTTCCGTTGCAGCTGATTCTTTGGCTACTTAGTGCTAATTGTAATTGTACTGCCCAGTCAGTAATGAGCTGCTAGAAAATTTCCCTTTTTCTTCAGGTTGTTGTGAAAAACAGACTCTGTCTTTTCTGTCTGTTCTTCAAAAATGGGAATTATTAGTCTGTGGGTCATGGGTGTATAGAACAGTTAGAAGGAGCGCTTAGTAATGTCAGAAATAAACCAACCTGATGACGGCTAGTAAAAAGGTAATTAGGACATATTCCCACACTACAATGGTGATTGTATCCTTGGTCTGGCACTGAGCACCAGAAAGTAAGCTGAAGTGGTCCAAAAAACCTATCTGTAGTAGGCAGCAAAAAGTTACCAATAATATTTTCTGGGGATTTAGTCATTTAGCTGGAAGTTTCAGGATGAATGAGTACCTGGGAGATGCCATGGACTCCTTATACTGATGCTATTTTAAAAAATAGCCATGGTAAGCTTAGTATTACTTTTCCTGGACTGTGCCTTTTTAATTAACACCTCTATTATGTGCATGGGAGCAAAATTTTACAGTACTATGTATTAGACAAAGTGCTTGCTCTCCACCTTCAATTTCCCCTATAAATATATTTAGATAAAATTAGAACAATTTAGATATGACCAGAATATTAGAAGATAATTCAGGGCATTATAGAATCTCAGAATTCTACTTGCCAGGATGAAGCTGGATAATTACTGTCCATATAGCTTATATTGGAGAATTTATAAATGATAAATGGAAGGCCGTAAGACCTCTGACCTAATACTAATTTTGTTCCTCAGGATTTGGAAAGCAGTTTTTTTTCAAAGGCTTTGTCTAGTATATTACTGGCAAGTCATTTTGTGGTATTTTGGATGAAATATGCACTTCTAAAGTGTGCCCAAATGCTGCTATGAAGTCAGGTTCAGCCACACTTAAATTACTTAGCACCGCAAATAGTTCTATGGATTTTCGGGAAGATCAATAGATGTGGTTCAACAGGTTGTCTGCAAGTGAAATTGTGCTTTGTGTGAGTAAGGTGGTAGAAATTCCAATAACTGAAACACTTAATCACCTTATTTACAAGATTCAACCTGGATGGCCATACAAACATCGGGACTTCAGCCACTGAAACAAAACAAAACAAAACAAATCTACCCCCAAAATATGTTAAGAAATATTAGCAGGTAAATGTGTTAGTTGATCATAAATCTCTATTTTAATTGAATTAGTTTTTTTGGAAGGTCTCAGGCAGAAGACATGGAAAAAAAAATTCTCTACTACACTCTTCTGCGCAGTGATGGCTGATATCCACAGCATAGGAAATACTCAAATACTGACTAGTCCTTCCAGATCTTTTCAGCTTGAGAAGGCTGTGCAGACTGTGCATCTGTAGAGACGGTACATCTGTCCAACTGCAGTTACAAAAAAAAACCCCATCTCCACTGATGTTCCACAAAGGAAAATTCCACCCAGTTCCCAAAGCTGCAACATCTGTCTCTGGTTTGGAAGGCTGGAGTTCAGGTCTTTGATTTTCCCTGCAACAGGTTGGAAAGATTACTACATTGGAAAGATTTTTTTCAATGAGGTCTAATGATTATGCCTTCATTTCAGTTCCTTATCTCTAATATGAATTTAATAGGTGTCATGTAAGTACTGTAGATAAACAGGTGATTTATTGTTTAAAATGCACACACAGAGACAGATGTGTATATGTACGTATATACTCTAAATAGAAATATTTTTGCCAGAATGATGATTCCTTCACAGATGGTTTTCTGAATGAAGGTATCTGTGACTGCTCTGGGTTTCCTACTTAAGGCAGATGAGCACAGGAATGAGATTAATAAAACCCAGTGTTGTAAAATCTGACTTGCAGGCTTTCAAGCAGAACCCATAATCTAATACGAGATATCTCAGGCCTCAGTGTGAGGAACGGAAAACATGGGATCCACATCAGCCACCAAGCCCCTGGAGGAACAGCATTTGTAGGGCACCAGATCTAGTTAGCATACGTGACTTAGGTCATCACAATCCCTACAGAATCAATTTTTACCAAACACTTAGGCAAAGTAATCCCCCATCCCTGGAGCTCAAGGTTTTCAGCCCTAGCAGAAAAGGAAGCGTTTCTCTGCATGGGGAGAAGTAGAGCTAAAGTTTTTTGAAGGCCACAATCGCAGCATCTAATTAGCTTATGAACCTTCAAGGATAGATGACAGCTGAATAAAGTTTTTCAGAATTATAATGGTGAATTTCAGTGCCTAGACACTGCATAAGGTCCCCATTAGATAATCATATAAATTCTGGTTTTTTTCAAGATCTAGATTTCTCTTTCTTTTTTTTTTTTTTTTTTGTGATTGCTCTGATAGACCATTAACACTTTTTTTTTCAACTGATTTCACACATATCTTTTCGATATATCAATTAGGGTCTTCTGGTGTATGCTAAGCAGAATTCACAATGTCGTTCCTATCAATCCTATAATGTCATGTGTTAGCTTACTATATGGAAACTGAAGATGGTTATTTAGCATCTTACACATGATAGAGTTTTATAACTTTTTTGGGTATTGAAATATGTTAGATATAAAATTTATTATGGTTTTGCTTGTATGCGATACTGGTCTTGTCTGACAAAATCTACAATGATAACATAGTAGACCAATAAGCTCTTCTTTCATGAGAATGATAAACTTTTTTTAAACACACGAAAGCTAGCAGTGCTATCAGTAATTGTCAGTCCTCTCCAAGCTGGTCAGTTATCTTCATCTCCAGGATGGCTGGCACCAGTAAAAAGGTTTCCTCTGATCTTAGGCTCTAGTCTTGCTTCAGAAAGGTCCCCCAAGGACCCGCTGCTTCTGTGGCTTGAGACAACATGTTGCAGAAACTCACATCTATCTGGGCAATGATCACACTTCGGTCTTCAGCAGACCATAACAAATTTTGCACTGAATAATGCAACTTTTAAGGAGTTTGCAGGGAAGCTGTTTGCACCAAAATCAGGCAAAAAAAAAAAAAAATTGTGTCAAGAGGCAATAAAAAAAAATCTAGTCATCAATACATAATGATGATCAAAGAACAGAGTTGCATTAGTTGAAAACAGTGTAGCAAGGACCTGCTCTGAACTACTATGCAGTGTTATGAAAATAGTAGCTGGGAAACAGAAAGGAAGTAAATAGATTCATTTATTCTGACAGTCATAACATCCTTGTATCAACTTGGTGGAAAGTTACAGAAGATGTCTAAAGAGATTTTCAAAAGACATCTAAAGAAGCCTCACTCGAGGCTTACAAAGAACAAGGCTCAAGGCCAACTCGTCTTGGAAAGACAAGTCAGCATATTGCACTGTAAGAAATCCATGACAGTCTCTTAACATCATCACGTAATAGGTTCCTGAGAAACCAAATCTTATCAGTCTCTGGCATTATGCAAATTTCTGTCATAATCTCAATCTGTGGGCTTTGAGTCCTAATCAAACTGCCTTCAGATTCACAGTTGGCGAGCCTCCTATTGAAATCGTTTTCCTATCCTCCATTTACTTGTCCAAGGAAGTTTTGGGGCTTGGCATGGCATCAGAAAGCCTCAATTTCATGAGAACATGGTGATTTATAAACAAATCCAAGGTCACCACAATATATCTCACATAATAAATCAGAATTAATACCTTTTTGGCCAAATCTAAGTATCAGAAGGCAGTAGAAATCAATAAACTAAACATGAACAGAGAAAAAAAAATGTGTAGAAACAAGAAGTATTCAAAAGTTGAGGTGCAACTCTATAAAAGATTTCTTAGAGACTGGAATGATTCTGTTTGTAGCATAATCTCAGGTATATCCATCCATGGAAATATATGACTATGTTATGGTACATCTGTAGAACCTGTGTATTCTCCCAAGCACAATAGCACTGACAATAATAATAATAGCCCATTCAGAAAGTAGAACTAGATATTTTCAGTGGAGATTGAGAACTATTAAATCCACTTTGGAATACTTTTTGAAACCTTATCTGTAAAGTTTTGTGATTCACAAGAATGATTAACTGATGTTGGAACAGAAAGAAAAAAATGCCCACGTTTTAGAAGAGATGCTAAGATGATGTAGGATACAGAAAGAATAGAAGGGAAGGCTTCTAATCTATAGGCGTTAACAAAATACAGACAGAAAGTGTGTATGACCATCCTGAGTGAAAGAAATAAGTAAAGAAAAATAGATGAGAAAGTGTAGTTTAAACTAAAGAACTGTGTTCCACAACAGAGGTGTATAAACTGGCCACAAGCGTACTTAAGCTGTAACATTCCCAACCATTAAAGCTTCCATATTCTAGCACAGTCTCCACTCAAATTCGAGGCAGTAAGAAAGCATTCCTCCTGAAGATGTAAGTGGAAGCTGTCATATTTGTAATAGCACCAAACTGGTAACTGAAGAGGTTCATTCCAGGCTTTTTGTTCCAAGGAGGTGTCAAGGAACAATATGCCCCAGTAACCTCCCAGCTCTCTTTCAATGACCTTCCCTTCGCACTTGAAAACAGTTTCTGCTCAACAGCATTTTTAAATAGATCTTTCCAGGTCTGGAAGTAACTGTTTTAGAAAAAAAAAAAAAAAAATTGGAGGGCATGTCTATGAATAGATTTTTTCTTTTGAGGTGGAAAATAGCCCGAGAAGTTCAGAAATAAAGGGCACTGAAAAGAAAATTAGTGGGTAAAATATTTCTTTTTTTTTTTTTTTTTTTTTTTTTTTGCTTAGACAGTTTTAACTAAGTTGTTGGAAGGGAATTAAAAAGAAAATTTACAGATGAAGGTTTATCTATCTCCTCTGCAGGGCTTTGCTCTGTGAAGGAAGCCCAGGTAACAACTGTCCATAGGGAGGCCGATTCTAGACTGACTTTGGGTTTGGTTTTTTTGTACATGTGAGCATCTGCCTTTAAAATGAGATACATTATGATATTTACTAATCCTTTTCTTCTGTTGGCACACAATTCTGTTGGGCTACAAAGAGCACTTTATAAAACTCTTAGATGTGCACTGAAATAAGATTTTAACTAGTGTTGTTTTTTCCCCCTCGTGAACTTTCCTAACACAGTGTTCCAGCAACACCACAAAATCAGTTAATTTACTTTTCAAGGAAAATAAGAGAATCTGAGGAACCTCACTGAAAAGGTTACACCAGTGAGGAAAATTGCCTTAATATTAAAGGAAAAGAAAAACTATATAATTTGGTCTTATTAATGTGGTGGAGGCTTTACAAGTATCATGAAAGGAAATGTAAAAGTTTAAAAAGAATTTCTACTTGAATTTTGCTGTCATGCAAAAGTTTGTGCAGGAGGGACATATTGTCCCCCAGCTTAGTCTTTTTTGTTATTATAGTTATAATTTTTTTTTTTTTAGCAGAGTGGAAATTTTATCGCGGATGCCTGGCCTGTCTCTTAACTCATGCTAATTATATTCATAATTAAATGTTAAACAAGAATTGACTAGGCCAACTGGCTTGCACAGGTGTTTGTGATATGAATGGTTTAGTGCTTACACAATAAATTATTGGATACAAATCTGCAGTAATCTGCTCAGCAAGAACCTTTTACAAGAACTTTGCTGTACACAGTAGGTCCAGCTTAGTGCTTTGAAACTAGGACTTGCAAATAGCACTTATTAGACAGGATTATGTCAAAACTTTGGCTTGTTCTTGATTGCACAGGCAATAACAAGGCTGAAAGTTTTTTTTCTTGGCTCTTACCTGCCACAGGACACAGGAGCTAGTTGATCAGAGTGTGGAACTAGAAACTTGAAAATGGAAAAAAGACATGGGTGTCAATTTACTCCTCTTCTACTTGCTTTTTGGGCACGGAAAATAATGTATTTGTGTAATTTAAATGTCACCTGTGGTTAAGAGAATCTTTTTGTAGGGGAAACAAAGGGCAGAAGCAAGAAGCAAGCCAACTTGGGAGTTTGTATGTGGGTTAGCGTAAGAGAAACTCAGAGAAAACTGGGCAGGAAAGAATGGTGAAAGAGAAGACAAACTGAGAAATCTGAGCAACAACACTGGGCAGGAAAGAGGAGGGAAAAAGAGAGAGAAGGAGATTTTTAGTGACTATGACAAGATCTCTGTAACCTGGAGTGTTTGAGAGAGGCAGGAGGAGAGGAACTTCTCATGAAGGTTATCTCGATCTCTTGACAAAGTGAGAATTGGCACTCCGGGTTTGAGGGGAAAAATGTTTTATCAGGCTTGTGAGTGAAGCTTCCACTTGGGGAAAGTAATAACAGGGGGAGAAACAGCCTATAATGGCCCAGTTACACAATTTCGAAGGTGCAAAAATGGAAGAGATGAGGGGGGGCAGGGAAGTGGAAAGATAGGATCAGGAAGGGAGGGAAAAGGAGAACCTTCAAGAACAAGAGAATGTGATGCTGGAAGTCATCACCTCCAGCCCTGTGCTGTCTTCCTGTCTCCATATACCTTCTTACTATCTAAAAGCCACTACCTTCCCCAAATAGGAGTAATACTGCACGTTTCTGTGTGGTGGCCCATTGGATCTGAACCAACAAAGAATAGACATGATAAACTCTTGGTGGTAAAAGATGACAACTGAGTTGTTCTCCAATCCTCATCATGTAGGTATTTGAAGACCTGGACTACCACCTAACTTTATGGAGTACTTTTATGCGTCCTAAATGCTTCAAGAATCTTTGCCCCCTGGTAAATTTAAGCTGTGTTCACCTACAGCAGTCCTTCAAGGGACAATTACCTCCCCTAGGGCTCTCCAGCACCAACGTGCTCTGACCACACTGCTTGAGCCCTCAGGCTCTTCATTTGGAAATTTCTCCACCTAATTGTGCAACTTTGTGGGTCCTCAAGTTCTGGCAGGTAAAACTAGCCATAAAATCTACCTTAACATGGACTATTACCTTGCAAGTTTATAAAATATCCTTTTATAATGACAAAAAGTGTACATAGCACCATGACATCGGGGAAGGCTCTTTTTAACTTCAGAGAGGGCTCCTGATGATAATGCATTAAATGAGCTAGAAGAAAATGGATATCTTCAGCCTTTACACTTAGGACCATGGCAAACCTTTAAGTGAGAATCAGATAGAAGCAAAATTAATTAATACAGACCCTGCTTTTTCTGTACCTTAACCACCTGAGAGAAGTAATTGGTCAGAAAAGAGTTACAACAGCTCATTTTTTTTTTTCTGAAAAAGTTCTAGAAATGGTCTGAAAATGGCATGGGGAATGAAACAAAAAGCTGAATGTTCTAAAAATACCAAAAAGCAGACAGGCACAGAATCAAGTTGTGAATGGTCAAAAAATTATCCTCACGATTGACCATAGTAGCACACAAATGGAGTTGGAAAAGAAAAACTCTATGTATGTTGCTAAAGGCATGATAAAACAAAATAATATGAGTAGAATAATGACAGTAGCACTGTCTGCAGAGTACTCACTGAATTTCACAGAATACCAGAGAAAAGTTAAGTCACAGGTTGAAATCAGGCACAGATTTGCTGGGGTGGAAGTCAAATGTTCTCCTTCCCTGAAAGCAAGGCCTTGTGGCATCGCTTGAGAGAGGCCTGGCTTCCCAGCATCACTGTTTTGAGCAGATCTGGATCTGCCGCAGGAGGAAATGTGATTGCAAACTGAAATATTTTGGAGAAGTAATGATGTTTAAATGCGAGGGTAGGCTTGTGTTCTTACCAAGGCTGGGCCGGAGTTCAAAGTTAATAGGATTTATAATGTCTCTTGAGGGAGGCAAATTGTGAAAAAGTGGTGCTGGAAAAAGGGGTAATGTGGCTGCGGAAAAGCATCTTTAGCAGCTGTACTACACCAGCTGTACCGGATAACAGCTAAAAAGAGAAGTCAAGTAAAGTCAAGCCATAGTGTGGGAATGGAAGAAATGAGCACATCCTCCTCCTAAATGGGTGTCAGGGAGCGCGCTGCCCGCAGGCAGCCTGTTGTGCAAGGAACCCAAGGATGCTTGGATGCAGAAATATTTCTGCAATCTGCCTGTGGTGCAGGTACTGAATTTGAAATGCCCACAATTTTAAAATAAAATGCAGTTTGTCTCTTTTCCCAGAGAGTCAAACTGCTCCCTTTGACTCCCTTCTATATGAAATTCATTAGCCTGTTAACCTGTTTGACTATTGTTACATTCTGGCTGAAGCGCTAAAGCTGTAATTGCCTGGGAAGGTTGTGTATCACACAGATAATCTCGCTAAGATCAGGAGCACAATCTAACTCACCAACAGCTCACAGTCTGACTCATTCACTGTTGAACACTTTTGAGTGATAGTGTTGCACTGGGTGGGGAGAAAAAAAAAAAAATTGCAAGCCAGGCACAAAAATTCTTCACCTATTTTTGCTTCAATGGTTAGAAAATCAAGTTGTGTATTAATCACTAGTACAAAATGTAAGAGCTGAAGCAACCAGAAAGGTGGGACCCTCAAGGCTTTTGGAAACCTGAAATGTGACTGGGAATTGGAGATCTGCTGAAGCTCATGTGCAGTACCTGGTGTTTGTAACCCGTTATCAGGAGAGCCCAAACCAACAAGGGAAATATTTTCCAAGCTGGCACTGGTACAGTGTCACGTAAAGGGCAATAGCTGCATATACAGAGGTGAGGTGTGAGGTGAGCAGTGGCTGGGACTAAAACCCAACACAATTTGCACTGGGAATCCTCTCCCCACACTCCTGCAGGTGACACTGAAAGTGAAGAGCCAGAGGGGAAATTGCCCTGGCACCTACACAGAGTGCCCACCCATAAGGAGAAGAGATAAAGTGAGTGTACAAGCTGCAACAACTTTTTTCTTTTTCTTTTTTTCTTCTTTTTTTTCTTTTCCTTTTTCTTTTTCATTTTTTTTAATTTTTATTTTTATTTTCCTTTTTCATTTTTTATTTTTATTTGGGTTTTTTTATTTTCCTTTTCCATTTTTTTTTTCTTTTTCTTTTTTCTTCTTTTTATCTGCCTTTTCAAACAAAAACAAAACGAGAGAAGCAGGAAGGGTTGCCTGGCAGGCAGGTTTATATACGCTTCTGCAGCTCCAGCCCTGGGCTATCAAGTGCCACTTCTAGCATAGCCTTTTCCTTGGCTCGCGTTTGATTTGCATCTGTATGTTCACATGCAGCCAGAACGAACCTACGCTCTCTCTGCAGCTGAGGTCGTTGCTTGTTTTCCTTTGCGCCACAGCGCAGGGCACCTGATGAGGCTCCATTCCTGCTTGCAAGCTTAAGTGTATTATTTTTTTTTTTTCCTTCAAAATTAGCCCACTGTGTGTATATGAAGCCTACGCTAAGAAGAATCAAAACTGCGATGAGAGTAACCACTTTAGGAGATGTTAGTAGAATTTGATCCAAGATCTGTGTTTTTGCTTTGAAGCAGTAGCTGTCCTTTAGTTCAGATGGTATTTGTGAATCACTGCCTCAAAAAAAAAAAAAAAAAAGGGGGTCTTTTGGCACATGCTTTAGGCTGATGACAGGCAAAATGAAGTAGATTCTGTCTCAGAAATCTCCAAAAATAATCTTAGGTTTGACATAGCACACCATGTCATGAAGTGATATAAGCCACATAAGCACAAAGCAGGCTTTACATTTAAAGAAAAATAATCCTATTTCCAGATACGATACTTGCCATCAATTTGGATAACAAATATCTGATGCAGAATGTAGGCAGTAGGCTGCTAAGGCTGAGATCCCTTAAAACCAGCAATTCCTGGTAGTCAGGGATGGTGGTAGCCTGCTTTCTACCTCTATTATCTGGTACACACGCACTGAAGATTTCTATCTGGAAATAAAGATCTGGGGGTTTTTTACTGTCTTTAACCCCTCAGCACCAGTGATCTAGAGTTCCCGATGTTACAGAGTGATGCAAAATGCATTAATCCTTAGCACTGGGAAATCCCAGCTCCTGGTGCCAAGAGGTTCATAAATATAGTAATGAAACCTCTTGACTCAAAGTGAGCGCTGTTTAACAGAACAAGCATGAACAGCCTTTAGGAGATTTTGCAGCTGGATTTGTTCCACTGTGTCAGAGCTGAACCTCCATGATAGTAGTTTTAAAAACTGTGCGTGGCTAAAAAAAACCCAGAGTTTAAGGAATCCAGGCAGCCAAAAATTAAAAAAAAAAAAAAAAAAGCTATGGAAAAGAAAAGTAAATACACCACTGTACCACATACCAGAAAAATAGACATCAAGATTCCCCAAGTATGAACTCAGTGACAGATGTCAAGGTCTTTGGGAAGTGTCCACCAAGCTTTATTTTGCACATGTTCCTGAACAACTAAAACGAGTACTTTGTGTGATAATTTACTAGCAAATCAGTATCAATAAATCAGAATCATGTAAGCAGTCATGTTTATTATATCCTTGTTGCTTAATATTCATGATAGTAATTTATTTTTATAGTACAGTTTCACTGTTCTCTCCTCCATTGCTGTAACTTTGAGTGAAGCAAGCTGCAGAAGTAGAAGGTCAGGTAACCCTTTGAAGGCTGTAAAAGTTCATTCACTTGGAATTTGCTTGGTTAGTTGGGTTTTTTTTAAAATGCTTTAGTGGCTACTTAAAATATTTATACTATAATTCCTAACCTAGCATTATTTATTTAACAAATATCACTGCAAAATGTGAGCTGCAAAAAGAAGTATATGGGTATAAATGAAGAACCCAAATATATATATAATTTTTTTCAAATATATATAGATGAAGAATCCAAAATTTCTAAAACTGCATAACTGAAAATGGTAATGAAATCTGGTGTTAAGATCTGTATTTTAACTAAAACACATATTTTTCTTTTTAAAAAACTAAAAGACACACATTTATGTAACACTTCCTCATATTTGCAATAACAAGAATGAAATTCAGATCTTTTTTTTTTTAAATGTTAAAAACAGAAATAAATTTGATCCTTGATTCACCAAAGTGTTTTACTCTGCTTTCTCAGCTTAAGTGGAAGCAAATGAAATTGCCACTTTGGGCCACTTTCCACCTCAAGAGAATCACGAAGACGTTATAATCTAAGTAGAAGTCAGGCTCAAACATGTAGGACTTCTTAACCTGGTCAGCAATTATAGAAACAGGAGTTTTTATCAATGGGACATGTAGATTACCAACAACTACAACTTCTACTGTTAATCCTACCGAAACACCTCATAATTGACTTTGTGAGTCCTTAGTAACTTAAGACCTGGTCTTTAATAGAGAATTTTAACAACGTTCAACAGATTTAACTAGGTAACCCTTGTTTCTTCTTCTTTTTAGAAGAAAACTGGATTTTAGCTATGCCAGTTGAGATACAAAGACCCATACCTTTCTTTTAGTGCAGCCATAAAGCACCATTAGGTTTAATGAGAAAACAGCACAAATTCAGTGATAATGTAGATGTTAAGATCTTCTGCATTACTTACTTACAAATCAGCAGAATATTTATTTTTGTTTTCTTTAATATTTTTCTGGGTGCTAATCTGCTTTACCATTTCATCTCAGACTGAGTCTACGCGGTGGAAGAAGTACTCACTGTGTAAAGCTCTTCTGAATAAAGACAGTCTATAACCACACAATAGCTTTACTTGTATGTCCCTTTGCCTTTCATTTCAGGATGAGCATTTGATGAAGGTATATTGGTTATTGCACATAATCAATTGTTTCTCATCTAGGAACATATTTTTCATTAGACAGGAGGTGGAGGCCACACACAAAAAAAATATTGCTGATCCAGATGAAGGAAGTATAAACCTACCTCATCACAAAGATAACTAAATGATTCAAGTTTATTTATGGCAAACAAAAAATATGAACAGGCTTCAAGAAGTGAAGAAGATAAGCAGACATGAAAGACATTTTTATTCAAAGTGTAAACTATCATTAAATGTATTTAGATTTACAGCCTATAATTATTAAGATTGTAGCAATTAATCAATCGACTGATTAACATGTAGGGTCAGCAGGACACAGTGGTCTTATGTTGAAGCTTGAATTAATTAATTATTCCTTACTCTACATTATTATTTTCTACTTGTGTATGTTTTCTCAAAGTGTCCCTATTGACAAAATACATCTTTTTTTTTTTTTTTTTCTCTATGATGTACTGAGTCAAGCACGGGAGGTTACTGACGTACATTTACTAATTTGCCATCAGAATTTCAAATTAATTAAAAGATTTTTAAAGCGTTGCATAATTTTTAACTACTTGTTATATTCTAATTAGCCAGGTTCAATTAAATTGTTTTCAGCGTAGCAACTTAAGAGCTCTCGTCTCTTCAAGTGGAGTCAAATTCAGCGGGTGTATATTGTTGCAATGATATAATTCTGTGTTCATTATACCACAAGCCAGTGAAGCCTTTCTGCGCAATGTATTTGTTTACTGTGTGTGGCAGCGTGAGGATTTTCCAGTTCCACAGGCAATCTTGCTGTCAGGAGGTCTTCCTGAAACTCAGCTACATTTTAGTTTGCTTTACGCAAAAGCATTACTTCCAATATCCTCTTCATTGTAATATCCTCTTCATTGTGCTGAGCGTTTCCTCTGTCTCCTTGAATTTGGGTCACGCTGAAGTCAGTAACAAAACTCTTACTGGCTCTAGAGGAGATACCATCTTCTCCTTCGTGTTTGCTTCCTTCAGGTTTTAGTAATTCATTGTCCTCTGGCATCCTCAGTCATGATTTAACCAAGCTCCTTTCCATCTCACCAAGCATATTGTTGCTCCTAACACAGTATTCAAGGTTGGGGACTTATTTTACTTTATTTTAGAGGTCTGGGTTGTGTATCTTGACCGTTTTCAGTGTCTTTCTCATTATGATGGGCTCTAGAAATGGACAGGACCCATCACTCAAGGAGAGGTGACCCTGCTTCCCTCCCCTTCACAAACAGGGATGTCACTTAAATATCATGCTAGATTTTACTGCCCTGCACGCCCTATTGCATCATCGCTTTGTCCGATTTCCTCCTGGTTATCAGTCCCATGTTTGTTTGACATTCTTAGTGCTTAAGAACTTGGGTAAGGGATTTTATGGTAGGTTTGTTCCCCCCCCCCACCTCTATCTTATATTTTCTTATCTTTTTTCTTTTAGTCCATAGTTGCCAGTTTAAAGCAAGTCTAGTAAGTCCTAATGATGTTGAAGGAATAAGTAAGTGCTTTATCAGGTAGGACCTAATTCAATGGCTTGTCCCAAAGAACGTTCAGATGGTCTCTGCTCACATTTCTGTTCCTTTATCACCCACTGACCTGCACTGGGTTTGTGCTTTGAGGAGGCACAGTATTCAAGAGGCTTTATGTGCATCTGCCTCATCTCACATGCTGCCCTGAGGACCATGAAACAGGGGCATTCTGCGTCTGGGGTCATTTTAGCCACTCAAAACTCTCCCCACCACTGTGGGTACAAAAGCATACAGGTCTTCCCTCATCCTGCATTATAACCACCAGTCCCATACGTCTTTAGATAACCTAAAAAATCTTTTCCTTTTGCTTTTTTTTTGAGAGTGCCTAACTCACTGCTCCTCCTCTTCCTCTGCCTCCTGCCATACCCCCATGCAAATGCACACAATGCAGTTTTCTTCTCCATGTGTGCTTCCCCCCCCCCTTTTTTTTTTTTTTTTTTTTCCTTCAGTTTTCAACACCTCACTGCAGGGAGGTCGTGTTCTGATTCGGGCTGTTGGGCTCTACTGTTATCTACATAATCAAAAATAAAAGAGATGCTAAAAATCCAGCTGCTGACTCTCTCACTGAGCTTTCAGAGGAGTTCATATCCCAGCCTCTGTTTGTGTTTGAGTTTTTTAAGTGCTTGTGTAGGAGATAGCAGTAATAGTAGTAGGTTTGGGGGCCCTAAATAGAAGGGGTATAGGAGAAGCAGTTATCATCAAGCTTTTGCTTTGAAATGTAAACTTAGCAAAGACTTCCCTGATGAAGTATACATATGGAACTACAGAATGCCACTTTTTATCCATTTGTTTTCCTGACCATAACCACGTTTTCACACTGTCAGCATTTTCATTAGAAGCTCTTTTTGTCAGAGGTTTATAACGAGAACGTAAAGATTTGCTATGGGCTAAATCTCAATCCAAGAGCAAATGTTTATACCAATTCTGAAAACAATCAGCTTGCCCATTTGTAGTTATGCATGTGTTCATCATCTGTTACTGCTTGTCCAATGCTCTGCAACTTCTGGAAGGAAAAAGAGACATCTGGAGGAAAAAAAAAATGCTATCCTGCAGATAGCACACTGTATGTTCTCCTGAGTTATTGAATAAGGTACTACATAAATGCAGGCTTTTCAGTTGATACAATTTTTTTTTTTTGGCTTAAGCTTGTCAAATTTACTGCAGAGAATATTTCAGCGGATGGTTTAGACTGGTCTCCTTTTGTGCGTTATTTACATGAAAGTTGTGTTAAAAATTCACTGGAAATTTTTCACCTAATGAACTGAGCCACTTTTATAATGCCAAGCATGATGAATTCTTTGAAAATGTTTTAGCTTATCTTCTGGACCTGAGGGTTAACAGGGTTTTCCTTTCTGTCACTTCCATTGCGTATCAGTCATTAAGTCAAGTCCTGCGATGTTCTGGGGATGACTTAAATTTAAGGGATGTCTTTATGCCTCTCTGGCTATGCTGATTTGAACAAAAAGATACAGACCCATAGTGTGGGCATGTATAGCAATGTAAAGATAGATTTGCACACAGAATAAACAGGTAGGACCACCCTCACAGAATTATTTGTGTCTGTGAGTCTTACCTGTCCCCAATACGCCTCAATATAAAGTTTATCTGGATAAACTTCAGAAATATATAAAGACTAGGCAGGTGCTGATCCTAAAGTTGCCTCAATTTTGACATGGATGGTACATGAGGTCAGTTGTAGAGCATATCAGGAAGTTTTGCAATACTTAGTATTTACATACAATACTCAATATTTACTTTATAATAGTATTAAGTGATATTTATAACATAAGTTTCTTTACAGACTGTGTATTAGCAGTGCAGTGAATGAGAGCTTTCCTTGCTGGACAGCAATGGGTGGGTTGAGGTGTCGGTGCAGAAAAGGACGTGGCCACCTAAGCCCAGAGGCTGAGAAGGAAACCTGGAGATGTTTAAGTCTCCAGTAGAATCTGTGAGAGCATTTTCTTCTTGGTTTCTCTGTGGTGGTGGCTCTTTGTGTGTATTGACAGTCTTGGGTCCATTCAGGCTGCTGGCTGCACGCATGCTGAAGCTGCTGAACCTCTCTCAGTGCATCGCCCAGCGTCTCTGAGCACCTCATGGAGGGTTGGGGATCCTATCAAGCTTGCTAGGAACACCAAAATTTTGCACTTTAAGACACATCATGTAGTAAACGGTGTAAAACCTGGGTGTTTCTCCTTTTTTTAAAAGCTTGGTCTATTCAGCCAAAAAAAAAAAAAAATAATAATCCTTTGGAGGATTTGGGATCCTACCCCACACTTCCTCGAACAGAAAACCTCACCGCAGAGCCACGCTGCGAGTGGATTTTCCCACGGCCGCCCATCAACACTATTTCCCGGCCCGGCAGGAGCTGCGTTACCTCCCAGCAGCCCCGTTGTGCCGTGGCCAAGCCCAGCTGTGCCGGTAGCCCATGACGCCTACGCCGGCCAGCCCAGCTGGGGCTGCCGCCGCACTGCCAGCACCGATGATGCCCCTAAGTTTACCCAGTAAAACTCAGGAAAAAAATTTAAAAAAGAAAAAAATCGTCGCTCTTGTTAGAGTTTCTCAGTAGACCACAGTAAAAATTAACTGAATTGCCCCAGCTTAGATACAGGTACACCTCCGACCGCAGTGGGGCGTCGCTCAAAGTGGCTGGATGTGTTTCTAACCGGCTACAGTTCAAGCAGTTTGAAAAACGTGTATAGACCAGCCTGTAAAGCCATTAGGGAATTTATTTTTTTTTCCTTTGGCAAATAATTCATGAATGGTTATAACTCGTTGACAAATCATTGTGCAAACAATGAAAAGAGTTTTTCAGGATGGTCATGAGCACACATCTGGTATGAATGTTCTCAGAAATACTTCTCCACGCTGGCATGCACAGCCCTTTTGTCTTTGGGAGATTTTGAGCGAATAAAAATGCTCACCTGAGTATTTGTGAGCATGCAGCCACATCACCAAATTTTCCTTGCAAAAGGAACAGAGAGAAAAAAAATAAAAAAAAAAATCACAATATTATTTCTTTTTTTGGCTTTACTCACCCAGCTCTGCTTTCATCCAGCAAGATTTAAGAACCTAATTAATTATGAGCTAATTAACTAAGCTTTGCAAAGTCATTGTGAGATTGCTAGCATTAGTATAAATATTTCACAACGAGTAAACTGAGGCACGCAGATTAACTTGTGTACATCAGCGACGGTAGCAGCCCTCTCATGTCCGTTCCCCTACTCTACAAACGTATTTTCTATACTTTTGTGCTCTTTCCAAGCTTCACATCTAGCTAGTAAGGGTTAAAGCAAGATTTTTCAATCCTATATTAAATCTGTGCAAATATGTGTTCTGCATAAATCTGGGCCACAAAATTAATATACTTGTATACATTTTCCCCATCTGCTATATTGCTGACACATCCAGCTCGTGGCCCAGAATGTTTTAGGGAAGAAAGGGCCATCGCTATGTTTAGTGCAACAGTTCAAGTGGAGTTTTAGACTTACTGGTGCACGCAGGCTTCTCCACAAAACACAGAAAGCAGCTTGGGGCACTTAAGAACCTTTCTTCAATGATGCCAAAACACTGGATATTGGTGGGGTGTTCTAGTTTAGATTTGGGGTTTTTATATATGATGAATTAAATTGCATATTTAGTGAAGGAATAAGTTTCCCTTTGTACTCTTTCATTCATGTCAGCTATTATTTTATATATATGTGTGTATACATAACAAATATAATTTTTCCATTTAAAAAAAAAAATACATTCAGATAAGGCTAAGGACATCTCGAACCTCCAAGTAATATAGGAATAATTTTAGGGACTGTGACCTGGGAGAGGCAGCTCTTCTCCAGCTTGAGTCCCTTACCCGAGTTGTGTGCCTGTAATATATTTTCCCCAGATCAGGAGGTAAGGGAGGTGTTCACTTGAAGGCACCATGTGGGAGAAATAATGTCAAAATGCTCTCTCCAGAAGCTAAGAAGCTTTGCTGAGAGCTGTATCGTGTGTTAGGAGATGGTGTAGCCTGTCCGGTGTGGGGCTGGTGGACGGCGTTCCCCTAGTGCACCAGCCTGCCTCTTCTACACATGCAATCAGAGTGCATTTTCCAGAAGGTTGGTTACATATCCTTGGGAGGAATGTTGCCCTTTTTTCTTCTTTAATTCATTCACCATACCAGACTCTTTTTTTTTTTTTTTTTTTTTTTTTTTTTTTGTCCCATTGTTTGGCAAGAGATGCCCAATATACTGGGCAATTTTCGATTTCCTGGAATTCCTCTTTCCCAACAAAATAAAGAGTAGCATATTTGGGGTTTTTTTTTTTAATGACTTTTATTAACACTCTACTGGATGTTTGTTAATTAGACCTTGGATATTGTGGCATGTCTATCTTGTGAGTTTATGGACAAAAAGTCTAGTCGTGCCGGCTTCAAGTTATAACTTCAGAAGAATCAGTGCAGCAGCTTTAAGCCACCAAAGGACTCCTCCTGTGGCTTTAAGGTCATTTCTCACTTGTAGAGCCATGTCGTTTTACCGTGACTTTCTGGGAACAGGCAAAAGATCAGAAAATCTTTGTGTGTCCTATTTCTTGCTCAGTTTGTGCACCGTGAGCTGTGTAGTGTGTTCCTTGTCATAAATAATAATGCGTCTACTTGCTCGTAAAATGTTGTTCATTGTATACCGCTCTCTCCTTTGTAAATCCATTTACTGTACCGGTGATGTATTTGCGGTGGAAGCAGCAGGGTTAGCTGTACCACATGCAGAAATAACGTGGCGAGCTTACCTGACTAAATCTTTTTTTGTTATTGCTGATGGCGGTGCAATAATTAGAGATAATAAGGGAGCCATGTAGCAGGCTGGAGGTGGAAATGAGAGGCTGTATCAGAAAGAAAGACTAGAGACTGCTACAAAGAATAATTTATCAATAGAAATACAAATAATAGTATTTTTTATTCAACTACTGTTGGGACTGGAGTTCTGTAATACAGGCGGAGGTTGATTTCAGTAATATCAAAGTTAGATAACATAAATCAACTTTCTTTTTCGGAACAGACTTGCTTAGGCGCGTAGACAGTCTCATATTTTCTGCAACAGGCTGATCTTAAGCTCTCTCATAAGTCAAATAGAAACTGAAAAGCTTGAAAAAATGCCATGAAAGTTACTTGTATTCTGTCATTTTATTTTATGTATAAAGAAATAACACCAATATTATAATAGGGTGGGTGGCAGTGTTGGATTATGCTTCCCATTTTTAAGCTGTCCATTTAACTTTCGTGTTCATTATGTCAGAAAGTACCAAAATTACCCAGTGAAGGCCACCATGAGATGGCACAACTGGATGAGTGCCCGCATGGCAGTTCTCAACAGCCAGTTACTCAGTCATCTCTGCTGATACACGAATACTGACTTCCACTAGACAGAGACCTCAGTATTTGTCTTCTGCACACATAAGGCCTCCCCACATAGAGGCAATGCATCATATATTTATTTTACTTCTCTGGGTTTTGCTGGTGACTCACGCTGGCTGCACGACGGTGCTTTTGCAGGCAGCAGAATTATTTTATCACTTTGTGTAGTAACTCCCATGTCTGGTAAATGCAAAAACAATAAGCCTGAGAATGGATTTATTGCTACTGACTAAATCTTTCACTCTGATTTTTTTTTTTTTTTTTGGGAACTTTGGAGTATGAAGCATGTTTGAGGGAAAGACTGACAAGCAAAGAGGAAAGCGAGGCAAGGAAGATGGGTGCAATGGGAACCGGGAGGATTATGAGAGATCTGTGCAAAGACAATCAAGAGATCTGGGCACAAATGAGCGATTTGCCCACTTTTGCATTTTGAAACTTGCATGACGGTTGCATACAGGAATCCTAGGTGTATTATTGCAGGGCTCTTTGCTCAGGAACGCAGGCATGTCCAAAGAGTCCCTCTCACAGAGGTCAGTGCCCAGCCCCATGAAGTCCAAGAGGTGATTTATTACAGCTTGTGACCAGGTCATCGCAACGAATGACCATGGCCCAGGGCAAGAACTGCTCAGTAGGCACACATACACTCAAAGGGGAGAAAAACAGAAGTCTAAAGCCCCCCATACTTGCTGTGCTTCTCCTTCCAGGTGTGGTAGCACCTTCGTGATCACACTCATGTGCATAAATTCACATTGTGCCCATTTAGTCTCTGATTTGTCTTTTTCTTACAACCAGGGTATCAAACTGCGATGCCAATATGCATCCTGGACAGGAGATAACTTATAAGCACACACCAAAACATGTAGAGGGAAACCTCCCAGCATACTGTCAGGCTCTAGGGAGCCAGTGAGGTCCCACAGCTCAGTCTCATTGCTGCCTTTCCCATTGATTCTAATTGGTTCATTTCTTCCCACGTGAGTAAGAGATCTCTGGGTTGTCAGTCCCATTGGTTGACAGGGAGCTTTTATAGATATACATGGGGTCCATCTTGCTCTTAAATGTCCACAAGTTTGAAACTGCTGGATGCCACATTGCAGAGTAGTATTTTCTCTTTCTTTGTCTTCCTCTGCTGTGCCTTGATTTACTTATGGTAAAAGGCACTGAATGGAAAGATCTAGACAGAGCTTGGTTGCTGTTACTCCGCTTGTGCAGAAATCAGCAGAGGATGTTGTTTTCCACCTTTTCAGATTATTTTCCACAGCCTAGAGCAAGGACAGCTCAGCTCTGCTCCATGTTCTCTTCCCTTTTGTTCATCCTGAGCAGAATGAGAATTTCCGGTGAGGATACAATACATCTTTTGCTGTGCATGGTGCAAAAGCAGGTCAGATAACCGTCCAGTGATGTGACTTTATTTTTTTTTTTCTCTTTGTCCTTTATACTTGCAGTTTGTAGTTGGAAAGGGGTGAAGATGATACAACAAAAAGAGGGGCAGAAAGCCAGGTGCACAAGTCCATGTGCCATCTCAAAGAGGGGAGGGAGATTAAATTGCAGCCAACTGGGAAATTTAGGTGCACAAACTTAAAACTAATAGTAAACTATCCACATACAATTTTTTTGGCAAAGCCAAGACCCCCTCCATTTGTCCAGAGTCGTATAGTGTGTGAATGGCTTTGCACGGGAAATGATTCTGAACTTTGCAAATAGCTTTTATTATAGCTCCTCTGTGACACTGCTAGAAAACAGATTAGATCATAGCTCATTTCTCTTTTATTATTCTGACAGTGATTTCATTTGTTCAGAACTTCCATTTTGCCTTTAATATCTCATATGCGGTCACATTTTGGGAGCTGTAGGATGCATTGGTTCTGTGTTCAGTACTACATGTCTCTCACCTTAGCCAACTCATTACAGAGAAGCATCCTTCCTAAATAACAAATATTAGCAAACATGTATGAACTTCAGATGATACAATTCCCAGTTCATTTCCTGGGCTACATCACTGCCAAGGAAGGATCAAATAAGGAGCCTGCCTTATCCCTAAAATAAAGCAAGCTAGTGTGGGAAAATCCTTTTTTTTTTTTTTATACCTATAAGGGGGAAAATATATTAGACCCTGACCATGCAAAAAATAGAGCTGAGAGTCCTCAGCTAGAACTGCAAAAATAAAAGCATTTGATAGCCCAAAACAAGCACTTCAGCCAGCCGTTCTCTTCTGCAATACATTACACGTCTGCCCTTTCAAGTCGACTGCATCAGAACATTTGTACCACACTGGTAATGCACTCTCAAAACAAACATGGCTGGCCCCAAGTGAGGTCGTTTAAAGACTCGTTTGGGTTTTTTTCAGCAACGTAAAGTCACTGTCCCACGGTTCTTTTCCTCCCACCTAAATGATGCTGCCAGAGAGGTCTGATCCAGGATGAGGTCTTTCCCACCAGCCTCCAAACATCACAGCGACCCTTTTATACCATCGGTCAGTGGGATTGTCTGGAACAGACTTCAGCCTGCCCTAAAGTTATGTTGGGCAACCATCCAGCAGAAAGCTGTTCATTAGAAAAGTCAAAAGGTCATTTTTGCACATATAGTACCTTTCTAACCTAGTCCACGGACAGTAATTATTGATTCAAGCCTAAAAACCCCAACTAAAACTGCATGCAGAATAAACAAATACCAATAGACTGCAACAACAACAACAAAAAACATTGTGCAGGTCTAGCTAAGATCGTTACAGTTAACTAATCTTTGAAAGTACTATCACAGCAAAAAAAAAAGCTCTATGATTTTATTTTATA
The DNA here is from genome assembly GCF_036417535.1 of Chlamydotis macqueenii. Classification (NCBI taxonomy): domain Eukaryota; kingdom Metazoa; phylum Chordata; class Aves; order Otidiformes; family Otididae; genus Chlamydotis; species Chlamydotis macqueenii. Next base: position 4,668,296 of record NC_141561.1, on the reverse strand, counting down.
CACATTCAAGTGTGATAGTTTGATGGGGTATTTTTTCATCATGCGTCTGGATCCTTTACCTACAAAAGCCAGCTGAGAGAGGGTCAGGTTTTTTTTTTTTGCTTTGGATCACAGGAAGATTTATTTCCGTGACTGCAGATATTTTAAAATATATTTTAAACATTTTCTATTATTCTCTCCTTCTGCTCTCCACACATGTTAAAATCCGTTCATAGCTAGGGTCTGCAAAAGAAGCTGGAAACGGCTATGTCCTTTTTTTTTCTCCAGGGCTTGTTTTCTTTGTGAGCCTGCAAGTACATTGAATTTGTGTGAGTGTGTGTTTGTGTGTGCGCGTACGTGCACAGGCTGAGTCCTCAGGTGGAACCGTGGTTCCCGTGCTTTCGTTCTCGAAGCTGTTATTCTGGAAGGGAATGGAGGCAGCTGTGTTTACAGCTCAAGTCTTGGCATACATTTACCAGAATCTATTATTCATATCGTTCAGTATCAGGGAGAGATCTCAGGCCACCTGTCTATCTGACAAATTCACCCTTTTGTGAGCTTTCTGTTCATAGCAAATTATGTTCACATTGATGAATTGAGTTTTTATGAGCATTGCTAACTAACATTCTCACAGAAGGCCAGGGGCAATAGACTGCAAGTGTTTCTGGTCCACAAGTAAATGTTAAAAAGAAAAAACTGCCAGTATTTAAAGACAATTTGCCATGGAGGGATAGTTAAAATATTTGGCAAAGCCTTGATTTTTCTAAATTCAAGAATGTCCATAAATAATTACAAATAGCATGCTTATAACAAATAAAAAATAATAGCAATTCTGTACAACCCCCTGTGAGTACGGAGGGCTCTTTAGTATTCTGTGTATTAACAGGTAGCCAGTGATCAAAGCTTTTAACAAACCCTTACCGAGGCTTAACTCCAGGTAGGAACAATTTAGTTTCACGAAGGGAATCTTCCCTTGAAAATTGTGCAATAAAACCAGTGGGACAAAGCTAAGTAAACACAAAATGATGATTTATCCAGTCTTTTGAGCATGGCGCTGAAAGACGAGCCACCAGCCACCGGAGCAGCTGCGCCCTATAGACTGGAAGATCTGTAGTTATAGATCAAAATATTTCCATAACAAGAGATTTTTTTCAAGATGCGCTGGGACAACATTCCCTACGTGCACCCAAGTTCCTCACGTCCCTCACCCAACCCTGTGGTAGCAGAAGACAATGTCAGGGATGGTGTGTGACCCACCAGCCACTAGCAAGAGCTAGTGAGCTAGATTGCAAGCTTGCCGATACAATCTCTAAGCAAATAAATAAATGCTCAGCTACATCAGGTAAATGTATTTACTAGAATACGATGTATCTAGTGCCATTTATTATGCCTAGAAAACCTGAGACACTTCATGAAGTGTCCCAGAATCTCCTCACGTTTTGACGTGTTTGGGGGATAGCGTGGATACAACAGGGTAACTCTCCGATGTGATTGGCTGCCAGCATCCACACGACTGAATCCCACCACAACTACCATAAGGATGCTCTTAGGAGCCCGCAAAAAGGGGATGGCAATAAGTGACGTTTCACTGAGAGACCTGACGTTAATATAGTTGTATCATGAGATCAAATTTCCAAAGGCGAAAAATAAAAGAAAAAGGAAAAAAAAAAAAAGGTTTTGAAAGGGAAAAAATATTTTAAGGGAAAAAATGATGCTTAGGTGTCACTCCTTAAGGCATAGAGGAAAAAAAACGGGTTAGGATAAAGAAGCCACCTGGCCACAAGCACTGGACCACCTTCACCCGATCCCGTCGGGATGCGGCGCGCCATCTCTTCGCACGCGCGGCGGTGCTGCCTCTCGCCCGCTCCGCTCCTCTAGCTGAAAGCGTGGCAGCCCTGCCTGTTGTTTTGATAGGTGCGAATGGAGCGGCTGCCCCTCGCGAGCTATATCTGCCGTTTCCAAATCTGTACCGCCGGAGAAACAGGTTGCGCAGCCTGGCCTGCTGATCTGCGCCTGCCTGGCCAGTAGCTTGGACATAAGGAGCACTGCTGTTACCATCTTCCGAAGTTTCGAGTTGAGGCAGAGGGTGATAAACGCGGTGGGTTGCTTTCAGTGTATCAGTCAAACCGCCAGTTTGGGAGACCTTTTCCGTTAGGAGCCTTTGGATTTTAATTTCACATGTGCCAATCAGGTTGTCAAGCGCTTTGGGTAGGCCACCATTTTGTCAACTGGAAGGGTGGCGTGAGTTTAAGTATAGCTGAAAGCCTGTTCGAGCCGGCCATTCCATCATGGGAGAACATTGTTCTGCTTTTCCTGTTTTAACCCGTGCGTGTGATAGGTATCTTCAGCAGTGTCAAACAAATTCGTAGAGCTGGTGATTAGTTGCCCAAAGAGCATAATATATGCATTATTAATTATAGAAGGTAAGTTTGGCTAATTGTCATTTCTATACAGTAGCACTGCACGACGATACATTTTAACAATCTATAAATAATTGATAATTTTTTTTCTTTCATCTTGCTTCCTAGTTTGCATAAAACTAATGACTTGGTAAATGTTACTCACTTCAAAATATTCCACTGCTCCTATGAAAATTAAACTAACACTGTAACCTTAGCAAATAAGGAGATTTTTCTTCTTATTGTAGGTTACAAAAAAAAAAAAAAAAAAAAGGAGAGGAAATATAACGCTTCCTTGTATCAAAAATCTGACTCTGTGAAATCCAAAAGAATATCATGCATACTATAAAAAAAAAGTGACTAATAAGGGGACTACTAAAATAAATATATTTGACTTTTAAAGGATCTAAAAAAATTCAGGAAAGTTGTGATTTTACTTTATTCTTTAAGTCTTTAGAACAGTCAGAAACGATATTTTTTAAGCTTTAAACAGGATAAGGCTATGACACACAAACAAAAAGATAGATCAAGGAAGGCTTCAGTGTGAAGTGGTAGTATTTTCAATACTTATCAAATAACTGCATGCATAATCCCATAAATCAGGTTAGCTGAAGACTCAAAAATTCTTCTTAAATGAGGTGTTTGGGTATAGTTTCTGGCTGCTTTGTTAATATGATTACAGTACCTTGCTGGTTCCTTGAAACGAAGGATTTGCCGCAGCAAAAGTACAGGCTTTTTCTGAGTTCTCTGTTATTTCTACAAATCCACAATCTGTCAGTCTGCAGCGTTACGGCGCTGAGGCTTACTCTCTAATTTTCAGTGCAGCTGAATACATTCCCAGAGTTACTGATGACACTATAATTTCACATTTATTTGGTGTGGAGTATGTTGTCTGAAAAAAAAAAAAAAAAAAAAGGA